>NC_139761.1:44867891-46067891 GCF_965231275.1 Zosterops lateralis
ACAGGGCTGAGCTCTGCACTGCAACACCATCATGAGCCTCAACTCTAGGCCTGCCCGGGGGAAGCTGCAAATACACCCAGGTCCTGCTCAGTCATGAAACAAGGACCAAGGGCAGCAGAATCTGATGTTTCCTGGCCATCTGAGAGGTCCTGCATTTACAGCCACTACTGCCAGGATGGCTAAACAAATCCTACGGGAACAGACACTCGACTCTTCCAAACCCACAAGACCCACCAGTATGAATAAGCATGACAATTTCAGGTAAAACAAGAACAAATCCACACCTGGCAACAAAACTCCTGCTTTTCTCCAGGGAAAGGCAAGCATGGCCTGTCTGATGACCAAAAAAGCCCAGTGACTACTTACTGCAGTTTCTGCAGCTTACAGCTGGGGTTCATTATCCCTTGGCACAGCACCTTCACTCCAGCAGTTCCCAGTCTGTTATCCCCAACATGCAGCTCTGTCAGGGATGGCTGGGCACTGAGGACAGAGCACAGGGTCTCACAGCTGGCACTTGTCAGATTGCAGTTTTGCAGCCTGCAAGAAAAGAGACAACAGGGATGAGGGAAATGGACTCTGAGAATTACAGAGGCTCTTCTCAGAGAGGTTTATCTATGAGGTTGGAGCTTGGAAAGGACACCACAGCTCTGATGGTGCATAACCCTCTAGGAAGTGGTTTGTCCAGGTTACTATCATTACTTTTACAATTACACCTGTGCCACAAACAATAGCTTGCATGCTTCCTTCAGTGTAATCACTCATACAGCAACTCCAGCAGAATAAGGATTCACTCTACAGGTAGCCCCACAAGTGGTTTATAGAAGTGGTGTAATATCAGGATGCTGACCCCAGAGATTAAGCAAAGGCATCTTACAATTTCCTGCCCCCTCTAGAAATGTGATCCAGAGTAGGTAGAAGATAAAATCTCATCCAACCATGGATATAATTTAGTTTAATGGTATAGCACAAGAAGGGTCTATGAAGTTGATCCTTCAGCACTCAGGCTTGGAGAAGTAGCATAGGAACTGCTCTGGGGTGTTTATAGAGTTATTGGATAAAACTTTGGAGCAATGGAGAGGTGTTGTGCAGGGAGGTTTGACTTGGGTTTGGTTGATCTTTCATTTCCTCTTATTCCTCTTATTTATTCGTCTTTATATTCCTCTTCCTTTTTATTTGGTTTCTGTTTTATTTAAGGCACCTTACCAGAACCCCCAAAATAGACAATTTTATTTCTATAGAACTGAAAAACCCTAGTCCAAGCTGCTACTTGAGCATGTGGAGAAGTCTGAAGCCTAGGGCAAACACTCTGAAAAATTACTTAAGTCATTCAGTACCGAGTACCACAATTACTTCTTGAGGGCCCATCGGAGAACTGCAGTTTCATAAGCTTCACAGTCAACTTTCTTTCTATTTGCCTGAGTCCTCATTGTAGGGAGCATAGAGACTTGCATGTCTGATCTAAAATGCAAATGATTTTTACAAGGTAGTGTCCTGAGGATCCCAGATTCCCCTCAGGAGCTGGAGGATTCCTGCACCCTGCAGAAGAGATGCTGGACAGAGAAGGCCATCTGTCTGAGGCCTTCTGAGGAGCAGAGGCAGCAGCCACTGGCTCTGACTAAAGCTCCTGCACCAGGGTTGCTGAGGGAAGCCCACTAATGCTATAATGTGGTGGGGTGCCTCTATAAAATACCTCTCAGAGCCAGGGAACTCTCCAGTTTGCTGCATTCCGAGGATCACCAAATGACGACGGATCCCGTGCTGGCACCCCCACTCCACGAGGCTCAACCTCAAAGGCATCTGATGTGGGTCCTTCACTGAATTTGAGGGGAATCTTCCACAGGTGAGCGCCTTGTACATACTCCCTTTAGGTTTGTATGCTTGTGAGTGTGAATATGCTATAGCAAATGGACTGTGGCTGTTGCTTATTAAGATTATTAGATTATTAAGTACTTTAGATTGTAAGTTAGGCCTGTGAGTTACTGTTGCATTATAGCAAATTCTATATGAACCTCTGTTAAACTGTTTAACCCAAGCTATTAATTGAGTGCTGTTAAGTTTAAGTGCTGTTAAAACTTTTAGGCCTAAAATGTTGGTCCAGACCAGGACTCCGTTTAGCAAGGATTCTGAACCTTGGAATTCAAAAGGATTGTCTTCTTTATTCACCCCTTCCTGTCCTGACCCTTCCCCATTTTCCCAGCCTCCATGTAGATAATTCTTTGGTTGACATTGGCTATTGACTTTAGATTTTTGTTTGCTTTTTCTCTGTGCTTTAACCATCTAGTGAGTGGTAGAGTGAACCTTGTCAACAAACTGTTGTGCTTTCACTTTTACATTAAACCTGCCTTTGCCAGTGATTCTTTTAGAAACCTCAAAACACTCATTTGTGACAGCACAATAGAGCAAGACAATCAGTGGGGCTTTACCATAACTTCTGTAGGCTACAGCTTGGTGTCAGCAACCCTTTACACAGGTATTCAACACCTTCATCTCCCAGCTCATTGTTGTTCAGCTTCAGTTCTGTGAGGGATGGATTTGTATTGATGATGGAAGAGAGATCCTCACAGTTACTGCTGGAGAGATTGCAATCATCCAACCTGAAAGACAAGGAGAGAAGGAGCACTTTAGTCTTCAGAGTTGTTCTGCTCTCCCTGGCTGGAGCACTGCTCATGAAAGCTGAGTGGGCAATGTTCCTTCAGTTCCTGGGATGCCTCCAAAAGTATGTGCAGGACCTGCTGGGTGTTGCATGGCCCAAACCAAGGTGTGCCCTGAGCTGCACCACAGGATGGGCTGGATAGCAGCTTCCCAAGCCTTGCTCCTCCTCTGTGCTGCACAGAAGATGGCACAAGTCATCCCCCTACAGCTGTAGGAGGCACCTTAAATTGAAACAGTGAGAGTGACAAACCACCTGCCAGCTTACAGGCTGTCAGACTGGTTCTGCACTGAGAACAAACAGCCCAGCTGGATCTGCAGCCAGCCCCAGAGACACTCATCAGCAGTTGGTGTCTTGCAGTGAGTCATGCTGGTTTGCACCATCTCCCCTCAGCAGGAATCTCAGCACACAAAGCCTGAGTTTGCAGCTTGGCAGCAGCTCCTCCCACTGGATATCAGCATTCTTCTAGGTGCTGCTAAATTGGTGGGGATGAATTGAATTGAAAGGAGAGCCAAGGAAAGGATCAGGAACACAGGAGAGCAGGGAGGTACGGAGAGAGGCAGAAAAGGCACAAATCAAAAGGAAGGTGTCATGAAGAACCATAAAGCCCCAGGCACAGCCAGGAGTGCAAAAGGTTGCCTGGTCATTTCTCCATAGATAACAGTATGAAAAGTGAGGCCCTATGAGGGTTCTCCTTCCCTCCCCCATGAAGAAGACATGACTTCCAATGGGATCATGTCCAATGCTGATGGAACAATTCCTGCAGCAGTCACCCTCATCCATTGCCTCTGAAGCAGCCCCAGCCTCTGCCCAAGAAACAACCATCCCACTGCCTTCTGCCACCCAAGGCAGGCCTTGGGAACT
Source organism: Zosterops lateralis (assembly GCF_965231275.1). Lineage (NCBI taxonomy): Eukaryota > Metazoa > Chordata > Aves > Passeriformes > Zosteropidae > Zosterops > Zosterops lateralis. Next base: position 44,871,406 of record NC_139761.1, read on the forward strand.
CAAGGCCAGGCCAATGAAGCTTTGCCTGCAAGAGGCTCCTTTGCAAAGCAAAAGGAAGTTGCCCTCACCAGGTCTGATGCCCTCTGAGGCACTGCTGGCATGAAGTGGCCCATCCTCTCCAGCCCCAGCAGGATGATGCCATCCCATCAAGTGTGAATTCCCAACCAACGGAGGGGAAAGATTGCAGTAGCAACTCTTCTGGGACCTGTTCTACACCTTACACCCTAGGAGATTGTCCCCTCACACTGTTTGCTCAACAAACAAGGCTGGTACTTCTGAAGGTCACGTGAAGAATTAAAAGCTGATGGCACATGGCTTGTACCTGACTGCTGAAGCCAAAATCACTTAGCACCATCAAGCCTGCAACCCAGAGTGTGCAACCTAATAAGCAGAGAGATGTCTTCCTCCTCTTGAGAGACAAAAGCAGAATAACCAAAATGGTGGTCAAATATTTAAATCACATTACCTAGCTGAGCCCTATGGCACACCAAGAAACAGGACAACATCACTTCATACCAAAGGCCATTTATCTGTAATTGAAAAAGCCTTGCAAGAGGGTGGGGGTTTATTCCCCCTTTAAATTAACTTCCTGGATAAAAATAGGTAGATTCATTCCTGTTGCTATGCAATTTCTAAGTCCCAGGTCAAACAGTTCTGAAGATGAAAAGCACAGGAGAGAAATGCAATAGTTCTTATTCAAAAGATGATACACAACTAGTTGCTACCTGATGGTTTTGCAGGATTTCATTGTGGTCAGAAGTTCAGCCCATCTAGATGGGCTCATCTCTTCACACTGGATGTCAAGCTCCATTTTGACAGCTGAGATAAGACCTAAAAATTAAAACAAAATAAAACCACTTTTTTAAAAAATTGACTGAGAAGCAACGATGTTCTTCAATCTTTCTACCTCTCAGCCATGCAAAGGGGACAGATTAGAATTTTCCAAAACCTGCAAACACCAGTATAAGGCCAGAAGAGATGGAATGGTTTTGTCTGGGACTTGGGAAGGCCTTCCTCTGAGAGGAAAAAAGCACAGGAATCCTGAAGAGATATGGCAAAAGCCTGTTATCTGAAGGCTGCTTGTGTGAGAATAAGAAATTCCCTTTCCACCTCCAAGGGAGCTTAACCAGAAGGAGCTTTCTAGGGGCACTGGTGCTATAGTGAGCTATTGCACTGCTGAGCCACACAGACACCAAGTTTCACCAGCGTGGCTTGACCCACTGTGGAACCTCAAGCTGTACTTAAAATTGGGGTATTTTTGAGATAATTTGGGTGAATGAGGAAGATGAGCATGAGAACTGGCCGGGCTCAAAATAAAAAACCTGCTGGACATGTGTCTGTATGTGAAAAGTGGAACTTGTGAGGATGGGAGAAGTGTCCCTCCACAATTCCATATCCAAGGCTGGAAAGATAACTCTGGTTGGGCAAATCCAAGTACAGAGAAGCTGGTGAGCAGAATTTGTTGTTTGTTTTGGTTTGCTTTTGTTTTGTTCTGCATTTCTGCGGTGTAGAAGGGCTCCAGATAAACACACACAAAAACATGCCCAGGCCAGTAGCTGAGTTTTAGGTTTAGTCTACAAGGGATGGGGTTAAAGGCAGCGCTGTAGTAGGTGACAAAACACAGCCTCGGTCTCCTGGTTTGGCCGGCATGACTCAGACTACAGGGCATTTGTAAAAGAATTAATCCCTGAGCTATCCCATCGGAATGTGAGCTGCAGTCACCACCGCCTTCCCTCATCCCAGTGCCCTCCTGCCGCCGTAACACCGCGGGCACCCTGACCCGCTTTTCCCGGGCCCGGCCCGGTACCGGCGCTGCCGTCGGGTCGCACCCACAACAAACCGGCGCCCACGTGGGGAGGGGCCGCGCCGGGACCGGGACACGGCGCCAGCGGGATCCTCAGTTCAGACGTGCTCGGCCTCTGCCCTTCCCAACGCGAGCGCTGCCGGGAATCCCGGCCCGCGGCCTCCGTGGGACGGCCCCACAGCCCACGTGTCGCGGGGCAGGGGATCGCAGCCAGGACACGCCAGGGGACAGCGGCAGCCGCACTGTCACAGCCCTCCCCGCGCCGCTCGGGCGCTCTCCCGTTTTACTCCCCGCCCGGATCCAGAAAGGGTTCTCCCCCCAGCCCCGAGTTTGCCCCTTCCTGCGAGCCGAGGGGGGATCCCGTTCGGGGTCTCGGGCAGCGGCCCGGCCCGGTCCCGGGGCAGCGCCGCCGCCCTGCCGCTCCTCCCCGCCCCGGCGCTCCCCGCCCCGGCGCTCACCGCCCCGCCGCCTGCGCGCCGCCTCCCGCACCGCAGGCAGCGCTTCTCCGTCCGGCTTTCTTCCTTCCCAGCTCCCTCCGCTCGGCCCGGCCCGGCTCCCCCGCTCCTGCCGCCACCGCGCAGCTGCCGCTGCCTCCGGCCGGCTCCGCCTCGTATCGCGGCGGGGAGGAGCAGGATCCGGCCCTCCTCCCTCTTTTCCCTTTCTTCCCCCTTTTTCTCTTTCTCTCCCTTTTTTCTACCTCTTTTCCCTCCGTTTTTCCCCTCTCTCTCTTTTTCCCTGTCCTCTCTGGCAACGCCCTTTCCCCTCTCTTTCCCACTTCTTGTTTTTCCCTTTCTTAATTTTTCCTGACTCCTCCCTGTTTCCATCTCCCCCTTTTCTGACCTTCTTTCCCCCTTTTCCCCTCCACTCTGTTTCCTTGATATCTCCTTCCTTTCTTTTTCCTCACTTCCTTCTGTTTCCTTTTTCCCTTTTCACTTTCTACTTTCCTCTTTCATGTGCTTTCCCCTTCCCTCTTTCCCTCATTTTCTCCTTTCCTTCCTTCCTTCCTTCCTTCCTTCCTTCCTTCCTTCCTTCCTTCCTTCCTTCCTTCCTTCCTTCCTTCCTTCCTTCCTTCCTTCCTTCCTTCCTTCCTTCCTTCCTTCCTTCCTTCCTTCCTCCCTTCCTCCCTCCCCTCCTCCCCTGTTTTCTCCTTCCTTCCCTCTATCCCTCTTTTCTCTTCTTTTCCTCCTTCTCCCTTCTTTCACCATTCTCTTTTGTTCCTTTTTCTGCCTTCCTTTTTTTCTGCTGTCTCTCCTCTTACTCTATGTCTTCCCTCTTTTTCATCTTCTCATCATCTTCTCTACTTTGGATTTTTGTCCTCTTTTCCCTCTGTTTCCCTTTATTCCTATCTCCTATTAGTTTTTTTTTTCTTTTTTTTCTTTTTGTTTTCCCGTCCACCCTAATCTCTGTGCTGCTCTTCCCCCCTGAGCAGGAGCACTGTGATACACAGGAAACAAGGCAGGAGAAGGAGAAATCCCTGTAATGAGGGGATGCACAAAGGGTGGGAGTATCAAACATGAAATGATGTAGTGTCCCAGCCAGTTGGGACTGGAGCTAGATGGGAATGCATGCAGGTCACCCAGGGCAGAGGCACCATGGAAAGGTCTCGGCCAGCAGAGACAGGACTTCCCCAGGGACCGGGAACTAGGAATTGTTTGAACTGGAAACAACAAAAATATTCTCAGTAGTCTCCCTGACTTGCAGCTTTCAGACAGCTGTGCACGGGGACCAGCTTGGAGGGCCTGGGGTGTCCCTGCTCCCCATCCCTGTCACCAGTCCTGTCCACGAGGAGTATCTGTCCCTCATTCTCTCGTGTCTGTGTCTCTCACTAGCGCAGCACGTCGAGCAGAGAGCTGCACCTCGCTGACACAAAGGCCTCTCTCTGAGCCCTCTGGAAGGGAGCAGTGACAGCAGTGGAGGATGGGCGCCCCGGGCTTGTGCCAGGCCTTGCTGCCCCCCCGGGCTCTCCCGGTGCCACCGCCCGCCCGGCCCCAGTGCCCCGCGGCACATCCCTCCCCGGGCGGGCCGAGGGCGGCAGCGCTTGGTCAGCCCTGGAAGGCGTTCGTCATCCCTTGGCTCGCTTCCTCCTCCGCTTGCCGGCTACTCCCTGTCTCCCTCCCTATTGTTTCCCGGTAGTTTTAGCCCCCGTAAAAGCTCATTCAGGTTTTCACAAGACAGAACAAAGAAAGGTCCTGAAGTGCCGAGAGGCACTAGGGAACACCCTGACTTGCCTTCCTCCCTCCACTCCCAAAATCTCAGCATCTCCCCCAGCTTTTTCTTCCTACGAACACCCTCTTTCCATAACTCGCTCACACAACAGTTCAACTAAGCACAACCAGCTGTTCCCTACAAAGTACGGCTTTAAAATGGTTCCGTGCTCCTGCCCGGAAAGCAGGAGGGAAAGTTTGGGGAGTTTCAGAGCTGGTTTTGCCGCCGATCCCCTACCTTGCTGTTGTCGGTGCTGTGCGGAGCGAGGGGGCAGAGCTGGCGCCTTCCTGCTGCCGTTACCACGCAACCTCTGCTGTCGTACACATGATGCCTGCTAGAGGGAGGGAAGCACTTTTGGGCTCTGACGGCTTTTTTCCTCCCCGTGGCAGCTCTTCAGGGCCTCGCAGAGCGAGCTCCGTGCACACAATTGTGTGTGGCTTGTGACGAAGCAAGTGTTGCAGAGAGCCCCTGACGATGACAGAGGCAGCTTCAACTTCTTGCACCAGGTCATGTGGCCACTCACCGTGGCCCAGAGCAAGGGAGTAGTTGCCACTAAAGGATCCATCCAAAAATTAGGCCACCACAGTGTTGAAGTGTGGGTAGAGATGAAGGAGTTTGTGTAGTTTCTCCATTCTCCAGGCAAGCCTGTGCTGCCAGGCCTAGGAGTAAACACATTTACTGCTTACCTGTCACCTCACCTGGGGGTTCTGCATCCCACCTCCCAGCAGGGGCTTCTGCACAAGCTGAATGCTCACCTTGCCTAGAAGGGTCCCTTGGGCACAGCCCTGATCAAGTCTCCCTAAAACTGTCCCTCAGCAGCGAGCATGGACATCACTCCTACACCTCCTCCTCCCAAATTCCCACTGGCTCTTCCTCCTTGAGGAAAACCCTGCCATGACTCAAGCTGCATTGCACTATAGTTGTGGGTTGAAGTAACCTGCTTTCTTCCCCCATTCTCAGTGGTGTGAGGATGAATTAATGTTTCAATAGCCTGCAAATGATCCAGTAGCAGAAGGACAGATCTGGTTTTCCCTCCTGTGGCTGCAGATGCTGACAGAGATGATGGTGGAAGGATGGCCTGGGAAACAGAACCTTTGTTGAGCCACAGGAGAAACACTAAAGGCTTTCCCTCTGGCTTCTTTCTCCTGAAGAAGATGGGAACCCATCACCAGGAGAGCTCAATGAGCTAAAACCCACCTTCCTCAGTGCCCAGAAGTGAGTTGAACACCAGCAAATTCACCTCTTCCCCGTTCCCTCTCAGGAAAACAGTCATCCACACAGAGTTTGCTAGAACAGTCCTTGTGTTTCTGGGTCTGACCTGAAACCTGTTGAAGCACAGGCAAGAGCTCAGGGATGGCCTGAGCTCCCAGCTTTGGGGCTTGTTAGGATGCTGGCAGTGGAGGGAATGCTGTGGATGGTGAAGGATGTCTCTGCCCCTCTGGCTTGGCACGATGCTTTCAGGAAGACCACTAGTGTTAGGAAGAAAGGTAATGCTGGCAGGAGATCCCCTGGTCAACCAGCCAATTTTATGCCTGTCATTCAGCCCAACAGCAAGGGTATCATTTCCTATCCAGCCACTGCTGGCATATCTCTGCTCTTGGTTCCCGCTTCGCTGCACTCATCAGGAGTCTCTAAAGGACAAAGTCCAGTATTTGTTAGAGGTTTCAGAGAGGTTTATGTCACGTGGACCTTCTGTAGACCTCCTGCCTTGGGCAAAGCACCCAATACACTCTGGTCTGTGTTGGTGAAATATTAGATTTACAAGCCAAAGAGCCATGCCAAAAGGTTATGTGCTTCTGTCTCCCTATCAAGCCTTTGGCTGCCCTCACTGTGGGGACAACAAAAGACATCACTGGAAAAATCTATTGCCCTTTCCCCAGCAAGCAGGGCCAGGCCATCCTGCTCATCCAGATACACATGGATCCAGAGGAAATGATACGAAATGGGACTGAGAAATCTAACAGCAAACACCAGTGAGAAATAGCTATGTATGTCTTGTCATGGAAACAGTGGAAGACTCCTAACATGGAAGGCATGTCCATTTGGCTATTTGTACACATTCAGGCTGATTCCTTGAAAATTCCTTGAGGAGTCTGGGAGTGACATCTGCCCTGTGTTCTCTTCTTTATCACAGTTTCCCATTATCTTTCTGAGTTCATTCAAATTTATCTCCTCTTTTTTTAGATCCTCTCCCTCTTTTGGTCCTTGTAGCAGGGAGGGAGAGCACGGTGATGCCCATCTTGCCCCTGCTGCCTTTGGGCACAGCTGGCACGAATGCATGAAGTGCAGGTTTGTGTCCTGGGACCTGAGGAAGTTGAAATGTGTCTCTGCATTTAAGATGACTTTATTTTAAAACTAAATTTATGCATATAACCCTAGAGCAAACTTACAAAAGAATACTTAAATTAAGGCCATTAGTGTAAACTGAAAACTATGCCTTTTCCCCTTCTAGAAGTTTCCTGTTCTGTTCTCTCTGCTCTCATGATGCCTCTGCGCATATACTTAATAATAATTAAAGACAATAAACTTCTAAGAGTTGTCACAGATCTTTTTCTGACTTGACTATGTGATCCCTACTAGGAAATTCATTCATAAATTCAGCTGTGGAGATCAAACCAGCAAGTTGTAAGCATGTGCCCGGCTCCATTTGTTGCAGTGAGTGATTTGTTTATATCCAACTTGATCCATTGCTGGAAGCCATTTGTTCCTTGAGCTTGTGTGCGAACTTGAAGTAAGGCTTTGTAGGGCAAGGAAATGCAAAACTTGGGTCATTCCTGAAGAGTCAGTGGGCTGATTAAGCAAAGTATCTGTGGAACTAGAGTGGAGAACCTGTCACTGTGGCTTCGCTGATGCCTCAGGAGCTAAAAAAAAAATAAAAGGAGGTCAATAAACAGGTGCTGGTAGCAAGCTCTTAGCAGGGTGGCTGAGCAAGGTTTGGGTTTTTCAGCAAATAAAGGCAATTGCTCACCCTGGCTTGCATGCGTGCACACACACATATGGATGTTCATACTGTGGCAGCTCATTATAGATTCCCACAAGAAAACCATTAGGGAGGAAATTCTTGCTGTTCTGATGTGGTCGCCTTGTTCTTGTAAAAGAAAAACTGTTGTTTCCATTTTGCACTGGTTTTGGTTTTGGGGGGAGTGGAGAGCATTATAATGAAATAGTGCTGTGAGTGTATGTGTAATATTTTAACCCTGTGCAGTCTTTCACAGTGGGTCCAGCGAAAATGGAGCCCCAAGAAAACGGAGCTTTCCAGATATGTTCATCAACCAACACACCTGCACAAAAAGTACTGTCAGAGGAGTCTTTCTCACATCCCTGCTTTTTTTCTTTATCTTCTGCCTCAGACTGTGGCCGTGTTTGCCTGCCCGTCTGCAGAGGGCGATGCAGCATCAGTTTGACCAGACTTACGGTCCTCTGGTTTTCCCTCTTCCTGAAGTTGCCCTTGGTCACCAAGACATTGCAGGGGTTGAGGGTTGAGATGGGGCCACAGCTAGAGGGGAAAATGAGAGGACCAGACGAGAAACACAGGTGTATTTCACAACACAATCTCTTCATGCCAGCTGTGTAGCAGCTGATGAAATAGGAGACTGCAATGGATTTCACTTTCCTGTTAAATCCTGCTGCACAGGAAGACTTGAATAATTTGCTGAAACTTTAAAGGCCACTGTAGGGACAGCTGGTTATTTCACGACTTGTTACAGGACTCAGAAGTTTGAGTTTAAATCATCTTTAAAATGCAAGAATGAAATCTTGATGCTAAAAGAACCCAAACAACCATATACTCATCTGTTTTTCAGACTGCAGTTTGCATGTTACCATTATCTTTTTGCAGAAAGGAATAGTAGATGTCCTCTGCTAGTAGAGGCATCTCTCTCTAGTCTCCATAAGAGTACCCATGAGAATTCATGGATATTTGTGCCCAAAAAATCACTTTATATCCTAGAGTCACGAGGGTTGGAAAAGACCTCAAAATGACCACGTCCATCTGTTAACCCACCATCACTGTGTTCATCACTAAACCATAGCCCAGTGTGCCACTTCCACATTCCTTCTGAACACTTCCAGGGAAGGTGATTCCAACACTTACCCAGGCAGGCTGTTCCAATGCCTTACTATCCTTTCAGAGAAGAATTTTTTCCTATTATCCAATCAAAACCTCCCATGACACAACTTGAGGCCATTTCCACTCATCCTGTAACTTGTCACCTGTGAAAAGAGACACCCTTACCTCACTAAAACTCCTTTCAGGTAGTTGAAGACAGTGATGGGGGCTCTCCTGAGCTTCCTTTACTCCAGGCTAAACAACTCCAGTTCCCTCAGCTGCTCCCCATAAGACTTGTGCCATAAAAAAACCACTGCACCTTCTCTAATCCAGTTCTTCCTTGGACTACCAGAACGAATTTGCTGCAAAGGTTTGGGGGTGGGATATTTTACAGTCTCCTCAGGTATAGGCTGGGGCCTGTGAGAAGCTTGAAAGCTGAATTTCATTCTTTGTCATTGAAATTTGCCGGAAGGGTCATTTCCTTGTGCATGTAATTGAGGAAAGTGCTCAGAATTGTTTTTCTGCATTGATTCCCTGTTCAGTTTGTGGCAGGGATGGAAATGCCAGCTGAGTGTAATCCTGTGAGATTGTTGGGTTTTTTTCTATGATACACCATCAGTTTTTAAAAACTGCTTCTCTTTTTAAAAAAGCTTTTGGTTATTCCTTGTGGCTTGTTGCAGTAGAATAGGAGCCGAATGTGAAGCACTTGCTTGACTGTTGTACCTGGATAAATTCAGGGAGTGTGAAAAACAGGGAGCAAAGTCTTGACTTTTTTATTTTAATAAATGGCACCTACATCAACGATCCCTTGAGGTGGTTTAATTCCTTCTTAAATTTACAGGAGGCAAACAAATGTTTTGGCTCTACTAGAGGCCTCCAGGTGAAGGGATCTCTAAACCCTTTTCTGCTCTAGGGTGGGATGAGAAAGGGAGGGCTGGGGCCAGAGCTGTGTGGAAGAACTGGATGCAGTGAGTGCTACTCACTGTTGAGGTCTTGTCCAACGTTTAAAAAGGAAACAAAAGATCCTCTTGCAGTGCCAGGAATATACAGGCAGTGTTCTGCCTGCCTTAAGCACAGGATAGGCAAATGTATCTGTGCACTCTTACTGGCAGCAGCTGAGGTCACTTGCTCTGCTGAGCATGGAGGAGATTGAGGGGAGACCTCATTGCAGTTACAACTTTCTCATGAGGGGAAGAGGAGAGGCAGACACTGATCTCTTCTCTCTGGTGACCAGTGGGTGACAGGACTCAAAGGAATGGCATGAAGTTGTGTCAGGGGAGGTTTAGGTTGGATATTTGAAAAAGGGTCTTCCCCCAAGAGGGTGGCTGGGAACTGGAACAGGCTCCCCAAGGAAGTGGCTACAGCACTAGCCTGACAGAGTTCAAAAAGCATTTGGACAATGCTCTTGAGCACATGGGGTGACTTCTGGGGTGTCCTGTGCAGGGCCGAGAGTTGGACTCGATGGTCTTTGTGACCCCCTTCCAACTCGGCATATTCTGTGGCCTTTAAGAATGTCAAGGGAGCAAATAAGAATATAAGGAATTTAAAAAGGCAAAACCAGTAATGCTCTGGTTTGCATTGGAAGCCGGCGGCAGGCTGGCAACAGAGGGGAGGAAAAGTAGCTGGAGAATGCGGGCATCGATCCCGCTACCTCTCGCATGCTAAGCGAGCGCTCTACCATTTGAGCTAATTCCCCGTGCTGTTACGCTGTCTAACCAGTAGGTACATAGTCACTTCTCGCGAGATGCCGTGTGCCGGCGGCCGTTACACGTCCCGGCCGGGGCTCCCAGCGCGCCTGCGCGGGAGCGCCAGGGCCGGGGCTCGGCGGCGGGCCGGGCTGGGCGCGCGCCGGGAGAGGAGGATGCGCCCCGCGGTGAGACCCGGAGCGGGAACGGGGCGGGATTGGGAACGGGAGCGGGAACGGGGCGGGAATGGGAACGAGATGGCAGTGGGAACGGGAACGGTGGGGGGCTGCGAAGGGCTGTGTGTTTGGGGGACAGGATGCGTAGGGCTCTGTGTGTGTGTGTGGGGCGGCGGTGCGTGCGGAGGGCAGAGCGGGGGCCGGAGCACCCGGCACAGGCTCTGCCAGGGGCCTCGCCTGCTCCTCTGAGCCGCGCTGGGGCTGCCTTGAGTTCAGAACAACCAAACAACCAAACAAAAAAAACCTCACAAAATGTCGAGCCCCCCTCCCGGCCGATGAAGGGCGCCGCCCGGGTGGCCCCGGGTACGGTTCGGGGAGGGTTCTCCTGCCGGGCAGCCCCTCAGGGCCCTGGGGGCGCGGGGCCCGCACCGCCCTCCGCGGGCTCGGGGTGACACCGGCCTGCCCGGGCAGCCCCCGGTTCTTGCTGCCGTCCGTGCCGGGACATCCGGGCTGGCTCTCTGAGCGTGCCTGCAGCAGCTGGGATGCCCAAGTGCCTGGATGAGCAAACCTGCTGCGGGCAGTTCCTTCTCCCCGCCTTGCTTTGCAATGTCTGCTTTGAAAACAACACCCACAGAAGGGAAATCTGGCACCGTAGTGAATCGTGAGGTCTTTTCCCTCAAGAAATGGTTCCGTTTTGCTCTTGTGCTCCAGCTGGAGTAGAGTTAAAGGCAATAATTTTTCTGCTAGACAAGAAAGGAGATGCTGGCTCTGGAGCAGGGAACTTCAGGTACTTGTCGAAATGGCAGATGGGGGCATGTGCTGGAGTCTTCTGGGGAGCTGCACTGACCAGATGGGATTTTGGTGCCTGTTTTGGATGCGGGAAAAGGGGATACCCTCAGTCAAGGGGTCCATAGCAAAGCAGATGAGAGCATTGGGTTATTTCTCTGTGAGCACTATGCTGAGGAAGATGAAGCTATTGGTGGGCTTGCAGCGTTTAGTTAAAGCTGAGTTCAGCAGTAGCGATATCCAGGACTCAGTTAAAAACCTAAATATCTTGCCTTGTGCTCAGTCACTTTTCTTCCCCTCTGATGTTCTTGAGTCAGACAAGACAAAACCCAAAAAACGTTGGTGGCCAGTGCAAAATGCTTTCTGAACCAAGGCGGTCACAAAGTAACCTTGTTGTATAATCTCGGTGGTGGCTGTTTAACACCTGGCAGTGTGGGGAGCAGCACAGTCCTGGGCTGAGCTGGCCAGGCTGCAGGCAGTGATCCTGGCCACCAAGTCACTGCAGTTCCCTGAGCCAGCAGGGAATTTGGTCAGAGTGATGGGACATGCTGTGGCTTTTGCTCCATCGAGTTCCTGGGTGCTTTACACTTTGCTTTCTGGCAGTACTTTCCTACTTCTACCTTGGCTGTGTTCAGGCTATCATTCTGTTGGATTCAAAACCATTCTCTGCTCAATTTTACATGCTTCCTGAGGGGTTTGCCTTAGTTCTGCTTCTGATATACAAGTTACTTTTTTGGGATGCGTTTGCTGAGCTATCCTCCTCCAGACTATGAATTTCTGATTAAATACTCCTATATATCAACAGCTTTGCAAATGAAATAGGTGCAAAACATTATTTATTTATTTTCCTTGACAGGTTTCAAGGTCTGCTTCTTGCAGAGTTTGCTTAATAGGTTCTCTGAATGATATTTTATTGAAATACTTTGAATTTTAAATTTATTCCTCTTTTGTTCTTTTTGAGATGTTGCATCTTACTTTCAAGGGCCTGTGAGGCGTGACCTCAGAGCTCTTCGGAAACTCTCCTGTCTTTCATTTATCGTTTTCACGGTTGTGAGCTTCCTTCTGTGCGGGTTTGGTGTTTTTTTTTTTCGTCAGAGAGGAGATTGGCCAACAAACGTGTTCTGAAAGACATGTTTATCTTTAAGAAAAAACCCAACAGCGACCAAGCAAGCAGGCAGCCGCACCCATCCAGCAGTATGATTTCTTATCTTGGAGCTTGACTCATGATTTTGATGGCTCCTTACCCTTACTGTTTTTTTTGAAAAGAAAGTTTTTGTAGCTTTTCCCCTGGGTGCCACACCGGAGAGCATTACACTTGTGTAATTTTTTTTCTCATGTCCACCTGTCTTTTTTACATCACCCTGAGCTGCAGAACCCCACAATCTTACCCCTTGCTTCTTTTATATATATATATATATTTTTAATTATTTTTTATTTTCTGATATGGAGAAAACAAGGAGATGCTTGAGAGTCTCTCCTGCTGAGGAATCTCACCTTCAATGCACGCGACAGCGTTTCACCAGCTTGGCTTGGCTGACTCTGTGGAGCTGGAAAATCTGTTTCAGGCTGTGTTTTGCATAGATGCTCTCAGATGTGAGGTTTCACTGCCTGGTGTTACATGTGTTTTTCCTGTCACGGGGCAGTCTGCCTCTCAATCGTGTTGCTGGGAGCTCCTGGCAGAGAAAATGCAGGGGCAAGGGGAAGAGAGGCCTGTCTTCAGCTTCGCTTGGTCAACCCCAGCCACAGCCCTCCCTCGTTTGTGCCTTGTTTGGTTAAATAACAGGGTTGTACAGCAGCTTTTCCCACAGCAAAACCTCTTTTCTCTTTTTTTTTAGAATTAAAAGAGCACCAAAGAATGTGTGTTAAGGTGGACTTTGAAACTCAAAGCTTGTCAGTCCTTCACAGTCATGCTGGAGTAATTCCTGTGCTTTCCTCTCCTTCATTTTAATTACAGGGGAGAGTAGTTCAGCTCCCACAGCTCAAGGTGTTGGAAGGACATGTCTGTGCTCTGCAAATAAACTTCGTGCTTGCTTTCTCCTTTCTGTCTTCCACTTGCTCTGGCAGAGCTGTGCTCCTGAACAACGCTGGGCAAATATTGTTCAGGTTTTGGTGGATCTCTCTTTTCTCCTTGTGCTCAGTCCATGCTGAGATTATAGAAGTTGTTTTGCTCGTGACTGGGAATATGCCATCTAAAGAAGCCTACAGCTGCTGTGTGTAAAGAACAGCCCCCACAGATGCTGAAGTTGTAGAGTCATGAGTGCAGCTTTGTGAAAGCGTTGCTTGTCACATCCCCTTTGGCTTTTGGCAGCCTGGGACATCCCAGTTGTCCATTTTACTGAGTAGTGCAGGGGTTCTTTAAGGGGCTGGTTCATGCCACGCTGCAGATTGCTCAGCATGGCACTGCAAGAGCTGCTGTGTGGTGGAAGGCAGATTTCTAGAATGTGCAAGATACTCTCGTGTGCCGAGGGTAGCAATCTCGGCTGGTTTGCTACCGTACACCTCCCTGTTGGAAGTAGCAGTGGCTATTTCTGAAGCAAGTGTTCAGACTGGAGTGCTTGCTCTGATTTTCAAGGTGGGTGGATGCCCTCGGTAGCTGTGGGTTTGTGTTTGTAGAGGGCCTGGTGTGGATTCTCCCCCCTAAGTGTCTGCTCGAGTGCCAGCCACACTTGCCGGCTCCGCATCCCGCTGGGCTGCTCCTGCGCGTGCCATCCCCCTCTGCACTGCAGAAGAGCTAAATCAGGGTTGGAAGAAAGCTGGCAAGAAGCCTGGATGTTCCTAGAAAGATATTGATTGCCCTGGACAGTTCAGGGTTGTTCCTTTTGTTTCCCTGGTTCTCGTCACGGGGTCGGGCTCGTTGGGGTGGCAGCTCGCTGGAGGATGGAGAAACAGTGCCGGCTTTGCGGGCTGAGGCTGGAGCGGAGCCATCCCGGCCCGCCTCTCTCAAGTGTTAAGTCTGAAGCAGCCTGCCTGGTAATTCCATTAATGAGAGCCTGGTGCCAGAGAGATAAATGTAATTCCATGGTGAAGCTGACGCTGGGGCTCAAACGGAGAGGATTTGCTGGTTCTCCCGGGTGCACGGCTGTGAGTAATGTACTCCAGTATTACCTACAGACGGTGTTTAAAGCCTACATATCACTGCAAAGACTGGGCAGTGATAAAAAAATCTGCTGTTAAATTTTCATGTGAGGAAATACTTAGCTCCAGAGCACAGCTGTCTGTGCAAGGGGTTTTACAGGGAATAAAAGTTTCCTGCTTAACTCCTGACATGCAGGATGGCACCATGCTGAGCAGCCAGCTGATCCAGGAGACAGCTTGTATGGGCTATAGCCAGAACGAGCTGTCTGTGTATAATCAATGCAGAACAGAAATTATATACCCTGTGTGTGTCACACCAGAAAGCTTGCAAACACCTCAGAGCCAGCCACCACAATTGCAAGTAGCACAAGCTTCTCTACATTTTTGGCAGTGAGGTTCATGCTTGAATTCAGAGCTTACGGTCCTGGCTAGCTGTTTGCTCAGTTTGATTTCTTTTTGAAATAATATTTTATTGATTTGTCACTTTTCTTAGTTTGATTTGCAGATCACATCTTCCTGTTTGCAGTTGTGTAATACCCTTGTGGCACCATCATCAGGTCTTGTGTTGAAAAGGAATTGGTTAATTGGAATATTTTTAGCTCTCCTTGTGGCTTGGATCCTGGAAATGAAACACAGGAGCCAGCACCATTCAGCTTTCTGCAGAGGAGCTTCCTGTGCCGCAGGCAGCAGCTGAGCAGTTGTGTCCAGCAGGGTGGGAGTTCACAGTCCCTGTGAGTCCCAGTGCTGTGGTACCTCAAAGTTCAAGCAAATAAATCACTTGCCTCATCTTTTGGAGCTCAGTGAAGGATTTTCCTTGTCATCAGTCCAAAGTGGGGGAAAAGAGTTCAGTGAAGAAGAAGCAGCTACTGGGGCTGCTCAGCCCCTGGTGTGTCCCCATCACTCCAGTTTTGACTGAGTGTCCTTCAGTACACATCTGATCTCCTTAGTTAGGACTCAGGTCTCTGCTGGCCTCCTGACAGGAAAACTAAAGCCAGCTTGCTCAAAATATTTGTTTGTTGGTGTATTCAGCAGCTTGCTGGTACCTCCTGCTGTAAGAGGTGTGGGGGAGAGTGGCTCCTTGAGCTGAGTGAGGTGCGTGCTTTGGTGGTGACATAGCAGTGGCTGGGACAGCCAGCCTGAGTCTGCAGCCTGCTCCTGCACCTCTTGCTTCTCTCTGTAGCAGCTGTGCAGACATGCCTGCCTTCTCCATGCACATGTTGTGGGCCAATTCACTCATCAGAAATCAGGATCAAAAGCAGATTGTCTTGAGTTTTTGCATCTCCTGCCTCCCCTTGGCTTCAGTTTTGTTCATTGATCAGTGAGGGTCGTGCATGCGAGAGCCACATCTGCCGCTCACCACCACTGTGGCAGGATGTTGGGGGATACAGTATCAGTCGGAGCTACTGCAGTTGCTTAAAAAAAATTCTCCTGTTTGCATCATAGCTAACTACAGAAGTTTTAGCTTACTAGTGTGGTTTTCTCACCCTAAGTTAAAATTTTGAGTGTCTCTTTTCCTTCTTTTAAAGCTCCGACATCTGATTTGGGCTTGTGTGGAGCAAGTTTGCACTGATAGTGAGTTATATGTCTTGTCAAACACTTCAATACAAACTAGATGAAGGAGCAGGTAGGAAAATGACCTGCATATTTAGAAAGTCAGTTTCTTGAAAACTGTGATGCCTTGTTCCTACAGTATCTCTCCTCCCTCCCCTTTAGTTCCATGAGTCAAAAGTGATCATGAGAGTGTTGATCTATGACTGGGGGGGGGATTTGTCAGAAAGGATGTAATGTGTTGATTCCTCTGATGGTAACAAAGTGAGTCAGAAGTGTTACCTGTGCTGTTGCTGCTGCTTACGATGCTAACCAGATGAAGTTACTGAAATTAGTTCAAAGCCTCACTATTTGCTTTGCTCCTTGACTTGCTGTATCAGTTTCACTGGGAAGCCTGTATCTGACCTGCAAGGCATTGATTTGTTTGATGGCTCTTGTGGCCTGGGTGCATAATTGAGACACCTTGGTGCTGCCACAGTCTGGGTGGCCTGGCACTGGATTTTTTTCTTTACCAATGTATTTTTGAGCCACAACTGCCTTCCCATCAGGTTTGCTGCAGAGCCGACCAGGCTGATGGTAGCTTTGGTGGACAGACACCCACCACTCAGCTCCCTTGGATAAAGGGCTGGTAGGACCATCACTTGACCTCCCAGAGATGCTCTAAATATCTGGAGGCTGAGCAGAGCCTGATACATCCTTCTGCCTGCCTTGAGTTTATTGTGTAAATCCCACAGCAGGCTTGGCAGGGTGACCTGATGGCTGTGCTTTGATACCTCTATATGGTGAAGAGATCTGGCTGGAGTTTGCTCAGGGTCTCCCATGCTGTGAGAGAAAGATGCCACGAGGTGCAGCAGGTGGAACTTGAATTTGCAGTGGGAAGGGGGCATATGCAAATATAGCTGAGAAAACCAATAAGCTTCACAAGATCTTAACCACTGAAGGGGCTGAACTTGTTTCCAGTTGATGTGTTTAAAATGTGATTAGTCACCTCCTAAAGTAGGGTGCTGTAATCCAGTTTCTGTGGAAAAAATTGCCACATTCAAGGGGTGGACTCAGCAAGTGTGTGTGTGTGTGTTTTCAGGCTTGATCTATAAATCCCTTCAGCTATTCTGGCCCTCTGCAGACTTGTGAGAACTCAGAGTTTTCTTCCCTGCAGTGTTGCCCTCACCATGCTTTTAACATCCGAAGGTCTGGATGGAAATAATTGTCATCTTGCCCTCCTATGTGCCAGCACTTGGTCCGATGGCAGGGAGAGGCTCCATGGCAGCCAGAGCTTTTCCCTCCAGCAGACTGGAGGGAACAGGAGGGAGGAGGGACAAGGGGGTATCTCTGCCCCTCCTTGGCAGTGGGCTGTTGTCAGCCTCCTCTGTGTCCAAGGAAACAGTTTTTCAAGATTTTTGTCTGGATTTTACAGGGATCTCTTCCCTTACTGCTTTCCTGCCTTGGGCAGGGATGCCAGCTGGATCTCCACTGACCTCATCCTTTGGCATATCCAAGCAGATCAGTACCTGCGAGGCTGCACTACAGCAGGGTGCTGGATCTGCCATGGGGACAGCTGAATGGACAGAGGTCTCTTCCCAGAGAGGCTGGGCAGGAGGGGTATTTGCCCCTGGGAAATGCATCTCTGGTCTTTAGTTTGTGGCTCAAACAATGTTCCTGCTCCATATTCTCTGACTGCTGGAAGTGGCAGACTGAAATGAAAAGATTGGGTTAGGCAGTATCCTGCCGGAGCTCAGAGAGAATGAATTTAGCTGTTCTTGTTTGATTTCAAGAGATTGCATTAAAATGAGCAAAGAGGCTGTGCACTGGAGGCTGCTTCCACTGCAGGCATCTGCTTGCAAAACTGTGTTGCAGGGTGATTCCTGCTGGTGCTGCAGAGCCAGTGGGGAAAGCAGAGCTGTGGCACCGGCCAGGAGAGCTCTGGAGGTGCAGCTGAAGGGCTCTGCTCGCTTGATTGCTTTGGCAGCTCGTCTGTGCTTAGAAACAGGTGTGGGCCCTGTTTCCATCTGCTATCAGTGGTCACTGGTGTCTTGGTGAGTGCAATGGGCTGCTTTTCCCTGCAAGCTGAGGAGCTGTGCTCTGCCCCAGGTCCCTGCTGCTGGGAAGTGGCGTGCAGGAAACTGGAAGGTCCCCAGCATGAATGTGTGACGTGATGGCTCTTGTGTCCTGTTTCACGTTGAGCTCTGTGGTTACACCAAGCTGCAGCTGACCTCTGAAGCTCTTCTTGGTAAAAATTGACCTGAATTGATCCATTGTGGTTTGTTTATTTTTTTAAAAACTAAGATACATTTCTATAGAGCTGAAAGCTTGAGCTGTATTACAAAGTTCATGATTTTCTTAAGGATGCTTTGGGATATTTTGGGGGTGTGCACGTGGTCTACATGGTAACAGTTATAAGGAAAACTGGGAATGGGTCAGTTGGAGATGTGTAGCTGGTTAATTGACTTTACTGCCATGGAAACTCAATTTGAATCACTTGGTGCTTTTTCTGGTGGGGGGGAAAAAACAGCTGTGTTAAGTGGAGGGGGGCTCTGGGTATTTCTCTGGAAGGTGTGTAAAGGAGGCTCAAATGTGAGTTTTTGAACTGTGCTTGTCTGTTCCTGTCGAGAGTTGGTGGTTTCAGTGGGAGCACGCAGCAACCATCGACGGCAAGGCTTGCCTGGGGGCCCTGTGTGACTAATGTGTAACTCAGAAAAACAAGGCAGGATTAGCTCTGCCTCCTTCCCCTCTGTAAGGAGCTCCATCAGACTGCTGCTGGGATGCTTGCATGGGACCTCTGGGCAAGCTGATGGATCAGCTCCTTGCACTCAGCGTGGCTTTGTGGCATGATCTTTTCAGGTGGGGACCTGGGAACCTTTTCAGGTTCCTGGTGCTGGTTTCAGAGGTGAGGTGACTGGCTGGGGTGTGAAGGCTTGTGCTGGCAGCCCCTCTGATAGGTACCCTGAGCTGCACCTGTGTCTGCTGCACCCCCTCCATCCACAGCTGTGCCACAGGAGGAGCAGGGTGGGGTGGAGAGGACTCAGGCTTCCCAGTGCTGGGGACCGTGTGGGGCTGTGTTGTGCTCCTCCCTCCACACTCATGGTCACATGTTGGGATGAAGGTCTGGCTTACAGTTTGAGCCTGTG
Organism: Zosterops lateralis; assembly: GCF_965231275.1. Taxonomy (NCBI): domain Eukaryota; kingdom Metazoa; phylum Chordata; class Aves; order Passeriformes; family Zosteropidae; genus Zosterops; species Zosterops lateralis. The sequence goes on from NC_139761.1 coordinate 44,889,858, forward strand.
CTTCTACTTTTCCATCATTATTTTCCAGGGTTTCTCTGCAAGGAATTGGAAAATCCCTTCTATGGGCTGCCGTGACAGCCTTAGAAATATCCAGATGGATTTGAACTTTGGTGCTGCAAAGGGCTTTGCGTATTTACTTTCAGCTTCCTGCTGTCTGCTTTGCTTAAGAGCTTTTGCCAGATCCTTTGCATATGCTTGTCCTTGCTCCTCTGCTCCTGGAAACCATTTGAGAACACCCTTCAGCTATGACAAAACACCTCCCCTTCCCCCACCCCCCAAAAATATCCCCAAACCTTTTGGAAGAATTTTGTTTTACTCCTGTGCCTCGGTAAGCTGCAGGGCTTGCATAGCTGTGGTGTGTTGCTGTTTGGGTGCATCAGCCTAGTTTGGAGACCTCAGAGAGCAAATCACCAGGCTGTTTTGGATGGGCCTTTAGAAAAGTGAGTGACTGAGCATGCTCAGTAGTGAATGGAGCTGTTAAACTGATTTTACATTACTTACCCCTATGCAAAGACAAATATATGATAGGTTGAAGCCTCCTCTAGGTTTCCACATGTACCACTGTGCCATACTTCTGAGGTCATGCTTCTCATCAGCTTTAGCCGATCTCAGGCTGTTCTCCTGCCAGAAATTCTTCCCCTTTATTTTCTTATTTCTGGAGTGGCTTCCAGTTGGATCAAGCAAATGATGGTTGCTACCTCTAGTGTAGAGATGACTGGGATGTGCAGAAGTGGGGGGAGGGAAAAGGCAGAACTGTCTGTTGTGGCAGCAGAGGGTAGTTTTGGATCAGCTGAGCTGCTGAGCATGTGGGCATGGCTTGCTGAAGAGCAGCTGTGTAGCCCCTGGTAGAACATGTCCTGCTTCTGCTCCAGTTTCCTTCCATGTAAAAGGGTGGTAAGGATTGCCAAGTGTGTTCATATTTCTGGGAGGCTGCAGTGTTGGAAGAGTTCTTTGTGGGGCACTGCTGACTGATGGTTTCATGTACATGCTGCCAGTTTGGCTTCCCAGATAACCCAGGGGAGGTTTCCCTCTGGGAGGACTTTAAGCACAGCTTTTAAGTAAAGCTTCCTGTTGAATCTATCAAGGAGAATGTTAGATTGAATACAAGAGAGAAGTTTGGGAGAAGTTTTCTGTGATGAGGCTGGTGAGGCACTGGAACAGTGGGTGTTTTGGATGTTGTGAAGTTGTGGATATCCCATCTTTGTAGTCGTCCAGTATCACTGTTCTCTACTGCCTTGCTTCATAACCTTTTTATAAACCCTGCTGAATCTTTGTTTGCTGCATTAGGTTTTTGTGTTTCTGCAGCACTGCTTCAGTCTGCAACAAGCAAGGAGTCATCTTGGCCAAGGACAGAGGGTCTGCTGGGGTGATGACACTGAGAAATACATATTTTGATGGACCAGTTGGAGTGCAGGAAGGTGGCAGAGGAGCTTAGCTGTCATGAGTGTGTCATCCATGCTCTGCATTGCCTGGAGCCTGGTCGTGTCTTGGGGAGGAGCAGCCCTAGGACAAGTGACTCTGCTGGGCCCTGTGAGAAGGAAGTTTGGGAACCAAGGGGGAGGCTGAGCAGTCTGAATCCCTGGCACTCCACTGAGTTTCCAGTATATTTGTCTGCTGCGGGACAAAATGCTTTGTCTGAGAGCTGCAGTTACTTTGGGAAAGGCAAGCCAGGCCACCTTCATATGGCTTTGATTAAATCCAGCAGCACTTACAAAAGCTTCAGGCATCTCTTTTTGCCTTGCTTGGCAGTACTGGGAAGCGAGGACTTAAAACTTTGCCAGTGATGTTTCTGCAGTGTTGTCTCAGAGTAGGAGTTGCATTGAGAAAATTGTCAAATGGAAAAGGAACTGGAGGAGGAAGGGAGAAAAGGTTGTCTGTATGGCTGCCATGTTGATACTCCCCATGTGCTGACCCCTGACGCAAGCATGATGAAGTCCTACAAAGCTAAAGCAGCCCCCCCTTCAGAGTTAAGCCATGTGAAGTTAAGGTATGAATTTCCTTGCTTCCATACCTTACACATAAGCTACTGAATATTATTGGCCAGGTTGAATTTATCCTGATATTTCTGTCCTTGGAGAGCTGCTGAACAGTGTTCATTTACTGGCTTCAAAAGAACAACAAAAGACCCTCCTGAAGGTGCATAACAGGAGTGGATAACTCATGTGTTTTGGTTAATGTAGAGCAGCAGGGTGATGGAGAATTTGTGATTGAGGCTGGAGTCCAAGGTCTGTACTGTGGTCTTGTGGCCTTCAGCATTGTTTCCATCATTAGAAATGCCTTCAGCCCTTCCATAATGGGAAAAGAGAAAGGGGAGAATGAGTGAAGGGGAGCCACAAACGGATTAGACTTTTTCTCAGTTCTTTAAATACCAGCTGGCAATGACAGGTCTCTGAATCACCTGCAAGAGACTGGGCAAAGCAGGCAAGTCTCTCTTTCTCAGTCCAAGGTAAACCAATGTGCTGCATGAGTTTTCTCACAGTACATAATGAAGTCCAGTTGGCAGGAAGTACATGAGACACTGTCAGGCTGATTCTGTACCTTCCTCTTGCTGGTTTGGTGTTTTGACTAGAGACGTTGTCTCACTGTTTCCTTACCTCCCTCAGCTTCCAGATCCTCTCTGTGTTACAGTGAGGATGGTCCCTCATCCATGTTTCTTGCTATTCCCCAAAAAATTGCATGAACAGGATGGGAAAAGTAAAATTGCATTAGATGTGGTGACCTTTGCCTCAGTTGTGTCATCAGAAAAACTTCTTGTGGCTGCTTAGAATTGTTTCTAGTAAAACATTTCTGCTATCTTTTCTTTGGCATGCAGCAGGCACTTCAAATGCCCAAAGCGAGGTGTTTTTGCAGCCCACAGAGGTGACTTCTGGTTAAATGTCTTCTGTGTGACTAAGGTACAAAAGCTTTATACAGCTATCAGTGGATAATATAAAGCCTTTTTTATTATGAAACTATAACAAGGAATCAATAACGATGATGAAAAAATGGAAGCAGCCTGACTCTGACATCATGCAGGATTTGCCTTCTCTGCAAACTAGAAGAAATTGCACAGGTGCTATCTAGAAAATCTTCAGCAGTATCTCAGGGAGCACAGTAGGGGCATTGTAGGTGATCTGTTCTATCCCATTTACCAGCCTCTTTTCTGCCCCTGCCACGTAGATGTTATTTTCAGTTCACTGATTGTTGAGGAGGCTTTGCTGGATGAACAGCCTTGGTTTGGGATTTATTATCTTGCCTTTTACTTTGGCTTCCTTCTGTGATTTTGGAGAAGTCCCCTGACAGCCTCATGCCACGTACCTCTGCTATGATGCCAGGGCAAGACAGGAGTGTGTTCAGGGCAGGGATCTAACACCCCCCTGATTCTTGCGAGATAGCTTTGGCAACCTTCCTTTTCACCAGCCAGCTCTTATTAATGTCACTAACTGCTATTCTCTCTAATGCTTACAGGATCTGCCAGTTCCTGTATGCCAATGGGAATCGTGTTCTGGCTCCTTGTCAGTGCTATAGGAGAAGCTGATGCTCTGAACAGGTACGTTTGTCGTGTTCCTGGTGAGGGGCAGAGGGGCTGCGTGTGGCCAGGGGTGAAATGTCTGCAGCGTTTGCCTGATGGGTGTGGAATGGATCCCGTGCTGCAGACTGCTCTGCAGTGAATAGTTATTTTTTCCATACAGAGGTTTTGTGAAAACACCCAGGCAGAAGATAAGGTTTGCATTTAGCCTTGCTGACAGCCCTCTGAGGAGAGGGCTGGAAAACAGCATTGCTGCAGAGCAGCTCCTGGGAGGCCGTGCTCCTTGCTGACACAGGCCCTGCCTTTTCCTTCCCGGAGCAGCAGCTGGGGAATCCCGGCCGAGCCCGCGGCTGCGCAGGCGGCTGCTGCGCCCTCCCGCTCCGCTGGCCTTTGGCAGCTCCCCCGTGGCGAGCATCCGCATCCCCAGCGGGGTGGGAGGGAGCTGGGAGCCTGTTGGTATCCAACCATGAACAAATCTGCTCTTGTTTTCTTAATGTATGGCAAGAACAGCCTGTAGCAGCTTATTCCTCCCTGGATAATTACTGCTGTGCTCTGCCACTGATTGCTCTCAGGGGCGGTGGAGTGGTGCCTCCCCTGCGCTGCCCTGTGCATCCTTTTGCCTGAGTTGTTTGGTTTGTTATTGCTCTAAGGCATCAGTGCTCAAATGAAAAATCTAATCTGCGCTCTTTGCAACTGTTTGACATTCTAAGTGCATTGCTTAAGTCGGGTGAAGTCCCTGAGATGCCAAACATGCTTTCAGTCATGCCCCTTGCTATGCCACCAGCAGATCTGCTTGCATCTCAATTTCAGTTTCTGGATTACTCTGAGGAGGGGAAAATATAGGGCTGGGTTGCAGTCTTCTATTGTATTATCTGGAATTGTGTTCCCAGATGATTAGGGGTGTGTGTGCAACTGGAATTGGAGTGGAATATTTTGCCATCTGTGGTTCCTTGGGGGAGGTCTGAAAAGCAAGTAGATGATCCTGCTGTGGGAGTGTTAATGGACAAGAAGGGTTGGCCTGGCACACTGAGCTTGAACCTTCAGCTTGCCCTAGGAGCAAAAGGAGCTCCTTTTGCAAACATTCATCCCTCATAGAACTTATCAAAATGGCATTGCCTTGCATTTAGCTTGTCTGAATGGCCCATTTGATTGTATAAGGATATAATCATAACTTGCTGCATAAAGCTTTCTTGATCCCTAAAAAAGTGAAATGGATTCATTGTGGAAAGAGATCTTTCTTGAAAACCTGGTTGATCCAGGACTGTCTGGGCGGTGCTGCAGACGTGCTGGAGGAGTAGGAGTCAGGGTGGAGCTGTTTTCCACCTAATTCTCCTGTATTTCCCGGGGTTTATCACAGCGTGCAAGCAAATGTGCCCTCCACTTCGGAGCTGAAAGCAGAACTGGTTGGTTGAGCACTGCCTGTGCTTCCCATGCTTCTCCTTATGCTTTCCTTTTCTTCAATTAACTTTCTGCTGTAGAAGGCCTCTTCTTAAACAGAAAACCACAATAGGGGGAACAGCAAAGGTAGGAATGCCTCCATTTGCTAGCAAGGTGTGTCTGAGTCGGGGGAGCCAGCACTGAGTCAGTGTGCCAGACTCCTGGTGACTCAGGTGGCAAAATCCCAGATCATTCCCTTCTCATGCCTGAATTGCAGCAAATTTCCTGTGACAAACTCTCACCTTCTGTAGTGACTATGCAGGGAATGCCGTCCTCTCCCTCCTGTATGGGTTTTGACCAGCTTGGTTCACTGGGGATGCAGGCAAGTGGTAGTGGTGGCGGCACTTCTCTTCCTGCCACCACAGAATGAAAGTTGATTTATCTCAGTACCCTCAACCTTACCTCTCTCCTTTCCCCACCCCCAACCCCCCCGTGTTTTTTTGTTAAGATGAGATAAGTCACAGGAGTTGCAGCTGTCTATTGAGCTTGAGGAGATTCTTGTATGAATCTGGAGGCTGTGTTCTCCTGGCAGATCTGCTTGCATGTATTATCCACTACTTCATTGTACTGGAAGGAGATCTATTTTCTGAAACATGGTTTATTTTTAGTCAAGACTTTCCCTGTCTAACTGGCAAAAGTTCAGCATTTGCAGTGGGATTTGCAGAAGTAATTTTGCCAAATCCTTGGACTGGGGGAAGGGAGAGGAAATGTTATATTAGCTAGCAAAAAAGCTAAATGCTGACTTGAAAAACAGCTTAGGACACTGTTGTGAGAGCATAAGGGTTGGGTAATGCAAGTTGAGAACAGTGTTGTGTTGCTGCAATCTGGGTTGCTCTTGCTTTTCCTTTGACAGCTGCCACAGGGGTTAACCAGCAGTGGGTGGGAAATGCTGCTCAGGGGCAGGTGACCAATGAGCCAGCCTTTTGGCCTGACCCTGAGAGGTGAATTAGCAAAGTCACCTTAAACCTCAGCATCCATGGGAAAAGTTCTGTCCCTGCAGTGCATTGCACTGTCCTGTTGCACTCATGTTTGAGGCCACTGGAGGCTTTTTGAGGGTTGAGCTTTTTGATGATGTGGAATGTATCATGCCCATGTTTGAGTACCCTTGTCAGATACCCTGAAATGAATAGGGTGGCACATGGGATGTCCTGGGGCAGTGCTGCAGCTGTCTTCTCTCTTCTGCAGCTGCTGCTCCAGGGACAAACTGTCTTCACATGCCTCATTGCTTTCACCAACTGCTTCTAACCACTCTGGGTCTTGTACTAATTTCTCATGCAAACAGCAACCTTTCAGGGGTGCAGGGATATTTTCTTCTTGGTCTTGCATCTCTTCAGACATTTCCACCACTCCTTTTACAGAGTCATCTTTGTTGTCATTAGTTGGTAGTGCTGCACACACCAGACATCTGAGAATGACACCAGAGAGTGGATGACTGTGTTCAAAGCCTTTGGTACTTAGTCTGGAAAAATGAGAGTTGTTTCCACATGTGGGCATGTAAATGATTTGTTTCCTGCTGCAGGTTAACTCCAGCAGTTTGCTTTATCTTTCTTTTCTCCCTGCCCTGAACCTCCAAGAGACAATTGCACAGCAAATTTGTCATGACTCCATTAAAAAAAAGGAGAAATCCTTCAGTTCCAATTTTTTTTTCTGAATGTTTGGAAACCAGAAAAAAAAGAAGTAGTAACATTAGGTGTATTCTGCATTTGGTCCAAGTGGGTATATGTTACCTGCAGGTAACAGACCTGCATCTTTGTGAAAAGATTGAGGATGAAACAAAATTTGAAGTGCTGTTTCAGTCATTTGGGTAGAAGCACCATGACAATCAAGGTAGGAGCACTCATCAACTGCCTAGAGCAGTAATCTTCCTGAAGGAATTAATCTGATTTAACCTGATAAAAGAATTTATGCAGTGGGGGAAGTCTCTACCATTTCCTGCCAAGCTTCCTGAGAAACCTCGGGAAAAATAAATGCTGAGATGACACTCCTCTCTCTGGGGGAGGGGCTTATGACTTCCAAAGGCCTGCTAGTATCTTTCTGTTAAAAACCATCTGTATCAGCTGGCACATCAGGATTGGTTTAGCTATTCAATTTTCCCTAGTTCACTGGGGACTTCCTAGTTGCAAACCTATTTGCAAACCCCCTGTCCGTGTGGGATGCAGATGATCTTGTGTGCCCCAGTGTTGATGCAGCAGTTGGCCCCATGCTTGCCATACAACTGATGGCCTGTGGATGTAGAGACTTCATAAGTTTGAAGCTTTTCCTTAGGGAAAGTTTTGGGTTGTTGGGTTTTGTGGTTTTTCCTTACATTGCTAATTATTTCAGTGAAATTCCTATCTTGTTAGTGCTTTCTCCCCAAAAGCAATTCTTTTCCTCTCTGTCTCTTGCCTTCAGAGGCTGGAAGAGCACTGATGTGTTAGGAAAGCCAGTCTCTGCTTTAAATGGCCTTAAGCATGTCAATATTCAGCTCAATTTCCTCTAACAGTGCCTTGCTACAAAATGAGCAGGAATCTCAGGGCATCCCTGGGTCAGCTTTTTTTTTTCTGATGCTCAGGAGGGTTTTGTTCCAGACAGGTGAGTTTATGGGGGAGGAGATGTCCACCTCGAGTTTTGAGTACTCTGATAGGAAAATATTTTTTTTATCAGTGAATTTTTGCTGGTATCTTTGATCTATGCTTAGAGTATGTGGGCAAATGTTGTAATCTGCTGGCAAATACACTGAAAATCACCGTCCTGGCTTGGCCCAAAGGAGCATGTAAACTGCTAGTGTCTGAATCAATACCCTGTCTCCAGTGGTGTAACAGGAGCTGCTCTGGAAGGAGTTAAATGGAGGTTGAGCAGTCTAATTCAGCACTCCATCTGCTCTAGCTTGCCCCTGTGCCTTTCAAATGTGCTGGGTTTTAAATAGGCTGAGATCTGAACTTGGCTGGTAGCCTCCAGTCCCAGGTACTGGGGCAGGTGAGGAGCTGCCCTGTCTGTGGCTGAATGTTGGAACCCATGTCTGCATGGGACGGTGCAGCAGAGGGAATTCTGGCAGTCTCTGGGTTACCTGCAGCAAAGAACAGAGCTGACTTCAGATTACCACTTTTAAAATCTTTGTTTAGTGCAGGTGAGCAGTTCTGTGGGCATTCTGTAGTTTGTGCTTACCCAGCCCTCCCAGCACAGCTGTGCCAGTGCCCCTCAGCTTGGTTTCATAAGCAGAGAGCTCGTGCAGCCCTCATGGAGGGTCAGCATTTGGTGACTGCCTGAATTGCTGCTTATCCCCAGAGGTGCTTCTGCTCTGCTTTGCTCTGTAATTACTTGCCACACGTTGTGTCCTCCCCAGCAGCTTTCACTGCAGTTTTTAAAAGGGCAGATAAGGAACAGTGGACAGATGGACATCTCAGAAGAGTGCTGGTAGTGGGCAGGGGGGTGGTTTTAGCCCTGGTACTTGCATGCAGCATACTCCCCAGGCAGATCCCACTGTGATTCTTGATGAAGTTTCCCTTTTCTTGGCTGGCTCATTGTAAAACCCTTTTCACTCCAAGTTTTGTTTGGAAAGAGTGACACCCACACAGATGGCTGCTCTTCAGTTGTCATTCACATTGGGATTTTTTATGTTCCTTTTTGTATTACCCTCAGGTGAAATCCAGGCTTGCCAAAAAAACATATCCCAGATTTAGAAAGAATCTAAACAGTAAGAATATTCTGCTTCTTCTCTCTAAGCTGGGAATGCAGTGGGCTATCTCATATTTTATCAGTTCAAAAGGGATTGTGTTACTTTTTATTTTTGGCTGAGTTTCCAAGTAGTTCACTTGTTTGTTTTCCTCAGAGAAAAGGTATAGCTTTCATTAAGGGTGGTTTTGGCTATGCTTTGCTCCTTCCTTGAGACTGTCTGAGTGGTTCCACTTTTTCCAGACAAGTGCCAATGCTCTGCCTTGGAGTCCTGCTGGTCTCATCTGATATGGGTTGGGGTGTTTTTTTCCTCCTAAGTAGCTCTCAGAATTGCTGGATTGATAAATAATAAGTGCTTTTAGGTCTTTGAGATATTGTGGCAGGACAACAATAAGGGGAGGACAACAATAGCATTGCTGAAAAACATGGGTTTGGTATGCTGGTGATCTATGAAAGTGTAGTTACAGCCTCTTGCTTGAAGCCCTTGCTGGGTTCCAGGATGCTGTGGATGGTGCAGTCCATAAAACCTGAGTGGTCTTGCATTGCTCCTGGCCTTTTAGCTGTAGAGAAGATGTAGAGGTAAGTCACAGCTGGCCATTGTGCAGCTGTGGTTGGACTTCTCTCTCTAACTGCCCTGGAGAGGATGGTGGAGGGTCCCACACCAGGGTGCCAGGGTGCAGGAAGAGGAGGCTGAGAAAAAAAAGGTGAAAATGGCAACCTGAAATGGCAAAAGTTTCTGGTAAGTTCCTAGAATTGTGGCTTGTTGTCTATTTCCTTCTTTATTTATCTAACCCTGCAAAACTGCTGTGGCAGGGCTGGTGGTAGGCTTTGAGAGGCTGGAAAGATGCCAGTACAAGGAGGTGTCTAGTGCTTCCTTCCAAGTATATTAACTCATTCCTGAAATATGCATTTTGCCGAAAAAAATAATTTCTAGGGTAGCTGTGTTTGGGCCCTCAGTGGTCATGTTTTGAGTGGAAATGAGACTGTCAAAGCATTCCTTAGGAGGGCAGGGCCAGGCACATGCATAGCCTTCAATGCTGCTGACAGTGCTGCCATCAGCCCCACAGAGCCCCAGACCTCTGTGTGGCATGGTGAGGAGCACACCCAGGAGAAGTGTAGTCCCTCAGGGATTTAGCAGGTTGCATCTATATGAAAGAGGATTTTTTTTTTTTTTTTTTTTTTTTTTTAAGGGATTGACAATCCATCCTCCACTCTTTTTTTGCCCTGGCGTGGTGCCAGCAGCCCGGGTATGGTGGCTGGGCTTGTCCCACATCCAGGTGGAAGCTGTGGGAGCATTGGAGTGGGGAGGATCAGGGAGTGGAACCCTGCATGGTGTGAGTGCCAGCAGCTGCCAAAACCCCTGTGCCAGTTTTCTACTAAATGCAGTCCTGGATTAAACTGAGTAAATACCTGGTTTATGGGAGCCAGGATAAATGGCTTGACCATGGTGATTTTCTTTTTGGTCTTTATTTCCTAATATGCAATTGCTGTAATTCTTCTGTGTTACTTTTATCATTCTGATAAAGTTCTATCATTCTTTTATCATTTCTGAAAGTATGTTTTCCTTTTTTTATTTTTTTTTTTTCCTGAGGGTTTTGGGCAGTGTTTTCCAAAGCTGTTGTGGCGGGTATTTCCCCTTCTCTCTCAGAAGCAGCTTTTATTTTGGAATGAATAGCTCGTCATTGTTCACATTGTATTCCACTTTTATGGGCTTTTTTTCCCCTTCTGACTTTGAAAAAGGGGAAAGCAGTCTCCTAAATACTTCTGGAGTATTTTGGGTCACTTTGCAGAAAATATTTCTTTCCTGTTATAGAAGGACTCATATTCAAAGCTCCAGGCAGGAAAGCTGTTTGCAGCACTCACACTGGAGTTTCTGAGCTCTTGATAGCTTTTTCTTGGGTTTGGCCAGTTTCAGTTAAGATTGTGCTGAATTCACCTTTGAGCAGGACTTTATAACCTTGTCAGAGTTAACTTTTGTTGAAACATTTCTAGCAACATAACCTGCTACTACCAGTTTCTACAGAGCATCCCACATGTTAAACCTGTTCCACTCTTCCAGATCGATGCCTGTTTTCATACTCCCCCAATTTCCCTGCAGAAATAAGAGGTTATTAATAGGATCTTTATGGTGTTTACCAGACTTGACATAGCTTTGCACCGAAGTGTCTCTTTACCTACATTGCACTCAGAAGCTGAACCCTGTGGTCAGCATGGTGTACATCTGCAAACCTCCCTTGGTTTGTTCAGAGCATGATGATCTGGCTGTGCAAACACTTAAATTGGCTTCCCTAATTTAAAATGAGTTGCAATAAAGAATTTATCCACTCAGGTTTTTATGGAACTAAATATTGTTTATTTGAGATGGGGGTTGATTTGCATTTTTTGGGTTTTCCCCCTTCCTCTGCAATAGTGGTGAACAGCTTTAGGTTACATCAGCCCAGGTATATGGTACTTGTAGCATAGCAGTGATGTTTCCTAGGATGTTTCTTCCCCTCTCTTCCAATGATCATTGATCTTGTTGAGTGGGCACAAGGTCTTCTGGCCTGTTGGGTCCCGGGAGTCTGCTGATCCAGCAGTGAGAGGGCTGTGGTGAGCCAACTGCTCAGGGACAGGATGTGAGGCACCAACCACAGCAAGTCACTACGATCTTCTCAGCTGCCACTTGTTACCGTGACCTTGCAGCGTTTGCAGTGTGTGATCTGATGCTCAGGAGATTGGTTTTGAGTGGTAACTGTCTGAACAGGCAGTCCCAGTACTTGTTGCAGCTGACCAGCCAATGTGGATACACTCTGACAAACAATGCGCTCCTTTGGCTATAGTTCCCCTCAAGATGGGGAGGGTAAAAGGGTGGAGGGAGTGAATGGGGCACATGTAGAGATTAATAACCTCTTCTCAAGTCCTTGTTCTCTTTCATCCTTTGAATTAGCTGTTTTCCCCTCAGTGTGACAACAGAATTTCATAATAAAATCCACATGGGAGAAACCAGTGGTGGTTTTTTTAGTCCAAACAGCCTCCATGTCATCTGAGTATTCAAGAATTTATTGGGACTCTTAAGGATTAAGAGACTAGAGGCTAACTGCATGTTGAACAAATTAGTTTCTCCCCTTTAATGATGTCATGATGATGCTGTTAGAGAAACCACAAAAGAAGAATGTTTGTCAGAGCATCTCTTCCGAGTTCGTGTGTATAAACTGCAAACTCAAGTTCTTTTAATTGCAGTTAAAACCCTTGGGGTATTTTTGGGAGATGCTTTTTCTTGGTTGGATTTTGTGGTGGGACAGCAATATGTGCTTGGATTGGCAATGGGTTGGTCTCAGAGCAGAGGAGCTTTTGTCCTCCTTTTTCAGCCCTTTTTCTCCTTTCAAGTCATGCCATACTGTATCAGGCCCTCTCAGGAGATTTGTGATAGGTATGGAGGGATAATAATTATTTCTCTTCAAAACAATGTTGAAGTATGAAGTACAAAGACCATTTTCTCCACAACTGTTTGCTTATATCAACCTGGAGTAATACTCCAAGCATGGTGATGACTTTTCTTTCCATAGGAAAAGATGCACTTTCTTTCCTTGTTTAATCCAGTTTCCCTTAAGGTTGCTTGAAGCAGCTGTTCCTTTGGCTGTTTTCAGATACCAGCCGAAAATACTGGTGTTCAGCCTTCAGAAGGCTTTATGTGTAGGCTAAATGAAAAGGTAATTTACTAAAGGACCTAACCCTGGCACTGCAGCATCTCTTAGGTAGATGTAGTCATCATTACCTAAAAATTCCTAAGGTGTAATAAGAACTTGATTATGCCCCTCCTTGAAAAATCTGGTTAGAATTAGAGGTCAATTTAAAAAAAAGAAAATTTCAGAAGGACTCATATTTGACATTTTGAATATTATTTCTGAGTGAAAGTGCTGTTTTCTTCTCTTTCTGCCACTGAAAGGGAAATCCCTTTCAGGCATCCAAGGCAAGAGGACCAGTAGACTTCTTCATGCTGCAGTAGTTTCTTGCTTTGACTCTTGTGTCTGGTGTATTAAAATCCCTTCAGATGGGCTAGGTTGTGTTTAAATTAGCTTATCCTCTATCTTAACTAGAAAGCTCTCTTGAACATTTTTTACTATTAGTGTTGAGAGAGAACATTTTTGTAAGTAGCCTGATGCCAACGCTATTTTTTTACCCACAGTGTTAATTGTAGGGGGAAAAAAAAAATTAAAAATGGAGTCCATGCTTGAGCTTTCTAGCCTTGAAGGTTTGGCAGGCATGTTGTGAAAGAGACTCCTGCGTTCCTGATGGAAACCCTTTGAATTAAACTTTCTTTGAGTCAAGGGACTTTGTGTGTCTGTCTATGTATGGAAAAGCCTGCGAGCGTACTTATGTCTCGGCGTCTGTGGAAAAACCAGCTGCTGTGTCTGCCTGTGAGTGTTTGTCCTGGGGATCTGCCTGAAAAGCTGTTTTTTCCATTGCTTGAGCAGAATATCAGGCTTGGCACACTTTGTCATGCAAAGTGATACAGATAGGGTTGGCAGCTGGCACACCTTTTAAAGGGCCTGTTACTATAATCTTGCCATAACTCATTAATTATGCTGTTGAGGTAATTATAGGGGTGTACTAGTCTAGCTAAAACAACTCCTTTACAAACCAAGGTTCACTTTGGTTCTGTCCTTCTAGTTTGGCATGCTGCAAAGGTACAAGGTAGTTCTGGTCTTCTGTACTTCCTCCCTCATGTATGTATTGGTATCTGTGATAAAATAATCCCCTGCTGTTCCTGACTAGGTTGCAAAAGCCTCAAGGATGATGCATGGGAAAACAGACTCGATGTTAATAATTTAGCAGCTAGATCATAGAATCAGAGTGGTATGGGTTGGAAGAGACCTTAAAGATCATCTCATTCAGCTCCCCTGCCATAAGCAGGAACACCTTCCACTAGACTGAGTATAAGATGCCTAATGCTTTCTTAATAGTTGCAGTTGTACACATGAAAATACGATTCATATATTGATAAGAATACCCTGCAAAAGGTATACAGTGTGAATTTTTACCTATGTAAAACCTCATTTGTAGATGTAACTGCTCATATTTATACCTAACTATGAATATATCTAATGAAGGATTAGATACTGGACTACACTTGAAAAGTCACAGTGGTTGTGCTTACTGAGAACTCTATAAAGCTGCATTGATCTGTAAATTGGGCAATCACCTCCTTTTTTGTGGAAATGTGATCCTAACAAAGAGAAGTCTTTAGATTAATTTCAGTGACATATTTTTCTCCTTCCAAATCTAGAATTTCAATTTATGAAAGTAGCAGGGGAACAGAGGCTTATTGGATATTCTTGAGAGGATTTTTGGGATGCCCTTTGCAGCAAAGAGGCAAGGAGCTGTCAGCTTTCTCCATTTGCTGAGCTTGTCCCCTGGTGTGCTCTTGTCTACAGAGCAGATGCTGGAGGGCACCAGCTCAGTGCAAGCTCTGCACTAAAATGCTCTGCTGGTCTGAGGTAAGTGTAATTGCTGTATCTCTTTCCTGGGGGCTGAGCTGTTCTTCCCTGGAAATGAAGAGGAATAAAATCAGCTGTATTAGCAGATCAAAAAAGAGCAATCTGCCAGCCTTCCTAATGCTCAGGTCACACCATGCCCCGAGCTGGGCTTTTTGTTAAGAGCAGCTCAAATAAGAAAAGCCAGCAAGCCGCTGAACAAAACAGAAACCAAAACTAACAAAGGAAGCATCTGCTATTCAGATGAACTGATATAGGTGAGGGAGGAAAAAACAAGTCATCAGAGACTTCCAAAGGCTTGTTGCTTTGGCCAGGAATCTGCAACTCGGAGATGGCAGGCACTTTATAGTGTGATGGTGATGCAGATGGTTCTGTGGTGCTATCCTAGGCAAAAGCAGGCTGGGTAATGAGAAGTGGCTGATGGTGCTGAGCTAGGGTGCAGGACAGCAAAGACTGGTCTTGCTCTGTTTAGAAGGGTTGAGATGTGCCTCTCCAGGGCAGCTCTGGTTCTCTTTTCGATGCAATGGGAGGTATTGTGGGAATGAAGGAAGGAACTTTGCCCCAGCGTTGGCCTCTATTTTCACTTTGCATAGTAAGCAGAGTGTGGCACCGGTTTGTGGCAGTGCTGAGGGACTTGTTTGGCCACTCTGAATGAGCATCTCTCCATGGCAACAGGAGAGGAGCCCTGGTCCTCAGGGCACTTCAGGCTGAGGTGGGTTGGTTCGTTGGAAAGTCTGGCACAAGGCAGTGATGCTTAGGTTACTGTTTTTATCACCACAGCATTTGTAATGCTGGCTTAAGGATGCATCCCTGCAAGCCCATGAGCAGGACAGTTTGTTCTGGTTATTCTCCTAGTTGCCAGAAGCCCAACTGGTTCGAGGTGAGAGAAGAAAGAAGAGAAAGGGTTGTTTTAGCTGGATGCCAAATACAAAGAGGAAGTATAATGTGCCCACAGGCTGCATTGTCGGCACATAAACCTAGTGAACAGGAGAGAGGACAGACTGCTTGTATTGGCACTGCTGTCAGCTCTCATTTTCTCACAGCTGGGGAACCATGAATGCACAGACCCCTTTGATGGGATGTCCTGGTTTTAACCTTCTCAGTTGAGGGATTTATCAGCCCCAAAGCATAACATGTTTCTGTGTGCACCTTGCCCAATAGCAATGGGTTTCACACCCTTTGCTGAGTGGGCCCTGCCAGCCCCAGAGCTGGTTAGTGCCATGTTGCTTATCTGCACATCTCTGTGGAGCGAGAGATGACTGACCCACAGTTTCTACTTGCGATCATCACTCCCATTATTAATGCCTGCAGTGTTCAGAGAGCTCAGTTTTTTATTTAACCAGCATCTGGTGAGACAATCCTCATGAAATTCTAGTAACCTGTCATTTTAGTTCTTTAAAATTCTTGGTTTCTTCCAGTCAGAAGCAAGTAACCTGCTGTGAGAGTACCTCAGTGCTCTTAGTGTACATGAACACTTTAAGGAGCTTTCTAGGATGGGAAGCACAAGAGGAGCACAAAGAATCAGAAGCATTTTGTCAGCCTGTTGGAAAGTAGCTACAGCAGTGAAAAAATGCTTCCTTTTATGTGCACATGCAGTGTCTGACATCCAGGCAGAATGCTGACAAGATGCTTGTCTTGGAGGACAAGTTGAATGATCTGCATAAAGTCCTTATGATTTCTTCTCTCAAAGCAGAAGTGGCTAGAAAACCCTCAGAAGAAGAGGCCTGTCTGATTTTGTTGTTGTTAATTTGTTCTGGAGGGTTGACTGCCACAAGGAGAAGGATCTCTGCTACGTGTTACTGGTTTTGGATCTGCTCCTGGTTCAAGGAGATAAAGGTGTCCTCTGTGTGAGCCATTAGCCTGTTTCCTAGACCTTGTGTTCATGCATCTTCTGACAGACAGAGCAGCCTTTGAGTAAAGTGGATCAGCTTTCTCTCTGCTGTGAATGTTTCCACTGTTAATGAAAGATGTTTTTGTTTTGGAGGCAAAACACACCCAAAGACACCCTGGCAGGTTTCTTTGTGCCAGGTTTTGACTCAGATACTTAGTGAAACAGAGGAACAGCTTGAAAACGGTGCCCTGGTCACCACTTCAGCTGCCTGAGGAGAAGTGCAGGAGTAAAGTGGCTTAAAGCTCCTTCAGTTCAGCAGTGTGCACAGCACTGCCTTCCTGTTCCTTGGGAGTGCCCTGATGTTCACAGCCCTCCAGCATCAGCTACCCATTAATGGCTTTTGGGAGAGTTTCATGTGTGTGGGAAAGCTGTGGTGTAGAGAGGTGATCTTGCTCTGTCTTCCTGGAAGTTCATCATGTCTGGTGATGCAAGAGGTTTGTAAGCATGATCTGCTTGTTGCAGCATCTAAGATTGCAATGGTCTGTGTGGCAGGGATGTCCAAGCAGCCTCTTGCCCTCAGATTTCCTTTACAAAGTTTGTGGCCCAATCATGATGAGTGTGTGTGTGTCTTCTAATGGGCTGATGGTTGTAGATGCTGGATAAATTTTGTGCCACGCATTGAGGATCTCCCTCCTGGAGTTTGAGCTGTCTTTTAGTAGATGAAGGGTTGCACTTGTTCTTGTCTCTTTGAACACTTCCAGCTTCTGTTTCAGAGTGTCATGCTATGGAGAAGACAGGACGTGCTGTGTCTCACTGCTTGGGGCTCTGCACCAGAGGAAACATTTCCCCTCTGAATCCTCTGTCCAGGAAAGATGTTCTCTGCAGGAACAGCTGGAAGTATCTGTGTTCCCTTCTTGCTCTGCTTGTGTTTCAGAGCCCTGTCAGAGACAGTCTCTTAAGATGTCAGGTCAAATGGTTTAAATGCTGGAGCCCAAACTTCTCCCAGCTTTGCTGTAATGCCCATGTATGGTATCTCAAGAGTGGAAGACCTGCTCCAGCCAAGGTCCAGGTTGGCCAGTATCCCCTCCCCTGGTTGACAGCTGGAGTGGATCCTCAGGGAAGGAGGAGTCTCGAGGTTTAACAGCTGCACCGGTGTTGTCCTCCTGCAGTTTCCATGGTACTTTGCAGATACTTTCTATAACTTGCTCTGAGTAGCAGAACATGCCACAACACAATTGTGGGTCACTTGGAAGAAATATTTTCTCCTCCTTGTTAACTTTTTTTTATCTGCTCTCTTATGATCTTTCAATGTGAAGACTTGCTCTTTGCTCTATGGTTTGCATGACACCAGTGGGTCCTGCAGGTTGTTTTCTTTCTTGCTTCAGTACAGAGGTACCATTTTTTGTGGTGCCCACAGCTTAATATTTCATGATGATCCACTGACTGCTTTGACTGTGCTGCTCTGGAGTCTGAATTCAGGCAAATGCTTTGTGGATGCTTTGAAAGGGGTTAGAACTGACCTGTAATTGAAGGGAAAATGGAGTAATGGCAGACTTAGTTGCAAAAGCATTCTGCTTCTAGCTGGAAGAGTTGTTAGCATACTGAAGAGAAGGAATTTAGAAACGTGCCCGCATGACCCCAGATCTATTACTCAGCAGGCATTTTTGTTGCACATCTTGCATTTATTTTCTTGCTAAAACTTTAGGCAATTTATCAGTGTTGCCATTCTGTAACTGGACACCCTTTTGCACTGGCTGCCTCTCCAGCCAAAAACGAAGTGAGAGTGATGTTAGCTAACGGCATGATCTCAGCAAATCATCTAGATGAAGACAGAAGTTGGCTGCTCTCTCCATTTATGCTTAGTTTAAAGTACTGAAAGCTACAAATGAACTCGTTTCAATTTTCCAAGTGCTGTGATAAGAAAATAACCAGCCCCATTTCCTAAAATTTTCCAGAGCTGATGTCCATGCACATAGAAAAATGCAACACATCCAAAGCCCAGCTCACAGGTTCCTCTTCAAGAGCACCACTGCTTGAGATAGCTTGATGGAAATAATGGTGCATCCAGCAAATTGATCATGTTCCACAATAGATAGTACACTTAAGAGCAGCTTAACTTCTTGTGTTGTCTGTAGGTTTTTTGATCTCCCCTCAGCAAAGATTTATATTTGAATGTTTATGGATCTCTGCATTGTGCATATTGCTTGGTATGGACTTTGGGGACAACAGGAAAGTTTTGCCAGCTCTTGCTCCAGGTGAGGAAGGGAGCAGGCCAGAAGTTAAGCCTACAGATTTATACTTCTCTGCTAAGCCTTGTGTTTTCTCTGTGCTGATCCATGTTGGAGGATTGGAGATGCATCAACAACATTAGAGTAAAAAATGTGTGGTAACTTGTTCTGGTGAGACTTTCCTGTATGTCTTGATTTCTCTTTCCAAAGAAACTCTCTCCATCTTCTGGTGCCTGTTCCTGTGGCAGATTGAGAAGGGCCTTTATCCACGGCAAGGGCTCCAAGCACTAAGATGACTAATGGATGAGTCTGAGCAGAGAAAATAGCTGCCTGCCTGATCAGATGCTGATGGCTTGGTGGAACATTTCCTCTCTTCCTGCCTTTTGGGTGGTTCCACAGTACCTGTTGTAGCTTCCTGTGAGGCTTGTATTCACTGTGCATGCAGGATTTGTTCTTTATCTGTGACTAAAACATGACTGGTGTTTCTTTAGGAATAACAGCAGCAGAATCAGGTAGCTGTCATCTGCTCTCCAAAAAGCATTTGGTTGCTGTTTTCTCTTATGATACAACAAAGCACTGCAGACTTGTTCTGTCTTTTGCTCCAAATGCAAGTAGCTTTCTTTGGTCTTTTTTGTTTTTGAAAAACCTTGTGGCAACACTACACCAAAATTCTGCTGTTTGAGTTGCACCTTGTCTTGAAGGGAGGAGCAGAGTCTTGACCAAAGATGACAGACATTATGCATTAAACAAGGTGACTGCCACAGTGCAACTGCCATCAGTGGGCCTGGGAGCTAAACTTCTGTAGGGCTTGGTGTGCCTATGTGTCCTTTCCACCATGAGCTGAAACCTGGCACACTCTGGCTTTGCAAAGCAGAATAAAATGCTGTTGGAGAACTTGCACCTGACCCTCTGCCTTCCTGCTGGAGCAGAGCCTGCAGAGCACCAGCCTTTGTCAATCTGAAGTCAAGGGGCTGCTGTCCCTAAGGTGCAGGGAATGGAGAAGCCTTGTGGCAGGTTGGGAGCAGGGAGCATCTGTGGCTGTGTGAGTGTTCTGTGAGTGTTCTGTGCCCACGTGGCAGAGTGTCTGTCAAGGCGCGCACTGACAAACAGAGCAGCTCATTAGTTACAGCAGCCGGGTGTTGCAGCAGAAGGCCCGGGCTTGGGGAAGCTCTCGGGTAGCTACTTGAAGGAGGAGGCAATTGCTGAAACATTCATAAACTTGACTGTGAGCAGACTTCCCAGTTGCCTCATCCTCAGTGGAGACAAGGGAGTGCAGCCAGGAGCTGCTGTACTCATCCCAGGAGAGGTGGCAGGGAGCAGCAGACTCCAGAATTAATTATCTTCATTAATTCCCAGAACAAATTTCCACCTTCAAAAGCCTAAATGAGCAGAGGCCTGCCAGAGTAATACCCCGAGTGGTAGCTTTTCCTATTTTTTTTCTCATCCTGTAAGTTTCATATGGAGGAGAATGCTCTTGGAGTCTCAAGAAAAATAGCAACCAAACAATGCTAAACATTGGCTGTAAAAAATTTACTTATTTGCTGCACACGTTGAAATGTGACAATGTGGGGGCATCTCATGCAAGCCCCTTGTTATTTTAGCTTTTGTTCTTTGCCTCATATATTAGTTGTAATACTTTAAAAAATATTATTCCCTTATATTTGGAAATAAGGGTACAGCAGTTTAGCTTCCAAACACCTTCATTCTCTGCATGTCTCCAAGGCAGCCAGGTGTGCTGTACCTGGTTTTATGGCTCTATGTCCTACACAAGCTAGGCTGGCTATCTATTAGAGAGCATTTTCCCACACTGTTGTCTTGTTTTCCTTTTTAAGTTTCTCCTGTTTTCCTCCTGAAAAGGAACAGCGGATGGTGTGAGGAGCAGAGTCAGGCATTCAGGGATAACTGCTGCACTTGTCCTCAGTTCACCCTCTCGTGTCTCTCACCACAACAGCCTGTGTTAGCAAAGATGACAGTGTGTTAGCCAGAAGAAATACATTTTTTGCTGTTTGAGGAACTGGCTAATCATTACACGCCTCAGTTTCCCCATTTAAGAAAGGGTTCTTTGAAACTACCTCTTTTCTCCCAAGTTTGTATCTCTTTCAGACAGGCATGAATTTTGCTATAAGGGCCTCTGCAGCAGTACTGTTGTGAATCCGATGCTGCTTCCTCCAGAGAGGCTCAAAGTGCTTCTGTGCATCAGTTAGGGAATGGCCTCCATAACAGGATACAACTTGAAAGGGCTTCTTTTTGGTGTTTTTTTTTGTTTTAAGGTACTTTTGCAGATGTTGTGGTTAAAGGCTTCTATTTCTAAAACCCTAAATCTTGGATTGTGGCTCCATAACAGTATGTAGTGGGATTTGGAAAAAGTCTGCTAAAATTGTACATAAGGAATAGTGAAACAGTTAGGTCATGTTAAAGTTATTAGACTTTCTGGTGCTAGTGCATGTCTTCTGGGGTTTTTTAAAATGAGTGTTTTTCTTTTTAAAAATACAAATAATAGACCTTCCATTATAGACAAATCTCCCTTTTTTAGGATAGTGGGCTTTTTCCTAGTAAATGGCTTTTTTAGTGGGAGCTGCCTTGCTCTTTCCGTCTGATCTCTGTGCCCACATCTCTGAATGTTTCCATTTCAGAAAGGAGGAGGATTCTGGTGCCAGCAGCCAAACTTCAAAAGCTGCCATGCAGAGGAGTTCATATTTCTGAAGCATTTGGAATGAGCAATAAATAAAACAGCACCAAAACCCCTTAAACTTTTACTGCCATGCAAAAATAACAGAAAAACTTGCTTCTTGGTTCCTATAGTCCTTGTCATGCTAAAGTACTGAAACTGAATACTCCTGTCATCCCCTAAAAAGAACCTGAGATATTTAGGAGCACCCAATAGCTTTTAAAGAAAATATGATGTTTTACCTGTTGAATGCTTCAATTGTGCTGTTACAGTCAGTGACTTAAAATGGGACTTTTGGGTACTTTTTAGATGCAGGACACAGGTAATGGCTCTCTTTCCCCACATGCAATGGTGTTTGTCACACCACAGACCCAAGTGGTACGGGCTCACTCCTATCCCCAGCACCTAACTCCAGCCATCCTGGTGGAGCTGAGTTTGGATTAGGCATTTTTTTTCTTTAAAAGCCTCCTAAGAGCCTATTGAGAGGGAAGGGGAATGGCTTTTCTTTCCAAGAGCAGCTGAATGTGGTGCCCTAGTTACGATGGTTTTTTAAATGGAGTACTTCAGAGGATGTACAAAAGCATCTTTAGTACTTGCAGTACAAGGAGAATGAAAGGACCTAGATTATGTCAGCAGTGTAGCAGAGGCTTAAGTGAGTATCATTCATTTATTGTTAGGACATGACCCAATTTGGGTTGTATTTATGGAGTTGGAGGGGAGAATGGACCTGTTTCAGATTACTTTTGAGCTTTAAATGTACTTACAGGCTTTGTGTAGGAATTGCATTGGCTCCCGCTGGGTAAACAGAGCCTTTCGGAGGGTGTTCCCCATGTAGTGGAGCAGTGATGCATCCTGGCTTGTCTCGTGCTGCCAGAATGGGTTGATTCATACCACTTCTCTCCACATGGCAATGTACTGGATGGGGAAGAAAAGGAGTTGTCAGACAGAACTTGCCCAGCTGATTTTTATTTATTTTATTGCATTTTCCTGCAAGGATTTTAAAGCCTCCAGTTACTATATAATTTGTCAACTGGTTCCAGCTAAGCAGATTCTTAGCTGAAGGCTGTGGCCCTGCACAAAGGACTGGTGAAGGTAATAGTTCATGAAGTCTGTACACAGTGGGATGCTTCTTTTGGTTGGGGTTTTTTTTTCCCTTGCTCCTTCCTGTAAAACAGTGGATGGTCTGTTTTTAATGCCACCTCTGTCATGATCCATTGCCTCCTCCTTTTTACCTGTCTGTGACAGCAATGTCTGCATCTCCTTCTGGGAGTCTCCTACTGTCCTTTAAACAATTTTGGTACTGCTGAGAGGAACATTGCCATCTGTACATCCTGTGAAGGATGTAATTTCTTGAATTATTTTTTTTTCTCCTGCAAGGGTTCCTGTAGTCATTACATTAGCACAACCTTGATGATGCAAACTGTTTTGAGAAGTGTCCAGAGCAGAAGCTGCTCTTAAACCCATCTCAAATTTGAGAGGGGGAAGTGAGAAGATGAGCATGGAAAACTCATAAGGAACTGAAGCTTGGTAAAGCTCATTTTTTTCAGCTGCAAGAGAGGGCTGTAAGCACGTAGAGACTGTCTGAACTTGTTCCTTTGAAGGTACCATCAGCTGCAAAGTTGGGATTCACCCAAGGACCAGTGCATCCATGTCCAGGCTATGCCTGGGCTTGGCTTCTGCATTGAGGGAAGTTGTTGCTCTGTAAGAAACAGCATCCAATGCCTTTAGGTTTACAGAGAACCTGCTGCCTGGGAAAACTTTTTTTGTTTGTGGGCCAAGGTACCAAAAGTATGTTAAATGCAGGTGTACTGCACACCTGGAGGTGGGGGTGGGCAGGTGGTCCCTGGAGTCTGCCAGCACACCAAGGTCAGAGCAGCACCGGGTTGCCTGCAGCAACTGCAGAATTGAGCATGTAGGGGCAAACTGGCATTTCCTCCTTTTCCTGGCTTTCTCAGGAGTGCAGATGGCAGGTTTTGATTACTAAAGGCTTAGTACAGAGAGGTCTGTCTAGTGTGGATATGTAAACCTCAGTTCAGGCTTGGATACGTTTCTTTTCTGTCTGTAGGAGGTTTAGGCTGATTATTCTGTTCCATTTCTTTTTTCCTTCCTGTTTTTGGTTTGTTGGTTGGGGTTTTTTTAATTTTTTACTCCAATTTCATAGAGTTGGTCCAAGTAAAGGATAATGAAAATTAAGTAACTTGGCCTGCCACTTACACAGCTACTGCTGTGTGTAGTTAGCAGTTTAATGAGAAATGAGGCAAGGCAGAGCTCATTTTGCTCTCACATAACCAAACTGGCTGTGCAGGACTTAGGAGCAAGATGGGATAGTAATCGAATGTGATGTTGTGGTATTTAGGGCAAGATCACAGGAAAAGCATTGTATTCCTTTGAACAGGATGGAGCCTTTCACGTGATTTATTTTCTTTTTTAACTTTAATTCTGTAATCTTGATCTGTTATCTAAGAGCAGGAAGACGTCCTAAATTTGGAAATGTGTTCCATTTGCTCAAGGAGCAAAGGATTCCATCTTGGTCTATCTAGGGAGCCCTGGTGTCCACCGGTGTGGGGCATCTTGTTTGGCAAATGCTGGGGGTTGCTGTGCCCAGGGCAATGCAGTGAGTGACCTTTAAACTTGTATTAGGGCTGGAGCGTTTTTCATCTGTTGCTGTTGGCTCACCTCCAAGGTGTGTTGTGGGCTGTGCAGTGCTTGCCCACACAAAGGTCCTCCAGACTTCCCCTTCACTGTGTCTCTCATACCTGAGAAGTCATTCAGAGCAGCTCTTCACTGGTGCTTCCCACTTGGTGAAATCTGTCTGTATGGGCAGTCTGTCATTGATCTGGCCTGACTGCCAGGCTGACTCCTTCCAGAGCTCGCTGGAGTTTCAGAGGGAATAAAAAAATAGCTTTAATGTCAGTGGGCTTGCATCAGGTTTGATTACCGCTTTTTTGTTCATCCTGCTAGCTTTTCTCCTAGACTTATTAGGCATGTGCAGATTATAATTTAATTTCCTCTTGAATTTAATAACTTTGAAAGGAATAAAATCAGTAGCTGTTTGGAGTTGTGATTGGGGATGTAGGAACTTTCATACCTTTATCTTCTACAGCAGAAAATGCTTCAGGTGCAAGGGGGAATGAAGGGCTGTCCTGTAAAGTTATCCACTGCATATCTGCAGCCAGAGTTCTGCTTCAAGCTCTATGGGGTACTGTTGGGATACTCTTTGAATTTCATGTGTGACTCTCAGTTTTTAAAGAGCACAGCTGAGCCTGCTTTTTTACCTTGGCAAGTTTGAGTCCCACATGCTGTGGTCCACAAGCCTAGAGAGTGGCTTTTCTGCCACTGCACTTCTCCCTGATGCTTTTAACCTGGTTTCAATGGAACATCCCTATCTGCTTTCTCTTGTCCCATTTCACCTACATTTATATGGAGTAGAAACCCTACAGAGTTTATTTTCTACTTTCTGGAGAGATGTAGTCTTAAATTAATTGAAGAAGGACAGATGGGACCTGCCAGCTTTTCATATGCCAGCAGCCCATCAAGGGTAGAAACTAAATGTCTGATGGCTTGCCAGGATGAGCTTGTTAGTCTATTGCCACAGGGTGGTTAGGACTCGGGGGACGCAGGGAATGACTCCTTACCAAGTTAGGCTGCAGTACTTCAAGTGTCCGCAGAACAAGTGACACACATGCCCCACGCTTCGGACATTGCTGGGTAGTGTAGTCACCCAGGGACCCGCTGCCTGGAAAGGGAGAGCCTGCGGATTGGCCGTGCTGTGACATCCTTGAGCATCCCTACCGCGGCTGGCTCTGGGAGTTCCATCACCTGCCTGGGCTCCAGTGTTGCATCCTTGAAGCCCCAAGGGGAATTGTGAGCTCTTTTCTTGAAAGACAAAAGGCAAAGTGCTACAAACCACAACAGCTTCCACGCTAAAAATACCATAAAAGGCTGTGTCCTTAGGAACTGGGCATGGGAGCAGTTCCCACCCACATTACTGCAGCATGAGTCACCAGGCTATTGCAACTGCTCTCCATGTGGATGCCCGGCTGAAGATACACGGCAGAACAGGGGGAGGAAGGGGAACTGCTCCATAGCACTGTGGAAGTGATGAAGAGGTATGAAGAAGAAGATGACGTGAACACTTTGCTTTCCTTTAGTTAGATTTTTGTTTTGGTTTGGTTTTTGTTTGGTTGTTTTTTTTCATTTTTGGTTTTTTTTTTGGAACTTCCAGCAAATGGCATTTGCTGATGATTTGAGCTTAAGGCATTTGCAGCCAAGAATCTTCTGAATGTGCAGAACCCCCCAGTTTGCTTTTAAGAAGCACAGTAATTGCCACATGATTAATATGAAGCTGGAAAACCTCTCTGACACGGAAGTACGTTTTATTTACTCTCTTTGTAAGCAAAGTTGGGGTTTTTTTTCTCTCACTATCCTCTCTCCTCATCTTCATCCTTTTCCCCCCTACCCTGATGCCAAAATAGGCTGTGTCTCCTTGTGAGGTGGTGTAAAAGCCCATCTCCCTCACCTTGTCCCCTGCTCTTCCCTGTGCTTTTTATCCAATAAGCAGGTGTCAGGGAGTAAATTTGTTTAGGTTTCTTTCCTGAGACACCACCCACCTGTCCAGGCCCCAACGAGGCTGCGGGTATTGTTTTCCCTTTTCCTTCCCTTCTGCTTGACGTCCTGGCTATCGGGGTTTACCGGAATAAGTTTGTCAGAGAGAAATTCTATAAAAAGCTTCCTTGATTTAGACACCGACCCTCTGATGACATCATGTGGGCACGCCTTACAAGTTTCTCCAGGCTGAGCAGACAGAGGGAGGTAGTGGCTGTGAATCTGAGCCCTGCCCCTTTCCCAGTACACCCCTGTGGTTGTGTTCAGTGGCTGTCCTTCAAAATAACCCCAATCTTCCTCCTCCTCCTCATCCTTTGGGGAGAGAGCAGTGTGCCCCCCCAAGCACACTGATGCATCTTTAGCAAATGTTTTAGCAGTAGAAAATACCCGTGGTGGTCTGTTTGTCTTCCTATTCATCACTTCCAGGTTAGTCCTTTGCAGTGCTCTTTGGTGAGTATTCACCTTAACTTCTCCCTCTTAAAGGAAGCAAGCGGCTTGCACACTGAATCTCTTTGATGCTACCAAATTTTGCATCAGGCCAATTTCAAATAACTTTAACAGGGAAGCAGGTGAAGTGAAGTGAAAAATGCTTGCACAGACAAGCAGAAAGCAGCGGGAATGGGCACACATGAGATGTACTGCTTGTTTTATGGTGGAGGAAAAGGATGCATTGGGTGGAGGGCAGCAGAGCAGGAGTTGGACACCAAAGTAATGCATGGTCAAATTGTTTTTGTGATTGATTTCTTTTAAAACTATTGGTTTGAGTATTTATGAGTGGGGGGAAAAGGTGTATATTTGTTAAGGGTTAAAAAGTAGTATGTGTAACCTGGACAAGATTTGTGGACTTTTGGAGAAGTTACTCCTGGGTTTCATTTATGTCTTTGGAGAAGAAAGAAGTGTGCTAAGCTTCCCCTTGTATGTGCTCAGTTTGTTAAAACATTATCACTCCATACCTGCCTGCAGTAACTCCTGGGTGTTTCTTTATGTGATCAATAAACCAGAGCTTATTTAATCAATGAAAAGGTATAAAAAGTCTCTGTTGAGGGAGTTAATTGACTTCCTTGATTCTGCTCATTCTACTGGTGGAAGTAAGCCCTGAGGTTGACCTACATTATGGCTATCACTCTTTAGAGCTGCAAGATTTTGAGCAGCAGACTAATTCACTGTGTCCATAATGCAGATTTTTTTCCAGTCCTGTATAGAATTTGGGTTAGATGAGTGGCAGTTTTCAGCTGTGCTGATACCTGCTCTGCACTGCTGCACCACTTGTTGTCCTTCCCATATTGACCTCCTTGATACTCCAAAGTAATAAAACTCAAATCCATATTGCACAAATACTCTGCAACATTGTATGGGCGGCCAAAATACTTTTTTTTCTCTTTAGAAAGGTACTTTGCAAAGTTAGGTGGTGTTAAAAGAAAATACAGATTTGCAGGTGCCAGTTTCCAAGAGTCTCCCAATAAGGTAGCACAGAAAAGTGGGATCTTTATGGGGACAAACAAGGTCTTTTCCTAGGGTCTCTTGTTGTGGTCTCTGGCAAAAACAAAGAAAAAAATCCAATGTCCAAAATACAACCTTAATTAAAAAGCAAGTATGTTTTTCCCTCTGGGAAGTGACATCTGATAATCTTTTCCCTAAAGCTGGGGTGTGGGGATTGGGTATTTTTAGCTGCAGCTATTCTCAAATTGTTGTTTTGTGACCTTCTTCTAATAATACATTTCTCTAACTCTTTCTTTTGAGTTTATGTAGTTCTAGAAGCTTTTTCAGATAAAGATGGGAGGAGAAGAAAAGGGAGCAGCAGCCCACTGGCAGAACTAGTGAAATCTGTGTTCTGATGAATATTGGTGTCTAAAGGGGTGCAATATTAGAGCTGGGTGTATTTTGTGAAGGACCTTTCTCAGGTCAGAGAGATGGCTTGTGCTTCAGCTTTTCCGCTGGCTGTAGCAACTGTCTGATTGGCACTGCCTGCCTCTTAAAAGCAGTTGAAAACGGGATCAAGGTTTAAATAGCTGAAAGAGGAAATCTTGGACAGAGGAATGATGTGCAGATAGAGATGCTGTAGTGCAGGAATCCCATGGAAGAGCAGGTGTAAGAAATGGCAGTTTAAATTTCAGGTCTTTATGGTTTGGGGTGTGGGTGACTGTCTGGGGTCTCTTGGGATTTACCTGCAAATGTCTCTGAGATAAGAGAGCCAACAAATTCCCATGTGAAACCTGAAGTTCATCATCCAGCAGCTGCTGGGCTTCTCCTCACCTTTTGCTGTCAGACTGAAAAGCAAGCACAGATCTTGAGGGACCAGTGAGCTGATCCTGCGTTTTTGTGAACATCAAAGGTGCTGTGAAAAGGTTTCTCGAAGAGAGGTGATTTAAAAGATAGGAGAGAAGCATTTTCAGGTTGAGCTGCTGACATTGTCTGTCTCTGTAGCTACCCATGGGAATGGTCTGGCTCTCCAGAGGGGACAGCATTATGTGTTTCCCCAGCTTGCCTCTGGTGATATTGTGGGAGGAAAGGAATTAAGCTGATGGCAAATCATAAACACACATGAAAGCAAGCAAGCTGAAGGTAGGACAGGCAAGAGTGGTCTGTGCTGCATCTGTGGTGTGCTGCTCCATCTCAGAGGACATCAGGAAAGTTCTCCAGGAAGAACCTGATGGTGGGGCTGGAAAGGTGTCTGGCTGAAGGGACGAGTAAGATGTTTAAGTGGTTATTTACTTGTTTATATATTTTTTTTTCAGAACCTAGATCAGTGATCAGTGGTTTCTGGTAATTGCTAATAAATTAAATGAGCTGAGGCCGTTTTGCTTTCTGGCAAATCCTTTTATGCTGTGGTGCCTTTTTAATGACCAGAGATACAGTCAGAAATGACTGCCCAGTCTACTGAAGGTGTTAAGACCACACCCAGCCTTGAGTCAGGAAAAAGGAAAAGGTTGCTGCTCACCAGAATACTGACCCCACATCCTGTTCCCACTGGCTGGGGAGAGTGGGCTGTGTGGTGTGGGGTGCTTGCAAGTCCCACACTGCTCTAGGGCTGGGTAGGACTTGCCACAGTAGAAGAGGTCTTGCTTGAAAGAGGTTATGGATCATTCAACATCAGAAACTTGCCCAAGTGGTCCTTTCTGCACCGCTCTCTCTGCCCCCATGTTCTTGCACCAAGAAATTGCTTACTATTTTTGAAGCTCATATTTTTGAAATCTGTTTTTGGCAGAGCCTTATGCCAAAATGAAGGCCAGAGTTAAGGCCTCCTGGGAATTTTCATCAGGAAATGGGGCAGGGCTGGTGCTGAGCTCCTGGAGGTTGTGCATTTTCCCTTACATCAAATTTGGGACACAAAGTAATTATCTGGGTAATCCTTTCATTGCAGGGCACCCCACCCATGGATGAAAGCTGTTTAGGCTTGGCATTGGCAGTCATGGGCAGGTTTCAGTCATGAGTCTGCAATGTGTCAACTGTGGGTGCCCATAGTTGAGCATTTCATATCCTGAATAATACTTGGACTTCTGGTGCCCTTCTTAGATTTAGGACCTGACATTTGATACTCTGGTTGCCTTAAAAAAAGATTGAATTAAAAATAGTGACTGAGTAGTGCTTTTTTGGGAACTGTAACCTTGGTGCCCTGTTTTCATGTCACACCTGGGTTTACTTCTTTATCGCAACTCATTAGCAGAAGTGCCACAGGCTTAGTGCCTGGTGTGAGAATGTTTCCTTTGGTTACTGACTAAAGGAGCAGCACCAGCAAGAGTGGAAGCTTCATCTATGTCGTTTGGGGATGAAACATAGTGATAAGGGATCTGGCAGGAAGGAAGTGCTGTCTGTGGTGAGAAGAGCAGGTTCTCAAAGGAGCATATTTAGAGTACAGCAGATACTCAGGGTGGGCACAGTATCTTCTGGGGACAGTTTGCAGCTGGAAAACAGGGATAGCCACTTGAAGCCAGTGGTGCAAAAGTGGCCCCATCTCTTCAAGCCATGCTGCTGGAACATTGTCTTCTCCATGGGAGCTGTGAGGGGATAGAGGAGTTGTTGGAGACTGCACGGCTGGGAAGGGCAGGACCGGGCTGTGCCGAGTCTGGGCTGGATTTACTGGGTGGGCTCCGGGGGGCCTCTGTCTCAAATCACCCCCTGCTGCTTATTGTTGGGAGTGAGCTGTTACTCTGCTAAAAACTCTTCTGAAACAAGGGGAGCAGAAACAATCTGGGAAAGCAAATATTTTCTGATAACAGGGAGCAACAAGCTTTTGTTTGCTCTCAATGGAAGGAAGTGGGAGAAACATGTAGTAGCTGCAACGCAGCACAGGCTTTACTGCTGGAAAAAAGATTTAGTGCACACGTTCCTCTAGCAGGGGAGATATCCATGAGGAAGGGCTGCTTGAAGTGGGTGGGAAAGGAACAGCTTTTGTTTTGCTGCAGCAGTGCATGTGTGTGAAGCAGATGCTAAAGGAAGGTCTGTGGCCAGGATGGAAATCCAGGTCCAAGCTTACATGGGAAGTGGGAAACAGGGAGATGAAGTCTTTGGTTTGTATTCGGCCAGGACAAGACTGAAGCAACTGTGCTTTAAATTAAAGGGAGGCCCCTCTCTACTCAACTGACAGTGATGATAAAGTGTGAACCAGCTGGGATCTCTGTTCTCTAGAAAGAACCTTCCCTGCTGAAGAATTTGATACTTTGTTAAGAAAAAAAAAAAGGCAAAAAAGCTCCCATGAGGTATTAGATTGAAGTCTTATCTGAAGGCCTGCAGGCATGTTCTAACTCAATTAGGAATCTTATTCTTTGTACTAGACCCATTCTTTGCATTAAGGAAAAAAAGTTTCTTTCTTATCAAAAGGCACTCCACTGCCCTTAGATGCTTATTTATTTGCAACTTCCCTTTTCCAAGCTTTCTTGCACAGTGCAGAGGCCAGCTGCCTTTCAGTAGGATGCATTGTGATCTCCCAGGTTTTGATCTTGGAACAGGAAGATTCATTTCCCAAGCTGCTGAGGAGGAAATCATCATCCTGCTTGCAAATGCCTTTTGTAGCAGTTAACTGAATTTTTGTGTTTATAAGTGAACTGTTTAAAGTGAGCTGTCTAGTTGTTGCTTTGTTGGGTTAAGGCATTTTTAAGGTAAATGCACCTTTCAAGTTCAAAGTGCCTTTTTTATTTTTTTTTTTTTTTTCAGCTGAGCATGTTTTCAGCTAAGTAGAACTGCATTTTGAAATGCAGGTGATACTTGAGTTGTGTTTGTTTCCTGGAGAGAACAGCATCTGCTGCTGCTTTTCTGGACAGCTTTACATGGGCCTCCATCATACCAAGGGTTTGTCTTTATGTGGTGGCCACAAGCTCTCATGTACTTAAACTTCTCTCTCTGCTTTTTTAAACTTCCCCCTCTGCTTTTATCTTATACAAAAAAAGGTTTTGTGAGTTTTTTAGTTCTTCCATTCATACTGTCACTTCCTTCAAGCAAGCTCTAGCTTTCACTGGAAAAACCTTTCTCAAGTATTTCTGTTGATAGATTTGAGCCTGCTCTGGTCCCATTTGACTTGCTTTCATCTCATTTCTGTTGCTGTCCATTATTCACATCAGAAATGCTGAGGACATGCAAAACAGTAAATGCTGTTACTAGATCCACTGTGGTTCTGAGCTCAGGCTTTTCTGAAGTTCCTTGTGTTGCTTTCTCAGGCATGTTTGATCAAAGGTGCTTCTGAAAACCCAGAAGCAGAAAGGTGGCATCTGGTGATGTCTGTCTGTGTCACCTGGCTCCCTTGTTTGTACATCCCCTTGGATCCTGGGCTCTGTGGTGGCAGGCATCCAGCACCAACACACCCAGCTGTTCTGCCACCACTCCCCTGAGCATCATTTCATTGCACATAGAACTTAAATACAGAAACTGCTAGTGAAATAATATGGCTTGCTCCAAAATATTGGTACCGTTTGATGTTCCCTGTTTGGAAAGCTGTGTCTGTCTTTTGGCCCCTGTGGCAGTTTTATGGTTTATAAAAGTATAAAAAGTTTATATGATCCACAGTAAAATGGTAGCAGCCAAATACACAGTAAATTGTGAGATGTGTTTTGAAGCCCTGACCAAATGGCACAGATGTTGATTTCAACACTCTTCAAAATACACAAGAATCCTTGAGTTGTTTTCATATTAACTCCTAATCTGGAAAGCTGCTTTTGACAGGGTGTCCTACATGACCATTGCTGTTTCATAAGTTTTCCACTAAGAGAAGAGGGGAGGACTTCTTGTGTGGACAATTCTCTCAAAGGGAAGACAACCACTGTGAGGAGGGAAAGTGGTAATAACAGATCTGCATCAGGCTTAGTTACTTAGCAATTTCTTTACTTTATTCTTCATTGGCAGTCAGGCTTTCCACATCTCTCAGGTGGGAACGGGGGGAGCGAAGTCCCTCCCAATGTAAGCAAAGAGCCACATTCAAGACCATCTGGTGAAGCGGAATAAGCACAGGTCTATGGCGCCTGATGAGATGCATTCCAGGGTGGTGTGGTTGGCAAGTAATTTTGAAAAGTCACAGTGGTCAGGCAAAGTCCCTGGTGACTGAAACAAAGGGAAGAATCCCATGTTTTTAAGAAGGGTAGAAAGGGGGACTCTGATAACTACAGATCAGTGAGCCTCACCTCTGTGGCTGGGAAGATCACGGGGCAGATCCTCATGGAGGCAATGCTAAGGCAAGTGCAAAAGACAAGGAGGTGATCTGACACAGCCAGCACGGTTTCACTATGGGCACACTGTGCATGACCAGCTCTGGTGGCATTCTCTGCTGGAATGACTGCAGCATTCAACATGGGAAGAAGAACAACTGGTCCCATTGACATAGAGTTCTGAAAGGCCTTCAACTTGGTCTCATGTGACACCCTTAATCTCTAAAGTGGAGAGAGATGGATTTGAAGGGTGGGCTGCTGCGTAGAAAAGAAATTGGCTGGTTGGATGTAGTCAGAGAGCTGTGATGAGTGTCCAGGTGGAGGCCAGTGACAAGTGATGTCCCTCGGGGTTCTGTCTTGGAGCTGGCTCTTCATCAGCCAACAGTGTTTGCTCATAGACCAGAAAGCCAAAGCATCCCGGGCTGCATCCAAAGCAGGATGAGGGGAGGGATTCTCCTGCTCTACTCTGCCTCTAAGTAAGACCCCACCTGGAGTGCTCTGTCAGGGTCTGGAGTTTTCAGCATGAAAAAGTCATGGACCTGTTAGAGTAGGTCCAGAGAAGGGCCACAAAGATGATCAGAGGGCTGGAGTACTTTTCCTGTGAGAACACATAGAGAGAACTGGGGATGTTCAGTCCAGAAAAGAGAAGGTTTCAGGGATACCTTAGAGGACCTTCCAATACTGAAAGAGGACATAGGAAAAAAAAGAGGGAAAGTGGCTTTTTACACAGGCACGTATGGATAGGACAAAGGTGAATGATTTCAAAGTAAAAGAAGAGATTAAATGTTAGGAAGAATTTTTTTACTCAGGGGATGGTGAGACATTGGAACAGGTTGCCCTGAAGGTTTGTGGATGCCCTGTCCCTGGAAGTGTTGAAGGCCAGACCAGGTGAGGCCCTGAGCAGCCTGATTTAGTGAAGGGCATCCCTGTCCTTAGCATGGGGGTTGGAATTAAATGATATCCAAGGTCCCTTCCAACCCACACCATTTTATGATTCTTTGATTTTAGTAAAATGTTGCACTTGCACACACACACATAAAAAATTTCCTGCATTTCTTAATTTGGGGTGATTTTAGGAGTTAACAACAAGCAAAAAGGAAGAGAAAAGTTATGTTATAATTAAAAAGGTTCCTTTCATATGACTTTTTAAAAAATATGTGTCCTAATGCTATCCTGCACATAGTTCCAAGGCTGTTACAAAAGCTTTGGGAGATATTTTCTCTGCACTTTCCGGTGTTGGATCAAAAACTTCTTGTTTCCCTCAAGTTTTCTATTACTGGATACGCTTGCATGGGGCTTTGATAGAAGAAAACAAGCTAACAAAAGCTCATGCATTAGCATCTGGAGATGCTGTTTGAAGGTAATGCAAGTCCAGGATACTGCCAGTAAAATGGTCAAGGGAGTGTCCTCAGCAAAGGCTGCCAAAGACAGATAATTTCCTGCAAGGGTTCTGTATTTGGCGGCAATGTGAGCTGATTAAACTCATTGAAGTGATTGAAGGAATTAGGGTGGTTCCTAGGGGCTGGGCATTATTTGGGGTCAGGGTAATGGGTGAAGATCCCTCCCTCCTAAAAAAGAGGTGAAGTCAAAGGCTCTGGAAAGCAGTCTAAGACATACACAGTCAGTATAGGTCTTGCTTCAACTCAGCTTACATATCTGCAGCATACAAGTCATTCCCCTCAATAATTGTTTTGGACAAGTTTTTCACAGCCAAGATGAATCTTAGGGGATTTTTAACTTCCAACTCTTTTATTTTGTTGGCTGTAGCAGCAATATATAACAGTGCATTTGTTATTTCCTTGTATGTGTTTTAAAAAAGATGCTGCCTGTATGTGCCAAAGAGAGCACAGGGTGCTGGCAGCATAAGTTATGTTTGCATCCTTGTTCCTTTGGTTTTGGCTTGGGAGCATCACTAGCTCCACAGTGCCCGGGGTGACATCTTGGGTATCAGCCAGGACACGTGTCCTCACCCTGCTGCTTTGAGCGTGTCTTGGGGGTGGGTGGCCTCTAGCTGACACTGCCAAAAACAGGGAAAGTTTTAAATAGCAAAAGGAGCCTTTGGCTTACCCAAAATTGCCAAATATAGCTGGAGACAAGAATGACAAGGGAAGAGTAATGTGTCCTGTAGTGTTGCTACATATAACAAAAAGAATAAAATACAGTATTCTAGGAGGAATGCATGTCCAAGTGGAGAATGACCATTATTGTAGCTTCCTTTAGTTTATGGTTAAAGAAATGCAAACTGCTTTTCCAGTCTTAAGCAAACAGAAGAAGCCATTTACTAAGCTCTGTGTTGATATAGTTGCCTTCCAGGTCAGTGCATCACCCGAAAAAAAGAGGATTTTTTTTTTTCCTCCCCCCCCCCACCTCTTTCTCCCTCCTTTTCCCTCTGGCTTTTCTCATTCCCCCTGCCCGCTTTTAATAGACACTGGAATAGAAAAAGGAGGGAATGCAGAGAGAGAATTAATGTTCAGTTCCCAAAAGAAGCATGTGGACCTTTGCATTCTTCAGTTTACTTATTTTTTTTCAAATGAAAAATCATTTAAATAGTGATGCTTTAAAAAAATAACTCATGCATCTTTGATTTTTGTGCAGTCCTTTGTCTGGAGATTTTTTTTTTTTTTTTTTTTTTTTTTTTTTTTTTTTTTTTTTTTTTTTTTGCTATTGTCATCTCTAGAAGATGAGTTCATATTAAAAAGAGTTTCAAACATGTTTGGATGCTCTTTTATTCCCTATGAGATCTAAAAATAGAAGCTGACAAAGAATTGCATATAGACACATTGCTCTGCTTAGAGGGTTTAGCTTATGTCTTAAGCTGCATTTTCTGGCTTTGCAACAGCTGAGCTGTGCAGAAACACCAAGGCTGGGCTTACTGAATGTAAGCAGGAGGAGACCAATCTCTTTATCAGCCCTCCTGTTTATCTCCTCCTATCTCCATCCTTGGGGAGAAGGCTCAACACCAAAAACGTGTGTGAGAGTGAGGTGTAAGTACTGGGAGCAAAGGAAGAGGGATGGTAGGGAGAGGGTTGGGGGAGGTTTTATTTATTGGTAGTGCTGCTCGTGTTGAGGAGGGTGGACAGCATAAAGGTGCAGTCTTACATGGCTTTTTAATTATTTCTATAACTAGAAGACTTGGCCAATATATTTGGGTTTTTTGATATTGCCGTAGTATGGCAGCAAAATGTTGTCATTGTCACCACAGCGTGCAACTGTGCTGTAAAAGTTTGGAGCAAACTGGGAGAATAGAGGCACATGTGTGTAATCTGCATTTAATGTGTGTAAGACACATCATAGCCTACTAGGTGATAACATATATAAAATCTGTGTAATGGGTTGAATGATTATAAGGGTGACCACCTCTGAAAGGGTGTGAAGCCTTCTGCACTTTAGGGCCTCCAAGTCATTGTGTCTGGGTGCTGGAGAGGTGACAACAGGGGAAATTCAGCACAGGACAGCTCAGGAGTCCCATTTGCTGGTGTTTGTGAGGGGGATTGGAAGAGAGGTGGTGTTATTGAAGTGGCAGCTCATGAAGTGAGCTGTGCTTCCTCTGCCCAGTGCTTACTGACTTCAAGCAGAGAATCATGCCATGGGATGCTGTCTTGATTTCACACTTGTGGAATTACTGTGTTGCTTCTCTGAGTTGCTGAAGGTGAGAACTAAAAAGTTGTTTTTTGTAAGTGATAGTTCTGTGTTGGGCTCTGCTGTCCTTTGGACTGTGTAGCTGTTTGGATGTATCAGTGAGAACTGAAGTGCTGGAAGGTGGCTCAGGTGGCATGGCTGGTGCCAGCTCTTCTGCCATGCAAGTTGGTGCCTTTCCTCTGTGTTCAAAGACTCCTGTGCTGGTAAAGGATGGTGCCTTTGCTGTGCCTGAACTGGAAAACTGACCAACTTCTTATTTCCTTTGCAGTGAGCCCGGGACATGAGAGGGTGTGGATTGCCTCCTGCCTTGCCTCTTCTCCCAGCCGCCTGCGGTGACCTCTCGTGTGCCAGAGGACAAGGGTGGAGGGGAGCAGCCACGGGAAGCTGGGGCTGTGTGGGTGAGCCAAAGGACATTCAACTGGTGGGCTGTGACAACTGAGGGTCCTCACCACCCTGCAGCAGAGACAACTGGCTCCTGCCAGGTAGATGCCTTCAGGGGAGTGGACAACTCCAGCTGAACTGATGAATCTTGGCACCTGATAGAAGGCTCAGGTAAGGGCACATTGCTTGGAGCTGAGTTGTATTTTCATCCTCTTTTCTCCAAGCTCACAAACGGGCTCTGGAGCAAATGAGCATCACACTGAGAGCTGTCACATACGATAGTAAATCAGCAGGATCTCATTTACAATGATGCTGGATGCTCTGGCTTGTTGGGGTATTACCGGTGGCATAAAAGTGAGTTGCAGTGGAGGTTCTCCCTTGGTGTTCCCACTACCTCTGCTGAGGGAGGTGACTGTGGTTTTATACAGCACAGCATCCAGTGCTGTTTCAGATACAATGCAAGTTTATTAGGACAGAGGATCATTTGAATTTTCTGTAGCACATCTGTGATTCATCTGAAGTGATCTATGGACAGTCATTTTCAAAGACCCCAAGACAGTTAAAACAAACCTTCCTGCAATTTAGCTGGCTTAGTGCTCCTTATGCTCTTCAAACAAACAAAAAAGCTTGCTTGTGGTGTTCTGGGTTGTAGTCAAGGAAATAAATATGCAAACAGGATCTCCTTAATTGTGCTTCATCCTGCTTGATAGTAATTTCATTCCTGAAGCCGTAATTCACTTTGCGAGTGCAGGTCTTGATTTCCTTTCTGGTAGCAGGGATGTAATCATGTGCCGGATTTGAGCTAAGGTTGGGGATGCACAGTCCAGTGATGTGTTTTGAAGCTGGCCAGTTTTTGTGCTGGCCAGGATGTTTGCAGTCTGGGTTTGTTAATGACAGAGAATCTGCACATGGGGGTCAGCAGAGGTCCTCAATGCAAGTGCACCGAGTGTGTTGTCCATTTTGGAGTAGAAATTTGGGGTTCTAGTAAAAAAATGCTGCAGCAGCTGCAACACCAGAGATGAGGATGCTGGCCAGTCTTGTACCACGGCCTCAGGAGCAGGTTGACTTCCCCATGGGGCTGGTTCTCACAGAGCAAAAGCTCTGCCTGTGGTGAGCAGCGCATGGCTGTCACTTCCTCCTCGGCTCGTCACCTTGTGGGCACACATCCACTGTGTGAAGCCAGTGCCCACCCGTAACAGCCCACAGCCCCTCCTGGTGCCTTTGGGGGCTTTGAGGTTTCCTCAGGCTGTGGCAATGCAGTTGGAGCAGTCCCAAAGCCGTGCTCGCTTTGGCTGTGCATGGTAGTATGTGCAGTGGTGTAATGCCGTGGCTTTGCCTCTGAAAGGCTTTGAGCCTGTGAGAAAAGAGCCTCTGATGACAGCTCCTCTTGCCTTGCAGCTACTGACTGTCCCCACAGATTCTATCAGCAGCCAGGATGGGCAGGTTAGGCCAAGCCCTTAGCCTGTGTGGTTTGAACCGTGTCGAGGTGCTGTTTCATGCACTTAAAAAGCCCTGATGGGACTTTACTCAACTTCTCACAGCTTGCTTTAGTTACTTTCACCACTCTGCATGGCCAGGTTTATTCCAAGGTGTGCCAAGTGCATGAGTCACTGTTACAACTAGTAGTAGCTTTACAAGTGAGTAGTAGCTTTAAAAGTGCTTTGCTGGGAAATGGTGCAGACTGCAGGTGTACCTGGTGAGAGAGGCTTTTGCCTCTTAGCAGATGTACAAGCATTTTCATTTGCACAGATGTATATGCTTTTCCTTTAAAACTGTTCCCCTAAAGCAAAAATTGCAGGCTGATACCATAGATGGCTGAATACATGAAATGCAATGTTTAAATGTGCTTTCAAAATAGAACATGAAACAGGAACGGTAACTTGTTGTGTTTCAACAGTAGGGGGTGTGACTGTAGTAAGTACATACCTTTTCTACTTTATTCCACAGCAGTAGTTTCACTCTGATAGAGGCCAGAGTAGTAGTGAAGTACAGTGTGTCAAAACTTGCCTTTTTTCCTCCTAGCAGCAGTCTCTATTTAAATTTAAGTGGACACATTCAGAATGGGAACACACATTCACCTAAGCCCATTTCTGCTTTTTCTGTGGCCTGCCAAATAGAAACCAGCTACAAAACATGTAGTCTGAATCTCAAATGGCTTGAGTAGATTTTTCTACAGTACAAAAGATTTAAAAATTGGGTTCCAGAACATTGTCAAATCCAGCCTGAGACTGAGAACATGTTGCTATGCTGTGTTTCCTAAGAAGAGATTTTACTGATATTTTCATTTTCAAAAGCCCATCTGCTGAGTACCAGCAGGGTGATTGCTGATGAATTGATAAGTGTGAGACATCGTGTTGTGGCTGGGGGTGACAGGGGACATGTGTGTGTCCTGGGCTGTGTCACAAGGAGCACATGGGAAATGCTCGGTTCTCCTGGGCAGAGAGCAGAGCTGCAGCACTGTGCTGGTGACTGGTGGACAGAGGTTCCCCTCTCCCAGCCAGGCTGGCCCTGGAGGGTGTTATCCCATCTGGGGCAATGGGAGCTTGGCAGATCTGACTGCAAAAATACAGGGCTTATGGGAAGGGTATAACAATAAATCTGATTTATGGAGAACAATTTTGACATGAATTCTTAGATTTTGGTGCAGATACTTTCTTCCCACTGACAATATTTGACATCCCATCTGGTGAATCAGTTTAAGGAAAATTGCTTTCATTCAAAAATTGGGTCTTTTATTTCAGGTTTGCTGATGGTTGGCTAGTGTTCAATGCGGGTAGGCAGCAACATGCATTATCATTAAACATCTTTAGCTTATTGTTGTTGATATTAACTTTTACTTCCTTAAATTGTAAACTGGAAGCTGCAAGTGTTAGTGTGAGATGACAGATTGTGAGTGTTTTCAACTCATTCTTTTTAGAAGGAGCTAGTTCATAACTTTGTTTTGGGGTTGAATTTAAATGTGCATGGTTCAGGACTTTCTGTTGCTTATATCCTAGTTAATTATCTAATACCATTGTTGCACAGTTCACATTTTCTTACTATTTCTGTTCATAGCAGCTTCATCTGAGAAGCTATTTGTCATGGAAAAAAAATCTCTTTGCTAGGAAAATACAGTACACTCAGGAGAAAATTGGGTGGCAAGCTTGAGAAAGTAATTTGAGTAGTGTATAAAAAAAAGAAAGTATGCAGTTATACATGGGTATATGGAGAAGCATGGCAGGTACAGCCTGTTCCTATTGATAGGAAGCCTGTTTACATCAAGTAAAAAAAGATGTGTTTCATCAAATCCTTCAGAAAATAAGTCTCAATAGGTTCCATGTACACAAGGTGTCATTTCCCTCAAGCAAAGGCTATATAATATCATGATGTCAAAATTACTCTGGAATTTGAGTGTGTACAGAATTAAATAATAAACCTGCCCCTATTCAATATATGCTGTTACAGAGCTAGGCCATGTTCTGTTCTCTCTCCAGAGTACTTTGACAAGCACCTCATGGAGCACAGCACCATCTCTGTGCTCTCACAGGCAGCAGCACTATGGTCACACCCCAAGGCCAGTGAAGCCACTCGCCATCTCCATCATTCCTACTGCCAAAACCCATTTTCTCTACTTTCAAGTTTTTTTCCTAAATTTGGACTTTTCCACTGTTATAGAAAGAGAAAACAAATATGCATATTCCAGGCATGAGATGAAAAATGGGCTCCTTTGCACAAGTCTGGTGTTTCTGGCTGCAGAGAGTGTGTTATGCAGAGGTGAATGCCAAAATATATGTGTTCTTGCTGTGTAAATCCTCCCATGGTACCAAGTTGCTCTTCCTTTGTTATTCTTAGAGTGTGGTCAGAGATGTTCAGAATAGCTTTCACTTTGTAAGTGTCTTGAAAAATTGCCCATTTAATCTGACATACAGTTTATTTTTCCCCTGTAGCCTGCAGAATATTTGTATTTTTAGCAGCATGTAAAAGACTTAATTGGAATTTTTTGGCCCCTTAACAACAACAACAAAAAAGTCAAAATTGGGGGAGTGAAATTGCCTGTAAGTTTCACAGGAGATGTGAAAAGGAGGAGATGAAGAAGTATTAGATGACACAGTGAGACAGTTACTCAGACTTGGCTACTTTGGCAAATTAAGCTGTGATTAAAATAATCAAACTTTACATGTGAAGTAGGAGCTGAAGCTATGAAAAATAAAAGAACAAAATACACTTTAATATTTCTGTCCTTGCTCTGTTTTGATTGTGGAGTCAGTAATAGGGGAAGATACACAAATTCCTGGTGTGAATTTGAAGAATTCACATTTTTGCAGTGTCTGAATGGAGGAGTGTAAAGTGGTGCCATGCTTGTGCTGCTGCCTGATAAGGGGTCATAGAAGAGCCCTGATTATATTGCATGTGATACAATATTTCTATCCCATGGCTGACAACTACGAGAAATGGCTGCTTTCAACATGAAGAGTTAGGGAAAGCTGGATCTCTTGGCCATCTCCATCTGTGCCTGTAAGACATGGTGCCAGCAAGCAGGTTGCATTAAGGAGTTGTTAAGATGAGACAAGTAATCTCTTGCAGGTGTCTGAGGGTGCAGACAAGTGGGGTGAGCCTTGGAGAGTGCTGATGTTTTTGCTCCTCATATCTCCCTGAAGATTTTTTTCTCCTCAATTTGTCCCACTCATTAGATGATCCTAAGTGATGCCTTTGGCTGCTCTGGCTCATTCAGTGTCCAGCAGTGCTGCTGAGATACGTCTTCAGCTGGAAGTTGGGATAGCATGTCCTATGGAAGAACCCTTCAGGTTCCTTCTGAAGGGAGGTCAGGATGGCTCCTTGTTGTGGTTTAAGCTATCCATTAAGAGAGCTACAATGGCCAAAAGGTTTGGGTAGTGTGGCCTATGGTGGCCTGGCTTTTGGTGGTGCCATAGCTGTTAGGTGGTCTGAGCTGGGCAGGTCGTGGCTCCGTAGAGTTTGAGTGGAGGAGGACTTGGTGGACCTTCCCTCAGCCCTTTTCCTTGCAGCCCCCCCTGGGAACTGCAGTTCCCTGGGGGTTCTGTCTGCCTACATTTTCTCCTTGGTGTGTTAGATCCACCTTTAGTGAATGAGGAACTAGTAATGGCTTGACAGGGAGGATACTTCTTTTGGTTTGTACAGTACAACACTCAAGTTGTGTTTGATGTGGGAAGTTACCTTGCTCATACATATGTGTATGGCATAAAGCAGAGCAGTGGGCACAGACCTCAGGGACTAGACTGGGTCTTGCTTCTACCAACAGTGGTCCTTCTCAGCATGGGTGGGGACACCTTGCTGTTGTTTTGTTTTCTTTTGGAGTTGTATATAGAAGGTAATCACCTAGAGGCCAGTTCACTTGTCTTGCGCACACTTCAACAGGCAAAAACTTCTTTAGGTTTCTTCTTTGATGTTAAATCTGCCTCTGGCTGCCCCTACAGAGCATCTCCTGGCTTCCCATCCATAGGTGGGGCAGGAGCTTTGGTGGTTTGCTGTCATCCACATGGATGCTGTACCGAGCAGTGCCCAGCTGGCGCCTGTCAGCTGTGCTGGGCCAGCACTCTGTGGCTGGTTTGCATGTCTCAGTTTAAAAGCCATGTCTTTCCTACCATCATGTGTGTGCCTGAGAACAAAGACAAGACCCCCCTGCTCGGGCTGGGCTGTGTCCCAGTGCAGGGAGCACGGAGCTGGTGGTCCTGCTGTGTGCAGGCAAGCTCCACAAACACTCTGTACAGCGGCTGTGCAACCTCAGCCTAATTTTAGCTGTGGGATATGGCTGGAAGTTAAAATTGTCAGT
Organism: Zosterops lateralis; assembly: GCF_965231275.1. Lineage (NCBI taxonomy): Eukaryota > Metazoa > Chordata > Aves > Passeriformes > Zosteropidae > Zosterops > Zosterops lateralis. The sequence goes on from NC_139761.1 coordinate 44,931,700, forward strand.
AAATGTTTTTTGTATTAGTACTTGCCTAAAATATTTCACATGCTGTGTATACATTTACTTATCTCCTTTCTCCTCCCTCCTGCTTTTTTTTTTTCCCCTTACAGCTTCTGATATGAAGAAGGATATAGAGTCTTTAATAGCCCAGGAAAAAGCAGAAATCGTCGCCAAGTATGAGAAGGTACCAGCCTCGTGCCTCTCCCCAGAGTGCTGGCTGGGGCTGAAGCTGTTTAATCAATTAGGAATGCATCAAATAAGAACTTTTGCCTCCCTGCATGCATCACCCCAGTAACCCTCATGTCATTAGGCTTCATGCCAGCTCTCTTCCTATGCATCCCCTCTCACTGCATCCCTGGAGTTTGTTGAGGGTCCCACATGTGCTCAGCATAGATACTGAAAGGTGCTGAGCTTCTGGTGCTTCAGTGCTCCCTTAACACAGGATGGCTTATGCCCAACAGCACCATTTTTTCTGGTATACAGCTTTCCCCAGCCTCTAGCAGAGGCACACATGGAATGCTGGATAGGCTGAACTTGGCCTGTTTTTCTCTTGCCTGCCTTTTATTTGGCTCTTCAGTGAAGGTTTTGCTCTCCTGGTTCTGTGCCTTTTATCATTCAGGAGAGAGGGATGTGGGCTTTGGGTGCAGGATACAGACACTGGGGCATTCCTGATGCTGGGACCAGCTCACAGGTGTCCTTTCCGCTTTCAGGGCAGACAGGAAGGAGTTCAGATTGACCAGTGGGAAGATGCTGATTTCACGCTCTACAAAGTTACAGACCGGTTTGGATTCCTGCAGTAAGTCCTCCTGCCTTCTCCTTTCCTCTCTGACCTTTGTGTGTGTGTGGACCACCCTTCTGCACGGAGCATGACTGGCCCAGCATCTCTCTCATAAGCTGCTCTGTAGCTTGGCTTGATCAATCCCAAATGCAGGAGGAAAGACTAAACAGGCCTCCTTCCTCAACTGTGCATGTCCACACACTGATGCTTTCAATCTGCTGCAAGACAAGGCTCAGAAATGGTTTCCTATCACAAGCCTGGAATTAGAAGGTGCAGGCTGATGCTCCTGTACCTCCATGGTGTGTCACAGAGGGAGGTCTTTGTGTTTGCACCTGATGATTCAGGGAGGTATAGGAAGAGACCAGACAAGATACCTGATCGTCTTTGGTTCCCTTAGGAAATCTCCATCCTGAGGAGAACATGAATTACATACACACCCTGTGCCTGGGAAGAATGCTTAAAAAGATCTATTTTTATTCTGATTCTGAACAAAAGTTATAATAGTGGGTGTTCTGTGTGCAGGAGGCAGGGGTTAAGCAATTGCTGTCCAGAAATTCGGCTTCCTCACCCTTTAAATTGCTGATCATGTGTGTACTGAAGAGGAGATATATGCCCAGGATTTCCAGTTATGTCCAGTGCTTGATTACCCCCCAGAGCTCCTGTTGGGTGGTGGGATTTTGGATGGTGCTTCCCCTGCCTCTTTGATACTGGGGACAGCTATAGGAAGTCCTGCACAAAGTCCTCAGGACACACCCCTCAGGTGTGTGAGGTGGTCTGTGAGCTGCAGCACCCTGTGCTCCTCCACACCCTTTCTTGCCCATGGAGTAACCAGTGACCCCTTGCTTTTCCAGCGAGCAGGAGCTGCCAACCCGCACCGCCTTGGAGGAGAAGGTGAGAGCTGCCAGCTCTGTTATCATGGATGTGGCATCCTTTTCACACCAGCTGGGGAGGGAATGTTTTTTGAGGAAACAAGTGAGCAAGTAAGAGGAAAGCAGGCAGCCAGCACCCACTGGTCACTGCTGCTCACCCAGAGGTGGAGACTCTGCACAATGCTCAGCTGTTGGAGCTTTTATTTTTCTGGGTCAAACAATTTCCCTCCTCCACATGGCACTGAAGAAGCACCTCCTGAAGCAATATTGGGCTTTTCCCTTTGATTCAGCACAGTGCTCAGCAGCTGTGGCTCGTAAAGGGGACTGCATGTGCAAGGGAATATGGTGGAAGTTGTAGGTAATGATCATCTCCCCTGAGATGAGAGCATGTCCTCTGTTAGGACCCTGCTAAATGAGATTGAATCATGTTTCTGCTGATCTGATACAGAATTGGAGTCTCTTGGCTGCTGGACCAGCGAAGGTTTTTATTGTCAGGGAATACTCTTGGGAATGCTTTCTCTATGTTAAGCCTGTGTGTCTTGTCATTTTCACCAATGCTGCTTTTAATTACCAAGTGCTGAAATCACCAGTTTATGCACACACATGTGGATTATTCCCATCCCTGATGTGAGGTCTTTGCACTGAAGTTTAAACATAAGAGAATGAAGTTTTGTGTTTTCAGGAGGCATCTCCTGGGGTGGTTTTTTTTCTTAAATTTGTCTTGTCTTTTCTTCTCCCTTGCACCAGCAAAGACAGCAGGAAATAGAACGTGTGGACAAGTGGCTTAAGATGCTGAAGAAATGGGGCAAATACAGAAACAGTGACAAGGTAAGGAGGAAAAGAAAGAGTTTATGTCTGGAAGAGTAGGTGTGATGGCTGTTTATGATGAGTCAGGCTTTCAAAAAGTCAGTAAAAAACCAGAGATCTCTGGAACATTGCCTGATTCTAGTTGTTAGTCTTAAATATTTTAAAGCTTTCCTAGAAATTTCTGGGTTACAAGTTGAGGTAGAAGTCCTGTTCTGACTTACATAGCTTTGAAAAGGATTTCCTGAATGCTGGTGCCATGTTTCCACTTCTGCTTCCCTGTGCAGGCAGGAGCACAGCAGGGATGTTTGTGTGCCCAGCTGGCTCCCTGCCCAGTGAGAGCTGAGGGCAGTGCACACCACAGGTCGCTTCTGTGCCTCCACCTCCCGGAAATGATGTGGGAGATGTCACTGATACGGCCCAGCTGATGTTCCTTGTAATTCTCCCTGGGGGGAAGAATTATTTGTCTAGAACAATACTTAGATTTTGCATTTTGCTCCTAGCTGTGCCTGTGAGAAGCCACTTAGGTATTATGTTGTGTACACCTGTCTGTGGAAATCAAGGATGGAGACACCAACATTATGTCTTGGCTTTGGTGTTAAAATGAACTCTGCACCAAACACCACTTCAAAACTGAATTGTTTTTAATAAATATTATCTGTTATATGTTTTTCTTACAAACCTCTTGAAACAAAAACCCCTTTGAACCTAATGACATGACCCTTTCTGGATAAGGAGAGGAGTGTCGTGTCTGAGCTGCAGAGGTGTGGCACTCTGCACAGGAGGGGGCTGAAGCCTGGCATTACCTTGCTGCCATGGCCTCTGCAGCCTTCGTGTTTAGCAGGAGGACTGGGATGTTTGGCTGTATTGCTTCTACCTCCTGCTGGGAGTCTTTGGGAGAAATTTGAGCTTGGTTAAAAGGCCTATGTTGATAAAAATACCTGTACAGCTGTAGGGACAGCATTGAGTAGAGCATCCTCCTTGCCCACTTACCAGGAGTCATGTCCAGTTCAGGCAGCCAAAGACCAGCTGTAGTCTCACTCTTAAAAAAAACCCAAACAAAACAGAAACAAAATCATCTTGTTGACAGCAGGGAGGGGGTGGAGGTGGGCTTGGGGTTTTATAATCCTTCTGTTCACTTCAGGGTGGTTCTAATTACTTGTTAATCAGTGCTGCTCCACAGGCAAAATCAGAGGCTCTCCTGTGACTTGGTTCTTTCTAATTAGAAGTTAATTGGTTAGTGACCTTGTGGGCAAACCACCAAATTCCAGTGGGGTATAGGGAATTCCTTCAGGTCCTGGAGGGTGTTAGGGGTGGGTAATGATGCGTGATCATAGCACACCTTGGCTTCCTGGGTCAGATGGTGGGGACAGGCAGGAACAGTAGCGATATCTGATCCCTATTTTGGATTTCCCTTGATAATTAGTGGGAGTGTTAAGCTGTAGCTGATGTCACTCAGATCTGCTGGATGGCAAAGGGTCAGACTGGCAAATGGGTTTTGAGGGTCTTTGGGTCAGAAAATCAGAAAGCTCTTGTAGTAGAATAAAAGCTGTTATAAACAACAGCCTGTAAATGGTCGATGACTCTCGGACACAGAGATGGCATTGTCCCGTGCTGGGAGACCGGAAATGGCCATCCCCTTGCCCAGCAAACAGAGAAGCAGTGCTTGGCCCCAAGCAGGGAAGGAGCAGTCTGCTGACCCTGGGGAGTAGAAAGGAGCTTTGGTTTCAGTCCTGTCCAGCCTAACACCCGCTGCCTTGCACTAAGGCAAGTGCAGGCTCTAAAGGCTGTAGCAGCCGCACACTGTTAAATGCAAAGACGATGAGAGGCACAAAAGAAGTGTGCTGCCTTTTAATAAAAGAAGTAAAATTAGGTTGTATCCTACACCTAGATGTGAAACCTCATGCTCTTGTGTCAGGTGCATGGAAGCTATTCAGATATTTCTGCTGCCACAGCTGGATGGAGTTCAACTGTGGCATTTCAAGGAACTTATGCTGGGATCACAGTCATGTCAGAGATCTGTGTGTTTTGTTCTAGCTAAAGTAAATGTGACAAGCCCTTGATCTGCTTTTTCTAAAGCAGAGTGGGTTGGTTTTGTTCCTTCTCTGAGCGCTCCGGCTGCTACATCTGCATTGCATGTTTCCTTCAGGTTTGTTTTCACCACTTGGCTGACATGATAGGAACTCAAATGTCACAAGACAGCCACTCTGTGTTATTTTAACAATGACTAAGGTGTCATCTTTGAAAAAATCCTCTTATTGAAAACAAGAACCTTCCCTTTGATGTTAATTTTGATATGCTGTGCTTTATTAGAGGGGAAAAAAAATCTGGTTGCAGGAGCCGCAAGCAGTTTCACAGGGAAGTTGCCCTGACTTTGACTCTGCTTGAATGATATAGAAACCCATATTATTTTCCAGACTGGGACTTCCTGGACTTCAGGGCCAACCTTTTCAGTCCCTGTTCATGTGCTGGAGCTTGCAGACATCTGATCATATCTAGTGCTTGATGAAGAGGGACTTAGCAAGCAAGCCTTTTTTTTTGCAGCATCTTAGTATGTGATCGAGGCTTAGGTAGTTGTCTCATCTTCCCGTGTTGTGAAATGTCAGCAGGTGGAGTGAGGTTGTGGACCCATGCAGGACATTGACCCCAAAGCAGCCACCTGTCAGTGGGCAAGAAAGCAGCTTTTTTTCAGAACCTTGGCATGAGCCATTGCCAGAGAGCAGCAGGTTTGGCTTTTTGTTCCCCCACCTGCAGCCTGTGTGCATCCTTGAGTGCTGCTGATTGCGGTCTGGGTCTTGTGACTGTCACAGATTATAGGAAATAGGGCTGGAAAAAAAGAGGGGGATCTTTTGCAGTTCCTTGCCTAGAATGGCCTGGCTAGGAACTGAAATAATTTCTGGCATAACCTGTTTCAGGAGGAGCAACAAATAGGATTATCTTAATTAAAGTAATGCCCTGGGGCTCCCTGTGCTCATCATTGCCTTAGATCTGTCTCTATCTCTGTTCTAGACACATTTTGTAACAATCTGATTTAATTTCAGTAGCAACATCAGCAAAGTGACACCCAACACAATTCCTCATATGGGTGGGGTTAGAATGACGCAGTGGTGCTGTTTACTGGCTGAACTTCCACAAGGGAAAGGGTACAAAAATAAAAGAGTCCATGAAAGGATGAGATTGTTTTGCAGAGTTAAGGTATGTCAGCCTGCAAAGATGTGCTAAACTGTGTTATTCAGGGTTCAGCACAGAGAGAGGCTCATGTGGTCTGTCTCCTCTTCACTGTGATTTGAACCCCAGTTTAAACACCAGCCTGACTCTGCTGGGAAGGTTAGGAAATGGCTGGTCCCATGTAAGAATCTACACAGTTCAGGCAGTACAGTTTTGCAGATTAAAAAGACTGTGCTGTGTGTGCTGCAGCAGAGGATAATTTATTCATCACAGCCCTGAAATGGATTTCAGCCAGAAGCCTCAGTCACAGGAGGAGGCTATGACCTCTGCATCATTTGCAAGTTGCATCTTGCTGCTGGCCATGTGGGATGGGACCTTTAGAGAGGGATGTCTTTGGTCATAGATGTCTGGTTTTTAGGCAAAGCCTGCCTTTGTGCAGGGGGGAAGCCTTGTCTCTGCTAAGGTCACGGGAGTGCAGGGCGCTTAATCCAGGGCATGCCAGCAAAGCGGTTTAGGATGAATCGGGGATCTGTATGGACTGACACAGACCCCCAAGAGTGAACAGTCTGCTAATGCCAGGGAGAGCCAGCAGACATTTGTTGTGCCAGGGCTGGCTCAAGTCAGATCTCCTGCCTCAAATGCCATGGGAAGGGTAGGGCGTTGTGTCTGGGAGCAGCAGCAGGGTGGATTTGCCTCCTTTTTTTTTTTTTTTTTTTCTTTTCTTTTTTTTTTTTTTTTTTTTTTTTTTCTTTTCTTTTTAATCAATTTTGGAAAGGCAGGTAGCATTTTCCTCTCCTCCAAAGGTAGCCTGGGCAATAACTCTAAATGCCTGCCCATGGCCCACTGGCTTTAGGATTTAAATTTGCCCCATCTTTGCTGGCATCCCATCAGGAACAGCTGCATAGGCTCCAGTTGCAGGCACAACAGCTAAGTTGGGAGCAGTCATTAACCATATGGAGAGAAAGCGATGCATGCTGATGTCCAGTCTGCCAAACATCCTGCATGGCCCTGTCATCAGTCAGCAGGCTTTGTGGTACTAAAAGGATATCCTCCACTCCAGGTGAAGATTTGCACAGCTCAGTTCCCCTGGTGCAACACTGGTAGAGGATGTGAAGAAGTCTTTTCTCTTTGGAAGGATCACTCTTTGAGCCCTGAAAGAATTGAGGAGGGGGGGACTGCCCCCACTTTAGGGTGTTGGAGACATATGCTGCATATATGGAAAGGCTTGAAAGATGTCACCATCCATACCCAAAATTTAGGTATTGCTCCTGCAGTCTCTTCCTGGTGATCCATGCACATGGCTGAGAAGTTAACAGTGACAGACTCCAAACTGAAGGTGAGCTGTAATGTGTATGTTCTGCTTCAAAAACCAACCCACCTCTTCCAAATCCTTTTTAATTTCTCTGTCTTTACTACTGCAAGAAGATGTTCTATCTATAAAGGCAGTGACTCCATGTCTCTTATTCAAGACTTGGAGCAATTGGTTGGGTACTTCTCAGAGGAGATTGCTGGTGGAGGAAGTTGGAGCTTAAGTCTGTACTTCCATAGTCTTCCCCATCCCATCTACCACAAAAAAAATATGTGGGCAGTGGAGAGATAGAGATGGGATGATGATGGCCTCTGTGCCATGAGCTGTGTATGTTAAAGCCTGGAGAGGGAAGATGATACTGGAGCAAAATGGGTCTATGGATCATGCATAGATGATCCTATGACAAAACCTGGAACAAGTTTTAGACACTGTGGTTTCAGTCCTTGGCTGACACAGCCTTACTACAGTGTCTTAAACCATTGCTTTGACCACCAGCATCTCCCTTTGTGAAGCAGAATGGTGTCAGTTCTTCTTGCCTGTGCATTGGTCTGTCAGCCTGCACAGGACATGATCTAGGTGCTCCCTTCCTATCTGTAAGGGCTGAGCTATCTATAAGAGACAAGAGAGTGACCTTGAGAGTTCTTTTTGACTGTCATGTGGTACAGGAGTTATCATCACATGCTGCCTTACCTCTGTCTTTTCATCCCATCATAAATACTGCTTGTATGGTAACTTCCCTGTTTTCCTTCAAGTTTCATGATGAAGAAAAGTTGCTCATTTTTTTCTGGGTGACTCACAGCTCTGAGCTTTCATCACTTTCATGTCTGGAGGTGGTGGGAGGAGGAAAGCCCTTGGATGAATAACAGGAAGGCATTTCATTTCAGTTCCATCTCAGCATGTTCCTTTAGAACTTGGGCAAAGAAAATCATTAGAGGCATTTACTATATGCCACCGAGGGTTGCACTCATTAAAGTATAACAATACCAGCTCTGGAAATTCAAAACAAAATTATTTCTTTCCCACAGACCTAAGTATCATCATATGCCTTGGCAGCTGTCAGTCAGTCTCTCATAATCCATTGGAAATAAGTAATCTTCTCTGAGTTAGTGTTCTTGTCAAAATTGGTACATATTCTAGTTTCCGCCTCAGCTTTTGCTTTATAAAGGCATGAGTGCTTGCAGGAGCCAGGCTTTTGTGGGCACCTACTACTTTGGGCATGTGGTTCATCTAATCCTGTTGCTTTGTGTCTCTTGATGCATTGCACTTCTTTCATCCTGATTTAATGACTCTTGGGAAATGGGTCTTTCATCTGTGGGGATGAATCTATCCCCCTTCAGATGAATCTGAAAGTTTGCTGTCCTTAGAAGCACCTCCTTATGTGAGTCTTTGTGTGTGCAGATGGTAAATTAGTGATGTCACACTTGAAATGCAGGATGCTGTTGAACAGGATGGTGGACTTCCATGGGCATGTCTTTCTGGTGAAGTTGCTTTTAGGGGGCACCTTTTATTTGGTGCATACAGAGGGAAGAACAGGATCTGGTAAAGGATTTCTGCAGGATTTGGGTCCTGGCTGTGCATTGGACCTTCACAGCTGTTGCTAAGCAACACTTGGGACAGAGCAAGCATTTGGGAAGTTCTGAGGATGGCGTTTTAAATGTTGAATGTCCATCACACTCTCAGAATCAGGATACATCACAGACAGTTTCTCTGTCAGAAGAAATACTGAAATATTCATTGTAATGGAGTGGAAAAGCATTCTCATAAACATCTGGTTCTTCTGGTCCTACAGAGTGATCTTGGCATTTACTACATTTATTTTACATACTTTTTTTGACCAGGACAATGGTGTTAGTTCTTTGCTGTCCCCTAGCCTGTCTGCTTGAAGCCCACCTCCTGTCTTTACCTCCTGGTCTTGTAATTCTTTAGGAAAAGGGCCTAAAAACCCATTCCTGTGTTTTGCTCTTGATATACAAAATGCTGCCACAAAGTCAGTAAGGAAATCAGGAGTGTTGGTTTGTGCTCATGGAGACTGTGAGCCAGCACAGTGCCATGGTTATGGTCTTCATGTCCCTTGTGGGAGGTTGGTCTTAAAAAAGTCAGGTTGCAAATTAGAGCTGGTGGTGCGAGGTGTGTCTGAAAGAAGAAGCAAGAGAAGCAGGTGTTTAGCTGGGAGTGGCAATGGCAATGTGGCAGGCCCACATCCAGAAAACTTTCTACTAGGATTTTGTGCTTCCCTGGGGATTGCAGTCCTTCTCTTACATCAGCCTGAATTGCATGAAGCAGAGCACCTTATGGAAAAAGAAGAGGCATTTTGTAGGTGGTTGGATGCATTTGTTCCAGGCAGTGACAGTAGCTCCAGTTGATTGCCGAGTTGGGCACTGCTCTTCTCAGCTCCAAGCTCATTCTCATGACTGAAATCTGTCCCTTCCCAAGGAATTGCCTGGTTCTGAGGGAGCACCATGAGGCAACATAAATGCCCTCCATGGCTGGAGCCTTGGGCATGTGCCACAGGTTCTTCAGTGTACCCAAGGGTCCTTAGGAATTTGGAGGAGCGCTACAGTGGGTTTTGTGGTGCAGCTGCAAGGCATTGCACTGGTAGGATGAAGGAAAGTATTCAAAAAAGGATATTTTTCTTTCTTATGAAGCTTTTTCTTTTAATGAAAATAGTCAGTAATGGAAAAGAAACTCTTCTGTTTTCCATTGAAATTTAATGGGGGCTTTATGACAAGAAAAAAGAAAGAAGCATCTGTGAGATGAAGTGAACAAAAACCTCTCTCCTATGAAGACAGGTTCGGCCTGAAGAAGAGAAAGCTCTGAGGAGACCTCAGTGTAGTCTTCCAGTACTTAAAGGGGGCTTATAAAAACAAGGGAGAATGACTTTTTACACAGGCAGATAGTGATAGGACAAGAGGCTGCGTTTTTAAACTAAAAGAGGGCAGGTTTAGATTACATGTAAGGAAGAAATTCTTTACTGTGAGGGTGCGGAGGTACGGAACAGGTTGTCCAAAGAAATTGTGGATGCCTCATCCCTGGAAATGTTCAAGGCCAGGTGGGGTAGGATTATGAGCAGTCTGGTGTAGTGAAAGTTGTCCCTGCGCATGGCAAGGGTATTGGAACTAGATGATCTGTAAGATCCTTTTCAGCCAAACTGTTCTGTGATTCTGTGATTTTGACTGAGTAGTTGTCTGATGGATGCAGGTACTCAGCTCATCCATCAGATCGGAGGTGCCCTCTCTGTGCCAGCAAAGGGAGAGGAATTGATTGCCTGGGGTGTCTGCTCAGATGGTTGATTATCTACAGCAGCAAACCATGGAGAAAATGTGTTTGCCACCAGCAGGACCCAGCTGACTTTGCACGTGTTTTCCTCCCTGCAGATGTGCCGACGTGTGTACAAAGGGATCCCGCTTCAGGTGCGAGGCCAGGTCTGGTCACTTCTGCTGGATGTCGACAAGATGAAGAAGGAGAATGAAGGGAAATATGAGGTATGGGCTCTACCTGGCAAAGATGGCAGGAGCAAGGTGATAGGGAGGTCAGATTGGTTGATGAAGCTGGTCTAGTGAGGACTGAAAATGCAAAGGGTATCAACTCTTTGTCCATGGGTTTCTATTAGGCTGGAGTCTTTTAGCATGTTAGCTGGCTGCTTTATATAATATGCTGGTTCCATTTATTCTGCTGGAAGTGAGGACCAAAGCTGCTGTCATATTTAGAGAAAGATGCAGGGAAGCGTGAAGGGAAGCCTTCCATAGGCAGCGTGTGGAAGCCCTTGGTGGATAATTAACTTATTTTCCAACTTGCATCATGTACCAAGGTGAGGATCAGGGTGTTGTGGAGACAATTATTTTTCAGAGGCAGGAGATTGAGTGCTGCTTCCAACAGGCGTTTCTAAAAACCCCTGCCTATTAAGCAGATGATGCTAACACTCATTATAGTTAGTCAAGCGTGGATGTTACTGGTGAGGTGCTGTGGGGATGGAGGGGCTGGGCTTACTGCAGTAAGCACAGATAAGGAAGCTCTCCCAGCATGCAGATTCAAATTGTGCTCCCTCCCTCAAAGCTGCGCTGCACAGGCAGAGAAGCAACCCAAACAAATGAAAGTCACAAGGAGTTCATCTGTGCTCCAAAGGGGTCTGTGCTGAACAGGAGCTTTGGAGCTAATAGGCTTTGCTGGATGCAAACCCTCTACAAGATCATCTTAATCTACCTCTTCTTTGGTGCTGCCTGCTGCCAGTAATTAGCTCTCTCCTAATTTCCTCCAGGAGAGGCTCAGTGCAGGTCCTGGATGAGGGGTTTTGCTTTCAAGAAGGGACTAAGCCTCAGCCTTAGAATTGTGTCCTGGAGGGACTGGTTCCACGGCCACCCCATTTCTCCTTGGGGCATAACCCATGGCACAAAAGCCTGAAGGCTACCATGGGGCATTACACGCTTGCCTTTGATGTAGGTGTGATGCTCTGCCTTTCTGGGGTTTGCTAGCTGCAGCTAGAGGGCTTGAGGAGAGCTTGAAAAGGCAGCAGGAGAAACATACTGGCCATGGGGCAGAGCAGAGGCATCCTGGCTTTTATCCACTGCTTGGTACAAGGTCTTTGGGATGGGACTTCCAGCTCTGCTCTGCCCCCAACTTGCAGGACTCACAGCGCTTGCGAGCTTGAGCGTCTGTGGAGCCCCCAGGTTATTTACACTAGGGATAAAAGGAGAACAGCCCAGCCTGTGTTTCTTTTTTAATGCCTGCACAATTAGTAAAGCTCCTGGGTGCATGGAGGTGACAAAGTGCTGTGTGACCTACCTGCTATTCATTTGCAATGATTTAAAAATACCCAAAGCAGGGTATTTACAGCCTTTGGGAGATTTCTGTGTTGTTTTGGCCGGGAAAACAAGAGGGCCTTTAGCAGGAAAATTTGAACTGAAGTGACCCCGTGCACATGAATAGTCATATTCTCTCAGGTAGTCTGCCTGCTTTATAGAGGGCAAGGAGCCATAGGATACAGATGCCACAGTATTTACAGCAGGCAAATTATGCTGTTCATCAGATCTTCCATCATCACTTTTATCCTCACTTGTCCTGTGCAGGCAGTAATTCCAAATAGCCCCTCTACTGTTGCTCATCCGTACAGTTGCTCTTAAGGTTGGAGTTAATATTGCCAAAATGCTGTGACTGTCCTAAGTGTTGGCTGTGCTGGGCACATGTGGATGCTAATGACCTTCTGATGTTCCCCAGAGCTGATGTGGCCACCTTGGGAGGTCAACAGCAGCCTGGAGGCGCCTGGTATCAGGCTGATAAGCATTCATAGGATGGCAGCTGCTGGAGCAGATGATAAGTATCTGTGCAGATGTTCTATTTTCTGTCTCCTCTGTGAGCCAGGAGGGGTCCTGACCCTAGGCTCAAGGCAAGTTGGGCTTGCTGCTCATCTCTGCTGCCTCCAACTTGCTGGTGAATCTCAGCACTGCTTGAAGACAGTCACAAAATGTATTTTCTTCATGCAATTAACCCTGGAGACATTAAAGGAGGAGGGCATGATCACTGGTGGTATCTAAATGCTGTGAGATGAGATGCTTAGCTATAGTGGTCCTTGCCTGCAGTACAGAGAGTACAGAGCTGAACAGTGGGTTGAAAATGGGACTGCAGTGAAACTTGTCCATGGAGCATCTTCATCTTGGGGCTCTGAGGGCACAATTGGTTGAGGTGGTCTTAAACTTTCATTTGAATTTCCATTTTTTTTTTTGCAGTGGACTTCAGTCTTTTTCTTTGTGATGCTGCCTTAAATGATTAGCCAGCTGCGGGGGGGACATGGGGATTCTTGGCTTTGAGTTAACTTCTGTTCTGGACTCTGCCAGATTCTTCGAATTTGTACCAGTCCAAGAGAATATTCCAGGACTGCTTTTAAGGAGTGGAAACTCCTTAAATTGAAGATGATTCTCTTCTGCAGGGAAAGCAGTAGTTGGAGATCACAGAGTCTGTCATAACAGTTTGGACTTTATTATGATTGAGCCTCTGAAAAGCTGAGAGTGCTGCATACATCTGTGTATTAGTTCCTTAAGGATCAACAGTGCTCTCAGTGCTTTATGACAGACAGCCAGGCAGAGAAATCAAAATAAATCAGAGTGGAATTGAATTGAAAAAGTTTTAGATTCTGAAAACTCAGTGTCTGCATTGGAAGATGGGCAAAGGCTGGGTTGGCAGCTGCTGCTGTGTTAGTGTGTGAGTGCAGGGTCATCCCCTTCTCCCTGGGCCAGCAGCACAGACAAGGAGTCAGGGGCTCACCTCCAGGCTGCAGTTCATTGCTCACTGCAGGACATCAGTGTCCTCTGCTCTGGATAGCTCTGTGCAGCTCTCAAGCTGCCACTCCTGCTGCAGTGGAGACAGATACAGGCTTTCTCACTCAGTGGAGAGAGGTACAGGCTGAGATCGTGTGTGATTCCTCTTGTCTGCCCTTCTCCCTTCCAGCAAATGAAAGAACAAGCAAAGAGTTTTTCCTCGGAAATCAAGCAGATCGATTTGGACGTTAACCGCACCTTCCGAAACCACATCATGTTTCGGGATCGCTACGGTGTGAAGTGAGTATGGAAGGCTTCTGTGGCTAATATGGGCAGTCATGCCAGTGCCTATATGAGGGATGAGCTGGATGGGACAGCCAGCAATCCCCTGGCTCAGAGCAAAGCCATCTTTGCCTTCTCCTCAAACCACCACCACACAGTGTGACCAACAGGTGCTGGACTGCTGATTCTCTTCAGAGAGGTCCACACTGGGACAGGCTCAGCCCCAGTTCTTGAGCCAAGCAACAGCCTGTTGCAGTACCTTGTCCCCCAGGGGTCACAGTTGCAGAATGCTTGGTTTGGGATGATGGGGTGATCTCATCGGGATCTGGGAGAGATGGGGTCTTCACGACAGGTGGGGTTGGAATGATTTGATGAAGTGACTCTGTCAATTGGGATAAGTCACACCTGGCTGCCCTACACAGTCTCCAAGGAATGAGCTTTTTGGTTCTGTGCGCGCTGCTCCTTGCAAAAGCCTTTAGTACCAGCTGGTTGGGTGTTTTCAGAATCTTCACTCTCTGTGTGTATGCACTGGTGTGCTCATGAAGCTGGAGACCTCATGCTCAGGTGTTTTAATATCCTTGTTTCTCCCCAGGCAACAGGCACTCTTCCACGTCCTGTCAGCATACTCGGTTTATAACACTGTAAGTAGTAATTCCAGTTAACATGAAGAGCATTGTGCTTTATATATATTTTATGTATATATGCATGTGTGTAAAGATTCAAAGAAAAGCTTTATATGAGTGTGTATTTGTGTAAACATATGTATTTTCATGTGTATATATATGTAATAAATACATATTTAGCCAGTGGTAATTCTAATTTTAAGTCCTAATAGTGGGTTGTACGGAGAGCTGCAAGACTCTTGGGCAGCACAAAAATCTTTTCACAGTTGTTTCATTCCCTTGTTCATTTTGTCACCTGGTAAATGACATCTGGCAGATTTAGTTTGGGCGAGTGTCAGCAAAGAACAAGGGATTGCCCTTTGGCTTTTCGGCACCATTAGTCTTCTGGCAGTCTGTCATGTTTCTGCCTTCTTGTCTTACACCAAATGGCATCCTTGTTGAAATCACTTATTTACTACAGCAAACCAGTCATTTTTAGCTGAAGGACACATGCAGAATAAGCCAAAATTAGCAGCTGAACCTGCTGTCTCCACCTCCAGGAGGGAACAGTTATCCCAGAAGATGCTCAGGGGGTTAGTTAAGGAACCTCCCTCATGCCAGATAAATACTTACCAGATTTATTTACTGTTTAATTACTTCAGTGCTCATATGGCTGAAGGAATCCAAAACAGCATTGGAGCCACATGCTGTTTGTCATCCCAAATATAGATTGGACATAAGGAAGACATTTTTTACAATGAATGTGGTGAGGCATGGAAATAATTGCTCAGAGAAGTTGTGGATGCCCTATCCTAGAAGTATTCAAAGTCTATTTGGATGGGGCTTTAAGCAACCTGGTCTGGTGGAAGCTGTCCCTGCCCATGGTAGAAGGGTTGGATGAGATGATCTTCAAAGGTCCTTTTCCAGCCCAGACTACTCCATGAGTCAGTGACATGGTAGATGCTGTTGACATAGGGGAGCTGTGAATTTGGACATAAGCAGTAAAGACTTTGAAATGGGACAAACCTTGGAAGAGAAGAGGGAAGTACAGGCAGCTTTAGCATTGTGGTAGGCTTTGCCAGCATGGCAGCACGTGTGCCCCTCTTGACTGTTGCAGGAAGTGAGCTACTGCCAAGGGATGAGCCAGATTGCAGCCATCCTGCTGATGTACTTGAACGAAGAGGATGCGTTCTGGGCGCTGGCACAGCTGCTCACCAACCAGCGCCACGCCATGCACGGTAAGGCTGGGCTGGGGGGTGTCTGGCAAAGGAAGGGAAGATTGTTCAGGTTGGTCGGTAGAGCTTTGTTTCTCCTCACATATTTGTTTAATTAAAGTGGATGAGGCTTAACTACTTGTGCAGCCTGACTAGGGAGCTAAACTTCACTCGTGGAGGCAGACAAGTTCTTATAAAAAAAAATGAGTTTTATCCACCTGAGCTTTAGCGCTCAGTAATTAACACTTTCACAGAAGTGCTGTTCTCCCTCCAGGATACCTTGCCCTTGGCAATCAATTAACTCAAGGTTATGAGTTTATAAGAAGTCTCAGAGAAGTACATCCAAGAGTATCCACACTAAATGTGGATGTAATTCCACTAAATGTGTGATGTATTACTTTGCTTCAAACACATTAAAGATCCTTTCATCTTACTTGGGGTTAGCAGTAATCCATGCACAGAGTGTTATTTCATGGGCAGAGAGCTAAACCTTATGGCTTATAACTTTGGACAGTCTTAAATGTGTGTCCCATTAGATAACAGGGCACTGCACAAGCTTATGGTGTTCAAACATCTTCACCTTTTCTCTGAACCTTGGTAAGCACTGAGGTGTGTTCAGAGAGCTCTTGGCCAAGCCAAATTGCAGGCAGGCAGTGAGAGCTGTGTGGGCCTGATCCATGGAGCTAGGTGAGAAGGACCAGCTGGGCTTGGTCTGAGGCTCCTGTTGCCCAGATGGGGTAAGGAGTCACCTCTGGAAAGAAAGGTGTAAAGGAGGTAGCTGGGCACCCTGTGTTTCAGCCAACCTCAACGGGCAATGCAAGAGATGAGTTTATAGAAAATCAGACTATCCATGTCACTGCTGCAGACCTTTCCTGATTTTTTTTTTTTTATTTCTCTTGTCTTCTCTTGTTAAGGTTTTTTCATCCCTGGGTTCCCGAAGCTGCAGAGGTTTCAAGCCCACCACGAGCAAATTTTAAACAAACTGTTCCCCAAACTGAAGAAGCACATGGTATCTCTTTACTATCCGTCTTACTATAATAATGCTACATTTTAATGATTAAGCAGTTCATATAGTGTTCTGCTAAACAGATGCACAGATGAACACATTTCTAACCATACAGGACTGCTTCAACTGCAGAGGCAGGCATTTATTAAATGGGTTGCCCAAATCTTGCTGAGGTGAATGGTAATCATTTGCTTGCTGGTCATCATTAGTGGAGGGACTGCTAAAATTTAAAAGCTTCCCTAGGAGAGCCTGGCAGGAAGGCTTACAGAGCCTGCAGCAGGAAGAACAGCAGTGAGGCTGGCTGTGTTCTTACACCAGCTGCAAGGCCCAGAGGCTGGTGCTGCTCTGTCTGGAGTCTTATTTCAGTAATTATTAGCTCCAAGTGCTTTGCTGTTGTTTTAACTCAGGAGCCCCATAAGATTTTCTGGATGTTTTGTTGCTTGGGCATGTCCAGTTGCTTTTCTCTCTAGCAGATGGTATTGGCCCATTTGGTGGCTGCAGGAGTATCTGCAGGGCACACTGACTCCAGTCTAATGTCCAGGCCACTGTTTGGCAGCACCTGCTCTCCCACCTTTTTTTTTTTTTTTTTTTTTTTTTTTTTTTTGGCCTTGCCCCCCTTTGCATTTGGTGTAGACAGTTGGTGTTCAGTGGCTAGACTCCTAAAGTTTTTTTAGGCTCCCAAGGGGCTTGGTGGCCCCCATCTCCAGCAAAGGTGTTTGTATTACCATCATCTGCAACAGCTCTTGCTTCATGCTGCAAATGGTTGTAAAAGCAAAACAGAGCCATATTAGGTTTTCACTTAATTATAGTCATGGGCAGGGGAGGGGATGGTAATGACTTGGAAAGCTGCTCATTCCTCCTGGTCACGTCAGCTCTGCACACATCCTAGCACTGGGCACCAGATAGAAAAGTTTTAGACCAGGGTGGTGATGATGAGGATTTTAAGAGTTTTCCTTAGCCTGTCAGGCCGTCCTGCTCCTGCAACAGCCATGCCATGTAAATGAGGTGGTGCTTCCAAAGCTGGCTTGACTGTGCTCCAGGAGGCTTGCATGGGAATTGCTATGGAAACAAAAATGGTAGTCTGCAAGGAGTGAGTAGTTTTGGTTCCTGGCAGGTTTTTATAAAACCCTGGAGTAGGTATTAGGCCAGAAAAGCTTCTCCCAGAAACCCCTTTCCAATGCTTTGGCTGAAGTCTGGCCACATCAAGGATCAGGTTGAATGGATGTCTTGGGCAAAGGACCAAAGCAGGGCTTCAACAGTGGTTTTTAAAGCAGGGGCTTTGTTGGGAGATCAGAGAATGAACTACAGCCACATCCTGCACCCAGACCCTAGAATAAGTCAACCAACCAACCTCCCTCAAAGCCTTATGAGCTGCTTGAACCTCCAGTAACCAGCCTGGTGAAATGCCTGTCTCTCTTTTCTGTCTTTCCCCAGGATAAGGAGCAAATGACTACCGGGATTTACACAACCAAGTGGTTCCTACAGTGTTTCATTGACCGGGTAAGGATGCTCTGGGGTTTTTTTGCTGCTCTGCTGTTTGCATGCATGGTTAATCTGCCTGTGTTTTTTTGTAAATGCCATACTTTGAAGAAGATGTTAATAATTTATAAGGTGGGATATTATGCACACTCTCATAAGGCAAAAAAATTAATAAGGGAGAAGTTAAAAATAACTGCATGTCACTGATGACAAGCCAATTCCTGCTGCCTCATCACAAGCAGTTGCAGGGAGATGGCTCAGCATCAGCAGTATAAACTTCAGAGTCGGGAGAGATCTTCCTCTTGCCCACTGGCACTGCTGCAAAGGCAATTAACCTCACTTTGGCTCTGGAAACAATATAGAAAGAAGAAGAGCTGGGGGCACAAACCTCAGCAAATAGCAGTGCAGGAGCTGCAGGCAAAGGAGCGGATTGGGACTGAAGACATGTTGAAGTGTGAGAAAGTTACCCTGATTTGTCCAGAGCTAATTGAGTAGTCCTGAGCCAAGACTACTTTATTTTTAGGGTCAGCATTGTGCTTACTGGACTTGAATGCAGTGTCCAGACTTGCTAATATTCAAGACGTCTCTGTGCTCTAGTCTCAATTTTCTGCTGCTCTGTGTTCTATGAAACAATGGATAGCCTCTTCCCCTCAAGAGCAAACTCACTGCTTTTGCCACTAAAAGTTGTATAAATTGCAAAATCCCTTTAACTGCAGTAGCATGTGGTAAGAGCTGCAATGGTCAGTTGTGCCAAACTCTGGAGAGTCAGTGCAGTATCCTAAATTTGAGCCCAAAGGTCTCAGTAGGATTAATATTAATTTCTGTGTTGGTTAGGTGCCTTAGATCTTTGCTGGGAGGTATGGGCTGCTCCATCACTTTGGGTATCAGTTCAGTCCTGTTAGTCAGATTTGGTCTGGGTGCAAATGAAAACCTCTTGCTGAGGTGTTTTTAGCAGGCAGAATTAATCCTGTGTATAAGAAAGACCTCTTCTTTGGACACCAGATGAATGATTTTTTTAATGCTTAGTGATGCATCATTGGGCTTTCAGACCTATCCCATAAATAGTCCTTCTGGGAAATCCAGATGGATACAGGAGTTGTTTTTTGCACTCACAAGGCTGAAAGATGATGGTATGTCCTCCAGGGTAGGGAAATCCATATGCTAGTGTGCTTGTGAGGGAAGTTTCTCTTTTTTCTGCATTCATGGATGGATTTTAAATATTTCCCTGGCCACCCAAGTTCATTAGCTTTAAGGTAAAACCACAGATGATAAAAGACGTTTTTTGTGTTTTAGATGAATTCCTGACTTGCAAAGCCTGTTGTGTGTTTTGGTGCAAGATAATGCAGTGATGGCAGCAGCCTCTGTTTCATCATGCCATTTGTGACTTGTTTTTATGTTTGAAACAGACCCCATTCACTCTGACCTTGCGGCTGTGGGATATCTACATCCTGGAAGGGGAGCGGGTGCTGACAGCCATGGCTTACACCATCCTCAAACTGCACAAAAGTAAGGTCCCATCTGACTGCATCCCCTGTGGCTGTGGTGACACCATGCTGGGCCACCCTTGTGCTGCTGACCTGAAAAGCTTTGCTGGCCACTTCCATCTTCTTGGTGTCCTGTGCTGGCCACCAAAGGCACAGTCCAGGGGAGGAAACGAGATGCCACAGAGGTTGACTTGGTGTGCTCAGCACACAGAAACCACACCTGAAATGCTCCCAGCTGTGTCTTCCTATGTACTATGCCCCACAAATTGCTTTTAAGAGCAAGACAGACAGCAACCCATCTGTCTGCAGAACTTTATGTGGTGGCTCAACTGAAAAGTCTGTAGAGGGACACCTAAAGCCATTAATACACTTCTAAAATTATCAAAATTTGGTTTTCTTGCATTACATTAAGGCAGTGATGTTTCTGCCTCGAGATCTTTGTAACTTTGAATCCCTTCACTCCAATAAGTCAATAGCCTTGCTGTGTCACTCTTTTGGCCTTCATCTGGGGCAGGAGAGTGTGATGAGAACCTTTGGGCCAGCAGAATTTATGGGACTGCATGTGTTGGCTTCTGCAAACAGTCACCCTGATCTTCCTTCAGTTAAATGAAGAATGGGCTATCCAGAAATAAACCTTGAAATACCCTATTTGTCTGCAAAAGGTGGGAAACTGGCAGGCAGGCAGATGTTTAAGTTTGGCTGTGAAATCTTACCTCCCTGAGGAATGTGTAGTGCAGGTTGGCATCTCTTCCTACAACCCATTCCTGCCTGTATCCCACCTGTCTGCAACCTTTTTTGCTGTAAGGGCCAGCAACTCTTCCTGCATCCCTGCCTGCTGGCTGGTGCAACTTGGCATCCCTGGCTGGTGGTTGCAGCTGCCGGCAATGGTTGTTCAGCCTGACGCTCAGGGCCTGTCTCATGGAGCTTTTCCTCCTCCTAGAGGCATTGATGAGAACTTCCAGAAATGTCCCAAAACCTGCATCCTCATCAGCACAGCTTCAGGCCCTGCCATTGTCCTGCAACTGAGAAGCTACTGCTCAGGTGGCATGGATATATATGTGTATTGATGACCCTGAGCAGTAGTGGTAAGGTGGGAGAGAGGCAAAAGCGTTCTGTTTATCTCACTGTGGAGTGGGAACAGCAACAGCAACAGAATCCCAGATAAAACAAAAGTGTGGTGTAACTCACACTTGTGCTACCTTGAAATTTGTCTGTGCCACTGCCATTACTCCTTTCTCCCATCCCCCAGAGCGTTTGCTGAAGATGACACTGGAAGATTTACGTGAATTTCTGCAGGAGAAAATTGCTGCTTCCCTGCAGTACGAGGACGATGCTGTCATTGAGCAGCTGCAGGTGTCAATGACTGAACTGCGCAAGATGAAATTTGACCTGCCCCCACCAGGTGGGTAGAAGGGAAGGTGGGCACCCCAGCAGGTACCAGAGCATCCTGCTCATGTGGCTGGGAGCCAGGGCAGCCCAAAGTGGCTGGTGTCTGTTGTGTGGAAGCATCTGTCTTCCTCACATTCAGGGCATGCAAAAACAAACTGATGCACAGTTTGGGTTTTATTTTGTTTTCTCTGCTTCCAATGCAGCAAAGCCTGAGGAGTTTCCAAGGAAACCCCTGGGCCTGGAGCTCTCCCTCAACCTAGTAGCCATAAAGGAAAACGCAGCAGTCAATGGCCAGAATGGCCGGGTGGGTGAGCACACTCCAGACAAGGAGCCCCATCCCCACAGAGTTCCTGGCGCACCAGGAGGAACAACAGTGCTGGAAACAAGGATTCCCACCTTCGAGGGTAGTGAAGCAGCTGAAGCAACAAACGTGCCTGTTTCAAGTGGGCAGCCACCGGATGAGGAGGGTCAGGTGGAGCCCATCGTGGACGGGCAGCCATCATCTCTTCTGAAGGCAAGCGAGACGCAGGCCCAGCAACACGTCCTGCCCATGGTCCTGCTTCCAGAGCAGCCTCTTGCTCCTGGCTGTGCCGTGGTGGACCATGGAGTCTCCCTCCAGGCCCCAGTTGAGCACTGCTCCTTAGACTCCTCTCTCGAAAACAGGCCAGCTCCTTCTGACTCCAGCATCACGGAGCTTTCTGCTGCAGACCAGGCAGCGTGGCAGCCAAATCCCACTGCCCCGCCAGGGGGAGAACAGGCATCTTCCCTGAGCAGAGACGCAGTGCTCGAAGCAGCCCCCCATCCTCTGCCAGCCAGCTGTCAGCAGCTCTCCCGCACGTCACAGAGCGATGGCTCCCCCGAGAGCGAGCACGGGGAGGAGGCGGCGGATGACAGGCACTGCGGGGCGGTGCTGCTGGACAAAACGGGCCTGAAGCGCTCGGCATCCAAAGCTGCATCCACAGGAGAGCTCCTCAGCCTGCAGGACAACGGGCTGGGCAGTGCCAGCAGCACCAGGCGCTGGCCCGAGGCCGTGCTGCCCGCGCACAGGCAGGCAGGGGGCAGTGTGCCTGTCTTGTCTAGCAGAGAGCCGGAGGCAGCAGGGCTGGCCGAGGGCTGCCCCGCCCAGCGGGCACCGTCCCCTGCCACGGAGGGGAACAGCCCCTACGTCGTTATCAAAACCACCACTCCCCTCCACGTGGCCCATGCCACAGAGCAGGACTTCTTGAACAGAAAGCAGATGGCATTGCCTCTGTCAGAGACTGGACATCCCCTGCCTACCACCTCCATGCTGCCACCTCTTACATCAGACCCAGAGGAGGTAGAGGCCCAGAAAAGCCTCCAGAAACCATTAAATGCACTGAAAGCCCCACGCCCCCCGCTGAGCCCCAAACCAAAATTACCGCCGCAGGTTGCCAAATCCCGCTCAGAGAACAGTTTCCTTTCAGGCTCTCCTTCCCTGGCAAAGCTGCCCAAATCAGTGACGTTCTAGTGGGATGGGGAAGGGGAGGTTAAGAGAGAAGAAGTGGGTTCTGGAGAAGCACCCTTGCCCCATTTACAGGATCCACTTCTGTCAGCAGGGCTGTCGGGGTTACAGCACAGCACCATTGCACGTCAAGCTGTGCTTTGGTACGAGTGCCCAGCAAGGAGACAAAGTGGTGGCCACCAGCACTAGGAGACACCAGCAGATTGGATTTGCATGTTTCCTATGGACAGATTGGAAAATGCTTTCATTATTTTGTTCCTCAAAGCTCCCCAAGCCCCATCACTTGGGGGAAGAAGCAGGGCTGGTGCATTTGTTGCGTGTTTTCTCTTGCTCCTGTCTGCTGTGGGAACCCATGACCAAGCAAGCAGGCACAAGGTGTTGGAGTCCAAAATGCTTTCTTTAAAATGCCCCATCAGTGCAGCCACAGCATTGCTTTCAAAGGCCTTTGTAGCAATAGATCTTTATTTCATTTCCCAGACCTGCAGCCACAGGCAGCAGAATTTCCAGGCAGTGCCATGGCATCCTGGCAGGACACAGGCAGCCCGCTGCCCCCTCTATGCAATTCCACAAAGCAATGCCCATCTATATCTGGCTCCTGCTGCTGTGGTGGATGGTGTTCAGAAGGACAGATTTAACAGCTGCTGCGTCCCTGGGACATCTCCTTGGTGTCACCCCAGTCAGGGGCTGCCAGCAGAGTGGTTCTTTCCCAGGTTCTCAAGGTGACAAGGACAGTGATGAAGGCAGAGCCTGGTCTCTCAGGCTGAGTGCCCTTTCTGCTGGCCTTTCCTTCACAGGGCCAGTGCGGCGAGCAGGCTCGCTGCCTTTCTGTTCCCAAAACAGGAAAAGGGGCTGCTGGCTCAGGAAACCTGCCTGCACTACCAAGCCGCTGGAGGTGTGATGGCGTCTAATCACAGTGCCCCAGATAAGTCCACTTTTGCTTTGAGTAAGTTAAGTGTTGGAGTGGAAAGGTCATAGGAACTGGGGAAGGGAGAGCACATCACCCAGAACCTGATCTTAGCCCTTCTGGTTGAGCTCACACAGAATTAACAACAGGAAGGAAACTTGGACATGATGGGTGCCCACATGCCCGCTTGCCCTTTATGTACCAAGTCCTAGAGGCCTGTCCATCTCTTCCTCATCCCAGGGTGCTGCTGCTGCACAGCCCAGGCCATTGGCTGGAGGTGTGGAGGGATCTGAGGAGACACCCCATAGAAAGAGCTGGTCCAAAATTCTGATTCCAGCATCTACTTCACCCCTAGAGGTGAAAGGACTTCATCAGGAAGGCAGATGAGTGAAAAAGCAGGAAGTAGTCCAGATATGCTGGATTGGACTTCACTGTCCAGAAGGGGTAGCTGCAAGTGCCACCTTAAGTGGGACTGCAAGTGAGATTCCCATTCCTTCAACAGTGAACCTGGGAAAAAGCTCCTTTAAGTTCTAAGGAGACTTTGAAAACTAGTTTTTTATCTCACAGGCTGCTTTAATTGCATAACCTGATCTAAAGCCTACCTGAAAGCCCAGCAGAAAACTTCCACTAGATTACTTTGTGGGTTTCAGGAGCTGGATTTGATGATCCTGGTGGATCCCTTCCAGCTCAGTATATTCTATGGTTCTATGATTTATCAGGGTTTATTTTGCCTTGTGTACTTGTGGTTTATGTTTGTAGCAGGGAGTGTCAAAAGGATTTTTGGATGTAGCCAGCCAGACCACAGCATCCTCAGCTTTCATTGGAACCCCAGCTCTGTCCCAGGCCCCATCTTCCACTGAGCCTCCAACCTTGCCCATCCTCTCCCTCTGCAGAGCAGGGATAACCCTAATAGCTACCTCGCAGGGGTGTTGTGAGGAGTCAAGCGTTGCTGTTTGAGGAAAAGTGCTCTTTGAATGTTCAGTGTTTGTGTTTTGAGACACCACACGTCCTTTCTAGGACAATGGTGCTTGAATTGTTTTTAATTTAGAGTATGTTTTTTCTGTAACAGTGCATAGTTAAAACGTATTTGTGTGTTAAAATACCTGAGCAGTATTTCAGGGCAGATATCCATTGCCTTTTGCTAGCAGCCCACTGGCTGGAGGAGCTCACTGGGAAGCAACAAGAAGCATCTGAGAGCTGTTGGCCACATCTTGGTTTCGCTTTTGTAGCTTGGGGCTCTGTCCTCTCCTTGAAGCCTACACAGGACACCTTCTTACAGATCTGATGCAAGAGCTGATACCTCTTTCCCCTTTTTTTTTAACCCATTTTCCCTTGTTTCAGGCACACAGCCTTTGCACATCATGTTGCTTGTGCAGCCAGACTCCTCACACAGTGTATCTGGGATGTTTTGCAGTATTAACATTTAAAAAGATGGTTTGCTCTAATTTTGGAGAGCTGTCAAATGCATGGCATTTGGTGCATGATGTTCAACATGCATTTTGATGGGGCAAGGGGTGGGGGTTGTCCTGCCCTCCAAGCCCTAATAGGAATGAGCACAGCAAGGTCCTCAGTCATCATCTTCAGGTCTGGGGAAACAACCAGCAATGTTCATTGCTGTCCTTGGTGTGATGCTCTTATTTGAACATGTCAATGCATGATCCCCAAGGAGATACCCACTCCTGTCTCCTCCTCTGCCTCTTGCTGCAGACAAAGCTGCAGCCATGGTGGGTCTGTGGCAGCAAGGCCTGGCCCAATCTCAGCTCTTTGGCTGGGAATGGGAAGGGAAGGACAAGGATGAGGGTGGCAGCTCAGCGGGACAAATTACCTAACCCAAGCCACTTGCAGCCCTGCCCACCCCCCTGCCAACAGTCTCAACCCCTTAGCAAAAACCACTCTTACTGTGAGCAAACGTGGGAAAGCAGCTCCCCCATCTTTGCCCTTGCAGCCCTAAGACAACGCTGTGGGTTTGGGTTCTTTAGGTTTAGTTTGTTTTTCTTTGTGTTGTTTGTTTGTGATAGAGCACTTTGACTGGCTGCAGCACTGGCAGGCAGCAGGAGCCACAGGACCCAGCCCAAGCAGGGGCTGGAGGTTGAGGTTAGGGTTTCTTGGCCATGCACTTTGAGAGCCTGGCTACCATCTGCTTTCCTTTTTATTTGCTATTCTTGTTTACAGCGTGGAACGCTTCTTCCATGACTCTTTCTAATGTATTAGAATTATTACTTTTAAGAAAAAAAAAAAAATTTATGTCTGCTTTGTTGTTTGTTCAGCTTGGTTTTTTTTAAAGGAAGGGGGGTTTGGGGAAAAAAAAAGTCAATCATTCCTTTTTATGCTGATCCAGACTGTCCAGAGTGTTTGACGCTGTGTTTTACTTGGTTGTAATAATAATGGTTAAAGAAGTTCAGCATAATTTCAGACTCCACAAGGTTTCTTGCAGATCAGAAGCTGCACCAAGACTGGTTGCCTTCTGATGACTTTTAGTTTGGTTCACTGGCTTCAGCTGTAACGGGTCCATCCTGCTCCATCTCTGCTTTCCTCCCTGATTTTCTACTGTAATTAAATACAGGCATTGCCAGCAGCAGTGGAAAGAAAAATGCTCCTTTCTACTTACCACAGTCCTCTTCCCCCTGAGCAAAGGGCAGCATCCCTTCTGACACACAGCTGCTGATCAGCAGCGCTGCTGAAGCTTGTTTTTTGGCCAAGATTTTGTGTTTGGAATTTATTTTCCTGCCTGTAGGCAGTGTAGGGAGGGTTGGACAGGATGGGGAACGGGTGGACACAGATCTTTGCACAGTGGGTGGGTGGGTGCAACTCACACTCGTGAGTCAGGGCTGAGTCACGTTTACTGCAGTCACTGGGAACGTAAGGTGGTGCTGCTGACAGCTGAAGATGCATTTTAAAAAGCTGTGAGTGAGCAGTACCTCTGACACACCCCAGATTTCATGGCCAGGGCTTCCTGGGCTTAGATGACTCTGAAGCTGTTGCCTTTGAGGTGTTAAATGTGAGCAGTGTTCTGGCTCCCCTGAGAGAAAGCTGCTGCTTGGTGTTAAGCAGCATGTTTACCATAAACACAGGGTGTCTGTCTCTGCCAGAGTAGGACAGAGGGCACAAAGACTGACAGTAGATGGAGAGGCCAGAATTAGCTAAATGGAACCCTACGATTTAAGAGCAGTGCCTGAAATTGGCAGCCCCATGTGTCTGTCACCCATGGAGTGCTGTAGGCTGGTTTTCCTGCTTTTGTCACTGCCCGGCCTCGCCTAAGAGGTCAAACAGGAACAAAAATTGCTCTCCCGTGCCCTTAAATTAGCTCATTTATATTAACTGGTTAAAACCTGGTCTGAAACACCACAGAGAAACAAAAAGCCCCATCACCACTCAACACCACAGTGTTTACTGGTACAGAAGCAACCTGAGGATGCAGCTTGTGGCACATCTCCTGTGCCATTTCACACTGGACACCAGCACAGGGATGCAGCACTGTGAACAAGGGTGAGATCCTTGGCTGGAGTGAAGCAAACCTCATCCCTCCTGTGTTCCAGGTGCTCACAAGCAGCCTCATTGCATAAGCTCCTTTGTGTTACCTTCCAGCCACCAGCTCCCATGAACCTGTTGGCTCTCAGGCACTGCCAGGTGGGACCAGGTTTGAACATCTGCCATGGTTACTTACGTAACCAGGTTTAACAGCATTTAACCAACTGCTAGAACTGCGTCACTGCCAAGGAGAGAGCAGAAGTGTCCAGAAGGGCAGCTTCCCCAAGGGAAGGTGAGTTGTGCTAAGTTGGAGGGTTGTGTTCCTTCATTTAGCAGCCTTGTTCACTTGATTGTTGGAAAAAAAAAAATGGAGTAAGATACTGCTTATTGGTATCCTTGATCCCCAGACTCCCTGCATGTCCCCGGTTATGGCCTTGTGGCTGTGGTACTCTCACCCTGTCCCTGCTGGGACCAGAGACAGGTATGGCTCCACCACCTCTGATAGCATCCCTCCAGCTAATACAGGAGCCACAGAGGTACCCAGTCTTGAACTGGTGCTTGATGGGGCTCTCAGGTGTGGTTTTCGGGTGCCAAGCACCCACTACAGAGAGTCCTTCCAAGGGGTAGGCGACCCCTGGGACTTGCCCACAGGTAAGCCTAAGCCCTTCCCTCTCTTACCAGAGCAGTGTAAGACTTCAGGGTGAACACAAGCCATGCCTGGTGTCCAGCCTGGCCTGCAGCTGCTGCCAGGAGCACCAGGTCATGGCATGCTCCATGCAGCAGGGAGGTGTCAGCACGGGAGGTGCTTATATCCCTGAGGGGATGGGAGGGTAGACAGCCCCACTGTCATTCCAGCAGTGCCCCTTGCCCCCTCCTGTGCCCCCCAGGGCCTGAGTGCTGCTCGAAGCAGACAAAGAGCAGGACAATCCCAAAGCCCAAAATACCCACTTGCTGGGCAGCATTGCGACCAGCAGCAAATAAATGCCACAGATGATGTTGAGGCTGCTGCTTAAATTCTAGTGGTCTGATCAGCCAGGGACTGGTCCTCCCATTGCCTTTTCCTCTGCTCAGTATTTGCCAGTATTACCTATCTCCCTTTTCCTGGTGGAGCCACTGCTGTCATCACAGCAGCTCTCCAGGGGCTGGTCCCCAAAGCAGAACTGCAAACTCCCCAAGCTGTGCTCAGCTCTGGTGCCCTGGCAGCTCCCTGTGGCTCTTGTCCTTCCTGGCTCAGGAACAGCCAAACTGGCAGTGGCAGGAGCTGTGACAGGTGGGAGACAACGTCTGTCTGTCCTTGCTGGCTCTCTGCCAAGCCCTGGCTGTGCTCATCTCCATCCCTGCCCACCTCCCATGACATGGAAAGCTCATCAACCCCTGCGTGCCTCCGCAAGACTTCAGTCAGTCGGCACTGAATAATTGATGCTAAGTGGAGCCTGGAGCAGAGCCAAACTGAGGGAGGGAGCAAGGCTTTGTGCTGTTTAGGCTCTGCTCCCAGGATATAGCAGGGGGAGAGAGATGGGTGTGCTGTGTCTGGCAGCTTTGTGCCCCCAGCCAGTTTGGCAGAGGCAGTTTGAGTTTGGCTGGGCCTGGGAGCATTCCTCCTCTTGGGTTTGCTGTGCTGCTCGCCTGCTGCTCTGTCCTACTGCCATGGTGGTGCTGCTGTGCTGTCATCCATCACCTGCTGCTGTGGGACTTGCAGGAGCTGCCTGCTGCTGTCAGGCTGCTCTTGTGCTGCAGAGGGGCCATGGCAGAAGTGAATGGGATTTGAGGAGCAGAGCAAGGGCACCCCCAGTCCCAGCAGCCCTTGCTAGGACTGGTACCAGAGCTAAAGACCCTGTATTCAACCCATAGCAAGAGCAAAGGAGTTGCATATGGGGCAGGCCCATCTGCCTCTTCCCACCAGTTGCTGGTGGCCAGGATGATGGCTGTCACACCATTCTCTGAGCAATGTCGCCCCCTTCCTACAGCACATCCCCAAGTATAAAGCAGCACATGGAGAAAATAACAGCCTGGCAGTTTAAAGAGGCAGATCTGACTGCTTCCCAAACCACCTCCCAAATCCTACTGCCTCAGTATCTAAGGAAGCCCACAGGGCATTCACCAGCATCCTTTTCCCCTAGAGTGCTGTGGGCACCAGGACAGTGCAGGAGACAACCAAACCACAGCTGAAGCATCTCACCAGGAGATGCAGCAGCTGGGCCCATCCCATGATCATCCTTATTCACTGGCAGCAGTTACAAAAGAGCCCAAGATGGGGATGGAGAAGGCTTAGAAGGCACACACAAAGACATGAGTCCAGTGAATTTGAGTCAATAAAGCCTGGCTATTCTTCCACACAGTAAAGCAGGCTCCTCCTAAGACACAGAGAAAGGTAAACTAAGAAACTTCTAATTTTGTCCAAAACTGGTCTGAGCTCCCTTAGAGGTACCTGTGGGCTACATGGGATGCAGTATCACAAGCCCCTCTTCCAAATATACTATTAAGAGCCTGGGCCATTCTGGTGCCCTGGAGGCCACTCAGCCTGGCCTCACATCAGAGCCCTGCTCCTGGAACATCTAAACCTACAGACTTAGATAACCTCAGGCCCGGGGAAGCTGGTTCTTGAGTGGCTTTGCTTACCTTTATGTTGAAGGCAAAAAGTCATATGGAAGTACTGCTTAGGCTGGAGAACTTTCCAGCAGTGGCTGTAGTCCAGAAGAGAAACCTGGTCTGCTCCTCTACCTAGCCACACTGCAGGTGAGGAGGATGAGACCAGAATTTAGCCAAGGCTGCTCTCAGCCTTTCATTCAGCTGCCCCCATCGCCACCCTC
The DNA here is from genome assembly GCF_965231275.1 of Zosterops lateralis. NCBI lineage: Eukaryota > Metazoa > Chordata > Aves > Passeriformes > Zosteropidae > Zosterops > Zosterops lateralis. The sequence goes on from NC_139761.1 coordinate 44,960,991, forward strand.
ACATCTCAGGTCTCACTCCAGCACTGAGTCATTACTGCCAGCTCCTGCACGACCCAGGTCTTTGCCAAAGCCCTCAGCAAGCACCATGCACTCACCTGCTTTGGAGTCACCCTCTCTGCTGGCTTAGGAGAAGGCTCCTGTGGAAGACCTCACTGACCAAAAGGCATGAGATCTGTTCCACCACTTGATCAGCATCGTTAAGGACTTGTAAGCAATTCTGGGAGTTGACTCAGCTGTGATGTCTGTGGAGCCCCAACCCCTCTGTAACAGGGTGTGGGGCACTTGAATGATGTGAGAGAAGAACATGTATTATACGTCTGTCCTGAGACATCTGGACCTGACCAGACTAGAACAGACCTCATCAGCTATTCTGTCATTTTAAATACAGGTTCAAAAGTGGCACTCCTCCATCATGGGATATGCAGTCTCAACATAATCAGCAGGATGCTGACTGAAGCCTTCTCAAATCTGGTTTTCACACTGGCTGGAGATCCACAGCACAGCACAAATTTAGTTCAGCTTTGCCATGGCCAGCTGAAGAAATCCCAACAGCCAGAGGGGTGAGCTGATGTACTCAAATATAGCAAAAAGCTCACCTCTGTGGACTCTCTTCCAGCTTCAGCTATACAACAGGAATAATCAAATTAACTGTACATTTGGCTCACCTGAGCTCATGCCTCTGAAGCAGAACTGAGGTACATGACAAACACCTTATCATAAGGGAAACAACTGCAGTGTCTGAAAACTCCATCTTCCCATCCAGGTACCTCTAGAACAAATGCGCCTTGAGTAACTATGGAGAAAATCAACTCCAAGCCCCTCAATATGTTCTCCAAACCTAAATTCACTCCAGTGAAACTGTAATCCTGGTATTGCTTTCAGACTTGAGAAGTTCAGCTAGCATTGTGAGCTCATGTACCGACCTCCTGCCTGTCAGGGGCCAGCAAGATGATTGTCCTGTTCCCAAACCATTGGCACCAAGGTAGCAAGTGAAAAAGCCAAGTCAAGAGTAACAACTCCACCTAAGAGAAGTGATACAGTCTGGTTTTTGCCAACAGAAAAGATCAGACCAGATCACAGCTGATGTATCTTGATCTGTTGTGATTCTTTTCCTGGAACAAAGATGCAGTACAACATTAATACACAATTAATACATGGTTTTTGGAGAAGAGCTGTGGTGTCAAGCTTTTAGCACCTCTTTTTGCTCCTAACCTACCTCCAACTTTTAGCATGGACTTGAACAGTGACCTAAGTCTGAATTTCTCGTGACCTTCTAATTACAGCAGAAAGCTAACCAGCTTCTGTGATGGTCTGTCACTGACCAGGACTGTTTGACAAGCTTGAAAACTTTACTCTGAGTGCAGAAACCTCTCTGATGAAAGGGAGATGCTCCTACTTCAGCTTTCTTTTCCTTACCAAACTTTTTAAAGTAGCTTGTATTCTGGCCAGTGCTGATCTAGCACACCCTCACCAAGATGTGCCAGTTTCTTGGAACTGGAGCTGTTGCCTGCCCCATGAAGACACCTCAGCCCTGGCACTCCCTGGAGCTTCTCAGCTTCCTTGACTGCAGCGCCCAGTTTTTGACTATGGCATTTGGCTCCCAGCCAGAAATGAGAGGCAACTCTAAGTGGTTAGAGCCATCCAGTCCTTGAGAGAGCCCCTGTGTGTTACTTCTCCTCTGAAGGCCTCCAGATAGATCTCTCTCATCCTTCACCAAGGGCCTGGGGATGAATGGGATAAGTTCTACTGCAGATGAAGAATACCAGGTTCCTAGTGCAGTAACACTACCAAGCAAGGGCCTCTGTGTCATCTTCCAGAAGGACAAAGTACCCCTGTCCTGTGGCCAGTTGTGCACAGGATGTGCACAGGTTTAGGAACAAACCCCATACTTCCAGGCTTCACACTTGAAACAACTCAGAGTGGGAGGTTTTCTGGGAGTTTCTGGTCCAGTCCCACCACGTAACACCAGGTTCAGCATCTTCAGCAATCCTCCAGCACAAGGACAGAAGCTGCTGCAAACAGCACACCCTGCTAAAGGCAAGGCCCTCTCCCCTTGGGCAACTTCTCCCACTCCAGGAGCTGATATCAACCCTTCTGTGGGAACAGGGTGCCAGGCAGCTGCAGCCAGGGTGAGGGCTGTGCCCTACAATTCAGAGCAGGCATTTACAGAAAGCAAGCCATTAGCACAAGTCCTCTCTTGCCCATACTAAAAGCAAAGGCAGCACCCCCAAGGAGCATGGGACCCTCACTGCTCCCCCAAAGAGCATAGGAGTGCAAATTCTGTTGCTTTAATTCTGCTGCATGATGGAGGATGGGGAGTGGGATGGGAGGTTGCTTGCATGGATGCTGGGAAGCCCTGGGTGAGCTGTGGCTTTGTGCTGGGGGTGACCAGGGTTTCTGTACTGGTTTTGCCATGAGAGGTATGTGACTCACACACCGCCCTCACCGCTCCCAACCCAGACCGACCTTGGCTGCCAAACACAGCACCTCTTCAGGCCTGGGCTAGCCCATGCAGAACAGCTCCCTGCCGCAGTCAGCTGGATCACCTGCCTCCTTTGATGCTTCTAATTCTGGATGCCAACTAAATTAGCCTGTGCAATAACTTTGAAGAAGGAAAGACAGTGAATACCAAGCCACCCGCTGCACTGAGTACAATGCCTTGTCTTCGTGCTGCAAGTGAAAGGCACATGGGTCAGACCTCAGGCAAAAAACCCCAAAGGAGCAGAGCTGAGCAAAGACAGGGTTCCCAACAGATTAGCCCATATCCAAAACACTCTTACTCACTCTAAACCCAGAGACTGGAAGCCTGAATCCTTTAGTCTTAGTTGCTGAGCAGCCAGACCACTTCTGCAGTACAGGAGACCCCTTCTCAACATGCTCACCAGTAAGGAAGCCATGCATAGGGCAGATGAGGATTTGCCTACCTGTCCATACTGGAGCAGCTCAAGGTGTACGTGCTACACGGGTGTTAGCATAGCTAGGGCTGGGGGGAGACCAAAAAGTCCTAATTTTAGTTCTAGAGCACAATACATGATGGAGGTCTTATGCCAGAAAGAGCTGACAGGAAAGGAATCAGGGAAGCAACAAACTGATACCAGCTAAGGTGAACCCAGCTCTCAAATCTCCTCCCTGATGCTTCTTCCCTTCCAAGCATTGCATCCGAGTCCATAAATCCCACAAGGACTAGGCTGAAAGCAAAGCACTCAAGGGGTGCCAAGGACGGGCTTGGACTGGTTGAACTCTTCCACCCTCCCAAAACTTGTGGCCAGCAGAGTTTCAGATGGGCTGGGAAGGACATGACAAAGACTTGCTGGAGACAGAGACAAGCTGTCTTGCCCTGAGAGCTTGTCTCTCCCACCCAATCACCTCCATGATCTACAGCATGACCTTGGTCTGTGGAAAGCAAATCTCACCCTTTCCTCCCCACCATCCCACCAGCAATCCTTCTGGAGCAGCAGCAGCAGCCTCTGGAAGGAGGACACAGCCATCAAGGTGATTTGTTGAGACGATCAAATAATAATTTACTGTGATTCAATCTGTGGCTTTGTACAGTTGCCGGGGTGGGAGGAGACCAAAGGACGAGGGGATGGGGATAAAAAAAAAAAGTTGTTTGCCGCAGGCTTGGGTGAAGTGCGAGATAGTCCTTGGAGTCATGCTCCTCCTGTCCTCTTCCTCCTCCTCCTCTCCACCCCCCCACATTCCTCCTCTGAATCTGTTTGCTTCTTCCTTTGCTTCACCTCTTTCCTTGCGTACTGCACAGTGGGAACCTCGCCAAGACACGGTCCAGACAGCTGAAAAAGAAGAGGACTCTCATGAGCACCCATTCCCTGCCAGAACCAGCAAGGCTGGTTCCCAGTACTCACCCCTCATGTTTTGGGATGACCCTGTTAGTGCCCACAGAGTGAAAGCAAAAGGCTACACGGGTTGTAGAGGTGTGAGCCTGGCTCAGCAAAGCATCTGCACGTCTGCTGAAGGGAACAAGTCTTGGTGTCAGTAGAGTGATGGGTGAGCTTTGAGCACCTCACCAGACCTTCTGCCTCTTTCTGAACTCCTAGTGGGAAGGAGCACTGTTTGGCAAGATCTTTCCACCTCCTCCAGGGATGATGGGAACCACAAAATGAGTCCAGGGCAAGTGCAGCCAAATTTTGTTGGTCACGCACTGACCATTCTTCTCCCCAAATCCCAGCATGTCTTTGCCTCACTTCTCCTTTTGTACCTTGACGTTCCTCCCTCTCTGTTTCTTCGGCACTGCAGCTAGATTAAGTTGGGATGTCTGGTTTCTGCCTGAGCAGAAAAAGACACAGGCAACTCTCAGGGCATGTTCTCTTGACAGAGAAGAGTGTTTCCAAGTGACCCTTTCCCAGCCCATCTTGCCCAAGCTGGTGCTGCCACTGGGCTGTGACAAAGATTGGGCTCCTGGCAGTTGGTGTAAGGGAGCAGCAGTGCCTGCCAAGCCCATGCCGTCAGCTATGAGCCAGAGCAGGAAACAAGACTTGAGCTCATATCCCCATCCGGAGGAAATGCTCCTGAACATCTGGAGGACACAAACATCTGGAAAATCTCCCTTAGCAGTGGTAAGTGTGCTGGGCACAGCATTCAACTCAGCCCCCAGCCGACCTCACATGCCTCAGCTGGAAGCAGAGGGGTGGGGTTCTGGGGTGGGTGTTTGCTCATAGGAAGCAAACATTGCCAGCACTGTTTTGTTGGGTTTTTTTCCTTGGGAGTCAGGGGCAGGAGGAAGAGCTCTGCTGTGCTCATGGCCTCTTAGCTCAAAAAGTGTCAGAGGAAATCTGCTGTCCATCTCCACCTTCATGAGACCCTCTTAACACCATCTCTAGATACAGTGCACTTCTCTTTAGGACTCCAGCAGTTATTTAAAGGCGTGAAGGGCTAGTCCAGGTGCTTGGGAGACTCCCCAAAAGACATTAGGGCAATGTTCATGCACGCTTTTGTCCCAGTCCCAGACGCCCTTAGATACAGGTCTCCTTGGTGGACTCATCCCCTGTTACCCCTCTCTAACTTTATGCCATGGAAGGAGTTGGTTACATAGACAGATATTCCCAGGCCTTTCACTTAAGGCCAGCCAGCACATGCAGGGACAATAATAAGAACTCTCCCTGACTGCGCTCCAGCAGTGTTTTAAATAAACTCATAATTAAAAAAAAAAAAATCAAGGAAAGAAAAAGAAGAAAAACAGGCAAGTGAACATAAACAATCTGAAAAACAGTGTTTCTGGCTCCAGCACACACCATTTATAAAAGCAAACAGCCCCCTTATGGCTAATTCTCAACATTGCATCAGTTCCAAATATCCCAGGGGATTTATCTAATGGGGAAAACTCTTCTGAGGAACATAGGACTTTTCACAGCAAGACAGGTCTGCTCTAAAGCTTTAGGATGAGGCAATTTATGTCAGTGCATTAGGAGGCAATGCACCCAGCCAGCTCTTCATCTGAACCCTTCTAGAGCCAGTCTGGGGAGCATGCAGTGATCTATACACCTTCAACACCAGTTTAACTCCTCTTTCAGATCAGCAGCATGGGAAGAAGCTTTCCTGGGGAAAGCATGACAAAACACGCTTTTAAAAAAAATTCAGTTGTATAGAATTTTGTTGCACAAAATAAGGGGAAAAAATAAACAACCCTTTCCTGCCACACACTTCCTCAGGAAAGTGGGAATTTTGACTTCCCTATGTTTTGACAGAAAAAATGCTATTTTAATCCAAAAGGTGTTTCATTAAAAAATACCTGCTGCTGAAATTGATCCTGTTGCATTTGTTCGCAGGCCAGTGCATCTGCAATCACTCCTGCCCTGCTTCCAGCATTCCCCCACTGCACCCCATGTGCTGCTTCCACCACTCACCATAGTCACGATACCACACATTTACAGTTCATGCAGCCGGGGCCGCTCTCGTCCGGGGGATTCAGCTTGCGCAGCTTATGCTGCCGGATCTCCCGCACCAAGGTGTAGAAGGCATCCTCAACGCCCTGGGGAAAAAGCACGCCTTGAAGCACCTGCCCATTCTGAGGAGGGACACTAGAGAAAGGAGAGGGCTCTGCTCCCCAGCAAGTGTGTCCCTAGCACTGTCCAGCAGTGCAGATTGCAGGGTTAAAGGTACAGAACCAAGCTGGGAAGACTAACAAGGACCTGAGTGTGGCCCTCAGAGAGCAAGACTGAATGAGCAACCACGAGGGTAAGGAGCTCTGAAGTCCCTGAGATTCATCAGCTCTCAGCAGTCTGAATGAGGTCTGCCATCCAAGAGAAAAGCCACCACTAGATCACTGAAGGTGTCAGTTCCATTTCCACCTCTGTGCTTTGGGAGCTTCACATGGTCCTCTCAGCACTGGTATATTCTGCCTGCAGGTCTGCCAAAACAGGCCATGGATGAGGTTAGCCAAGTGACCTGAGCTTAGCTGACCTGTAGTGACTATGGAGGTTATTCCAGAGCCTTGGAGAAAGCCCTGAGAAGCCATCTCTTCACTGCCACAGTATGTGGATGCACTTCTCATGATGGGAGGCTTAAGCCTGGACTGGGAAGGGAACATCCTGAGGGAGCATTTAGCCTTGAGGAAGCAACTAAGCCCATCCCTAACACCCATCTGTCTGCAAGGTGGTGCCTGCCCATTCCTGCCCCTCTAGGGCAGCAATAGAGGAAAGAAAAGGAACATTTTGTTTAAAAGTCTCCTCCTACCTGTCTTGTTTTGGCAGACGTTTCTATGTAGGGGATCCCGTAGCTCCGGGCCAGGTCCTGCGCTTGCCGGGTCTCCACTGTTCGTGCAGGGAGGTCACATTTATTCCCCACCAGCACCATGGGAACATCATCTGAGTCTTTCACCCTCTTGATCTGCTCCCTGCGAAAGGAGGAGGTGTGAAGAAGTGAAGGGGCAGCTCCAGAACACTCCTCACCAGTTTCTTTGTCAAGATTTGACAGCTACCCCTCACTCCTGTTGAATGCCTTATGTTGAGCTTTCAGGAAAATGTGAATGACTACAGCACACAAGTGAGTAAACAGCTAAACAGGGAACTACTGGAAATGAAAACTAAACATACTTCTCCTCTTTAAATGCAGCTATTTACAAAACAACTTGAATTATGACAATCTATATTAAGACATGAGCTTAAGATAGTTTAAGTTAACTAAAAATGAATTCTCAAGCAGTTACCTGTGCTATTTCAAACATTTTAGATCAAGTAATTCCTTCAAATGGGGAGGAAAAAATAAATCACCTGCAACCAGAATCTGCTGAGCTGATACAGCAGCTTTTGGCAGCTGTAACCTTTTCTGCAAATGCACAGGCAGTATTTGCTTCCTTTCAGTTTAGTTCAGGTCACTTAAAGTTGAGAAACCAACTGGGAACTAAAAAAGCTGTAATGCTCAGTTCTTCATTCCAACATTGGATCTAAAACTAGGTGGGCGAGGATGAGATCTACCACTTCTAAAAATCTTGAAGGCCATTATGACCACAAACAATCCATTCAATTCCCTTCTGATAGATAGGAACTTCCTTTGCTTAATAAATCATTTAACTTCAGATGCAAAACAGCTTTTTTTTTGCTCATGGGTCCAGAACATTTAACATGGTTTTAATTTAACAAATAAAAGATTTTAAAATGCCAATTTCTGCATTTTAATTGAATGCAAATCTCCATCGAAAGGCAGCTGGACATTTACCACACACAAAAGAATCAATCATCTTTTTCTAATGTAGTAGAACATAGAAATGAAGTCTGACTATAACCATGATATGCCATAAAGCCATTTAAATGTTCTGTAACATCCTGATCAGCAAATGTAAGTACTAAATTTAGTGCACAGGCTACACTTAGCTGAAAAGAGATCCCTCCAAATGGTTATAAACCAGGGAGAGCCAGCATTTCTCTGGGGAATATTCCTTTAAAAGTGCAAACACAAAGAGCGAAGGCCAAAGGAGATGAAAGCCAGTGATTTACATCATGATGGCTTGAAGTCAGCCATCCTAGGAGCAATTCACAGGCACCAGCCCCAGCGCAAGGATGAATGCTGCTCAATCCCTCAGGTGCTTTAGGAAAATCCCATCCTTTGTCCTTTGGTTGAGCTAAAATAAGCTACATTAGTGCACCTGTGCAGCTATTACACTGAACACAAGCAGCATTTCTGACTACAGAGCAAGGAAGGAATGTGCCTGTCCTCAAACAACAGGATTACTGGGACCCTGGTTTATGATGAGGGACTGGGATACACAGTCTCTTGTGGGCATTGGACAGAGCAGGGACAGGCAGAGCTATCTCCTGCATCCTCTGCAAGTGCCTCCTGTCACACCCAAGCCTCAGAAAAAGGCACAAGCAGAGTAATCCCTCCCTAAAGTAGCATAGGGGTAAACAGGGAGGAATCCTGCTGTGTTTACATCATCCCCTTGACTCTTCAGCTCTGCAGAGGTGACATCAACAGAGAGAAGAATTGGGATGGGTACTGGGACGGGGTCCCTGCTTTGTCACCGCTTTCCCATACATCTTGGGCCTCACTGGAGCCCTGACTGCCCTTCGGCTCCGTCTCTGCCCTGGCTGAAACCAAGCTTCAGTGAGGCAGGACTGTTCACACGTGTGTGCAGCTGGCAGAGCACAGCCTGGTCATGGCAGTGGACAGCAGGGCAAACAGCTCTCCCTGTCCTTCCCAGCCTCCTCTCCCAGCTCTGGGGCCAGCAGGAGTCGCTGAGATCGATTGCGCTAACAAAGCAATTCCACTAATTAGGGAGGGAAGAGGAGGGGGTCATACAGGATCAGCTCTCTCTTTAGTCACCATAAACACTTAAACATTACATTACCAGGTCCCCAAAGGCCACAAGCAATCCCTTCAGAGGGGTTTTATTGGAGTCACTGACATTAGCCGTCTGCTCTGTCTCTTCCCTGGGGAATGGCCACTTGAGCTAATTGTCTTTGCTGGCAGTGAGTGCTTCCACCACGGGGCCTGATCTAAAAGGGTGGGCAGGAGACTGCAGCAGCAAGGCCTCCCCTTTGCACAGGGCAAGAGGGAAAGAGGCCTTCCCAGGATACTGACCTGTACTGGTGAATATCTTCAAAGGACTTGGTGTTGTTGATGGCGAAGACACACAGGAATCCTTCCCCTGTTCTCATGTACTGGTCTCTCATGGCACTGTACTCCTCCTGCCCTGCAGTGTCCAAGATGTCTAACAAACAGGTTTCTCCATCGATGACTACTTGCTTTCTGTAGGAATCCTGCAGGCCAGGAGTGGGAAAGGAAGGAGGATGCATTAAGGGAGGGCTTGGATCTGGCTAAACAAAGGGATGCAGCAAGTGCATCCCTGGGAAGATGCCAGGTCATGCTCTGCCTGCGTTCAGCTTTCATTAGAGACGACTCAATCTGTTTTGAAAATGGGAGGGAAAGGAAAAATAATTTAAAAAAACAAAGGAAAAAGGGAGCAGCTAAGCAGGTTTCTTCTTGTCTGCCAGAACCAGAGAGAAGACAGCTCCCAGCTTCCTCTCCCCATTCCCAGCCCTGCCTCTGGCAGACCACGTGCAGCTTCATCTCTACCACACTGCATAGCCCTCAACAAGTATTTCCTAATATTGTTTAGTCTCAGCTCTAATTCCTTCTGCTGGAAGAGGAAGGACACTCAGGAAAGGAGCTCTGGCCAGCCAGGGCTTCCAGTTACTATCTGTGATCTGCAGGGCTGGAAGGTGTTTAAGTTAACCTGGAAATCCAGTGCCTTCAATGAATCTCAAGTCAGGCACCAGAGGCAATATTGCCATCAGTAAGGTTTCAGACTGGGTTTGATGGTAAATGTCTTCTTTAAACATGAGAAAAAAGAAAAAAATAAAAATCACACTGTGAACAGGGTGTTTCCCACAACCAGTCTGTGCCCAGAGGGCTCCAGGAGAGGTAAGAACTATCAAGGCAGGTCCTTTGAAGTTGGGGGTTTTCCCTGCAGCAAAGGCAATCACAACTTATCACAGATGTGAGAAGGTCTGGAAATCACCCAGAGCATCCCTTAAAAGCTTTAATTTTCAGGGCAGGCTCCTCATAGCACTGCTCCTCCCCACTATGCTTCTTCCTGTGCTCAGTCTCATCACTAGGGATGCTGTGGGGCAGCCCCTCCATGGAGAACATCCCTCATCCCTCTCCAACAGCCATCCCCTGTAGACAGTGCAGCGTCCTCAACTCTCAGGAAGAGGAGGAAGCCAAAATGGAAGGTATGAAAAAGGTACAAGTCAGCAGTACAACCACACAGTGCTTTGCAGACACAGAGGCTACGGCTGCAGTTTAAAATTAATTCAAACGTTGGCTGCTCTTCCAACGACCACAACAATGTTATCAGATGAGCTTTGCAGGTCTGCAGACAAACAGCCGACACAGCAAAGGTCACCAACAGAACCAGCAGCAGCACAGAAAGGGAATAGGGCCAACACGGCCTCTATCCTTTGGTTCATTACAACAACGTCATTTGCTGGGGCTAATTGAAGTCTTTCCTCACCTTGCAGAGAGGGCTGTGAAATCAGAGATGAGATCTGCCCTGCCACGACCTTCTCAGCTGTGTCTTCCCAAAAAGTGGACTGCTGACCCATTGAGAATAAGCATGGAGTGAAAGGATGGCTTCCAGCCAACTGCTCTGAAGGCAACTGGCAGGCTGCCCTGCAGGAGTGTGCTCCCATTTCTAATCAATAACGTATCTGGAGCCTCCTTTGTGCAAGGGGACCTGAGTGCCTCCTCTGCCCCACAAAGCATCCTCCCACCTCTGCACCTTGGCTTGGGACAGAGGACCAGCCTCTCGACACACATGTTCATAGTCTATTGCCAAGTCCCCAGTTCCACAACGTTTCACCAGCACTCGACATGCTCATGGAGAAGAGATCACACACCCCAGCTCAGGTCATCAACAGGCTACCCATAAGGCCAGCCAGCTGGCTTACAAGGCAGAGACATAAAACAATCTTGCAGGGGATGCTTTGCAAAGGAAGGGGACAATCTCTCCCCATCGGTACTTTGTGTCCAGCTTCATTCGACCCCCTCCTCTCCCCAGGATGCTCAGGATGGCAGCTCAGCTGTCCCTGCCACATAACCGGGTGACATGGCTGCCACTGCAGGGCTAGCTGCCATCAGCCAACACCAGCACCATGCAGCCTCAGTGCTCCTCTGCAGCCCTGCATGTCCCACCCCACCATGAGCAGAGGGGAATGTAGCCAGACCCAGCTGTGAAGTGCCAGGCAGCAGAAACAACATCTGTTTGGGTTTCATACTCAAGATCCCAGGTGGATGCTGGGAGCATCCCAGCTGTGCTGGGGGACCAGGCCAAGAGCCCCATTTGCTAAGCACTGCAGTCAGGATATGACCAGAGGTTTGGGAAGCCCATTACTAGCTAGCTGCTAAGAGCTGGAAGATGAACCAAAGAATTTCTCAACACAGTGAAACTCTTTATTCCAGCCTTGCTTATTCATCATGGGACAATGCCAGTGGCATAACTTTCCTTGCTGCCTTGGCCCTCCTGTTCCCAAAACAGGTCCTAAGGCTCCTTGGCAGCCCAAGAGCTGGCCTGTCAGAGTGTACTGTAGTGGGGTGGACACCATGGAGTTACACAGGCAGATGTTTGCACTGGTGAATCAGGAGGGTAGGAGGGGAGCAGATACCCAGTCAAGGTCTTTGCCCCAGACAGGGGACAAACTTCCACACCTCCTGCTCCAGGGAGCATCTTCTCAGTGCACCCCAACCTGCTTGCACCCTCTTTGCAGCACAGCTTGTGCTCAATCCATGTGGACGACAGGCAATGCCTTTGCTCCATGCACGTATCTTCTTCCCCCCCCCGCCCTTTTATCCTGCTCGTTTCAGCATTGCTGTGCTGCTTGTTAGCTGGCTGAACAGTCACAGTCAGCTCCTGGGTATGATCCAAAGCAGCTTAGTCACAGGAAGGTGGTTTGTTGGTCACATTTTCATGGCTGGCAGGTAGCTCTCTGTCTTTTAAATCCCCATAAAATGAAGCATCATTAAAAGGAATCACCCTGAAATGAATCAGTAGTTGGCCAGGGTACCAGGGGAAGCAGGGTACAACCAAGGGAGCTGCAAAGGCATCGGGGCTGGTGGTACCCACAGGTGGAAAAGTACCAGGGGTGAGAGGGCTGAAGAGCAGCTTGTGGCAGCTTTTGGAAGAGGAGAACAACAGAATGAGGCTGGAGTGAACAGTGGAGGAGAGAGCAGGCATCTCCCAGAGCACTGCAAAAATGAGGAGGGTGTGCTGGGAAATGCCATGCAAGGTTTACATTCCCTGCTGCCTGTTTACATGGAGAAAATTCCCTGCAGGGTACGTACAGGGAGCAGGCAGCTGGAGACAAAAAACACAGGATGCCAAAATCTAGCACATCACTGGGTAAGAGTTGCCTCTGCCCACCTAAGGTCCAAGAGAGGATACATCCATGCAGATGTCTCACCAGGGAGGTTGCTCTCCATGAGCAGCTTTTTTGCCAAAAACAACCTGGAAAAGTATACAATACTACTGGCAACAGCCACATGAGGGGAGGGGAGCTGGGGATGAAGGCAATTGCATCCATAAGCAAGGAGCCCTAAATTAAATTCCAGTCTCTGCCATGGGCTTTCTAGGTGACCTTGGCCAAATGATGTAATAGCACGTGCTTTTTAAGTGCTTTCTCTCCTTCCCATCTGTAGGATTGAAGACTATTTCTGCCTTTCTACCAAGCCTTGTCTTGCTTTGTTTATGTAAGTTGTAAGCTCTTCAGGGTGGGGACTACACAGACTACACCTACCAGAATAGATTTCTCATCCCAGCTGGGGCTTTTAGCCATTATGATAATAATAACTGCAGCAACCACAGCTGCATTTATACGCATCTGGTAGAGAATCCTTTAGGACTGCAGACAGTGAGATTGTTGTCCAAGAGGCGTGACAGAGCTGCAATTTGACTTCCCAGGGTGGACTTTACTCCTCATGCAGAGCAGTGGCTGCTGCCTGCATCTCACCCAACAGAGGTGTAAGTCATACAGAGGCTAATTAGCACATCACTAACTATGGTGAAAGTAGATGAAGAATGGAATATATTTTTGAAATATTAAAGAAAATAATAGTAGCACAATGGATATTGAAGACTGGATCCTCCTCTGCCCCCATACAGCCTGTTATGACCACAGGGTCTCTGCCTGCTTCTTCAGGCAGGGTGCTGAGCTAGACAGGTCAGTGCTGCCATCTACACTGAGACACACACATCACCCTTTAACTCCTTGTGAAGAAGCAGAGGCAGCACTCTGGGAGCCACAGCAGTTCAACTGCTCAGCATGTCTTGCTCAAACTGCAAGACACACATAATATAAGGAAGCTCTGATAAAACCCATTTCATCAGTAAAGCTCAAAACATCCTGCAGAAAAAGTCAATACATTTACTCTGATTTCATGGGAGGAGAAATGGAAGCACAGGCACAAAATGGCTCTTCAATTCTAAACCTTTAATCCCTCCCTATGTTGACATCTCATCAGAAAAGAAGACTTTTGTGCTGCCTCTCAGCCCCTGCCCTGCTCTGCCTGTCTCTGCTGCCTCCCATGTCACCTCTCTTCAGCAGACACCACTGTCCTTCTGCAGGAGATGTTAAGTCGGTCACTGCGACCTCTGAACACACACATAGTGACTCAGAATAGCTCTGCAAAGCAGGGAAACATCCCTGCTCAAGTTCAAACTTGAGACCAAACTGAGCATGCTCTGAGTTGGAGACAAGGTGAAAAAAGGCAAGAGGAAAACATGCAGACAGCCCGACCCCATGCCCAGAGCTACTTACCTCTATTGTGGGATCATACTCATCAACAAAATGGTTCTGAATGAGCTGTATTGTCAAAGCACTCTTCCCAACACCACCTGCTCCCACCACCACCAGCTTGTATTCAGTCATCTTCCAGCTGACCCCAGCTCAAGACTTCCAGGAGCACCACCACCTGCAAGGACAAACATGGTCACTGGGCTAAGAGGCGTACTTTAAAATGGGCAAAATAATCCATCAAACCAAATACAAAAACTCTCTTTATTCTGTGGTCTGTTGCAATCGTTCAGCCTGACCATCTGGATGCAAACTTCACAGGTTCCTTAAGCAAACTTCAAGAGGTAGGAGAGCATTACTGATGAGAAAACAAGAGGTACAGGCTGTGTGCATCAACCTCTAAAGTAACAAGTTTAAAGTAACAAGTTTAAGAAGTCTAGTTTTGCAGAAGTGCTCAACACTGTCCCCAGTTTACCTTATCTCAAACTGACGATCTGAAATCTTTAGATAGATCTGAAACCCTTAGCCAACGAGGTTGGGATGTCAATTCCCCCAAGAGCAGAGAAAAAGGTCCAGCCCTGCCCAAATACGCTGTTATCTCCATGTCTTCATCCTCAAGGCTGCGTTAAACCTCAAACCACACAGCAGGGTTGAAACAGAGGCACATCCACACCCTCTGCCTGTCATCCAGCTAACAGTGCTGCCATCATAAGAGGGAGGACTGCAGGAGGGGCATCCCTGCTCCCCGAGCTGAATTTGGCACAGCCAACAGGGGGGAAAGAGATGCTGTCACAAAAGGTGGTGACTGACGATGATTAGGGTCAGGATGAGCAAACCACACTTCCGCAGTACTGTGTACCTCCCATGGCCCTTCAGCAGCAGAAGATTCACATACGCCCAGCTCCTCCCTTGAATTTTTGCTCCAAGTCGGCTGAGAAAGAGGAACTAACTCAGGAAGATTACACAAAACCCCAAAGGTTTAAATAGAAATCCACCCTCATTGGACTGCAGGCCCTGCCCACTGAAAGTCACTCCAGGGTCAGATACTGGTTCTCAGCCACCATCTGCAAGCTCTGGGGAAGCCACCCAAAATGCAGCAGGTAGCAAGAAGGCAAGCTCACAGTTCCCCTTGTCAGACACCCTTCAGTGTTCACAGGGTTGGAACCCCCTCCTCCACCCTCCCACCCCGGATAGTTAAATCACTCCACCCTCCTCCCCAGGCTTGCCAGCCCTGCTCCTAAACTCTGGAAGCTGCTATGAACTGTGCCAGCAAAGGCTGCTCTAGACCCAGACCGCAGCTGATGCATTTGCTAACACAGCAAAGATCTAATGGCAAGGAGGCCAGAACTTTCTGCCTTCAATCCCCCCCTGACTGCAACCCTAAACCACCCTGACAGTTCCATCTCCCTCTCAAGCAGGGAGCAATTGGACACAACCACCTCTTGCTGAAGCCCTTTTTTGAGCTGCTGTCTTGGTAGCAGAACAGCAAACAAAGCTCATGCCCTTCTCAGCATCCAGAATCCTAAAGAAGGGCAAAGGAGCAAAAGAGCAACCAGGTAACAAATATGATACCAAGCAAGACCTCTGGTTTGCTGTGTTGGAGAAGCAGTTAAACACGATGGAAAAGTGGTGATGGTAAATGAAGTGCAAATAATGTCATACCCTAGTGCTTACCTCAAAGTGACACTGCTTCCCCCAAAGGTCCAGTGTGCATCTGTTCTGGCAGCCAGGGAAGAGTTGCAGATTGAAAGCAAGGCTACAGGAGATAATCTAACTGATTGCACTAATTGACTGTGCACACACGTTACTCTGCTCCATTAATGCGTGCCCTCACGTATGTGATGTTCCCACATGCCCTGCTTCTCAGGGACAAGAGAGATCCCCACCCCAGCCTTCTGATCTCTCTGGGAAGAGACAGTTAAGATGAAAAGGGGACTGAGGAGCAAATGTTGACTGATCATCTCCACCACCACGGCTGTTCAGGGTAGATTGCTCCTTCAGCAAACAGCTTCACAGCTAAACACAGAGTGCTCCTGGGGGTCTGAAGAAACACTGTGACCAGCTCCCAACTTTCATTACAGAGCAGGGAGATCTGCAACCCCCAGCAAAACACATGGACTTTGCTCTGCATCAGATGCTGATGATGAAGCAGTAGCCAGAGATGCTCAAGGAAAAACAGCACAACTGCCCAGGCCTGTAGGTCTTGCTAAGGCAGTGAGAAAAGCTTTGACTCAGTATGGGTAGGAGAAGACCTAAGTTCCCTAGGCATGGGTTCTCCCTCAAGACCACCCCAGTGGAAGGCACTGCCTACTCCTTTAGAAGACCCCCAGCCCACACAGTCATAGCAGCACTTTATGGTCCATACTGCAGCAGGAGGTGGGGGACAGGGTGGTCACCCATGTCAGCTTGAGTGTCTTCCTCTGCTCCAGACTCCAGCTGAGCTCCATTGCCCATCAGAGGGGCAGCCACACATCAGCAAGCCCTGCATATCACCACCTTAGCACAGAGTTTTAAGATCTGGCTCCTCCACAGAAACACAAATCCACATCTTCTTGCCCCGCATGCACCCATGGGGCAGGGAAAATGAGGGGGGTGAAAGATCTACTGGCTGCTCCCCACTTGTGGCCCGCACATGGACAATTTACATAGAAGAGCTCTGCAACGTTGGTGTTTGCTCACTGACACCATTCCTCAAAGGTGCTGCCACCTCAGCTAACTCTCCATTGCTCTGCCACACTCACCCCCCTGCAATGGCAGGAGAAATTCTGCAGCTTGCAAAGGAGGGCAGGTCCAGACTACCTGCTTCATAACATTGCTGCAAAACGTCCTAAAGCAGAGTGAGAGCGTGGGGAATGATGGACAGCTCTGGGCATGAGAGCTGCCCGAATTAATGTGGCTAAAATCCATGCTCAGAGGAGCTCGCTTCCTTTCCCCAATGCAAGTTCCTCATGGGCAGTGCGCAGACCTAACTGCACACCAGAGCAGGGGCAAATCCCAGGGAAGAAGCAGCCTGGCCAAAGGCTGGAGGGAAGGCAGGGATTTCCATATGGCCAAACACTGCCACAGAGTTGGGCAACTGGTTCTATCCTGAAGCTTACCAACACCTCTCATAATTCCCCCATCACACTTTTTTCTCCTGAACATGGGAAGGGCAAGGCTGCTCTTCAATGCACCCATAGTTTCAGCATAGGGGTGGCTGTTCCTCAGCACTACAGGAACATCATTGCCACCACCACCATAGGGGCTGGTTCAAGGAACAACCATCCCAAAAGCAATGTTTCTGGCTTCCTATAAATCAGATGCAGGGAAGAGAGAGTGGGGTTCCTGTTAGAGAGATGGTAACAAACACCCCAGTTTTCATGCTGGTGACACACCGGATGGAGGTTTACAGCCTGTTGGTGGTTGTGAAAGCTTCTCCTGACGTGAGGATTTCCAGTTTCTATTGCTCAGCAGCCAACACAGAGCCCACACACAGCTGACCATGAAATAACAGAGGGAAACACAAAAGCACAGCCTCCCAGTCCCACACAGAGCAGGAACAATGCTTCTTCCATCTTCTGCGTGCTCTTCAAGATCTAAAAGTCTGATCCAAGTCACCATCTACTGTTTCCCTATCCAAATTTATCGCCTCTGCAGCACCCCACTACTACACCCCCCAAAAGCCACACACAGGGCTGTCAAGCAACAATTGAGAGAGACAAGCAAGGAGGAGAGCAGTTCCAGGAGCACCGTCTGGAAAGAGGAGGGCTGGGATCCGCGTGCCAAGCCAACAACCCCAGCGTGGAGCCGGAGCTGCTGCTGCTGTATTTCCTGACCTCGTGGATTTTCTCCTGTAGCGAGAGGGCTCCTGGCTCCCGTTCAAAGCTGTCTAGGAAAGCCTCGCCGAGTGCTTCCGCCTGGTAGCAGCCGCTGCTCCCAGCCCAGTAGCCAGAGCCACACAGCTCCAGCAAACAGGAGCCATCTGCCAGCCTCGTGCAGGAAGTGGACAGAGCAAGCACCCAGCCACGATGGACACCAACACCCTACCTTTTGTCTCACAGGGAGGGGATGGAGGTGTGGGTGAGGGCAGAGGGCACAGCACCTCCCCTGCCTGCACATGCTGGGTGGCAGCACGGAGGCCCTGCCTGCAGAAACAAGGACCAAGATGCCTGGCAGAAGCTGTCACAGGGCTAAGACCTAAAGTAGGTCTGAGCAACAAGGCTACAGGTGTTACCCAGAGATCCAGCTGTGTCATGCAAAAAACAACCTGATCTTCTTCATGGTCCCTATCCTTTAGCCTAGACAGGTGGTTTGGGACACCTGACTGTGACTGTGAAGCCTCCAGAAACTCACCCAGCAGAGGTAAGGAACTCAAGGGGCTTGGCCCCATCAGTATGTCCCATCTCACCACCACAGTTTCAACAAGAGCTCAGGTGTCAAGTAGAAGGAATACACAGTGGATTTCCAACACATTCACCACAAGGGAGCCTCTGACACCCTTCCAACAGACTAACTGAAAGAGCTTTGTCTGCGTGTCTGTGTCCCCTGTTTCCTCCCAGGACAGACACCAAGCCAACTAAATAAGTCAAGAGACAGATTTTTGCACAACGCTGCTGTAGTAAGGCCAGCCATGCCAGAAGTTTTACAACTGTTCATAACTGAGCATTCACCATTACTGCACGTGCCCGCTGGGAGTTTCTGCATTTAAAAGCATCAGAAGTCAGTTTCGACTCTTCAAATTTTTTTGGGCTCATCTCAGACCAGGCACCCTTTCCTCCAAAGCCCTGTCCAGAGGAGCCATATGACCACAAATGCCACTGTGTTTGATTTTATTTCTCCTTCCTGCAGATAGATATGGTCTGCAGTTCTTGAGGAGAACAACACTCATCCCAGTCTTTTACCAGCAGTCATCCACATCCACACACCAGGAATCCTACTGAGTGATTTCTGAGCATTGATAAAGCAAACCTTGTTCGTTTACCCCAGTGACTGTCCAGTCTCTTCCATTTGCTCATCAACATCACAAAGCACAGTCTGTGGAGGGACTGAAGGAGCCTCTGCAATGGTGTGAAATGCCACCTTTTGTTTTCAGTCCAAGATCAAAATGCTGATGTTCTCTGTGGCCTGTCCAGCCTCAAAGAGATTAAGGAATTGAGGCTGTAAAGCTGATGCTCTGTTATGAAGCCTATTCAATGCTTCATTTTAATTTACTTGTTGCTTTTTAAATCAACAAGTGAGCTACAAATCTTACCAACTGTGCCTGTTGTCAGCTTGCTGGCTGTATACCTGCAAACTCAGACAGTGCACCTCACAGATGAAAACAGAGAAAGGGATGCCAAAGAGAGAATAAAAGTTGCAAATATGGCCCTACTTTGGAGAGATGAATTGGAAAAAAATAAACGTCTTCTATTAGAGGAAAAAAAAAAAAAGAAAAAAGCCAAAAAGGAGCAGAATGGCTTCTTCCATCCTCTGCTAGCTCTTCAAGATCTGAAGGAGAAGGCAGTCTGTCCCAAGAGACTGAGCACAAAAATATTGCTGCAGAGGAAAGGAAGAAAAAGGGGTAAGAAATTACATAATGTAGGAGGCTCAAGATGTGCATTCACAGAGAAACCTGTGAGGAAGAACAGCAGAAAGCTACAGGCTGGTCCAAGGGATAGGCAGGTCTGGAAGAGAGGGATTGCCTCTCTACAGAAGCCATAAACATGTTCCAGCAGCAATGTGCAAGCCTCAGCTTTGCACAAAGTCTGGAACAGGCACGGACTGGTCACTGCACCAGGCTCAGCCCTCACAGTTTCCAGTCAAAGCACCTCTGGCAACACAACCCTTCTGCCAGAGACTACCCACCCACAAAGGGCTTGGGAAAATATGGAAGGACAAAAGAAAACAAGACTGTATCATTCCCTCCAAAGCTGCTACTTGTTCTCTGCTCCCCGGTTCCTGCTTCAGCTGTCAGATATTTAAGTAAAAGACAAAGCTGTGCAATCACCTGCTGTTGGCAGTAAGAGAGCGTGACTATATTGTTCTTGCTTTCCCTCTCAAAAAACAAATATTCTTAATAAAGTTCTTTGTTAGCAGCTCATTCCAAGAAAAACAACTGGTAGGTAGCTATATAACTACCCAAAATAGCAAACAACTTAAATAAGTCAGTAGCACAATAAACCCAGAGAACCAACCAGCTACCCAAGAGCTTCCTTTGGATGAAGGAATTGCCCACACTCTCCACTCTCCGCACCCAATACAAAATTACTATTTTCCAAAGAAAGATGAGCAGGCCCATTATCTCAGAAACTTTTAAGTCAGGACTACTCATGCCCATCTCTCCAGCATCATGAATGTGGCACAAGGAGCAGGATGCAATCAGGAAACTCAGGAAGATGCTGGGATATGCTTGAGAATCATGGTCGAACCTTCACCTTCCACCACCACCACCACTCTATTTGTCTCCCTGATACCAAGTCACTCTTCCCACCAACAATCTCTGCAGAAGAACCAATCTTCCAAGCTAACTTCCACAGAGGAAAAACATACTGCTCCGTGAGTTAACTGCTGCCAGCCCACAGAAAGGGTGAAAGAAACAGGCAAGCAAATTATACATCCTACACCACTGCTGAACACAGACTCTTAAAAAAAAAAAAAATCACATGCAGATGGGAGAGACCACCTGTGCAAGCACCCAAGTCACAGTTCTCCGCATCTGGCAGTACCAGTGATGTGAAAAAACTGAAGATAGTTTTTAAATTACACTTGTGGTTTATGATCCAATACTTCAGCATTCTTTGAGACTCTACACGAGCAAGAGTAACCTGCGTAAGGAAAGAGCAGACTGGAGTTATGTCTGAAAGTTGGTAAAGATGGATAGCAACGGCATGAAGAGGCCACAGTGCAGGTCAGGACAATGTGAGACATTTAAATAAAACCTGAACTCCTATCTTGCAGTCACGACTTAGGACCTAGTGTTGAACATACGAACCTGTGTGGGAAAGCAGTGTGAAGGAGGAAAAGCTCTCACTGTCAAGATGCAGAAGGCTGCAAACTGCCAGGACTCCTCCACTTTCATCTCTCCAGCCTCCCAGGGCTGAGCAGGTGGTTCAGAAGCAGACATTTCCCTGCCTGGGCTGGCAACCCTCCACCTTGTCCTGAAAAAAGACTTCTCTCAGGCCTCCCAGCCTTTTTCAGAAAGACAAATGGTACTTTGTACAACAGAGCTCAAGAGAAGAGGCAACTTTTAACTTTCCTTTACATTAAAATCCCACCTATAAGCATTAATGGGATGCAAGAAAGGCAGTGTGATGTACCTTATATATATAAAAGGATGGACAGGTACCCAGGAAACTTTAAAACAAGACCCACATTATAGATGACAGTAAATGTTAAGTGTTAAAACACGTGGTATACAAACATGAACCCAGGCTCTGAACAATCTCTTGGCTTGCCAGTCTCAGTACCAAATTGTATTGATTTTCCCACAAGATATAAGGTGCAATGAAGTAGAAACTTGGAGCAGATGAGCACGCAGCGCCAGTGTAAGTGGATCTCTGTAATTACAGCTATTAGAGAATATCAGACTTTGGGGAAAACACTGCCCAGTAATGGTGTGGAATTACAAGAGATGCTGTCTCCAGACTGGTTTCCTAAGGTACCTGGTATGTTCTGCCTGGTCCTCTTGCTGATGAAAGGAGCAGCTGCAGGCAAGCTGCTGGGGAAAGGTCCAGCCTCTCCTGTGCCCAGCGGTCCTGTCATCATGCTAGGGCAGGTTGCAGCTGTCTGGCTCTGCTGCAACAGCACAAGAAGGGACAAATTCAGACCTCACTACTAAGCTGCAAGCCATAGAGCACTCAGTGCTAGAGCTGAAGGCAGTGGCCATGCATGAACAGAAACACCGTCTTATTAACTGCAGAGACAGGCAAGGAGATGCAAACAAGCCAAGGGACTGGCCCAAAGCCATCAATGGTGGTAAAGCTGGGAGCTAAATTCAGGCGATGTGATTTCCCATCTGGGGTTTTCACCTGAGACAAAAAGCTCCCAGCAGAAGTTTTGGATGGGAAAGCTGTTGGTCTCCTGCTGAGTCTTTGTGTTGGGCTGTCAGAACTGGCAGCTCATCCTCAGCGCAGCTTCCCAAGGCAGAGACAATTGGGGAGGCAGGGTACATCAAGTGGGAAAGCACAGAGTGCTGTAAGAGAGGCCCTGCTCTCCAATTATCCTGATGAAATCACAATTGGGTCATGGGCACAGGCAGCCAACAGAGAGGCAGATGCTCTGATCCACAGATAAGTACCCAGAGATGCAGGTAGGGCTGGGAGCAGAGGGGCAGGCTCTGCTGTTTTCCTCACTTGAAGCCCAGCTACAAGAAAGGGGGAAGTCACTGGTATAAGGTGACCACCTACATCAAGAAAAGGGCCAATCCCAACCTGAGCACCACTGATGCACGGCAAGAAAAGGACCCCAGAGTCAAGCAACACACTCTCCCTTATGAGCTTTCTGTTCTCCTCCCCTTCCCTATCCTTCCTTATTCCTCCCAAACAACTGTTGACAAAGAAAAATTAGGAAACTGGTTTCAGGAAATGCATACAAGCCCTTTTCACTGAGAAGAATTTGCAATGGAAATAGGTATGGTTGTTCAACTTCCTGCTTGCTTTAAATCCTTACATATGTATTTTACCAGCAAATACATGGATAAGAAAACAGGGTAATTGCATGTGGGAAGTTTCAAGTATTGTTTTGATAATGCTTTTAGATGTTTGTTTTGGTTTTTTGTTGGTTTTTTTAGCACTTAATGGTTAAGAGATTTTTTTAAAAGGTCAGGTTTTGGAGCAAAATAGGATTTATAACAGTATTGGTGAACTCTACTATCCAAGAATGGAATGGCTCACACAGAACATGTCCTACTGCACTACAGCTCCTGTAGCAGAAAGTTCCAGACAGCCAGTGGCATTGAGTTTGAGTGATAAAAGGTGGCAGCTGTTGGCCAGCAGCCTAAAAGCAGACATATGAGTATCCTGGGACAGCAGGAGCCAGGTCTGCTCCTGCCCATGTGGCACTCACCCTCTGGATGGCTAACGAGCTTCCACAGAAGGGTGGAAATAGGGTCCTCTTGTCTGGGAATGGTTCAAGTCCCCCTAGAAGAAGGAATACAGAGCAGGGATGAGAGGGATCCCTCTCTGCAGGGACAGATGGCCCTGATTGTGTTTGACTCAGGCAGATCTCAGGATACACTTTGGTTAGTACCCAAGCTGGCTTCCCCAGCAGCACTTAGGATCTTGTACTGAAAGAAAAGCAGAGTCAAGCCCCATCCATCCTCTCTGACATGTGGTATTTCACAGGCCACTAATCATATCTTACAAAATTTTATCTTTTCCAGGGAAAGGTGGTACAGCACTTTTCTTCCTCCTCATTTTTCAAGACAGAGGGTAAAGCAGCACAGGTGCAACAGCATCTTCTCCACAGGTGAGTTATGAGTGAGGGACAGTCCATTTTGGGATGAGGGACAAAAACTGAGTTTCCTTCTCGCCCTTCCATTCCCAGTGGGACACCAATAAAAGCTCATTCAAAAACAGAGCTCAAAGGAACAGCCAAGACCAGATACTTCCAGAATGTCTTTTTATTAGTAAGCCTTTTAATTTACATGCTCAAACATAACAATCATCCTCCTGCCTTCATTTAGTCCTTGCAGGGCCTTTGCAGGAACACACCCTGCTTTACTAGCAGAGCAGGGATGGAGGGGAAGGAGGCACCACAGCAAAAAGCAAACCTGCAGGGCTCCCTTTAGCACATCTGGGAGAAGCAGCTGGAGAAAATACATTAGAAATGCAAGAGAAGAGGGTATCTTAGGGAGCCAAAGACAAGAAAGCAACAGAAAGAGACGACAAAATGAAGCAAGGAGGCACCAGCTACTGGGACCCTGTCCCTGCTCTCCTTCTCACCAAGATACATTATTAGCAGGGTGACACAATGTTGTAGCAAACATGAATATGCATCAGTTATTATGCAGCAGCCATTTAGGGGCACGCTGCTGATTTATGGACCTGGCAGCTGCGGCACCAGCCAGCTGCAACCTAGAGGGATGGGGACAGTGAGCAATGCTGGCAGAGAGGTCCACAGAAGACCTCCAAACCCAGCCCTTCAACAGTCATGGCAAATAAATTCATCACCAAATCTGTAGCCATGCAGAGGCAAACAATGCATTGTGTGTAGGAAACCATCATGCAACTCAACAGAAACATAAAGAAAGGTTATGGTGCAAAATTTAAGTTTGGATCAGCAGAACTTACTAACCTAGGGTCCTGAATTACCCAAATCTCACTTTGCTGCTCACAGTAAATCTCAGCCAATCAGACTTGTTAATGTGTTGCTTATATCCCCTCCCTCTGCATAAGTCTGGATTTTAAAAAATCCAAGCAATTTTGTTGCTGTGGGTGAGTTAAGTGCATCACTGTCACATCATAGACCTGCTATAAAAAAGACTGAAGATGTGAGGATTTCAGCTCTCCTCACTGAAAAGGAAGGCATTTCCCTTTTGGCTCTGGAGCAACAAAGGGACACTGTCCAAGGACTCATCCTGCTTGTCCTGCAAGCATCGCAGAATGACATGAGACATACTCCTTAAACTCTGAGTGGCCTCCACACAGGTTCATATATCACACCCCTCAGCAACACATGACTGGCACAGCAGATCAAGGAACAAGGAACTCCACCCTGCAATGCAGAACCCACATCAGTTAAGTGACTTCCTGGTCACACAGGAAACTTATGGTAAAGCTGGGAATTTCTGTTCCCCCACATTCGAGCTTTTGTCGTAAAACACGTGCTCATCAGTGGCTGTGGTTGAGTGTGCAGGGGACAGGAGCACAAAGCCTTCTCCTCAGTCACAGCCTCCAGCATCTGCTGGATGACCTGCACAATCAGCAAAAGCCGGGGGGGGGTTTCCTTCCAGAGCTTCCTTGGGAGTCCACAGCAATGACAACAAGCAGGATTTGGGTGGGCTCACAGCCAGCATCTGTAGGCCAAGTAAGGCTGAAAAGAAACCACAGAAATGCAAGACACCAAGCCTATGTCAGATGTGGTTCCTCAACACTGGAGCCCAACAAACTGATTCACAAAAAAACAAAGCCCCTGAGAGCAGAAGAGCAGTTGAAGTCCCTCTGACAATGCCTAAAGGTTAGGTGTACCTACATCTTTGTAGAAGTCCCCAACTTGATTCCAGTCCCTCACAACCCTGGGAGAGTCAATGAGTAGATACGGGTCTGGCTTTGGCACTGCACTTGACATGGCCATAAGGCTCCAAAGACCCTGCCCAATTTAGGTGTTCTTCTACACAGATCAACAACTGATGGAGAAATGAGCAACACTGGGCTCTGGACCTCACTTGCACCAGGCACAACAGAGTGGGCAAACACTCACTCCAGTCACATGAATTGGATTTGCCTGATGAAAGAGGTACAGATAGGAAGCAAACCATGCCTTGAGCTTCAGGGATGACATCTTGCTGTGAAGAGTGTCGGAAAGTGCATAAAGTGAATAGACAAAGAGATGCAAGGGAGCCTGGACACAATCCCGTAACTGCAAACAGAAACAAGAAAACCTTGAAGTCTTTAGACCAAGAATGTCTTCAGTAGGAGGAGATGTCAGCCAGAGACAAACATCTGCATACACTACCCTGGCATCTACCTGGTGACCAGACACAGCTGACACTTACAGAACTCTGTCCTCAGCACCTGATTTATCCTGAGAGCGCAGAAAGAGACCATGCAAAGCACAACACAAAACATCTGCAACATGAACTGGAGGAGTCACAGCTTGGGAAAAGTAAAATGCAGCAATATGGTCCTGGCAGGTGCCATTCTAAGCTGAAGCATTCTTTTGTCAGGCATGAAAATGCTACCTCCATCACAGACCAGCCTCTGCATGGCTAAGTCCCCAGGCAAATCCCATCCAGCAGCAGGAAAAGCTCCTGCACATTTGAAAAAAAAAAAAACAAACCCAAACAAAAAACAAACAACCCCCTCCCCCCCAAACCAAACCAAACAAACAAAACAAGGAAAAAAAAAAAAGGAAACAAAAGAAAAATGGGACTTCTGAACTTTGAACTGTAATGCACTGTAATTACTGTGATGTAACTTCATTAGGGCAGTGTAACAGTGTAAGTTATGGCTGGGCATCAATTACATTGTTGGGGATTCTTTACTGCCCAAAACTTTCTCCTACTCTTTTCAGTGGAAACCATTTCTGGTCCAAGAGCAGGGTCTCATCCTGCCAGATTATCTGAAAAGCAAAAACACCAGTTTTCTCTTTGAAATTTGTCTAGCTCTGGTTGTCCCTGCTGTCCATACAACACTCAAATCTTTATCTTCTGAAGCCACTGACTTCCCTAACACCTTGCAGCAATGAGATGCCAAAACTATAAACATCACTTCTTTTTATATGCATATACATGGCTTCTCATCTTCCTTCCTGGTGTCCAGCCATCTCCCCCCCAGCCTCTCAGATTTTCTGGTCTTGCTGCTCAAGCACAGCTCTGCAGCACTGGGGAAGCACACCCTGCAGAGACATTTAGAAACACAGCAGCATTCATTGGATTTATTCTAGGACTTTATAAGGCTCATGCAAACAGTTCTGTATTTGACCTGAAAAAAATAACCACAGAAGGCAAACTTAGAACTTCAAAGATGACTTCTCCTGACAGCCCTAAGCCATTATCTACGTGCAGTATGGACAAGGTGCAAGCTTTTATTGCTTCCCAAAGGAAGGGATAGGACAGCCCAAGCCAAGGAGTAAGAACCAGACAAGTGAGTCCCACAACCGAGATCTCGCCTTGAAGGTTCACCCGAAGGAAAGGACAAAAAGTAGAGTCCTTGCACTGACACCACTAAAGCCAAGACAATCAACACTGGCTAAGGATCTCACTCAGTTTATTGTAATGTTCAACCTTAGCCCATTTGGAGCACTTATCTCTCTCTGTATCTTGAGACAGCAGCAAGGCAGACTGATGTTACCTTTGAAAGCACAAATATATAATATTAAAGAAAATACACCTTTGTTCAGCCAATGAGGCACACAGAGTGCCTACAGAGCAACTATAAAACTCAGCCATCATAAAGCAGAAGGAAAGAGGTGGCAGAGTTGCTTCCTCTTCCCTGGAGATCTGGCTGCCATGAGGAATTGCATATGATGCTGGCACAGAGAACTTGCTCCTGGGATCAGCAGCTGAGTGTTTTCCCAGGACCCTCTGCTAAGAGGCTTTCCCATACCACTGGCTCCTAAGCATACACAGAACCTCCCTAAGGAGTTTCTGCAACAGGGTGACAAAACTAAGTCTGTAATCTCTGGGTTCATTCAGCCTTGTGTGCGTACAGGCATCTGTTAGATAATGCCTAGGGACCATGGCACAGGAACTGCAGCAGTGAAGATCAAGCTGACTCACAGTTCTTTGGCTTTGGTTTAACACATAATTAATTAATAAATAAATAAACCAAAATCTGAACCTCCCTTCAGCCCACCGGGAAAAATCCAAGCATCTGCCTTCAATTCCCCAGCACATATTTAATACAACTGTATTATTACAAGTAAAATTATTTTCTATATGCTGTGTGTGTGAAGATCTGTTACACGACCTACATCACTCTGCAAATCACTGACTGCTGGGAGTATTTCATGCTATCACCCTTTGCCATCAGCCCCCAGCAAATGAGTCCTGACCTTTTATTCAATCAGTAATCCCTGCCCTCACAAGCACCAGCAAAGACACAAGAACTGAAGCTCTGATACTTACGCCATGATCTTTGGAAAGGTGGTTGAAAATTGGACCTTAGGGCACTTAAAAGCTCATACAACTACATCCTGGGCTACAGCAAATACCACTAAAAGCAGCTCCAGGCAGGGCTGGGAGGACATAGAGATGAGATGTGGAGTCCCTTGTGCCCTTAAAGGAATTTCCAACTGCCTTGCCCTAGAAAAGCAAAGATATACACCCTTCCCAGGTGTAACAAAAGGCTTCTCCCCCATGGTTCCTTGCAAACATTGCACAATCTATTCCCTGGCTTTCGCAAGTCCATCACTCCCCCATGGCATCCCCCTTTCCCTGTTTCCCAACTGGCCATGGGGCCTGGTGTCCAGTTCCTCTCTTCCCTTTGGTCACTTGCCCCCAGCCCTCCCCTCTGTACCACCCACAAACCTGAGACACTATATAACTGAGAAAAAACACACGATCCTTCTCTTTGGCATCTGGAATCCACCTTCGGCACATGGAATAAATGCCTGCTGGAATTAATCTGGGGCTGGGAGCCTTATGTCTCTCTCCTGAGCTAGCTGGTAACGTGTGTGATTGTGTGAGCTTGATTGCTACCTGAATTCTTCTCAAGCAGTTTCTCCACTGGAGAGGCTGACTTGGGATCTAGTAGGGCTGTAGCTGTGCTCTGAAAAAGACACTTTTACAATGGGATGTGCACCAAAAGATCTAAGTTTGCTCCTACTGGTGGCTGCATCATCCCTTTTCACACCTTCAGGCTTTTTTAGGTCTGCTACTATAAATACAGACTGTAACAACTAAGAAGGTGCTGTTCCAGTAGTGGGAGTCTGGTCTTATGCATGATCTGAGGTTCCCCTCTAATTCTGCTCACCCACACCCACAAAATTTGCTCTTTGCTGACCATTCAAGACTGCAACAGTGTTTGAGTAATGCTGAATGTCACAAGGCTGCCAGGGGGTTTATTTCTTTCCCCAGTGATTGGGAAAAAGCAAGAAATGGACAGGTGATGTGAACTGGCACTGTTGAAGATGATCCAGTCTAGTAAGATCATGCAAAGTTCCTGGCTCTTGTCATGACCCCATCTGTCTTGTGGGCTTTGAGTGGATTAAAGAATTGCGCACAAACTATGAAAATAATCCCCCTGAGGAAACAGTCATTTGGAAGAACTACAGAAAATCTTCACTTTTGGACAAGAATGTCTTTCAGAGTTCTGGTGGTTTGGGGTTTGCCTTTTTTTTTTCTTAAGGGAGCAGAGAACCGCAACACTACCTGCAGTCAGAGGCTCTACTCTCCTCAGATCCTTGGAATGACAAAATTCTCTTTCCTTAAAAGAATAACTTCAGAGCTTAAACTTGAAATCTGAATTTTTACAGTCTTGCCAATGTTGTGAGATCTCAAACATGATCATGTACCTTCACAGGAGCCTGGCAGAGACAAGCTGCCAGTTAGATTTTGAACAAGGGTGATGTGCTGATAAAGCTCCCTCTTCACTTAAGGGTGGGTAGAGGAGCTCATCATGTGTTGTTTTTCAGGGATCCTAAGGAACATCCAGCAGTCTCTCACTCTTGTACATCATTCACACCTATCTAGAAATAAACTGCTGCTTGGTTTCTCCCTAAAAATCCTCTTATTTTCAGAAAGCAACACCCTGAGGACCACATGTGTCCCTACAATGAACCTTCAAGGCCACAGCATGGTGTAGTGGGTACAGTTCCCACACAGCACTCCTTGTTCCCACACAGGAACTTCAACTGAAGAAATAAAACTAAAGAAATTAATCAAGTGTTTGCAAGGAGCTTTTTCTAAAAATGGAAAAATTCCACAGAAAAACCACCATCTCACAGGCCAAGCCAGCCAACTTTAACCTGAAGGTTACCACTCAAGGCAAAAAGACAAGCTGCAATGGTTTGTAATGTGAGTATATTAACAGAAGATAAAAATTCCTATTCCAACAGCAAGGAAAAAATAGAGTTCAGAAGACTGAATTTGTCAACTTAGCCTCACAATCCATCCATCCTTAAAAACTTACAGTAGAGCTTGTCTCACTCTTAATCAGTTCCCTCCATCAAAGGATGATCAGGCTCTAGGATCTACCATTATTGCCTTTCATCCGTAGACTTAAGATTAGGGCAGAGAAGATGAAGACCTGTATTGAAGGGAAATATATTTGAGGTTAGTATTACTTGCCCAAAATGGAGAGTTTCCGTAAAGAAGCTGTTCTAAGTGGTGGCTGCCATTCCACAGGCTTCATTTTCCCTCTACTTCCTCAGTTTTGATCAAACTCAGGACACACTATGCCAACTCCAACAGGAAATCTGAATTAAGCTAACAGTCAAAACCCTGATCAGATACAAAAGTTCAAGTAGCTGGCCTTTTTTTCCCCTCTCTTTCAAGTGGCTGCATGGTCGTAAGACACCACCAGTGTGACCAGCCAAGGTCATTGTGAAACACAGCCAATGGCCCAGGCTGAGTTTTACAGGTGACAACTTCTTCACACCACTTTAGACAAGTGTTTTACTCTACGAGTATACACTTTAAGCAAGTGTTTCATCCTTTATTCTACAGCCCCAAAGGAATTGTTGCTTTTGCAAAGAACAAAACAAAAATGCAAGTTCAGAGAGTATTCTGAAAAACAGAATGAACACAGACTTCATGAAGTTCACTCAAAGGTTTTCCACTGTACCTAAACATGAAGTGTGCTCTCTAGATCTAAACTAAATCCCTTTTCTTAAACCCGTGGAGGCAATTTACTCTCTAAAGTAGCCACTTTTCATACAGTAGCTCAGAAGAGAACATGCAAGATATCTCTGTGAGCTGTGTGGGTGCCTGACACAGCTGTGACAAGCACACTTCATACAGCCCTCTTAAGATAAGGCTGCCATAGCTAAACGAGGCAGAGAAAAGGTATTTACTTGAAACAGGTTCTCATTCCTTTGACAACATCCCATGGTATGAACTTCGCTGCTCTTGCACAGTCTGGAGCAAGGGAAGGACTTGCATCTCCCAGCCACCACCAAGTGAGTGTGGGAATGCAGTGGGAAAAAAGGATCCTGCCACTCGGCTGGGCTGGCATTCCCTCCAGCCAGACCAGGCTTGCAGGCTGGGTACCCACAGCACCACGTACTGTCTGTGCCTTGCCCGCAGCAGCTGCAGCGCCAGCGGACAAAAGCTCCCACAACCTCTCCAAAGCTGAATTTGCAGCAACACGTTGCTCCTTATGGAAAAAACCACAACATGCTCATTTCAAAGTAGCCAGCTGGTGAGGAACAACAATACCGAGAGAAGAAAAAAAAACACAAACCACTTAGCACCACTTCCCTTTCTTTCTCTCACACGGAGTTGAGAAGCTTATATTAATTGCAAAGCATGAGAATCTGAACAAACACCCTCCTTGGGCAACCAGGGCCAACCCCAGGAAAATATTTGCATCTATGAGATGTGCAAGTTGTGCAACCAGCAAAAAATCAAGAGAGATAAGGCAGGGACCTTTCATTAGGATCTACAGAAACTTGCAACTCTGTAGTGCTGACTCAGACTAAGGCAAGCTACTTTAGTTTTCTCTCCCTTGCTCTAGCCTTCACAGGGGAAATAATATCAGCCAAATTCATATCCAGTCTGAAGGCACTAGACAGTATTTGCAGAGCTGAATCAGAAACCAAAGCAGCCTTTCACGGACTACCAGAGGGAACTGGGTTTCATGCAGTGGGAGTTCTCTTCCCATCTTTATGGTAAAATTTTAAGGAAGTTCTTGGTGCAGTAAGGTTGGGTCTACCATGGACACAAAAGGCAACTTGATGGTATTACACAATTTCCCATGCCCAAGGCTTGATATGGCCTTGTCTGCCTAGATTTAATTACATATGTATGTTATTAGGGAGTTAGGAAAATTAGTTAGAAGGTCATATAGTTACAAAACCTTTCTGAAAGGATGGGAGGGAGGGCAGGAGGGAGGGATGCTGGTTTCTCCCGCCAGCTTTTAAAGCCCCATGTCAGCACCTATTCAACCAGGAGAGCAAACAGCTGAGTGACACTGCTGCAAATCTTCCAGAGACTTATAAACCATCTCCTGTTGACAAGGCAACCAGCATGCCATCGGTGGCAAAAATTAACCAGTAAAAGGTTCTCGTTTGTCACAGTGCATCCAGCCAGCAGCAGGCTGATGCCAGCAAAAGGCCGGCCCTAAGCATGTACCTAGGAATGCATGGGAGCTGCAAGGACCTGATGCTGTGCCAGGTGCCTCCCTGTTGGGACTCTTCAAACACTGTCAGCTGTTTACTGTACCAAAGGTCAGAGGGAACAGACAACAAGGGAAGTAACAGAGAAAAAACATGGTAACTGCAAGCCCTGATATACCTTCCATACTGAATTAAAAACCTCCTGAGCATTTTCATACTTGCCCTCTCTGTTCCCTAGAAGCATGAGATGAAAAGTACAAAAGTTCGTGGTGAACATCTGTAGCCAGGAAAGACAGCAGGGAGAGATCAAATGCATTGTGAAGTGAGGAAAATGCACCATATAATGGAATATAAGGTATTTTTTTTCCTTTTTCTGTAGAACAGCATGTGTGCTTCCCCCCTAGAACCACCCAGAAATTCCACCTCTAACAGACCTCTTGCTATTACAAAGTTTGAAGCGACTGCAGTGCACACACTAGACAGACTCTCCAGAGCAGCATTTAATGGGTGTCTGAAGTAATGGGAATTATAGCATGAGTATCAACAACAAAAAAAATTGGGGTATAAAACTGACTCTTTTTTTTCTTCAGGGTTGTAGCATTGAATCATGCTGACAACACAGGCATGAGATGGAGGGTGAAGACTCTGGCATGGCAGCATCCCCTACTGAGCAGGCTGGCAACCAGCTGTCAGCACAAGGATTCAGAGGCTGAGTTCAAGCTCTGTGGGCTCTTGCTATGGACAGGTTTCTCACTCCCAAAACGCCCAGTATACTGCATTTCTGCCACCGGGCTAATTCTTCCCCAGCAAAAGGCATGATGGAACAAGTGCTCCAAATCAAAGGGGAAACTCAGCCAGTCAAGAAAATCCTCCCCAGGCTATCGGGCTTTAATCCTTTCGGTTGGCTGAACTTCATTTTTCTAGTTCCTTCAAGAACAGCTCTAGGTCTCCTCCAGCCTGCTCCCTGCAGACCATGCCAGGGTCTTCAGAGAAACCATGAAGGTCCAATCAAATGTGATACAATCTACAGAAACTCGCTCCATCATCCTCAAACCACAATATGGCATTTAACAGTGCTTCAGTGTTAGGAAAAAGGCCCTCCCCTAACAGAGTTTTACCCATCAAGCCTGGAACACCCAGACATGCAGCCCTTTTTGAGGCACTGGAAGGCTTCTGCTGCTATCACCTGCTGAAGTCCCCATGCCACTGTTTCTGCTCTAGATTTAGAGGTCTCATGTCTTTCCCCACTCCAAAATACAATACCTATTTGGGCACATGCAGGAGGTCAGGAGCTCCTGAGAAGTACCTGACTAACCCCTAACCTATGTCAGCAGCTACATGGCCTCAGTATGAAATGATGGGCCAAGGACAACACTGTTCCATTCATACCTACACTTTCTGCCTTCACTTGGTTAAAATATCCCTTGGTCCAGAGCTGGGACAGGACTGGTGCTCTGCTCCTAGGAGCATCTCTGAGAGGTGTTTAACTTGGTCTTCCAGTTGCTGTCTCAATGACATACCTCTCCTCCCCTCTTGGCCAGCAAGGATTCAAAGTGAAGGGTAGCTTCTTGACCAAAGGAAGATGAACCTGCTTACAGATCAGACAGCCAAGGACAGACCACATTCAACAATCTTGCCTCCTTTTTGTGCTACCGCAGCATGCTCAGTGCAGCTAGTCAAGGCAGGGCTCATCTCACCTACAGCACAGTTATGTCCACAAGAGCCCATCACCCAGAGCCTCTCTGTCATCAATGAGCAGAGACAGGCACAGTCTGTCCAATCTGTTTCAGGCATCCATCTGCACTACAATGAGGTGGAAGTGCTCACTTCCTCTGCTGCATGTATAGGGGGACTGAGGGGCTGGGGTGTTAGATGCCAACATCTGCACTGGGGAATTGCACCCTGATGTTCCCCATCTTGCACTTTACTGGTAAGCTTTTCAGAGAGAGACTATCTTGCCCTGCACCCAACATGAAAGCACTTCAGTCCCTAAGGGCTGAGGGTAACACTACACTTCAAGTGGGAGATGAGAGGCCCATGCCCTTAAGTGTTTACCATCAAGAAAACTTCACAACACCTTCCCTGTAATGATGTTCCAAGTGGTTCCAAATAATTTTGGGGATGGCTGAAGAGAAGACAGAGCTGCAGGTCTCAGCCTGCCTCTGTGTTAGCAGGTGAAGAAAGAACATCCCAGGCACCAAACACTTTGTGCTGTGAGAACTCAGAGAGCCTGCAAGGCTCACTTTGTGCCTATCAAGAGGTGCACCATGACAGGCAGGGAAGGATGAAGGCATGCAGCAGGGCTGGGTCAAGGACATGGGAGAGGACTGCAATTTCTTCGAGTAGAGAAACCTGGGATTTACAGGCCAGCCTTGAGGACTCTTCTTTTCATGACTTCTGATATACAGTCTTTTGGGGCAGGTAACGCAGGAGGTTGATGTAGACTACTGCAAAATAATGAGTCTAGGGGCAGGAAGCCAAAGCAGATGGCACACGTTAAATGGAGCTGTCATGCTGCTGGTCTGACCAGGGGAGAGATGGAGGAGGTGTTCTGAGACTTGTGAAACCATCAGCCCTTGTGCTACAGAAAATAACAAAATTAAGCTCAGACAGGGACTGCAGGCAGAATAACTTCCTTGATAACAGGATGCATGGAGGAGAAGCTGCTACAAGGGGCCCTCAAATCAAAAAGGGGAAAAAAAGCAAGCATAGAAGAGACTGCACAACATTCACCCAAGGTAGGACTGAACTGAAGGGTTCAGAAGAAAATGAGAAGTTTAATTCAGCTCCCTGAAAGGGTGACTTACTGTTGGCAGAGCTTTTTCTTCCACCCCAGCATTCAGTTGTCACCAATCTCACAGGCTCCTACCTCAGATTTTAAACATTACCTCTTTGCATTCTAATCCCAACAGCACTTGCTCCCCATGCCCCAGCAGAGCAAGCCATGCTGAGAAAGTGTGACTGCTGGTTGTCCACCTCCACGCAGCAGCTGCCAGTCACATCCCAGCTCCTCAACACAACCCATTTGATTATTTTGATCTGTTCAGGTGGTAGCATTCTTTTTCTTCTCCTCTGGGATTTCTCCTCAAATTGCTCCAAGCTGCAAATTGAATAAATTAATTCCAAGTGCAGAGACTTTGCAACAAAGGAGTAGAAAACGTGAACTGACCTGAGAGATGCTGCACTGCCCACCAGCCCAGCCACTGCAGCCAATAGAGTTCAACCAACTTCAGTTGAATCGGAACAAGACCGCACAACCCTGTTGCAATGCAATTGCAGAGCTTGCCAAGAAAAACCCCATATACTTAGCAGCATGCTCTGAGAAAGCCCAGCCCGCTCCCAGGCACTCAGCTTCCCACCTCTTCACAAGGAGCACACTTCAGATAAGCAACTCTATACAACTTTTTTTTTTAACTGT
The DNA here is from genome assembly GCF_965231275.1 of Zosterops lateralis. Taxonomy (NCBI): domain Eukaryota; kingdom Metazoa; phylum Chordata; class Aves; order Passeriformes; family Zosteropidae; genus Zosterops; species Zosterops lateralis. The sequence continues at coordinate 44,996,046 of NC_139761.1, forward strand.
ACATCTTCCACTAAAACTTAGGAGTGCTTTCCTTAGCCTTCTCAAGAGCATCCTTGTTTTCCCTTTCCAAGGCAATTGTTTCTCCTTTAAAACAGTAGAAATTTCAAGCCAGCTTTTACAGCTCAGTTTGCATCCACGGATTGGTGACTACAAAATCCAACTAGCTGCCCTGGGCCTTTATAAATCCCCAGCCAGGAACCTGTACCTTATGGGCTGTAATCCTCCCCCATCTCTAAAGCTGGCTGGTACCAGAGGCTCCTCCCTTAGAGAATCACCACCAAAACCTCCCTTGCTGCCACAGCAAGGACTCAGCAACAACTGCCCTGTTTAAAATATTTGAACAGGCTACGGCCCCATTGGAATCAAAGGAGGAAGACAAACCTAAATCCCAGGAATTACACCTCTGCATGGGCGGCTTCTTCTCAGCAGCTCACTGTCAATCCTGAAGAGGTTTATCATCCACTCCAGGGTTGCTCTGAATTACCCCAGAGGTGAGCATATTTCAGCAACAAATTAAACTGTCACGATACATTCCTTTCTACACTGTTTTTTAGAACATGTGAGCCTTGGCTGCCAGAGAATTGTTTTGGAAAGATTAGATTAGGTGCCTCGGAAACTGCTTTGGAAAAAAAAAGTAAAGGGTTTTTGCTTCTTGAAGAAACCCACCTTTTTTTTTTTTTCCCTTTCCCTGGGAAGTTTGTTTTAATTTTTAACCTCAAATTTTTGGTCAAATAACTGCATCTTGTTTTTTAGATCTTTCCACAAAAAGCGCCTCGGTGCAGATGACCAATAGGGAGACTGCTCATTTTGCAATCATCTGCCACCAACAAAAATTAAGATCCTAAAGCCCTCTGATTTTAAAAATAATCCCCATCCAGAGGCCTCCAACATTTCTATTCAACTGACCAAATCTTCTAACTGTTTTTCCAACTCATAACAAGACACTCAGTTTTAGCAGGGCACGTCTATCCATTTCTTCGGACACAAACCCCACTTACAGCCTGGAAGACTGACATGCAAAGGACTGCCATCCCAGCCCTCCACTCACATCACTTCCAAGACCAGACACCTAAAATATTAAGTAACAGTCAAGACAGCCTTGCTTGAAATGATAAAAGGAAACAAACTCCCACCTTCTCAGGGTTCATTGTGATAAGAAAGCATTTCTCTCATCAGAAAATCAGATTAGCAACACGTCAACAGCTGGGTGCTGAATCTTCTGACACTCATCAGTTACCAAAGGAAATGGGAAGCTGACCTTGCAGTCAAAGTGCCAGACTAGGACAATAATTTCTGTTCTCAGCTCTGCTCTAGGCTCCTCTTGTTAATGTGAATTTTCATTCCCCAGTTCCCAGCTGCAAAACGAGGGGTTGTAATAATGTCTCTCCTCTCCCTGCTCAGTGCGTGCCCCAGCTATAGGTGCTGGTAGATACTTGGCCATTTTTCACTTTCTAGCAGGTATGAGGGGCAGCCAAGCCTGGACACTTCATAGACTGGAAAAGGGTGGCTGCTTAAGATACACACCACAGAGGAAGAAAAACAGTAGAGGTATAAACCAATATCTACTGAACAGAGATTAATGTGTTCATCACAGAAGGAATGTGAAGCAGAGGACATCTTATCAAGTCCCTGATAATCAGGTGGAGTAGTTGTGGGGATCAGATGACTGTAATTTGCTCATGAATCAGAGATTTCCACCCTCGTCCATGTACCTCCCTGCTTTGCCACAGACCTGGTGAGACCCTGCACACGTCCCTGTGACTATGAGCCACACTAGTACATACCCTTGTTTCTGTGGAAAAGCAGGGTCTGAAGCACTTTTCCAGGTCTAGATCTGACTCTCTCATACCTCTGTGTCCTACCTCCGCCATGGTCATGGTAGCAATTTCTTTCCAGTGCATATGCTTTGGGAATCAATACTTTGATTTTGGAAATTATAGGGGCCACCAGAACAGCTAGAGAGCCATCAGCTGCAACTGAGTACCACAGAATGGAGGACATGCAGCTGTACCCCTAGGAGGAGAAAGAGCAGATCTGACCCTCTAAGACTTCAGTACAGGCAGCACACACCCCAGGAGAATAGTGAGGCAGAAAGTGAAGCAGGGATTTGCGTGCGGCTCCTCATCCTTCGGCAGCTACACTGACTGCCAGATGGGAGGTGACACCACCAACCAGCATGGCAATGTCCTCCCCCTGCCTAGCCCCCAGCACTTATCCTCACCCTGCCTCTCACATCAGTGGAGCAAGAAGCCAGCACATGCTTGTCAAAGCAGGTCAGAGAGCAGACCACTTGCCCAAGGCTGCCTGTGTGGAAAGTGGGACAAGCCCTCCAGAAAAAGCTGGCCAGCCTCTTACAATATCATGCAAATCAGGAAAAGGCCGGGAGAAACAAGAGTGGGAGAGACCTTGCACGACCAAGGTTATATTATAAGGTTATGCATTCATCCTCTGCACACAAGGAGGGGAAGCAAGGGGTGCAATGCACACACCAGGCAGGAGGTATCTCCTGCTTTCACCAGCACTTGCTAGGTTTGCATTCTACAAAGCAGAGTTGGGCTGTACACAGCAGGAGTCTAACAGAGTGGGACCCAAAAGGAACCACTGCATCTACAGATGGAGATCCAAGGGGAGAAAATGAAAAAAATTAATCAAAGAATTAGTATACCCACAAGCCAGGATCTGTCCCATACAAGAAGCAGTGATGTTTTACTTACTTAACATAATCAACTACTGTTTTATCTATTTACCACACCAACCAAAGCCTGATTTCTCAGGCCCAGCTTTTTCCTGGAGAATGAATTCCAGTCCCTCACATAACATTAAGCCCCTGACATCCAATGCAAAGCAATCAGCAGGGAAGGAGCATGGCTGCTACAATCACTACAGAAACAGAGGACCTAGTGCCACACCAGGAATACTGCTCTGGCTGCTGCAGTGGCTATCTGGGGTGGGATGGAATCGATCATTTGCAGGCTCCAAATTTATACATTCAAGCTTATTCTATACACATGGTTTGAAGCAGGCTGAATAGAGCTGGATGTAAGCCACGGAATCGCTGAAGATAGCACGGAGTGTCAGAGCGCTCAAGATAGAGCGTGATCCTGGAGCAGGCCGACACGATAGCTGCCTGTTACCCCAAAAAACTGCTGATGAACAGAGCTCACTTCTCAGCAAGCCTCTAAACAAGATCCCAGCTTGCCTCGGGCACAAGCACTTGCTGGCCAGACTCTCTGGAGATTTTTCACTGGTTTGCCTTTCTCAGGGAATATGGTCCCATGCACTTCCACTGCCAGCCAGCCATGCCTCGGTTCAGCCCCGACCAGCAGGAGAGCCAATATACTACTGCAAAACAGCAGCCTCCACAATGCCTTTTCCCACTGATCTCCTCCTCACCTCTCTCCCTGCAGAGCCTTACCCAGGGAGAACAGGGCAGTCTGGAGCAGCCCCCGCTGTGCGCACCTGCATCCCTCATTTCACTCCTACTCCCTGGCTTTTTAGATCTTGCTCCTCTTCTTCTCTCAGTAAGAGCACAACACCCTCTTCATTTCACAGGCCACAGCTTCTCCCTCACGTCTGCTGTTCTCTCAAGGATGCTAAACAAGCAGAAGACGTACAGGCATCTTCCCAGAGACATTGCAGCAATGTCTCTTTTTTGTATTTGTCAAGTTATTGCTCCCACACACACACATTTAAACTCAGCTCCACCAGCTCTTGAATTTAACTTGCATACGAGCAGTCTGATCTATAATGGATTTAGCTATGCAAAAGGAAAAATCCTCCTCAAGTTTGGCCCACAGCACAGCAGTATACAAGTACCTGGGCTGCCACTGCCTCTGCATTATCAGAGAGCCTCACCCAGGGCATCCTACCCCTTTAGCAGACAGGCTGGATATTTGCTAGTTATCTGCTAGGTCAGTATTCCTCCTACAGAAAAGTCCAGTGAGATAAGCAACCAGCCTAGCCAAGGCCAGATGGGGGGTCAGGACTCCCCAGCTCACAATCCTGTGGCTTTGACCACAAAATCATCTTTCAGCATAGAGATCAGCTGTTCCAAGAGCCCACACTGCTGTCAGATGGGCACCACAGGCAGGTCATGCATTAGGACAGTAAGCATGCAAAGACTGTTCCTCTGCAGGCCTTCAGGTCAGTTAGCACCACACACAGGAAGCTACAGAACCATATCCCACTAGTGAGAAGTTGGTAACGGGGTTTTGGCTTTACTGGGCTGGTCATTAAACAGTGCTAGTCCCACATTATAGAGAAATAGGTAACAACACACAGAATAAACCAGATCATCCTGAAGTATTTACCTCTGGATATCTGTAATTATAAACCAAACATCATCAGCTTCTCTCTCTCCCTGCAGTAAATAATTAACTGCAAAAGAATAGTCGTCTTGGCTCCATCCTCCCCAATCAATTCTGCTTTGCAACAACGTGCTGCCTGGATTGCTGCTCACTGTATCGGTGCACCCCGGTGTTATCCAAACCCCCTCAGAAGACAGAGGAGAGGTGGAACTGTTCACTTCAGCACAGCACAGACCTTTCCTTCAGGGTACAAGGGGGCATCGTGGCATAACTCCCAGTACTTCAAGCAGACAGCTATGACATACATAGCTTAGCTCATGCACTGCTGCAACACCACTGCAACCATCAACAGAGGCAAATCACGCACTCTGAGCACTCCCATCACACCCCTCTGGACTGCCTGAGATTTATTTCCAAGGCAGAGCAAATTTCCTCCCCTGAAAGACAAGGTTTTCTATTCCTTTCATTGTCTTTGAATTATCCTCCTCACCCCTAGATTTCATCCAGGGGTAAAAAAAAAAAAAAAAAAAAAAAAAGGAACCACAAAACAAACCACATCTTCTTTATAACAGAAACCTCGATTTTTTTTTTTAAGAGACTTTCATTTTTGAATACTAGATCAAAGTTGAATATTGTGACTGCTCAGTCATGCACTCTAACCTGCACAATGACCTGTTCACCTCTTGCCACCTACCCTCATCAACCTGAATTTCATACAGACTCTGTAAGTAATAGTTAAACCAGAAAACAACCAGAGCAGTCATTCCTTTTGCCCTACTGAAAAGACACCTCCTGGCTGTAAACCCAGTGGGGAGGAAGGATGATGCCAGGAGGAAAGCAAAATTGCATGGCAGGAAGGCTGGGTTTGGTCAGACAGCAGATGGAAGCAGGTTACATACAGATATACAACCAGGGAACAACACAAGGGCATTTGATCTGGTTGCTTTCTTAATATTCAAAGTCAAATTCACTCTTGAAATAGGCATAAGGAGCAAGCAAAAATGTGAGCTGGGAAAAACCTCCAGAACTGCAGGAACACCCTCCCTGCAACAGCCAGAAAACACGGGGAGAAGCAGAGAAGCATTACCACCAAGCAAACATCTTCATACTCACACACAGTCTGGGTTCAGTTTTACATTTTTATGAGTTTAAACACATACCAGATTTAGTTGAGCTGACTATGAAGTGCTCAATAAAAAACTCCACCAGGAAGGTAGGAAAAAAGAGGAGAAAAGGCTAATTTAGACTCAAAAAGCATGGAAAGAGAGGTTCAAGAAAGAGGCAGAAGAAAGAATAGAAGGAAAACCATGACACAAAAGAGATAAATGAAACAGATACCAGGGACAGTTCAGGAAAAGATAAACCATGCAAAAATAGAATGAAAACTGGAAGGGAAAGATAAGAGAATAAGAAACATGCCATGGCAGATCAGTTGAATAGCAGTTGGGAAATAGATCATTCATTTAATCTCATCCATATTTGTCAAATAATTTGTTTGAGTAACACTCTTTTGTGATCTTCAGCCAGGTATAGAGCTGATCAAGTATCATGTCATAAATATATTATTAGATTACTACAAGTAAAATTCAAACATACATTCAACATTTTTATCTCCTGCTTAATAAACTCCGGTTCTAAGTTTATAGTTCAAAAATGTTAAAATAGAAAGTTGGGTATAAATTACAGCTAAAGAGGACTTGAAGCACAACCATTTTGCTTTTCCTAGGCTGACAAAAATACAGTATACTGTATAACTCATCTTGAGAGACAGAAGAGAATCACCACCCTCCCACAAGGAATCCCCCTCTATAGGCAGTACTTTCTGTCTTGATTTTATTTTGTTGAATATTTCCCCAGTATTCAACTTTTCTGCTCCATAATGGTTTTTCACCCCAAGAAAACCTGGTAAGCTCCAAGGGCAGCCTAACAGAACAGTAAATTTGGGGTGCACTGGTAGCAGGAGAAAAGGCAGTGGGAGCCATATCCAGCAAATGGTTATGTTTGAGCTGAGCTCTGCTCCTCTTAAAGGGAAGGGAAGTCTGGTGAAAGGTGGACAAGGATGCCTCAGGATCTCTACTCTCACAGGGAAAAGTTTCCCACAGTATCAGCAGCCTTCTCCAAACCTCCCTGGGAGAACCAGGGGAAAAAAAAACAATAAAAAAATAAAAAGTCAATTGGCAATTTTTCAGCCTGTTTTTGTCCCCCCTCCCCCAAGACAAGAGCAAGGTCCCCTGGAGAATCCTCAGACCATGGGGTGAAAGCTATCAAAGGCAGATCATCTCCACACACATGGTGGAAGGGCTGCCAGGGAGCCCTGGGAAGCAGAACCAGGCTCAGTAAGGAAACTGTAGCCATGGCTTTCTAGGCCGACATCAGAGGAACACCAGGCTACTCCCACTGCTGTTCTACCTTTACCACTGGCAGCAGCCAAGAATCAAATTCATCACAGGGGAGAACCACAACAAGGGCAACTCCCTGGGGCCAGAAAAGTGTCCCTCAGGTCATAAGTCCTGTTTAAATATCTCAGCAATATCTCAAACTGAGATAATTATTGCTAATTACAAGATCATTTTAATGTAAACATGAAGGGTATTACCACGCATACTTCACCTCTTTTTAATTAAAAGAAGTAAGAGGTTTGCTGAGATAAAAAAAAGACATGCTGACAGCTCCCACCCAAAAGCAGACTTTTCTACAGTGATAACACCCATCAGCCTCCAGACCCACCGAGAGGACTGAACAGGGAAATCAATCAGCATCAGCCTCCCCAGTGCTGAAATGAAGCAGTTGGCACACTATTAATCACATAGGAAAAACATTTTACGAGGAGAAGGAAAGGACCAGACGCACAGAGGGGGGGATACACATGGATTCAGTCATGGCTGTCTGAAAAACACTTGGGAAAATCACCAGCTGTAGAATTAAAATACTTCAGAGCTGTGAAGGATAAACACATCAGCAGTTCTGACTACAGCAACTCCTTAGCTGAGCCCACACCAAACCTCATGTGCTTTCCTCCATTCAAAACCAGTTCCTGCTCCAAGCTGCACATCCTACCCATGCCAACCAGACTGAAGTACATCATGACACAGCCTCAACAGGAGTTCGTGCCCTTTCTGCATTTCACAGACCTACCCAGGAGCAACCTGCACATCACAGGCTACAAGAGATATGACCACCCAACTCAGGACGCTGAAACAGTCAATGGCTTGACCTGCCATGCAATGGCTTACTTAACAAGCCATTCCCCCAAGCTGCACGCTCCTGTTTCCACCTGTCCTAAGCATTTCTCCAGCAGCTCCAGAGTTCGCCAGTCCACTCTGACTTCTCATCGCCCCTTTTATCTCCAGGCAGGCTCCACTGCTTGAGGCAATTTAAAACACATCCCCAGTCAGGACCTGTATGGGCCAAGCGATCCATCAGATGCACCTTTGCTTGTGGTGAAGCCGCTGCAGCCCCGGCCGCCGCACAGCCTTTGCAGGGCAGCAGGGCGCAGGCAGGCTGGGCACGCCGCAGAGCCCCGGCGGCGGCGTCCCTGGGAGAGAGGGAAGGGAGGGAGGTGTCGCCAGCCCCGCAGAGCCGCATGCCCGCAGAACGGGGGACCTCGCTCCCTCGCTCACAGACGCACACGAATACAAATACCTGCACCTCCGCCACCTGCCCGCCCCCTCCGCGCGTCGCTCCGCGCCTGGCGACGCCTGGCACCGCCATGGGGCTGGTCTGTCTCCCCGAGGCGTGTCAGAGCCCAGCAGGTACCCGCTTTGGGCAAAGAGCGGGGAGTCTGGCGCTCCCCCTTTGCAGCATCACTGGAGCGCTGCGAGGGATGCGAGGGGATGAGGGAAGACGGGTGCGGTGGGCTGCAAACTGGGGGCGCGAAGAAGAGGAGGCGAACGCGGCTGCAGCTCAGGGATGTGGAGGGGAGCGGGACGGCAAGGGGGAGAAGGAAAAAGGGCTGCAGCTTGGGAGGGTGAGGACAGGAGGAATGTGCAGCGGGTGCAGAAGGAGGGCAGGGGACGGAGGGCAGGGGATGGAGGGCAAAGGGGTGCAGAGGTTGCGGCTCGGTGTACCCACCACCCTCCCGTCTCGGGGCCTGGCGGGCAGCGCCCAGGCAGCGGAGTCATGGCGCGGCCCGGCGGGCAGGTGGGTGGGTGGCCGCCACCGCCCCCGACACCCCGGGCCCGCCGCCGCCCCCCGGGCCGGGGGCACGAACTCGCGGGGGGCACAGCCCCGCTAACAGGTGGCGGCGGCGCTGCCGGCCCGGCCCCGCCGAGCCGTGGGCGCTGTCCCGGCGCGTCCCACCCGCCGCGCCCCCGCGCCCGCCCGCGGCCACTCACCGGCTCGTCCCCCGCCGGCCCGGGCGGGATGCGCCTCCTGGACAGCGGGGCGCCCAACTTTATAGCCGGCTAACAGTATTATTCGCTTTCGCCCTTCCAACGTAGGAAAAACCAAACTAGACGAGGCGCCCCCCCAGGCGGGCGAAACCCCGCTCCGCTCCTCTCCTCCCCGCCGGGGGCTTTAGCCGCGCTTCGGCCCGGCGGCGAGGGGAAGTTTCCACCGCGGTGGTGGAGGCGCCCCCGGCGTGCCGCGCCCGCCCCGCATTGGCACGGGGCGCCGGGGCGCTGTGCCGCCGCCGCGCCCGGACAATGTGCGTGCGGGGAGAGCCCCAGCCGAGCCCAGCCGAGCGGAGCGGGAGCGCGCCCCGCCGGCGGCCGCGGCACACGCCCAGCCCGCGCCCCGCCCCCCCGCCGCTCCGCGCCCGCCCGCCGCCCCTGATTGGCGGCCCCCGCCGCCTCCGCCCTCCGGGTGGGCCGCGCCGCCTGTCAATCACCGCTGCCGCCCGCCCGCCGCGGCCCGGCCGTGGGGCGGTCCCTGGGGCGGCGGCGGCTGTGGCTGTGGCGGCTGTGGAGGGGCCGGGCGCTGCCTCGCCCCGGCGGGTGACCCCTGCTGCCTCCGCGCCCCGCGCCCCGGGACCCGCCGGGATCGCGGCCTTTCCCCTCAGGGACCCGTCTGCCCTTCCCGCCCCAGGCGGCCCCTCGGCAGGAGCGCCCCGCAGCCGAGGGCAGGGGAAGGCCTGGCGGCCGCTCCCACAGCCCGCCCTTCCCGCGGGACTGACCGCCCGGGCGCGCTGCCTTTGTGGCGCCCCACCGAGGGCTCTGGGGAGGACACCAGAGACCCCTGAAATGTGGTATTGATCGCCAGCCACCGGCCTGCCCGATAACGCCAGGCGCTAAACTCGGCTCACAGGGTGCACTTATCTGGCCCCTGGAAATGCCTAGAAAAACAGATGACTCCGAATTATTCAAGTGCAATTAAGGCCACAAAAGAAAAGACACCTGAATTAACTCTGTATAAGGGGTTCAGTTAGGTTTAGCAGCAGAGATATGCACTGACTGAGCAGAATTACTGCAATTTCAGATGGAGGTCCGAGCGTGTGGAAAAGCTCTTGTCTGATCCTGTTTGGGTCCCACAAGGAGCACTGCTGCATCAGAGCTGGTAAATATTGATGGACTCAAGCTTCACGTCCTCAAGTTGGGTCTGTCAATGCAGTGCTTCCCGTTCTGTCACAGCACACCAGGCATTTTCTGCTCTTGGGCACCGTGATCCACCTATTACTATTTGGAAACTGGATAGTGGATTGCATAGTCACTGTATTATCCAGCAGCTTGCAGGAGTAATCAAACTTTGATGCAGAATATGATGTCAAATAAAGTACACATTCTTGGTAATGGAAAAGCACCGTTCTCTCTGATGTATGTTTCAAGCACACTTTCACAATTTATTGTTTCCATTAGAAAAGTATTTAGTAATCTGAAAATCGATCTAAAAACCATTGTTCTAGATACTACATTTGACACATAATAAAAAAAGAAAGCTCATGCCCTGCAGAGCTTGTAGCAAGAGCAGATTAAACATGTTCTAAGGATACCCGTTGAGAGAGTCGTGCAGGTTTTCTCAGGTCTCACAAACGTGTTGCACCAGCGCAAACAAACCTGCCGGAGCACTTCTCCAAAAACCAGCACGCAAACAACACAGGTCCGAACAAAAAGGCTGAAGCTTTAACCTACCTCGAAACTCTTCCCTTGCTTCTAGCAAGCCCTCCTGACTGTGGATGACCTCTCAGCTGTGCAGAGCAGCGGGGCGCGCAGCTTGCGGGGAGCCAGCATCTCTCCGAGGAGCCGAGGGCAGAGCACAAGGGTGATGGGTTTCTCCACAGGCAGACACACGCACGCACCGCACCGCCTCTCCGGCCTACCTGTCTCGTCTTGTTTCAGCCCTTTCTAACGAGCAGGCAGGCTACTGGAGCATGCAGAAATCTTGCCTTTTTGAAGCACCCTGAAAACAAGGCTTGTATTTTTTTGGTACCTAGGTGGCCCAGAAGAACTTGTCAGGAAGGAAGCACCAAATAAGTAGTAAAATAGTCACAGCTATGGGGGAACCTCAGTTTCCACGCTTCTTGGGCTTCTCAGTGACCTACAAGAACCAAGAAACACCAGAAGAGGAGACTGAAACTGCCTCTCACTTGCTCATTCTTCAGTGCCAGATCACATCAGGCTGTAAGATACCTGAGGACTATTTGTTTGCAGACTGCTGGAAGACAGAGATGGGATCACCTATTGGTGAGTCATAACCACGCAATCACAGAAGGGTGATGGCACAGACTTGCAAAGACACAGGGAGTGACTATAGCTTAAAAGTGTCTTCTTTCCCCTTCTTCTTTTTGGTAAAAAAGCAAAATATTGGGACTAGATCCTCAGCTGTGGCAAAGCAAAGTATCTCCATTGCTTTTGTCAGAGTGCAGATTTACACTTTCTGAGGTCATAGCCCATTCTGTTTGTAAAAAAATGTTCTTCCTGAGCAGATTATTCCTTCCTTTTTCTAAACTTGAGTTTAATTCCTAGAAAATCTCTGGCTTGCAGTGCTCTAACTGTTGTAAGTCTTGCTTTACAGGAAAGCAAAGCTAATCAAGTACTGGGTCCACTGGCATGCAGAGCAATATAAAGGAAAATGAGAGTCTTAGGTTCTTACTGCCACAGTAAAACTCCAAAAACAAAATGTGCAGTGGAGTTGAAAAGCTGTTCCATCATTCCCACACCTTCAATTTTTCATGATTGTTTTCACCAGACTGTATGTAGCTTGCAGTTGGAAGGCCATAACTCATAGACATTCTTCTCTTGTCATGGCTTTTTGTACCAACACTCTGAATTCAGTCTGTAAAGGTACATTACTGATTTTTGTAGGTGCTGTGATCCAAAACTAACTCCTTTATATTTTCAGCCCCTCTTTAACTTCTGTAAGAGGGTAACTGTAGACAAGACATAAACTTAGCTGTCCACTGTGTGACATACAGTCATGCCAAGAGCTTAGTGAGCAACTGAACTTTGTCATCAGCTATAGATCAAGGCCACATTTTTTAAATTAGAGTCTTTTTTTTTGGAGTGATTTCTACTAGAAACACCTAAGTTGAATTATTCTTTCCTTCTCCCTAGTAAAAAACTCAAAAGAACATCAAAAGGTCTTCTTGTGATCATCAAAATCATCAGCGAAGTAGGTAACAGTAATTTTTTAGCTTCACAAGGATACATACTTAAATACATCCAGATATGTACCATATATTTTTGATATACTGGAGGGTTTATCAGTTCTCTGCAAACACAGGGAGTAGATTAGTGGTGTCAGTTGCTATTGTTGTTCTGGGTCTCACCATATCTACAAGTTCACCTGACTTTTAATCATGCAGTTTACTTTCTGTTTCTTTCTATGGCTTTAGAGCTCACCCTGGTCCGTTTTCCTGGATGCACATTTTTTCTGTGTAACCAAAACTTTCTTGGAAAGTGTTTGCAAGGAAGGCTCTGTCACTGTGCTCCCTTTAACAGTGTCTCTGAGATCATACTGAGAAAAGCAGAGATCTCAGTGAGTTTTGCTTCCCCATTGTACCATATTCTTCAGGATTTTTAAATTTAGTCCTTCTGCAGAGACTCAAGAAACCTGCAAGTCCTCTTCTCATACTGGAATGTTTTCTTGTTCACCTCTCCCTGAGCTTAGAGGTTGAGTAATGTCATGGCAGAAAGCAAACGGATAAGCAATCGACTTTTAAAAATGTCTATCTTTCTCGGGAATGCAAATTTTTTCCTTGTAATATCTGACAGAGTAACACAAGTAACTTGCCATGGCAACTAGCTTATGGAACAGAAAAAAAAATATATCATTACAAGGTGCTTTGTTATTATAACAGGGAAAGAAGCTGAGACCTTATCAGTTTTGTTCACTTGCGTGTCATGCATCATCTAGGTAGCAGAACCTGTCAGTAGAAGTTTGTGCTCGATTCATTGCAACTCATCTGCCTTGTGGGCCTATCTGATACTTGGATCAAAGCTGAAGTGCAGTCAGAAGGAAAGAAGGAAGTGTTCAGAAGAATTGAAACAAGACTAGCTTCTCAGAAACACAAAGGCAAATCCATTTCCTCAGCAAGCTGATGCAACTCTGAAGATGCCAGTAAGGGATGAACTAATTCTGAAATTAATTTGGCTTGCATTCTCTGACAGTCTCCATTATTTTACTGTCCTCCTTTTTTTTTTTTTTTTTTTTTTTTTTTTTTAAGTGAATTAAGTCTGCAGATCTGTAAGTATTTTGGATTTACCTGTGACAAACAATGGAACAGGCTTGCAAAGTCTGTCCTCAAACCAAATTCTCTTTACAGGGATGCTTCTGGGAAGGACAGACTCATTGCCACTCAGCTTGCTTGGATTAATGAGCAAATTTAGAAATGGCAAAGAGAATCAGCTGAGGGCAGGGAGGGGAAACCCTCTGAGTTACCACTTTGGGAGGAAATAAAAACTGAGTTTTGTTAGCTCAGAGGAGGACAATTTTGAAAACTGTGGTTTGTGCACAGAGGTCAGTGGAACAACCCTGTGCTGAGGATAGGCTCATTTGTAGATCTGGAGTGGGTCTAGGGTATGCTTTACTCTGGAGCTGGAAAGGATATCTTCTGTGGGACAGATTTGAAAACTGAAGGAAAAGCTGAAAGCTTCTTAATCCCTTGAGTACTGATTTAAGCCACAAGTAACACAGCTTGGTGTGATGGACTGAAGTGTAGGCTCCCCTTTCTATTTTAAAAACACTCCCACTTAAAATTTATGCTGTTCATGCACTAGTACTAATGCTTGAGAGACAGTGGCCAGCTTTCTGATCTGCCTGAGGCCTAGCTGAATTCACAGGTAAAATTCTCATGACTCATGGATAATTCTCTTCTATCTTTCTGGTGAGGTTGTAGAGAAAATACTGCTACATTACAAACCCTGACAATAACATGACTTGGAAATAAGCCTTTGAAAGCAAACTCTTAACATATCAGATAAATCTATGTGAGATGCAAAACTAGAGTTCATTCTTGACAATGAATTCTTATACTGTGAGCGACTGACTATAAAAAGACTTGGGAAAAATCTGAGTTTTCTGCAACACAAAGAAACCATGAGATACGTGAAAGTCATCTCAAAGGAACCATGCTAAAACTGTTCAACACTATAATTTAACACAGTCTCCTAGAGACTGGGAAAAGTCAGCAGGCTTATTCTTACTGCAGGTTGTATCAAGAGAAATATAGCCACAAGAGACATTACAAGTGTTAAATGCTGTAAATGTGTACTGGCATCCCAAAGGCCTGGGAATCTTAGAGATACATAAGACTTGGAAGGAGCAGCCCAACTGCTAAAAAAAAACAGTCAGTCCTGGCTGCAAAGGGTTTTTAAGACTGACACTGAACTGGAAAGATCTCCTGGAACGATCAATTAACAAAAGAAAACACTGAATTAATTAATCAGTCCTCAATAAATCAACAAAACTTCCTCTATATCATCTTCAAAGACATGACATTGCTTCAGATGATCCAAGCAGTAAATGGGACCACTTTGTTTTTAATCCTGACATTAATATTGGATTAAATTCTACTAAATAAGAGTGCTCAGGCTTCCTTCAACCAAACCATTTGAAATGTTGCAGAAGATTCACGGTGGGCAGAGCAAAGTTATCACTTCTGGAGAGTTATCTGATCCAGGACAAGATCTTTCTTATGATGGATTTCCTTTTTGAAATAAGCAAGGCAGCATCTTGCCAGGTGCCTGGCCTTTGCTCCACTAAAACTGGAGAGAGAAAAGATTCCTGTCAACTGGAATAATTTTTGCTAACAGTTGGATTTGGTCAATTTTGAGCTGAGAATAGAAACTTGCAGAGACGATGCTCTGGAATCACAGAAATGAAAGGCTTTGTAATCAGAGCTTGGAAGTGGAAGGAGATTCATGTTCCATAGTTTAAAAATACAGACAGCTGCTGATTCCTTTTTTTGCTATTAAAAACCCCACAACCCAAACACACACACACACAAAAGACATATTTCAAAGACTGGTCATTTCCCAGTCAGCTTCCTTGTAGAGACACTGTGGGAATGAACAACTATCATATCTCCCTAGTTGTGGTATGCAGTAGTTGGTAACACGAGGCCCTTCCCTGAGTGGATGATGGGATGGTTGGCCTTCAGATTTTGCTGTGTGGGGTGAGCAGGGGGGAAAGATGAGATAGGGGTTTGATCTCTGGGTATTTACAAGCAGTGTGGCTTTCTACAACTGCCTGCTGGTTCCAGTCTGATCTGAAGCCCACTGCCCTCTGCAGTGTCCCTTTTGTTCCTGTGGGTGTTTGCTTAAGCCCCCAACAAATGGTCTTTTTGGCTATTCGTGCTTTTTCCAGGGAGTTATAGCTGATCATGTGGTGAGTCTGGAGCCTGAGTTACTTAGAAATGACACTGATTCTTTCATTAAATGACCCCACCTCATCAAAAGTTGCCTGGATTGGTGAGGTCCTCTGTCTACTTCCACTCTCTGCTGAGACTGCCAGCATAGATCAGCAAGGGTCAACTACAGTAGGAGGCCTGGTAATGCAGAAATCTGCAAGTTGGGAGCCACACTGATTTTCCTGGCAGTGGCTTGCTGGCGTGTGTACAGGAGCTTTTGTTAGCTGTCAGCCTGAACGGAATGTCAATCATTCCCTTGGAGCCTGATCTTCAGATCACTGCACTCTGAGAGAGGGCTTTTGCCTTTGTCTTCATACAGCAATAACTCAGGTCTTTGGAAGCTGGAAGCCTTATTTTTTGTTAAGAAGCCCTTGTGATATTTAGTCCCCATGTGATTTTCAAACTCTACAGAAAAGTTTGAACCCTTTGCAACTGATATGCTACCAGGTTTTTTTATGGGACGGTTTGGATCACTTACCGTGCTCTGGGTCATCTGTCACTTTTACTGGCAGGAGCTAGATTTCCAGAGTGGAAGCGGGATGAGTTGCTAAGGGATGTCTTGTGCTCTATATCATTTCTGCATTCACTGATGTGCAACAGATTTATCTGTGTAGTTCAACAGATTTATCTGTGTAGTTCAAGGCCTCTCCTTACCAGATGAGTTTGTACTGAAATCTCAGACTATTCCACATGTTCTCCTGGAGAAAACACTAAGATTATTGGTATTTTTAAAAAAATAGTCTTCTTCTTTTTCTTCTTCAGCTAAGGCTGATTTTCTTCCCTTCAGCATCAAAGAATAATTGCTAACTATATCTCTTTCTTGCAGAAATTTCAAAGCAGCATTGCACAGCATGATTCAGGCATGCACACATGGTAGAACTAGATAGAATTAAAGACATTTGTGTTTATCCAGTTGAACTACTGGTTCCTTTTCCTTTGACTGTTTTTTAATATATTGGCCACACATTGTCTCTAACCCTGCCATGCAGCCCTCCTTCTCATCATCATGCTCAAGCTGCTGAGACTTTTCTTCTCTTCTGTTAAGCCCCTCACTGAATTCTGGTTTTCCTTCTACTGTTAGGAGATGCCCTGAGCGTTGGTTGCTCTCTATGCAAGCAAGTAAAGCTGATGTGAAGCAGAAATAAAATAAAATAAAATAAAATAAAATAAAATAAAATAAAATAAAATAAAACAAAACAAAATAAAATAACCCTGTAGACTGGAGAGGAGGATAGAATCCAGCCTTCCCAGCATCTCTGCTTCTTAGTGCTCTTGACACTCCAGTGTATGCTCCATTCCTACCCATGCTTAGAAAAGGTTGCTTATCTGGTCCCTTTCCATTACAGACAGCTGTTTTCCTCTGTGGCAGCCTCTTCCTGATGCTCTTGTGCAGTGTTTCCAGCTCTCCCTTCATCCCTTTCTGTGATTACATCAAATACATGCTGCTGCAGTAACTAAGTCCATAGGTGACCTCAGCCTTGAGTTTATTTATAGCAAAGGTAGACGCTGTCCTTCAGTGCAGCTGCTCGTTGTCAGAGCTAAAGATCCGGAGTTATAGAGCTCCTTGGGAGCTTATGGTGGTAGTAGTATTCCCACATCAAGTGAGATCCAGGTTGGATACTGGAAGGTTTCCTTGGCAGTTAGACTGCTCTTGTGTCACTGTCCTATCTCGGCTGTCCTGAGAGAGCCCTCGTAAAGGTGAGGGCATAGTCCTCCCATACTAATGCCTTCAAGAGCAGCACAGGGCTAGAAATCATCCCTTCAGTCAGAGATGTGGCGTAGTTGACCTCTCCAGGGTATTTCCATGCCTATTTCACACAGATTCTCTTCTTGCTGGCAATTACCCCTTTCCTTATTACAGAACTTTCTCACACTGAAGCCATAAAATTAACCACAGCATCTTGGGGTTTTTGTCTGCAGTTGGGTCATCCCCTTTCTTCTGCTGCTTCTCCATCAGGGAAGGTGAAAAGCAGAAGAGGACCTGCAGTTACTTGCATCTTGCCAGGCTGGTGCAGGTCCATTGCATGTTTCTAGGTAACTTTTCAGGCAGATGTTCATGAGCTCAGCAGTGGTATGACTCTGTCTCTGTGCGTGTGTGTGCACACAAAACAACCAGATACTCTCTGGGGGCTTTCAAGGGGCCAATGCTAAACATTTCAGAAGTCAGATCCTCCTGCAACATTCCTAAGCTGAGATGCCCAAAGCAACATATTGCAAATTTCTCTGGTTTCCGACTCATAACTTTGTGTTTCCCACCATCAGTCAGCAGACTGTTGAGGAAATTCTGAGGTTAACATATGAAAACACTGATCACAAATGTTACATGAATCCAAGTGATTGATGGAATCTCAGCCATTGACTATCATAGCTTGTGTTAATCTACAGATGTTGCATTAACTCTGAGTGATTTCCCAGTTCTCATTAGCAATTTGCTTTGATAGGGGTAGAAGGTGTTAGCTGTATTTTCCCTTCAGTGAGCCATTTAATCACTGGAGCTTATGGCAGTGGGATTTGGGCGTCTTACGTGATCACAAAGTGAATTAAGAGTAGAACAATACCCTCCCTCTGGCTTGTCTGGGACAGTGCACAGGGGAGGGAATGGGTTTAGAGCTGCTCTGTTTCCCCATTTAACTGGCACTGGTGTGCTCCAGTGAGGACTAAGCAGGAAGCTGCTGCCTCCTTAGTCAAGATCTTCCTGGTTTTCAGGAGCACACTCAGACCGGCTCTCCTGCAGATCAGCACATGCCAGTGAACTTGTTGTAGCATGTTTAGCTGCACGTTCCTGTTGGCTTACTGAGATCTGATCCAGAGCTTACTGCAGATACAGGGAAGATTCATGGACTTCTTCTGTGGCATTTGGTCTACTCTGTGGAGACGAAAATACAACTGTGATAGATACATGGGTGAGTGAACCCTACATTACCACCACATTTCACTCTGAGGAGTGGCAAAAGGGATTCTGCAGCCCAACCTTGTGCATCCCAGAGCAGTAAAAGCAACATGAATCTTACTTAATAAGTAATTCAAAAGCACTTTCTGGTTTGTGAATCATCTGCATCGCAGAGTTTCTGAGGCTCTTGGGTAATGAGACAAGAACACTGCAGCTTCTGTAGTAATTTCTACCTGCCCACTGGGCTGCCAGCCTGCTCTGGTCCTAATTTTGAGCTATTCTTTTAAAACGCTCTGTGCCACTAAGCAGTTCTCATCCAGAGATCTCAGACATGAAGTAATCCTCCCGGCTTTTCTATAAAAAAAAGCCAATTACCATTAAACCTGTTTTACAGGTGGGTAGGCTGAGCTCCAGTCTGCCTGAGATCACAAAGTGTTATTTAGGGCCAAACTGCCTGGGTTGACACATTGCTGCAGCAGGATTGACCGCTTTTCTTAGAGGAAAAGAGTGTCCAGGCAGAGGGAGGGCTGGCCTCTGTTTATGTACATGCTTTGCACATGACTTTGAAGCACATAAACCTCAGTGGCTGCGTGGCTGGAATCCAGGTGTCCCTCGGATGAAGATGCAGGTGTAGGGTAAACTAAAACGCCGTGCTCTGCTCTTTGTGCTGAGCCATCCGGCAAGTGGGAATGCACAACTCCGCCTGATTGCTTCTGCCTGAGTCACCTCCTTCAGCACTTGCCATTGCCTAGCATGTTAGCATGCTGCCTGCTGGATAATAAATGACTTCATCTGCTGCAGCAGTGAGGATACTATTAAAAATTAACCCTGGGAAATGGTCCTGCATATTTGTTTCAGTCAGACCCAGACAACGGGGAAGAGGAGAGGAATGCTGTTAAAATGGGATTTGCAGAAAAGGCAAGTGGTGAGTTTTTAGTAATAGGGATGGTTCAGGCTTCAGTTTAATCACTGCAGTTGTTGGCAATCAATGATCAAAATTCAGAGGGCTTAAGGCACTTGATAAAGTTAAAAGCAGTGCAGTTAGAAAAGACTCAATAGGCATATTGTAGAGGAGGTCGAAGAATGGGATGAATGGGGATTACTGTGCTGACATGTAATTTATGACCCATTTGCAGAAATAAATGAATTTATCACGTGGATGTTATTACCACTGGTAAAAAATGATGCCTGTAGATGAAACACTCTCCAGTTTTGGTACATGCATTGCACACTTTTCTCATAGTATCACACTTAGAACCTCACCATACCTATGGCAGCATGCAGAGTATATTTACAGAAGTGAAGGATTTGTATTAAATATCTCAGGAAACAGAGCAACTGACAGACAGATATTTCATTTTCTTGGCTTCTCTTGCCTCCAGCACCCACACAGTATCCATCAAATTGTCTGGAGTCAAATCCTCACAGGCTGCATTTGAAGCTTGGGCAAGGAGCCAGCCTGGTTTAGAGAGCAAAGTCCTGTCTGTCCGCACGCACTTACCACTGTCTGTGTGCTGCAGTCTGGAGCAGGGGAGCTCAGCCTTATGCTCAACAAAAAATACCCCTTTAACTCCCTTTGTATTGTTCCAAGAAAGGGATTTGGTCTGAAGCCTGCAGGCGCATGTATTAATGATTCCATTGTTGACACAAAAATTGCACCTTGTCCTGAGACGTCATTCAGCTGGCTCTGCTACAGCAGCAAGCAGCACGTCCCATCCGGAACCCATCCTCGGGGATGTCCCAGCTCCTTGAGCTGCTCTGTCCGTGGATGGGTGGTACCTATAGATGATCTGGATGGCAACACAGGCTGTAATGCCAGGTGCACTGACTGTGCAAGCAGCTCTCTGGCTGGCATGCTTTTTTCCAGAAGCATATTGTGGCTGCTGATTTCACAAATGTACTGTGATATGACAGCACCTATCCAAGGGCCAAGCTGAGGTCTGCATGTTTGTCCTGAGTCACCTGCTCATCTCCATGTGGCAGATATATTTTAAAATGTTGGGCTTAAGCAACATTTCCTGCTGCAGCACGAAAAACGATATAAAGTTCCTTCATAAACAGTGTTACAAATTTGCTGGATGAAAAGTACTCAGATATTGCTGTGTCCAAATTGCAGACAATTCCTACTCTAAGATCTTTCCTTACCTGTGGTATTTACAGAACCATGGTAGAAATATTCCTCAGGCTAATTCCTGCATTTTATTTATTGTCTCTTTTCTCTCTCCATCCAGACAGAGCTTTGTCATTAGCCCCTCGTACCTATGTACAGCTCTTGCTGCAGCCAGGCATGCTGCTGGATTTTATTTTAATGATTACTGACCAGGAGTTATCACAACCGTTGTCACCAACACAAAACCAATTTATAAACATGGTCTTTGTGGAGGTTTTGGAAAGCCCAATAGCTTAGAGTTAGTTTGGCACCTCTTTGCAGAGTAGATGGTGCATGTTGAAATCACTTCCTTTAACTTCAATAGATTTGAGATCACACCCATGGTGGGGTTATTTATTTCCCTCCCCTTCACTCCCACACCCTCCAGGTCTCTGTATTTCACTCTCCAGGTTGCCAAGGCCTCTGTGTGTTGCTCATGTGCTGTGAGGTGAATATCTCAAAGAAGAAAGAAGTGACCTGTGCAAACATTTGTAGGCATACGTCCAGCCACCCAATTCTCTAGAAAAGGAAATTTTTTTGTGATCTATGCCTGGAAAATCTGCTTCCACAAACAAACCAGGAGTTAACCAGTAAACAATGAACATGCAGTTGCGTCCTAGACACTTCTGTTTCCCCTGGCTTTTAAGAAGAATGAGAAGGAAATGTATTTTTAACACCAGTTCAACTTGTAACTTGATCTGCTACTGCAGGGAGGAATCAATTGATAACTTAGATATTAGCCAGCTGCCAGTGTTTGGTGCACAAGTTTACTTGGAATGGTCTGTGCTGGTACATCCACAACATAGGATGGGAAGTGACCATTGTAGGGCAGGACAGGGGAAGCTTGTGTGTGTTCCAAGGAAGACAGGTTCTGCCAGTGGTTATGTGTTGGGAGGGATACACATTTCACTTTGTCAAAAGTCCATCTCCATTTCTAACAGTGGGAAAGTCTAGGAATGGACAGTCTTTGCTCAGACTGTGAAGGAAGTGAATGAAGGTGAGTCACAGTACTACAGGAGGTTTGTGGCTCCTACAGATAACAGTAGTTTGTGAACATGGGAGGATTCCCATTCTGAATTTCTGTCCTCTTCTGAAGGGATTTGCTCAGCTGTATGCCCACCACCCAGCCCAGGCACTAAGAGTTTCTGTTCAACCTATATAAGGGTTAACCCAGGGTCTCTCCTAAGTTGTGTCAAGAAAAGAGGATGGAGTGTTTAGCCAAAAGTGCAGGCATTCAGGCCAAAGAGCAGCGATAAAGTGCAGGTTTTCATGGCCAAAGAGCTGGCCTACAAACACGACTGGAGTCCCCTGTAGAAGACAACATGCCATATTCACTCCATGTACTGTCACCAGACAGTGGGGCTGCTGACAGATCCAGCCTTGAAAACTGTTTAGCAAGGCTTTTGAGGTTGGTGTGAGATTTGGACTGGGATATGTTTTATGGTTTTCAGTACTTGGAAGCACTACCTGAGGCATCTGTCTGGGTCTCAGCCAGCATGCTGAGCTAGGTAATGAAGCTGAATTTTTACTGAAACTTCTAGACAGTGCATAAAACATACAGAAGCACACCAACAATAGATCTTTTCTCATCACTAATCTAACTTAGCTGCTGGAATGTAAGTACACAGTCCTTTTTCTAAGCACACATTATGCAGAATCGGAGCCAAGGCTGTAAAGAGAGTGCCTGGAAATCAGGTCTCTCGTGTTATTTTGGGGACAGGGAAACATTCTTCATTCTCTGTGAGGATGAGATTCCTTCTAGTAGTCTAGAGGAAGTTACACATGGCAATGACCCAAATATAGATGAATCCCAAGGCTTTCCAAAGAGGCTATCCATGGAAAAGGCAACCTGAGCTGCTTAAATTCTAGAAAAAATCCCAGTATGGTGTGGTGGTGTGTTGCATCACTTTTCTTTCCTCTATAGTATTTGCTGAACTCGACTCCAGGCTCCCTGCAGCAGAAGCAGTTGTGTAGACTCAAGGGTTCCTTTGACAGAAACAGAGAGAGAACCATTTTGAGCAGAGGGAACCATTTTTGCTTTTGCTCAGTTCATTCACTGATGCTGAGCCAGAAGGAAGCACAAATCATCTCGTGGACTGGTGAGCTGAAACAACCTTGGGGATGGGCAAGGCACTTGAGGCAAAAGGAGGACTTTGGCTCTCAGCATGTTAGGACAGGGAGTCATGTCTGCCAGGCTACAGGTGCTGGCCCTAGGATTATATGGGCTAGCACAGGGATACACAGAGTATGCAGTGTTTGTTCCAGTCTGCAGAACTGCCTGACCCCATTTATCCACCTGTTGATCTCCTCCCTCCACATCTGCAGACTGCACTCCAGCCACCTTATTTCCTACCCTGCAGGACAGGGATTTGCTGAGGACTTTTGCCAGAGCTGTTGTCTGTATTGTGGCTCACAGTGGTGCTGTTGCTGTGATGGCTGAAAGCCTCAGTGTACACGAGTTGCATTCAGAGTAAGCTTTGAACTGTGCAAAGTGCATGCAAACTAGTGGTGTAATGGCATGCAAACTGGTGCTTTGACCTGATTTAATTTTTTTAAAGCCCAAATTTCTCCACTGCTTTACATCATGTGTTGTCACACTGATGAGAAATAAAAATAGCAATTCCTTTCTGATTTGGTAACATTTTATGGTGGCTTTGCATTGGCACAAAAAGCAAGTACACATTGAAAAGCTGCTGTTTCGCCTGTCTGAAGACAACTAGATAAATTTCACAGCTAAATCCTGCTTGGAAAAACAAACCTAAAAAGCTCAGTGTGGCCACAGGTTCCTTTACACTGCAGCAAGCAATGAGAAGGAACAAATGTTGCTCCTGAAAAACCATGGAGAAAGAGTCACTGAATGTAACTCCTTTCCAACATTGATTCATTTTCCCCTTAGTTTAATGTTAAAAACAAAGTTGTAACTCAATCATTGACCATGGAATTCATCCCAGAAGAAATGCGAGGACCACCAACAATGTGGTCCAGGTGTGGATTATAAATATCATCAGGAAGAGACATTCTGTGTCCCTGGGGCATTAATCCTGCAGACAGTGCTCTTCCTTTTATATTTTGATTTTAAGCCTGCCATTTTTAAGGCTTCTCAGCAAGACTTTCTCTTGCAGAGGATTCCTACCACAACAAGCACGGTGATACATCTAAACTGAATGAAGCCCTATAGCAGTACTACAGTTGTAACAACATTGGGGTTTGTACATACTAATTCCGTGGTAAAAATTACCATCTGGCAGCTGCAGAGAAGCTTTGGACTTGTCCCATACCGTGGGACAGGATACCATACACTGGAAAAGCATATGTATGCAGACAGCATCCCTGAGCTTTCCAAAACCAGCAAATAGTTTGACCCAAAAGAAACTGAGACAGGTAGAGGGCCTTGAACAAAGGCACAAAACAATAATAATTTATACGCAGGCATTTCAAGTTACCATCAATTCATCTTGAGACAAGGAATTATATAAACAAGGGAGTATAAGCATACTTTTCTGGCTCTCAGTATTTTTTTCAGATAAGAAGCTTTTGTTTCCTTTTTCCTGTAAAAAATGTAATGGGAGAAAAATATTACATTTACTAATTTATTTATTTACAACTTTTCATTATAATTAAGGCAGAAATAGGAAATAAGCCCTTCTGGAATTAGGCAGCCCTGGCTCAGTGGCTCAAATATTAATATAGTGCCCTGTCTCACCTTTGCTACCCTGTCTTTCATCCCAATCAATCATCTTGACTGCACAGTAATGCAAATACTTCTGAGTAGAATCTCTTGGTCATGAACCAGAATCCGCTTTTCTAAAGCAGTAGTACAAAGGAAGGAAAGATCCCTCTGGTGTGGCATCTGCACTGGGTATTGCTTGAAAGTAAGTGGGATTCTGCCAGAGTTCTTCACTCCCAGCAGAGCTGAGTCAGGGTCTAAGCTAAAGAGATATCTCAACACAGTTGAAGCCTGTCTTAAGCTTTACTTTTCCCTAAGAGACTCTACACCATGACAAGGTACCATTCGCTGGTTTTATTGCCTTCTAGAACCCCAAAAATTTACCAAGCCAAGGAGGGTGTTCACTTTCCTTGAGCGAGCATGCAGCAGGGAGAGGAGACAGGTTCTGTCACTCAGCACTGGCTCAAGACCTCGGAAGTGCCTGGTCACCTTCAAAGGCCACACATAGTTTCTGTGTGACTTTGGTGACATCAGTACTGTGGTTCACTTGTTTACAGAAGCAAGGGCAACATAAAGCTATAAATGCCAGTCTTTCAGTGTGAGTTAAAATACTCTATATAAACTGTTATCAAAAGTTTTTCCAGGTCTAGTTCAGTTTGAAAAGATACAGTTTTGTACAAAATGCCAAATGTTTCCTGATGAAGCTTTCCTTTCTTGCAGTTTATGAATTCACATAAGCCTGTGAAAAGGAGCAAAAACAAATGCCTAGATTCGTTGAATCAGAGAAGATGTTTTATTAACTGAATTCTCTCATTGCCCTTTCTTTTCATGCCAGGTGCAGTGACAGAAAAATAACTTCAATTCACAGACTCCTGTCATCCTCCGGATCTTTGGATCAGTTGTTTTTCCCTCTCAGCCTCATTAATTGCTTCTGAGGATGAACTTCGAAACACCTGCTGTGGTCGAAACTGTTCTTACGTCATCTCCTGAACACAGTGACTTCAATCACATGAAATCATGATGTTAATGCCACAGTCGAGACTTCAAAGCTGTTTCTACAGACCTGAGATGATTTTTTTTTTTGAAAATGCTACAGTAGCTGCTAGTTCTTAACCAATAGAAGAATTACCAAAGTTGTCAGTGTTCTGCTTATCATGCAATACAAGAAGATGGGAAAATTTTCTAGCAGAACCACAGTCTGGATGGGGGTGGCAGTACCGTAGGATGAGTTCTCCACTTAATCTCAGATTAGTTTTGATTTTTGTCTTTTTTGTATAAAATGGAGATGAACATCCTTGTTCTGTATTACCTACTTGAACCAGACGACCTTTAAAAGGTCCCTTCCAACTCAAACTATTCTATGATTCTATGAAATTGATAGTTGTGCTATCAATTTCTAGAAATTGATAAGAAAAGAGAAGAGGGATTCTCACAAAAAAAAAAAGGTGATTACGGGGCTTACTAATGAGGGTAAGAGATCAGGCTGCAAGGGGAACTATCTTCAGAGACACACTTTCAATAATCTTTCAGAAAGGAGGAGACACTGATACATATCTAACTGCCTCTGATGGGTTATGTGCAATAGCAGAAAACTTTCCTCTGACCAGAAAGTCCCCTCTGGTTCTGTGTTTCTGAGTTGTAGGACAATGAAATTCTTAAATGTTAATTATGCAAGTAGCAACAGTGATTATCTATTGATCAATAATATTAGACTGGATTGATTTGATGTTTCTTGTGACTGAATAAAACCAGAATAACAGAGAAATCTCTTAACGTAAAATAAGACCTCCAAAGGAAAAACATGTTTATCTGGGCTTGGCTTTCAGAGGAGGTTTCACCCAATTCCTGTTCATTTGGGTAGCACCAATGGAATTAATCCAGAGTAATGCATTTTGTGGAGTTGCTGTAAAGGTGAGATCAGAATCAGGTCCACTGTCTCCAGGGAGGTCCAAGGTATGCTAATTGTCAATATTAAGATTGTAAAACTTTCTTGGATAAACTGAAACATAACTTTTCTTTCCTACAAAGCTTCATGAATGTACAACATGGTTCCTGGATAGAGATCACATCAGCTCTACAGTTATTAATTTACGGATTTCTCACTGACCTTAGCTCAGCTCTGGGAACAGTGCCAGCACAATTACAGTAACTCTGAATAAAGAGACATAAAGCTTCTGTATCTACCCTGAAATCGTGCCAGAATTTTCTCTTCCTCAGTGATGGAAAGATGCGGGGTTTTTTCAATTGGTTTCAAATAGTTCAGACTGCCTTGGCCATAAGTAGATTATTTCCAGTAAAACAAGGAAAAGAAGAAGACTACCATGCAGATGTGTGCATACACTATACATGTATACTCCACAGATAATCTTTGGGAAATATGTCCCAAGAAGCTATATGTTGGAAAATTGAGTCAAGGTGATTTGAGCTAGTTACCTGGGGGGAAAAAAAAAAATGGCAGAATTGGGAATGAAATTCCAGGGACAGATGCTCGATTCAGTATTGTTTTCACTGAATCACACTACCTTCCTGGAGCACGTCAAGGCCCACTGCCTTCCTTCCTGTGAAGATGGGCAGCTGGATTGCAATGACACCAGGTGGAGCGGAGTGTGCTCATCACCTTGGAAAACCAGGCCCCTGGTGATTGTCTCTGGTGTTAATTGACCGTCAGACCCTGCAAGAGGGGAGTCAACACATTTCCTGACCCATGGTCTAAGTGTTTTCCAAACCCTGGAGTAAATTGACTGTAGTTATAGAGGAAATGCTGATGCAATCCACCAGCAGCTGCTGCTCTCCCACATCCTCACAAAGAAGTATGAGAGAGTGAGTTGCATACAAGTACTGCAAAACCCCAGCCTCTTGTGCATGGCAGGCAGGACTCTGTGCCTTTCCTCCAGACCTCTTGCCTTCCTGCCTCCAAGAGTAGCATTGCTAAGGGCTGCTCCCAAGAAAACACTGGAGACCCTCCTGAATGTAAGCCCCTGAAAAAGCAGGCTTTTCTTATGGGGCCACTGAGCACACAATCACATCTCCCTAGGTGCCTGATTTACAAACCCTATATTGAAATGTGTAGATATCTCCTAAGTGTCAGTGGAAATGGTAAGAACTGCACTAGAGTTGCACTGTTGCACTGATGATGGGGGTTTTTTTCTTTGTTTGTTTGGGATTTTTTGTTTGTTTGTTTGTTTGTTTGTTGTTTTTGGTTTGTGTTTGGGGGGGTTGTTTGGAAATTTTTTGTTGTTGTTTTTGGTTTTTGGGGTTTTATTAAAATGCAAAATCATTTGATGAAACCAGCCTTGTTATCTGCCACAAGCTGCACTTTTTAGCCTTTAACACACTGCAGGCGTGTGAGATCACCTTTGTGCACGATGATGTCATTAGTTTTTCATCGTCCGGCAAAGGTTTTGAATGTTGTGTGGAACAGAGATGTCCCCAACCCTTCCTTCAGTGCTGTGATCCCCTGTCACCCAAATCCCACACAGGGTCCTGCTGCCTTTCCCGTCCCGTTCCCATCCTCAATTCCGTGCCCATCCCTGCTCCCCCTGTGTCGCTCCCGCTGTTTGCATTGCCACTTTCCCCACTGCAAGGGCGCTCCGCTGCGATTCCCAGCCCCGAACCCCTCCCGGCTCGGGCGGGGCGGTGGATGGATGGGCGGGCCGGGGCGGTGGATGGGCCGGTGGATGGATGGGCGGGCCGGGGCGGTGGATGGGCCGGTGGATGGATGGGCGGGCCGGGGCGGTGGATGGGCCGGTGGATGGATGGGCGGGCCGGGGCGGTGGATGGGCCGGTGGATGGATGGGCGGGCCGGGGCGGTGGATGGGCCGGTGGATGGATGGATGGGCGGGCCGGGGCCGCCCCAGTGCCGGGGCCGCGGCGTTGCCGGGCGACGGAGGCCGCTCTCGCTCCCTCCCCGCTGCTCTCCCGTTCTCCCCGCGGCTCCGGCACGGCCGGCAGGTAGGAACCGGCCCCTGGGGAGAGAGGGAGGGGTGGTGGGAGCCCGGAGGTGTCTGTGTGTGTGTGTCTCTGTGTGTGTGTGTGTGGTGGGCATGGGGCTGGGCTCCCCTCCTTTCCCAGGGTTGTGCACCCGGGGTTAAGGGGCGTTGAGAAAAGGCCGTTGTGGGGACGCGCTGGGCTGGAGCGGGACACATGGACTGGAGTGGGATCCTGCCTGCTCTGGGGCACATGGACTGCTGTGGGATCCTGCCTGCTGTGGGACACACGGACTGCTGTGGGATCCTGCCTGCTCTGGGGCACATGGACTGCTGTGGGATCCTGCCTGCTCTGGGGCACATGGACTGCTGTGGGATCCTGCCTGCTCTGGGGCACATGGACTGCTGTGGGATCCTGCCCGCTGTGGGGCACACAGGCTGGACTGGGACACACAGGCTGGAGTGGGATCCTGCCTGCTGTGGGGCACACAGGCTGGACTGGGACACCTCCAATGCTTCCCAGAGTTTGAAGATCCCACCAAAGCATGTGCATCACTGTAGTAATCAGCCTGTGTACAGGTGGAGAGCACCTGAGGGCTGAGTCTCTGTTTATGTTCTGGTGGATGTAACAGGGTGTTTAATTTTTATATTTTGGCGGAGCTCTGAGGAGAGCAAAGTTGATGAAGAAATAATCCTGGGCTGGTGTAAGTTGTAGAAGTATCTCCAGGTATTTCACAGTGAGAGAACGAGCTCCTCCGTGGTGCCTCCTCAGCTTCTCTTGAAGGGCTGAAGAGACTTGCCGGGCTTTGGAACTTAAAGGTTTTAAGCTTTGTTCGCCTTCTTGCAGAAAGGGTTCAAGTGTGGTCTCCGTCCTGCTCATGACCCCTCTGTGGAATGGAAAATGGTTTCTGTCAGCAAGAAACTCACTTTGCCCCCTCATAGTTTTCAGCAGTCAGTGATTAGTTAATTGGATACGTTCAGCTCTCCCTTTGTCTTGTCCGTGAGGCCTGTGCTATCCTGGCTGTACACCTGTCTTCTGTAGTATTGATTCCTGATAGAAATGTTCCTGCTATTATTGTCCATTTTGACTGCTTTTACATGGCAATGTTTTCTGACAACTGACACAGTGAAAGTATGCTAAATATTGATATTAACCTTTTATCCCATTCTACCCCAATGGTGATGTTTTCCCTAACACAGAATCAACTTACTCCTACCAGAAAATCAGTGTTCTTTTTGTTCAGTAAAAAACTTCTTTCTCCCCAACTACATAGATTCTTCTCTATCAAGTCTTTCACCTTTTCATGGTCTCTTTGGGAACACTAATGAGCTACACTTTCATTAAGCTGTTCTAGGCTCTGCTGCTCTGTGTCCTGTTCCACTTTTAAGCCCTGTTGAGCATGGACTGCTGCTGCTACAGTGAATAAAGTACTTCTCTTTATTAATTGCTAAGTGCTCAGAATCTCTTGGGTTTGTTTTGTTGTTATGTTTTTTGTTCTCTTGAAGATTATGTCCTTACTGTTGTTTTAGCAGGACATGGAACAATTAAATAACACTATGAGCACCTGTCAGTCAAGATAAATGAAGATAAACGGCTGTGACTACTAAATTAAAATCTCTGTTGGAGAGGAATGGGAAATGATGCAGAACAACAGGGGCGTTGGAAGAAAAGGTAAAATAATTTCAAATGTACAAATTACTGAAAATGTTTCAGAACTTTTTAAAATTACTCACCCATTTAATGATATTATTTTTCTTCATGTTATTTTGTCTGGTTTCAATCCACCTGAAATCTTAGATTAAAAGCACAGCGTTCAGCCATGTCAGATCTCAGAGTTGCTGGCATTAACAGGTTTTGTTGTGGTGATTTTTTTTTTCTGGACTTTGTGCTCTCTCTCTTGGCTTTAACACTGAGAATGACTGTGCTCCTGTAGGTCCGACTTCTCAAGGGATTGATATATGGATACATCTACCTGTAGGCAGCTCAGTTTGTTAGCTGTACACTGCTGTCACTAAAAGAACAGGCTCTGCCCATGGCCTGGGATGCCAGCACCCTGTTCTTACACAGTTCAAGGGACCTGATCCTATAGAAAGCAGGATGTAGATTCCATGTGAGACCAGATGCAAGTTTAGCACTGGACTGGAATGATATAACTGATGATGATGCAGGTGCTTTTCTAACCAAAGTTCCTTAGGGAACAGAGTTAAAGAAATCATGTTTATCCTCAATGTTTGAAATAGTAAAAAAGTGCTGCAAAATAGTAACATTATGTAACATATAATAAATTTGGGATTGCTGTGTTTGTCACTAATGGGAATGGATTAATATTTATTTGTGAGGAATTATGAAGGGGTTATTTTTTTTAATTGGAAAATTATTGAGCTTTTCACAGAAATTAATTATTTAGAGGTATCTGCATAATTTTAGTTTGCTATTGTAATGGTTAGTGTTTTTATACCTTCTATGGAGTCACATGGGGGCTTGAAAAAATTGGAAGCAAAACCTATTTTATATCAGTAGGGCCATGTGTTTGCTATAATACAAATCAGAACACCACATTTGCCTTGGCAGATGCAATAAATACTAACATGTCTGTATTAAAAGGAAAAGACTGTGGACTCTGGCTAGTTCAAAGAAATATTATCTGATATTAAAAAAAAATTAGAAAGCACACATTTCTTTGATTACATCTTCTCACATCTGCAAGCAGTATTCAAAGTATAGCAAGCTGGCTGTTAATCTTGGATATTCCACATCTTTAGTTTTAAATTATTTTTTAGAATGGAGCTCTAAAACTACCTTGGTTTTCTTTTCTTCTTTTTTTTTTTAATGTTCCTAATATATATGGTGATTGGGCACGGTTTTGCTCTATTTTAATGGAGTATCCACCCAAGTTTGAAGTGGGGAAAAGAAACAAATGTAGAATTAAGGGGATTAAGTAAATTATTGATACTTGGGAAAGAGCATTCAGCTATTGTGTTTGTTATATGAAAATATAATCTTGTCAAACAGACAGTGTTAAAACTGCTGAGAATAGGGGTTGGAAACAGTGGAGGTTCATGTACTGTCTCTGTGGCCATATCTTGACTTTTATGTGCAAAGCTGATCATCCTGGAGGGTAAATGGCAGAACTGAAATTCTTTCCATGGAATGCTTCAGAGGGAAGAGGAGATGAAATGAGATGATGCAAAAGAAAGCTATAATTTAATGAATGGCATGGACAGTTGGATGTATCCTCCATAATTCTAACTGCTATTGACCTAATTTCTAATTTTAGCCTCCAAGCAACTGATGCCTGTCTTCCACAATTTGAGTAAATACAATGCAAAAATGAACTTTCTCAGCTTTTGAAACTGCTTCCTGATGAAATTTCTGTGTCATCTTTAGTAATTGGATGACTGTTTGTCATGTCCTGAGACATGACAAATAATTGCTTCCCTGTGCAACTCCCCAGCTGTTGAACACAGTTCACCTTTTGGGCTGGGAAGATACTGGTTGCCAGAAATTACAGCAGCATGCCAGGGAAAAGATGGACTATCTCTGCTTCTGACAGTGTTTTTAAAGGATCTGTTTCTGACTACAGTAGTTGCCTTGGCCCAGCAGGATGGTTGTAATGCCACCTCATCAGTATCCCAAACTGATTTTCCAAGGTTCCTTTTCACTGTGATTCTTCTGCCCTTGCTAAAATTTTGGCAATGTCTGTTACTAGATGTGCTCCTGTGGCATCACCCACTGGTCAGTGTTTTTCTGCAAGTTCATCTAGAATCTGTCTCTTTTTGTACAATCTGTCCCATGTGAGCAAAATGTTAGAAATCAGAAACTTCCCAGTGACTCTTCAAGTGGCTTAGCAGGCCAGGTAGGAATTTCTTGCTTCAAATACCTTGATTACCAAACAAAATGGACTGAGAATTGTTTGAGGGCAACCAGAGAATGTTGAAACTCAGAAATGCTATATATGATACATTTTCATCCTGCATAAAATTTGTGTTTCAAAAGGCTCATAAATGCAATGCAATGGTAGCTGGGGAAAAAAAAAGGTCAATTTTTATTGTCTTTTTCTTAGCTGGAATCTGGAAATTCTTCAAAATGGTGGATACTTAAAACTGCTGTGAAGACCAAAACCATAGAGTTTTTCTTCTCTGCAGCTTTGGACTGTCACTCAGTTTTGAGTCCATGGCTTAGAGTATATTTGTTCATCTTGAAAAGATACTGATTCTGCAAAACCTTGCTTTGCTTATGTCCTGTTTTAGTATGTGAATTTTTAAGTAATTGCTGAATTATGCCTTTTAAATGCAAGGAAGATAAATACATCTTCCAGTGACATCTACATTTAAGGCAGGATCTGTGTGTGTGACAACACAGATCTGTTGATTCCTATGTACCTTGTCATTAGCTATCCATGGCAGGACCCCTACATAAGGACTAGAGGACTCTAATTAGGCCAGCCTCCTTTCTCCCTTATTTAACATCTGGACACTGCTGGATGGTAGCTTGTGGTAGCTTGTGGCCATGAGGGCTAAATGTGGTTTCTTGATCCCTGGTAACCTTGATAAAATGGTGAGGGACTTACTGTTATCTAGTCCACTGAAACAATTGGAAATGCATTTGGCAATCCTCTGAGAGTGAAGATGTTGGTATCTTGGAGCTCTGTTTTTCCATAACCCCTGTTGTTCACCAGCTATCCCCATATCCTGCTCTCTGCTTTGCTTTTCTAGGGCTCATTGTGGGGACAGATAGTAGAAGAGTGTCTTGAGATATTTCCTTGCAGCAAGAAGTTTACCTGTATATGAAGAAAACCCCTCAATCCATAGCATCTTGCAGTTTCATCCAAGGATTTAGATAATCCATACTCATCCACAGCCACTGTCTGGAGACTTGCAGTACAGAGGGAATCAATGAACATTTGTAGCCAGACAGAAATTACCACTGACCACCTTCCACCTTCTAAAAACTAAAACCAATTGATTTGACTTCAGTTTATTTTTTCTTTGACATATTACAGAACATATAATAGAGAGTGACCTGCTTTAAAATTCTGCTGTGAAGACTTTTTGTTGAGGAATACACTTAGAGCAGGTGGCTGGGTGTGCAGCTGCAGTGGGAGCTGCAGGTTTGTGCCCTTGCTGGGGAACGTGGTGCTGACCCTTTGCACAAGGACCTGTGGCACTGGCAGAAAACCCCAGACTATCACAGGCACGGAGGGTCCTTTGTTGGGGGTCCTACTGCAGAGGCACCAGCTTGAGCAGTTTTTTCTGCCACTGCACCATGATTTTCCCAGCAATGAAAGTCTGGGATGGTGGGAGTGTGGTTGCCAGAGTGGCTCCTGGATGGTCAGACAGGGAAGTTTCATTAAAAATTTGCCAAGCTAGCTCCAGAATTATGTAATATAAGGGCATTGCCAGCTCATATGATAAAACATTTCTCATCACCCTGCTCATCAGGATCTCAGGGGAAAAGTATTATATATGCAACTGTAACTATGAAATTTTTATTTTATATATCTACATTGAATCTGTAGATATATAAAGGAGAAATGAGTGACATTTATAGGCATTGCCTTTTTATTATTACTGTTATGTTTTAGAATAATATTAGACTTTTTTTTATCTCAACTCCATCTGGGTTTGTAGCATGCATTTTCTTCTCTGGGATCACTGCTGCTTTGAGTGACAGCACAGTTTGAGCTCAGCTCCTTGCATGGGGGTGTTACATCGTCCACAAAGCTCCCAAGAGCTTTCCCTGAGGAGTCTGTGGGACAGCTCCCAAGCTTACCTGCCATGATGGTGGTAATTGCAGAGCAAGATTTATATTTAATAGCAAAGAACTGTCAGAGCACTCTTGCAGCTTCTAAAACCATAAATAAGGAAGGTAAGCAATGGGATAAATCAGTACACTTGCTTTGTATGCACATTTAGATGCTTGAACCAAGGCCTCAAATTGACTGAACAGTTACACAAAAATACAATTGTAAGTATTTGAGTCATTCGGTGTCATTTAAGTCAGTGAAATTTTAATTATATTAAATGGGATATTGTTATATTAATAATTCAGCTTTCCCTTAAAAGCTTTTTTTCTTTAGTGGAGCACAGAAGTGGAATATTTATGAATGCTCTTTATAGTGTTTGCATGATCCTTTGATATTAAAGTAGCATTACTGAAGTATTTGTTATCTTGTTCTGCTTAACGAAACCAGAAGATTAAAATCAGATTGTATAGTCATACACAGGAAGAAAAAAGTTATATCAATAACAGGACCGGTGTCTTATTTTTCATCTTTTTAGAAGCTGTACCTGCTAAAATAGACTGATGTGTTGCAGGATGCTTTATATTGCATGAATGTTGCAGGAACTGTTTTTGCCATTATGGGTGGATTATTGTAACAGTAGTTTCCTGATGACATCATAGTAAATTCCAGCTGCCCAAACAGTTATTTTCCAGAAGAGGTTATCTGCAGTGCACTTGTGCAAAATTACACTTAGGGCACTCATAGTTCCCTTGGGACTTGTAAATGTTTTGTCAAATCTGTAGTAAATACAGAATTCTTTGTTTTCATTCTGTGTCAGTGGTAACAGTGTGGGCACTACTCTAATTTTTGATGCAGAATTAAACAGACAAAAATTATATTATGCAAGACAAGTGAAATGGAAGTCTGCAGTGCAAGCTTCCTGTCATGAAGGGATAGATAGCACAGTGGTTCTCAAATGGGTGTTTTTCCTGGAGAATGTTTTGGCTGGTGACCAAAAAATAGAGATATGGACCCAGAGACTGCAGTACCCCCACTGAAATGGCACTCTTTGTGTCCAGTGAAGGCATGAGTAGCCACAGAGCAGGAGAGGATGCTGGTTAAGAAACTGACCTGGGGCAGTAGAGATTCCTTTTTGTGTGGGATGTTAATATTAGAGGTACACGCCTTTCTTAGAGTGAATTTTGATTAATTACCATTGTTTGGGGTTTTTTTTGTTTTGCTTTGTTTTGTTTTTAAACAGTAACTTAATTGCTTGGACAAGCTATTTAGGTAGTGTCGTGAAGACTCCATTAGAAATTATCATGTCTAGTCACACAATTCAGAGATCCTTTCCCAGTCTTAAGATGCCATAATTAATATTAAGTCAAACATTTCTGGCAATTGCTGAATTTGAAATGTGCATTAATATATATTTAATGAAGAATACACAATCCTATCACTGACTCTTCAATAAATCTTGTAGCAGGAAAATAAAATCTTGGAGTCTTACCAGATTGTCAGACCCTAAGAACATCAAATAACTATTCTTGGCCAATTTCTTTCTAGAAAATTACAGTATTCTGAGGGGATTTTAAATAACACGTTGTTCCAAGGATCATTTAATTTTAATAATGGTTTTTATTACTGGTATTTATATGTGTTGAAAATGTCCTGCAGTTTTTAATGAACTGTCACAACATGTCTGTGAATTGAATAACTTACCATGATTACACACACTCACTTGGGTAAGGAGAGTGGCAGCAGTGGAGAAGGTTGGCAGATTAACTCTTTGTAGAATTCAAAATTTTCCATCTCACTGCTCTGGTCATTGATTTCTTTTGCACTCAATGATTATTTGCTTCTAGTTATCCACATAAGCAAGAGCCTGCCAAGTTAAGACTTCTGATGCAAATCCTGCAGAAATGAATTTATTGGTTTCTTTGAATCTTTTATTCTTCTCAGTGTTCACACGCAGTATAAGACTCCATTATTTTCCAGTCATTTTCTCTTCCCCTGACACACTCGTGTCAGGTATTCCTATGCTGTCTCACTGGGTTCACTGCAGGTTTTTGCTAGGTGTAGTCAGTCATCTTCCATCCTTGTGTGTCCCACAAAGCCCTGTGGGAATGGTTCTGTTCAGCACATGGATCCAACATACAGCCAATGCAACCACCTTCTCCGTGAAGGCAATCTTCATGTTCATGACTTTTCAGACATCTTTAGTGACACCAAAAGTCTCTGCAGTCCCTGTAAACTGTCCCACTGAGGCTAACAGTGCTTTGGGTCAGCATTGGCTTGTCCCGTGCGTTTGGCAGAGCTGTAGGTTTATCACATGGACCTGATGAAAATGAGCAATGTGACTCCTTTGTCTCTAGGAGGACAAATGTTGTGCCAGGTCCCCTTCTTACTCCTACACAATGCTGGAGATTTCAGAGGTTCATGGATTTTACAAAATATTGGCACTTCACCATTAGGATTCCTGCACTCTTAATTTTCCTACAATCTCATTTTGAGCATGTTATTTTGATCCGTGTTCAGGAGGGGATTCTTTCTTCTCTGGAGAAAGATTTGAAGTGATAGAAACATGTAAAAATGAGTTTTGCTTGCTGACAATAATTCAACTTGATCCCAAACAATTTGTAATGAAAATACTTTTCTCCTCACTAATCCAATGTTACAATAATTACAAGAGCAGATCAATAGCAGGAAGTATAAAACAAAGTATCACTTCAGATATTAAGCCACAAATTGATCTCCTTGTCAAGCCTAAAGCAAATGCTGTATCAACATGTTTCAAAGATTTGAGGATGTTCTGAAATGTGATGGTGATGGCCCAACAGAGGGAGAACAGTTATTTGCTTTATGTAAGTGTGTTAACTCTTTGCAGCCTGCATCTACAAAATCCTGCTGCTATCTCATTTTGCAGTCACACATTACATCAGTGTTCTGTGACTATTGCTTCACTTTGTTCTGATGACATACAAGATTATCTCTGGATAATAACAATCCTCACTGGAATTAGGAAGAACCACCAGTACTTGCACACAATCCTACACAAGTCTTGTGTAATTGGCAAAGGATTCCAGAATTTTTGTGACAAGAATATTCTACTCCAAATCAGTTATTGACCAAAATAATTCATTCTTAGGAAAATAATGACAACATCAGAAGGTCTTCATATCACAGAAGAGTCTTTAATTCTCTTGGACAACTGATGAATCTTGCAAATCTATACTAACTAAATCATACTGACCTGTTCTAAAGAAAGTAGAGGGGAAAAAAGTCTGAGAAATTCTAGAATTCTTTAGAAAAAGAAACAGGTAATAGAAATTTATGTCTTGTAGCTTTTCTTCTAAAATACAAGACACAGTGTTGTTGAGATCTCTTTTCCCTCCTAATGGGCTGAGGTGTGGAAGTTGTCCTTACCCTACTGTAGGCATACTGAGGTTTTAGAAGCTGCAAATATCACTACTCAATTCACTTTATGGTGGTTCTTTTATAAGCCAGTAAGAAAGATTGGAAGGAGTTGTGTGACACTGAAGAATTTGTTACTGAACATGTTTTTTAGCCATTGAATATTGCTGTGGCTTACGTGTAATGCATTTGAGCAGTCAGCTTCTCCTGTAGGAGTACTTGCCAGGTAGGCACAGTGGCCTGGAAAAAATAGAGTTTGCTTTCTGTGGGCTTATTCTGCCCTGATGAATGTACAGAAGGAGCACTTAGGAATCTGAGAGTTTGGTTCCTCCCTTCCTAGTGTAGGAGATTCTGCAGGAAGAGGTTTGGCATATCATCAGTTTTTTGTTGCTGTTTTTGTTTGGATAAGGGCTGCTGGTTTTTCTGACAGCACAGAGCCTTCTGAATTTCTTTTTCTTGTGGAAGTGAAGAATTTTGACTGGACTTGACTAGTCAGATTAAGAAGTCTTTGACCCAAACTTCTTTCACCTTCTACCAAGTCAGTCTTCTCAAGTGGAGATGACCAGCTGAGCAGTCAGAACTCCTATTTGTCCTAACAGAAGTCATTCCTGTGTTTAACTGTTTATTAGTATGAGGAGGAAGGAAAGTGGTAATTCTCAGGTCTTGGCCACCACTGATGCTTTGTCAGCCAGTTATGATTAGC
Source organism: Zosterops lateralis (assembly GCF_965231275.1). Taxonomy (NCBI): domain Eukaryota; kingdom Metazoa; phylum Chordata; class Aves; order Passeriformes; family Zosteropidae; genus Zosterops; species Zosterops lateralis. The sequence goes on from NC_139761.1 coordinate 45,033,611, forward strand.
TTGATCATTTAATTACTTTTCCAGCACTAAGAATAAATATTGCTTCACAGTGGAGAACAGAACAAAACTGCAGGTGTCCCTTCAGCAGAGCAAGACGGCTTTTCTCTAGTCTAGCCTTTTGTTGTTACAGCACTGTTTCCAGCTGTGACGCTTCCTTGTTGCCAAGTAGTAGTAAATAGCTGTATAAATCACAGTAATGCTTGTACCATTTGGGCACAGCTGATTGCTTTTTGACTCTAACGGGTGTACATATGCTTACTCTCCTATTTCAAAGTCAATTGTTAATATTTCTGTGAAAGTGATATCTTTGGGAATTGAAGAATGACCATATTTGGGGTGCTTCATCTTCAAACTTTGTATTTCGTTCCTCACTTGAAGCATACACAATTTTATTTAAATTGTATTTTTAATTTATTTTCTCCAAGATTGTCTTCAGAACTAGAAGTCAGTAGCCATTGTCTGCCTAACCTAGAGTCAGTAACAGTGCTGGCATGTTTGAGTTAGGACAACAAATACAGACAAGTTCTGTCCATGCTACCTGCAGGCAGAGCTCAAAATGCTCAAGAGAGGTGGTGTTGTGCCTTGGTACTGGCACTTGCAGTCTGAAGTCCAGCAGAGTTTTACTGACTGTTGTTCATGTTTCTCAAGAGGAAAGGAGTAGGTAGGGAGCCTGTGTGGATGGGAAGCTCACTGACACTGGAGAAGGATGAGGGGAGTGGTGAGAAGGCTGGAAAGGACTAGTGTCCTGAGTTGTTTGTTCTCAGCTTTCTTCTTTGTACAGAGCTATAGGAATGCCTGGCTTCTTGTATACCTGCAAACAAGAGTTTGCTGTGAAAGCTTGCACTCAAAGCTGAATGAGGTATGGGACTAGGGTAGCTCTTGAGGATGAACAAAAGGAAGAACATGTGTTACATACTACATAGCTTTGGGTTTGTGCTGATTAAAGGAACCAGAGACCTGTATCTCCGTAGGCATTTTCTGTCTTGCAATAGGAGTCAAAACAGATTTTGCTGACAGGAAGATAATAAATACGGGTAGAAAAATCAGACTGCTTGTTATCCTTTTGTTCAAAGCATGTTGAGATGGACCTGAAGTGGAATCCTGACAGAGTTTCTCATCCAGGCTCATCTGAAGACCAGGAGACTGATTTGAATTGGCAAGGCAACCCAAATCCCAGTCCGCTGATTAAAGATGATGGAGAGCTGCTTATGGATGAACATCTTTCCCCCAGGAAACTGGTGAGTAGACATCCAACTTTTTAATGAAGTGGAAGAGGCAAACTGGCATATACAGAGCTGTATTAACCTTCCAACTGCTATTGTACTGATTGTGGATTGTTGCCTCTCTGACATTTAGATTTCTGCATAAAGTAGATTTTGTCTTATGAAAGTATATCAAATGTTTGTCCTCCTTTCACCTTGTTTCATATCAAAAGTATTCCCAGCATGAGTGTGGCTGTGTTTATTTCCAGGATTCTTGAAGCAGTATGAAGAAAAGCACAGGTAGCATAATTATATTCTACACAGATCTCCTTAATGCCATTTGGAGTACCTTGAATCTTAGTATCAGAAAAAGAATTTACATCAATCTTGTTTAGAGATTGGAAATGTAACTTTAAAAGCACATTTTTTTTCCTCTGAGTTAGTGAAATCCTCTGTCCTGGTAAGAAGCCATTTAAAATATTCTGCAAATGATAGAAGTACTTTCTATACATGTCGTAGTGGGAGGAATTTCAAAGCATATTTGAAAGCCATATTCCTTTTAGACTGGGGAAGTGATTTTGGTATGTAGCCTGTTGAGAGTAACATGCTGAAATCTTCATGAAGGCATTCACTTTGTGAAGTATTTGTGAAAGAATACTTGGTTGCACATTGTATTGTACTTGCTCAGGACTAATTAAGGGTGAAATCCTGTGAGATGTGTAGGAGCTGACCAAATGTCACTTTTCTGTGCTAAAGGAAGGGAGAGTTGAGAGCAGAACGTGAGGAGAGAGGCTTTCTGTGTTGCAGACCTACAGAAGAATCTCTCTTCTGCTGGGGAGCATTTATGAAAGGCAGATGGAGCTGCCAAGGCTGTGGTTCAGGTGCTCCCAACAGCAGGGTGGTGATCACAAGCATCCATAATCCCCTATGTATCCACTGCACCAATGGAGAGACAGGGGCTTCCGCAGGGAGCATATTCCAGCTGTGGGTTTACACCACTCCCCAGCCACTCCCAAACTACATTCCAGTTACCATTTTGACCATGTGCTGTGGATTAGACAGAACTATTATCCCATAATTAGCCAAGTCTCTTAGTGTTTATAAAATGGTTGGAGATGAAAAAAACCCTTTCTGCAGAGTGGATACTTTTAGCATCCTGGAGAAAAACTGTTGCATGGTTGTATGGTCTATGCCATTCACTCTCCTCGTGAGAACCTCCGGCCACTTCTTGGTCTTTTATTAAAAGCTGGCATAGAATTGGACCAGTCTAATGTGTTTGTGGCCTACAATAGCCTGTATAAATCTGATGGGAACCTCTCAGATTAGTCTGTATTGTTAGGGCACGAACCAAAGCCCATTAAAGTAACCTAAACAGCTGCCCTCTTATTCAATCAAATCTGAATGAAACCCTTAGGAAGCTCTTTCATTGGCATGATCTTCTCTTTCTGAACCTCTGCTGCTTTTAGTTCACAGCAAACCATAAGCAGAAAAGTGTATGTAGTGCAATGTTACCTACATGCCATGAAGTTGCTGTTTATTATTTTGTAACTTTTTAAAAAATGCAAATAAGAAGTTAAATAATTGAGTTTTGCCTTTTTTGAGATTGTGGGTGTTAACATTTGTAAAGGAATCTCATTTCAAAGATTCTTTCAAATCAAGTACATGGTCCTGATAATTTTTCTGGACACAGTTACTTCCTGCCCTGGAACCCGACATTTGTGTTGGCATAGCTGGGTTACTTCCTGCTCAGAGGAAAAATTACATGACATTGTCAAGGAAACATTTACAGTGTTTATAGCTTGTTTTAATAACATACCTCCTCTATCTATTCTCTGACCTTTTTGTTGATCAAATGGAAACCACTGTGGCCATAAATTTACTTTCTCTGAATTTGCAAATGTTCAGAATATTCAAATGTTTAATACAGAACAAGTTTTCACATGCATAATTCTTTAAGGACCCACATGCCATTGACAGTCAAATGGTTTGAAAGATTGCCTTGCTTAAATCAATACAATTGCAGTATCTTTTTGATTGTCTTATTGTTGTGAATATTTTAGGAGTTATTGATTGTATCTGTCGAAGTGCTCTGGGAAGGAAACTAATAGACTTTTAAAATACGGGCTCATTAAAGTAAAATTGTTTTACATTCAAAAAAGGGCATGGGCCACACTTCTGTAGTGTTGTATAGGCAATTTCTTAGACACCTTATGGATGTTCCTGAGGAAGGTTTTTTTCTGAAAAACATACTCAGCTTCACTCTTTGTCCTCATAATGGTCTGTCTTGCACCAGACAGGCTTTGGGGAAGCTGCAAAGTCTACTTGTGCAGACTCTGTTAAGATTGGGCACCTTGAACTGCAGCCTCATTTCTGCCTGCACATTTGACTCATTTTGCCCTTTTTCCAGGGTGATGGCTGTCTATTTTGTAGTGAAACCATTAGCAGTCTCCATTAGCAGTCTGCATTATAGAGAACTCTCTAAAATTTGTGACACTTGTTTTCCTTCACTTTTTATTCACTTGCTGCATTGTTTTCCTCCAAAGAGAGGCAAGTTTGGCTTAGACTGATTTTTTTTTTTTTCTTTCCTTTTTATCTTCTTGGACTGTGTAGAACAAAAGACAACTTCTACAAAACCACTGGACCATTGCCCATTCTTTTCATTGTGGATCCCCTCACTTAGACTTTATGCTCATTCTCCACAGAGTTTGTAGTCTTCTGTAGCTTCGTTTCAGCATAGAGTTCACTTCAAATCCTGTATGATTCCATATTTCCATTATGTTAACTACATCTTCTAGTTTCTTCTTGCTGCCAGCTCTCTTGCTGCACTATCATGTAACATCTTTTTATGTTTGAATGTCCTTCATCCAAGCTACAGGTCAAAAGCTTTTGATGAAAGGGTTGGTATCATTAGATGTCATTTTTATTCTTTCTGCTAGCATCCATATCAATTTTCTGGTTTACTCTTTAATCTTGCTCTATATGGATAGGCATTCTTGCTTTTCCATTTATACCTGTCCTATTAAAATTTTCAGCTCTCTGTTTTCCTAGTTATTTTCCTGTTAATACTTTCCTGCTCTGCCCATCCTTATGCATGGTTGTCAGATATTGTAGAGTACTGGGTGAGCAGATTCTCACTTTGTTCTGAAAACTGGCTAACAATGGGCAATTATTTTTTAACTCTATTAGGGCTGTGACACAGATTTTTCGTTAAATGTGGAGAAACTGAAATTAAGGGCGCCACCTGTCTTCAATCACGTTTTTATTTTGTTCTATCAAAGCCTGTCCTCTCCCTGCTGTTTGCAAAGGATCTTTTCCTGACTTCCACTAAAAGCATTCCACTTCTCAGAAGAAACTCATTTTACAAGGTCAAATGATCTTCCAGACATTGTCACATTATAAAACTCAATCACGTTTGTGTGTGATCTTTAGAGAAGAAAGGAAGTATTCTCTAATTTTGCTTTTTATTGATCCTGCTCCAACTAATCATGTTTTTCCAAACTTAGGAGCACGTGTTCGGATGTGGTGTTTAGTTTTGTTGCTCAGGAGGTTAGGGTGTATTTCATATGGTATGCACTCATCCTCACGGGGAAAAAGGAAATGCTGGAGGGTCCAGGAACAACAGATTGGATTCTCGCTGAAATGGCTCAATTGTTTCCTTTTTTCTTTTGCAGCAAGTTTTCCTCACTGCTGTAAGATAAATGGATTTGGGGAAAAAACTGGACATCAAGAAAGAGCAGAATCTTGATAAATTATATGGAATAAGGGAATGGAAGTAGCTGAATTTGCCTGAATTTGGATCTGCTGAATCCTTCATTAGAAATGTGTAATAATTTTTTTTAAAGCTTGAGGGGTCCTCTGGAGGTCTGCCAGTTCGATCTTCTGCTCCAAGCATATCTGGTTTCAAAGTTAAATCAGATTGCTCAAGGCAGCAGATAGTATAGGTAATACTGTGAACTGGAAAAAAATAAATTACAGAGCCTCCTTTCGTTTCAGAGCTTTCCTTTTGTAAGTTCCTCTCCTAGCACTAATACCTTTACAGTAGTGAAGGCTTGTAGTTGCTATATTAGTGTTCATCCTGCTGCTTAGGCATCTGATATTTTATGTTCAAATTTTCACATCAGGAATCTTTGAATTTATATGCATGCACACACTCCTGCATGTTTTATATGAAAAAAACCTCAGATATTCATTTACTTACAGCCACCAGTGCTTAACTAACATAAAATGACATTACAGTCTTAACTTTTCCATATCGAGTGACACAGTCTTGAGCAGTGATTGTAGCTACTGTCTGTGTACCTAATTCCTAGACAAGAAAAAGAATTAATGTTGGGGTATAACTTTTTTAATATCTCTGTGAAGGAAAGTAAATCCTTAAAACAAATCTAAGCAAAAACTTACGTAGGAATGTCTACTATCCTGTCCACTCCTGACCTGCCTATTAATTCAGCACATAGTTGAAACTGAGGTTTTTTCCTCCTGCAGAAGTGACACAGGCTATTTCTGGGAGGTCAGTAAACTTCCCATCTTCTGGTGTTTCTTCATGTTTCTGGTGCCCTACATGCCTGCTGAAGTTTGCAATAGTTAGATTTCCCAGCAACTTGCCTCATCAAATCCTTAATACTGGTTTAAAAAAGGGTGTCAGGACTATCAATCCCCAGCATGAGTCAGTCAGGAGATGAACTGCAGGTACAAGACTAGGCAAGGGCCTATCCATGTGGATCTGCTGACGTGACTCGGGGCCTTCTGCACAAGAATAAAGACATCTTTATTAATGCATCCACCACTACTTAAATTTTGTATCTACTGCCCTCATCTACACTTCCCATATGAGCCAATAAAATCTCTTTTTGTAGCACCTAGCTAATCTCTTTGTCTGAGCTGAGAGAAGAGTGCATTTATGTGTATATGCAGAAAGTGGTGAAATACAGCTGAATGTTTTAGTTATGGGCATCTGCAGCATTTAGCCATTTTGAAAGGAAGTTTGAATGTGAGGCCACAGAGAAGTTCTGTAAGTTTTTTTCCCTCTCACTGAATCACTTAAGGCCTACTAATTTGCAAATATTTTTCTTAGAAAAAAAATTTGTCTTTTCTTTTTTTTTTTTTTTTTTTTTTTTTTTTTTTTTTTTTTGATGGAGAGATTATAATTGAGTTGAGAATTTGAAAAAAAAAAAAAAAAAGCAATAAACACATGAATGGACATGAATCTAGAATTTGCATACAGGTGTAGTATTCAAAGAGAACAAGCTCACCACTCAGGAATTCCTGTCTTTGCCAAATTAATCAGGATCAGCAAAATAAATGCACAGCTGGAAATATTTCTCTGACAGCTGCATGCAACTTGTTCTTCAGCAACATGCCTACTTTTCTTAGAGTATGTGAAAAATCTAGGGAAGAGAGAAGACATCAGTTGTGTATGCCAGTTTTGTCTGAACAGATACTATTTGCCAATTAAGGAATTTCCAGGTAGCTGCAAGTGGGACTTGAACTGGATTTCCCAGCGTCCCCAGGTGACTGCTCTGCCAGATGGGAAGCTCTGCAAGCACAGAAGTATTTCTCACCTGCAATTTTTTACAGAATACTTACTGGCTTTTCTTGTCAGTCAGAGAAGCTTTCCAAAGCAGTGCACAGTCCCCAGTTGGCCAGACATTTGGCCAGGCATTTTGCATGGTGGGAACGGTTTGTGAAACATTATGGACTTGCTTCTTAAAATATCAGCTAAATTATTTACCAATAGCTTCTTCATGAAAAATAATTTTACTCCCATTTTGAAGAAGGTGAAAAAATGTAATATGAACTTTATTCGTCTTTGTTTTACTTACCCTGTATTCAAAGTATCTTCAAAGACTTGTGTAGTGCTTTACCATGGAAATGTCTCCTTTCAAATAAACAAATTTACAGTGGAGTGTAAAACTGCAGCTCAGAATCAACCTTTCAGGCCACCTCCTTGAATGTGACGTGCCAGGAAGATTTTGATGTTTGATTCTTCAGAAAACATCTCTGTCTAACTGATCCCTACCTTGCAGGGCTGCAGAAGGGTGGCAAGCAGAGTCCTCTCTGAATATCAACACTCAGCTTAGAATTGTATTGGTTTTTTCAAGGTATCTTTTTGACCTAGAATAACTGTGAATGTATTTTTGCCTAGAACTGATTGTTGGTACATTTCTGTTTGCTCTATGTGGAGGCTGAGCAGCTGGAAACAGCCAAAGAAACACCTAGATGGTACAGCACCTCCATGTCTGTAAGCAATCCTGGGGCACAGGCAGAGATGTTCTGTCCCTGGCTGTCAGAACAGCCCATTAAGCTATGGGCAGGCAGTCATTACCTGAAATCACAGTGGGACATCTCTGAATTAGGGCAGGAACCTGTCCTAGACCTGGGATGGCCCTAGGAATGAAATGAGACAGAGCACTGTAGCATCGCTTCTATCCACATGGTGCCAGACATCTCTCTGTCCAAGCTGATGACCCCTTCAGTGTGTTGGGTCATGATTTTTTTTTCCTCTTACAGCAGAATTCATCCAAAATATCCCTCTTTTCAAATTTTGATGAAGGTTCCCATGCTTTGACATTAAACAGCAGCATAAATGGGAAATCCTGCTAAATCAGTTTCATCTTTGCTTAAATGTTTTCACGTCCTTCCCTAAATGTCCTCCGTTCCTGGTGTCAGAATTTTAGCTGTGACATGAGAAGTATCTCACTTGCAGGTGCCCCAGCATGCCAAGAATGGTGTCTGCTGAGTAGTAATGTCCTAACTATCTTCCACAGGAACCATTCCCCATGTATCCTCCTCTTGAACCGCCGCCCTGGCCTTTGCTTGCTGACTCATTTGCAATCAACACCTGGGGTCTCAGTGCTTTAGTGCCTTTAAATAAGCTCATATTCTCCACCCAAGAGCATTTCCCATTTCCTTCATGTGCTACAATAACTTGTGCATCCCACAGCAAATTGGTTTCAAGCTGTCCCAGCAGCTCCTCACCCTCAGCAGATGGAAGGACAGTGATTGCCATAGATACTCTTGGAAATGGGAACAGGGAGAACAGGGAGGTGGGCATTGAGAATATATGGAGTTTGTTGCCTCTGGTTAGCACATGCTTCAAGGCAGCTATCTATAGTTCAAAGAGCTGATGATGACAGCCAATAACCCTTTCCAGCACTGGAGTCACAGTTCTGCCTGTTGGAGTACAAAAATATGGGTGCATTAAGAAGCTCATCTCTCAGACAGTGGAAAAAGTACAAATTAGTGGATCAGGAAGAGGAAAAGGAGAGTAAGGAATGACATTGGTAATTCTTGGTATGAGAAAGAGAAATAGGGAACCCTAGAGGAGGAGAGAATATAACTTCGTGTGGGTTTGATACTTGGATTTTGAAAAAAATATCAGGGAGCAGAACTGTGAAGGGGGGTGGTCTGGAATACAGCAGGGGAAGGACAGCATGCAGGGAACTTGCAGACAGCAAAGGAGAAAAGGATAAAAAAAAGGAGCAAAGGCTCCTTGGGGTATCAGGACCTTTTGCTACTCAACTGACAAAGTGTGTGACCCTAAGCTTATTACTTCTTTTGAGACTTCTTCCTGTTCTGGTGTAGGCTCTTAAAACTATTTTGATGGCAAGTAGGGAGGTATTTTTCAGAAGCTTCTTCCTTTAATGACAGTGAGCTTGCATCCAAATCCAGCAATCCGAGTGCATGGTTTTATGCCAGGACAGCAGCTAGGTCTCATTTCACAGATAATCTCGTGCTATGTGACAGACAGTGTCATCTGCTCAAAAGGGTTACTGCAAAATGTGTCTTGCCATGAGGGATCTTGTGTTCACTTGGAGAGAGAAAGCAGTCTGTAGCTGTTAAGTTTGCTGCCTTTGCAAGAGCAAAACACATTTTGTGGTGGCTGCATGTGGGGATAGAGTCTTAGAAGCTTTTTTATGTTCAGCCTGCTTAAAATCACAGATTTAAAAGAAAAGATTTAAAATGAGATTAAAAAATAACTTCAAACATAATGTTTTAAAAATAGTTCAAAAGCAGTTGAAGATATTGGATAATTCTGTTTCTTAGGAGTACAAGTCAAGACCTTATAAAGGGGGACAGCTTTTCAAGAAGGAATGTTCAACTTTTTCTGGAAACCATGTCCTTTTGAATTGCCCTGTCAGTTACACTCAGACTGGTTTTGGTCCTTTGTAAGAGGATGTGGAGCCATCAGCGGAAGTTGCAGCCATTTGTGCACGATAAAAATGTTACCTAATGAGCAGGAATATTGCAACCACCATTTTTTCCTTGCAAAATTAACTGGATATTTTCGTGGTTATTTTTTTTTCCCAAAACTCATAAGCAGAGGTCATCCTACACATTCCCTTCTAATGAATAAGTTCTCCCTTATTAAAAAACCTAAAGAATGTTGTCACTTTTTAATAGTGTTGTAGCTTTTTAATTTGTCTCCTGTACATGGTGGTTACTGAATTACTTTCTGCCTTCACCTCAAGAAAAGGCCCAAAAGGTTGATGACAATGCTTTCAACCCCTGCTCTTGGTTGCATCATTGAGGAGGAAACTCTGATGCCAGGACCAGGCAGTTCTTTGAAGTGGGCATGTTCAGCCCCACATCTTAACTCTTTTGACACAGAAAGGTGAAAATTTAGAAGTTTCATCACTATGTATAGCATCAACAATTTCAGGCAGTTAGTGTCTCAAATAAACCTTGCTTCTCATTTCTCAGGAATTGTTTCAGACTCCTTCATAAGCCACTAACCAATGGGGAAGAAAGGATGCAGTTCTTCTGGTCTGCTTTGTTGAATTTATGCAACTAAAGTGATGCAAAGGAGGTGGTGGGATATGCACCCTGAATGAGAGAAGCTGGATCATAGGAAGAAATGGGGGATGAGGGCAGTGGTAATGTGAGATTGCGTCAGCTCCGTATGGAGTCGCATCTCAGGATTTCACAGCCTTGCTGTAGTTTTCACACGCAGTCTTAGAGCTTTCCTCTCTCCTCTGTATAGAACTTCTGCTTGTTTTGTTCCTCCTGCTTACCTCTGCCAAGGCAAAATATTATGTGTATTTATCAACACAGACTGTAGGATATTAGGAAAGATTAGGGAGGAGTCTGCATTCATACACATCCTTGTTTAATGCAATGGTTGAGCCAATTACTACAACTTTGTAAAAATAATGAAGGATTTTGAAGGCCTCTATTTGCATTGCCTAGATATTTTCAAAGAAATTCATAATTCTTGTGATTAGTGTAGTCTTCTTTCAGAAAAGTGAGCTGCTTGAGCTAAAGTCATGTTTCTTTTTATTGTTTTGAGTTAAAAGGAAAACAGTGTGTTTTGTTAAGTTTTACTACCAGCACCTTTTGAATTACAGATGATGTTTAAGGTTAGCACTTTCTATCTGCTAAGGATTAGTGCAAAACTAGTGCAAATCTTAAAGCATGGACATATTGTTTAAATTAAGCTAGCTGGCATGTAGATCTGTTGTTGGTTTGCAGCTTGAATGTAACCCCGAGCCATGACTCTTTAAGCAATCTATAAGTTTTAGGAGAATAGAGTATTTGGGGCTACAAGGAAAAAAGGTCTTTGAATACCACATTCATTTCAATGGGATTGCACATCTAGCCGTGTTGACCTGAAATAGATGTTGGCAAAACACTGGTTGAAAATCTGGCTACACCTTTTTGCTGCTGTGACATCTGGTTTATTGCATGAGAGTGCACATAAATTTCTGCTTATCTTTACAGAAAACTTTGGCAGGAGTAGATGATCTGAAGCAAGTGAAGGCCCTAGAGATGCGAGTAGACACCAGAGAGATCAGCTTGGGGAACTTTGGTAAGAAAACACTTTATTTTCTGCTCATCATCTTGAATTTTCCTTTATGGTATCTTGGGGATTCACTAATGAACAGCCAGTGAAAAGTACTGTCCTTCTCAAGAGTTCTTGAAAAAGAAGCTCCTTGTACCTCACACTCTTTGATCTCTGTCTTCTTGTGTGAGGCTCTGAATAGGACTGGAAACTCTGGCAATGGGATGAGTGATGATTTCTGTCTAAAGCCCATTAGTTTGGACACATTTTTCTTGTATGATATGAGCATTTACTCTTGTCTCTAGTGAAACAGGAGCCGAAGGTCAGCTTCTCTCCACTGTGAGATTTCCCTGTGACTCAGGAATTGCCAGTGGTATCAGGTGGCTCATGCTTCCAGCAGCCTGTCTTTGCACCCTGTATGACCTCACTGAGCTGTGCTGGAAAGTGAACTGGAGGCAGGTCCTGTAGATACATAGTTCTGATGAGCCCCAAACAAGCCTAACACTTGTCATTCGTTTTTATGTCATCATCACTGAACCAGGGAAATGAGAAGTACCAAAGGAATTCCCTCTGTAGCTGAGTTAACTCTGAGAATATAAAGCCTTCCATTTTTTTTTCCAGTACTAGCAGTCATTTTCTGTCATGTGGATTCCTACCACACCCAAGTCCATCTTCTGCTGCATTGAAGCTGAGTAACTACTGCAGGGTAATATTTTCTGTGCTAAAAAGGAGCCATGTCCCCAAAACTGTGTACTGGTGCTTTCAGACAAGCAGTTAATTTTTCATATGCAAATGACTAATGCAACAGCTAACTAGCTTTAATGGGTCTTTTGATGTCTATTTGTCAAGAATGGTTGAACATGAACAGTGAAGGGGGCTTTTGTTTTGTATATATAGCCCCTTTGTATTGGTTATTCTGATTATTTCATGAATAAGTCTCTTTCTCATAGGCACTTGATAATTTAAGGTAAATTACATCTGTTTCTTTCAGAGATCATAATCTATTCAATCATGTTTCCTCCAGTTGATAAGGAAATCTCATTATGCCATTTTTATAATGCTCAAAAGTGTGCTCCCATTCCTATGCCATTTTACATTAGCTGTGACAGGCTAGCAAAATGTTTCACCTTCATCACTCTCTACTTCCTTTTCATTACTGAAATAATGAACCTTCTCCCCATGGTTGGGCTTTTGCAACCTTTACAGAATGCAAAATACAGAAGACTATGTCCACGATGCAAATAATTTCCATCTTGTTTATCTCTCACTATTCACACCAAGAGTTGGCCTTTGAGGGCCATAAAAATCAGCACCTGCAGGTCTCCACTGCTTTTGAGAATAGCAGAACATCAAGATCATTCTGAATTTCCTTCTGGTTTGTTATTGGTTTTGTTGTTTGGTTTTTTTTTTAAGGTGTGTTTCTGAATTTTTTTCCTGTGAAAATCTCTTTGCAAATGTCAGCAGGTGGCTAGGGCAGAAAGTTCACTTCAGTTTCTTGCCATTGTTTTCACGTGGCAGATGATTTTTAGGCACACAGACCTAAGTGTTTAGGGGTTTTGCAGAGCAGTTTGCACCTCTGCCGTGAATGCAAGCAAGACTGCTGTTGAAGATGTTGGGCTCATTGCTTGCTCCCTGCTGGCTGCCTACCCCTGGAACTGTGCTGCTGACCTGCTCTGTGCTCACAGGGGTCTGGAGAAATAGCCTGAGGAAAAGAGTGGGGTAAGAATGAGACCAGCTGGAATGACAGATATCTAGTGTGACAGGATGTAAAGTTTTCCCCCTATTAGGACAGTCAAGCAGTAGGAGTATCCAGAGAGGTTTGGAGACTTCATCCTGGTAGGTTTTCAAGTGGGTGAAGACCTGAGCACCCTGATCTCACAGACAACCTGGCTCTGAGCAGGATGCTGGGCTTGAGACCTCCAGCTGTTCCCTCCAGCCTGGACTTCTCTGTAATTTGGGGTTTCTTTTGCATTTCAAACCTGGCTAATAAGCTTTCTTTACACACGTATTAAACCACTTCACCTTGCTCTCACTGTATTCCTTAGTTGTGGAAGGTGAGTTTTATCATCAGCAAATTGTTTGGATGATCAGTCCACACTCAGTAACCAATATTGTTTTGACTGGTTTTATGTGTAAGGATAAAATAAGCCATGCAGGGTCTTAAATGGCCAGGTGAAAGTGTTAGAAGCTATGAGACCGAACATAACTCTGAGTCACCTGGGACCTTGCAGCACTCAAACCCCAAATTTACACCACAATTTTCACTTGAGAAACATTTCAAGGTTCACAGGCTGTGTTAAAGGCTGTAACACAAACACTCAGGGCCCAAAGATTTCCAGAGTGATTTAAAACTTGTTGCTTGATGTTTTTCTTGAGACCATTCCACTTTGGGATGTGCTAAACATTAAAGCCCCATCCTGTTAACCTTCCCCAGTTTGTCAGGTCTGTCTCTACAAAATGGCATGACATGGTGGGGAGGAAGAGTTACTTTTCTTAGGGACAAGGTGTGGGATAAAACATGAAAAGACTGATACTGAAAAATTTCCATGTGATCAGTTTTCAAATTAAGAAAAGGTTTTGTGCCAGAGCTTAAATCGGAATCTTTTCAGGGCTTGGGGTAATTGCTGAATTCTCTAGCTGTTTTCAGTGCACCTTGCTGAGTGACAGATGAAACACTGAACGCCCTGGCAAGTCTTGTATCCAGCTTTGCATATCTTGGAGTTGATTTCTGTGCTCCTCAGCTGCGTGTAGAACTCAGTTCATATTTAAACAGAGGGACTATTTCCTTTTCATTAGCTTATCCCTTCAGTTTTGATTGCTGACAGGTATGGAATTGCATTCATGACCAGCTCATAGAAATTCCTGTTGAAAATAATGGTGGGGTAGAGTCATTTAAGACACTACATAGTCCTCTTATTTCTAAGTAATTTTAATAGCTCCAAATCAAGTTACCCACAGTGCTGTTCGCTGCTCCTTATTGAATTGTTGCCTGCTGGTGGCCAGACTAAGTTGATTACATGTCTGGAGATTGCCACTTCCTTTGCAGACGTTTTATCAAGGCAAAGCTCTGCCAAGGGTTCAGGAGTAGCCATGTGCTATTTCTCATGCAGGGTTATCATCTCTCTTTCCTCTTGCCCTGTTTGTTGGCACTCCTGGTGCAGAGCTGGGATGTCTTTGCTGGCAGCCAACGTGGCAGCAGCAGGTGCTTGTATGGCCAGGGAGCAGCTCAGAGGCTGGAAGAGTGAGTCTGATGTGGATATTCCTACCCAGGATGGTCTTGGCTTAGCAAGTGCTGACAAACTTGCTGAGCAAGGCTTGGACAAGCCCTCCAGCAGGGCTTGGGCAGGGTCTCCAGGAGTCACAAGTACGTACTGGGGCAGTGTGCTTATGTGGAACCCTGCACTGATGGGTTTTCTGTGAGATCCCCATCTCAGGTAGCTCCACTGCAGCTGCCTTGGGTTTGCCTGAAAGGGCTGTGGACTTACCTCCAGTTGTATTGCCCAGTTCATCCCAGAAATGTGCAAAAAATGCATGTGTAGAAATAGCATCGAAGTGATGTATCTTACTTGATCAAAAACAGCTCAAGTGAACTAAAGACTGCTTAATTTGCATATTGCCGCAGGAGGACACAAAAAGAAGGACACTCACCTGTCAGCTCGAGAGTGAGAAAAAGAGAAACCTTATTTGGGGAATCTCAACTTCTATAGTTTTTGGGATTTGGTCAAGGACTGGGGGATGAGAGAGGAACACCCCTCTGACCCCAGTGGTTAAACCAGCAGTCCCATCGTAGAGAGGAATGCGAAAACAATCTACTTTGTTTATGTTTCAAAGTGTGAGAACTCCAATACAAGAATGTAAAACGATCAGAAGGCTGAAAATCAGGGCAACAGCATATCAGATTGGTCTTGCTAGAAATGTAGAGCCTGTTTTGTGTTGTAGGATCAACAAAGCCACAGTGGTTGCCTGATGCCAATGCAAGCATTTGTCAGTTGTTTTTCACTAGTTTGTATTCCAGAAGACACAAGTCCAGCCACAATGATTTTATTTTTTTTTTTAGCAATAGAAAAACAAAGATATATTATGTTACCTAAAGAATACTTCATAATATAAACAAGTTTTAGAAATAGAAGCGTTGTTACTTGTAGAATATAATAAAACTGGAATTTTGGCTGCTTTCTCTTTGCTCCTAATCAGTTTTGTAAATGTCACCTGCTGTACCAAGGCACCTTGGAAAGACATCTACATTGCTACCCTGCTTGTGAACTGCACCACTTCAAGCAGTGTTGTTGTGTATGTCTATCACTTTTATTCACCTAACCTGCACTTTGATTTCTTTCTGCCCTTCATTTAGTTCTGTTCCACTGGTACAGTGGAGTAGTTTAACACTAGTACATTGTTGGTGGTTAGTAATTTCAGAGCCATGTAACAAAACCAGTCTTTAGTGAAAGGGAATTGTAGACAGATGAGATAACACTGATCGTCATTCTGAATTCTCAGCCTTGTCCTGCAATCATCAGCGTTTCTGTGTATCATTCTTGGTTTTAAAAATCAATATTATTCAAAGGAAGGCAGTTTCAGGATAAGGAATATACCACCTGTACTTCTAAAATTAATATTAGAAGTTAATACTGTTGAATTTTAGAGTGTTTTTATATGTTCGTATCATGTGTCCTTGCTCTGAGAAAAGATGCCATGAGGGTTAAAATTAAGAAAATTAGAAATACACTGTTTCATTGGGATAAGCATCTTGTCACCATCATTTTACAATTTTCTCTTCCTAATTTAAACTTCTGGCCTCTAATCTATTTATAAGGATTTGGGACTCTAAAAACCAGCAAAATCAATGGAATAATGAATTCTTAGCACCAAAGAACAATTACATATTGATATGAAACTTAAAGGAGGGAAGAACCTGCAGACTTGCAGGAATATATTGCAGAATATTCCTGGCAGAGTTTTGTACCACCACACATTGTATACTTCTATTTCAAGCTAGTAAACCACACACATTACAGTGTAACACTTTACAAGTTTCCAGGGATAGATTGTGCCAAAGTGTAAAAAAATATCTGAGATGGAGGATCAAGTTACAATAATGAACTAACCAGATGTGAATATTGCATTATCAGCCTGTCACTTGGCCTCTTTGGATGCTTTAATAGTTGCTTCTTCCCTGAACCAACCCTAAATGCGTTCAGTGAAAAGCTTTTTCTTGGGCAAATCTCTCCATTTCTCTTGACTCCTCAAGAAGATTCAAATCTTCTGCTTAACACTAGTCCTTAAAACTCCTTTGCCTTGTAATGCTTTGCAACAGCTTTTGCTTGGTAATCCTTTTGCCTCTGTGACTGAATCCATGGCACTATTGCTCAGTTTTGAGCTGGGACTGGGGAGGCATCCCTTTCATTTTGTCCTTTAACACTTCAGGGAATGTCATTTAATCTCTCCATCCTTGTCAGAAAGAGAAATTTTTTAGAGTCTAGTTTTGTTGTTGTTGTTGTTTTGGTTGTTTTTTGTTGTGTTGTTTTGGTTTGTTTTTGTGGTTTTTTTGTTGTTGTTGGTTTTTGTTTGTTTGTTTGTTTTTGGTTTTGTTTTTTGGGGGGAGGGGGGAGGTTTGGAATTTCTTAGGGTATGATTTATATCTGAGAGAGTCTTGGCTCAGTAGCTAGTATGACTGCAGTTAGTAATTAACAGAGATCCTAGTATTTCCTCTGCCAGGACTCCAAATTATTTTGTTGCCATATATACATATAAACGTATAAAACTTGTTTGACATGAGAAAGCATACCCTGCAGGATGAGGACTGTGTGTTCTAATTTGTTCTTCAGTTTTTGTGGATTGTGGGAAATGACTGACAAACAGCCAAAAAAATTGTATACTGTATCTCAAATTTTTGTATTTTCGAAAGTTCTTTGCAAAGACATGAACTTAAATACTTGCAGTACAACACAAAGATCAATATGTGCATTATGATCACTCCAAAATAACATGAGATCTAGATAATGCTTCTATTAAAACATGATTTATTGAAATGTTTTTGCCATTAATGCTCTTGTTCTGTTTGGGGAATGAACAACATGACCTCCTTCATTGATTTTGAGATCCCACTCCCTTTTCTTTTTTTTATCCTTTGCAAAGCACTCAACTGGTGTCCTTCTGGACACTGGTAAATCACCCTTGCCAGACAGTGATTACTCAGAGAACTCATAAAAATATTTGCTGAGAATACATTTGAATGTTTCAGCAATGATCCAATTTGTCTAAAATTGGTATTACTTCTACATGGTTGCATGTTATACTGGAGGATGCTCACCAGCCTTGAGTCAACTCCGCTAGTGGGAATGGATTAACATTTGCTACTGTCCATAAGAAATGGTTTCTGAGACTTGAGCTTATGTCTAAATTATTCTGTAACTCAGAGGGATTTGGTGTATGATTTTGGTTCAGAGATATCTTTAGAGTGAACCAAAAAGGCAAATGTCTCTCAGGGATATTAAAAAAAACCAAACAAACCTAAAAAAAAAAGTATTAATTAGAGTAATTACAACAGAATACTGAGGGTTTTATAGGTATGAAACTTGTACAATTCGATGGTAAAAAATTGCATCCAGAAAATTAAAAGAAGAAAGTGATGCTTTGCAAAATGTTGTATTTGGGGGATCTGTGAACTGTAAAAGATGATGTTGTGACATGGAACATTATGTGCTTGCTGTTGGATTCAAAGTTACATTTTGAAGAAGTGTTACTTGGCTGTGTATCCAGTAAGTCCATCACTACTTGCCATTAAATAGGTCATGGAATGCAATACTCTAAAGTATCCCTTAGCTCTGCAAAGTATCACTCAGTTAAAAGTCAGTCAGGATGGGGAATCAGACCAAAGAAAACAGACACCCATCAAGCCAGTTTCTTTTGTTGTCTGTCTGGCAAGGTGCCATATCAGAATTTCCAGAGAGGGTTCAAAAATTGTGATTGGGTAGTCATGCCGACAATACGTATATGTTTCAAAAATGCAAAGGATGAAATATTTTTTGAGTGAAATAATCTCATTGATTTTCTTAGAAGTCCAGCACAGGCCTGGCAGAAATAACTAAGAAATACTTGTAAAATTAGATGCTTCAACTTGTAATTGTCATAAATTTCCTTTACTCTAATCCCACGTCCTCAAAGTGATTCTTTATTCTGTTCCCACAGGTGTGCATCTGCCTAATCTGAGAGAACTGAAGTTGAACAATAGCTTGCTTGCATCTGTGAGGTAAGAAATGA
The DNA here is from genome assembly GCF_965231275.1 of Zosterops lateralis. Lineage (NCBI taxonomy): Eukaryota > Metazoa > Chordata > Aves > Passeriformes > Zosteropidae > Zosterops > Zosterops lateralis. The sequence continues at coordinate 45,051,854 of NC_139761.1, forward strand.
ATGATTTTATGAAATAAATATAAAGAATAACAGCCCTCAATTTTATTTAAGTGCGACAATCATCATTTGTGCTCCTTTCATTCCTTCCATTTCTCTATGCTATGATAATGGATTAGGTGATGAATAATGCTCCACTACCACAGAAGTTTAAGGACGGGACCTGGTCTGGAATAAATCAGTCAGTGTAGCTGCAACAGTGCCAATGAATTAGCCCTAGTTTGCCACCTGGGAAGTTCCTGCTATGCTGAAGTCCATGGAGACTTGTTGCACATTTGAAAGGAGCTAAAAATTCCCCTCTTATCTATGTCTAGGTGCTTAGATTTCAGTGTTTCAGCCTTTGGGCTTTTATTGTGCACAGTAGCCTGTTCTGTACAGGTCAGACCAGTTCCTCAGCTGATGAAAATCACTTTGGCTTTACTGAAGTAAATAGAATCAGGTTTATGAGAGCTGCTGTGAAGCTGCATGTCCCCAACTTGCTGAGCTGTGTGAAAACATCACGTTTTCTCCCAGACACCTGGTGGGAGCTGGTTGGTTGGAAAGGTAGAAGTGAAAACCATCGCAATGAGGAAGCAGAGCTGTCTTCTCTCTCCTGTGCTGATACCTGTATTACCCTTGCTAATTAATGCAAAGTGGAAAAACACAATTCATATCAGAAAAAGGCTGTGTAAAAGGCCCTGTTTTAAACAGGACTGCTCTCTGGCTTTGTATGGCTATCTGCTAAAGTCATGGGGTAAAAAGTAGTGGGCTTCCCAGTTCTTGTTCAGAGAACATGTTCTGTCATAAGAAATGGCAATAAACTCTTCTTGATCTCTTTAAAGTATCTAATGAACTTCAGTTGCTCCACTTTGATTTTATTTTCCCTTGTTCTAGTGATGAGATGAAGTATCTGCCATCTAAATTTTGTTTTTCTCACCTTCTAATCCATAACATGTAAAAGTGGTGATTCTTCATTGCTGCAATTATTTTAATAGCAACCAACCATTGTCATAAGCATGAAATTGCTCCATTATTGCAATGGAGGAGTAAGTAGTGGGTGAAAAAAAATTAGATTTTGACAATATTAAGAGTTATTATATTAAAAAGAAAAAATATAAGAAGTGGCTTTTAGTTTGATCAAAACTCCATATTCTCTTAAAGTGTGTCAAAAGAAAACCTTTTGATTAGTTCTGTTGGTACTGAATATAAGAATGCAGTTCAGAAAAACTAAATTGCTTGACTCATGATTTTAGCAGGATTTTGCACCTCTGTATTCTGAGACTCTTATTTCTCAATGGCAAACCATTTTCTTTGACCTGACACCCTTGTGGACCTTGATGCAGGGAATGCTTGGGTCTCAAGTTGAGTTTTGATTTGATATATTCTAATGTAAACATGTTTGGGCTTGGATATCAAGTCTAATACTGTGATGATTGCCAGGCACTCCAGCCCCAGGAGAAGCTACCTGCTCCTCCTTCTGTGTGCCAGTTAAATGCAATTGTCAGGGAACAGGTAAAGGAAGAAGAAGATTTTGTTAGCTCTCCCAGATGTGAACTCAGTCTGTACAGTTACAGCAGTAGCTTTGCTTTATTAATTCCCATCTTTGACAATCTGTCATTGATAAACACAGATCATTTAAGGGTACATCCCATGCAAGCACAGCCTTGTACTTGAACTTTATTTTTGGATGTCTGCATCATGTCAATTTAATGCCCATTAGAGCAACATTGCTGCCACAGCAGTAGTGGTGCCTGCTATACCTAATGTAACATAGCTGCTCCCATTTTAGAGGCTGATGCCATTTACTCCAAAATTCAGAATCTTATTTCTGAATTAATCTTGTTGATATTTGAATTCTGTCCAAAAAAGTTATTATTTTATTTTATTCAACCAAACCTTTGCAAATGAGGCTTTTGAGGATGACAGAAAAAAATGTTCTTACTGAAAGTAATTCCCACAGATTTTGCCAGCCAAAAGGTCAGAATCATTGTGGTGGTAATTTTAAAAAGGGCAGCAGATAATAAGAAATGCCTTGTAAGGATTGACTGGAAGATGGGTTTTATTTACTGAAAAGAGAGCAAGGACAAAAAAGCAGAAAAAAGATACAGGGTGTTTGGTATATACTTGGGATGCTAAAAGCAGACATTCTTTTCATTCTATTTTATGTTATAAAAACGTATTCTGGTGAATGATTATGCAGAAAAGGCTGTCAGTGTGCATGCACAAGTGGGTAATAAGATGGGAGACTTTGTGTTTGTCACTTTATTTTTGTTTCATCTTGTCTTGCAGAGTAGGATTACCTATTTTTTTTGGGATGAAATGGAATTTAAACTTTACTTTTTTCTCATTTTGAAAATGGAAGAAGAATTGGATTGGTAGATATCAAAATGAAGGTTTATCATCCTGACTTCAGTTACTGATTTTTGATTTTGAGGCATTTATTCCTGCCAACTCACATAGGAACCTAAGTTGTGAGGATGCTGAGGTGTGCATGGCCATGCATGTTCAATGGAAACCAAAGGAGTCATGTTCTGGCAGTGAGGAATCAAGGTGTTCTCGTATTACAATTTTCTATGAGAGAGCAAGGCTTGCTAGGTCAGTGAGTTTGGATATTGGCTTTTCCTGGTAGTTCTGCAAGAAGTTGTGATTCCTTTGATGAGGAATGTGTTTGAGCTACCTTACTTGTAAATTCATGGTCCTTCCCCAATCTTTCTAAAGCTTGCATTACTTTTGAAAACTTGAAACTTTGAAAGGATACCATTATCAACTATTTCATTTAATCCAAGAGGAAAACTTATCCAAGTTTATTTACAGATAATCAATCTTGGTGGTTGAAAGAAAAATTCTTTCTTGACTGTTTCTGGGTTTTCTACTGGCCCTTTGCTAAAGGGAACAGCTCTGGAAAATCCAGTGTACTGGAAAAAGAAAATAGTTCATAGTGTTGTTGATTCTCTAAACCGCAATAATTTCATTATGTCCTTGTTTGGTGACCTTCACCCATTTGCTAGCAACTCAGAACTTTTAGATTTATGGACTGATAACTGAGGATGAAAAGTCAAGCCTATTCTGAAGGGTGCCTGCTAAAATCTGCCTTGTTTGTTTGTTTGGGGGTTTTGTTTGGAGTTTTTTGGGGGTTTTTTTGTTTTTCTGTGACAGCCATGGTCCTCATTTTTGAAATGCTTCCAGTAAAAGAGCTATATTCCAAGGCCAATGAATTACTACTTCTGCTTTGGCATGTAGCCTGTGTACTTTTTTTATCAGATTGCTTTTATTCTCAATTCAGGGATGAATGAAAAGATCTGTTTAAAATGTTTAGATAGACATCTCTATGAAAGGGCCATTAAATCAGATAGGGGAATCTTGGGACCTGCTTCCCATAAGTTTCCAGAAGAAACTGTTTCAGCAGCTGAAGTTAATTTCCTCCCATTCAGCACCACACATTTCAGCCAGCAGAAGAGTGATCTACTCTCAGGGCTTCTCCAGCAACTGCTGCTAACAGAGAGGGGCTGTCATATTTTAAGTGAGATGAAATGCAGAGCCTGCAAAGTGTGGGGACAAAAGTGAATATGGAGGATATAGGGAAAGGAAAGCAGATTTTTTTTCATCCAGATTGAGTTAACATTTCATTGCTGCAGTTCTCTGACTGGTCTTGTGCTATTGGAGAAGCATCCCCCAGAAGAAGAGGGAAGTGATCCAGGTCTGTTTCAGCTGGTAAAATTGTCAGGAGGTTCAAATGAACAAGATGCAGAGTACATTCAAAATCAACAATTCATATACTTTTATAAGCCTTAGGTTTGTGTTTTGTTTTATTAACAGCAGCTCCCGGAGACAAGACTAGTAACATAGGAGACTCTATATTCACATTTTGGAATGTTTTGAGCCCTCTTGGCTGTGAAAAAAATAACTGTAAATATGAGCCAAGTGATTTGAGTAAAGACTTTGCTGATCATTTTATGACTTTAAGAAACCAGAGCCAAACTAATTCTTTCTTAATTCAGGGTAAGGGCTCTAAAGTAATGTTTAAAAGTATTTTTTGAGACTTGAATAAGGATCTTAAGCTATTTTAACTTAGCAATAAACCTCCTTTTTACTCAAAAAAGAGTTTAAGGAAATATAATATCTTGTGTTTTTAAAGCCATAAGAAGTTTGCCTTCAGTGACATTGTTCACAAGCTGAAGATTAAACTTTGCTCCAATTGCTTTGCTGGATCTGGATCAAATGACACCATCTTGTATAAGACTGAGCCATGACACTGATCACCCCAAAATTTGATACATTGCCAATAGTGTGTCTAGGCACCAACTATTTTCTGGATAGATTTCCCTCAAACAGGAGGAGCAAGGGGGCATCATTCCCCTAAATTTGCTTTTTTTCCCTTGTCATTTTTACTTTTTCCTTTCTTCCTTTCTGTCTCCTTTTTTTTTTTTCTTTTTCCTCCCTCCACTTTTTTCCCTCCTTTTTCTTCTGCTTGTCATTTTTAATCTTCTGCAATTACTGGATTACTATGTTTGATGTATAGTAACCTGTACATAGATACATAGATATCACATGTAAAAGCAACAGGTTTTGTGCAACAAGGATCAACATTGCTGTTACAATATTTAAAATCCCCAAATGGTTTCTAAAATCAATTCAGTCTGCATTACAGGTGCAAATGTTTGTCAACAGATGATGTATTTGTGTTACAGCAGTTTTTTTACTATGTTTAGTGAGGAATCAGAGTGCTCTTGCTCTAGGTTGCTCTTACAAATGCAGTCAGAGAGCCACTGCTCTGATTTGGTCAGGGTGAATCCCTTCATACTCTTATTTCAGCACTCAGAGCAACACTGTTTACTTTCATATTACCATTTCAGAATGGAGAAAGCATTTAATTTCAAGTGCAGGCTAGTTTTTCTGTATGAAATGTTCCTGTTAATTCTCTTCTGTAGCTGGACTGAAAGTCCTTCAGCAGTTAAAGTTGCTATGAAGTCTATCTTAAGAACATATTTTTTGAGGACTTTGAATGTTTTCCAGGAGCTAGGAAAGCATTTAAATTGAATCTTAATCTCTGTATTAGTGAGTCTTCTCTGTATTAGTTCCTGCAGATCTCTGGGAGTATTACAAACCTGGGCAAAATTGCTGTGACCTCAAGTTTTATTTAGCATTGATGGTTTTAAAGATATTCATATTATTGATAAGAAGTAATGATTTTGGGACAGAAATACAGCCTCTTTTAGTTGAGTGGATTATTTTCAGAAAAGCACAATCAGCCTGTTTGCCTTTGGCCCTAGGGAAATCTCATTGCTTTGACCACTTATCTGTCCTGGGTAGACCTCTGGTTTAATTTCACCAGGTCAGGTGCTCAAAGTAGAAGATGTGTCTTTGTGACCTCAGATACCAGGGAATCTGACAGGCTGATTCCCCAGCAAGGGAAGCTGAACTTCTTTTGTACAAATGCACAGATGGAGCTCAGGCTCCATTCTGCAGCAAGCGCAGAGGACACCAAAACAAGTTTGTGGCCTTGCAGTGTCTTTCCATGGTTCTCACCATCAGCACGCCATTTTCTGAAGCCTTCCCCAGCTGAAACTCCCCTGCTTTCTTTTTCAGACTGTCGGGTACAGGGTGTACCTGTGAGGAAGGGGATGATGAGGCAGGGCCTGCCCTTGCAGATCCAAGTTTGAGTCTTTTGGCCATGGCAGGGTGGTGAGGAGGGTGCAGGGCATCTCTCTCCTCACAGAGCAGAGAGGATCTGCTCTCATCATCTGAGCAGTTCCATGGCAGCAGGTTTCTTCCAGGACACCACTATCATGTTTCTGTTTTGTGACTGCCATACAATGCAGGGCATAAAACCCATCAGAGGATCATCATAGACTGAAGCAACACTTTTTGCACCATGAACATGGCTAGTGTAAAAAGCAAAGTAATAAGTAATAGCTAATGTGTGCAGGAAGGCTGCCAGTAAACTCCTGCAAGGTAAGACAAGCCCATTAAGTAATTGTGCTCCTTCTCTGCCCACTATCTGAATAGGCACTCCACTTTGAGTTTGATAAAGAAGTGGCCTTTCCTTTCAGGATGTTTTCTCATGCCTTGCACCTATCCAGCTGAACCAGGTCTTAAAAAAAAAAAACAAAAAACACCACACCAAAAAAAAAAAAAAAAAACAAAAAACAAAAAAAAAAAAAACAACCACCAAACAAAACAAACTCAGCTCCTGGGTTAGCTGTATAAATATGCTGTATTTTCCATCTCATTGCTCATTTTATCCTGTGCAGACACAGACTTTTGAATGAGTTGTTCATAAGGTTTTTGCCTAATGGTATCATGATCTTGCTTATATTCTCTGGTTGGATATGATAAATAAAAATGTCAGTAATAACTAGTGGATTTCTGCCAGCAAATAAGTAATTTTGTGCCTGGCTATTAGGCAGTTTGCAGCTGCTCTGTTTCAGCTGTCAATGTCAGGGTTCACTTACGAAAATCTGCACCTAAATATTAATTTTAGCCAGTGATGAGAAAAAAATTGTTATAATCATGATGTGAGAAACACCAAAGAACAGGGTTGGGAAACAACAGTAATTAGCCTATTGCCAATGGGACTGTTAAAGAAGTTTTCCTGTCTGACCAACTGGGAGCCACTTTGGCAGAAACATTCCCACCACCCAAGATTTTCACTGCTGTGACTAAAGCCCCTTCACAGTGAGCAGCTCCAGTGACCCCATGGGTGCCCCTTTTGGCTCCCTGCACACCCCACACTGACAGTCAGACAAGTTTCCTTACTGGTTCAACCCTGGGTTTCCCACAGTAGAGTCCCCCATGTTTGGATCCTTAGAGAAATTTAATTGTGGCACAATAACAAAACCAGCTCAAGCTGGGTGCCTCCTTCCTGAGTGGTATCCAGCTGTGACAAGATTGTCTTGATGGAAATAAGAAAATAATCAGCATTAGTTTAATGCGTTTGTAGGTTGTTTTGATTCTCTCTTACAAGGGAATTGCTTCTCCGCAGCTTGTTTGGTTTTTTCTTTATTGAAAATAATTATGTTCAGTGGGAAAATACGTTCTTGGAATGCAAGGTAAATGCTGATTTTAAAAAAGGAAAGGAATCAGGTTGGAGGGGAAATTATGCTAATGGTTGTATTTGTCAGTTGTAACTGCCAAGTGAGAGGAATAAAAATGAATAAATAGATAGAGTTTCAGTGCACAATCAGTTTCATGATTTAATTTCTATAGCACATTCTCCACACAAGAGTTGATTTAGCTGTTCTTATTTTCTGCAGACACATTGCTGCACATAAAGGGCCTTTTGCTATTTTTCCCCTAAAATACATGCACAATTTTTTTTTCTCTAGCTATGTTCCTCGTTTATTGTGTGGCAAAATTTTATCCTTCTATCATGAGATCTTTAAAGGATGCATCAGATCTCTCAGATGTGTCAACAGATGGATCAATAGCTGCAAGAAATAAATACTGAAATGCTTTTGTGTTTTAGAAGGTGAAGTTGTGATTTCATCAGCAGGTGTAATGCATGAACATTTTTCACCCTTTGCCATAAGCTGCACTATCTTAGGGGGTAAGAACCTGAACACAAAGGTCTGGTAATGAAACTTGCCACCTACGCTTTTGGTAACAGAAGTTTTATGAAACACTGTCTGTTTGAAAGACCATTTGTGGCGTCTCCTGATTTGAACTTCATCAACCTCACAATCCTACCACTCCACTTTCTACTGTTTCGTCTCACCATAGGCAAGAATTTAGAGAGGTTTGGTTTACTCTGCTTAGAGTTGCAACTACAGTTGCCTCAAAAGCAAGGTTAAGATGATCTACATCCCGTTAACACACCTGCATCAGGTTTGGGATGTCTACTGGTGTGCTGTAAAGGAAATGCTGAGGCTCTGCCTTGTAGTAACACCCTCAGTATTGAAATCTATAAGGTCCTATTTGTCTCAAGAATCATGTGATGGGCTTTGAGGTCCCCCAAACGTCTCTTCTGCATCTTGTTTGCTTGTTGTAAAAGAACATCTGGAGGCCAGTACAAGCAGAGAAAATCTCACTTGAAGCTATTGTTTAAGGAAGAAGTGTTGACTCAGGACATATGGAGACAAGTCTGTCATGCCAGATCTGTAGCGAACATTAGAGACTGAGAGAGGAAAGAAATTTGGAGGAAATCAACAGCCATTCACAGGTCCAAGTCGTAGCTGTGTCTGTTTCTTACAAGCTTCTTTATTTTTTGTTTTCTTATTAGATGTATACACAGATAAAAAAAAGAAAGAAAAAGTTACAAAGAAGAAATGGCCATCAGCCTCAGAAGCAAATCTTTAGTGTCATACAAATGTGCCTGATCTAAAGAATCTCAAGAACCTGCATTTCCACCATTGTATATTCAGACTGAATAATTTTAAATTACATTTTCTCTATAGGTTTTCATATCAACCCACTTCTGCAATATTTCAAGTATTTTTTTACAGCGGAAACTCTATAGCCATTACCATGACAAAAATTGAATAGCTACTCCAAGCTGATCCAATTCTGTAGTTGTGTGTGGTCAATTAATCTAGAATTCCAGTTTTTTCTGATAGACAGAAAAAGATGTTTCAGGGACTTTTTTTTTTTTTTTTTTTTTTTTTTTTTTGTGGTACGTGTCTTAACACCACTGAATCTGTCAGAGGATTTGGATCTTTTACAGAATATTCCTTCTGCTTACCCTGAAGCATTAGAAGTTTTAAGTGTTGATTTTGAAGGATGAGATCTATATTAAAGCAAAGTTGGAATAGATCTGTCTTACTCTGCCAAAGCTCAGACCTGGAACATACTGTGAAACAGGCACACAACATGTGGGAGACTGAAAAGTTATTTATGCAGGAAATTTCAAAGCACTGTGGGATTCAATTCTTCAATGTAAGTAACTCATTCTGTAACCACAGTTTCATTATCCTTTATTTTTTTATATGTAAGCTTTCAACAGTGAGAATGAACAATTGCCAAAGCTATAGGAGCTGCCAGTAGCTCTGGGGTTAAACTGAGGGGCAATGGATCTGTGGGTGTGAGAGTTTTATTTGTTGTGTGTCTCAACTTTTTCCTGTTTGAAAATCCATTTGGTCTTGTGGAAGATGTAGTGCACCCAGTGGGATGCAGCCATGGTGTGTTGGGTTTCTACAGTTTCACTGGGGTGCAGCTTTATGCCAAGGGTGGGAGCTGAAATAGGGTGGAAAAAATGTGGTCAAGGGCAAGTCTTGTTCAACAGGACCACACTTTGGCAAGCTCTACTCCTTTCAAATTGTGGGAGCTGAGTTAAAGCAACTGTTCTTTCATTGTGAGAATGCTGTAGCTGACAAACAGTTTTAATGATCAGAAGAAAATTAACACAAAATTACGTTATCATTCCCACACATGTTGTATATTTGTGTGTTAAGGAATTGCTGTTCCTGACTCCATCAGCGTTGATCAAGCCCATTATTCTGCTCTAGGGTTTTTTTTTTTTTGACAGCAACAAAAAATGAGAGCACTTGAAATTAAAGCTACATTTCATATGTATTAACTTTAATAGAAGTAAGCATCTCGGTTACCTTAGGCACAAGTATGACGAGTTACAGAGGTGTATGTATCAGCACTCCCACTTACAAATATCTCTCTCCTGTTGGTCTCACAAAGCACTTTTTATTTAAATTAGGTATAATCTGACATGGAAAATAAAGTTCTCCAAGTAATATAGTGCTTTATGTAATATTGCAGTTGTTACAGTGGTTTCAATGAAGCAATGAGAAGCAGCAATGACAAGTGAAAAAGTTATAAATCAGGAATAGCCCAGAGATGTATCTCATAGGGTTTGGTTTTTCATATGTTGTCATCTCCTGTATCCAGATGCCATCCTTGCCTGCCAGCACTGGAGGGGGAGGCAGGTTGCAGTGGGCACTGGTGTTAGTGCAAGAAGGATTTTAATGCAGTGTCTTTGGTTGAAGCATGGCCACAGATGTGTTCATGGCAGAGCTCAAATACTCTTATCATGACCACCAGAGTGGTCCTTGGCTCCTGTCCTGGAAAACAGCCAAACTGCCTTGGATAGTCTGTGGTTTTGGCTGCTGTAGCCAGGTTGTCTCCTGTCCTTGTGTTCATGCTTTTTCTTTAGTGGAAGTGCTGGCCAAAAGCACATGGCTCCTTGATAATTGTAATTTGCCTCAGTAGTCCCAGAAAACCTGCGGCAGTTGTCTCTCCCTTTGGCATAACAAAGATGAAAAGGCAGAGTCACAGGATGGATGAAGTGTGACACCTTGAATGTTCTCCCTGATCTATTTACTCCTTGTGCAGCACCAGGCAGTTGCATGCATTTCCTCCCAGACACTCATTTTGCTGTCAATGAAGTGTTCAGCAGAGATCCACAGCTAAAAAAAGCAATATACGAGATTTTTCCAAATTTGGAACACAAGCAACCAATAAACCAATAACCCTCTCCCGCCCCCCAGCCCTAGAATAAAATAGTGAAATTTGTTTGTTAGGACAAATATTGCCAGGGGCATTAGCACTGCAGCCCGTATTGAAAACAGCTTCTTATTCATAGTAAGGTTGCCTCAAAAATTTGGGACCATAGAGACATGCTACTGCAAAGACCTTTGACAACAATAGCATTTTATTCACACAGAAATTCTTCATTTGCATGTAAAAGGGAGTTATGAAAACAGAATTTCATAGACACAATTTTTATTTAAGAAGACATTTGGTAAATGCTAGCTTTCTCTTCAGCCTAAAACAAGCTAGCCTTCCTCTGATGTATTTAAGAATTGCCTAGCAAACTCGCTTTTTGCTTAGTTTTTGAAGTCTCCAACAACATGTCTCAACAGGATTAGAAGCTCTTTCTGTTGAAAAGTTTTGCAGTTCAGAAGGCAGAATGAGACCAGATTATTAGGTGCTACATTTCCATGGTATTTCAGCCTAAAAGTGGTCTTCTGGCAGCAAAAAATGAGACATGATCCTTGTTATCTTGCACCTTGGGCCATGGTTCACTCTGGCACAAGGGAACATAAGATGCTGAAGGCAACCTTGTGTGTCATGGTGATGTAAGACATGAGACAGAGAAGACCCAAGCCAACAGTTCTCAGCATATTGCTACTTGAATTTCAAAGAGTGAGTATAAAACCAACAAAGACTGCAGTGCAAAGCAAGGCAGGTCATCACATTCACATGACATTTGTTCAGCTGTAAAAGGACACTGCAGGGACAATAAGGACGTGGCCTCAGCACTCTTGCAGAGTCGGGGGCTGTGTCGTGGATTTGATCAAGTACGAGGAACACATGCATACAATCAGTTTTACAATTTTCAATACAGCTATTTGAGAACACAATGAAACTTTTATGTAAGCTTCCTATTAGAGCATATGTTACTGATTTAAATAACATTCAGGCTTTAAAAGTTTTTGTTTCAGATGTCAGAATTGTCTGTACAATCAAACCATTGTGTGTTGACATTGACCATATTGATGTCATCACAGTTATCACGGCTTGATAAATTCCACTTGATTTGATTTCTGTAGATCAGAGATGGGATTCTTTTATTCCTTTATTTTGTAAGACTGTAGTTCGGTCACTCTCTTACAATCTAAATTTCTCTATTTACCAGTGTGTTCATTTTCAGAGAAATCTTTAAAATAAATAAAATCTACATCAATGGCTATTTTAGATGTGTTGCTTCTGAAGATTTATTCAATAGATGCAGGTGTGCTTTGAGATACTGCTTGCAAGTTCCATGGATTTAGTGCTTTATTTCTAGGTAAATGATTCAAAACTGACTTCAGGAAGAAACGTTGGGGTTCAAACTGGCGAAAATGTTCAAGGTTTTGCTGTTGTGTTTACTGGGTAGCTTGAGCTCAGTGGAGCTATTCAGGATTTATTGTCATGAAACCAAGAGTAGGATTTGGCTCTCTAGGTCTGATATTCATCCAGTAAAAATTTGGATGGATCAAATCAGTCCCTGAAGAACAAGGATGTTGGATTAATGGAAGAACACATTATTTCTCAAACTTGTTATTAGGTGCTGTGAGCCAAATTGTTCATTGCCCCTCTGCTCTCTCCCCAGCCTGGGGGAGTGATGACAAGATGGGAGCATCGGATTTCATGGGAAAAAATGCTAAATGGTTATGCACAAGTGGGGAGGGTGTTGCCAAGGCCCTCACAGAAGCACTGGGCTGTTTGATGAGTTCCCATCCCCGCAGCAGTTATTTTGAGATAGTTGGAAGCCAGGCTTCAAACTCTTCAGTTTATTAATACTGCTTTCTCAAAATAAATTATAAATGCAAATTTTGGGGTTGAAAGTGACACTAGGGGAGTCTATGTTGATTTCTTGGCACTTTAGGATACTAAAAACATGATCTGATATTCCGTGTGTGTTTTGCAGGCAAGCATGTGTGTAGGAGCACATGTGGAGTAATTACTCAGGAGGACTCTGGTTTGGCGGCTTCAGGGGCTGTAATCCTCTGTTTATCACAATCAAAGGTTATGATGTACACATCTCCACCCCATGCTCCATCTCTCTGCCTCAAACCTGTCTTGAATGAACCATAGCAGGACATATAATGGCTTTGGTTATTAATTCTTTGCCTTTCCTGTAAAGTTCCCAGCTTCCACATCACTTGGGACAGGACACTTTTCCACTGGATTTGGATTATTCATTGTATTGATGGGAGCAGTGGTTTCCTCTATAGTGTCTTCTCTTTCCTTCTATAAGCTCTTTGTCATTGGTACATCACTGGAGCACTCCTGTGCTGCCACCAGCCTTGTACAATGTCTCATCTTTTTCCTTTCAGCCATCAAACTTTTCAATCCTGCTTGCTATTTTTCGAATAGGTGCTGTAATTTTCTGTATGTTTATATCATGCCCAATACAGGAGAATTCTCATCTCTGACATGTGTCTCATTAATTTCAGCCTTGGCCAATGATTATTGTGGGAGGACTGTTTTTGGGGGGACTGCGTGTATAATTGTAGCAGATTTTCTCTCTTACTACCCTGATAAATTGTTATTAAGAGTTTATTATTACATTAAAATAGTCTACCCTAGTAAATCATTATCAGAGTGCAGATTCTCATTAATTCCATTTCAATAAAATTCAATAGATATATCTCCCCAGTTTGGGCTGATCTCACCCTCTGCACTTAACATCAATGAAAACATGCCTGTGTGTACACTTGCACGCCCACGATGGTCATGTGTGCTCAAACAACTCCTCACTTTGCTCTCATCCCCTCCAAGGTGGATGTGCCAGATACTCTAGAGCTGGTCCCAGAGGAGACACTCCCATCTCTTGCAAGCTCTTAAGTTCTCATCTCACCAGCCAAAATATTTCAGAAGAATTTTCAGAAATGCAGGTGCGTGCAGTCGTGAGGAGCAGCTTGCTTTGAGCTCCATGGCTGTTTCACCTTACAGCAGCCATGCTCTCAAGGGCAATTATCTCTATAGTAATTAACAAGGGAATTTTCTCTGATGCTGCAGCATGAGTCATGCAGCTTCCAAAAGATTAGTTTGTTAGTTACTGAATAAAATGTTTGCAGATGTACTTTGCTGTGATAACATCTCTGACTGGGGATGACTCATTACAGATGCAGGAGTAAAGATCTGCAGGGCCAAAATATGACGGCATGATCCAGAATTTTAGGCTCCTCTAGCAGCTAGCATGACCCCAGTGTCAGCAAGAGGAATTTGGTTCTGCAGCAGGGCCCAGAGGAAAAAGTGTTTTTCCTCTTCTCCTCACTGCCTCTACATTAGCAGGGAAGGAGAGGTAACAGTCATTTGATCTTCCTGAGAGCTGTAGTGCCCTTCTTGAGGGGCAGAAGAAGAGAGACCTTGGGCTGCTAAGTTTATTCCCTGAAACAAGAGAGCAAAACTGAGCCAAGTCATACCAAACAGTGCAACAAAGTTCATGCTTTCTTAATATTTTGTTTCTTGAGTTAAAGATGAGCTTTGAGAGACCCAACTTCAGCCTTGTAAGAAACCACTTCCCATTAGCTTCCATATTTTTTTCTATTCTGAAGTGTGTGTTTAAGCTTTTTTTTTTTTTTTTTTTTTTTTTTTTTTTATAACAATACCCTGTTATGAATCACTGGGTTGCATTGTGAACATGCAGTGGTTCTGCCTTCTGCAAGTACCCAAGACATGGGATGTATAGCCTAGTTCCTTTGTCTGGAATACAAATCCTCATCAACTTTGTTTAGTATTAACCTTGAAAGTGCTACTCCTGACTCGTGCCAGTTAGCTGGAGAGTCAGAGCTGCAACCCGTGAATGAAACTGGAATGGATTTGACACTAAACTTAGTAGCACAAATTGTGAAGAGTAAGGTAAGTAGGCTTTAGAAGTCATTTCAGTTAGGGTCGTCTTCTGATGGTGTGCACAGCAGGAGAATGCTTTAAGGACTTGTTAGCTGATAATTCCTAGTGAGTGTGCACCATGCATGAACTAGCACATGGTGTGAGCATGGACTGACCCTGTCTGTGTGCACTGGCTTTAACCCAGTCAGCTCTGGAACAGAAAGTTGTGACAAACTAAGAGAAATAGGATTTAACTCTGGAAGTCTTAGGTTTCTGAGTATGAGCAGGAAACTGCTTCCACAAATGTATGGAGTGATCAAGGACCAGAGGGAATAACTGTTGGTTCTTGGGGCCCTATGTAAGAATTTCTTGGGAATTAATCCTCTGGTTTGCTTTGGCATTCTTTATATTGACAGAGAAACAGTAGGAAGAAGCATATTACTGCAGTCTCCTTCTGTGGCAAAAACCCTTCAGTTAAAAATTCAAGACAAAATAAAAATGAAAATAAAGTCCATTCACCATATCTTACTCTGACCATATGTGGAGTAATCAGGTTAGGATTGTCTTCAGTTTGCTGGCCTAACAAGCAGAGCGTCTATCAGAAACATTGTTTCAATGACACAAAACTGAGAGTGACTGCTTCCCTTTATCTCTGTTCAGTGGTTTACAGAAAAGAAAATTCTGCACAAATTTGAAAAAATTCCAAAATTTGAAAATCTCATCAGTGTTTGAAGAGGGTCATGAAATGAGCAGTGCAATCCCTTCACATTATTCCTAATGCCATATTTGTGTTTATGGCTGTGTCGGCCTTGCTTGATGGTAGGTTCTGTTTTTGTAATTTAATTTAATTTCTTTCTTATTATAGGCATTCAGCTTGCAAATCTAATAATAAATTTTCTGTAAATATTACTTTGGGAGGCATCTGTTCCTTAAGGAAGCCTTAGAACCAATTTTTGTTTTATTTAGAAAATAGACACAATGTAAAAAGCCCTGGAAGATCTTGTGCAAGGCCAGGGAGGTGGTGATGTGAATTTGGCTTTCTTCATCCTTGTGTTACTAGAGGCAAGCTTCCTGGGTGCACAGAATTCACTGCAGGTGTTGTGCTTCATATCCCTTGAGGGTTTTCTCCTCAAGGGAAGACTAGCCTTAGATAGAAAGAGATGTTCAATGAGACTGACATTTTTCTTTTTTGCTTAGTTCTGGCCATTGAGTCAGCTGCAGTGTTTGTGCCCCAAAACGATAAAATGTTATATAAACACATTGTGTGGTGTATCCATTGTGAGCTTGTTTAAATGGGCAGCATCCAGGGAAGGGGTAATTAGTCACCCAATGCCTGTGGCCCCTACAGTGGTAGAGGATGGATGAGGTCAGATAGGTCTGAATGATGCCCATGGCCATACCAGTTCCCTAGGAGGCAAAGGGGTGAACACCCCCAGTTTCACCTAGAAACTTCCATTCAGCCCTGCATTTGGCCCATCACAGAAGAGAGGCACCTGGGGATATTCCTTGCACTCAGCCTTTATTCAGGCTTACATAGGCTCCCTTCTCCTGACAAGGCCCTTCCCAAGTATTCAGATGTAGAGAAACAACAAAAAATGCAGATAAGAGTAAAAGCACTCCTAAAAGTGCTTTGACTTACCACTCATAAAAGCACTCTTTCCTGGCCTCTGGGACTGGCTGGATGCCCATATCCCTATAGCAGGCAGCTTGACTACAGGGGTTTTCTGCAAAGCTGTATCAAAGCTGCATAAGGTTCTCAGAGGGCAATGCAAAGCTGGTCTTGTTCCCTGTCATCCACAAAGAGAAGACATCAGTACAACTGTTACCTTGATATTACAAGGGCCCCCATGACTTCTATCTTCTGCAATTTTCTGAAGGAAACTAACTATTCTCTGTATTATAAGAATGAATATTGTAAGAGATAGCTAATCAAAAATTCTGAGGTCCAAAAACTTCTATTTAAGGACTATTTTATTTTTTTATGCGGTCCTGAGAAACTGGCCCAGCTTGAGTATGGATGTTGGACAAGATGACTTTCCTTCCAACTCAGCCATTACTGTGTTTCTGTGAATTCCATGCTAGTCTCTACCTTCTCTGATAACTGTCTTTGAATTTAGTTATCTACTGTTCGGTTCCTTATCATTCAGATACTCTGATATCATGGCTACAGTCAAGAATTCTGAGCTTTTGGTTTGGGATTTTATAAAGTGTTGTATTTAGTTTGTGTTATACTAGTGGCTTTATGCAACTAAATGTTACCAAAGATAGCAGGTGATAAGCCCCCAGTTTGATTTATCACCCTTTTTGTGTTATCTTTGTATTGTGCAGCACTGTAGTGTCAGTGGGACATTACACGTGTGGGCTTAAGCAGGTCAGTGTCAGTGAGTGATTTTCTGGGTTATGACCAGAAGGTTTAAAGTTCATATAAATGATGCCTTATTGATATTTTGCTATACCCAAAGAGTGGGGGAAACAGGATGGAAAGGATTATCATTTCCTGCTGATTCAAAAACTATCATTTGGCAAAAGTGTTATTCCATTCAACTGCAAAATCAGAACAGAGGGACAGAGGGACAGAATGAGACTGACTATGCAATCAGCTCAGATATGTTAATCTGGGTTATATGAGTACAGCCAGTGATCCCAGTGTACGAAAACCCCACTTAATTCTCAGCAATTGCATGTGATTTGTGGCAGAATTACCATGGTGTAGCTCTTGAAATAATCTTAATCAAACAGAGCTGGAGTGGCATGTTGTCATACAAGAACAAAGATGACAGTGGGATAAGTAAATAGGGGTTAAATTTTATCCCCTGCTTTCGAGTGTGAACATTTTTAATGGAATTTCTTGTAAACAATGTGAGATTTGAAGAAAGTAGCAGTGGCCTAGTCTTAGGAAAAAGAAAGCGAGTCTTGAATTTTTTCACTCATTCAAATAGAGCTTGAATTGTTTTTTATAAGGGATCTTGGAACCTCATTGTCCCATCTTCATGTCCTGTGGATGGCTCGGTGTGGGCTCTCAGATTTAGATGGGATCTCTTCCTGCAGCTCTCTAAAAGTAAGTATAGATGTGTCTGCCAAATGACAATCTCAGAACTATCTTCAGTTGATACTTTTTTCTTTTAGTGTTCATTCTGCTCACCCTTTGCTTTTCTGGCTGGCTTTGCTTTGATGCCTTGAATTGTGTGAATTAGTGTAAGAATGCTATAAAATAGCTTTTTAAAATGAGGTCTAACATTCAGGTCTGCTCCTGAGTAGGCCTAAAGCAGTATATGGCTAAATTAGCTCTTGTTATTTAAGACTGCAACAGCCACACTTTATAAAATGTTCACTCCCTTGCCAGTTTCATCCTATGACTTTTAGTATTTCAGATATTAGAAAACATTTTGCAAAGCTTCAGTGTTACTTGTGCAAGCCCATGGTTTAAGTGTTTATTCTGTTTATTTCTCCTGAGGAACTCTACATTGCTTATAACAATATCTCTGACTTGAGCCAGCTGACTTGGCTGGATCACCTTGAGGTTTTGGACCTGGAAGGGAATAATATTGAGGACATCAACCAGATGCAGTACCTGCGACTTTGCTGCAAGCTAAGCCACCTGACAGTGGAGGGCAACCTTATTTGCCTGAAGCCAAATGCAGAATCTGCAGAGGTGAGGATTTGGTTTGCCCATATTGTGTTAAGTTTTTGTCAGTGCTTTTTAACTGTCAGTTGGAAATGAGAAACATTTCTGCATCTTCCTACTGCATCATTCTAAATGATGACATGGGATACATTTCCCACCTTTAATTTCTGTTGATTTTGTGGTCTCATCAGTGTGGTGTCCAAGATGACCACAAGTGAAAAAAAGACTGCTAGTAAAGACTTGGGCCTGTTTCCCAGCAATATGAGGAAAAACTTCTCTCAGAGTATGAGCACTGGAACAGGCATCCCAGAGAGGCTGTGGAGTCTCCTCTCCTGGAGATACTCAAAACCCATCTGGATGTGATCCTATGCAACCTGCTCCAGGTGAATCTGCTTTAGCAGAGGGACTGGATTAGGTGATTTTAAGAAGTCATTTCCAATATCAACCATCCTGTGATTCTGTGGTGAGATACCCATTTTTGAGAGTTTTGCATTTCTTTTGGAGCCTCTCCAGTACAAAAGCAAGTCCTTCAACACCACCATGCTCAGAAGTTGAGCCCTCAGAAAAACAGTGCTTGAGGTAACTAGAAAAAGCTATAATGTTGGAACCACTTGTTACTCTCTGCCCTGAAAGGTTAATTTTTGGTCATGTGATTTTAAAATTACCAAAAAGACCTTCAAAAAAAGCTGAAGATAAAAAATATAGTGATTCACCTCTTACATACTAAAATGATAGAATAATTTCTGCTGAGGTATTTTGTTGAAGGCATTAAAGAGCCTCTGTGTTGCAAAGATGAGAACACAGTAATACATGATCTGATTTGGGTTTCAGGCCACTCAACAAGCAGAGCAAGGGAGATCTAATTCATGAACAGCCTCAGAGCTTTATTACTCTCTTTCACTTTCTCCTGCTTCATAAAAAAGCATTGTTGGGATATTAAAAGACCAACATATTGCCATCCAGGTCTTTTGGAAGGTCTGTGGACACACAGATTTATGTAAAACACAGGTCTCACTAAGGATGGTGCAATTCCCAATGGCACCATAAACAGCTGATAATGCAGGTCCAAAATGAGAGCTGATGCTGTTATCCCACTGCAATGTATTCCATAGCTTTCCTGTGTGTTTTAAAGAAGTCATGATGATGCTGTTAAATTGCCTAAAAGGTTGTGTTTGATATTTTTCCTGGACTTAGACTTGAAAACAGGTGCTAACACTAAAACTCAGTCATGCAATAGATATATATTTTAAATCTTGGCACTTCTTAAATATATGAGTTAATAGCATTTTTCAGCTGTAATTGTTGGCTTGATCTTATTGTTCAGTAAAAGGGGCCATGGAAGGTAGCTCTTTAGCTATCATAATTTTCCTCTCTGGAATTCAAAAGAAAATATTACATACTTTCCTTTCTAGTTTGAACTGGTAGAATTATCCTTAAGGGACCACACTGTAACTGCTTGTAACCAAAATGATTTCTCCATTTTGGTACATTTCTCCCTTATGAAAGATGTAATCATGAGAGGAAAAACATATTCCTACAGTAAGGAAGCACTGCCTGCTTGTGATGGACAAGGCATGCCTGCTTACTCTTTCTACTCCTATGGAGATGAATACAGCTACTGACACTTCCTTTCATAGCTTCCTACTGTAGAAATGGTGCAGTGTATCCTAACAACACAGAAGGTCTCATTCTACTCCTTTGTTGTTCCTCTTCAATGAAAGTGGGATTTTTGGAGGATTTGGCATCTTAAGTGCACTTGTAATGGAGAAATGTCAGATTTCTTATGGCTTGTTCAGGTGAGGAAATCAGTCCTTGGGATAGTCTGCATGTTGTCCTGTAATGGAAGTACAAAGAGCAGTAGTATGTTGTGGTGTGCCCTCCTGCTCTTCTCCATGCAAAACAGCTGTCTCTGCTCCTGTGCAAGTAGGTGCTAAGATCTGATTAGTGAGAGATGCCTCTGCCCAAATTGCAGTGCAAACCTTATGCCAAAATCAGTGATAGAGATTTTATTTAACAGTAAATGTGAGGTAGAGAAATAAAAAGAAATAGAAAAGAAGGAGAGAGAATCCCAAGGATCCAGTGGCATTCTTGTTGATCATTCTTCAGCCTGTGCTTCTTGGTGATAGGGTCCCAAGGTCATTCAAAATTTTCCATTCTTCATATATTTTAGCAAACAAAGGAATTAATGCTCATTACCTACACAGTTCTCTATTTGTTAAATTATTATCTCTTGCCTCTAATGCTAATTAGCCCACATGCTTAGTCTTTCTTTTCTTTTGAGCCAGTGATCATGATCTTCCCCTGTCAGAATTACCTTTTACCCAGTGGGAACTGATTTCAACAGAGTTCCTTGTGGCCTGTAAATTCTGGATTTTTTTGTTTCCATTATCAGTGATACCTTCTTCTTCCCGGCTTTGCTAACCTCTCCCTAAGTCTAAGATAAGACCCAGACAATGGTACCACCTTTATCTTATCTGCAGTCCGAGTTCCAGGTATCCACAGGACTATCTGTGGGGGTTTCAATGGTCTTTGTTGGTCTCCAATGTGAATTTGTCTGGGGAATCAGAACAATGGTGTATTTTGCACTGAGTTGTAGCAGAAGCAGACTCTGAGTTTGCTGTAGTCTCCCACCCAGTGTCTGTGTTGGGAAAATGCTTTGCTCTCAGTTGGTTACAAAGTGAGGCCTGCCCTTGGCTGCTGAGAGCTTCTCCATGGGCTTTGTTGCTTTCTTGATTTCAATGGATGTTTGCTCTTTTTCTGGTGTATAGAAAAGCCATATAGAAAAGAGTAGATGTGGGCTTATTTTGGTGTGCCCTTAGTGGCCAGCTCTAATTCCTCAAGCTCCTTCTTGTAGTCTGGCCCTTGCTAAAGGTCTGTAAAAGCTCTCCTATTTATTTACTTTTAATCTACAGAATGGTCCAGCTAAATTTACTGCTCTTTCTTCAGATGGCCTGTCTGGTCCCTATAATTTGATTTTCAGATGAGCTCATCTTCCCCTGTTATCTATACCAAGAGCAACAACTTGATGATAAATTCTGCAGCCTCTGTTGTTGTAATGTAACATGAGCATAACGTGATTCTTCTCTCCAACAGGACATGGCTGGGAATTGGCTGTAGCTGAGAAAGGTTGACTTACTTTTTTAAATTAAGATTAAATACTTAGTTTGAGAAAATTAGTGTCAGTCTCTTAACTACAACTAACACATTTTATTTGGTGAGTTCCCTTTGCCAATGTCAGTGCTGCATTGTGCAGAGAGGGGGAGCATCCAGCCAGCCAAGCCGCACAGAAAGATTTCTGTTGGTGACCAATCTGCATTGAATGACGACTTGGCTTTGTGAGATTTCTAATATTTCATGCAATGTCCTGAAAAGCATAAGATTTGCCTGGGTGAACTAATTGATTGGTGGGTAGCTGTCCATTTGTATTCTGCCACTATCAGTGCAGTCTTGCTATATAGGTTTTTTACTGTGTGCCTAAAAACACCATCCATGGACGTGCTCTTTCTTTGTCCATCAGCAGGTGTAGCAACACTCATAACATGTTTTCAAGTCTTTCTACCACCTGACTATTGATGCAAACACCAGAGAACCACAAAAGCAGGGAGACAGATTGGCTGAATGCTGAGGGTGCCCAGGCTTTCCCTGGGTATCAGTTGCCTTCTATGCTTTTGCACATTATACATAATATAACAAAGACAAATGGCAAAGTCATCAGTGGGTAAACAACAAAGGAGCTTTTGGGTGAAGGCCATGTCTTTGCAGTCCTCAGGACATATTCATGATCAATTCATGTAGAAATATGTGAGGAGCATTTCAAATTATACGGCAGTCATACAAATTGAACAGCACTGTGCTACTGGAAGTCCACAGACTGTTAAATAAACTGACCACTTTCTCAATTTCTCCAGGACCGAGACTATAATTACAGAGCAGAAGTAAAAAAACTCATTCCCCACTTGAAGTATTTGGACAGAATACCAACAAGCCAGACTGCTCTCCTTCCTTCCAAGAAGATGCATGAGGATTCTCTAATCATCAAGGAATCCATCAAGGAAGGTGGTTTAGCCAAAGACATTTCATGGTTAGGTATGACAGGTTTCCTGTTCGGGTTAATTTTTCAAGTTATGATGTGTAAAAAAAGGAAGATGGAGAGCAAACCGACCTCTTTAAAGCCAATCTTTACTCATAGTGAAGGGACAAAGGATGTTGTCTTCTTCACCTGGGAAGTAAGAAAGCTGTAATTCAGCAGATAACAGTGCAGATATAAATGGAAGTTGACCTAAGCTGGGCATCAAGATCAAAAAATGCAGACAACTTCTAGAGCATCAAGTAAATACAGCAGTAGCTGGGAGTCTGTACTTAGGGCTCGTTCTGCATGATGGGAAGAAGCAAAGCTTGGAAAGGAATGTTTCAACAACAGCTGTTCACAGCTCTTTCCATGGTAACAGTCAATCCCATGTAGCATGAATGTAGTAGGATTTCCTATTCCAGTTTAATTATGGGAAAGGCAGTCTGGTTACCACCCTTCAGTGGTAGCAACATACAAGGAAGATTGCATGGTCTTGCAAGAGATCTGTTCCACTATCTTTGTTACTATGATTAAATTCTTTACATTCATTAGTAGAGAATAAATAGTTTGAAAGTAAATCTGTTGTCCCCTTGCCTGCAGCCTTGGTAATAGTTCAGATGTCCATGCTTTTACATGTCATGCTACATGCACTTTACCACATACTATTAAATATTGCAAAGTATTTCCTATAACTGCTCATGTTACTTCCCATTAGTGTGGGCAATGCAGTTGGCTTCCCAGCCTCCTCCCCAGGTTGTGGTTTGCCTGCCAACTGTACTCCATTAAAAATTTAGTTTCTTTTGGAATGAGTACATACATTTGTCATTTATTGAATTTCTATGGGTCCAAATCATTAGTTGTAATAGTAGTCATGGTAGGTAAAAAATCCATTAAAATCTGATCCCTCAGTGATCGTGCTTTGGCAACATCACCTGAGGTTCAGAAAACTAGTTAACAACGTTTGCTGACAGAAGCAGTAGGGGGGGGAGCACAAAATTTTGAATTCATGTGATTTCCTGGTATAACCAGACTTATATTCTTGCTGGCAGCTGTAAACCAGCAAGTTCATACAGTCAGGTCCAGACATCCCAGTACTTTCCAGTAGCAATGTTGATTTGGGTATTTCTCACATGGTGTATATTTCATGGGTTCATATTAACAGCTGTGCCCAAGATATATTAAAGGTCCCCAACACTCAGCTCTTAAGGAAATGGCCATATTATCACAAAGCTGATGCCTCACTTTGGAGCTGGGAGATGCTCAACACTTTAAAAAGCAAATTGTTCATCTGGGCACTGAAATGAAATTCTCTCTGCCATGGGTTGTTGGCTGCATATGCTGCTCTTAGAGTTGTGCTCCCAGGAGAGTCAGCAGTTGAGCAGGTAAGAGGACAAGGCTCTGTCTGCCTTTGCTAATTTTTGTATAATCCTTCCTGTCCTGTAGCATTACAGGAAAGTTTTCACCTTTCTTTCTATGGTAGAGAACTATCTGTCTCTGAGGAGGTACTCAAAAAATCTATCACTGCCATTCCCAGATTTCTGTAACTCCTGGTACAGCTTCCCTTGTTTGACTGCTAGCTCTGGTAAGGTGTCCATCACCACCTGAATTGTGCCAGGGCATTTAAGCAATGTATTTTAAGACTGAGGTCTAGGCTGTGCCTGTGGCAAGTCTGGAATGGTTCCTCTGTGGACAGGTGGGCAGCAAATGAGAGGCAGTTCACCCTTATCCTGGGCATGCAGGCAGGGAAAGTAGCAGAGCCCTGGATGTGTCCAGGCTCACCTGTGGGACAGTCTGAGGTGGGTGGTGAGCACAGAGCAGTTCCTGACCCATAACCCCAGCAGTCCATCTCTAGTGCCCAGGAGCAGAAGGGCAGGAAGGGTTATCAGTTTAGTTAGGGATTCCCAGATTCTACCATGACTGTGCAGCACTGGAAGGCCTCTGTCTCTGTGCTGGACCCATTCCAGCATGTCTCTTTTAGCTGCAGTTACATATTTTTCTGTCCCCTATAGCTCCAGCTGTGCAGCAGCAGTCACCATATTGGCAAGGTACAGTGATGGTGTGGTTTGAAGCCTTGCACAACTGTGCTTACACTAATGAAATCTCTCTTCTAGATCAGTATCTTGGGGAAGTAGCAAAGCAGTCTGGATGCAGCCCAAAACCCCCAACAACTTCCAGACCTGGAAATGCACAGTGTTCTGCTAATGTAGGAACGTGTGATGATGCCAGCCTCTTGTCCAGTAGCTGTCCTCTTCCAGATCCCACTGTTTTTCCTGATAAGCTGTTCACGGAAGATAACTCCAGTGATTTGACACATGGTAACGTATGTTTTTTTAATCCTGTTCTTTCCCACACCTCCACCTCCTTCTGAATGTTATTACTGATGAAAGCTTTGAATACCACCCACCCATGCCACTGCTAATCAGGTTCAGCATATGTTGTCTACCATGAGACTTACTCGCTCCAGTGTAAGCTTTCCTTTATTTCCCCCTGCAGCAGAAGGTGCGAGTCACCTGGGCTGCCCACTCCTCAGCCCCATACTGCCCCCATGCACTCTGTGCTGCTGTCCCTTTTCACAGCCCCATACTGCAATGCTTCTCCCCTGCTGGCACTGCCTTTCAGACCTCATCCCAGCTGTCCTGCTTGAGTAACATCAGGCTCATCCTGTTCAGCCATGGGAACGTGGTCCAAGGGAGTCCTCTGGAGAGGTGTGGTGATGCACATCCACTCCCCACTGGATCATGTGCTCAGACTGTGTGTACTGCAGCCTCACACTGCAGCAGTGTCACTGATCCCAGTGAGCTCTTTGTTTTGGGTTTCCAGAGGTTGGTCCCTCAGCAAAAAGAGTCAGTTCCTTGACTTCACATTGTGGTCTACAGGCTAGCCCAAAACACGGGTCTACCATTGCCCTTCTTGCCCCTAGTCACTTGGAAATACCACCCATCCTTCCCTGACTCCTGGAAACACCTTGACGGTGTAACCCCACCAGCTCACAGAATGCAGATTAGATAAGAAGATGGCATTTGTTTCCAGGCTGCTTTGTGGGCTGCTTTTCTCAGATGCCAGTCTCTCCTCAGTTCCCTGCCTATAGGTAGGACTCAGGATGATGGATTAGATGAAGCAATGCAGAGTCAACAGCTGAGTGCACATTTGGAAATGTAACTGGAAACCAAGCACAGTTTGTCAGGGAATGAGACTGTAATTTTACATGCACTTTTAGGCAGCTAACACTAGTGGTAGAGACAGTTTCACCCAATGTTCACTGCTTCTTCTGACCCTTCACTGCCTTATGTCGTTAACCTGACTTCGATCAAGATCCAGGTGAAAAGTAATCCAAAAAAGTCCCCCCAATTTTTTTTATTTTTTTTTTTAAATCTGAATTTGTTTCCTGGTCTGACTGATCATGTGTCTCCACAAATATTTGCACCAGCACAACTAAAGAGACAGGGCAGGAGCAGAAGAAGACAGATTCTGGTGGAAGCAGAGAAAACTGCCTCTTAGCAGCAGTGTCAGGCCATGCCAGCTGATACTGTGAACCTACACCATTAAATATTACAGCTTCCTGTCTGTGGGAGATTATATTGACTGACTTCAACAACAGCACCATTTGTTAGATGCAGGAGTAAAATGTTTTCTTTTTTCCTGTTTTTCTTAGGATTCCGTCAAGTTATATGTGGGAACCCCGCCAAGGCCCTCCATGTGAGGAGGCAAAAGCTAGGTGTATGTTTTTCTTGTATACTTCATATTCCTGCATGGTGACCCTCATAACTCCTGGGATAAACTGAACTCCCACTGTGGCTTGTAGCAGCTCACTCTCTTCTGTAGCCCAAGAACCCCCAACATGCAGTTGTTGCCTTTGAGGAGGACAGAGGGTCTCCTGCCATGGTGTTGCACGTGCCCATGTTTTAGTGGCAGTGGACCATCAGCTGCAAGGGAACATGTGAAAATCACATATCAGCTGCCGGGGGCAGACTTCCTATCATCCTGCAATGGGCAAAGTACAAGGCAGGATTGCAACATTTGATGGTTTTTCTACAACAGCTATTAAGAAAAAGACTTTTTTCAGCAGTGTTTCTTTGATGTTGGTGTAAACAGTCAGCCTAGTAATACTGCAAGGTCATTCCTATTACCTAAAAAAACACAAAGCCAAAGTTTGTTCCTCTTGGCAGTGGGGTGGTACCCCTGCCCTGCAGGTCAGCCTACTCATTTCAGCAGTAATTCAGTGAGAGGATACCCATGTGTGTAAAGGGGAGCAGCCTGGCTTGTCATGGTCAGCTTTTGTGGGCCATGAGGTTCAACACAGCACAGCTGAACATGAGTAGATTCAAACAGGCTGGGCTAAATCAGGGAGATGCACAGGACATGGACTTAATGCTGTCAAGTGATGTTAAAGAACTGCAGGGGAAAAAAATGCACTGCCCTTGTCTTTCTGCTGCCACTGCCTCAGCATAGGAAGCTTTTCTGAAGCAAATTTGAACATTTTAGTGGATTATTATGCGCTAAAAACTGGGATGTGGAATTGAACTGTGGTCATATACTGAGTGATGCAGTTTCTGTGGTACTGGTCTTAATATGCTTATTGGTATAGGTGCTATAGTCTTATATCCAGTGAAATATAAATCAACAATTTTGTAACTGCTACCCTGGGTTCCTTAGGCTGTAACACTACATGACTAGGGAGTGAGACTTCTAAAAACTGAGGAATTAGAAAAGTATGAGGGATGATCTAAAAACTCAAAAACAACAATGGGCTTTGATGCATTCTAAAATCTAGAAACGGAGCTGAGAATTGTTCCCAGGGATATCTAGATAACATCTGCCATTTCCACAGCCACCTGCTGTGAGCTCTTTGAAACCGTCTGGTCTGACGACAGAAAACCTTTGTGTCTCTGGACGAGGACGAGATCTGCACCAGGAAAAGATGCCCCCTGACCTGGGAGCACGGACAGAGCAGCACAAGGGGTGAGACGGCCGGGGAAATCTTGCCGTGCAATAAACCGTGCATTCATTTTGTGCTGCAAAAATAAAACCAGCGCTTTGGCCACCTGGTGGCGGATCCGAGGGATAGTCTCGTCCTCCTGCCTTCCTGTCCCTGCTTTGGGCGGTAATCCCCCCGCCTGGAGCATCTGCGGGATGGCAAGGAAGGAGAATCCTCTTCCTCCTCTCTGGAGCACAGGCAGGATGGGGTCACTTCCTTAGCAAGAGCAAGAAAATGACTTTTCATAACTGGTGAGCCATTCTTGGCCCTGACAGTGTCTACCTTCAGACAATAAAAGAGCTGAAAGGGGATGAGCTTTTCTGCAAAGCAGCACATTGGCCTAAGCAAACAAGAGGCTGAGAGACAAATACCACTTTGCTGAGATCTCATAGATCTCACAGACAGGTAATGGTTATTTTGGAAATAAAAATGGTTTTATTTCTTAGTGAGCTTACCTCACTGGGTAGTAAAATCCACCCCACTTCACCTGATTAACTTTAAGATGCTTGAGATAATCAGACACAGGCATCTTAGACGGCTGATCCAATTAAAATGATTTTTCATACCTCCTGGAAGGTGTGAAGTAACAGTGGGTAACTAAATCCACTGCCTGGGTGTTTGCCTAAGTGGCCATGCCAAGCTGCACTTGACCAGCTGCATAAACACACTCCAAAGCTAATTAAAGGTGTGATACTTGATGTTGTCCAGGTGCCTGCAAACAGGTCAGCAAGAACAAACCAGCCAGGCTCTGAAGGTGAATGAGGGTAAAGACTGGAGCCTGATTGACAGCTCAGAAGATGAATTGAGAGAAGCCTGTGATGAGGACCTCATGGAAAGGATTTCATTTGACCCTTCTTCCCACTCCTCCTCAGGTACTGGACTTAAACCCCTGGGTAAGGGTTGGCATTGGGCAGTAACACATGCTGTTTGTAGATAGGTGCATTGGTACCCCCAGTGTTTTATGAGATCTGGTGTCTGTGCTCTAGAGCAGCAATTGGAAAATGCCATTGCAGAGCCAGACCCTAAGCAATCCATTCCAGTTTTTAAGCAGGACATTGTGGCCAGCTGTGTTGACCATCAGTTGATATATTTCATCATTAATATGTGGAATTAAGAGGAGCAAAGGTGATCTTACACTAGCTTAGCATCAAGTCTATTAGAAGGATATGTCTCTGTCTTTTACCTTGTGTCATTAATTTATGATAGTTCCAGGTGAGTCTAAAATACTGTCATTCCTACTGAGCTGTATTTGAACTCAGCTGGCACTGATGTAAGTAATGACTGAGCTAATGATTAAGGTTTAACTGAGCAACTGGGAATTCTGGAAAGATATGCAACCAAAAGGATGTATTCAATAAAAGGTTTAAAAATGGAACATGCTCTTCTACTCAGGAATAAAGCCAAAGGCTTCTCTGAAATTGCATTTACATGAATGAAGGCAGAATTCCCACTCTTTGCTACTAATTGAATATTGTCTTTAAGAGTATTAAAAACATTAATAATGGTTATTCCAAACACATATCAAATAGAGGACCATCCATAATTACAACTTCAATCTTTTTTCTATTGTTAATAAAAACAGCTCTTTTTTTCCTCCATAAATAAAAGCGTGGGAGTTTTCATTTTACATTTCTTTCAAGGGCAAAAATGGATCTATTAAAATTTAGAAAAATACAGTACATTTTGAAAAAAAACCTGGAAATATCATTAAATTGTTCAAAGCCTCTATGTGTATTAACAGTACTATAAGAATAAAAGCTGTTTGGAAAAATCTAAAGGAATGGCCTATCTTCCAGTGACCACAGAAGACTTAGATTATGATCTCATGGTCTCTTTAGATTCAAACTGATCTTTTACTGATTTTATATGATTTCTTTACATTGAGTATGATGGTCTCATCATCTTAATAGATTGACAAGACATCACAAACATCTCACAGTGTACCTATACCTCACAGTGTCATGCCCTATAGCGCTGTGAAAGTGAGTGGTTGGGCATGGATCTGTCCATCCTCTAACTAAATCTGCTGGATGATGATGGAGTGGTTTGAAATCTAGAATTGTCTAAGGTGGCAGGGGGGACTGACCGGGATCCTAATCACACACAGAAGCGTGTCCAATCCAATGTGAGTTTCTCACAGAATAAGTTGTTGCTGGAAGCAATCCTTCTGACCAGAAAAGGACAAGTCATCTGAGCAAAGCCACTCATAAAAATGTTTGCAGCATCAGATCCATACAAACTGCATTTTTTGGAAGGCGTTGAATGTTATTTCAGGCTCTTGAGTCAGACATACCAGTCTCTCAGAGTGGCTATACTTAAAAACAAATATGAAGTTTAGACACTTTGGAAGCATATAGTATGATACAAACTGTTCCATGAAAACTTTTTATCAGCTTTACCTAGGCAGTAAAATACATCCCCATCAATTGGGAGCCACAGAGATTAACTTTCTGGGCCTGAGTTTTGGCAGATTATGTTTCTGCCCTAGACCCTGCACATCAGGCACTTAGGTACAGTTGGTTCTTTTAATAGACAAGAGAAATTGGATCCCTGCTATTTATAGAATGGTTGCTTCTTTCAATAGGCAAGAGCAATCAGATCCCTGCTATATTTAGAATGGTTCTAAGCATGTGTGCATGTTGGTTATATTTATAAATCGGCAACAAGTCTTTTTTTCTCTGTGTGTTGCACATATTACATGGAGAGAATTACATGGCTGAAACACAAACAGCTAGAAAGTAGCCCTGCATGCAGTGCAATATTTTCCCCAGAAGTCAGGCACTTTTTTATAAGATTCCATGATCTCTACCTCTGGTTTAAAAAGTGGATCCACTCATCTGTGATTATTCCTCTGCCTTGCACTTCAGATCACTGGAAGGAGTCCTAAGGTGTTTAGAAGAAGTCAGCACAAACACTGGCAAGGAATGATGCAGGTGGGATCCTGCCTGAGAACAGGAGGGCAGGTGAACTTGTGTGTGCCCTGTGAGCTCTGCCTGTGAGCTGTTCCATGCTTGGCACGTCACCAGCAGTGCTGGCAGGGAGGCTGCCAGTGAACCCAAACCCACTGTCAGGGAAAGCAATTCAACATGGCCAACATCGGGACACTTCTGCCCACCCAACTCCATCACACAGCATCTCCAAAACCTTTCACTCCCTCGGTTAGTCACTTAGCAGTCAGACAAACTGGTAAATCACTGTGCTTTCCACTCTGTTTCAGGTTTGTCACAGGCTCAGCAGGGTGCAGTGTTCTCCAACACAAAACGTTATCTAATTCCATCCCCTCCAAAAAACCCTTCACCTGCCTCTGCAGTGAATGTTGCAGCAAGATCTTGGAAAACAAAGAACCACAAGGACCTAAAAATACCCCGCCAAGAGGAGGACAAGAAATGTACACAGCAATGGCAGTCAAAGTCTCATCAAGAGAATTCAGCCCAGCCTCTGGACAAAGAACCTGCTCTCCTGGGCGTGCACACCACACTGGCTGCTGCTGGATCCCAAGGGCAGCACCAGCCTGTGGGCTGCACCAGCCAGCAAAGGCCCATTCCAGGGCCAGCAGCTGTTGGGTCATCAAGGATCAGGTATGTGCACTGAAATGCATCTGGGGAGAATGGAAGGGGCTTCATGGCAGGAAAAGGCAGATTTTTCTGTTGTGTCTCAGGTCTCCTGCTTCTTCTATAAAAAGAATTCCTTTTATTTGTACTGACATTTACCTTTGACTGTCTAAAGCTAATGAAACATTTTCCCATGTTCCTTATAGCTTGAGTATTGTAAATTTTGTATTTTCTTGAATATTAGCCCAGAATTTTGATGTGTTCTTACTGCTCCATTCTCATGATCCCCACCCAGAGCCGATTCTGTGTCTGTTGCAAAGATCTTGTGGCACTTGTTCAAAACTCTCCTCCAGTACACTCCAAGAAGGATTCCTGACATCCCACTTGGGTTTTTTTCCCTGACACAAATGCATGTTAGAATGAGCTCTGGAAAATAAAGTAGGCATTAGAGAAGTGTCACATGCACCAAAACATGTTTATTTCTGAACCTGTTTGCTGTAATTTTAGCATCATGTTGTTGCTTCTTTGAAGAAATACAGCTGAGGACCTGTGACATGACAGCTTGGATTTGAATTATTGAATGACTTTGGAGTCAACATAGGCAGAGAGCATGTGCCTTGTGTGGGAAGCTCATGTGCCTGGGGCTTCTCCCAGGCCTTGCAGCTTTTGGTTCAGTTTTCAGAGCTGGTGAGGAGAATGCAGATACGCAAATCTGGAGTGCAGTCTCACCACAGAGTTTTCCTCTTTTCCTCAGGCCCATCATGGATGAGAGCCCTTCTAAGGAGATCAACCACAAGCATCCAGCTGCCTGCTCATCCACAAAAGCCTCACAGAGGTTTAGGCCAATGAATTCTGCTTGGCCCCTGACTGCCAGATCCATTCTGCAGTCACTGCCAGACAAATTCACTGCCACAAAAACATCTCAGAACAGAAGTCCTCAGTCCTAGAAGATACCCAGTTGCCAGTGTGTGTTGGAGCCATGTACACAGTGCAGCCATGAAGGATCAATGCTATCCTGCAGCTTCTTCTGCAAGCTAAACACAGAGCAGTTCAAACAAGTAACATGATTTGCCTCAATTCAAGATACAGCTGGTCCAGAAATATTTTAAGAGCAACCACTGATCAACCAATGAGCTAATGAACTTCTTATTACAGAAAAATGTGGTTATTTTTGCAACCTATATGCACTAAAACAGAACAAATCCTATCATACTTCCTCTCATCCTCACCATGCACGGCTTTGTGAGTCAGGCAGGGACACCAAATAAAGCAAAGCATGGAGCCTACTGTCTGTGGAGTGGGCTGGAGAAGGTGACCTACCAGCAGCCAGAAATGTGTCTTTTGCAGTCCTGGATGTTTAACATGTGAGGGCCAAAACCAAGGGCTTGAGAGGAAGTGTTGACCAGAGCAGGTTCTAAGGGAGGGGTGCATTGCCTGAGGAAGAGCCCAGGAAGGCTGGGTGGTTTCAGAGTTTATGCCCCCACAGGAGCTCACCCTGTTCACAGGCATTGGAAGTTCTTGTAGGATGCATTGCTGTGGGAGCAAATACTGAACAACTAGCTTTTCCCAATGTTGATGTGTTTGTTTGCTCCATAGCTACTAGGAATGATTTGTCTCACTACCTCTGAATAGGCACTGCATTCCAGAATTTCTCTAGCAGAGCTGATTCTGTCACCAAGTGTCAGAGCATTCTCTGCATGTGCCTTTTACCTCCATCTCATTTCTACCATTTTCAGATCAAATAGACTTTCCATTTTATTATAATTTGATATTTTTAAGTGATGATGCAGCAAAACAGGGAAGCAAGAGAATAATCTCTTTCTTTTTTCAATAGGGCTTTTGCTTCATGTTCAGATGAGATCCAAAACATCTGTTTTAGTGACTGCAGTCTGTGAGATACTGTTCCAAATGACTGTGCCTTAAACTTTATGCATGCTGCAGTCTGAAGCCAAGTGTCATCACGTTTTTTCCAGTTTAAATTACTATATTAGATTACATTTTTTAAATCACTTTATAAAACAGTAATTACACAATGAGTTAATGAATTGATTTACGCTTCCTTTCTGCTGGCCATCTTAACTTAGAAAAGCAGAATAATAGACAAAGGCCTAAAACTTCCTTTTGTCATGGTACTCCTTGCACCACTTTATCTTAAAAAACAGTCTAGAGCTTGAAGCAAGTTGTCCCAGTTTTGTTGTGTCCTAGCAGAAATCATCTATCAAAATTAATTTAAAACTATGTGGTATGTGATTTTATAAATACTATGGATGCAGACAGGATTTCACCCAGCAACAGTGCCTGTGTCTTTAAATAGGCTCATAAATTTGATTTTTTGCCAGTATCACTGACCATACCATCACACACCAAAAAAGCTGGCCTTGTAAAAGAAAGAAAACACTGACAGCAGTGACCCTTCTCCATATCCAGGGTCATACCAGGGGGTGATGGGTAGGACTGTCTTCTCCAGATATTCCGAGCCTCCTTCTCAATAGACATCTTTCATTTCAAAGGGGTGGAGGGGGAAAAAAAGATCAGTGGGTGTGTAAACTGGGTCTGGACATGAGCATCTGCAGAGACAAAACTCTTGGTATGGATCTGGAAAGTCTCTCAAAAGCATCTGTGGTCCCATCCCACAGCAAACTCCACTCGGCTCCATGTATGCAAAGAGCAAGGAGCTTCTTTGAGCTAGCAGAGAGGATGTAGAGAAATGGTTAGAAAAAACCAGCTCTGCCCTCGTGTGTGGGAAATCAGTGCCTGAGGGCTTCATCAAAACCGTTTAACTCAGGGTTTCCTGTTGTACCTTCCCATCGGGCACCCCAGTGGTAACTTTCAGGGCTGCAGGCTGTGTGTGACCTTCAGAACAGCCACTCCACCCCTCATTAAGCAGCTCTGTCCTGCTGGTGGCCTAACCAAGGCAGTCACATGCTGCGTGGTGATGTGGTGTGTTCACAGGGGCAGGAGGAGATGTACAGTGTACCTATTGATCACTGCATCAGCTGGTGGCATTCCCTCCTCAGGTGGGTGTATTGGTGTATATTGATAGGGATGGACATATGAAACATCTGCTCTTGTGTCTGTGGGGATTTAGTGTCCAGAACTGAGTGGCCAGCCTGTCATGCATGGAACAGCAGAGAGGCTTTCTAAGAGAGCAACTCTGTGACCACAGCCCAGACTGATGGGAAAGGGCTGGTAGCCTGCTCTCTTCTCTTTGCCAGTAGTGGGTGCACCTCAGGGTTTCCCAGGGCTGCCATGCTGTTGTCTGTTGCAGTTTCCAGGACAAGGAAAATAAACAGCGCCTTTTCTGTCTGAACAGCTATGACAGATCCACAGGGAAAATTATCGCCCTGGCTTAGCTTCTGCTTGTTCATCTTCCACCTTTTTCGTCTCAAAAATGGAAAACCCAGACAGGTCTTTAATAGGCTAATTAGGAAATGTAAGGCATGATGGGCTATTTGTGAATTTGGTTCTCTTTGCCCAAAAGGGAAAAAGGGGAGTTTCATTGTGTGGGCTTTTTGTCACTGTTTCCTCTGTTAAAATTATCCTTGAATATAGACAAAGTCCTTTAATGAATGAGCTTATTCCCATCCCTGCCTCTGCAGACTCTTAATATTTGACTCAGTAGGATCCTTGCTTCCAGCTGGATGTGACCAGTTTCAGATGTACATTACCAGAGTTCATCCCCTCATTCTTGTAATGGGCCAGGAGCTGCTGATGCCTTTAAGTATCTCACTGCCTTAATGGGATTTGCTGCTGGCTGCCAAATTGATATCTAGTGTGTAAGCTGGAGAGAGGGGTGAGAACTGCTCCCCTTACCTATTAATAAATCAGCACTGCAGGGAAGAGTTTTCTGCTGGGAGCCTAGTCTCACCAGTACATGCTGGTAAGGGAGGGGGTAGTTAGCTGGGAACAGCTGCCCTACAGGGAGCTGATCTCAGAACAAAGGGATTTGGCCCAAAGTGACAATGCTGTAGCATTAGCAGAAGCATGATCTGTCCAGGAGGGCTCTCAGCATCACTTAGCTGGTGTCCCACAAACAGCCCTACTGGACTGACTGGTGGTGCCCTGCGTACTGAAAGGCTCCACTCAGCTAGAACTTTAAAAAAAAAAAAATGGGAGAAAGAAGTAGGGAGCTGTGTACAGCCAGTTATTTCAGTGACTAAGAATCATCCCTCCTCCTGAAAGGGAGCATGTCTGGGACAGCATCCCATCCAGACAAATGGGCCCTGACAAGAAAAGGTGGCTCCTGCTTAGACTTGGATTGGGTTCTGCACCTCTCAGCTCTGCAGAGCCCAGCCCATTGTGGACACCTTAGCATCCCGTTTAGGAACAGGCCAAGGGGATGCTCACCCTGCCCAGTGTCCCCATGGCAGTTGTGTGCACAGCCCCAGGGCTCATAGCTGTTGTGTTTGTTGCCAAGGCAATTACTCTCATTGAAGGCCTGGAACAAGTTAATCTTCATTAAAGGATGAATAGAAGATATTTTCTTTGGGTATCAAGGAGGAGAAAACACAGGAGGTGTTCAGGAAGGTAAATGTCATGTGTGTCCCTTCTTCAAATACACACAAATGACAGGCCAGCTCAGGATCATTTCCTACACGGTTCCTTGGCTTGTTCAGAGCCTGACAGGCTTGGGCTCCTTGCCATGGGCAGTATCTGCACCCATAGTAGAACACAGGTACTTCTGGGCTATGATGAGTCAGATGGCTCATGCTCCAGTAGTGCCAGTCTCTCCACTGATAAAACAGGGTTTGTGATGGCTTAGATGTCTGCTTGGTACCATCTGTTCCCAGGTGAGATGAATCCTGCCCTGCAATCAATGGCTTTCTCATTACACCAGAGAATCCTGGCCATGTTTTTATTGTGTTTTGTTCCTCTGAAATTACCCCAGGAGATACTGGAAATGTCCTGGCTGAGACAAAGGATCAGCCTTGGAGAGTGGAGACAGTGTGTGAGCACTGGGGCAGCATACCTCAGTGCATGTGGCTCTTTGAGCCTATCTGGGAAGCTTTTGGACCTTCCAGAGAGGCACAGGTAGGGCAGGACAGCTGCAGGACACCAAGGAGGGCTTGTCCTGGACCAAATTGGAGAGCTGGCCTGGTGCAGGTGCATCTGGGAGGGCGGATCTGCTGCCCTGTCCCCAGAAGAGGGGGATGTCTCTCCTCAAAGAGGAGGGTTATGGCTGGACTTTTTGAAACAAGTTCAGCCATCTGGGAGGTGACTCAGGTGATGGAGATCCTACCCTGGAGGTCTCTTGCTGTCACCAGAAATAAAACCTTTCAGTGACAGCCTTGATCCAGCCTTAGGGGCACTACACTAATTTCTAATCTCTGTGCTGTTTTCCTACAGCCCGAGGAGAAATTATGTGATCTGAGAGGAGGTGGAGCATGGTCTTACACAGGCAACAAGTGCAGGGGCTCGCTCTGACCCATCCCTCAACAAGGCGTCCTCCCCACACTGCCATCAGAAACCTCGTGGCTGTGCATCCCCAACTAGAGCTGAGAGTGATAGTACTAAAATTAAGATAGTAATTGAGATCATTTTTTAAGCTGCCAGGAGACAACGGCCTTGCAACAGGATCCTCCTGCATGGCACAGCGAAACCAGAAAAAGAAAACGTCGGATTACTGGGTGGAGAGTTGTAGTATCGTTTATAGATGTAAAACCTGTGCCTGAGGAGCGGAGTGAGTGCAAGTGCATCCAGGCAGAAGCCGCTTTTGCTGGGTTTGAAGAGCAAGAGGGATGGCCCGGAATGGACGCTAGAGGGAAGAAGAGAGTCTCACAAGTGCAACTTTCAAAGGCAAAAAGATTCGGAAACCAAACTCAGGCAGCTCCAGGGCATTCAGGAGTCGTGGCACTCAGTGGGCTCAACATTTTCTTTTTACCTATCCATCATCCAGTGTGGTGCTCCAAATGCTCTGTGTTGGTAGTGGCTTGCTGCACCATACACCACTTTGAGGTATTTGGAAATATTTTCTTGGGAAAACTGCAATGCCCACAAAGTGTAGTGGAGAACATCTCAGACCCACTTTGGCACTGGAAAGGAAAGCTGAGGTGCTTTTGAGGTGTTATAGAGCATGTCCATATGATAACGCTGTGTGCAACCCCAGCGTGTTTTAAAGATAGGATCTTTGTCACAGCCTATAGCTACAAGCTGCAAACAGGCTCAGAACCATGCCTGGCTTGTGTTCCAGCTTCTCCTCCCTTGGTGACCAGAGACCTCTCATTTCTGGAACCCAGCAGAGCAAGCAGAGCTTCCTCGGGGACTGTGCTCCCCAGTGCCACTGGGCAAGTCCCTGCTGCCAGGCCTTCCAGTGTGAAACCAGCCCTCTCCCAGCCTCGGTGTGTGAAAGCTCTCTGCCACTTCTCTCCCTTTTATCCCCACCCTTGTCTCTTGTATCCTTCCCCTGCCCTGCCCCTGTTTCTCACCCAGCTCAGCCACCACGACCTGCAAGCAATTACTGGCACCCTGGTGCCTCCCTGGCAGGAGCTCTCTGGAGGAGTAGGCATGGTCTGCATTTGTTACTTTTATTCTTTCTTCTGTAGCTCCATCTGCAGGGATCTTGGCCTTCTTCCTGATGTCAGGATAGCTCTGGAAGACTCTGGCAGGTCACAAGAGCTGGTCCCAAGGCCTCAACATCTGCCACCACCCAGCCCATGTAATTTCTGTCCCAGCCCCTTCCCCCAAAACTCAATGCCCACATTCTTACTGCTGCTTTGTGGGCAGAGTCAGACCCTTCTTCCCCAACAGAGAGCACCAGCTCAGACCCTTCTCCATCTCCTCTCCATCTCCTTCACCCTGCTGCAGGCTCCTGTCACCTGCATCATTCACACCCCAGAGGACACTTAGAGCCATGACAGGGACCTGAAGGTGAGTACCACAGCACCTGCTCTCTCCTCTCCGGCCAAAACACATCAGCCCTGGCCGTGCTTCCTGTAGGGACAGTGCTGACTGAGCATGTGCAGCCTCCTGGTGATGCCCTGGACTCATCAAGGCTGCCCAGACCAGGGCTGTGCTGGGCATGTGCTGACCGAGGGTACAGGCAAATGTGGCTGTACCACGTAAAGGACACAGTGAGATGTCAGGTTCAGGGGAGAAAGAAGAGGTGAAACTGCTGTGAGAGGAAGCAGTGGAAGCCTTTGGGAGGTCTCTCCCAGCAGGAAGGCACTTGGTAAGCAGAGGAGGAAGCACAGTCCAGCAGGCAGCACAGGGGAGATGGACACACCGGCAGCTGGGGCTGGCTGGGAGCACCAGCAGTCCCGTCACAGGAGGAGAGGCTTGTTCTGCTGGATCAGAGATGGAGGCAGTAACCAGGCAGGGGTGATGGAGCCCCCTCCAGGCCCCTCAGGAGTGGAGGGGTTGAGCAGATCGTGGTGTGCCCAGACCACCCAAACAATTGCTATGTCTTGCCAGGGCAAGCACCTTCCAGGGTCTGGATATGGACCTGTTAGAAAAATGCCACACACCAGGAACAACAGTCAGGATCAGGAACAGGTCCTCTTGCCCAGGAGAAGGGGATTTCCTGGGATTAGTCACCAAATCTTCCCTCTTCAGAAACTCAGCCCCAAAAGCTGCTAGGATCCTCCAAGGAATGTTTCCTGCTACCTCCCCAGGTGGAGCTTCACAGTGAATTAAAGGAATTAAAAGTATTTAGAGGTCTTGTAGGGTCAAAGCAACAAATACTTTTTTTCCCTGGGTGATTACTAACAAAATTAAATTTTAAATAGAGAAAAAAAACATCTCAAACCCTATATTTTCCCTGATTTCTCCTATCCCTTTTATCTAATGTCAGTTTTGGTGGTTTTGAAGAAGAAAAAGAGAGGTATTACTTTTGCCTTTCAACTGCTATTTCCCAATCCTTATTTTTTAAATTTATGAACAGTCCAGGGGAAGCAGGAATCCAAACACAAACCTGTAGATTAGATTAGTGGCATGTAAAAGCAAATGAGAGGCCCTTGCTGCTGTGGGAGGAGCAATTACCTTAAGATCAAGCAGCTTTGTAAGTGATGTACAGAAGAAAGGAGAGAGATGGATGGGGCTGCCATGTCATGCTGGCATTTGGGAAGGTGGCCAAAAATGCAAGAGGGAGACTGTGTGTGTGCACCTGTGTGTGTGTGCTCCCTGCCAGGTGCTAAGGCCTGGCAGGGATGGCTCTGGCATCACTGTCACCCTGCCCTGAGACAAGAGCAGAGGGCATGGGAGGTCGAACAAGAGCTGCAGGGTTAGTTTGGGATGCAGGAGTGTTTCAGGCAGAATAGAAGTTTCAGACAAGGTCTGTCATGGAGACCCTCCCTTTGAGTCACAAGGGCCAGAAAGGATACCCTTGATTTCTAAACTCCTTCTCAGAGAGGAGTCTGGATCCAATCCTTGGTCAGTGGTTTATGTCTAAAGAATTATAAAGGTGTAACTGAGCCTTTATACAACTTTGTGCTACAGAATTAAGGATGGCTAACCAAATATATTTATATGAATGAAAGAGGTGATTTACTTCAATTGATGATGATAATGATTAGACTAAAAAAAATTTTTTTCAGAATTGTTTACTACACAATACAGATAGTTTTAACTACTAGCATAGTGCATCATTTTTTATAAATATTGAAGCTATTATATTAAAGTTGGCAAAATAATTATTAAGTAATGATTGGTGTTACCCATTTCAATGACCATGGGTAAATCTCTTGCTCAGCCTTGAGGGGTGTCTCTACTCACAAGAGGAATCTCCACATAGAACCAAGAAGGAGGGTATTAGAGGACCCTGCCATTAATGCAGGATTGGGTTTTTATAGTATGAAGTGATTGACTGTCAGCCATATGTTTGTAGGCCACGTGTGTCAGCTCTGCAGCCTTTAGCTCAGCACCATTAGATAAGTCCTCCATACTAGCACTTGTTGGTTTCTTTATCAGGAGCTTTGTCTGCCACCTCCTCACCAGTGTAAGTTTCTGTCAGGAAACATTGTTCTTCACATCCTCAGAATGTTTAACTTTGGGCTTGATGAGTCAGCCTCCTCTCAGCATTCTCCAGCACCAAAAGCAGCCTGACCCCTCCTACTCCATTTGCCACTGATAACCTGATAAATTCTGCAAATAGGGTAAAGTGTGAGCTGTTTTACCCCCACCTAGGCAGAGCATCCTGCTACAAGGAGGGCTTAGCCCCCAAGACCCTGTTGGGGTCTGTAGCTCAACCACTGCCAATCCAGGGCCAGTGTGGAGATAGCAAAGAACTGCAAACACACTCCTCCTCCATTTGCAGCTCTTGGCAGGCTTTTTGTCTCCTCCTGGATGCTTGAGCCAGCACAGTCTCCCAGTGAGTATCTGGCACAAAGACTGTGAGAATCCTTTCATTCTAGATCATAGAATGGTTTGTGTTGGAAGGGATTTAAGGATCACCTAATTCCAACCCCATTCGATGGCAGGGAAGCCCCAAGCTGTGTCCTACCCCAAGGCACATTCCCCATCTGCCCTGTCACAGCCCTTCCCTGTTCTGGGTCACTGCAGACAGAGGACACAAGCCCAAGCAGCTCTGCAAATCTCAGCATTTCTGTTTCCCTGTTCTGAGGTGTCAGTGCAGTGGGGAGCACCTCCAGGTTCAGTTGTCACACACCAGCAGTCACCCCACACATGTGCAGTCAAGCAGCATTTCAGCCTCATGACAAAGGCAGCAGAAGTCCTTTTCTGCCACCCATGGAGGTATCACCCAGGCGAGCCCTTGAGCAGCAACACAGGTGCCTGGGGCAGGCTCAGCCCTTCTGGCAGGGCCAGTGGGTTATAAAGCATCTGGCCAGATTTCCATCTGATGCAAACAGGTGTTACCTCCCTGATTTT
Organism: Zosterops lateralis; assembly: GCF_965231275.1. NCBI lineage: Eukaryota > Metazoa > Chordata > Aves > Passeriformes > Zosteropidae > Zosterops > Zosterops lateralis. The sequence continues at coordinate 45,092,137 of NC_139761.1, forward strand.
CACCCAGGCTGGCTTATATGTGCTAGCTGCAGAGCTGGTCCCTCAATCTCCAAGCACAGTGCCTGTCTTGGCAAGGATCCTGGGATGCTGGCAGGGTTTGGCTGGTTTATTTAACCAGTGCTGGGGCTGTCTGCCACATGCAATTCACTCCTGTTCTGGATCACAGAGTTTGAACCATCTCCTCTTTCCAATGCTTCTGTCACAGCTTTTTTTTGCAGTAGCATTGCCATTCAGCACCTGCCTGTGCTGCATGTCCAGGAGGGCTACCAGAGCTTAAGGGCATCTCCCAGGTTCCCATGAGACCAGCAGGTGCTCAGCACCCATCTATATCTGTGTCCTGCTGACCTCTGGGAGGCACTGCTCCAAGCTTGTGGCTTAAGTCTGCAGTGGTGTGCTTTGGTCCTGACACATCAGCCCAGTGTGTCCAGGGTTCCCCATCTCCTGCTCAGATATATACTGGTCCTTTCACTGGAGCCACGAGCTCTTCACAATGGGATCAGGTTGGGTTGGGATGAGAGACCCAGGGATGAGCTAGAGTTCACCTAGGTAAGCAGGCAGGTGCCAATTCACCTGCTCTGAGAAAATTCATGATGCTGCCTGGGAGAAGGCAGTAGTAGACAAATAAATATATCTGAAAAGCAGGAGAGAGGTGAGTAAAAGAGAATATAAAAATATCTCTATCAGAGTATATTCCAGCTCCTTAACCCTTTGTCCCTGGTCCTGCATCATTTCCAATTGTAGCCAGTAGCAGATGCCCAGGGAAAAGCCATCAGAGCATAGGAACAAACAGGACAAGTAACATCTCTTCCTCAGCTTGCCTCACCTCTGTGGCGACATGCCTGTTGCACAGAACAAGTAAATCTCAAAATGATCCCCAAATGCTCTCTGGCTCTCAGGAAAACCTGTAGCTCAGTGGTTGTGAATTTCATCAGTGAACTTAAATCTTTGCATTTAATACACAGCAGATATTGTTAGACTTTTCTACATTGTCTCCCAAGCTTTTTCCAGAGGTGTGAGTGGGGGTGGCATCCCCTTGACGCTCCTTGTCCCCATACTGGAATGCAGCAGATGGAACTTGCCAATGGCTCCACATTTCCAAGGACTTATTGCCGTTTTTCTTTCTGATACTGAAAGCCCAGAATAACAACTGCTGTGAGGGGTTTGTTTTGCAAGTGGAGTAGAATTTAAGACTGTCATTGCTACTCATTCACAGACTGTTATCCAAATTTCTCTACTCTCCCTCGTGCTGCTGCATGTCACCTCTTCCTTGCTCCATGTATTTCCATGAGCAGGCTCTCCCATCCAGGGCTTGTCTCTGAGGCTTTCCCGTTTGGTTTACTGGGGGTACTTTGTGTTCCGGCATTATCACTTGCTTCACATGGCCCTGCATCCTTCAAACTACAGAGCAAGCAGTAGGATTGTGCATGGAGAAGGGACTGAGAGGAGCAGACTGAGGGGAGCAGGCCAGGCTCCATCCCCCTGTAACACCCCAGCCACTGTTGTCCTCTCCCCAGCATATCCATGCTCCTGAGTGGGCAGTGGGCACCCTGGGAGGTGGGTGAGCCCCTGGAGCTGCAGGTGAAATATTTGCACCCAAGTTCCTGCCGGGGCTGTGGAGAGGAAGAGCTGTCCCCCGATGCCCTTGCCCACCTGGTGGGGACCCACGGCAGTGCTGAGTGTCACTCCTCCCGTGGCTGAGCCCTGCGGCAGCCCGCCTTTTCCTTATTTGTTTTTCTCCCTTTGAGAGCTATTCTTTCCTTCCCATATGCTGTAATAATTACAAGTGATAACTTAACAGCTGCTCTGCTATTCCGGGCTCAGCAGAGCCACGCGCCTCCACCTTCCCTCCCTCCCACGGCTCTGGGTCAACGTCTTGGCTCCAGCAATCAGGGATTCCTGCAATTTTTGCCACTCTGGAGGATCTGGACTCTTTTCCCCTCCATTGCCATCTGTCTCCCACCCGCCCGCCCTGGCATCATGGAGGGGGATGGGACTGCGACATCCATCTGTTACCATGGAGAAAGCTGAGCCAGCGAAGGGATGCACCCTGCATCCTGGGTGAAGGCCAGCCAAGAGGGGCTGAAAGGGATTCTCTTGTGTGTTTGTTTTATTATCATGTGTCTGTTGTCCCTCATAGGGTCTGCTGCAGGTGACAACCACCACCTTTGGTCACAACGGACCTTAGGAACCCCTAAGCCCTCTTGCTGGAGAGGGTGGTGGCCTTAGGCCTGGTGTGGCAGATGCCACCATCCCAGATGGTGGACCAAGTCCATATCACTAAAATGAACCATTTGCCATCCTTCCTCCTGTGCAAGAGTGGTGGTGGCTCCCAAGGAGATGATAGACCTGCAACAGCAGCCCTGGGGCCCAGGGCAGCCCCCAGGCTTCCCATTTTGGGTGTGAAAGGGTTTTTTCTCCTTTTACAAGAGAATTTTGCCTCCAGTTTATCTGATTGCTGAAAGCCCAGCATGAAAACAGTCAGGATGAGGTGTTTCTGCCTGCTCCCCTGAGAGGAAATGCTGTATCCCTGAGCATTCCAGTCCTTTCCTGGTCAGCAAGGCTACCAAGGCTAGAAGTGCCACTCCAGCACAGGTGAAGATTCCCAGAAATGTGCGAAGACAGCCTGATCCCTGTCAGTGGTAGTGAGAGACACACAAGTCTGTGTCGGGCCTTGTCATCCAGCCTACAAAAGGCTGCATTCTGCTTCCCAAACACTGGAAATCTGACACCTGCCTGCTTGCTCCTGTGCAGTCCCATACTGGTCACTGCCATTCCAAAGGCAGCAGTCCCAGCACCTCTGGTTGCAGCAGGCTTGAAACTGTATTAAAGTCCCAGACAACAGCCTGAGGCAAGTGTCTGCAGCATGGCCAGCACCTGAATTCATTTTTGGCAATCTGCAGTGCAGGCAGGGTGCTTGTGCTTCATCCCTTATGTGTGCTGGCCTTTACTGACATAGTAAAATGCTGGGAATTAAAGACAGGATTTGCCTAAGGATGGGATTTGCCAGAACCATCAGCCCAGAGTGGTCTTGGCTCTTTTCACCCTGCACAAACATGTCATCTGCACATCTGATACATACCACAGCAGGTGACATCTTCCCCTGCCACCTGCCAGCTGTCCTTGCAGGCAGCAGGTCCCATAGGATGCCTAGGGCAGGTCTTTCTAAGGGACAGTGGTGGATAACCTTCCCTGCAGTCCTCCCAAAGTTGTAAGTGGGAATAAAAATTGGGAGTGTGCAAGAAGGTGGGCCTTCCCAGGAATTTCACTTCCTAGGCTAGGAATTCTGCTGCTGGCACCACTTCAAAGCAATGGTGGGCAAGGTCAGGGTCCACAGACAGGGGGTTTGTGCATGCAGACACTTTTCACACATCAGGGTGACTACAGAAATTGAAGCCCTTGGCTTTTGGATCACCAGCTGCAATGCAATGCCTTCAATTGTGCCCCACCCAGAGGGCCTTTGGAAGAGCTGATACAGTGCTTATCTGAGCTGGCTTTGATGCTTGGCAGCTGTGCAGGACCACCAAGCAAAGGCTTCAGTGAGTGCTGGCACTGGTGGCACTAGGACACGCTGGAGGAAAGCTCACCAGGGGAAGCAACACGTGCCTCGCTCGCAGCTCCCACACAGGAGTAGGCAGCCCCAGGAAGAGGCGGCTCGGGAAGCCTGTGCCATCTCGTACGGGAGAGCTGGCAGCTCCATCTGGCTCTGCTTCAGAGGAGCTCTCCGAGGAGCTGCTGAGGGTGGCCAGAGCGGGGCCTGTGGGTGGTGTGCTAGGAGCAGGAGAGGAGGAGGAGAAAAAGGAGGAGGGGGTGGGATACACGTGCCCCACACTGCCAAGTTTCCCTTGCATGGAGGTAATCCTTCATTTAAGCAACTGCTCTGTCCCAGGAGAAGGGTGGTGCATTTAGGGGCTCATGTGCGGTGTGATGGTGGTGCTCAGGTGCAGGGGAGCTGCCACTGCACAGGGTCCCCACAGTGACCTGGGGACATGTAGGGCTTTGTGTGTGGGACCTTCAGCCCACAAGTGCTCAAAGCCACTACATGCATTTGCCGCATGGTAAAGTCTCTTTGCAGCTCTGCTCATTTTCACGGGTCTTGCACCTTGCTTTTACTCTCCAGAAAGGCAGTAATTTATTTTTTTTTTCTTGAAGCTAGCAATGTGCTAGCAGAGTTTTCATTGAAACAGGGCAGCTGGGGTATTTGTTAGTATAAAAACACGTGGAGTTAGCACTGTGTTCCTCACTTCTCCAAGCCCAGGCTATTGCACAGCAAAATTGCAGTCCTTATCTGCACCCAAGTTTTGCAGCAGTGTAACTGCAGCCATTTGGTCTTTGGTTTCTTCATTTCAATCTCTTTGATCATGTGCCACGATTAATCTGATCTCTATGAGGCGGGATGAGTAGGAGTCAGGAGAAAAATTGTAATCGTCTGTGCCTTTGGCATGTGGGAACAGAATAATTTTGTGGTCTCATCTCCATGCTGGTACCTCTAGGAAAAGTCTCCATCCCTTCATCTAGCAACACCATGCAAGGCTACAGGATACTGATCTCAGTGGAAATATTCAGAGCTGGGTACCACCACTGTCCCTAATTTTTCAGGCTACAGCATCTCCATGACACAAACCACTGGTCAGTGACTGAAACCCAGCTGGCAACAATGAGCTCCAAACACAAAGATAAGTTCATGATAAGCTCCTTGCTGTTGTTTGCTCTCACCTGCCTTGTCATGATACCAGGCAGCTAATCCCCTGTGTTGTTTCCTTACCTGAGTCAAATGAAACATGAGGTTTTGTTGGGCTGGGAGGATGGGAGCAAGGGGAAAGGGCATGGGGAAGTGACATCATGCTGTCCAGCTCTGTTCTGGCTCTCCTGACAGTTTTTCCTTGCTTGTTCCCACTAGTCCAGCATTGACACTGGTTTTTGGTGTCCTGACAGCTACAGAGAGGTGTTTTCCCCCTCCTAGCCCAGAGTGCCCTTGCCCCCACTGCAGAGCATTGCTTTAATTCTGTCCTCGCCAGCCCTGGTGTCCATTACAGCCCTTCCTGTTTCGAAAGCCCTCCCTTTCCTATGCAAAATGATCCAAATTCCTTTACCAGCACACCTAATCACTTTACTCCTCATCTGATTGCATAGCTCTCTTTGAGCATTGCTTAATTTTATTGAAAAGCATTACCAGCACAGAGCAGAGATAACCATGTGAGGGACTTGTTTTAAACTGTCCAAGAAGGCATTATTAACCCATATCACAGATTATAATCAAAAGCATCTTTTCTATAGAAATTATTCTTCTTGTCCAACTGACTATTCCAGAAAAAAAACTCTCTTGGTCCTCCATTTGCCCAAATGATTACCCCAGGTCATGTCACCTGTACTTCTGTTGAATTATGTTTTGCACTGTGTTTTTTTCCCTCCCTACACACCTTTAGGAAGTGAGCAATCCCTTTCCTAAGCTCCATCAGAGGTCAACAGGTGCTGGGGAGGTGGGAAGATGCTGAGATTGGAGGCTAGAGAGCCCAAAAGGGGCATTTTTCTGCTCAAGTGGTCATGCATCTGTCCGCTGCACCAGGTTTAAAGAAAAGGCCTGGATGGATTATCACTGTCCCCAAGTCCCCCTCACAGACCCCGAGGGCTTCTTGGCTGCTTAAAGAAAAGAGAAACTCTTGGGTGCTTCTATTCTGGTGTAATTATGACAGGCAATTTAAAATGAGCCAAGAGCTATACTGACGGTGTCATTTGGAACATAATGGACTAATGGTCCCTTCAATTTAATTTAGGATTTTTTCAAAGAATTACAAATTAACTTGAATTAAGATGAGAGTGTATACAGAAAGGCTTAATGTGGTTCCACTAATTTAGATTTACACTCTTAATTATTTTGGATTAATTTTCCAAGAGGACACATGACATTTTTACTGGTGTAAAGACCAGTAAGACATGTAGCAGGTGTTTTGAAAGTGAAATACTTTTACCTTTCAGGGCTGCAACTCTTGGTAACACATCTTTTAAGAATCTGTACTAGTAACTTCTTCCCAGGCAAGAATAAGCTATGGCAATGTAAAGGATCATGCTTCAATTTTACAAGTGTGTGTCTGCATAAATATATATATATATTTATGGGAGGGTGTCTGCCTGTGTCTGTGTGAAAAAACAATGACTGGGAAATTTGTTCTGTTTGATTACTCCAACAGCTTTAAATTAGTGAAACATCTGAATGGTAGCAAGGGTTGAAGCAGTGGCCAGAAGGTGATGACAGAATCATCTGTGGTGGTTAATGATTTCTTTTTACTCCTGTTTCTTCCCCTCTTCCTCCTCTCCAAGCTGCTCAGTACTCTCTGGCTGCTCAGGATTGATGTGTCCATAGCAGAGGCAGTGGGAAGCATTGGGAAATCTCTTCTCATCTCCACAGCACACTTGACTGGGTTTAGCTTGGACAGCCATGGTTCTGAAGTTCCCCCACTGCCCAGCTGGATCCCTTTAGGGAAAAAAAATAAAAATAAGTCACTTCTCTTTGCAAGAGAAACTGCCCTGGAGCCCTCCATCCAGTGCAGCTGTTGGAACACTGCTTCAGAAGGTGTGTAGTAATTGAGTCATCAAACTCTGCCTTGCAAAAAGATCCTTAAGGTACCTTAAGGTACCTTGTACTGCTCTGCTGTCCTTAATGCCATTGATGAGAATGGGTGGTTTTGGGAGCAGGCCAGGGCAGCCTCCAGCCCTCTGCACAGCAGGATGAGGGGAAATAAGCCACTTGTGGTGTTTGAGTTGTGGTACCACCCAGGTGATCAAACAGAAACCACTGCCCCTTTGGGAATGTCACTATCTCAGCACACACCAGAGGATGATCAGGGGAAGGTGAAGACCTTTGCTTTGAAGAAGAGACACCAGAGCCAAGACCCCACAAGACCTTGCAGACCAAGGCTTCTGCAATACAAGGAAATCCAAGGATGGCTGAGTCAGGCTGTGAGCACACGCCTGGCATCTCCCAGGAGATCAGCTGAAGAGTCAGGAGCTGAAGCCTGCTTTTCTGCACACAGCTCAGGCGCCTGCAGACACTTGCAGGTGCGTAGGAGTGAGCTCATCCTGGGAAAGGGAGACCGGTGGACTTCAGATGGGAGAAGAGCCATGGCTTGCCATTGCTCCCAAATCCTGATGTTCGTGGAAAAGCAGTGTCCAATCTGACTTTCAAACCCAGGGCAGTTCCCTTGCAAGAAAGGGAAAGAAGCAGGGAAGAAAGAATTGCCTTTTTAAAAATGTTTGCTTTAGGTAACCCTCCCACCTCGGGGTCTCAGGATTGAAAGGCAGGAAAAAGGGCTTGTTGACCTGATGTTAACCTTCAGCTGTCAGCCATTCAGCTCCATGATCCTCACATGCCGCTGCTTAATCCAGGAGGGAAAAGAGCACAAAGCCTGCCCAAAGCCTGTGCCATCTCATTAACATTTGGCTTAGGCAAGATTTCTGTCCTGTGCGGGGAGTACAGCAGCTCCAGTTCAAACGGCTCTCCTCTGCTGTGTCCAGGGATAGAGGTTTGTCACAGCTTCTGCAGTGTTGTGCTTTGGGATTGGGGTCCTTGAGCTGGTAAAATGTAATTCAGACAGAGACACTGGCATTTTTTTGCTTATTGAGAACATGAAAAGACCTCTCTGTGAGGTCCTTCTCTGTGCCAGAATGAAGTGGTTCCTGACAGGCACAAGACACAGACCTAACATGGGTTTGGCTGGTGCCTGGCACCTCTTACTAGTATTGGAGATCCCATAAGGCCATAAAACCCCGACTGCAGTTTCTAGTTTGACATCACATCCCACATCCACATCATGTGTACTCAGAAGGTCATAGGGATGGTTGAGGAAGAAGTAATATGGGAGGAACAGGGAGCACATGGGCATCTTGACCTACAGCCAGACTTCTACTGATCCCCAGGCCCTTGCAGCTTTCACTTGATTAAACATGAAAGCTCTGTGGTTGCCTCAGCTGGCAAATATGGCTCAGCACACCTGAAGTTGGCAGGGAAACCTGTTGCTCTGGGGTCGGCATGGGGCTGGCAAAGGTTTCCTCTTCCCATCTGGGAGCTGGCAAGAGTGTGTTCCCATCTGAAAAGCAGGTGGGAGGAGGAAGGTGGGTGGCTTTATGCTGACTGATGTGAGCAGTGTGCTTTTGGTGGTGGAGGAACATGGCCATGGCCATGGACTGAGTGGGATCACATGAGCTTGGAGATGGAGCTTGAACCGTGTGAGAGAGAGATGATTCTTTGAAGGCACAGTGGGATTCTTCAGTGGGAGGACCTCTGTGCTAAGTATAACAAGTCACACTTTAGAGATAAGTTGGTTGAGGCTGTGGCTGAGTTCCTTTGGTGTAGGCTGAGGACACACAGTACAGGGAGAAATCACTCAGTGTTCTGCTTTCCTGTTGATAAACTGTAGGACAGTTCTGATCCTGGGACAAAACTGCAATCCATGGGGCTGTTTAGCCATGAGGAAGTAGAAACCACTGCACTAAGCCAGATCAAAGGTCTGAGTTGCTGAGCATCCTGAGGCTTCAGGGAGAAGCAGGTACTCCCAAGGGCATGTTGATTAGCACTCCCTCGATTCTCACCCCTTGTCACTGCCTCCAGGAGTGAGGTCTGAAATGGGCAGAGTGTCACCCCTATGCCCCCCCATCATTTGCTACTAACACAGGAAAAGAGCACAGTCCACAGGCTTCTTAAACAGAATTTGTCTGTATTTATTAATCCAGATTATGTTTTCTCCATCTACTGATCTAATCTTCTCTTGAACTCATGCAAATACTCACAGCTGACAGCATCCTTGGGCAAGGAGTTCCTCAGGTCTGACCCCCACCACATCAGGACCTACAAGCTCTGAATTAGCCCCAGTTTTTGCACTGGGAAGAGGCAGCAAGGTCAATCCCTGTTAGCCTTCTTTGGGCCATGCCTGACTTTGTAGTCCTCTACCATAACCTCTCCAGCCATGTCTTTTCCAGACTGAGAAGTCCTGGTCTGCACAAGTCCTTGCTTGCAGGAAGGCTCCTCCAGACCTTTGATCCTCTTTCATCCCCTTCTTCGTGTTGCCCTATTACATTTTGGATTCCAGGCTTCAAAGAGGTGTCTTTTGGGGCACAGGTCAGTGCAGTGGCTTGGCAGGCATGCCTGCCCCACAGCCCTTGCTCCCTCCAGATGCTGCTGTTTCTTGGCACAGGCTGTGCCAGCTCCTGTGATCCTGTTTGCTTAAGTAATTGGCAGTGCATACCATGCATAACCAGTTCTGAGTCTGTGTTGGGGTTTTTTTTGATTCAGGGCTCTTTCTCCTCTGGAAAGATAGAGGTATCCTTTGGGTGTTTTTATGAGTATTGGGTCTCTCTCCTGGCTGCAAATCCATCCTCCCAGCATGAAATCTCCTTGGTTTTCCTGCAGAGACCCCATGGTGTGCAAGGGACTGTAGGTGAGAGCCTGGCATTGTGTGAGACCTGAAGGGAGCCCTTTCAGGGCTGTTCCACCTCCTTTCCTTTGCTTTTATTCCAAGTGAAATATATTTACATGATAACATGGAAAAGCAAAACAAGCAACCAAACCTCACTGTGGTCAATTCACTCCCAGCCTATTTCATGCTGATAAGACCACGATAGACTCAAATTGGAACTTCAAACTTCTCTGAAGGCATTCAGCCAATTGCAAAGGTAAGAACCAGCTGCATAGTTTGGGTCCCGAGATGAACTCTGCTGTAGGTGAGGCTGTAACGTGAATTTGTTGTGTGAACCTGCCTTGAGGAATAATAACTCTTTTCTTTTTTTCTTTTTTTTTTTCCTACAGTTTTTCCTTCCTCCTGGCCCCACCACAAATCAGTTGTCACTCTAATCTTTTCTTTGGCAGCTAAAACTATTATCTTTATTGTTTCAGGGCTTGGCTTCTTCCTGTTAGATCTCCTAATTGGATTTTTACTCTCCGATCCATTTAGTGTCTCCTGTGCTTTCACTAAAACCCTTTAACCCTTTGGCACCAGCTTTGCTAACTAGTTACCCTGGAAGGTGCTCCTCTCCCTGATTTGAATGGGGACAGCTTTCCTAAGCCATGGGTGTCACCTCCAGTGTCACTGACTGTACTCAGTGTCATCATCATCATCTCCTTCACTCTGCAGACTGCAGAGACTCATTGGATTTTAACCAAGAGTAACCAAAACAGCCCACATCACCCTTTAAAAGAAGGTCTGAGGTCACCATAGAACCAAAATCATCCAGAAATTACAACATTTCAACTGTGGCTAGGAAAAGTCTGCTGCTTTGTCCAGATTCACCTCCCACCCAGACCAGGTGCCAGTCCTGTGTTTCTGGCTGTATCTAAACTCTATGAGCACCTACAAGAGAGGTGAAACAGCAGTGGGGCTGTGACCACTTCTGGCACTGGTGTCACTTAACCCTTCCACTCCTCTTCAGCCTCTTTGGAAAATGCTGTTCACAAAACATGCTTTCTTCCACCTCCCATTGATTTTGTTCCGTTGGCCTGCAAGCTCTGCTGGACAGGGCCTTGCCCATGCAGAGCCTCTTGTAACAGTGCCAGAGTCTTCACTGGAGGCTTTGAGTGTGCCAGGAGTGAGCTGATTGCATTGCAGGTGCTTTCTGTACAGCTGAAAGGATCTCTGTGCTCCATACCAGCAATGATCTCTGTCTTCTCCATGAGTAAATCAGTGCTTTGGTTTCTCCAGCTAGCAGGTATGATCCAAGCTGTTCATGAGCATAGAAAGATGGTGAAGGAATCTGGCATGGAGGGGGCTTGTGTGGCCCATATCCCAAGGAGGGGCTGCTGGTTTCATGGCCTGAGCCATGCAACTTCTCCTACAGGAGGAGGGTGGAGATGAGACGATGGCATCTCGCCAAGGGGTTGGTTTTTCCGTGAGGCCATGCAGTAATGCAGCACTGTGATTTTTCAGGGAAACAAGACCTTCACTTGGAGCATTTCTTTATAACAACTCGGGGCACAAGGAAGGAAGCTCCCCTCCAGGTCAGTCAAGCCCAGTGCAGGCAGAGGTGATGGAGTAAGACCTCCATGTAGCAAGATGTTAAGTACAAAAGGAGATGTAAATGCAAAGGGAGGGAAAATGGGAACAAGAAGTACCAACACCACTAACTGGCTGCTCAGCCCAGATGCAGCTGTCTGGCCCTAAACAGGTCTCAATGGACCCAGTCCCTCTTCTCCTTTCATTATTTTTCCCAGCCATTTTACAACCTCAGTGCCTTTGTGTTTATGTTGCTGGAGTGCGTTGCCATGGTTAAAGCTGTTATTCTCAGCAGGGTTTGCATCTTACCTGTGAGACAGATAGATATGGAGATGGAGATGTGCATAAATATGTGTGTTTACCTTCATGTCAGCTCCCACTGGCCGTGTGGAAAAACAAATCTGATGGGAAAAGAGAACCCTTCAGGGGGAATGGGGAGAGAGGGAGAATGCCACCTTGGAGGAGTTTCTCCAAGAAATACATAGGCTAAGCCAAAAGCAGGGCAGAGATGGACATAGGTTTGTTGGAGGTGTTATTGGACTGAGAAAACACTTCAGAGAGCTTCAAGTCAAGTCTATTGCAAGGGTACAGTGTACGCGTGGAAAGGTGGAGATCACAGTTCCCTCCCTGCACACTGTTCCCACACTGGCAATGCCCACACAAAATTCCTCCTTAGCCCTGTCATTTTCCTTGGCTCTGGTTGCTCCAAGTGCTAAAAGGGATTTGCAAGTGTTATTTTTTGATTATTATTTTTATGTGCTTATCAGATACGTATTTTCTAAATTTTTATTCTTATTCTTTATTCTTATTCTTCTTTTACAATGTTATTTATTTGAGGTACAGGGAAGTTGGGGAACTGATTCTTTTGCACATTCCCATAGGTATTCTTGGCCAGAGGAAAATTATAACAAAGCCTTTGGCGTTTGGACTTTCAGGATTTTTGGCTCTGATGTATCAGGCCATGATAATTTTATTGTTGTTCCTCAGGGAATTATTCAGAATAATAGATCTGGTAGGAAAGATGGACCTAGCTCCTGAGTTTTTTGGCTAATGTTATTATGCAAGTTTGAATTGATGGAACAGTTCTGAATTGCTTCACTCAAACATGCACTGAATGAAGAATTGAATCAATAGTTGCTGGGCCCTCTTCCAGCCCCTCCAGCTCACTTAGACAATCCACCAGTGCTGCCCATGCCTGGACAAAATGTGTGGGGCTGATCAGGGGTGGCTCCTAGCCAAGAAGTGAGGCCTAGGCCCTCTGGAGTATTTTGGTATCTCACATCCTTTGATTCTGCCTGGAGGCAGGACTCCTCTCCCATCTATCATGTGGCACTTGACTATGCCTGGCTATACCTGGCTGCTGCCTAAGTGGAGGAGGAAGATGGCACCTCCAGGGGCTGAGTCAGTTGCCTGAGAGAGAAATCACTCTCAAGTGGGATTTTTCCATTGACTGAAAATCTCCCCAGGTTACTAAGGCCCAAGGTTAGCTGCCTGTGTTAAAGCCTGAGATAAGGGATGGGGAACTGGGGAGCTGGAAGCTCACTCCTGTCTCAGGAGGATCAAATGGGTTGGGGATAAAAGGGAGCACTTCTAAATCATGTGCAAGAAGTGCAGAAATGGCTTTTTCTCCATGGGAGAAATGGGTAACAACCCCAGCCCAGTATTTCTGACACCCTTAGCCCCAAGCCCCACTGCTGGCCAGGGCTGCTATTTGCCTTTCTCATGGGTGTTGCTACACCATGTTGGTGCCCAGACAGCCAGGTCTTACTGCCTTGTTCAGGCCTTGTAACCTGCTGTTAAAAGCACTGACAGCACTGATAGGGATGTCCTTTCAATACCCACCTGGCTCCATACTGACACACACCTGACCTCCTGCCATTTTTGCTGTTCCCTTTGGGAAGGCTGCCAGAAATGTCAGTGTTTTCACCCTCCTGCTCGGTATGGCAGTGGAGCTGCAGCTTTGCCTGACAGCTGACACCCTCCCCAAGCTTTGTAATTGGGGTGATGGAGCTAATGAGGGGGTGAAATCCATCCTGTCACTTTCTGTGACTGTCATTCACCTTCTCCTGCATCAGGTCAATGAAGAAATCTGGTATCTGAGCCCAACAAGGGACATCTGTAACCATGGTCTAACCAGCACTGCTGGAGGCTTGGTCCTGAGGATGAGCAGAGCAACCTCAGAGCCACATGGACACCTCCCTGTTCACTTGTCTGCTCTATAAAGTCACCACAAATTAACTGCAGGTATGTCCTGAAAATTAATGAGTTCAAGACCTTTACAGCCTCACACGGGCCATCTTCTGCAGAAATAGTGTCCTTAATTAAATCATACCTCTTTCACGAGGAGCTATATTGAGCCCAAAGGCAAGAAGGCAGTCAGGCTGCCTGGTGCTGCACTGGCCAGATGTGGGTCCATTGGGGAAAGGCTGCTACAGCTCATCTGCATCCACCTGCAGGACAGAGTGGGGTGAGGAGCCAGCCTGGATTCATTAATTGCTGGCATGGGGTGGCAAGGACACCAGCCCAAACGTTGGCCACAGGAGTGGATAGCACCTCGGCAGCATAGCTAATTAATGGAGTGAAATGGGTGTTTGGGACATGGTACAATGGAGAAGTGAGTCAGGCACAGCACCACGTGTAGCTGATCCTACAGTTCCACCCTCCAGCATCCTCAGACCCCTCTTCAGGCCATCGTCTCTTGTGAGCTGGCAAAACCTCAGTGGTCTTCTTGTGGGGAGAATAAATAACAGGGAGCAGGGTTAGCAGAAGCCAGGTACACTTATCCCAGAGGCTCAGCATGTGGTCTGTGTGTGGAGGATGTTGTCCTACAACTATTCCCTAAGCAGGAAGGAGATCCACATAGGTGCCTGGATTGGAGGGTCTAGGGAACTTGAGGGGAGAAGCTTTGCCAGAATACCTGAGTTGCTGTTATCTATCCCTCTACCACCACCACCAAGGTGATGTGGAGATCTCTCTTCAGAATCTACCCAGGCACCTGCACCTGCCTCACCTTGGGAAGGAGCCTGGTGGGTTGGGAAGAGCCCTCTCAGGCTGTGGGGAGTCAAGATGCACTATTTCCCACCTCGGCACTGCAGGAAACAAGGTGATGGCTGCATCTTTCACTCAGGTGTGCACCTTGGCAGCAGCTGCACGTGTTTGAGCAGAGAAGCCAGCACTGAGACATTAAGGAAACTTTCCTGTCTGACCGTTTGGGAATGTGATGGCCAGAGTGCTTCCTGAATGGTCAGACAGGAAAGTTTCCCTAACAAAGGATGGACTGTTTGCATCGTGCACCTGAGTCCCCTGTGCTCACGAGGGGCTTAAGGCTCCAGTTCTGGGCTTCGTAAAAAACGCCTTGCAGGGACTGGCTGGGAGAGTAAAATGCCCCTGCGAATGCATTCCTGGAGCCGTGGGTCAGCCCACACCCACGCTGCACTGTCCGGGGCAGAGCCAGGCAGGTGGACACGGCCGCGCTGGGCACAAGGAGCACCCTGCCGGTGCTGGGGAAGCTCCATCGCTCCGGGCAGAGGTGACCTAGGCACAGGCTGTCTCTGGTAAGGTGACCAGCGGCATACGGGCTGGAGCCGGGAGGTGGAGAAAGAGGACAAGCAGAAGAACCCAGGCTTGAGAACGCAGTTCTGGCAGTTGGGGAGAAGCGCTCCTTTCCCTGCCCCACACCTCTTTTGTTTTCCGCAGCCCGACAGAAGAGGCTTCCAGCGAGCGGCGGGGCGGGGGCAGAGCCCACCCGCACAAAGGCAGCTCCCCACGGGCTCTGTGACCGCTGTCACGCCTTTTCCCTCAAATCAACGCCAGCAGTGGATGACGTGGGGCTGGTGCTCCCCAGCCCCGGGGCTGATTGGTCCCAGCTCAGGTTTGAACGCCAAGGTGTCCTGGCAACGAGAGAGAAGCAGAGGAGGCAGACTTTCCCGTACGCGCTGGGCTCCGGGAGCACGGCGGGTGCTGGGAGGCGACGGCGCCGCGGGCGAGGAGCGGCACTTGGGGCCACTGGCCCTCCTCCAGGTACCCTCAGCGCCGGCCCGGCCCAGGAGCTGCCAGCAGTTCCCCGGGGTGGGGGTCAGGTGGCCCCGGCGGGGACTCCCGTGGCTCAGGCGGCACCTGCGCTCCCGCACAGACACGGCGGCGGAGCTGGTTTCTGCTGGGAGCAGGGATGGGGAAATCTCGGGTGTTGGGAGGGTCTTGAAAGTGAGCGTTCAGTGGGTTTGGGGGAGGGATGCCTGGGGAGAAGCCGTGCAGGGAGGGGGGAGTCAAGGGGCCCTCCAGCAGTTGTGGGGTCGGCTCTCTTGCCCCAAGAGGACGGAGTAAGGGATTATGGCTAGTTTTGGGTAGTTCAATTGACTAATCAAACTCACAAAAGCAAAACCCTGCGGGGCAAGCGGGGCTCTGAGATGTGCTAGAAGAAGATGGCTTTACATCGAAATGAAACAGCTTTTCCTGCCGATAGAGAGCTGCTCTGTTTTCGCCTCAGCACAACCCACCTGCGTGTCCGTCCCTCTGGAGCTCGGGGGTGGGCGGGAAGGGCGCCCCAGGGCTCAGCTGTGTGCAGAAAGCAAAGGGCATTGCAGGGGCGTGCTATAAAGAAAAGGCTTTTCCCTCCACCTGGGAGATGCGAGCAGAGATGCGAGGAGCTGGCTGGCTGGGGGAAGGTGTTTGCCGGCGCGGGGAGGCAGCGCTCGGCACAGCCCGTGTTGCACCTGTCAAACCCAGCAGAGACATACCCGTGAAAAGATGTGCCCGCCATTAATGACAGGGCACGTCCAAGTTGAGAAACCACCTCTACAGGATAACAGCCATCCCGGAGGAGCTTCCTGGCTCAGTGGCAGGTGGGGAGCTTGTGGAAGGGCTGGCGTCCTGCATGGATTCAGTGGCACACATGGAAAAGCAGTGCCACGACTCAGGTCTTGCCGCTGCGAGTGGGGGATGAAGAGGGATAACAACAGCAAGACCTTTTGGGTCACAGCTTGTGTTATTTATTAGAGCACAGGGCTGAGACCTGCCTGAACAATTCTTTTTCACAGACCCAAAGGCATGATGAGACTTGGAGATCCCTCCTAGTATCATGCTTGTAGAAGATGAGCAGTTCCTCAGCACCGCAGTGGCAGGGAAAGGCAGAGGGACATCACAAAATGAGCAGGGAGTGTTTTGCTGGCAGCACATTATTGCTGACCTGGATTCTCACTGATGACCTGTGGGGCAAGATTAGCACAGTCAGCTTGTCCCAGGGCTGGGGGGGGATTAGAGAGAGGGAAAGGGGTCATGCCTGTTACATACATCATTTTTCTCTGTTTAAATGGGAATATGTAGAACAAGTTGTCACTTTAAAAAAAGTTATCCTGCATACTGAAATGTTGCCAGGGTTTACAGTCTTGGAGTGGTGGGCTTACAGCAGTAGAGGCTCTGCCTAGAAAACCCAGTTACTAGATGTGTGAGAATTAGTGATGCTTTTTGTATCTAAATGAAAGTTAAGAAGAAAGAGCTGTCCCATGTTGTAGGAGGAGGTTTGACCTAGATGAACCTGAAAACAAATAAACATTAAAATTCCCTAAAGGTGAATTAAACAAACTAGGTATTTTCAACAATCATGTTTTAAAATTGAGCAGCTTGGGACTGGATGATATTCCTACTTGAACCAACAGCTCTCCCTGCTCCAATTAGTTCAAATAAGACTTGTTTCTCTGACCGGTTAAGGCCAGTACATTCTTCAGGCTTTATTAAACCCATGAACAGTAATGTCAGTCTGAAACCCAAGAGAGGGGAAAACATACCCACACCTTGCAGGCCATAAACAGGAACAAATTCAGCTCATTCTGTATCTCCCCAACCATTCAGCTGAGGCAGTTTATGAACTGGGAACATTAGCCCCAGTGAGGCAGGACTTTCCCAGATTAAATAACATATCAGTCATTAAATAACTCATCTTTCCTGGTATTTTATGGAATAAACAGTGCCTGTTGCTTGCTAATAGCATCTGCTTTTATTTGAGTGGGATTGTGTTTTATAACAATCCTTCTGTTCAGTTTGCATGTTTGAAGTGACCCCAGCAAGCAATCACTCCACGGCTGATAGTAAATTCACTCCCAGAGGTTTAATGATGGTATTTACTGTAGGAGCTACCAGTTTTAGGGCTGTAGTGATTAGGGTGGGTTAATAGGACACGGGGCACTTGGGTAATTGCTAGTGATGAGCCAGTGAACTCCCAGGTAATTGCACCTTACCTGGAGAGGTGTGCTGGTGGGAGAGGTGTGCTGGTATGAGCGGTGTTTTAAAGACAAAGCTGTGAGGAGGATAAAGGACAGTCATTGTCTCCGCATGACAGTGCTGAATCACGAACAGGAAATTATCCCTTCTCCTCACCAAGGAAAATAATGCTTGATCTGTTTTCTTTCCTGTCGCCTTCTTAAAGAAAAGACAGTCATTGTAGGACTCGTGTGCCTGTCAAGTCTGTGCCCCTTCCTTCTCTATACCATTTAAACACTGTTGAGAAGTAGAGATGCTCTGTTTGAGGACACCTACAAGTGTTGTGAAAATGGGTTTTGAGGGAAGGAAAGACAGACATACTCACTGACTGACCCTGGGAAGGCCTGGTGTAGACCAAACCTCAGCTAGACACCAGAGAGTCCCAGTAACAGAGCGACCTTGGCAAGGCTCACTCACCAGAAGGCTTCAGCATAAGCTGATTTCCTCCATAGATGTGAGGTCCGAGCAATCCTGGTTCCTAGGACAGCAGACATCATTAATAGAGTTATTAAAGAGAGACAGTAATTTTACTTTTAATGAATGTGGGATTTACGTAAGTTGGTGTGGTCATTCGCTAGAGCCCCATTGGCCCTTGGGCAAGATTTCTCAAGTCCCAGCCATTTCCACGTATGTTTGGGCTCCTCAGGACATTACTCAGCCTGCATGTATGTGGATTTGGTAGTCCTCACCTGGCCCCAGTGTTTGAGGCTGTCTGCAGTGCTGCTCCAGGCTCCCCAACGCCTGCGGTCCCCAGCCTTGGCACTTTGTGTTTGTTCGCCCTGCATACCCAGCAGTGGAGAAGCCAAACTTGCTTTGCCCTCCCTGCCCATGAAGCAGAGGGCTGGAGACTTGATCCCTGTAATTTCCAGCCTCTCCTACCCCAGAAAGGAATAATCCCCAAAGCAATGGTGACACTAGAGTCTTCTTATGCTTCTTGAGTTTTTTTCAGTAGGTCCTGGAGGGCTTTGGGAAAGATAATGTATGCCTCACGTCTCTTTTAGATCTGGGAGGGTAGAGGCAAAGCAAGAGATAGAGTCTTGACACACAATGATAGGAGTAGAGCAAATGGCAGGTTTAGGTAGGGGCAAAGGGGCTGACAGTAATGCTCTCACTCCAGGGAGGTGCTCCTTTGTGGGTCTGGGACCAATAAAGCACTGGTTAGGTGGCTCTTTATCTGTTAGAACCTTTTCATTTTGCCTCGTGATTAAAAGATAAAGACGGTGAGTGTGTCTCTTTTCTCTGTTAATAAGCTTTCCTCTCTCTCTGTAGCAAGAGAGAAAGATTGCAGCAAAACAAACTCCAGTACAAGACTGTTCCACTAATGGGGAGAAAATAAGTAGTTTGTGGACCCAGAATCTCCCAGGAGAGGGGCTGCTCTTGGTGCACCAATGATTTAAGGGGCTTAGCAAGTCAAAAGTGCTGGCAACAAGGCTGTGGCAGGGTTACCAATATATTAAGAATTTTGGGAAATTGGACCAGGTATTTTCAGGTCCAGGCTGATAGAAATGGTAGTGTTGGCCCAGATTGCTGAAGCTCCATTGGCATGCCTGGAGCTACTCTACTGTTATGGCTAGTAATGGAAAAAGGAGTTTAAGCTGTTCTGACTCTGCAGCCTAATCCAAGCACTCGCTGCTCTACCTTTGTTGGCATGTGCATTTCTCCAACTGCTTGATGCAGAGGCATTGGTCTGGCAGAAAAAAAATCAAACATTTTCTGCCCTAGGGATTTTCCAGAGCCAGACAGTCCTTGATTCAGTCCTTGATTCACTCTCTGCACCAAGAGAAGTGCAGGCACAGTGAAGAGGGGAGTGCAGGCTGTCAGTTCATCACTGCCTGCTTCAACCAGTCCAAAATACAGCTTGGATGAATGGAGGAATCCTTTCCCATCTCTTACACGTGGTGCTCTTAAGGGAAACATGTGCTAATCATGGGTTTACAAGCCACTGCCAGATGTTTGAAATTACATAGTTTAATTGTTGGTGCAAGACCACTCAGTCCAGTGGGTGTGACCTAAAGGAAATCCCTTAAAACCTGCTCTCTGGTACCAAGATGAGCACCAGGCTTCACAATACCAGTTTTGAACCTGAAGGTAGTGAGGTACTGGCAAAGATTAGAGCATGAGATTCAGAGGCAGGAACTGCTGAGTGTTGATCCTGGATCTACTGCCAGCTCTTTTTGCTCTGGGGCAAATTATTTAGCTTTCCTTTTCCCTCATCCCATTCCATCCCCTGTCCAAATCTTTTGTCCCATGAGAGTTGGGAAGAAGCTTGCAAAACACCTGCTGAAATGCTTTGAAGACAGAAAGTAGAATGCACAAATATTAAGTTGTATGGGCAATATAAACAAACCCAGCTATACATTTCCCAGGCTAAATGAGGAAGGAGGAGGGGTTAACTGGTGGGTGGCACCCATGTCCTAATTACAAAGCTTGTCTCTGGATCCCTTTGGTGTGAAGCATCCTCTTGGCTGAAAAACAGCTGATATAGTCACACATGAGCAGAGGTAGGGAGGAATAACTTGTCACACGAGTGAACCAGGGTGGGTGGAAATTTCCTTTGGGAGGAAGGGGGTAAGTGGTGGTACCAGCAGTGGGTTGGAGATGGACTTCTGGACAACCTCCAGACCTACTGGTCCTGCTGCGCCTCCTCTTTCTTGTCTGGTGCATTTTTCCAGGTGGTTGTTATATGGCCTTGAGGGTCCTATGAGATCTAGGAAAGTCCTTCTTGCAGCTGCCATTAGACCCTGTTTATCCTCTCTGACACCTGATTCAGGGGGATAACTTCTGGAATTTTAGTAGTCTCTTTGTCCCACATCAGTTTGCCAACTCAAAAAGCAGCACAGCCCCAAGGATTAAGAATGAATAAGTAAATTGTGAGCATGCTTTGCTTTCTGAACCTTTCCAGCATTTCAGGGTCACATCTCTAACATGTCTTTGCAACAGTGGGAGTTCAAACCTGATGGCTCATGGGTATGTGCTAAGAGAAGTGAGATATCCACACAAACAGCTACTGTTGAGGAGAAAAGAAACACAGGAGGTACCATGAGGGCTGATAGACCTTCCAAGCTTAGCCCCAGATAGGTGTCTTGGGCCTCGTCCACAACACCTATGGTTCTCTTCTTGCAGCTGCTTTCTGCATTTTACTTGTGCTTATGACCTTGCCAGAAATCTAGGTTATTCTTGCAAGTGTAGTGCACTCTGAAGACCACCTGGAATAGGTTTGCAGGTCTGGCCCCTTTTTTGGCCAAGTGATTTCTTCATTTGATCAGGGAAGATTTCTTCATGATCAGGGCTGCAAATTTAGCAGCCTAGGACCAGGGAAAGCAATTGCAATTCCCACCTCTGCCTTTGACACTTTGTAGCTTGGGCAATAATCAATTCAATGATGATCAGTTGCATGAGGACATGTGAGTGCCTGAAGATGCAGGTTGATATCTGCATGCTGTTTATTCTGCATTTAAGCTGCATCTGGGAGAGTTTTGTTTCATGGCTGGGAAATAGGAAGAAGTATTTCTTGTCTCTCCTCTCATTACTATTCTGCAGCCTGAAAGCTGCTTGGGTAGGAAATGTCCCTATACATGTACAAGTGCATGCTGCAGGCCCTGATCTCAGCAGAAGGCCTGTGTTGAGCCACACTAAGCCAGCCCTGGAGTGGAGCAGCTGAGATGCTCTTTAAGCCCTGCAGAGCTGCATGTAGTGGAGGGTATTTTTTCCCCAATGAGCATTTGATTCCCACTGTACTCTGGGAAAAAGGAACATAAATGCACCACCTGGGTGTTCCTCCATCGCTTGCTGGGGCCGAGCAGCACCTGCTTGCAACTGGTGCTTTGCCTTGGAAGCCCCTGAAGGCTGCTGAATGTATCTGCTGCCTGGCTTCTCCCTTAGTTAGTCCACATGTAACAGCCTGGGAGATTATTGCCCCCACCCACCCAGTTTGCCAGACAGATGTTAGAGATTGTGATGGATATATCTGCTCTCAGATTAAAAAGCATTTTAAAACACATCCCCCTGCCAGCTGTGGGCCTCTGCCCTGTTAGCTTTCAGGTGCTCTCTGGAAGAAATCCTGTGGTTTTTTAGCTCAGCCCTATCGTTTCCTGCCGTCTTCTTGTGCTGTTCTCTGCCTGGCAAGGCCCCAGCAGCAGCCCCCGGGCAGCATGGCACGTGTAGTGGAAACGACTTTGGCTGACTGGGATGCTTTTGCAGGGATCCAGGTGCTGTACACAGTGCAGTGGGGAGGAGAAGACGCCTCCGGATGGAAGTTAGAGATCGCTTCCTCCTTCCCTTTTTCTCCTGAACCCAGCAATTCAGTGGTTGTGTCAGCATAACTTGATAGCATGGGGATAGAGAGAAGCTGGAGCCTCCACAGCACAAAGCAAAAGCCTCAGTTTGCTCTCAGTTTGCCTGTTGCAGGAAATTCTGTCTCCTGGTGATAAAGGGAGGAAAGGACCTGCATGGGGAGGATACCACAGGACAACTCCTTTAGGAGGAGAGTGGATGCTTTCTTCTCTGCACTGAACATTTGTATACCAACTTGTTCTTGCCCTGATATCTCTGCATGGGCCATCTTGCCCTTAGCATGGGTTTTCCTGGCTTTCCCAGGGACCTTGAGAGCTAGTCATTCCCATGCTGCCTTTCCAGGACACAGCTTGTAACAGTATGGGCTGTGGTGCAGGTCTCATTCCTTTCCTCAGTTTGCCCTGCAAGAGTGGCAGGATGTGCTGGTCGCTGCAGTCAGATTAAAGGCTGGTAAGCTGCCCTTTTGCCGAGGTAGATTTAAAGATCTAAGGACAGCAATGCTCAGAAAAATACCTCCTCTCTTGGTAGGAGATGTGGGTGAGAAATTCTGTCTTGCTTGGTGCTGTCAGCATCTTGGTACTGGTGCTGTTGGGCCAGGGATGCTGGGATGGCAGCCTTAGTGGGAGATGGCACTGCCTGCATTAGTCATGGTAGTGGAGGGGAAACCCGTAACATAAAAATATAAATTATATGTGTTCAATAGATGGATAAACATTATTTCTACCAGCACTGTAAATCAGGCCTATCTCCCCACCTCCTCCCAGATTTTACCAGCCTAATCTGAAATTTTCTGTGCAATATTTATTTTTCATTACTAAGTCTTGAGGGAATTGCATTTTCAAGCAGCCAGTGACTTCTTTTTTCTAAAAACTTTGTTTTCCCCTGAAGTCAACCCAGAGCACCTGTCTCTTGGAAAACCAGGCCCCTTTAAGATGTCTCAGGCTGCTTTGAATCACTAATTGCTTCTGAATAGGCAGGCCAAATGTTTTATCACTTCAAACTCCCATAGCAATGCAAATCTATACAGCTGAGAAGCCTCTTTCCATGCATGGGGGTGATGGGTAAAGATAAGGATTAAAAATAGAAACAAATTCAGCCCGGGGGTCCTCTTTGTTCCTCTCTGCCCTCGGTGGGGTTGCCAGGGCTACATTTGTTCCCCTGCATCGTTTTTGGATGAGATCCAGTGTCCCTTGAATGCAAAGTTGAGAGGTACAGTGGCGGGAGAGGGCTGGATGAGGTCCTAGGTACATACATATTTCATTGCCCATGCCAGGCTCTGTATTGTTTTCCCTCTCTGGTTTCACAAAGGTGGTGTTTTCTAAAACTCTCACTTGTTGAGGGCGACACAGCCCAGGCTTCATCCTGTCTAAGGTTTCTGTCTTTTCAGTTGTTCCCCACTCTGAATGGCAGCCAGGCATATTTCCCATGCCTGAGGGGGAAAAGGGGGGTGCTTGGTAGGACAACAGGACTCACCAGGGTGCTGTTTGGAGGGGGCTACATGTGCTGTGACACGTCCCCCTCGGGGCTGCTCTGTGTGTGTGTTTGGGCTCAGCTGGCTCACACACGCTGCAGGAGATGAGCAGCACTTTGCAAAGCCTCACTGGTACAGGGCTGGCCTGACTTCTTTAAGTAACCCACAGCCTGAAGGCAAATATTGACTATTAAAAGGTGGAAAATCTCGGTGAGCAAGGGCAGTCTAAATCCTCCTTTTTTGCTTAGGTCACCTGTTATTAGAGCTGCCTGCCGTGTGCTGAGTATGCCTGTGCTCAAAAATTGCCAAGAGCTCAGCATTAGGGAAGCGAAAGCCAGTTTACTGACTTCCCAATAGAAAGGAAGATACATGCTGAACGTGCATCTGTTGGATGATATTTTTGTTTCAGGCATGCCCCTAACATACAAATGGAAAAGCGACTTTGAGTGATTTATGTAGTTACTAGGAAAACCTGGGTTAAGTGATGCTTTATAGAGTATTGGGCACTATTTATTCTTGGCAGAGAAGGTTATGAAATCTATTTTCTATTTATCTCCCCAAATGAATTCCAGCTGACATTACCTATCCTACTCAAGTACTCCGGACATGGAGAGCAGATAAATATCCTGACAAATAACATCTTTGTGTAAAATCAATAGCTAATAAGAAATCAGCCCCTTGGAGATTATAGCAATTTATCTTTAAAATTAAAATAAAGACTGCAAAATTTTGTCAAAGAGGAAACAAAGAAAATCTCTGTTGTTCTTTGTTTAGGTATTCTTTGTGTGTTTCAGGTGCATATAGGACCCAGTTAGGACTTGATCAACTGAGGATAGCTATTCTTATCTTCATTGTACTTTTAAAAGAGACAGCTGCTTTCCCACCAGACTGGGATTTCCAGGGAGGCACAGAGGAACTGGAATGATTTCAGGCCTTCAATCCTGTTCTCCAAAGACTTTTGACTCAACGGGACCGAAACTCAGGCTTAAATCCTGCAGGGGTTTAAGTTGTCAGTGTTGTGTTCCAGCCCAGGGGTAATTATCTTACTGAACTGGGGTCTTCATACATAACTCTGGTCTTCCTGGCAGGGGAAAAAAATTAACACGAAAGGTTTTTAGTATAAAAAGGACAATTAGACTCTAGAAAGCTTGCTTGTACTTTATGAACTTATGTGTAGAGATGGCCTTGGATGTACAAGTCAGTATCAAAAGCAATCCAGGCTTCAGACTCTCCTTATTTCTGCCCAAGGTCCCCACTTGGGTACCAGCAAGGCACAGACCTGGTGCAAGACTGTGCTCTGCTCTGACACCTGGCACCAGCAGAGTGAGGTGTGGGAGAGAACCTCCAGTGCTGGTGGTGTGAGCGGGCTGTGAGGCTGAAGATGTGGGGCTGGCTGTGTAATGGGGGGCTTCTGAGAGCACAACCTGGCAGGTGGCTTCTGAGGCATGGTGTCAATTAGGGGCCAATGGGAATGGCACAGGTAGAGAGCAGGAAAAGGTGTCCTAAAGGGTGAAAGCTGTGCCAGGCTCAGGTGCCCTTCCAGCTTGAAACTGGGAGCCCAGGCAGGGAAGGAGGGGAAAAAGCTGGAGCAAGAACCAGAAAAACCTGCTCACACCAGCTCAGGATTCACATTACTCACACTGCTTTAAAACAGGTCAGGTTTGCTTTGGTTTCCTATCAAAGATGGCCAAACTGCCTAAGGACTGTTTTCAGCTCAGCTTAGAGCAGTTCTGAGCTCCCATGTGCCTGTTCACTGTGTCACTGCCCCCATGCCCTCCTACCCATCACCAGTGCGAGGCCTTTCCTGGGATTTCAGCCTTTCTAAGCAAAGGCTGGGCTAGAAGCATGCACAAGGACATTTCTCAGCTCACCTGAGGGGTGGTAACCATGAGTGGTGGGATCACATCTAGGCACTCTCACCTCCTGACCTGCCACAAGCTTTGGAGCTCACACAGCAAGTTTGCTGCTTGAAGCTGGATGGGAACTGTGTCTGGGGATGCTCCCCACTGCAGAGGAAGAGTGGTCTGCCTCCTTCAGATGCTATCAGAGGTGAGAAGCTCATGGCAGTGGTGCAAGCTGTCCTGCTGCAGGTCTCATCCACAAGCACCAGGGTCAGCCTCACACGATTTATCAGGTTATTATAGTCAACTTCAACTGGATGTGAGTAGCAAAGATGAAACCCCATTTTTGTTGGGAAGAAGGAGGAGAAAAGGAGCGAACAAAGTTAGAAATCAGATTGTCAGAGGCTAATGGCTGTGTCTGCTTATTAGGCAGCAATAACAGTAATTTACCTTTGAATGCAATAATTCATCATAATGCTTCCCACCTACCTCATGAACCCTTGCTGCTTATCTCAGCCCTCTTGTTCAGGGATCTGAAAGCATTTCATAAACATTAATTAATTGTTCCTCCACACCCCTGGAAGCAAAGTAAACATTATCCCAATTTTGCAGCTCGAGAAGCTGAGCTCACCTAAAGAGATAATAACTGAGCAGGGGTCAGGAGCCCAGAACACAGGCCCCTATCCCAGCTTTGACCAGAAGCATCTTTTTGCAGAGTGCTCTCCAGGGTAGTTCAGTCCTTCATCCATGCACGTTCCTGTGCTTGCCATTTTCAGATGACAGGAGAAGTTTAAAAAGGGTGAGTGTTGCTCTTGCCTTGGAGAGGTCTCGCACTCATCACTATCTCACCACCTTCAGGCCTCCACCACAGGGACCAGGCACCTGCCAGTGTGTGAAGCACTGCCATTATTCACTGTAGGACTCTCCCTTTTTTTAATGACTACGTTACTGACCCTAATCTATCGGTGTGAATGTGGTTAATCCCACAGCAGCTCTAGGGATGAATAGTTCTGAGACGTTCCCTCTCCTGCCTTCTCTCACCTCGCTTTGCATTCTAACCTAATGCTTCAGCACTGAGATGAGCTGGTGAGACCTGTGCTAAAGCAGAAGGAACTGCCTCTGTCCTGACTTGAAAATCGGGCTGCTGTGAGTAAATATCCAGAATACAACAGTTACAAATCAGGCCATCTCTCTCCAATGCCTCAGCTAAGGGATGTGACATGTGAGTGACATCCTGAAACAAGATGTTTGATGTTAAACCTGTGCTCAAGTGCCTTGATGGATCTCGGCCCTTGAGGAAGAGGGAGCCTGTCACCCTGGATGTGGTGACAAAGATGTAAATTGAGGGGAGGATATCCCCTGCAAATAATGAGCCTTGGCAATGGAGGGGAGAATGACACACCAAAGGTCCATGCAAGGCCAGCCTGTTGGGAAGGGGAATTTCTTTCTTCCCCTGAAACCAGCAGTTGACTTTTGGAAACCGAATGGGTTGCAGCATCAGAGCAGGAGGAGGGTCGTGTTCCATAGACAAGTCATGGTGGATTAAATGTAAATGAATCTGCAGTGTGATGGACAAATGGGATCAGTGCCGGGAAGGCCAGCTCCTGGTGGGGGACGGATTAGTAATGGGTACTGGTGCGTTTGCATGCAGGGAGGGAGTGAATGGCAAGGCAGGGAGGTTTCCAGCATTGCCCTGCCTGTAGCACTGAAGAAAGAGACATCTCCGCGCTCAAAGAAGAGAGGTCAAGCCTAGATAAACACCAGCTTGGTCCCCCGTCAGAGAATCATTGAGGCATGAAGAAAAACTTTAACAGCTGCAATGCTGCTTTTGAACCTCCTAGTAAAAGGGAGGGTCAGGAGGTCAAAACTTTCAATGCCTCTGGGAAGAAGAGGACTTTTCCCCACAAGCCTTTGAAAAACCGAACTAAATTAGCATGACCACACTGCTAAATGCTTGGGAAACCCGAACGGCTCAGGTCACAGGCTAGCCGAGCAGCAGAATGGCAAAGAGCTGTTGCATTCCCATACTCAACAGCCATAATTAATGAGGCTATTTCCTAGGCGAAAAGCAGGTCTTCTGCCCAGCACCTGGACGGGAAACAAAACCTTGCGGGATGTGCCCTGGGCATCTTTTGTTATCCTGATACAGTTGTCTGTTCCCCTTTCTGTTTCTCCCACCCATTTTCTCTCTCTCACTTCCATCCACCATTGTTTCAGCTGTTCTTTCCTCCCCTGCTCCCAGTGTCACACAGCTAACTTGCTGTTTGAAGTGGGGAATGGCAATGAAGTTGTAATGATCCAGCCATGCTCTCCCCCGGGGGTTGCTGAATGGAAATGCAACTAAAATCCAACCCAACTAAATCACATTTTCCCCTAGTTTTTATTGCAAAAGGGAGATGTGAGAGCCCTCCTTCTCATTTTGAGTTATTCACCTCCACTTTGAAAGTAGATTTTGTTTGTTTGGACCTTTTGTAAGAGCCATTCTAGCAAAGACCGGGCAATGCAGAC
The DNA here is from genome assembly GCF_965231275.1 of Zosterops lateralis. Lineage (NCBI taxonomy): Eukaryota > Metazoa > Chordata > Aves > Passeriformes > Zosteropidae > Zosterops > Zosterops lateralis. The sequence continues at coordinate 45,119,481 of NC_139761.1, forward strand.
TTCTGGAGGATGTAGAGACCTGAAATTTTTGGCTCTGACTCATCATGGGTTTTATATTCATCTTGAGCCATGAGTGTCCTGGGCACCACTTTTCATGAGACCCTTTGAGGTGTCCCTTCACAGCTCCCTCCACCAGAGGTGTGGAAAGCAGAGAGGCACATGCAGACCTTGCAGTGGCCATCAATGCTTTTGGGAAAAGGCTATGTGCCTACACAAGGCAATCCAAAGACATCAGAACCAGTGTAGCCAAAAAGTTTACTGATTTGAACTGCAATCCTGCAGACTTCTGGTGAGATCCCCATTCCTTGCAGCCACAGAAGACAAATGCTCAGCAACTTTTCCAGGCTTGCTGCAGAAGTGGAAGGAATACTCCCTTCAATAAAGCAAGAGGACAGGAAATACATCACACTTCAGAGGCCAGAAGGCCTGCCCTTGAAGGCAAATAGCTCATCTACCCACCAGACCAAGGTGTCTCCTTCCTGCAAGCCCTTAACCCAAGCAGGGTTGTGGGTGGAAATGAGGGGGTACAGTCTGTAGTACCCTGGCAGTCAGCTGCAGGGCTCTGCAGTGCCAAGCCCCAATTTGGCTTTCCTGTGATGCTGCAGGATCTTTTCTTTCTCATGTCTCTTGTTGTCCTAGAAACAGAGGAAAAAATTCTTGCAGAGAAGCCCTTTTATTACACTTGAGGCAGCATCTTCTCTCTCTCTCACCAAAACGGTGTATGGTCACAAAATAAAACCCTTGTCAGAAAATATATGGTGAGTTCAAAATCTTCCCAAGAAACCTGGAAAAAACTTAATACCCTCCAAACTTTCCAAAAGCCCTAAGAATACTGAAAGGGTTAATGGGCACTTTGTAACACAGCTACAAATGTGTTAGGCAACACAAGGCAGTACTCTTGTGTGTGTGTGCATATATACATAAATATTTTTATAGATGTAATTATATGTATTATTTATACATATTGTTGAGAGAGTGAGAGAGGGCCTCACCTCTAGCTTTGGATTACAGCTTTTGAGGTAGAGGGTGTCTGGTAGATGAGAAAGTCAACATGCTGTATGGTACTGGCCACTTTTCTCTCCTGGTGCCAGGGATTTTCTGGAAATGCTGGGATTTGGGGGCAATTGTCTTTTATTTGAGAGGGAAGCTCATCTTCTGGGGAAAACGTGCCCTTCTGTGTGCTCAGCCAGGCAAGGGATGAGCTGGGTAATTTCTCTGAGGCACATGGAATGTTGTAGCTGTGTCAGGAAAGGATAGTGACTGACAAATTTCCTGAGGCTTGCAGGATCTGCAGGCACATTCCCAAGGCCTCAAGGAGTCCATGTCAAGGGGAGAAGGTGGGGAAAGCAGGCAGGAAGGAAGGTTTGACAGCCATGATGCTGACCACATCCAGCTCCTGTGGGGAGCAGGGGATGTGGGGCAGCTCTGAAAATCTGGCTTCCCACTCCTTCCTTTTAGAAATGGCCCTAGAAAGGAAACTTTACTTTTCCTTCCCAACCATGGCTCAGAGGGTTTTGGGTTTGTGCCAAAAGCCAAAACCCAACAGCTCTGCAGATTCTGGTGCCTCAAATATCCATTTCCCCCTCATGCCCCACCCTGACCATGGACTGTAGCACAGACTAACACAGCTGGGCTTGGGTGGCTGTCCCAGGGAAGATGCACTCTGCTAAGAGAGGCTATAGCTGGTGACCTGCTGCTTACATTTGTACACAGGTGCGGGGTTTTGTGCAAGCATATTCTGTATCTTAAGAAGTCTCAGAACCAGGATACTTCTTGTTCTGCTCCTGTTGAGCACAGCAGTGAGACAGCATCATCTTCTTTGGGGAAACTCAGATAGGATTACTATCTCATCTGCTGCTGGAGAGACCAAAGGACCTGCTTGGTTATGATTCAACAGCTCAGGATGCTGAGACAGCATTGCTCCCCTCCCTAAAGCAGCCTGGCTGCTCAGTATACAATGAGGACATGACTTTTCAAGACTCTAAGATACGCCTGTAGAAAACCCAGGAAGGAGCCAGTGGGCACAAACTCAGTAATCAGCTCAGTCACTGTTCCTGGTCAATCCCTGAACGTGGTCTCAGCATCACAGGAGATTTAAGAATAATTCTGAAGGTGGGCTGAGACAGAGCTATGGCTGGAGAAGATGGTCCATGAGCCAGACTGGAAAAGCTCACTGGTGTGAAACTATACATTGGACATTTTCATCCACTTTATTTGATGGAAGGTGTGGAGAACTCTTCATAGGGTGAGGAATCAAGGCATCACACAGACATGCAAGTCAGAGTTTGTTTATTTTTCACAGCAATAATTTTACAAGTGAAAAGATTTTACAACCTGCTAAAGGCAGAAAGATGTAAAATTCAAACTCTTTTTCTTAAAAGAAAGACAACCATTCTCGCTAGTGGCAAATGAACCTCTTCTCATTTTGTGTCTGATTGGAATCTCAGAAGAGTATCCAACCTATTAAATAAGATATGTATCTCCTGAGAACAGCCTTTGTTGTTTTCTTTTATAGATCTTTGTTCCTCCTGTGCTGTAAGGTCTCCAGGGCATGGCCTGTGTTACAGAGTGCCAGATATACTATCTGATTTTAGGAGATCGTAATTATGAGGAATATGTCAGAACAACAGAAAACTTCATTTAAAAACCCAATTAAAGCTGCCGAGTGACAGTGTGTTGCATCACCTCCTAATCCCAGCAGCTTCCATGTGGAGAAGGGAGTTGTTAAAGATATCATAAACCTTAGATAAGGATATCATAAGGCCTGCACGAGATGGGGATTTTTCCCATCATAAGTTAAAATTAGCACACATTTTGTGGTGAAGCAGCAAACCTGAGATCTGTTTTGGAGCAGTCACCTCAGGATCCAGGGTCTGATGGGTGGGCTATCCTTTCATGTGAGTAGCAGGACATTTCACAAGACATTCTGGATAAAGAAATATAAAGGTCACTGTGTGTCTGGCCCTGGGGTTGAACAGCACAGGCCTTGCTGGAGCACCTTCACCAGCAGAGACCTCGAGGATGGGATGCTGATGCTTGGGGGGCCATGGAGGAAGGACATTGGCATGCAGGGTGGGGGGAGCTTTCAGGTGGGTGTTTTGAGAGTTAGGATGGGAAAAGCTGATGGAGGGAGGAGGTGAGAAGTTTCCAAAGCCTCCAGCATAGCAGCAGACACCTGCTTCTTCCAAAACCAGCTGAACCTGTCTCCCTGCCGTCATCTCCGCGGTTTTAGGGCGTTCTAAGCCCCCGGCCAGCTGAAGGGCACGGGGCTTGAGGGCTGCACCCTCCTCCTGCACCAGCCCCAGCTCTTCCTCTCTGACAAGGGGTTGTTTTCTCTGTTCTACTCAGGCACCTGCTGTCAGACAGGCTGAGCCCTTCCATGCAGCCCCACGGAGCTGGGAGTCAGGGCTAGGGAAATACAGGGTGCTTTTGCTTGGTTTGTTTTTAGGAAAGGAGATTTTAAGTCTTCTTTTAAAAATATGAGAAGGTTTTCAGATTTTCCTTTAAGATAATTTAACATTATCCGCACCTGCGGATGCCCAGCACTCTCCTTTTAAATAAAAGGAGAATTCGATAGTTTTTGAAAGTTTTTTTTAAGAGTTTTATTTTTATTGGAGAGTTTAAGACTTTTTAGGGGGGAAATGTAGAATTTACGAGTTCTTAAAAAAAAAAAAAAAAAAACCAGAAAGGAGAATTTAAGACATTATTTTAAAAGAAGATTTTTAAGATAATGCTTTTTTAGAGAGGTTTTATGACTTTTTTTAAAGAGAAAAAATTAAAGTTGTTGGGGGAGGTTTTAAAAGAAGAATTTAAGAGTTTGGGGGTTTTTTTAAGGAGAAATTCAGACTTTTTTTAAAACACCTGAGGTGAAGGGGGGGAGGGGGTAGTTTGGTGTGTGGGGCGGCGCTCACCTGGCGGGGCGGGGCGGGGCGGGGCGGGGCGCGGAGGGCGGGGCGGGGCCGGGGCGGTTCCGCGCTGCGGAGCGCAGGGAGCGGAGCGGGGCGGTCGCTGCCGCCGCCGCCCAGGAGAGGAGCCGGGGCCGGGGCTGGAGCTGCAGCCGCGCTGCCGTGGCCGGGCCGGCGGCAGGTGAGTGAGTGAGCGAGCGCGCAGGGGGGCGGCGGGGCCGGGCCGGGCCTCCCGGGCAGTGGCAGCCGCTGCTTTGCAGCCCCGGGCGCGGCCCTGCCCTGCCCTGCCCTGCCGCAGCCGGGAGCGGCCCCGAGCGGGGGGATGCGGCTGAGGCGGGGTCGCCGGCCCCGGGTGTCGCAGGGCCCACGGGGCTGCAGAGTGGGGCGGGGGCGGCGAGCAGCCGGCTCGGGGCAGGGCGCCGCGGTAACCCCGCATCCCGTAAGGAGAGCCCGGGCTGGGGTCACTTGGGTTCGGTACCGGCGGGACCCCGGGCCCCGCTGCCACCTGCCGGGTGCCGCCCCTGTCGTGTCCCGGTCGGTGGCTCTGGCTCCCGCAGCAGCTCCGGCCCCAGCGCGGTGCCCCCGGCAAAGGCTGTCCGGAGCCGCCCGCGGAGGAGCCGGGGGGTCTCAGGAGCCTCCTCCCCTCCCATCCGTGGGGCGAAACCGCCCGGCCTTCCTCCTTTCAGAGACGTCTCCGTCTCGCTGAGGAGAGGGGTTAAATTCCTCGATAAGAACCGGGCTCCGGCCGCATACTTCTGATGCCTTCCGTGAACTCTGCCGGCAGGTTGGCAGGTTGTTTCGTAACTCCACTTGTGGCCTGCTGCGGGGAGCAGCAGCGGGGGACGGGACACCAAACTCCTCTCCTGGTTGTTTTCTTTCCCTGCCCTGCAACAGCACTTTGTAAGTGCAGGTTAAAAACCCGAACGTGGGTTCAAGGCTGTTGTACAGAAAGGGGCACAGCCATGCACCTCTCACTGCCAGTGGCTGCCTCAGGCACAGCCCATGGCACTCCCCTTGGAATGGCTGATTGCAGGAGCTCCCCGGGCTGCCGGGGCTGACGGCGGGCCCGGGCCCCGTGCTCTGCCGGGACTTGCCGGGCAGGCACCGGCCCCGGAGCGTGTGGGAGCACGAACGCCACAGCTCCGCTGTCAAACGCCGGGGCCCTGGCGCCTGCCGGAATGGGGCAGCGGTGCTGCTCACACACACCTGTCAGCTCACCTCGAGGGGCAGCCCTGTGGGGAGCTGCACTCCTCCTCCTGAGGCAGGAATTGCAGCTCTTCTTATGGAGAAGAGAGCGAACCGTGAGCACATGCTGTATCTGCAGTGGGTAGGAGTGGGAAGCGTTTTCCGAACGCTGCTTGTTTTCCTTATCAGGCAGTGCCGGTGGTGTCTTCTCAGGAAGGGGCTGTGGGGAAGGGGGGATGTTCTTACCTTCTGTTGGTGCCTTTGGAATGCCAGGAATCCTCCCACATCGCAGTTATCTGCTGGAGGAGCCTGAGCACTGTGCCTGGACTTCCTCTCGCCATATCTCTGCTGGCTTCCCCGTGCCCTCCTGGAAGAAATGGCATGGAATCCAGAAGCATCTTCCTGAAGCCTTCCTTCCACTACGTCACACAAAGTTGTGAGGCCAGGGAGTGCAGCTGGCAGCACCTGCAGATGCCCAGCACTCACAGCACTGAGCACTGCAGTTCCCAGGATCCTGCACTATTTCCTAGCAAGGGCATGCCAGTTCCTCTAAAATACAAAACTCTTTGCAAATGAGTGCGAGAGAGACATGGAAATTAGTTTTACCCAGGTCTTAAAGAGGCAGACCCGAGCAATAATCTGGCAATGTGTGTGTGGTCCACCTCCATAGCAGAGATGTGTCCTCTGGTTGCCTTCCCTGTTGCCACGTGCTGCAGGGAAATATTGCTTGAGTGCATCTCCATGGTCCACACTGGTTCATCCCTTCCATGTTTTTCAGCATCTCTCTGTCCTGTCTTGTTCATGTCATCTATAGGAAAAATCTCCAGTGGTGGCTCGAAATTGACCTGTGCCCATGTTCTGTTGTTTCTCTGTGTGCTGGGGAGGGAATGCTTTGGGACCAGTTCCAGACAAAGAGTTAATCCTTCCTGGCTGGGAGGCAGCGATGTGTGTGCCAAGGCTTCAGAGCTGAGTGTTTTCTGGAGTCATGGGAGGTTGGGTGCTGTGGTGAGCTAGGGAGAAATCCAGGTGCTGTTTGACAATGGGTTGCTCTGTGCCCAAGTTTAAATAAAGGCGTGAGGGACACTTTAAGTATCAGTTCTGTGTGTATGCATTGTTTTCAAGAGCATCTTTTTAAAGGATGTTCTTTAATCTGTCCCAGCTTGTCTATGCCCTTGTAAACCTGTGTATTCAAATTAATGCTTAAGCATGGCTGCTTAAAACTGAAGGTTTTTAACAGAATCCTGTTGTTGTAAAGGATTGCTAACATTTTCATGTCCTTCCATTTTTCAGATGCCAAATTCAGGAGCTCCTAAAAGCAGCTGATTATCTGGCTTTTTGTGGGCTGGAGTCAGCACTTTCTTGAGGGTTGGGGTGCTTCCAGCTGCCCCAGGCTAGTCATCTAGTATAACTTGTTGCTTTAAAAAGAAAAGAAAGGAGGAGGGCAAGGGGGAAATAACCTGAAACACTTCTTAACCAAACACATAGGTGGAAACTTCAGGACAATTGAGCCACAAAGGCTTCTTTTGCTGCTACTTCCTAACCCTGCTACAGCACACAGAATCTGCTGGAGCTCTTCATCTCTAGACCCTCATGCTCAACCCTTCCTGTGTCCCGTCAGATACTTCCTGCATGACAGTGGAATGCCACAGTGCCCTCAACAGCCCTTTGGGGTCCAGAGCCTCCCATGGATGTCCTCTGTGGTGTTAGACCTAGCATTGAGCCCCTGAGCACAGCAGGGACTTTGGAGGCACCTAGAGCATCCTACAGGAGAGTAGCTATGTTGGCAGAGAAACCCAGTGAGTGGCAGCCTCTCCTTTGCTCCCTGTTATTCCTGCCAGCCTGGGTAAACCATTGGCACCCAGATGATGTTGTGAAGCTGTCTGACAGGGAGAGTACTTGTTGGGTTCTTGCTGGTTTAATGATTCCTGCTGTGAACATTGCTTTCCCCAGGAAATGTGAGTGTGCAGCAGGGAGCTGGTCTCTGCCTTTGGATGCTTGCCTGAGGCAGCTGGTGGTGTGCAGCAGGTTGGATAAACACCATAGGCATCACTAGATAAGAATAAAGATGGGTTGCGTTGGGTTTTTTTGGAGGCTTTGTGGTTGCTGTTTTCACTTGCCAGTTTTTATTTTCTTTTCCAAGTTCTGGCAATGTTTGGAGGTGTCAGCACTCCTTTCTGCTAGGAGCCAAACATACTTGCAGTGTGAATGCTGGGTGCACCTCTTTACATGTTGTGATCAGTGCTGGCTGGTTCCTACAACACAAGCACACACACACTCTTCTCTGAGGAACAGCTTAGTTGTCAGAAAGCAGCTCATGGTCTCCCTGGGCTCTTGATCACTATGCCCAGGTCTTTGTTTGATGGTTTGTGCCTGTAGAAAATTAGGTGTTTCCCAGGCCTGCTCTGAGGTCTTCTCTCCTTCCTCTTATCCCTGCCCTGATTCCTCTGGAATGGGACTTACTCAGGGCAACTTGTCAAGTCCTCGGGGTCCCATCCCAAGGGAGTGGCTCTGCAAGGCTTTCCTAGGGCTAACCCAGCCTGGACACAAGGTTGTACCACATCATACATGATGGTACATGATCCAAGGTACTCCCACTTGTCCACCATCAGTGGGGGAAAAAAAAGCTGTGCCTGCATAGGTGTTTGTGCATAAAGGATTCCTGTAGTTCTTTGAGTGTTTTTGTTGGTTTTTTTTAAAGACCTTTTATAATGCTCTTTCTAGTCTTTTAAAAATCTTGCAAATCGTATGTTGGAAAAGGACATTTGCTCTCCCATTCTGGAAGGGAAGCATCATGGGGACCCAGGACTGGAGGTGTTAGAAACATGGCTTTGTATCCATGCTGAGGAGTAGCTGTCCCTCAAAACTCCTTCTCAAGTATTTTTTTGAGTGTTTTAATGCAGTTTGAGGATTGCCTAGGCTGAGACATTGGATTTGGTATTGTTCTCTTTGAATTCATTTGGCTTTTTAATGATCTGCTGGGAGTACAAAGAAGTTGGGCCAGGAAGTTCAAACTATTTCCCAAAGTGACCCCACGTGAGCATTAGCTGCCTGAGGATTAAGTGCCTAAATGCTTCAGAAGAAACAATGTGTTTTTATTGAGTTTTCCACTCTATGCAGGCGGGGTGCTGGCTTCATCCACAGCACACCTTTCTGTCCCATTTTGGTCCTTCAGGTATCATTGTGTGCTGGACCTGTTTGTGGAGTAGAAGATGGAGCCCTTTGCTGGCATTAAAAGCCCTTCAGCCAAAAGCCCAGCAAGGCAGTTCGGGGGATTAGAGTTGGTCATGCAGCCATGATTTCCATCACTTGTTGTAGGACTATGATTTGTACCCCAGATAAATGTCCCAGATGCACTTGCTTCTCCAGACATATGCTGTGATTTTACTGCTTTAAAGAGCTTTTTGTCTCTGGGTGGATTCAGGCAGTGACTGATAGCACCTCCACCTAATTAGTCATGTGCCAGGTAGTGTGAAAGCAGAGACTTCTAAAATACCCAAGGGTCTTATCAAAGGTTTCAGCCAGGATTCATTCTAAGTCTCTTGTTTATTTGTCTTTGTGTCTGAGCATGTGAGAGAAAGGAGCCTATTCAGCTCTTTGCAAAGGGTCATTAAAGTCCTTTTTAATCCGACAAAGTTATAAATAAATATCCATGACAGCATACACCTGCATGTTCATCTGTGCATCCTCTCCTCTGCACACCCAGCAGTGTGTCCTTGACATGTGGCTGCTTTCTGAAGCAAGGTAGGAAACTGCAAGTTATTCTGGAAATGGAGAATAAAATCTGGAAGGTTTATCCCAGTTGCGCATTTGATAATTTGTTAATTACCCTCTCCTGTAGGAGGGGAATTGGAATGGAAAGAGGATTGCTGATGGCTGACACCAGCACTTCTAAAGGAGACTGGAAGGCAGGTTGGAAGGACAATATTTTTAGGTCATTTGGCTTTTTTATGTCCCTGGTCCTACTTGTAGGACAGCTGCGAAGCCTGAATTTTCCTGTAATCCTATGGGGATGAAATTCTTGATTAATTTGACAGGAGTCAGGGAGAGTGTCTGTCTCTGCCTACATTATAGATGGTCAAGGCTCATCTCATCCTCTGGGCTGGACTGAGCAAACATCTCAAGGAAGCTGCACTTTGAGGGTCCTTTCTGGCTCTTGTGGAGGCACTGGGAGAGAGATCTCATTGGTTGGGTTTTCCCCGTGTTGGTCTTGCCCTTGCAGGTGGGGGGAAATGGAAGTTCTCTTCTTTGGCTGGGGAGGAGGATTTCCAAGGCTTGACCAGGCTCGTGCCTCTCAAGATTCCTTCTGTGTTCCATGTGGTGAGAAATACAAGCTGTGTTCTGGCTTGGGGAATGGACTGTGTGTAATACCAGGGGAATGTTCCCAAATTGCATCGTGCTTTCGCTGATGACTGATTGTTGTGGAAGATGAGCACAGCAGAAATTCTGGACCTGCTGGCATATGAGTGCCATGGTTGTGTTTGTGTGGATGCTTTGGCAAATACCCCTCAGAGCTTGCCTTTTAGGGGCTGGACTGTGAGTCATCCTCTAAAGATGATGAACCTAATCTAGACCAGCCTAGAGCCCCAAGATATTTAGAACTAGCCTTGCCCTGTACTTGGGGCAAAGCTAGGTCCATCCTGGGCATTTGCATGCGCTCAATTGCACAAGAAAAAAAAAGAGCATGGTAGTGCAAAAGCCTTTCCTCTTTCCCCTCTAATCTACACACTGTTGCTAATTTTGCTTCTCCCTCCTGGGAAGAAACCATGGATTTACTTCCAGCTGCTTTCATGAAGTCACTCTTCACGTGTGGGACTGGGGGTGATGATAATGGTTACAGAAATAGCAGGTGCTGCTAATGGTTCCCTTACAAACCTTTGTGTTTAGGGCAGACTTTCCTAGGCAGCCCTGCCAGCTCTCCCTCCATGGACAGTAGCCATTAGTGCTGCAAGGGAGAAACATGATGCATGAAGGTGGGAAAGATGATCCTTCCGCTTCTAGGCTGAAATGCTGTAATGTGAGTGTGTGCAGTAGGTGGAGGGGTGTTTTTGCTGCTTTTAATTTATAATGAGCTTTTGGTTGGTGGCTCATCTGTGGGGTGGACTGACTAGTAATCATCCCTAAAATGTTACTGGCTGTGATTCTTGTTGTTTTCATATGATTCTCAATGCTGACTTGCCATGGCCACAAATCTTAATGTCTAAGAGGGATAAAAGGTTTCCCAGCTTCTTCATAGTGCTGTGCCTGCTTCTTCTGTTTCTGTGTGGATCTGATGCTGTAGCAGACCCAAAAGCTTGGGTTAAAAAGCTTTTAACCTCCTGGCAGGTGGAGGTGAGTGTCTTTGACACCAGTCATGATGTGAGCCTCCCTCCCCTAAATCCCTGCCAAAGGCCATCACCCTGAGGACTGTCCTCATTCTGCGTCACAGCCTTGGGCAGGATTTGTCCCTGATTATTCCTGCCCTGCTCAGCATTGGCCAGCGTCCCCAGGCATGTTAGCATGGGTCTGTAATTTTTGGGAGGAAGTGGAGCAGAAAATCTCTAAGCCTCTGTTTTTCTCTTAGTGTGGGGTTGCAGGTGTGTTGCTTTGGCTCTCCAGAAATCTGTCTCTTTGGGCAGTTCTTGCAAGATTGCAAGATCCTTGTGTGGGACATGTCCCCCCTTGGATTGCCAGAGGATTTTGGTGGTGGTCTGTGATTTCTGGCTCAAGTCATGCTTTAGCTCTCGAGCATGCAAATTCCACAAGACACAGTTTCTCTTTGATCTCCTTTACTGCAAAAAGCCCTTGAAACATGGATGTAACTTTTGCTGATGCCAAGTGTGCATTATGCCCCCAGCAGAAGCTGCTTGCTATTGAAAGGCAGCAGATCTTTGGGGGGTGTTTGGGCTTGGATCCATCCACACATTTCTGGTAAAAGTGCACCTTCAGGTTAAACTCCTGATTTTGGTAATTTGCCGATTTTTAGGGCTTTCTATCAGGCACAAAAAGTAGGGAGCTGGATGGGGGATGATGGGTAAACTGAGGATATGGTGCTATTATGGCCACCCCTAAATAAGCTGTTTGGGTGTGAATTAGAGCCCCATGCCTCCTGCTTCCTTGCTCCTGGGTACTTGTGGCTGCCTTGCGTAAGAGCTGGTGGCTTCCTTAGGCCCGGGGCCTGAGAAGCACTTGCACACCCTCCCTGTGACAGTGGAAGGATAAAGAGCTGCCTCTCTGGGCTGTGACCACTCTCGTAGGACCCGTTTGTCTCCTCTTGGGCTTGTTTAACCCCTGCCAGCTCTTTGTGCTGGGATGAAGTAACCTGTTTGCTGCTCCAGTTTGGACCTCCATGCGAGCATCCCACCTGCACCCTGATGGTCCCCATACTGAGGGTCAGGACACTGCCATCTTTGGTAGGTGACCCTCTTGGCTGCCTTGCACCAGGCCAAGGGATGTGTTCCTTCAGGATCCTGGGGCCAGCATCCTCAGGACAAGCTGGAATGGTGGAAAGGTCATGCACCAAGTGGCTGGAGCTTTGCCTGATGCTCCCAGCCGTGGTGGGAGTGACCATGGATGGTTGCCAGACTGCTGCATGGACAGCTTGTTCAGACATGTGGGTGGTCATCTCTGCCCAGCAAGGGAACTGCCAGCCTGGGATGTGCCACGGCATCAAACCTTGCCATAGATGATCCCTGCTGAGCGTTTGACTGGCCAGTGGTCAGCCCTGACTATGGCATTGCCTTCTGCCCTGGGATGGATATGGCATGGAAAGCCCAGCAGAACTGCTCAGTCCCTGTAACAGCTCAGCCAAGGGCAGGTGATGTCACTCCAAAAGAGGACCCCAAGGCAGGACACAGTTTGTGGTCTGGAGGGAAACCTGGACCATGTCCTATCCCCTCCAACCTGCTGCAGGTGTTATCAGGAGGCTTCAGTTAATTATGGATCTTCTCTGTGTTGTTCACCAGAGTAACAAGGAGGTTTGTGCCCCACCAGAGGTTTCAGTAGGTAGGCAAGTACCATCTCCCCCCTTTGGTGCAGGAGCTGGGCCCGGTGCTTAGAGCAGGAAGAGGCTTGAGGAAGTATTAAATAGCTGCTGGATGTGTCACTGCAGCAGTTGATCCAGGGCAGTGAGTCACAGCCAGCCTGCCAGCGCCCCAGCATGGAGGATAGCAGCACAGGGCCATCCCATCCCTCCCCACTTGCTGCTTACTCATGTATTGGGTTGGGGTTTTTTTATTGGTGTGTCTTTGCACAGCTGGGATGAGCATCTTCCTGGCATTGGGTGGGAGAGGAGCCAGAGGGTCAGGTTCAAAGTAGAAATTAAAGGACTGAGAGTACCCCAGGACTTTGGACTCTGTCCAAAGGGATTTAAAGCTGCTGGTCCCTATGGACACCTTGGTGCTTCATGGATGGCAGGCTCATCACAGCCTGCTCTCAAGTATTAATGCAGTTTATTAACTATGAGTCTTCATGACCCTACCCTCAGCCCAAATCCTGACATGAAAGGCTGGTCTTCTGGATTGCTTTCAATTCTAATTAGGCTTTCCTGGAAGCCTTCCCTGTGGTGCTGCTCTCTTGCCACCTGGCCCTTTACCCAGCTCCCTGCCAGGGAGTTGATATAGTGAGGGAGGTGAGTGAACCATCAAAAATGGGTGAAACCTTAGTGCTGGCAGGTTGCCCATCTCAAAACCTTTATGCTGGACCCAGATGGTCCTTTTTGGGAGCTGTGGTAGAGATGTTTGGGGTGCTTTGGTATTTGGGTTGCAGCAGGCCTTGCTGTTTGGTGCAAAATGGGTGGGTTTTTTCTGAAACAGAATTTGATTATTTTTTTAATTATTATTCTTGCATGTGGCAAAATATAGTAGAAAGACTCTTGCAAAGTGCTTGCAGTCCTTGGCTGGAGGGTGCTGTCTCAGCTTCTGAGAAATCCCATAGGGGGCACGGCAGGTGGCCCTACAAATCAGGAGTGGTCCTCACTTCTGTGAGGAGGGTGACTGGCCAATTTTCTATTATTTCAGGTCCAGGGGAGGTCACCAAACCCTCTTGAGTCCCAGCAGCCATCAGGATGGCAGTTTGCAGGAGCAAGATGTGCATCTTCCTGCACGTGCAGAAATACTCCTTCATCTCCACTTCCTTCAGCCTGACAGTTTCAGGGAGGCTGGGAGACAGCAGTGCCAAATCAAAATAAAGCTGCAAGATCTGAGATTTTTAATATTTTTTTTTTTTTTTTTTTTTTTTTTTTTTTTTTTTTTTTTTTTTGGTGGTGTGTGTGTGTGTGTGTCAGCATTTGAAATTCTGACTTTCAGCTAGGAAATCTGTTGAAGTCATGGTATGAATCATCCCTACCCTCAATTTCAAGACCCATCACATGGGGAAAGGGAACAGAAAATTAGTCACTTTGTAATCTGCTTCCAATAAAAATTATTTAGTTGTGGGGAGGGGTAAGAATAAAATGAGCTGCCTTTGGAAGCAGCCATCATGTGTCCTGGCACCCACAGCCACCTGCTGGCTTCCCTAGTGCTGTTTTGGGGAAGGGCCTGGCAGCTCCTGCACTTCTGGTTCATGATCAAAGCAACCTCCTGGGACAAATACAAATAGAGGCAGCTGGAAACCTGCCTTCTGCTGAGAAGCTGTTCTTCCCCAAGAAAAGTAATTCTTGCCCAAAAAAAAGCCCATTATTTCTCCTACCTGGTAGTGTAACAAAGGCACCCACTATTAGTGCAGAGAAACTCATTAAGGGAGGGGAGTTGTCTATTGGCAAGTGGGGCAACAAGACTCTCCCCCAGCTGCTGTGGTTTTGAGTGATGGTAAAGAACTGAGTGGGTTACAGCAAAGGTGATGCTTGGGGTAAGGTGAATGGTTTTAGGTTTATTGCCTGAGGGGGTTGTATGGTGTTTTTTTTTAAACTAGGGTGATGTTGTCATGGTGGAGTATTGGGGATGAGGTGTTGAGTGCAGCTTGTGATGTCCCTCCCAAGCAGGAACTGAGGGTGTGGGGAGCATTTGAGGGGCATCCTCAGATAAGGATGAGGATGATCCTTCATACTGTCAGTTCTCTCGTGAGGCCAGGGATCTGGGGGAAGAGGGACAGCCAGGCTGGTTTTGAGTGGGAGCTGGTCCTCCCCAGAAGGCAGGGGGAGGGCAGGCAGAGAAGGGAGCAGCCCCCAGCCCTCTCCAAGGGGACAGATAACATCCTGTACCTGGCAGCAAGCTGGAGACAATTCCCAGAATCCCCAGAGGTTACAGCAAGGATCCCTTGTGCTTGCAAGGCTCTAAGGAAGCAATAAAATCCATTGGATTACTGGAGAATGTGGTGGGGATTATGCCCTGGCTGCTTTTTGAGGGGTTTCTCAAACTTTTTGAGGGGAAGCAAAGCTGGCTGCCTCTCTCCCAGCATTTTGGCAGCAGCGTGCCGTGTGCTGGGCTGCTGGTAAATGATTGTCTGGAATGCCGGGCAGGGCGTAGCCGGAGATTGGTGCCTGGTTTGAACCCGGACAGGTGCCTGGGGCCCGTGTGCCGGCAGCCATCCCTCGCACACAGCGCTCAGCAGCCACGGGATTTTGCCAGCAAGGTGAGACTGTTTGGTGTCACTCAACAAGCTGGGGTTTTTTTCTTGTTTATTCTTAAGCTCCTGGCCCCCTTACTGGGTTGTGGCACAAGAAGCCGGATTTGAGACTAGCTTGGTCCAGGGAGAGGGGAGGATAGGAAGTGCTCTGTGGGATGTGTGGCACTCCAGTTTTGATGTTAGGGTGCTGCTGAGGGGAAGGTTGGGGAGTGGTGAACAATAGTGGTTTCAGGGTAAGATGGGTGGTGCCACAGTGGCACCTGGACTTTGCTCCATGCCAGGGGACAGTTGCAGCCTTGAGTACACAGGATTGGGGAGTGGTGCCAAAACACAGTTTTAAATTTGTATCTTGCAAGTTTTAGTGGTTTAGGGCTTACAGGGAAGTGGGCCGAACCCGAGGTGTCCTTCAACCCCACAGTTTTCCCCGATTGCTCAGCCAAGGCAAACATGAGCTCAGCGTTGAGGTATTTGTGATGGCTGCTCTGTGTGCCCATGTTTTGGAGGTGGGCAGGGAGGTGGCACCAGCGGGACCCAGCACCTGCGCAGATTGTCCTCACCAACCTGTGTCTTCCCTGATTTCTCCTTGCCTTTCTCACACCATGACATTAAAATTCCTCATCACCAGAGACAGGACCCTTCAAGCCCTCCCTTTGATTACTCAAGTAGGCTACAAAAAATAATGAAGAAGCAGAGGTTAACCTAAGGTCAAGCTTTCTCACAGCCTGGCTGCAAACTTGGGATAGCTGGAGCAGAGGGAGGGGCTGCAACCAGCCAGGTAAGGCTGGGAAAGCAGTTTGTGACCCCCTGGATGGAGAGTCTGAAAATTGCGTGTATGTTACTCCGTCCAGGGTTTTGAGACAAGACTGATGCTGTCAAAACCAGTGTTATAGCAGGGAAAATAGGGTTATCTCTTTGCACAGTGCTCGAAAACACTGTAAGCACAAATATTTGAGTTCTTTACAGCTAGTGCTTAACTTTTTTTTAAATTTATGATGGTTGCAGTTGTTGAGCTGCTGGAAGAGACAGGAGTTGGGTGTGCCCAGACT
Organism: Zosterops lateralis; assembly: GCF_965231275.1. Classification (NCBI taxonomy): domain Eukaryota; kingdom Metazoa; phylum Chordata; class Aves; order Passeriformes; family Zosteropidae; genus Zosterops; species Zosterops lateralis. Next base: position 45,135,157 of record NC_139761.1, read on the forward strand.
AACAGATGTTGTTTTAAGGTAGTAGTACCCACTGGAGGGGAGTTGAGCTGGGCCCAGTTGACCTGGGGTTTGTCATGGGTGTTTGTGCCTGGCTACCCCTCCCAAACCCTACCTTTGGTCATGCTTTTGTTCAGAAAGAGGCTTTATTTTAATTTCTTAATCCCTGTCTGATAAATTGAGTTAGATGTAAATATGAAAAGATTAAAATGTGCATTATCTGCACCTTCCCTCTGTATCATTGCAAAAGCAGGCAGCCAGCAGTTCATCTACTTTTTCCAATTTTTTTTTCATATAAATAGCAGCGAAAGTCCAGCAAACCCATTAAAAGCCTGTGCTTGTGGCAGAAATAACCTGGGTATTTTTTGGCACTACAGAGGCACACAAACCTCATCATTTTCCACCATAGGAAGATTTGGACCCACTGTCCAGACATGAGGAAAAAAAAAAATTTTCTTTGCAGATGAATATCAGTGTTAAATAACATCAGCAAAAATGCAGTCTGTGCACAGGGTGGCAACGAACAACTTCTTCATCTGGGATTAACTCCATGGGATGATGATCTAATGACGCTGCTTTTAAAGTGTCCTGTATTCCTTGTTAGTGGCTTGGGATGGAAACCTGGTTTCTTTTCTTCCCACAGACAGCCTGTCCTGCAATGACCCAGAGCACTTGAGGCCCAGCAGCTGTGGGGATGGAGCTGAAGGTCTGGGTGGATGGGATCCAGAGGGTCGTGTGTGGAGTCTCGGAGCAAACCACCTGCCAAGAAGTGGTCATCGCCCTGGCACGGGCCATTGGTGAGCCATCTCCATCTGCTGGGGGGATGCCCTGCCTGCAGGTTCTTCCTGCAGAGTCCTTGGGTGGGTGGAGGTCTTGCTCTGTGGTGGTGGGGATGCCACCAGCACTTCCTGTGGGGCAGCAGCCTCAGCACACCCCTGCCGGTCTCTGCTTTCCCAACCTGATGCGCTCACCTCCTGCCAACAGGTCAGACGGGCCGCTATGTGCTGGTGCAGAAGCTGCGGGAGAAGGAGCGGCAGCTGCTGCCGCTGGAGTGTCCCCTGGAGTCACTGGCCAAGTGTGGGCAGTATGCCAACGACGTGCAGTTCATCCTGCGGAGGACAGGCCCCAGCATGGCTGAGCGGCCTGCCTCGGAGGGCGCTCCCCAAGCTCCCGAGAGGACGTTCATCCGGGCCAGCTTGCCCATCAAGCCCAGGCTCACTGCCATAGATGGACCCCGCTCCAGGGAGCCAAAAAAATCCATGACCTTCAATCTGGGTCCCACAGGCTCCAGCGACCTGTTCACCGTGAGCCGATGGAGGCACCAAACACGGGATGGGCTAGACTTGGAGGGTGGTGGTGTTGTCCAGTCCTCCAAGGAGGAGCTTTTTAGAAGGGTGCTACAGCAGCAGGAGCAGCTGCATTCCTTGGAGGCCCATGGGGACACCCTAGAAATGGACCTACGGCTCTGGGAGCGTAGCCGGCTTGCCGGGCAGGAGAATGAGATCCTCTATCTGGAGCAACTGGTGCGGAGGAATGAGACGGAGCTGGGTGAGGAGGAGTTTTGGCAGAGCGAGCTCCGGCTGGAAAAGGAGTGCGAGCGGGAGCGGCAGGAGCGGGTTAGGAGCCTGCGGGCCAGCCTGGAGGAGTACACCCAGAGGATCTATGAGCTGAGTGTCCGGACTGAAGCCCTGCAGGAGGAGATCCAATGGGAGATGGCTGAGAGGGCCAAGAGGGGAAAGGAGATCTCCATGCCCAGCCCCATAGAGCTGGAGGACATGGCCACCAAAATGAAAAGGGACCTGGAGGCCAAGGTCAAGCAAGGCACCCAGCTGGAGAGCAACCTGGCCAGCGTGGAGAAGGCCCTGGAGGAAGCTGAAAAGAACCTGCAGGTAGATAGGACTGGGTTGAGCCACCCCATGGGGTGGTAAGACCTTCAAGAGGGGGTGGGACCAGCTTTCCAGACACATTAGACCAATGGGTTGAGTGGGGTTGGTTACTACACCTGCCCAGTGAACTTGGGGCTGGGTGCACAGCTCTCAGCAGCAGTGATCACTGACAGAGGGACACCAGCACTCTTGCCCAACTGGCATGGAGCCCCACACCCATTGCTCTCCATGCAAGCTAGGTCTGGGCTAATGCTCCTTCTCATGCACCAGGGGCACAGCATCACCTTGCTCCAGCACAGACAGTGACGCTGCCCCTGTGTGGGGTTGGTAGCATTGGCACAAGAGTTGATGTCTTGGATAAAGGAGTCACAAAGGGGTAACCAGGTCCCCATGGTGCCTGTGCACAAAGTCTTTTAACCATGCAGGGCCTGGGCTCATGGTGGGGGGCTGTGCAGTGTGGAGATGGCAGCTCTGGGGATGAGCTATGATGCCTCCCCAGCTCTCCTGTTGCAGCCTCCCAGCATCAGAGGTTAAGGGGCTGTGTGACTCCTGCCTTCCAACCACCGTGTCCCCTTCGGTGGAGCAAAACAAGGGTGCTTTTATTCAGCCAGGCTTTCCCCAGGCTGTCCATGCTTTCAGCATCTTTCTTTGAGCATCTCATTTGCATTTGGCATCTCCCAGCACGGCAGCGGCTGCCGTTTGGTGGCTGCTCGCACCCTCTTGTGGAGATGCAGCAAAGCAGGGCTGTTCCCAAACAAACGCCTTCCTCGTTCCCATTGCCTGGGCACCTCCCTTCCTGCAGGCCCACAGAGAGGGGCACAGTACCCCTGAGGTCCCTTCTGCTGGCACAGGCAGGGTGATCCCCAGCTGGCTTGGGGCATGGGGGGAACATGCGGCTCACCCTGTCCCCCCCTCGGTGTGTGTTTTGCAGGCCCAGACCCAAGAGCTGGAGGAGTTAAATAAGGAGCTGAGGCAGTGTAATTTGCAGCAGTTTATTCAGCAGACGGGGGCCACGGTGACCGTCCTGCAGGCCAGGTCCGAGGAGGACGCCCAGCCGGAGCCGAGCCCGTGCGAGCTGCCAGCCTACCGGAGAAACGGAGGTCAGCACGCTGCCGCTGGCTCGGCCGCGGGGGCTGCTCCGCGGGGCCCCTGCCCGCTCCCTGCCTCCTCCTCCGAGGGGTCAGCCCCAGAGCTGACCACTTCTCCCTAGGGCACTCAGGTTAGGCAGGTGGGGGTTTGTGTGCTGACATGGCAGTCGCTTACCACTCCAGGGGGTTTCAGAGATTTGTCAGCCCTGGGGCTCCTTCCTCCTCCCCATTGAAGCCTGGGGGCTGCTCGTAGACATGCACAGGAGTCAGATCCTGCATTGCTGCTTTTGGGGCTGAGGCGGCTGCAGGGAGCTCTCCTTTGCAGCCTTGCTCATGTCACCACAGCGGCTGCAGCAAAAGGCAGGTGGCTGAAGGCCAGTGTCAGTCCCTAGGGGCTGTGGGCTGGTGGGGACATGCTCTGGCCACAAATGACCTTTCTGTGTTTGGCGAGGGAAGGGTGGTGCCCAGGGCCTTGTCTGCATCCTCACAGGCATGAGAGGAGGTGGCGGGGGGTTCTCATGGAAAGGGACCTGGTCATTTCTCCTCCAGAGCACCCGGAGCGGGTGACGTTACTGCCCTGCGGCACTGCAGCGGCCGTGCCCAGCGAGCATGGGAGGCTCGAGCCCTGCCTGAGCCAGATGTTTTTCCCCATCCTGTAGGTTTTTCTCCCACCGTTGGTACCGACTCACCTCCCCAGGTCAGCACCAAGCAGCTCCTCGGCCATCCCAGGACCCTGCCGGAGCCCCTGGTGTCCAGCCTGAACCCCGAGGGTGCGTATGTCCCAGTGGAGCCCTGGGAGCATGAGCCAGTCTGCAGAGGATGGGTGGGAAGAGGGGAGAGGCTTTTGCTGCCCAAAATGGGCTGTAGAGAGCAAGCGTGTGCTGGTGGTGGGAGGCCAGAGCTATTTATAGATGCCATTAGGAAGCACAAAGCTCACACTCCAGCAGTCTCTGCTCTGCTGCCAGGGGCTCACACGCTGGCAGCCTGGCTCTCTGCCCTGCCAGGAGCTGTGGAGGATGGATCTCATCACCTCTCCTGCCACTCTCATTCCCCAGGGTTAAGACCTCACTCAGTTAGCATGAGAACTTGTCTCCTGTCTTTTACAGGAGCTACTTTTGCTCCGTCTTAGCGACCAGTTCGTCCAAAAACCTTTTGTACCTCCTGTGATTCTTTTGTCACCTTGTACCTGTATTTTGGGTGCAACAAAAGAGAGCTGTGGTAGAGACACCTACCTCTTGTGGTGATGCTGGCTCCACCCTAGCATCCTACTCCCACCCATGCCACCTTTGCCTCAGCAAAACCCTACTGCCGTCCTCACAGCCCAACACATCCACCCCCATCCTTCAGGACACTGCGGCAGCCGCATTCCCATCTCCCGGTCCAAGCTTTGTGCTCACATACATCCTGTTTTCCACTCCCCTTTTTGCAAGTGCTCACCCACCATGGTGGGATTGCTCAGGTGTTTTTTTCTCTTGTCTTGCAGTTGTATCAACCAGGCAGAGCATCTGGAGGTAGAACAGCCCAGGCAGTGGAGGATCAAATGTATTGTATCAATTGATTGAGGATCAATCTTCAAAGTGTAACTGTATAAATAAACCATATTATATATATATATATATATTTTTTTTTTATATTTTTTTTTACTGCTTTATATTGTGAATGGATGTGAATGGCCAGACAGAATATTTTTACAGACTGTAAAGTAAAACTAGAGACTGATGACACAAAGCAACCCTCTTCCCCTGAGGACAAAAGCATCTCCATTCTATTTTTTTTTAAGCAGTTTCTATATGGAACAGAAAACAGCAGTGCACCAATTCTGCATAGCCTCCTCAAGAGACCCATTGTGCATTTGGAAAAGTTCTTGTTCCTTTGACTAGGGGAGTGAAGCTGCAGTGGAGACCTGCGTGGAGGCTCACCTGGATGGAGCAAGTTAACAGATTTTACAGCAACTCATCACAGCAAGTGGGGCCATGACAAACAGCCTCTTCACTGGTGGCAGCTTTAATACAAATTTCTGGCCTCTCATTTTTTATGTATATTATAAGAAACCTGTAGGAGAAATGCACTTTCCATGGTGCCATGGACCATGCTTCAAGGAAGCACACAGCAAAAGCTTGTTTTTCTTAAATTCATTTAGTCTTTCAACTTCTTTTTAAAGTAAAAAAATTGCAGAATGAGCCCTTCCCCGGTGGTGGTGTGAGTGGGGAACAGGACTAAAATACTCTTGGTGACATTTCCCTGATATTTTTAACTTTTTTTTTTTTTCTTTTTTTTTTTTTTTTTTTTTTTTTTTTTTTTTAACTCGATGGCCAGTAGTTACCATTTTGTTCATCTGTCCCAGTGGGTCACCTTGTATTTTAATTGCAAAACCAAAGCGGGTGGGGGGGCAGGGGAGGATGAGTTTGTATGGGAGATCCCCAAGCCTGTTTTCAATGTGTTGTATGTGAAAAATGTTGCTGGGGCACGGTGTTCACAGTAAAACCCTGCTTCCCCCATGTGAATGTAAATCCTGTGCGCCGCAGATCCAATTTTCAATAAATCTTTGGGAAAGGATTTGAGCAAAGCGAGTGTGAGTGTGCTGTTGTGGCCAGGGTGAGCCGTCCCTGCCCGCGCCTGCTGGATGCGTCCAAGCGGTTTGCGCACCCCGCAGCTGCCTCTTCCATTTCCAAGCCATCTCTTTCTATTTGCTGAACCAAAGCTGTGAGTATTTTATAACTGACTAAATCTTATGCACAAAGTGCTCTTCCCTTCTTTTTTTTTTTTTTTTTTTTTTTTTTTTTAAATCATGAAGTGCTTTACAACCAGGGGATGCAGCTTGTCTCCGGTGAGATGTGGCCATCTCTGGGATGAAACATGGCAACATTTTAATAATGCACAGCAGCAGCTCGGAGCATTTTAGGACAGGAAGCAAAGGGGGTGGCGCTTGGCTGCAGACAGGAGCAGGTAAGGGGAAATTTCCCATTTTCTTCCATGCCCCTTTGTCTGGACCTGGATAACAGCAGCAAGGAATGTCAGCTCTTGCTGCCCATCACCATCTCCCCATAGCTGCTGGGCTCTGGTCACTGGGGACATCTTTCCCTCTCAAAGCTGTTTTTCAAGGTGCCACCACAGCCGAGCAGGCTGATGAAGTAATATTAAAGGATTAAAGTTTGCTTTGTTGGGAGATCCACTGGTATTGCTGTGTCTTACGTTATGACTGGAGAGCTGCCACAGTGGGGAGATGCAGTTTCAAAGTTGCCTTTTTTGAACTGGGGCTTTGGTTTTTTTTTTTTCAGGCTCTTCTTCAGCCTCCTCCTTAAATGATGCATCTCAAGGAAAATTAGTTAAAAACGTGTTTGTTCCATGCAGCTGCACTTAGTTTCTCCCCTGCTTGTTTGCTTTTTTTGGGCTTTGTGTGCTTTTTTTTTTTTTTTTGGACTCTTGCTTTTAATGATTCTGCCTTGCTAAGAAGTAGTTGATGTACATTGTAAAGAGCATTTCAGTGCTGCTTGGGGGAGGGAAGCGGGTTTATAAAACCCACTTGCCTTGGACATGGCCAGATTTCAGTGTGTTATGGGACATCCTCTGCATATCCCAGAAAACTGACCTCTGGATCTTTAAAACTGGATCTTTCATTTTAGGGGCTCCATTTGTAGCGTTGCCTTTTGCAAAACAAACAGGAATAAAAAGAAAGGGGTCATCATTTATGGTACTTACAAATGGGGGCAGAAAATTAATTTGAATGTCTGTGGGGGATTCCCCCCCCCCCCGTTACAATTATATATTATTTATTGGTTTTTCAGGTTCAGTCATAATTCAGTCATAATCATAATAGGCCAAACCAGCACCAGTCTTTCCTGGAGGGAGGTGTGGGTGGGTGTGGAAAATAAGGATTTAAAATATATGTATCACAACAGATTTGGCCCTTCAGCTGATGCCCCTTGGCTGGCATGCAGGATTTGGAACTGTTGCATGGGTGGGAGACACAGTAACTCGACTTCGTCCCCCACTGAGGTCTGATAACCAGGCCCGGGGTTAGGGGGAGTGCCCTGACCAGGGGCTGGCTGTTTTCAGCTCAAGACTGTGGGTTCTTTGCAGATTTTCTTCATTTTGTGTCCTACAAACCATCACCCAGCTGCTGCCTAGGCCAGCAGTGTTCCGTGAGGTAATAAATTACTTTGATTAACACCTTTGTCCCTGCTGTGGTGCACGTGGGGGAGAGGTGGTAATCAAACTCATGTGTTACCTCGGGAGCTCCCCAGCCGAGGGTGACCTATATTCCTGCAGGCTCGGGGGGCCTGGGCTGGCCGGACGAGCGCGCGGGTCCCTGCCTGTTATTTAATGCAGCGAGGCTCGATACCCGCTCCCCCGCCCTCCCGCTTTTATCTGCTCTAAAGTCTGTGTCAATAATACATTTCTGCCATTGAATATTTTATTGATGGTTTGACTTTTTTGCTGCTCGCAATTCCCATTTCAAGGCTGCGTGATTGTTCCTAATTAAAATTTCATGCCCTGGGACAAGCCTTCTTGCTACAGTGGAGATGATGCTGTCCTTTTCTAGGCCACTACTGAGCAGTAGGAAGAAATTACCATTACCCATTGTTATGAGATTAAAATAAAGCAAATAAATTATTGTTTTTTCCCTTAAAAAACAAACCAAGAGCCCAGCGTACGGCGCGTACTGGAGAGGGAACTGGCTGGCGGGCAAGGCAGGGATCCAAGCGTGCAGGGTGGCTCGGGGTTGCTGTGCCTGGCTGTGCAGGGACTCGTGTCCCCACATCCCTCAGGCACTGTGGGCAGTTTCTTCCTTCCCTGGAGTAGGCGAGAATGGACTTCAGAGCTCCTCTCTCCTCAGATGCTTCTCCTGGCTAGCTCCAGTGCCACCCAGAAATCACAAAGCAAAGGCTATACCTGTTTTTCACTGGTGAGCAGCCCCACTTTTTTGTTGGTGTGGTTTTTTTTTTTTTAATAAATCTGCAGGTTCTATCAGCACAAGGCACCATTCAGAAGAGTATTTCAGCCACCTCCAGCCTCCCTGGCGCTCTTTTCCTGGCTGCACTACCTGATTTTTTTGGTTTGGTTTGGTTTTTTTGGGTTTTTTTTAATATTGTGTAAGAAAAATGGCCACCAGCTCCTCGCCCCTCTATCCTGGACTGTCAACTCCTCACCATCCTCCTCAGATGATGTTCTGGGTGCCAGCACTGCCCCAGGCCAGCGCAGTTTCTTCAGGGAAACACTGCTGCAGACACTTGAACCGTCCCCAAGTTGCAGTTACATATTTGTATGAGTTCCTGGGTGTTTGGGTTTGGATTTTTTTTCCCCTCAATTTCATCTAGAGTGCTAGAAGCATTTGTGCTGCCTCCCAGCCCCTGGATTTGGCAAGCAGCTTTTAAAGCACACACTTCAGCACCAGTTACATAAGGAAAGGTGTGAATGTCTGGAGGAGAAAATGCCTGTTGGTTTTGCTCCCCAAGTGGTGTACAGATGCTCTGCTGCTTCTCCTGACTGCACAGCTTCTACCAGCGTAGTTCACTGCAGATGAAGAAGAGCTGTTTGAACCGGCGTGTGTGTCCGTGCAGGGAGCATTGTCTGCTCTCCTATGATGATTTTTCTTTCTCCATCTCAGAGTGCAGACTGGCTGCATTCTACCTTGCCCTGGAAAAAAAAAAACCAACCATAAAGCACTAGAGGAGGCTGGGAAATTTTCTTGTTTATGGATGAGCAAGTTTCTCTCCCAATGGAACCTCCTGCCAGCAGAAATCTTTTTTTTTTTTTTTTCAGGATGTATTATATAAGTCCCTGCTTGCATTTAACTAACTGACTTCCTCTTAAACAATTCATATACTCCTTCTATTCCTCACAGGGCAGCTTGCTCCTTCGGTGAGGCTCACCTGACACTGGCAGGACACAACAGGCGCTTCTTAGCATGGTGCTTGAAGGGTAAGACCTGTTCCCTTCCCTTCATGAAGAGCTGAAATGAGAACAAAATCTTTGAGGAGCACAAAGAGTCCCTTCAGCTCAACAGGCCTCAAATTCAGCATCTTCCCCTCCTGTAAGGCACTCCCCTGCCTCTCACCAAAAATCTCACAGTTCTGACTGAAAGCACATGACTACTCTTCTAACCAAGCTACGTATACTATCTTACAAATCTGTTTATAAGCTACTGAAAAACATGAAATCAAGGGACATTGCAGCCCTGGTGTATTTTCTCATCACTCAGGAGCATCCTGGGGCTAAGTCAGGACAGAAGGGCTGATGCTGGGCTTTCTGCTTGAAGGGACAACCATGTTGCACCCTTCTGCTCTCCTTTTCAAGCCACCTTCACTGGCCACAGAGGCAAAGTAAGAGATGGGAGGAACCAGGCATGCAGTGCAATCAGACACATCACTGAGAAGGCACAGCTTTCATCTTCACCTGGTCTGATGCCCTGGATTACAGTAATCAGCACTCAAACACTGGTTTTGCCCATTTATTGAAGACTTCAGGTGACAGTTTTGAATGATGCCACAAGAATGTTAAAAACAGGAATTGAGCTGTACGCTCTCCCCACTTACTGGAGACACAGAGAAAAGGCAAAACCAAACAAACCTCACTTCAACCCCTTCCTTTTGCTTACTGGAGCTGAACAGGATGGTTCCATTGGTAGCAGGAAGTCAGAAGCATTCACACCACAGTGCTGCTCATGGGAACGGGGACAGGTCCTGCCAGACGACCCTGCAGAGCTGCTTCTGCCAGAGGCATCTCCCGGGGTTCCGTCGTCAGCCAGCACAGTCCCAAACGCTGGGCTGTTTACTCAAAGAGAAACAAAGCACCTTCATTTTCAGACACAGGTTTGTTACATGCACCTATAAAATGGGGTGGTAGGGGACTGTGGCCTTCAGTTTCAGCTCTCAGACACAATTGTACACGGGTGGATTTTGCACCAGGTTTCCCTCCCTCTCCCCGTGTGGCTACACTGTGCTCCTGCCTGCTCGGGACCAGCAGTGGGAAGATGCTGTAGGTGCAGCAAGGGAAGAAAAAAAGCAATCTGGGGCTGAGACAGCTGTGAACTTGTCTGAGCCCCGCCCCTCCCACCCGCCAAAAAAAAGGCCCTTTCTGCTTCTGAACAAACATGAAAGCATCTTGGGTAAATTCAGTTGGTTTTCCCATCTTCCCAGGGTGTTTGAGCGCTAAGGAAACACAGAGCACAGAGAGAGCTGAGCTTTCTTGTGAAAAGCAGATGCTCCTCTGGGACCCAGAGACAGAAATTACAAGAGCATGAATGAGAGATGGGGACAGACAAAACTTCTCAGAGAGACACTTTACCAACAGTGGACCTTGCTCTGCCTTCTGTGCAATTAGCTCTGACCAGAGTACTGCCAATTCCTTCAAATCAAACCTTTCCAACAGCCCGGGGCTACATGAGAGCAGCCCCAGGAGTAGGGGGGAAAACCTGAGCCCCTTCAGGGAACCTCAGCAGCTGTGGTGAATCTCAGCTAGTTATTAGGTGCTTCAGCTGACAATGAAGAAGTGCTGCTCTTCAGAAAATATGCTTTCTAACTACACAGCTTCTTCACCAGCCAAAAAATCGCAAGAGAGAACTTTGTAGGAGAAGCCATCTGCCTCGTCACTTCCTCAGTTTTTAGTGACAGCCACCCCTGAGTGGCTGGAAAAGTCCCTGCCTGGCTCGCCTTCCTGTTCCTTGGGGCCATGAAGTCAGAGTCCCCTGCGTGACATCACAGCACACCGGGCAAGGCAGCTCTGCAAATGCCCAGCCAGGGCACCCATAGAGCCCTGGCACAAGAAGAAGAAAACAGAGAGCAAAGGTGAGGGGTGGGATAGAAAAAGAAAACATCAACAAAAAAGGAAAGTGAGGCTTATTTCTGCTTTTCCTTTAACAGACTAGAGAGTCTCTCTTTAAATGTGACTCATCCAGGGCAATACTAGGCAGAGTTTCTTCTCTTAACACACCCTTGGCAATAGCAGTTCAGTTAGTCACTGACCGGGTATCAAGACGTCACCGGCCGGGATGCTGCGCCTCTAACTTGGTACAGAGTCCGCTAGCACTCCTTTACTCCGGAGAAGAGCAAGAGAGCAGAGAGGGGGCACGCCATCCCTCCCGAACAACTTTACCACCAACTACTGGCACCCGCACGCCAGCAGCCCATCTCCGCTCCCGCCGGTCACACCGAGCCCCGCTGCAGGACGCGCTCCATCTGTTCGCGCTCCCCGTGCAAGTGCGGCCGGTCCCGGGGCGCTCCCGGAGGCGCATCGGGGTCCGCCGAGCCGAGGATGGGGCACCGCTGGAGGCAGGACAGGGGCGACGCACAGGACAGGGGAGCCGGCTCCAGGGCACGCCGGAGTCCCTCACCTGGCTGCCGAGAGGGCGGGAGGGCGTCGAGGCTTCGAGGCGCGGGTCCGGGAGGCGAGGCGGCCGCACAGCGATGTCCGAGGAGCAGGTTAGCCGCTGTCACACGCACAGTGGAGTCGCCGAGAGCACAATGTGCGTTAGTCAGTGGCTCACCTGCTCCTGGAGGGTGACGGGGGGGCGGCGGGGCCCGCCTGCGGCACAGGAGACGCCGGGCAGCGCGAAGGATGGGGCGCGGGAGGGGGCAGCCCGGGCTCCGCGGCGCGTGGGGCTGCGGCTCCGCGCTCCCACCCCCGGGACGGGCCGGCCCGTGCGGCCCCGGGGCCGGCGGCGCCCCGCAGCTCCGGGACGGGGGATCCCTCCCCGGCGCGGCCGCCGCTCCTCACCTGCGCTCCCGCCGCCGCCGCCGCCGCCAACTTCTCGCTCTGCCCCGGCCCGGCCCACGCCGCGCGCCGCGGCCCCTCGCCCCGCCCCCCGCGCCGCTCCGGCCAATAGCGGCCCCGCGCGCCCGAGCGCCGGCCCCGCCCCCGCGCCGCTCCAGCCAATGGCGGCTCCGCCACCGCCCGCCGACGGGCGCGGGGGGGCGGGGCCTGGCGGGCGGGCGGCCCCCCCGCCCCCCCGGCGGTGACAGCGGCGGGCGCGGCGCGTTCGCTTCTGCACGTCGCTGCTGCTGCGGGGAGGAACCATTTGTACCTGTTGAGCCGCCTCCCGCTCACCCCGCCCCGCCGACCCCCGCCCTCCCCGCCCTCGCCGCCCCGCTCGGGCCGGCGGCCGCCGGCGGCGCCCCCCTGCCCTGCCGCCGCCGCCCGCGAGGAGCCCCTTCCCCACCGGACCCCCGTGGCCCCGGCAGCCGTCCCCCCCTCTCCCCTCCATCCCCTTTCCGCCCCCGCCGGAGCCCGGCCCATGGTACGGCCCGCCGGGGCCGTGCCATCAGGGCAGTGTCGGGGCGCACGTAGGCGGTGCGGGAGGGACGGGGCCAGGGGCGGGGGGAGAGTCGGGGTGTCCCCGGCCGCCCCCGCCGCTGCCCCTCTCCCGCCGCTGCATCAAATGTCACGGTGCCACAGTCGTTTTTTGCGTGTTTTCCCCTCTCCGTTGTTCTGTGCCGGGTTGGGCGTGTGGCGAACCCGAGCGCCCCTCGCAGTGCCGGGGGCGGAGGTGGTCCCGGGGTCTGCTTCCAGCAACTTCCCCCCAAAAAAGGGACGTGCAGTTGGAGGTTTTCTGTACAACCTCAGTACTGACAGCGCTCACCTTCTCATGGGGCGAGCGAGCTCCCGCCCATCATCCTGCAAGCCGCAGCCAAGCAAACGGCTGGATTACTGAAAATTTTAGTGCACCTCAAGGAAAATCTGCCAAGCACCAGAGACAGAGCTTTATGGATGGGCACAGCGCTGTCCCGTAGTGGGAAAAGCCTCGTTTGGAGACTCAGAGAGCCAGGCGTCGAGTCTGCAGGCTGGCTCCCATCCGCCTGAAGTCACACACACGGCCTCCTCGGATAGATCGGAAACCAGAGCGCGTCTGGGGGACCGGGCACATTTGTTGTGACCCCCTCGGTTCATTGGTACTGCTGTTGGGCAAGAAAGAACACTTCAGGTGCAGATGTGGCCACTGACCAAACAGCAGGCACACACCCCATCCCTGGTGAACTGATGAGGCACGCTGTCCAGCAAAAGGCATCAGCTCTGCATCCCTTGTGAAAATTTCTTCGGCATCAGCTGTCCCGGCTCCGAAGGGTGTTTTGCAATCTGGAGCAAGATTCGGAAGCAAAACCCAGCGTGGGCTCCCTGATAGCTGGTGCTAATTCCCCATGGAAAGGATTTCCTTACGCGTTCTGCTGGAGTGCTCTAACACTCATCCTTTAACACTCATCCGTGGCTCTGCTCTCCCACTGCCTGTGTGGAGGGGGATGGGGGAACAGCCCCTCTTCTGCGTGACAGCCCGCACAATGACAGGCTGTCTCTGTTGTCATTTTGTGTGCATGCTGTGTGCGGGGGGGTTGTTTTTACACAGCAGCCGTAGGGGAAAAGTCACGTATTTTACATCTTCCCCAGCACAGGGCTGGTGTCTGGATTGGAGAGAAATCGTCCACAGAGCACACTGACCTCTCCACCCTCCGGGTGTGAGCCAACGCAAAAGAAGGCACGGCCATGGAAAATACTCTTTTTTTAAAAATAGGTATTTTTGTGGGAAGTAACATGGCTGGGTACTGCCCTGACACCTCCTTGCCAGCACTGCTGCTTCTGCCAGCTACTCTATAGGGTACAGGCTACACGTGCTGTTGGCTCCTGTGCTCCACCAAGTCCCTCTTCTTCCAGACACTACTATACATTCCAGGTTTAACTAAAAAAAAAGAATATATATATATATATATATAATTCAATCCTTCTCTTGACTGTAAGCACACTGGGAAGGAGTGTGTTTTGAAGCGGTGCTGGCACAGCCAAGCTCTGGATGTTGCTGGGACCCCCCTGCCATCCGGCCTGGAGCAGGGCCTGTGCGGAGCCAGCCGGGCGCAGGCAGGCGGAGGATGGGGATGGGTGCGCTGCTGTGGTGGGCAAAGCTCTCCTGCACCCCGAGCAAAGGGCACAGGGGCCCTCACTCTGCAGGTGCCATCGTCCAGATCTTTAAAGGAACAGCGAGAGCACAGCGAGGCTCACACGATGGTTACTATTGCCCTGGCAAGGTCCTGGGCCCACGGGCCTCACTGCAGCGCTGGTGGGTTTGCCCTCAGCCCCCGCTCCCCCTCCAGCTCCAAACAAGTCCGTGGCTCAGCCTTTAATCTCTGGGATGAAATGTCCTGCTGACACGGCCGGTGCTGTCCCAGGGAGAGCTCCCGCTTATCCCAGCCCTGCAGCTCTTCCCTTTGTTCCCAGCTGGCTTTCATTCCCCGCGGCGGTGCCGGAGCCCGATGTGTGCAGTGACAGGGGAGCGCTGCCCTGCGTGCCGCCTCCGTGCGGTGCCAGGGCCGCTCTGGACTCGGGAGGAATCCCAACGGGGAAACATGCCCCCAGTCCTATCCCTGCAGGCTGGCACACCCCGCATGAACTGACTGGCAAGTAAGAAGTTGTCTCTGCGCGCAGACCTTGCCCTCTCCAAGACGAGGCAGTGCGTGCTCGCCGGCTGAGGCAGCGCCAGGGATTTCCCGCCCTGATCCCTCCTGCCTCGCCCCTCTTCCAGGCCCCGAGCGGGCAGGCAGCAGCAAGGCTGGCTTCGCTCCGCTCTGTGTTCTCTGGAAAAGGAGCTTGTTTTCTCGCCGGCCCCTGACTGATTCCTGACAATGCCCCGAGTGTCTGCGAGGACACGCCGTTAGCTGTGGGTCACGTCCGCCCGCAATCAGAGCCGGGCTGCGCCCCCCGTGCCGGCGGACAGAGCCCCACGGCTGAGGGAACAGCGCGAATCCGGCCCTTCCTCCTCTACGTGCCTGCGCTCACCCAGCGCCACGGGAACACTTGGGTCGGGCCCAGCCTCCAGCACTTAGAGGCGAAAAAAAACCCGCGGCGGTCTGCGAGAGATTATTTGGCCCTGATCCGTGTCCTCACGGGCCGGACCGGGCTGTGCCAGGATGCTCCCGGCCCCGAGAGACGGCGCCCGACGGAGCGGAATGGAGCGTCCCGCGAGCGCGGCCCCGCGCTGGCCTCGGCGGCCTTTGCGCCCCGCTTTCCCCCCATAGAGCTTGGAGACAGCGGCGGAGGGATGCCGGCCACCCCTGCCAAGCCCTTTTCCTCGGAGCGGCAGGAGCGGGAACAGCGCGGCGCTGCCCTGTCCTCCCGCGGCCCCGCAGTGGTACAGCCCGCGCGTCCCCTCCGCAATGGTTCATCCCCGCGGCCGATTTCCTCCCCCTCCCGTCACCCGAATGGTTCGTCCCGCCCCATTCCCCCCCCGCCGCACGCGCAGTGGTTCCGCCCGCTGCCGGCCCGTGACCCGCCAGTGTTTCCACAGCGCTTCCGGGGGAGCGGCGGCCGCGGGGTCCCGGGTCTGAGCCAGCGCCGGGCGGCTCCTGGCCGGGATGTGAGCGCCGGGGCTGCTCCTCGGTGAGTGCCCGGGGCGAGCAGGAGGTGGAGGGGCCCCGCGAGGGCGGGCTGGTGGGAGCCGGGCCCTGGGAGTTGGCGGAGCGGCCGCCTCCCGCCCGGCGGGCTGCCCCGGTGCTTTAGTGTCGTTCCTATAAACAACAACGACGACAGCGTGTTTATTGGGTTGTTTTCCGGCGGGGGGGCGGCCCCGAGTCGGGCAGTCCCCGGGGGCTCCTGGGATTCCCGTGTTGGATCCCGCGGGATGCAAAGGGCCGAGCGGGCTGGGGAGCCATCCCGCTGCCTTTGCTGAGGCAAAGACCTAAATAAATGTACTAACTAGGTGTATAAATATAGTAAGGGTACTAAACAAAACCCTAAACGTTTCCAGCGTGTTGTGTCCGCGCCTTTCCCTTTTCCCCCCTCCCTCTTCCCACCCATTCCCATTCCCGCTGTTTGTGGTGCACACACGGGTCTTGGAGAAGTTATCAGCTATTTCAGCTTTTTTTTTTTTTTTTTTTTTTTTTTTTTTTTTTTTTTTTGGCCTTTTTTTTTTTCCAATTTAATCGTGTATTATCTTATCACAAGGCCACGTTTAGGCTTAAAAACTTTGCCTTGAGTGACCTATACTTACGAGGAGGTTCCCAGTTGTGTCTCTGGTGCCCCACGTTTGGGGACAGTGGGGTGGGGGGGACTTCTGTGGTTTTGTTTGCTGATTTCCCTGCAGGTTGTTGTCATGTAGTGTGTTGCTGGTTTGTTTCAGGGATGTCTGCTGTGTTATTTCCTTTCCTGTAGGTCGGTGGGCCTCCCTCCATAGGGCTGTGCACAGAATGTAAAAGGGTGTGAGCTTTTTATTGGAGTTTTCTTGTTTGTTTGGGTTTGTCGGTTTTTGTTGTGGTTTTTTTCTTCTCCCACAGTCATGCCCATAAACAGCAGGGGAAGCTGTAGCTAAAAATGGGACTGGTGTGAAAGACTGATGCTGAAAGGGAACTCGCCAGTAAGGGTGACTCTTCCTAGGAAAAGAGGCCTGTTAAGAAAGAGGAGGATGTGCAGAGTTGGAGAGTAGTTAATTGGCAGCTGGAAGCAGAACCAGTGGCAAGGAATTGGAGGCTGGGAATTCCACAGAGCATTGCTGCTGCTTTGAATACAGAGGTACAAAATGCTCAGCTGCCCCTCTGGGTAAGATGCTGTACTTTAGAAGTGCTTTTGCAAAGACTCTGTGTTGCTTTGTTTGCATTACAAGTTCCCCAAAGAGTGCAGTGTCAGCTCCTGAGGAAGCTTTGGTGGACAGTTTTCATCCTGGAATTCAGGGTGGCTGAATTTAGGGCAGGGCTAGGTTGGGTGGCAGATAAGCATTTGCTTACCTACCCCAGGGTTAATTTTCTGTGACTTATCTATTAAGTTCTCAGGTGCTTCCACTTAAATTATTGCATAGGCAGTTCTGATAGTGGTATTTAAGAGTTAAATTTTTTTTGGTAACTTAAACAAGGATCTAAATTTAGATTTAGGGGACTTTTTTAAACCTCCCTGTGCATGCTAGTTTGGCAGTGCAGGACTCTGGGCTGTAGGAGTGTCTTGTTAATCTGAATTATTTCCCTGCCAAGTTGTCTTAATTTACCTTTGGAATGTGGTGATGGCTGATAGTAGTCACACCATAACCGGATTTTTTCCAACTGGGTACAACAATGATTTTGACAACTTTTATTTTCTTTTTGTTGACTGTAAGATATGAAATTGGAAACAAAGTTAAATTATTTCTGATGTGTGACATTGCTTTTCTGGAGAGAACTAAATTTTTTAGTTGGTTTGGGGAAAAAAACAAAACCAAGAAAAATCCACAACCAAAATCCCTTCCCCCCAGTGAAGCAGATGTGCCAATGAGACCTGAAAGCCCATATGTTTGAAAATTTAGTAAGTTTAAATCTAGTTATAAGGGTCCTTAGAACATGATGTCTCAGTAGTGGCCCATGAAATTAGATCAGCATTCAAAACCACCCTGTGAGAAAATTCTGTGAGAAACCTTTCTTTGCCTGTGAATAATCCTGAGTGTTACCCAAGCAGATGAAAGTAAATGCCTTCTGTAGTAGCCCTTCTGTTTCTAAAAAATGTAGAAGCTACATATGAAGTTGGTGGAGGAGGAGCTGGGCTGGTGCCAGGAGGGAAAGTGCCCGTGGCTGGGAGAGGCACTCGCTGTTGTAGCAGCTCTGTGGGCTTCGTGTCAGGTGAGATGAAGCTCCGGTGCCTCCTGTGCTTGCCTTCTCACTGGAACATACTCAAAGGATGTTAAAATACTGATTGTTGGTAATGCATAAGGACTTGAGTTAAAAAAGCTAAATGTTTGCTGAAGTGCTTGTTTGATAAACACTTGTTCTGGAGGAAGCACTTAATCTTCTCTGTTGTTGAAGCCAACAAAAAACCCTGTTGCTAGTAGAGCTTGAAGAAAGCATTTGTAATTGCTCTTTGATTGTACTGTTAAAATGACTTGAGGCATCTCTGTGTAAAAAGGTAATCTGTCTTAATAGCAGAGCTTGGGCTTAAGGACACAGCTCTGTGAGCAAACCCGATTTGGCCTCACTGAGGTTGTGTCTTGGGGAAGGAAAGCACTGGTGCGAGTAGAGTGATCAAACACCTGCCATGCACCCGTTGCTTCTGTGGTTTAATGTTTGTTTGGGGTATTCTAAATGAGAATTTGAAAACAGAGGGGTGTTAAGGAGGAGGACAGTGCCTGTCTGCAACCAGCCCTGTGTGCAGGCTGTAATCCGGACACGGGATAGATGTGCTGTGCGGGTGGATGATGCACCTGCCCAAGGAGCTGGAGTGGGGTTTGCAATAAGCATCAGTGCTGTGAGTGGAAGAGTACAAGACAAGGGATCTCTGGCCAGATTACCCTGCATCTGTGTTCCATCCTAAATTCCTCTGAATAAACTTACAAAGTGGGATGCAGCAGGGAGGATTGGTGCATGTGAGAGCTGCTTGCAGCTGAAGGGCTGTATGGAGAGTAGTGCACACCATGGGATTTTCCAAGTGACCAAGCAGCGAGGGGTTGGGTACAGCCACGAGGACATGTCCTTCACACCCCCAAAATTAAGAGCAGCTGTAGTTGCCTGAGTCAAATGGCCTTCAGGGATAACGGTTGCTTTTTAGCAATCTGGCCTTTTGTGTTACAGAAGTGTAAAGGTTTGCCCTGAAGGAAAGATTGCCATCCCCTCCTTAACCAAACTTCTTGGTTAATATAATAAAAATGCTTTCCATCTATTTTGTATTTGCTAGTTCTGGCTCAGGGGTTTAGGAAAATTCTGATGTTGTAAGTGCTGGAGAAAATGGGGCTTTGCACAGGTGGGTGAACTCTCTGAAATGTATCGTGAATGTGTTTGTGTTTCACAGTGGCAATTTGTTTGAAATGCCTCCCATAAAAAAAAAAAAAAAACCAACAACTTGGAAATGCTGCTTATTGTTCTTAAAAAATAGAAGGAGCCTCTCTCACTAGGTGTATAGTCAACCATGGTTTCCCTCTTTTTTTCTTAAGAGCAGCTGCCTGATTTGGAAAAGGTTGTTTGTAAAGTAGTACTTGTGATGTGCTTAGAAATCTCAAATTCAATTCATCTCTTCACTGCTTGGTTTCTCCTTGTCAGTTTCCAGCTATCCACAAAGCAGACTTTTTTTTCTGACAGGATTTGGAGACTTGATTGTTTGCTGCAATACCAGATCTTCTTTAACTTGGATTTTTGCCTCTGAGCAAAGTACAAGCTTGCATTTGCAGCATAAATATGTCAGTTTAGATTGTCAAGTCACAAGTGCTGATTTGTTCGCCTCTGTGCCTAAAGGATAGCTTTCCATGGGGTAGCAAGGCAAAAATATCACGGGTAGTTGTTTTATTCACTACAGTGAAGAAATGCATGCTGTTTGGAAATGTAGCTGAGTGTTTGTTGGTCAGAACTGTGGCTTGTAGGAATCACTTTTTGAAACAAAGATCTTTTCCACCCTGTGCTTATTGCTTTGTTTTAAGGAAGACTGGAGAGCAGGGAAACGAAGGTAATGGCCACAATGAAGTGGAGGCTTCTCCCTGGTTTTTACTTGCCGTGGTTTTGGTTGGCCTCCATCATCCTCGGTGGCTCAGGAGGGCTGTGGCTGGCTGGGTGTGGCAGTGACAGGTCAGCAGGAACCCGCTCCAATCCCACAAGGTGCCCATGGAGAAGTAACTCAGGTTCTGCACAGCATCCAAATACACGGATGGAACACGTGCCTGCCCCTGCCCTGCTGGGGAACTGGTGCTGCCAGTCCTTCCCTTTGTGTGTCCTGCCTGTCACGTCACCACAGATTTTGCACTGCTGTAGCTAACTGAGCTTTTTGGGAGGATATTATATAATTGAGTTTCAGTGTGAATAATTCATACATACGCACTGCTGAAACTTGAAAAATTCCGGGTGTTCCTTTGTATTTTTTCAGTTGCATCATAGAGTGACTGGCTTTTGAGGAGTCTGTGTATTTTCAGCCAACATGAATTGTTTTTAAACAGTTTTTTAAACACTCCTGTTAACAGGCACAAATTTAGCTAAAGATATCAACCTCTCTTTAGGCAAGATTCTTACTGAAGTTAGGAAAAATCTTTACAAAAACTTAATTGTGTTGAAGCTCAATCTTATTTCTATTTAGTTTGTTGGGGTTTTTTTCCCTGAGCACTGAAGACTCCATTTGTAATTTGGTCTAGTTTAGTAGAACCTATGTTTTTAAGGCTCCCTGGTGCAGAGCTGGGCTATGTGGCTTAAAGAGGGAGTGTGCAAGCAAAGGTACAGATCAAGAGCACTTGAATAAAACATAATGTTTTGTTCCAAAAAATCTCTTAATATGCAAGATATGTAATGGGGAACAGGGAGAGTGGGAGAAGAGCACCTGATTGAAACTTCTTTACCACATTTATAAAAGATTTTTTTTTTCATTTTGAGACATGACACCTAGCTTTAAGTGTCTGTTAATTATATATTTTCATTACTTGCTTATAGAAGCTTGCCAGGGGTCTGTCTGCCTTAATGCTTTGTAGCATTATGTGTTAAAAGCTCTGATTTAATTGTCATTATGAATTTGGATCATGCAACATCTCCCAGTATCTGTCAGTTTTACTGCCAGTCTGTGCTGATGCACAGCAATTAATGTGATTGCATTAATATGCACTAAATCAGGTCTTATCTCTTCCACGGAATAATGGTTGGGGGGTCTGGTTGGGGGGTCTTCAACTTCTCTATTTCATGACTGAGCTGTGCAAAGGCTTTTTTTTTTTTTTTTTTTTTTTTCTCCTGCAATAAAGGACCTAAACTACATAATCTTTATTCTTCTTTTCAATCAGGCAAGATGGAGTATTTTGATTTAAAACACATGTTGTCATCCTGTTAGGCTTTGTTCAAAGGGCCTCTGGTCCCTTCAGTTTTGCAGTGAATTGCTGGTCCATGGGATGGTTTTAGTGTTTGTAGGCTTTCTATTGCTATTGTCAGTGGGGAGTTCTGGTTATACCTTTTGCTGCCATCCAGGAGCCCAAGACAAAGCTGAATCTCTCACCTGCAGTGATTTTCACAAGCAGCTGGTTTCATCCAGCTCAGCAGGGCTGTGAAACCTCACAGCTGTAACCACCTCTGAACTGGGACTGGGAAACCTACTCAGAGAGCAATGTGTAGGACAGCAGTGTCCCTTCTCCCACTCAGGTCTCTGCAGATGTGTGGGATGCCCTGTGCCAGCCTGGTGCCTGCCCTGCTGCTGTAGGTGCCTCCCTGAGCCGTGTTGCCCTGCAGGGATTCCCATGTCCCGCCATGGATGAGGACAGCCAGGATGAGCTGATCAACAAGAACGCTGCTCTGGGAAAGGGCAAAAGGCAATGTCTCGCCCTCCTCAGCGAAACAGGTAAGGGCAGCCTCTCTGCACGGGCACCTTTCTGCTTTGAGGTTGCAGAACCTATTCATTTACCCTTAAAAGGCTGGTAAAGAGGTGTTTGTGGCTATTTGTCACCTTTTTCCTGACTATTTTTGTTTCACTTTGCTTCATAGCTTGTGTGTATCAGACTGCTGGCATGCTTCCCTGGAGTTTCTCCAGATGGGCAGCTTGATACCACTGTGGAAATTTGGGAGTTCATTTCATCCATAATGGCATGATTAGGGGCTCTGGTACCTGTTCTGCCTGTCTGCATCAAATAGCTATTTCCTCTACTCTTCTTTTTTTTAAGAAAGCAATGGTGGAAATAGCTGGGATTCAGAAGATGATACTGGTAGTGAAGAGGAAGATAATGACACTGAGGAAGAGGGAGGTGAGGAGGACAAGGAAGAAAGTGAAGATGAAGAATTAGAAGGTAAGGTCTGTTCATGTGCCTTAACAGGCATTTTTTAATAACTGAGGAAGAGCAAGATGAAAGCTGTTCCTCCAGAAACTAACAGTGAAATGTAAATCCTGCTATTTCAGACTGATGCCAAAACCCTACAGTAATAAACAAGTAACAGTGCCCAATTTCTAAGCTTTTAAAGCATTTGCATGTTTGAAGACTATCTGCTAATCAAAGCAGTGGAGTTGTAGTCAGCAGGAGTGAGCTCTGCCCCAGCATGAGGAGGAAAAAGTCAAAGTTGCAGCAATGGCTTATGCTGTTTTTTCATTTATGAAAAGCATGTTTGTTAGTTTGCTTTGGCATGGGGCTCTAAAGTGAATGTTGTAATGGGGAATTCTGGAAATAAGTTGTTACTGCTCTAATACCTAGGGAGGATGGAAGATTAATTTTTCTTTGAAAAAGGTGTGTGGATGTTATTTGAATTTTTTAATTTTACTGAAAACATACTCTGGAGATACATATTCTTCTGAAACTGCTATGCTCCAGTTAATATTTGGACAGACAAAAATAGATTTTTATCAGATCCAAAGCTTGTTGAGAAGGCAAGAGCACAATTTTCCAAGTTACTAGTCAAACTGATTTGAACACAGACTAAAAAATTGATGCTAGGTGCCAAAAAGCTTTTTTAATGCATCCTTCAGAGTATACTTTGTTATGTCCAGACAGGAGAATTCAGTAGAAAAGAAAAGGGCCCCATTCTCATTTAAGAAAAAAAAAAAAAGCAGCCCAACGACAACCACCTCCAGTCCTCCCTCAAAGTGAGTAGGGTTTTAGGTACTTTTTGTTGCTTCTTGAAAATATCAGCTTCATTCACAGGTTTTAGGGAAAGACTAACATATCTTTGTATTTTGGTCTAAAAATAACAATACCTTTCAACAATATGTGCTGAGTGTTTAATGTTACTCAAAACCAAGCTTCTTTAAGCAGTCTCTAAGGCCCTGAGATCCCTTGGCTCACAAAATCATATTTTACCGGTGAAATCTTTCATTTGCTGTTCTGCAGTAGAGTGTGTTGCTGCTGCTTTTCCTCTGGAATTTCTCTTAGAAAAACAAAAGTTGGGTACATGCTAACTTTATTTTTTAACTTCATTGTTCAGCGATAGCCTGATATATCTTAACTGTCTTGTTTAGATAATCTTTTGCTTTTCTGATGTCTGTGCTTTGCAAGACTACACACATTATCAGGCTTTATTTTTCACCAGAGTAATCCATTGCTTTTTAGTGAAGGGATTTAGAAAGCAAGAAAACAGCAAAAATTATTGCCTTCAACTGGGCAGGCTGTGCTTGAGCCCTGCAGCCTCATAAAATAAGCTTACTTGGAATTTTCTGTGAACTGGAGCTCTATCCTGCCCACCCCCTCTGCCCTCATTGCTGAAGCCCTGCAGCACACACAAGCTGGTTTTTATCTCTCACTTCTTAAGATTGCGAAGATGATGATGAAGAAGAGGAAGAGGAGGAAGAAAGTGAGGCCATGGTGGAAGGAATGACTGATTCTTTGAAATCAGAGCCACACTTGAATGGAGTGAGCCTCTCCTCCGATGAGGATAGTGAGAACTGCCCCATTTGCCTCAACACATTTAGGGATCAGGCTGTTGGGACCCCTGAGAACTGCTCCCATTACTTCTGCTTGGACTGCATTGTGGAGTGGTCTAAGGTGAGTGTTTTGTCTGTGATGTCCTGTGGCCTTCTGGTGTGCTCTGCTCTGATCTATCTGTGATCATGCTGTTGTGCTGTAACGAGAACAAAACACTGTAATATTGATATTTGCTTTCTTAAGCTTTTTTAAACAGACTTGGGTTACTGCTCTGTTTGCAGGATTCATGTTGGAAGTTTGGATCTGTTTTTCTTGTACCTATCCTGATTTTCTCTATTTTCTGCACGTTGTAAGGTCAAAAGCAAGTGTGTTTGTTCTTTTGGCTTTTAAATTTGAGACATTGATTTTTCTCTATGCTTGGATGCATATATATATTATATATGTTTATCTATAGATCTGTCTTTATCTTTTCTTGAATTCTATATTGTGATCATTGGACTGGGATCTGTTGCCTCAAGCCTGAACATCTAAGCATAGAAAAGATGTAAAAGAATACTGCCAATCAGCAGCTTGCTCTGAATTCAGTTTTCATTCAGAGTTTCTTGCTACCTGTGTAGCTCCCATAGTCATAATCTAGGGTGAGAGTTAAAACAAAATTTACAGCGCAGGCAGCAGTAGCAATGGTGATTAAATTTCTTAAAAAGCAAATAAATTGCTCTTGTGAATATATTTGTAAACTGTTTCTAGTTGCTCATTTGTCCAAAGGAAAGTAAATGCCTTAAAACATGAGCACTATTTCAAGGCAGTGTTTGGAAGAACTTTAATGTTGCTTTGGCAATTGAATAATAATTAAATTGCTTCAGTAAAATAAATGCTTCTCTACAAATGCGTGGTTTCTCTGATAGAACATGTTGTTTGTAAACCAGATAAGTCAGTTTTAAGTATTTAAAATGTCAAGATCAATAGCTGTTAAAATGACTGCTACATTAATTTAATGCTTATTACATTAATAATTTAAGATTTCTTTTTAAAAATTGAATAAAGTGATGCACTTATTAACTGCATTGGGAATTTTTTTTTTCCTAGAATGCAAATTCCTGTCCAGTGGATCGAATCCTCTTTAATTACATTAACATTCGGGCACATTTTGGTGGTAAAATCTTAAAAAAGGTAAGCCTTTTACTGGAGCAAGCAACCAGGCCATTTGGCACAAAATTGTTATTCAAAAGTTTACCCTTCTAGGGTGTTTATGTAATACTTGATATCTGAATGAATGACTTCTTTTCTATTTCGAAATTGCCTTTTAAGGGGCTGTGACAATTTTTCTTCCTTAATCTTATTTCCTGCAATATTGTGTTGTGGTGTCTTTGTGGGGGTAGAAAAAAGAACGTTTTTCATAACTGCCTGTTTTGTATAATGAACATTTGACTGAAAACTGTTCTGCATGGATAAGCCTGTCCACATGTGGAAAGTGCCCTGCATGCTTCAGCTGCTGTTATAGGATGAATAGGAATAATCTAGATTATCCATGATCTCTTCTTAGGAATGCTGTGTAGCAGTTGGGTTTGTAAGGGGAGACACAAGGCAGTAGGAGAACCCTGAAAGGCACTGCTTGAGTGTGCTGGTAGTTGCTCACAAAAGGACATCGAAGAGTTGTCATTGCTCTTAATTGCTATCAGAAAGATGATGGTTTCCAGGGGACATTTAGGGGTTTGATGCTTTCTTTTCATAAACTGATGGTTTATTACTGTTTGCATTTTAACAGAAGTGAGAATTAACACTGAAGTAATACAGGGGTCAGCAATGTTTGCTCTCTTTTGTAGTCTCGTTTTTGGCATCTTTTTTTTAGTTGACTACTTTTGATCTTATTTTTAGTTTGGTTTTTTAATTTTTGTTTTGCCTATTCTTAAAATGCAGTTCTGTATAGTCATTGGTGTCTGTAGACAACTTAAATAGATGTTGTCAGGCATTTCATCATGCCCTAGATGTACTGAATGAACTAAGTGAAGGTTCTGGTGTGTAACAGCCATTTTGGTTCGTTCACTTCTAGATTTTGCTGCAGGTACTACTGTTAGTGTGATGATGGATTTTAAAAAGTGCCACATTCTGCATAAACTGTGAATCCCTGTTCTGTTTAGGTTCCAGTTGAGAACACGAAAACTCAGGGTACTGATGGAGAGGATGATCCAACGTTCTGTGAGGTGTGTGGCAGGAGTGACCGTGAGGATCGCCTGCTGCTCTGCGATGGCTGTGATGCAGGGTGAGAGGCTGAAATGAACACAGCACCTGCATGGTTGCACATGGCTGGAGTTTGCTCCACAGGCACTGTCTGGTTTGCAGGCTGCCCCTTGCTGCTCTCTTCAGGCTCGTCATGTGGCCAGCCGTGTACCCATGTGTTGTAGTGCAGACTTGCATCCCCATGATGTGATGGATCTTTTTGTGGTCATTTAGCAATGTATGTGTGGAGAGTCCTGCACACATCAAGGCTGCAGGCCACGAAACAGATGACTGTGCCTTCAAGTGATGAAGGTGTTTGTGCTCATCCATGCAACATCTGGGTGTGTGAGGGGTAGAACCTTACATCCTTTATGTCTCCTTGAGGAGAGCATGCATGACTTGTCCCAAGTGACTGGGCATTACTGCTGTGCAAGAGAATGCTTAAGATTCACAATTTTGTGAAATGTTGAGGATTTTCTTTACAGTCACAGCTCTCTTACTCTTGCTTACTTCTGTCTCTACCCCCTCCTTGATTAATAAAACAAATGTTTAAGTAGAGTCATGAATATATTTGAACACAACTTTAGCCCTACAGTTTTCTGCTAGAATTTAAAGCCCTTGGGCTGCTTAATCAGTCTTCTAGCATTGTCAGTTTGAAGATGTCAAAAGTTACCCATTGAACAAAGAGAGATGCTAGCAATGAGTATGTAAAATAAGCTTTCAAAAATTACTTCTAGCAAGCTAACTAGACATCTGGTAATTCTAGTTTTTCCTTTGTGTTCTGTGTCCATATACACTGTCCATACACGCATATACACTGATTCATCTTCTGGGAAAAAGACAAAATCAGGAACACTAAAGGTTGTTAAGAGTATCATCAGAACACTGAGTTTAAAATATTAAGCCAAAACAGTGTTTCATAGATCTCATCTTTAAGTTCTTTCTGAATTTCCATAAACCTGTCTCAGCTAGGGTATTGCTTCAGATTTTACTTTGTGATCTCCCAACATTACTATAATTTTTTAAAATATATTGTTATTTCTAGTTTGATACAGGTATTTGATTTTTGTCTTCTTTTCCTGAAGTAAGTTCTTTATATATACTTGATTTCTAGAGTTAGCACTTCCAGAAGCACATCTTGGAAAAAGAACTTGCCATCTTTACTAGCTCTCCATGGGTGAGATTAACTCTAGAAAAGTGTAGAATAGCTTGCTTCAACTGCTTATAAGTACGAGTGCTGTTAATATTGTGTTGGTTCTCAGGAAGCCGATGTTGTTTCCTGATTGCCTCTCTCCAGCACCTCTGTACTTCTCCTGCCACTATCAGTTTTGGCTCTGCACATTTCTTGCAGCTTGGGTTCAAATGGCAGGTGATTCACCACAGCATGAGGGGAAATGCTCAGTTTTCTGAGGTTTTTTTGAGCCTTAAGTGATGAAAATACCATCTAGAACTGAAGATCCTTGAATAACTATCAGGTAACATTGTTTCTCTGCAGTTTGGTAGAAGTGGATGCGTAAACCATCGTCTCAGGCTTAAGAAAATGAGTCTGCCTTATGTAGCATTGCA
The DNA here is from genome assembly GCF_965231275.1 of Zosterops lateralis. Classification (NCBI taxonomy): domain Eukaryota; kingdom Metazoa; phylum Chordata; class Aves; order Passeriformes; family Zosteropidae; genus Zosterops; species Zosterops lateralis. The sequence goes on from NC_139761.1 coordinate 45,162,138, forward strand.
TAGAGGTAAAATGCTGTCTTCCTTTGGTCAGGAGCATATTGTTTGATTTTTTTTTTTTTTTTTTTTTCTCAAGGTATCACATGGAATGCCTTAATCCTCCTCTGAGTGAAGTCCCTGTAGATGAATGGTTCTGCCCCGCCTGTGCCCCCATGGGTGCCAATGGTGCTGCAGGTAAGGATTTTGTAGTAGCCAGTCAAAGTAAATATTTTTCTCCCGAGTTAGATAATGTGAATCATGTGGTATTCTGAAGATGTGCTTAACCTCCTGGTTTTATCTGTTTCAAATAATTGTTTTGATAAGCATTCTCTCTTGAACCTTAAGATTAGACTTGAACTCTTGACTGATGAGAGGATCTTGTTTATGAAGATTTTCATCTGCAGTTACAACCTGTGGAGTTGCTTCTTGTAAGCATCCTTTAACCTTTCCAAGGCAATCCCAGCACCCCACAGACTGCACTGTGTTACATTGGAAAGAATTTATTAGTGTCCTGACCTCAGATTGCGAAGGTAGCAGCAATTTCTGTTACCTAGAACAGCGTTATACTGTGTGACTGAAGCAGTGGTGTCTCTGCTCATTTCCTGTCCAGAGGGTAATGGCTGCCTGCAGAGGTGATTGGTTTAAGAAAGGGAATGCTGGCTTTTTTTTGTCTGAAATTCTTTAAATTATTTCACCTGTAGAAAGACAAGTAACCTCAGGCTGTTCTCTTTCAAGATGCAGATCATGTCAGTGAGGAAGAGGTGGCCGCCCTGATGGCCGATGTTGTCCCCACCACCAGTAGGCTCCGCCCTCACGTCCGAACCCGCGCCATAGCCAGGACTCGGCAGAGCGAGCGCGTCCGCGCCACGGTGAACAGGAACCGCATAACAACGGCACAGCAAATCCGGGTATCCACGGGGTTTCTGAGGGAGCCTCTGCACAGCCCTGGGCAGGACTTACTCAAATAAGTCCCCATTTCAGTAGCTCAGCTGTCTGTGTTGACTGTCCATGGCACAGTGGTTAGTAGTTGAGGAGCTCTTTTAATCTGAGATGTACAACATGTGTAAATGGAGTACTGAACATGACCAAGGTGCTCTATTTGAAATGCTGCAGCAACTTCCTCTCTTAGCCTGCATTTTTATCATCCCTGGTGTGAGCAAAATTGTATTTTTATTCCTAGTGGCTATTAATACAAAGTTTATTCACCACTTCTCATTTTTTAGCATGTTTATTTGACAGTTGTTTCTTTTTTCCTTTGTCCTCTTACCTCCTTGCCCATAGCAGTAGAACATGTTGACTGACTGCCCTCAGCCCAGCTGAAGAGAAAAAAATTCAAGGTTTCTGTGTTTGTGAAAATCAGTCTCTTGTTGGAAGAGGAAAGAACCAGATGTTAGTGTCCTCAATAATGTGGCCACATGAGTTCAAACACATTAACAGTACTAGAGAATCTATGCAGGAGAGTATCCCAAATACACAGGATCCATCTCTTACTGTATTAAGTATAGTTTGAGATAGCTGCCATGAACGAAGATCCAGCTCACCTTAAGCTTTATCACATTTTCCTTTGATTTAAGGACTTCCCAGAATGCTTTAGTAGTTGTTAAATTCATTATGTCCTCCATAATGGAGAAGATTTTGACTGTCAAACCCCACTGTCTCCAAACCCAGATGTTTCAATTTTAACTTTAGAAGAATTAGTAAAATAGAAAAGGTTGATTAATTATTTGATGCATTGCTGTTAATCAATTACAACTGAGTAGTCAGAGCTATATGTTGAAAAAAAAATAAGGAGAGGAGAGTGTTGTTTGAAATGAAAGACTCTGCAAGGTAACTTGTTATTTTTCTTTCTTTTCTTATTTGTTGTTTTAAAAATCGTGTGGATTTTTAAAACACCTGTGGGTGAGAGGAATGGTGCCTGGGTACTTTACTATTCCATGGTAGTGTAATCCTGGGAACCCAGCACTTCCCATTCAAGAAGCTGTTCCTAGCTCCACTTCTCAATGTGCAGGGATGATTACAAGCTATATCTAGAAAGGCAGTGTTATTTATTGTCTTTGTCTCTGAACAAAAGTGCATCTTATTTTGGCTCATACCCTGAGTTGACTGAAGCATAATTCCACTGGTCGAGGGAGTGTAAACTGTTGTCCTCCAAGAGCGGTGAGAAGCTGGGAGTGTGCATGTAACTCTGAGGAAGACTGAAGAACAAGGTCCTTAATATGCCAGTCAGTAGATTAAAAAAGTGGCATAATTGCTTAACTGGCAGCTTGGTGATGTGAGGGGTTTCTTCATTTGAATCTCAAATCTATTTCTTTATCAGATGCTTTTATAAGTAAATGTTGCTGAGCTTTAGGTACCTGTATCATGTAACTTCTGATCCTCCCCACAGCATGTGCCGGGGTACCTCATGTCCTCTCTTCTGGATGAAACAATTGAGGCAGTTGTAGCAGGCCTGAACACAGCTGTCTACCAGCGTCCTCTGACACCACGTGCTCCTACCAGGCAGAAGAGGAAAACTGGTAAGGGCATCAGGCACCCCAGGGGAGCCTGAATCCTACAAAATACTGTACATCAGCTGTGTGCTGCCACACCTGCTCAGCTGTGGAGGTATCCCCCACGCATTGCTTCTTTCCCTATACCACCTCTGCCCAAAAGTGCTGTGAAAATGGTTTTTAAATGAATCCTTGTAACTTTTTGTGCTCCGCCATTAGTGGCGCTCTGTATGTCTCTTTGATCTGCTTTGTGTGTCATGGGAGGACAAAAAGGGGAGTACAGTGTGAAATATAGTGCCAACACTTAGTGCCAGAACTAAGATCATTGGTTTTTGTCCCATCAGGAAGGCGGAAGAAAGTAGGAGGCAAAAAAAGAACCCAGACAAAATCTGCTGGTGGGAAGAAGAGTTCAGGGGCACAGCTGAAGAGGCGCAAGCGTCTGACAAAGAAGAGAAGGGGAAAAAAGACGAGAGTAAGATCACATGTGAGTGAGTTTCTGCCAGTCAGTATCTGCCATTTGCAGTCCTCTGTAAAAGCACTATAACATGGGATTCAGTTGGAAGAAATGCCACCTTACAATCATAGCAGGCACATTTCTTTCTGGTGGGAGTCTGTTCAGAATGTGTCTAGAGTACTCCAGAAAGATGTTGTATGTGAAAGTGAATTGCAACTTCCAGACAGGCTTGCTGGCTTTGCTGACAATTCCTGTAGGGACTGTAGGGATCAGGTTGTAAAGCATGTCCTGCAGGCTTTACGTCTTGCCGTGCCATTCAGCTGTATTGTTTACTTGCTACTGATGCAAACTCAGTTAAAATTGCCAGCACCTATACTTTTTAATAGGTTGTGGATGTTTGTGGCTGTGTTGTTGCAAACCCAGCTTATCTGTAAGAGCTCTCAAAATTCCTTTCAGTTGTAAGTAGTGTTCTCTTGTAAATGACTCTGCAGAATACTCTGTACCAACTTGATTCTTTTTATCAGCTACTTTAACTAGAGTCTACATCTTAGAGCTAGAACTCTAGCATTTAATAAGGAACCAACAATTTTGAATTATTAAAGATTTTTAGAAGCTTAATTTATCTGGTCACATATCTGATACATGCAGTCTCTGTTTGAAGTGACATATAGGCCATAGTTACAAGTTTCATAAATGCTTCAAAACAAACATAGGCAATAAATGCATGCCACTTATGCTGCTGATGGTAGTAACCTGATGACTTTACACAGCCTAAATGAAGAATCTGGGGCTTCAAACACAAATTTACCTGCCCTAACATACAAATAACCTGATCTCTTTGTCTGTGCAGGGGAAGAAGGAGGTTACTACTCGTTCCCGTATTGCAAGAACCCTTGGGCTCAGTAAACCTGTGCGTGGGGCCTCACTTCCTTCCATATCCAAACCAATGGAGCCCTCGCTTGGGCTGATGAGAGCAGATATTGGTGCAGCGTCTCTCTCTGTGTTTGGAGATCCATATGAGTTAGATCCTTATGAAAGGTGAGAGATGTCTGGATTGTGATCAGGGACCTGGTAATTTAACAGGTGTTGGGTTGTTTGTACATACAGCTCCATGCAGAGTGTGAATCTCACATCTGAGGGCAGCTTTGGGTACACAGCCTATGATAACACATAATGGCCTGTTCTTTCTTTCCTTCTGGGCAGAGTTGCTAAACTTGTAAGGAATCAGCCTCCTCTAGTGTTTTTCTGAAATAATCAGCCTCTGATTATTTAAAAGAAAACTTTCAGTAAGATCTATGAGGCTCTTGAAAGCTTAGAATCTGAAGGAGTCTGGTCCATTGCTGTTGTTTATTTTAAGTGAAGGCAGCTATTTGGTATACAGTAAACACAAAATTAAATGAACCTCTGGAATCTTCCATGTTCTCCTTTTCTTACCTTCACTTTTCCAGACACTTCAAATTCAGGAGAAATCTTACTATGCCTTAGTTCATGTCACTCATAAACTTTGACTTTTTGGGGAGGGGGCGTCTGCAATTATTGTTGGTGAAATTTAGTTTTCCATTGAATATTTCTTTTTAATCCTTTCGTAGAAGACGAAAGGATCCATTTAACATTTTAGATTATTTTAATATACATTTGAATCAAGTTGCTCTATTTAAGCAGAACAGAAAATAAGTATATTGCACAAATATTTTTTAGTATATCATAATAAAACATACAGTGCTCTCTAACCACATCTGTCATAGCAGTATATCATCTTTTTGATGTGAAAAACATTTCAGACAATTTCAGGATTCATGTGTGTGTTTTATGACAGTAATGAAGAGGTTCCAGCAAATCCAGATTCGCCAGTGAGTGCCAAAAGGAGAGTTCTCTCCCAGTCAGCGCTGAGGTCTCACCGTCCTGTAGCTAGACCTGTTTCTGTGGGACTTCCTGGGTAAAAGTTCATTGTTATTTATTATTCTTAGTTGTCTAATGACCCTAACAAAAGAGTCAACCTAGTGATCATCCTTGTTTAACCCTTCTCTTACTCTGTCTTCTAAAAAGTACATGTGTGCATACATGCATACCTGCACAAGTGTAGATAAATAACCACAACAATTTGTGCAATAACCACAACAATTTGTGCAAGAATTCTTTTTTTGTGTTGAACACATACTCTTTCATCATACCTTTAACATTTCTGTTGAAATTTAAAATCAGTATTTTTTTCCCCTAATCTGACTCTTCTTACTTTGTTTTGTGACTATTTAGTAACCCCATTAGTATGTTTTAAATCCCCGTCTCATTAACCTGTAAAAAAACACTTGCTTCTTCGAGAAGGCTGGGGAATCCAATTGCACATCCTGAGGAGATGAGGGCTGTACCCATCTTACCCAGTTCTGCTGCTGTTTGTTTGAGCTCAGAAAATTGAGGAAAAGCTTTGTTTGATCCTGCAGTTTAACAGTTGCTTTGCTGTCTGTGTGTTGCAAGCCTGCCAAGGCTAGGGAGCCCTGGCTGCCCCCCACTGGCAGCCACAGTGAATTTTCAGGATTGAAGGGTAGGACACAGGGAATCAGGAGCATGATGAGAAGAAAAGGCGTGAGGGAAGTCACTGAGGCAGGTACCAACAGAGTCCCAGAAAACTGCAAGGCTAACAGAGCTGAAGAGACATGAAGGGAGCTCAGCTTAAGTGGTTAAAGGTGTGAAAGCTTTGCATAGCTGTGTTCTAATGCATCTGACTTATGAAGGTTGGTTTCTCAGCATTAAGGTAGTCTTATTTCTATGATGACTTAGATTATTTGTCTACCTTTCCCATTTCAGTCCTGAAAGGACTCTTTCAGGAAGCTTTCCCTGTCTTCAGAGTTATTTGAGTAACATATTGGTTAGAAGATAGAGCTGTTTAGGTGATACTCAGCTCTTCTAAAAGCTCCATTGGCCTGGGCTACACTGAGTTTCCTGGTCTAGCCTTAGCAGCTGATTCCTTTAGGAATCCCATTTTGTCTCTCTGTTGTATGTTATTACAGGTGTTTTAGTGTACATTATGTGAATGAGGTTTGTTTTGTTGTCATGCAGAAATTAAATGTAGCTCCCTCAAAGAGCTGGGTCCCTTTGGAAGTTTGTTTTTTAGCAAATTCAAAGGGAACAACCCCTCAAATCCCATCAACTCAAAAGCAAAGAATGAAAAACTAAAACCTCAAACACCAGAAACACCTTATTTCAAGAACTGAGAACTTAAACTATCTTCATACAATTGAGCAAAGCATGAAGGGGAGTGTTTGTGCTGTCCCATGTGTGGGAGCATTACAGTTGTTTTTCAGTGTAATTTCTGTATGCCATGCTCTTAGCTACCCCTACCAGTGGCACCTTGTGGTTAAACACTGGTTCAAGCTCTGTCAGGTTTTTTTTAGATGGAAGTGTAGGACTGAGGAATACATTTGTGTTTGTGATTTAGTGGGGGCAAGAGAAGCAGCTAGGATAGAAATATCTCTGAAGTGATAATTGGTGGTTTATCCTACAAAAATGCATTTTAAATGCACTGGAAAGTTATGATGTACAACACAGTGAGCACCAGCATTTGCTAACCAAAAGTCTCAGATAATGATTACTTTCTTATTTTGTGTTATTCCTGTGAGAAGTCAATAAAGACTTCACCTTCTGTTTGTCAGAGAAAGGTGGGGAGTGAATGACTCTAGTGAAGCCAAAACTACAAGTGAACTTCCCTGGCTGACCTCTGTTTATGCCCTTGACTTTGGTTTCTTTTTAATGTAATGTGTGTGTATAGAACAAGTGCTGTAAGAGTAAAGGAAATGTAACCCCTCTGAAACATGCAGAAGCAGTGTGCCTGCCTTGAGTCCTGATCAAGAAGCAGAAGCTGCTCCTGTGCCTGATCTGTTGGGAAGTATCCTGTCTGGACAGAGCCTTCTCATGATGAGCAGTTCAGATGTGGTCATCAACAGAGATGGTTCGCTGACAGCAAAGAAGGAAGGTAAAGACTTGGCACCTCACAGTGCTATTTGCCTCTTTGTTTCATCACATCTGCCCTGATCCTACAGGCTGTATAGCTTTAAGCTTAGGGATGCTCTTACTGAGCAGTGGAATATGTAGGATATAGTGGTAGCTGCCAACAGTAATCTGTTTTATAAGAGGGATGTTCTGAAGTAGTGTCGCTCGTCTGTGTTTAAATGCAGACCTGAGATGTTACTGGAGGATTTTAGTTTTAATACGTAACTTTCTTCTTTCAAATGAGTTGCACAGTGGTTTCATGCTTTGCTTTGTTATAAAAAATGTAGGACTGGATAGACCAGAGTTATCTTAGTACACAGTTTTTCTGGCATGTGTCATGCATTGCTGCCATGCCTGTGATCTGTACTTCAGTTTGAAGAGCAAGGTGAAGGACCTTGGCAAGAAATCTCTTTGCAAAAGCAGAGCTCTAAATATGTGCTATCATCTCCAGCTATGTCTTCCCTTGACATGGCATAACCTTAAAATAATCTATTAAAATTGAAACTCAGAGCTTTAGTCTTAAAATAAGTGCCTCTAACAGCCTCTGTTAGTCACTTCTGTCAATCAGCAAGTACAGGATAATAAGCACTAATCAGGTGATACCTACAGAACAGAATCGTGTATTTCCTAAATGTTAGTATTTGCTTCAGATGGGTTGTCTGGCACTAAACTGTGAGTATCTGACCAAAAGAACTACTGGACTTCCTTATTACTGTGTGGCATGTCTGCAAACCACAGTGGAACTTAAAATAATTAGCTCAGTACTTTGGTTAACATTGGCAGAAAAGTTCAGGATATGTCCTGAAAAGCTGAATTGTCTGTTTTTGTGCCATAGCTCCATTTCACAGAAAACCAGCGAGTGACTCGAGAGTGGAGGATGGTTCAGGGCACAGCACCCACCCGAGTACAGCGCTCTCAGGGACCACAGCAAGCAGCTCCATGGCCGGACCTTCCCTTTCCTCAGGCCTGAGTACTCGCTCCAGACCCTGCTCCTCAGGCTTGTTCCCCTTGCCTCCACCCTCACTGAGCAGGAGCGAGTCTGCAGCAAGCCCTGCACAGACTGCACTGGAAAAGACAACTGTAAAATCAGAATATTCAATGACACCCAGGTCTGTCCAGACTCAGAATACAGCCACTTTGAGCAGGCATGGCTCAAAGTTGGATGAAATGCCCAGATTTAATGGAAAATCTAAAAACTTTGTACCCACTGATTCATCTTCAAAGCCCCTGAGCTGTAACTTGAATTCTGGCTCAAAAGCTGTAACTGTGAGGCCACCAGTAAAACCACCTTCCCAGAGAATTGACATCTTTGAGCTTCCCAGGATACCAAAGATTAAAAAAGAAACCAGCAGCAAGCAGGTGGTGCCGGAACCTGCAGGAAGCCAAAGCTGTAATATCCCCAGCTCCTGTATAACCCAGCTGACTGGCAAAGAGAGCACTAATCAGCCAGGAAAGGGTAGCAGGGTGGAAAGTCAGAAGTCAAATTCCAAGGAACCGCAGCAGCAGACACGTCCAAGCGGGGTGTCTTTCTCCACCCATCCCGGCAGCTATAGTGGTTCATCGCTGCTGGGCACTTCGAGGGGAAAAGGCCCAGGCTCTTTTGAGAGTTTTAAAATCAATATTCCTGGGAACACAGGACATTCCAGCAGGCTGGCTAGCCCAGGATTTTGTAATACCTTCCGCCCTGTGGATGATGAAGTGCAGCAGAAGGAGAGTCCTTTGCCTCTTTTCTCTGTAAAGAAAAAGCAGGTCAAAAGTGAAATCTATGATCCCTTTGAGCCAACAGGATCAGACTCAAGTTCAGCAAACAGCAGTCCTGAAAGGCTTGGCTCAGGGATCCCACTAACTAATATCACCAGGACTATTTCCATTGAAAATCCAAAAGTTCAAACATTTCAAACTGTCCGTCGTTTCACCCCTTATAGGGTAGAAAATATATTTGAGTCTGGGACGGACTCTGACCTGCCATCTAGTAACACAGAGTCTCGTGATGATGTAACAGTAGCAAGCAGGATTGTAGAACAGATCTCTGATACAGAGGAACGAGACAATGTGGATGAGGCAGATGTGCTAAGCAGTCCTTGCACTTCGTCTGCTGTTAAGGAAATTTCTAATACAAAGTGTTTAAAGGAGGAAAGCACAGAAGGACCTAATGTATTCTTTAATGCTGAAGAATTGATTAGACCTAGTATTAATGTGAAAATAGAACCAGATAGTCCCTCAAAGAGTGACGGGCAGCAGGTCCAAAAGGTAGAACAAGTAGAGAGGCGATCACGTTCCAGATCCCGTTCAAACTCCAGCTCCCGAAGCAAGAAGAAGATGAAAAGGAAAAAAGCACTTGTCAAAGAGCAAAAGAGATCACGTTCAGGGTCAAGAGACCGAGCACATTCAAGGGACCGAAGCTCCAGATCTACCTCTTGTTCAGGTGGGGAAGAGCACAGCAAAGCACACACCTTAAAATCCAAGAGCAGGAGGTCTTCTACTGACCGTTCTAGCAGTCATGAACGATCTAAAAAAAAGAAAACAAAGGATAAAACCAAGGAAAAAAAGGCAAAAACTTCTTGGTCTAGGGACAGAAGGAAATCTAGGTCACGTTCAGGTAGTCCTGGCAGTACTTCTGATTTTTATGAAAATAGGAAAAAGAAAAGACGGTCTCGGTCAAGATCAAGGCGGAGGGACCGCTCCCGGTCAAACAGCGCTGAGAGGACTAAGAGGCGGAAGCACAGGAGGGACAAAAGCTACGAGAGGTATGATAAAGAAACTAGTTTGAAGTCAAGGGACAGAAAGAGATCGAGGTCCAGATCTCGGGAGAGGAGAAAGTGGAGATCTCGCTCTCGGTCTGCATCTCGCTCTCGGGAGCACAAAAGCAGCAAATCAAAGGAGAAAAGACTGCGATCCCGATCACGTTCCAAAGAAAGGAAACATAGATCAAAAGAGACCTTGCCTCCTCCTGCACCAGAAAAGGATCAAAAGCCTCCAGCTGAAAATGTGACCAGATGTCTGGAGCAACCCCATTCTGTGAAACAAGAGCCGAAAGAGGAGCTAGTACTAGAAGGGCTTTCCATAACCATCCAACCAAATGTCAAACTTGAGGAAATACAGGCTGAAACCCCAGTTCAGATGAGAGAGGTCCAAGAAACTTTAAAGGTAGAGTCCATCTGTCAGGAAGCGAGCAGTGAAACTGCATTCCCTGCACCAGAGAACAAAAACATTTGTGTCCCAATTGGCGATGTGGATTCATTTGCTGAAACGGACTTAATGAATAGTACTGATGCAGCAGTGCTCAGTAGCTGTAGCAATACAAACCTAGAGATTACAGTTAAAATAGAAAATACTGCATTATGTCCATCTCTGATGGAACAACCTCCAAAGAAGGAGGTTATCATGCATGTTCCAGCTGAGGCTGCACCGATTCAAAGCTCATCCAAAAGCAAAGTCGTGGACTGTGTGAGGGAGGTTAAGGAGGAGTGCCTTGTCTCAAATGAAAATACAAGTAATTTCACTAAGCCTGAGCTGGAAGTGGTACCTCAGGGTCCTGCCTTGAAATCAAAAGCACCAGTGAAAAGAGTTACCTGGAATCTTCAAGAGGAGGAAAGTGGCGTGTTATCTGCTGGAAAAGCTCCAAGTAAGTCTCTTTTGGAAAACAAACAGCAGTTGAAACAGGGTGTATAAGGCTTAGGGTTTTGGTGCCTGGCCAAACCTGGTTGTAGAGTAGGAGCTCTGTCATGTGAGCTGAGATGATGCTGTGGTTTGCAATCCTGAGAGCGTTTTGCACTGGTTGAAATCATGAGGTGAGTTGTGTTAACGAATTGGAGAGGACGTGCTGTCAGCACAGCTCAGCCAGTGGCAGCTTGTTCACTCGTGAAGCGCATGCAACAGCCCCATCTCTGCACTGGCACCCCATGTCCCACCCTTTCTGCACTTAACTAGAATGGTTGCCTTGCCTTCAGAATTTATAAATGTTTCTCAAAACCAAGGAGCGTGACAAGTCTCTGTAGCTCACTTCTGTGAATGCTGCTAAACCAAAGCTGCCAGAAGCAGTTTGGCTGGGGAACCTGTGCTATTTGTGTTGACAGAGTTACCTGTGTTGTTCTTGTTGGTTACTCTGAACAGATAAATCTGGTAGAAAGAAGTTGCTCAAGGGGATGAGAAGCTCTCTTATGAGAAGCTTTAAAATACAAATGACTGCTAAAAAAATCCTTCTATAGCTAGTTTTGTTGTTAGATGCTTTTAATTTTTAAAATAGAATTGGGTTTGAATCTTTGACAGTTTTGTTCTTAAGATGTTTTCTTTTCCTTGGGACACCTAGGGATGCCGTTTTACAAACTTCAGCGAGCAAAAGAAGGGGCCTGGAAAGCAGAGGACTTGAACCAAACATTAAATCAGGTGCAGTTAAATGAGCCTCCTCCAACCAATTATATGATTCCTGAGCCTATGTTTCCTGATCTAGATTCCTCTCAGGTTGGTTCCTATTCCAGCACCCCGGTGTCGTGGAAGGCATCCCATCTCATCTGTGCCCTCGTTGTGCAACACCCTCCTCTCATGGCAGTTTGCCTTCCTCTGCGTGTGGTACATTTCATGTGGCCCATACACCTCAGCAATCCTTCAATCATTTAATCTCTCAGGTGTTCCCTACAATTGAAGAAATGTATTATCTTTTAATTCTGCTCTGTACATGCAGCTTCTGCATTCAGCAGTAGCTTGCAGAATGGTGATGCTGCCTTAGAAGCTGTGAGCTTCTTCCTGACTGTGATCAGGCTGTAAATGTTGGCTTGGTAGCCTTGGTCTGAGCCATCAGTCTGTGCTGTCCACCACTTAAAGGGGATTGGGTTTGGTGGATAAAAGGTGCTCAGAAAATCCTTCTCTGATATTGTGTCTTGTCAGCACCAGCATTTATGGAGTGGTGTCTGTTTCACAGGTGTACTGTCAGAACATCCCTCTGGCACCAGCTCTGCCCTCCAGCCTGCCCCCCTACGCCCCGGTGAGCCAGCCCACGGTTCAGTTCATCATGCAGGGCAGTCTTCCAGCTCTTGGCTGCGTGGCAGGACAGAGCCTCACCCCAGAGCCAGGCAGCCTGGCTACAGCATCTGAGCCAGGAATCCAGGCTGCTTCTGTTGGAAGTGCAGAGGAAAAGATCAAAACACCCAAACCTTCAATGGATAAAACAAAAAACGAGGAAGTGAGTGAATGCATAAAATTAATGAGCTGTTTATTTGAACTTTTTCATTTGGGGGATTTTTAAACTTTCTGTATTCTATTTTCCCAGCCCTGCTGGTTTTGGTGACTGACTGTGCTAACCCAGGAGCAGCAGGCAATTCTCTTTTTGAATTCATTTGGGATTTACTCCATTAGAGGAAATTGATTGGTTTCTGTTGGTTAATCACAATAGGACAGAGAGTGATTAAAACATCTACATTGTTAAAGTTCTGAAACTTTCTTGCATGAATATTTGGAAGGGAATTTCCAGAAACCACCATGTCCAAGTTTCTCTAAACATCTGGTTTTCTCGTTTCCCCTTTCTCTTTTCCTAGCTTTGACATTAATGTCAATTCTCATAACAGTCCTTTAGAGAGGTAGGACTGTATCTTGTTGCTTATCAGCACTGAAAATGCAGGGATGGTAAAATACTTTGGAGATCTTTCAGTGCAAGTCCCTTGCTGATGAGTTTTGGGTTTGCTGCACAGACTATCTGCTCTAGGTACAGTGGGTGCTAATACAAGAACAAAAACTTCTTAGCCCATTATTTTGCTTTGTACCATAAAACAAAACAGTAAGATGCATTTCCCACTGAGCCTCCATTTATGAGCAACAGTTTTTATGAACTTGTTTTGGTGGCAGCTGTAATCATTACTTCGTAGGCAACTCTGCAATTTTCAGATTGTCTTTAGAGCTGTCTGAAGCTTTATATTTGCAGTTGTGGTTTGCTGCTTTTAGAATCTGATTGATGCCTTTTGTTGGACGTGTGTTTACTTCAGAGCTGTTGGAAGAGAAGCAGATAAAAACCAGGAAGCCCACGTTGCAGTCACTTGCTTAAAACACATTCTTTAAGACACAGAATAAATGTTATGTAAAGCAAGGGCTCCTCACAGTGCAAACTGAAATTTGTTTCAAGACAGTAATTGACAGTAAAGGAAATCACTTTGAGGTGATTACTTGGGTTTCTGAAACTGTGAAATGGGAACTTTCGTTGTTTGAGCATTTCTAAGAAAAACAGATTCAGAAACCATTCCCAAGGCAGCACAAGGTAATGGAGTTCTTTTTCCTGTGCAGTACATGAAGAAGCTTCACATGCAAGAAAGGGCTGTGGAAGAAGTGAAACTTGCCATCAAACCTTTCTACCAGAAGAGGGAGATTACAAAGGAGGAGTACAAGAGCATCCTTCGGAAAGCAGTGCAGAAGGTGAGGGCCCAGTGAAAGGAAGTGGAGAGGAGGAGCTGGGCAGGTCGTTACATACGTGGCAGTACTTTCGATTGCACTTGCCCTTTCAGCAATTACATGCCGTAACTGGGCTAGCAGGTCTTTGGACCCTGACTGATACTCTGCAGCCCTGTAGTGAAACAGTAGTTGCTTTAAGCAAGACTGATAGGTGTCATTAAAGAGAGCTGTCAGTCTGTTCCTGTTACCAGGTCATGTTTTTAGTGGACAAGAGCATAGCCAAGCTTCAGTTGCCTGAGCTGAAATGTTACATGGTATCTGCCCTGGGTGAGAATTGTCAAATCCCCCTCACTAAGGCCTTCAGCCAGAATTCTAGCTGTTTCTGATAAAGTGAGAAAATTCTTTGTACATTTAAGTCCTTGAGTATCTGTGGTGTCCCTGAACCTTGGAAGAGGGCCTTGTAATTTCACTGATACAGACTTTTGTCTCAAATCTTAGTGCTGAGTAGATCATGGCTACGAAAGACATAAACAGCAAGTAAATGTTGCCTCGTAAGGGGAAGTAATGCTCCTGTGGTCAAGGCAGTTAACTGACCTCAGAGAACTGTATTTTCTCCCTGCTCTCCAATCTTGCTATCACTGAGAAATTCCATCATAAATAAAAATTCCCAAGGTAATGGCTGCAATTTCATGTCTTCTGTGTGACCCATATGAACTGTAAGTGTTTGCAGGAGAGCTGAGCAGTGCCAGTTGCTACTGTGAAAATCACTGTGAGCTCTTCTCTGAAGAGAGATAGAGTCTGTGCTTTCTCCCCTGTCTCAAAAGGAGTTCTCAAAACTGCCAAATTCTTTTAATCTGAGCATTGCTTCCTCAAAAGCATCCCAAAAATGGGATATCAACACTTCCTTGGTTACTACATGTTGTGTAAAACTGGATAGGTGGGTGGAAAAGCCTGTAGTAAAAATTAGTAGTTTTGCTTTGAGATGCCTCTGCATTCAGTTAGTACTCTGTAGATAATCTCTGGGCCATTTCTGGAATGCTTGAAAGAAAATACTGCTCTTGTCTTTGTTCTCTGCTTTATGTACCCTGCTATGAGCCTTGGGGCTCTGTGCAGGAATTGGCTTCCCAAACAGCCTAGGGCCTCTCTGCCACTTGCCTGAGCTGCTGTCACTGACCAAGTGCCCTTTCTGATCCTCTGCAGATCTGCCACAGCAAAAGTGGAGAGATCAACCCTATGAAGGTGGCTAACCTGGTGAAGGCGTATGTGGAAAAATACAAACATATGAGGAAACATAAGAAAACTGATGGTGAAGATATACGTGAAGTGGAAAACTGAGAGCAAGCCACAGCCAGCATGACTTGGACTGAGCTTGTCCTAGCTGTGGATACTATGGGAATAACAGACTTGCAGTTGCATCCCATTGTAAGCAGAGTGCAGAGAAATAAGATGATAGTAGACTTCATCTATGGAACCTTCTCTTGAATTGTTTCCATATGGGAATGAAATTAGGACTTTTTTGGATTACCTACAGCTGTAGAACAAAATAACAAGCAAATGCCTCAGACCAGCAGAGTAATTCAAGGGGAAACACAGAAGAGATTAATGTTTGAAACTCCTGGATTGCTGCAGTTTTCAGGGTTACTTTGATCACATTTTTGGGCTGTGCACTTGTCTTGCTAAAGTTTGAAACTGGACACCACTTTTCATACAGTATATTGAGAGCTGTATACTGTTTCCCTTGTGTTTATTTATGGAAATACGGATTGTCTGTAGAAATTTGATTTAATACTTGAAATGTTGTATTTTTAGCCCGTTGGATGGTGAGCGAAGCTTTACTCGCTCTGGCATTTGGGGATTGCAGAAATGAGCTAACCTTTACAAACTGACTTCAGAAACACTGCTCAAGCTGTGGTGTTCATTTACATTCTGTTGGAAGTACTTGGTTAGTGAAAGAATTTAATTTTGGGGTGGGAGATTGTGTTGCACTTGTGTAAATAATGCACTGATGGCTGATTTTGTGTCTGCCTTTCAGGAAAAAGCAAAACAAAAAGCAAGCATTGTCAATTTTCCGTAACAAGCCCAAAGGATAAGGTTGAACTGATGTACAAAGCAGAAATGTGACAGAGTTTATAAAGTTATTTTGAATGGTTTTTGTCCTACAGCAGGTGTCATTTGTTTGTCTTGCATCTCCCCCGTGGCCTGGCTGTTCCGTGTAAACCTGCACACTTGGCTCTTGCACAAGGAATACTCTGTGTGGAAGGTGGTTTGGGTTGGATTAGTGAGTGTCCTTCCTGCTCTGCAGGAGAACTGGTCTTCCTATGAAGAATCAAAGGAGTCCAGCACATGTTCTGACTTCTTCTCGATTGCTTTAGCAAAACTCCTTGCCTGCAGGTGCTGCAGAGCAACTGGTCTTTTAAGTGACCATCTGAAATACAGGCTCTTAGGTTCAAGGGTGCTGGATATCATTTGACTGGAATCATTCCTCATCAAATGCTGCCAAGGAGGAGATGTTTCACAGAGAAATTGAAGAGAAAACCAGTAAGTTACAACTCAGACACTGGCTTTCCCTTCATGGGAACTGGTTTAGAGAGATGTTTTTTGTTTTCAGTATTTAAACAAAACAAGCCTATATTACCACTAGTGTATGGAATGATACAATGCTTCACTCCCATCACTCACTGTGCTAGATGAGTGTTTATGGATGAATCCTGAGCATTCTGGAGTTAATCTTCCTTGGTTCTGTATGCTTCCTCTATGGAAGTGCAGCCTAGATGGGTGATAAGGAACTGATAACTTTGGAGTTGCTTTGCAGATTTTTGGAGAAGACACAGTACTGAATGCAGGAGAGCCGTTGGCAGAGAAGGTATCATTTTCCAGCTAAACTTGGAGCTAGAATACATTTGTGGAATATGGGTGTGGCGTTGTAAATACAGACACTGCTGATAGACTTCTCGACAAACTAAAAATTCAGGAATTTTAATGGCACTATTGGCACAAGAATGAGAGAATGTGATCTAGTGCATACACTTAGGCTGGAAATTGGACACCTCTAAATAGCTCAGAGGAGCAATTCTGCCACAACCTGTCTGTATACAGAGTGAAAAAGGGTAGATAGTGTGGAAAAAAAAAAGGCTTGACCAAATAATAGACGCAACTACATTGTTTACCAGGAAGACAGCATCAGTCTGTTCCATTCCTTAGGCTGTTCCACTGCTTTAAATTCTTGCTTAATGTTACCCTTGAACTGGCAATAAAGATAAGAGCCTGTTGCAGGGTGTATTAGAGATGCCTGCACTGTAAGGCCTTTTAAATTTGTTACCTCTGCACTTGCCATTGCCTGAGGAGTGCAGAGACTGAAAACTATGATTTCTGCATGTGCTTTCTGCTGAATTTACATGAGCAAGAATACTGGTTCTTTCATTCTGTCTGCCATTGAAATTTAATTATCAAATTGTAAGCTGCCTCCTTGGAAAGGCAATGAGAAACATACCTAAAAATGCCTCTGCTGGCATGTTCCAGAAAACAGTTTTTCTAGTATACTATGTATACTACTTGCTTACTTTTTTTCCCCTTTCTGGTTTACCCTCTCAGATCAGATACTGCTACCTGTTTAAGGAAAGAAATTTTACTTACTCAATACATGCTGTAGTTTGGTAACAGTATAACCTCTTTTTAGTGGCCTTTCATTCCTGTGCAAGACTGGTGATGCCAAAACTCATTCAGCACTGGCAGGGAGGGATGCTGCACCAGGAATTTGACTCAGGACCTACTCTGCCACCATGTTTGTCTCATGGGTGACCTCCAATACTGCTTTTGGGAGATAACCCTGGCCCTGCCATCTGGCCAGAGGGGCTCAGGTTCTTGAGAGTTGCTCTGAGGTTGAATGGAGAAAGAGAGGATGGGGCTCCCTGGCAGAGGACGAGGAGGCGGGAGCCACACAAGAGGAGGAAACGAAAGGGGGAGGTGAGCGCCTGGAGGATCCAGCTGCTGCCAGGCTGCAGGGTCATGGCCCAGCCCAGAGCCTGGGAGTAGCTGCCCTGGCTCTTCACTGCTCTGGCTCAATGGTAGTGGGAGTTCTTTGACTTGTTCCTGAGGGCGAGGCTGGGCATTTGGAGCATGTCCCACATTTCCATGGTGATGCTGGGAAATGATGAGTCAGTCCTGAGCAGAGTCCATTGCATAAGGGGATGCCGTGCTTGGCATCACGAGAGGAAGTGAAACAAGGGAGAGGAGAGCAAATTTAACCATGTTTTGCTCTGGTATCGTGTGATTCCCATCCTGCTGATGCTCTCCTCACCTGCAAATCTATCTTCTCTAAACACCCTCTGTTTGGGGAGGTTCTCAGCCATCACTGAGGCCCTGCCTGCATGCCCTGTCCTTTGGAGAACCCCACCGTGCCTGTGTTCTTTCCCCAGTCTCCCAGGGCTGGGAGCATCCCTGCAGGGAATCACAGCTTCATCTGGTGGGGGAGGATGTGAAAGAGGAAGTGTCTGAACTCACTGGCCCTGGCCTCAGTGCACCCCCCTGG
The DNA here is from genome assembly GCF_965231275.1 of Zosterops lateralis. Lineage (NCBI taxonomy): Eukaryota > Metazoa > Chordata > Aves > Passeriformes > Zosteropidae > Zosterops > Zosterops lateralis. Next base: position 45,179,944 of record NC_139761.1, read on the forward strand.
CTGTGGTCAAGAGCTGCGTGTGGGCTGGCCGAGTTATTTGGGGAGCAGCTGTCCTGACATCAGCTCTGCCCCTGCAGCCCACTGCTGGGGTTAGGAAACTCCCAGTTTTGGGGTAGATGCATCTGTGTCTGGAGCTCTTGCACGGCTCAAAGCATGAGAGCAAATCTGTTGATGTGACACTTGGGCACAGGTCAACGTCTGATGAGAACTGTTCCTGCATCTTCAGTCCCAGCCAAGATCCTCAGCTTCAGTTCTCTCTGCAGAGGACACAGGCGCTGTTTGATCCTCAAACAGTATTTGTGGTTGTACTGTTCAACCAGCTCGTCTGCCTTTCCATGCTGGCCAAAATTATCCCGAAGTCATTTAAAAAAAAAAAAAAAAAAAAGGTCTGCAATTCCAAAGGGTCAAAGTCTCTTGTAGCCATCTTCTCTGTCCTGTGTGTCCAGCTCAGGAGCAGGACAGAATGCATGAAGTGAATCTCTCCACCCAGAGGCTGCATGTGTTCCTTCCCACAGTCCTGAGCAGTTCCATGCTGGAGAGCCTTGACCTTGACAGGAACAAGCTCAGGAGCATCACTGACATTTCTAAGCTTTGCAACCTCAATAAGCTGATACTGTGCAAGAATAAGTTTATGGACTTTCCCAATGAAATCCAGAGCTTGGTCTGTTCTGGAGAGGCTTGAGCTAAATCAGAATCAAATCTGGATCATCCCAGAGAGGGTTTTCTTCCATCTCCTCAGGCTTAAACACCTGTGGCTGAACAACAACCATGTCTGTGCCCTCCCCAGGGACCTGCCAGCTTGTTGACACAGCCTCCAGTACCTCAACATCTCCAACAACCTGTTCAACCTGTGCAGCCTGTCCTGCAGCTGGCACACTTAATGGAGTTCTGTGTGCAGATTAATGCCCTTCACCAGCCACCCAGTGAAATGTGTGCTGGTGGCATTCAGCAGATCCAGAATTACTTCAACCAACTTCAGCATGGTTTGGGGCAGGAGGACAAGAGGGTCAAGGCCATGTTCCTGGGGCCTCACTGGTGGGGTAGTCCACCATCTGCAGAAGCCTGAAGCAAGGGCAATCCAAGCTGGTGCCCAAGGAAGAGCAAACAGCTGGGACAAAGATCAGTGAGTTCTGGATTAAGGACTTCACATTTCTCTTCTGGGACTTTGCTGGCCTGCTGGAATACTACATGACTCACTGTGTGTTCATCACCCCACTAGCACTTGTCATCCATCTTCACATGTGAGTATTGAGTTGATTTGTATTACCGGTACAGTGAGGAAACTAAAAAGGAGCTCAGGAAACTTTGCAGTGCACAAATTCCACCATTTCCATTGGACCTTGAGGACTGGTCTTCTCACCATTGGCATACCAGCTCTCCCCTGTTTTGCAGATCAACCTTTTAATCCACCAGCTCTGTCATCGCCTTGCCAAAGGCCTCTATTTGGGACGGTTGAATAAGCATCAACTCCCTACATGACAACAGAACCCCATCTAAATGGACTTGATTTCTGCAAGAAGCAAATCCCTGAGATCCCTCCTGTATCCTGTGGTGTTCCCTGAACATGAAGGGAGCATCAGGCTTGGGTTTGGTGCTACAGAGGGAAGCTCTTATCCACAGCTGGGTATGACTCTGCTACACCTCATAGCTTAAGGATGGGGAGCTGAAGGATGAGCTTGAATACAGCCCACATCAGCTTCTGAGATCTGGGCTCTTGTCCAGTGAGCTCCTGGGGCAGCACAGAGTGTGTGGTTAGGCCTGTACTGGTGAAGCTGGCTGGAGAGCCAGACGGTGAGATGTGAATTGGGGATTTTCTTTTTCTCCGTCCCAGGTACCAAACTAACAACAAAACTTTCAAGGAGCACTTTGGTTTCTGGATCAACAACTTGTTCATGTGAGTCCTGAACTTGGTGGTGCTTTCTGTGGGAACCCATGTGGACTGCTGCCAGGAGCAGGAGGGAGCAGAAAGACACATGACATCATGGCCAGGATCACAGCTATGCTGGCAGAGAAAAAGCAACCTCGTTCACTTCATCAACAACCTGGAGGGCAGTGAGGAGCCCAGGCTTTATGTGGACCAGTGGGAGACACTGAAAGAGATGGAGAGCTGCCCATTAACCATAGGACTGAGATTATCATGGGTTCTGGCTGGCTGAGGTCACCCTGCTGTCTCTGGCAGCCCAGTGTGACCTGGTGCTAATGCATCAGGCCACTACTGCAGCCCCTCTCCAGGCTGGGGTGGACATGGCAACCCCTGGCTGTGACCTCCAAGGGCCTTGTCCCTGGTGGGTGATGGACATCTCCTCCTGTGGCTTGTAGCAAATGCTTGAGGAGGACTGTGAGGGATCATTTACCATCAGCAAGTGATTTTCAGGAGCTGCCACAGAACAGAGGTGTGAAGGAATGCCCTCTGAAGCTAAGCCAGTGGTGTGTCTTAGCCTGGGTGACCTCATGGGCAGTAGGTCCTTGCTTTACCTCACAGGCTAGAAAACTCCTCTGGATATGTTTTTGTCAGGTGTGTGTTTCCTCTTTTCCAGACCTTAAACTTTGTTGGTGTCAACTGCACGGATCACCGTGACATCAAAAAGCTCAAGGCCACTATTTTGAAGCATGTGAAGACTGAGGAGCTCTCCCCTGAGGTTGTCCAAGTGCTGCTGCCTGTTTACAGGCATCGTGGATATTGCACAGGTATTGCACAGAGATGGTGTTGGGTAATATGGGACAGGAAGGGCTTGCAGATATGATTGCCTGGTAAGAAATACTGGGGATGTAAAACCTGTGAGTGAAATAGAAATGAAGGCCAGCTTTGAGATGTGACCATGGCAGGCAGGAAGACAGTGATTAGCTGGAGATAGGTTGAAGGACATAAAACAAAAGGACCCAAGAATGCGGCCCCTCTCCACCCTGCCAAGGCATCAGGGAAAAAGTAGATAAGAAAAGTAGTCTTTAGAGTTTAGAATATAGGATGATATGGTAATATAGTAGTTCTCATAGGCTGCATGCAAAGTCTGTAGGTTTTGTATCTTGCACCGGTTGATCACTGTAAATTAGAATATTCAACACAAAAGGAGATATAATGTATTGTAACAAGATCCTCACACTCTTACCTCTCTCTCTTGCTCTTTCCTCTCTTACCCCTCTTACCCCTCTTAGCTCTTTTACCTCTCTTACCTCATACCCTCTCTCTCTCCCTCTCTCTTTGGGGCATCTCTTTAGCCAAGGCTGGTGGCTGAAAACAGGCCCTCTTTACCCACGACCCTTGCAATAAAACCACGTGTTTCTAGAATATCTCAGGTCTGCAGAGTTCCTTCTCCCTGCTGTCCACGGATGTTCCTACAAGATGGCAGACCATGGTGAGTGCTCTGTGACCCTGCCATGCCTTTCTGAGAGGAGCTTCTGTACCATGCCTGGGACAGCCTCTCTCAGTGCTTTCCTGAATTGGGGATGGGCTCTCCAGTGCTTGCTGCATCTTCTGGCCCTGTTTGTGTGGCAGTGGGGTCACTGCTGAAGACCTTGCAGTGTTAATGCTGAGCAGACCACATTGGTTTCTTGCTTCCCAAGTGATGTTTTTCTTTCTCCCTTTTTCCTTGTATAAGCAATTAAAAGCATCTTGCAGGAAGGAGCTCCACAGCTTTAATGCAACAGGTTTTCAAATCTACATCCTGCTATCTTTATTTAATGGCCCCTACCCTTCCCTAGACCCTTTTTCAGTCTGTCCTGTGACTAGCAGGCAGCTCCAGCTCCTTGCTTATATACCTAAAGCAGGTATGAACACCACCAATTCCCAGTGACATCTCTGGCCACTGTAGGATTAGACAATGAGGAGCAAATGTGGAGATAAGCCAGATTTTGTTGCCTGTCTCTCTGCATTGCTGAATGACAGTCTGAGGTTTAACTGCCAATCTGAGGTTTTCTGTCTGGAAACAAACCTGCTTCCTCAAATAATAATGACCCACACACACACACACACAGAATTAGCCTCATTTTTCAGAAAGTCTTGGCAGGCTGTTGCCACTGCTGAGAAAGGCAGGGCTGTGAGAGCTTCAGGGTGGAAACTGGACAGCTGAGGAGAGGCAGAACATTTTTGGTCACAGTCACCAAGCATCACTCTTCTCTCAGCTACTTCCCCAGGGATGGTATTGGTGACGTGGGATACTGCTGGTGTTTGTTGGTTCTCTGAAGCATCTGCCTGGGAATGCTGTGTCTGACAGATGCATGCTGAGGTCCTGCATCTCCCTTTAGGTATGATGGACCTCCAGTACCTACTCAGCAAATTCTTCAGGGCAAGCACCTGGCCAGCATCCAGGACATCCTGCAGTACCTCCACCGCATCGGGCTCGTCGTGTGGTATGAGGAAATCAAGCACTTGGAAAGTACCATCTTTCCCCAGCCTACATTTTTAATAACAATGTTCAAGGTCAGTGTGGGGATCAGGACCATCTCTGTAGAACCCAAGTTCTATAGCTTTGTTGGGCTCCTCTCACTGCTGCCTCATCTCTCCTTCCCTTCCCATGCAGCTCCTGGTGCAGCACCACCTCATCCGGCAGCTCCAGAGCATCTCCATGGAGACACTGATCAGGAAACGTGCCACCATCAGAGCCAGAGCCAGCTGGGTGTGGACCTTCAGGTCAAAGGCAACACTGTGCCACCAGGCTCTGCGTGCCTTGGTGAGGCACCAGCTCTGTTCAGAAGGCATGTGGGATGTCTTTGAGGAAATCATGGGACACAGGCCTCACAGAGGGAGAGAGAAGCTCTTCAGCCTCCTGGAGCACTTTGAGCTCTGCCTGGAGGTGAACACACTGAAGCACCCAACCTGCAGGCCAGGGAGTTTGTGCCTGGGAAGCTGTGGGAGACAACACGGAGCCAAGACAAGTCCTGGTACTTGTTCCCAACCTATCTGAACCAGACAGAGGAAGTGTCTGAGGTGTGGGGAGATCACCCCGAGGACCTCCACATCTGTGCTTGCTTCTCACCCGAAATACCTGAGGGCTTCTTCCAGGGGTAAGCACTGGTTTCTGGCCATCAGTGACGTTGTGGGATTGAATTTGCTCAGTCCAGTGCCAGGATGAGTCTCAGCAAGCCCTTGGCTGTGGATACTGTATCTGCTGGGGCCTGAGGCTGGCAGTCAAGATGCCAGGGTGCCACACAGGTGTGGGGCCCTGGGTGAACCCCTTGTGATGTTCACTGCCTGGATGTGAGCAAAGGCCACGCTCCTGGTTCACCTTTCATCTGGGAGGAGTTTGGCTAATTGGTGCCCATCCAGGCAGGCAGAGGTCTCACAGTCTCACCCTAGAATGTTCGAGTTTCCATGGGTGTTGGAACTGTTTTTAGAACTTATCCTGGTTTTCTGGACTTGTGTCTAGAGTTTTATCTGATGGTGTTGTGGTTAAACCCCAACCAGCAACCAGACACCACAGAGCCACTCGTTCACTCCCCTAGCTGTATTGGGGAGAGAATCAGAAAAGTGAGAAAACTCATAGGTTGAGATAAAGACAGTTTAATAGTTGAAATAAATTATAATAACAGTAATAGCAATAATTATATTGTAATGAAAAGGAAATTAGCAAAGAGAGAAATAAAACCCAAGAGGAACTGGTGGTACAAATAAAAAACAATTGCTCAGCACTAACTAACTCATGCCCAGCCTGTTCCCAAGCAAAGGTCCCCCCAACCAGCTCTCCCCTGGGTTTATATGCTGAACGTGATGCCACTGGGTATGGGATAACCCTTTGGTCATTTGGGGTCAGCTGTCCTGGCTGTCCCCTCCCAGCACTGCCAGCACTCCCAATCCCTTCACTGGTAGGGCAGCCTGAGAACCTGAAAAATCCTTGACTTGATGTAAGCCCTTCTCAGCAGCAACTAAAACATCAGTTTGTTATCCACATCACTCTCATCCTAAAGCCAAAGCACGGCACTGTACCAACTACTAGGAAGAAAATTAACTCCATCCCAGACAAGACCAGGACAAGATGGCCAACTCTGGAAGGATCTCTTAGTTTAAGAGGCTGCTCCTGCTGCTTGAGTTTTAAATAGGGGAAGGTCCTCATTTGGTGTCTGTTCTTACTGTAACTTTGTTCATATTTTCAAGTCCCTCTGGTGCCATGCCTTCTCACAGCATCAGGAATAAGCTAGGAGAAAAGTGGTGAAAGCCATGGGCAATCTCCTTGCAGATTCCTGGTGAAAGCTTGCTCCTTCTATTCCACTCACTGAGTGGCCAAGGTGACCTGCCTGCTTGTATGCAATGGCAAACCTCTGCTGATCAAAGAGAATAACCAGAGGGCCTACACCTACCTGGAGCTCTGCTGCAGGAAGCCATCAGCAAGGACAGGTAAGATCCATATTTTATGACTCCCAACCCCATGTCTCTCCTTAGCTCTGCTCCTGCCACCTCCAGCCCTATGAGAAGTGTCCCAAGAAGCCTCTGCCACATGTCCTAGTCTGGCCTGGGTCCACCAGCAGTCCACTTAAAGGTTTTCCCCTTTCTCCATGCAACTCTGTTCAGGACTCCTCTAGAGGTATCACATGAAATTGGAAAGTCAAGTTTTCATTCTTGTCATGGAGCAAATGGGTTGTCCTTCCCCAGAAGGCCCCAGCAGAGTACAGTCTAAGGCTGGGTCTTCAAGTGACAAGCAAAAGGGCCACCCAAGTTGGGGAGCTCTTCCAACATACCATTAAATTCCTTGTGGAGGTTTGGTTAACTGGAGAAATGGAGTTGTCTAACAGTTGAGTTTGTGGGCTGGAAGTGATACATGGGTCACAACAGAATCTCCTGGGCTGCTGTGGCTGGGGGCTGTAAGAAAGCAAGAGATTTTCCTTTTGCCTGGAAGGGTTCCAGTTTGCCTGGGAGTTCCTTGTGGCAGTTGTGTTCATCATCCAGAAGCTTGCTGAGGAATAGCCAGGGCTGCATGTGTGTGAAGACTCCCTGCCGAACATCTGGCTGTCCCGTGGAGTTCCCCTGGCTGGACACAGATGGCAAAGTTGCCCTGTCCATACACACTGTGCCCTCCAGGGAAGGGCAGGACCCGGGTAGTCACTGCTGCAATGCTGGTGTGGCTGGGCAGCTTCTAAAGCCATGTGAAATCAGTCACAAAACTCACCAGGCACTACAGTGCCTTCTCCTGATCATAGCAGCTTGTGTGCCATGTGGCGTTAGCACTTACTGGTGTGGGAAATTGGAACATGGAGGAAAAGGTGAAGAAGCTGAGACTCTGAGGCTCAGGCACATAATGTTCCCTCTGGACTCTTGCCCACATGTCCCTGTTTCATGAAGAGCTGAAGGTGCTCAGGCACCTGGGAGTGCAGCGACTGTTCCACTAACCTCAGGTCAGGGTGGGAAGAGCAAGCCTCTTCCATTGCCTTTGCATCATATTCCATAGGAAGTGCTGAGGGCAGCTCCTGCTCCTTCTTTCCTGGACTTTTTCCTCCTCAGGATAAAGGAAGAAGTTAAAACCTGCAGGATGTGTGGGCACCATTCTGGTGCAGAGCCGCTCCTACCTTAAGGTGAGCCCAGTGTCCCGAGTTTGTGCCACAGCTGTGCTCAGGGGAAAGAGGGCTGAGAGTTTTGTGGAGCTGAGATGCTAAGGGTGTCCCATTCCCACAGTACCCAGGCCACTGGAGGAGCCCCCAGCACAGCCCTCTGCTCACTATTACATGATGGGCTATGGGACCACCACCTTTGAGCCACCTTTGAGCAGCATCCAGGTGACCAGGCAGGTAAGGACACTGCTGCCTCCCCTTGCCCAGGGACCAACAGTCATGGTCAGGCTCCTGAAATGAGGGGGTGCAGTTGCTTGCAGCCTGGGGAGGGCACACCCCATCTTCAGGCAGCCCTCTGGTTTCCACACTCCTCCCTGAGGTACCGCCCCCTCCGCACCTCTGAGCTGGAGGTCTGCTGTTTCATGTTGTAGTTACTGCCTTATTTTTCCAGAACATCTCCAGGGAGTAACTCTGGGCCAGTGCTCAACAAAGAATTACTTTTGTTTAGCCTAAGCCAAGCTGTCCTCAACACATTCTGCTTGTAAGTCATGTTTGTAGCCTTAATGCATGGAAATAAATGCACTGATAAATGCATCCCTTCACACTGGGGAGTAATTTCATCTACTCAAATTTAAGGAGAAGAAGGCACTGATAAAGCTGATACCAGCCTGCCCCTGCCAGCAGGGATGTTGCTGAGACAAGGTTAGGCATGGACCCCTGTGGTTTTGGGGGTAGAAGAGGGTGGTGAAGATTTCAGACTGATAGCAGAGGTAGATACCCAGGCAACAGCAGCAAGACACAACTACATTTCTTTACATATATATTTTAACTTGGAAAAATTAAGAAAATAAATCTGTAAATTACCCACTCCACTAAAACATACACTAGAAGCTGCCAGAGGCGAAAAGCAATGTGTGAGCCCCAGGATTGGTCAGTGAAGCTGTGCTTCGGTTGGGGGGTGCTGGTTTGCAGAGCCTGGGATCCCCAGTGGTCCTGCTGTCTGTGCCAGGGCCACAGGAGCAGGGCAGGTGGGAGTCAGCCCAGCTGCATGTTGTACTGCTCAATGAGCTCCATGAGGTCAAAGGAGTTGGAGAGCTGCAGGCTGATGGAGTGGCTGTCCAGGGAGGAGGCTCCCTCCTGCAGCACCTGCTCGTAGTAGTACTCACAGAATTTGGGCACCAGCTGCAGCAACAAAACATCGGGGTTAGGGGCAGCTGCCTGATATGGCTGCAACAGCCTGCATGGCCCTGTCCTCCTGGAGTGTAAGAAGGAGATGTCTGGGACACCCTTTGTCTCCCCCAACCTCTGAGAGACCCTGTCCTTGGGCAGCTGCCTTCCACACCATCCCACCCAGATGTTGAGTGTCCTCTGACCCACCCTCACCCCATGTTTTGCCTGGTCCCCAAGGGTTCCCTCCCTGGTCATGGAGCCCCACATGCCTCCAGTGGTACTCCTCCCTGTCACTAAATTCCCCCACCTCTCTCACTCCCCAAGGTACTCCCTCCTTAGATATCCAAATGTCCATCTGCCCCAGATCCCGAGGGCTCCCAAATTCCCATCTCCACTGCACACTGACTGCCTCCCTTCTTGGGCACCCAAGCACTCACCTCCCCTGGCCCCTGAGGCTCCCCCTGCCCAGTCCCTGAGGAAACTCCATAACCTCTCCATCACCTTGGAGTCCCCATCCCTGGGCACCCAGAATCTCACCTGCCTCAGTAGCCAAAGGTCCCCTTCAGGCACCGAGACCCTCCATCTCCCACCCAACTTGACTTGAGGATCCCCCTCCTCAGCCACCCAGAATCCCAACTCCCCTGGCCTCCATGAATCTCTCCCCTTCCCTGGGCAGCAGTGGGATAGTAGTGGGTTTTTGCTACTGCACCTTGACCAGGATGAGCTTGGACTCCTTAGGCTTGTCCTTGGAGAAGGCCTGCCCAAAGCAGAGGTAGATGGTGAAGTCAGGGGATCGCCGCCTTTGGCCGTTGCGGAAGTCCCTCAGCTCTGTGAGGCAAAACAGGGCTCAGTTTTGGGGTGAGCCTGGGGGAACAGAGGGGCTGGGAGGGTTTCAATGCCTGTAACATCCTGGGGCTGGCTCCCATGAGCCCCAAACCAGGCCAGGCAGGAAACAACACACGGGGAAGTATGTGACACCCCTACCCACCTGTGCAAAACTCATTGAAGTCAAAGATGGGCGTTTCCTGGTCCCGGCAGATCAGGTTGGGTGGGGGCTCCTCAACCCCCTCGAGCTGCTGGGACAAGGCCCAGAAGACCCTGCACTTCTTCCAGCGGCTGGCAAAGACCTTGTAGGCGCGTTGCTCCAGCCGCAGCTCCGCGACATCCAGCAGCTGCTCGGTCATGTGCCGCTGCTTGCCGTCTGCCACGCTGGCGGGGCTGGGGAAGTGCACCACGTGCCAGGGGCACGGGGCCTCCAGACTGGGGGGCTGGTAGGTCAGCAGGCAGCAGCTGCTGCCAACCACCTCCCGGTGGAACTCCCTCCCCCGGTAGTAGATGGTGACATCCAGGATGGAGACGATGCCATCTGCACCAGGAAGTGATCAGCAGCCACATCCTCCAAACCGAAATGTTCCCCCTCCCCAAAGCACTCCCCAAGCAGATTTGCTGTTAATAATTGTAATAATAATAATTTATAGCTATCACTAATGAACAACCCTCACCTGTGTTATCCAGCAACAACCGTGGCTGTAGCACAGGGCTGGGGGCAGGCACGAACAGCGCAGCCTCTGCTCCGTACTGCACGGGGACCGTGCCCTCCATCAGGTGGCACGGCGCTGGCATGGCCCCTGCAGCGGGACACAAGTGGCATCGGCATCACCATTCCAGACACGGCGGGTTGGGGGCTGCTATGGCACCACCCTGGCCCCTTCCCACCCCATTATGGCATTCCCAGATCCTGCCCCACGGCACCCACCTGTGTCCTCAGGTGGCAGGAGGCCCGTTGGTTGGTAGGTGTCCAAGGGAGGCTGCTCCACCGTGGGCACCCACTCTGGAAATGTCGTGGGAGGGAAGCAGCCGTTTTGGCTGGCGTCCACATAAGCCTGGTGCAGTGTGTCCTGCTGAGGCTGGAGCAGCGAGTCCTGCTGGGGAGTGTCCCCTGCAGGGAAACCACCTGTGGGAAGGTGCTGGCGTCACTCACACAGGCAAGTCACCAACCCTGCACCCCATGAGCAGAGCTGGTCTCACCTGCGGGCACCCAGGATGGGTCCAGCGAGCCAAGGTCGGGAGAGATGTCACACTGCTGCAGCAGCTCCTCCAGAATTTTGAGCTGTGTGGAGTCGGTGCTTCCTAAGGGAAAGCACAGGGTAGGATGTCTCACAGCCACAAAATTGGCCCCAGCTGAACCAAGTGGGTGTCCTCCCCCCCCACAAAAAAATGTAGGACTAGTGCTTACCTGAGACAGCAATTGCTGAGGCCATTTCTTGGGGGTGGAGCTCCAGCTGGAAAGGGAAGGAGAATGAGATCTTACTGCTGTGGTTGCCAAGGCACGCAGCCTTCCCCAGCCCACATTTTGGCCAGGTGCTGGGCTGCGGCTTGGGAGCAATGCTTGTGGAGTGGCAACAGGCAAACCCCTAGCCTGCTGTGCCCACCCAGCTACCTGCAGCTGCTGTTGTGCTGCCTGCTGGTCCACCACAGGGTTTGGGATGCTGGAATCTCCCTCCTTGCTGTGGTGGAAGTTGGCTGAAAGGAGAGCACCAAGAATGGGAGGTCCTGAGATTGCCCACTGCACCCAACACAGCCCCTCCATGGGGCAAGGCTCACCTGAGACAACAGAGAAGACCTTGTGGGGGTCATCACCATGCTTGGAATTGTCCTCTTCCAGCTTGAACATGTGGGTGCTCCTCAGGGCACAGCGGAAGTTGGTCTTCCACTTGGCCGGGTCCTCAGAGCCTTCCTCATACCTCCCACTGATCCTTGCCCAGGCCTGGGGGTGCAGGGAGGTGAGATGGGGTCCCTGGCTCCATCAGCATGGAGGTTTCCAGGGATGACTGGTCTTCCCCCACCTTCCCAGATCCCACATTGAAGACCTCAGCTTGCTGCTGGTCATCCTATCCCACACAGCTTGAAGACCCTGAGGCCGCTGCTGGCGACCCCCACCCCGCCCACCTTGAGGATCTCCACCTGGCTGCCGGTGACCCTCATCCCACCCACCTGGAAGACCTCCACGTCGCTGCTGGTGATGTCCTTCCTGGCGTTGTGCTTCCAGGGGACGCGGAAGATGCCGCGGGCAGGGTCGATCCAGCGCAGCCCCGGGTACCTCCCGCTGTTGATGGCGTTCAGCAGCCACTGTCCGAACCGCAGCTTCTGGGCTTCCCTGCGGGGGCCAGAGCGTCACCGGGGGAGCCGGGGCCACCCGCAGAGGGTGACCCGGGGGTCTGGGCGCCCTTACCCCTCCTTGTCAGGCGCTGCCATGGTGCCGGCCCCGCAGAGCCCTGTGCCGTGCCGTGCCGGGCGAGGACTCGGGCGCGGGAGGCGGTCGCGCCCTGCCCGATCCTTTATTCTCCTCTCTCGTTTTCCTGGAAATCACGTGTCCCTTCCGAAAGTGAAAGTGTCGCCGCTCCCGGGAGTGGCCGGGGATGCTCCGGCCCCGGGGATGCCGCTGCGCAGCCCCAGCACCGCCTCCCCGGAATATCAATAATTTAAATAAATTCTAAAATAAATAATGTCATGATAAATTACAACACCGGACCTAAAGCTGAGCGTGGAGCGCAGGGGGTGGCGGGCACCGATTCCAGCCGGGGCTTCCCGGGGCTGGAAACCCCCGGGCCACGTCCAGATGTTTATTTTAATCCTTCTTCTCCCGGCTGCCTTGGCTGGCACGCTTAGGCCGTGGTGCCAAAAATGACAGAGCAGTAAAGGCCAAAGTGCGGCGGGCAGCGCTCGGCACCGGAGCGGAGGCGAACCAGCCCATGGCCACGGCAGGAGGCGGGTCAAGGGCAGCCACAGCGGCCGCCCGGCTCCTCCCTGAGCCCTCCGAGCTCTGCGGGGAGCAGCAAAAAGTGCCCAAACTGCCCGAGAGGTTTTTCCACTTCCTTACCCAGGGACCAGGAAGAGGTGGTTGGGGTCAGCCTTTTCCCCAGTGTGCTTTCCAATATGAGGAACTTTCTTCTTTGCAGGAACTCTCTACTGCCTACTGGGCACTCTGCATGTTTTTTCAGGACACTGCCTTTTGTTTCCCAGGGAATTTCCCACTTCCTTCCTTAAAAATCCCTCGTTGCTCTGCAGGAAATTTCCCAGGCACTTTGCAGGCTATTTCCTTCTTCTTTCCTGGGAAATGTCTTTGTTGCTTTCTAGAGTCCTCCATTCCTGTCTACGATTTTCCCCTCTGCTTAGAGGATCTCCATTGCTTTCCTGGGAAATTTCCCCATGACTCCCTCGTGAGAGGGAAGCTGGTGTCTTTACAAGCAATCAGGTGGGTGGAGGTGTGGGTGTTGACGCCTTTGAAATGGGTCCCAGTGTCCCCACTGACTCTGGGCAGCAGGTTTGTTGCAGGCTCCTGGCACAGACACGGGTCTGCACAGCCCGAGTTTCTGAGCTTTGGGCTGAAATAGTGGGTTTGAGGGGAGAATATGTGGTGGGGAGTTTGGGAAGGCGGTGCCTTCCTACTGCCTCGGCCAATGGGGAAAGGAAGAGGAAAACACATGGCCGGGAATTTAGGATAAAAGGAGGGTGCCCGCTCTGGAACCTTGAGAGAGAAAACCCTACAGGTGTGTGCCCTGGTGGACACTCTCCCTTTACTCAAATAAAGTTGCAGGATTCTTCTGTCTCCTCTTTGGGCAGAAACTTCTGGCATTTGTGGAATTTTCCTGATAACTGGGGACTAGTCTGGGATCCTTCCACTGTCTGGGTCCGGCAGGCAGCAGGAGGAGCTGGAGGCGCCTCGCCCAGTTCTGGTACCAGCTCCCTTTGGTGCTGGCCAGCACCAGATTGATTGGGTGATCCGAGACTGTCAGGAGACAGATGAGAGCTGGACTGGGGGGTCCGTGAAGTGTCCATAAGAAAGGACCATGGACATGGATGCCTGGAAGGGGCAGGAAGGGAAAGTCAGGAAGGCAAATCTCACTGGTGAGTACAACTTTGGGAAGTAAAACATGGCAAGATGCCCAGGGTGGGCAACAAAGGAAAGCTGAAGAAAGGTCTCTACTAGAGGGATGACGATCCCAAAATACCTCTGGAGGGTCCATTGGGAGAATGTTGAGATAGTATGCATATTCTCTCAGAGGTAGTTCAGGACATGGATGCCCAGAGGGGGCAGTAAGATGCACCAAGAAAGGGACTTGGCAACCCACGCCCAGAGCTGGCAATATGGTGTTGGTTTGGGAAAGGTTGAAGGGGGGTGTGGTGAAATATGGTCAAGACAAATAGCAACGTGAGGCTATGTGATAAGGAAAGAACAATAAGGACTGGGAAGTTCTCTGCCTTATCTTCCAAATCTTCAGTGTAATACAGGGCCAGCTGCAAGTCGTTTGTATTCCCGGTGTCCAGGAGAGGAAAAACAGGGAGGTATTGCACCTGCACCCCTCCCCGGGCCATTATGGAGCCATTATCTCAGGTATATAAAAGATATGAAGGGATGAAGAAAAGGTAAAGAGGCAAGGATAATGGCACAGCTTTTACAATCCCCAATGGAAAAAAGTGCAGGGAGCCCCAGGACCAAAGGGAAGGGGACGGTCACCACGACAGAAATTGGGAAGAAATCAGTGTGCCATTTGTAAAAAAGAACATTAGTAACGGATTGTTAAGGGTGTCAGGATGTGCTACTGTACGGGGGGCTCACCACACTGGCGCCATTGCTGAACCAAGAGGTGTTTTCTAGTAGACACAGGAACTCCTCTGACTGATTTGAATTTTATTGGAAAGGGGGAACAACTGTTCAAATGTTCTTTTGATAAGTGGGAAAGATGAGCCAGGTGCATTTTATTCAACCACTAATGGGGAATGTGTGTGTGGATGTGAATTACCACTTGTATGATCTTCGTAGCTGCCTTTGCCCATTCCCTTCAAACACATTGTTCAGGGTTGGGAGAGGCCAGGAAGAATGAGACATGAACAGTAAGTTGGCTTGTGTCCACTGAGTTGTTTTTATACCTTTTCTCTGTGTAACAATATTCATCACTTTTGTTTTTTTTTAACCCAGTTTAAGTTGCTGGCCAATAGAAAAATAAAGCTTAAGACTCTGTACTGACTGTGTGTGGCACAACTGAAGGGCTACCATGAGCCAGGTGAGTTCTCTGCCTTGCTCAGATCCTGCTGCTGAGGAGCCAACTCCTGGAGAAGAAGATGAATAGAGGGAGCAGCAGGGAAGGAAGGTGCCCCTGCCAGCCTGGTTATGATGAGCTGATGTGGGGTGCTGCAGGCTGCTCCCCCCTGAGAGTTGAGGGTGCAGAACCTCAGGGGTGTTGAGGTCACAGGGGTTACTTGAGGCCATTTGGGGTTACTTGAGGTCATTGGAATCCCTGGTGGGGGTTAATCAAAGTAATTTTGGGTTAATTGAGGTCATTGAGTCTCTGGTAGGAGATACTTTAGAGCATTTGGGTTTACCTGAGCTCATTGGAGTCCCTGGTAGGGGTTACCTGAGGTCATTTGGGGTTACTTGAGGTCATCAACTGCCTGTTAAGGTTACTTGAGGTCATTCAGGGCCTGTTAGGGGTTACTTGAAGTCATAGGGGTTACTTGAGATCATTGAGCCCCTGAGAGAGGTTACTTAAGGTCATCTGGGGTTACTTGAGGTCATTCGAGTTGAACAGGAAGCCCAGTTAGCAGAGAGATGCTGCTTTTGGACTTTACTGTCCATAACCTCCAGCCAGGCCTGCAGAGACAGCAGCCAGGACAGCTGGACATGGGTGCACCCATCACACTCTGGTCAAGGTCTGTACAGCCCCAGAGACTTGGACTTCTCAGCTGGAAGGAAAGGATGGGAGACCTGGGCTGTCAGCAGCCACAGACAAGGACCTCTGGACCCATAGGCACTGTCCTTATCTGCTTTATTCTCTCCATTTACTTGCCACAGCTGGTGCAGGGATCAGAGGTGGAAAAGTCAGGAGGGGGTGTTTCAAATGTTCGAGGTTGTTAAAAGGGGCTGAGTTTATAATTAGGGTTTGTAAAGACAGATTGAGAAAAAAGAAGAGGAGGGATTGAGAGGAAAACTCGTGTCTTTACAAACAATCAGGTGGGTGGAGGTGTGGGTGTGTAGGCTCCTGGCACAGACACGGGTCTGCACAGCCCGAGTTTCTGAGCTTTGGGGTGCAAGAGTGGGTTCGAGGGGGGAATATGTGGTGGGGAGTTTGGGAAGGCGGTACCTTCCTACTGCCTCGGCCAATGGGGAAAGGAAGAGGGAAATGCATGGCCGGGAGTTTTGGATAAAAGGAGGGTGCCCGCTTTGGAACCTTGAGAGTGGAAACTCTGCAGGTGTGTGCCCTGATGGATTCTCTCCCTTTATTTGAATAAAGTTGCAGGACTCCTCTGTCTCTTCTTTGGACACAAAGGTCTGGCATGTGTGGATTTTCCTGACACCAGGAAGCAAGAAATTATTTCCCAAGAAATACCATTCATCCCCTTCAGGTAATTCCCCTTTTGCTACCCACCAATTCCTCCCATTGTATTCTGGGAAATTCCCCCTATCGGAAATATCATGTAATTTCTTCGAAAATGCCACTTCTGCTTTTCAGGAATTTCCCATGTATTTGAGGCAGTTTCCTCCTTGTTTTCATGGAATTTTCCTCCTTTTATTTCTAGGGTATCCCCCCTATAGCCTTGTAGGAAATTCCTCCATTGCTTTCTAGAAATTCCCTGAATACTCCCTCTTTTGTTTTCAAGGACTTGCTCCTAGTTCTCACATGGAAATTCCTATATTGCCTTACAGAAAATTTCCCCTTTGTTATTCATGATATTTAGCTTTCTAGGATGGTTTCCTTTTGTGTTCCAGGAATTCCCCTCTCAGTTGCCAGGATTCTTCCTTTTGGTTTGCAGGAATTTCCCCCCAGGTTTTTTAGAAAATTACATCCTTCTGTTCCACGAAATTTCGAAATTTCGCAAGCCAAAGCTCACCCAGGACAGGGGCATTTGGCAGATCCAGCAAAATGTATTTAGGGGCAGTGAACACCATGAAACCCAAAGAGGAGCCAGGAGAGCCAGGTCAGGGTGGGAGCAAGGGACAAGGCTCACATGGACAAGACTGGAAAGGGCCCAGGAGCGGATGGAGGATCCTCTGCCAGAGGAACAGGTGGGAAGAACAAGGAGTGGTGCTGGCTTCTGGCTCCTGCCCCAGGGACAAGCAGCACCTGCAGGGAGGGGAGGGCGCAGAGGTGTGTTTATTTACTTTTGTTCCTCAATGCTGCAATCAATGCGGAGCAGTTTCAGTTAATAGATGATTAATTAAATCGATGGGAATTCTCCCATTTTAAACTTTTTCTTTTTGCCAGCAGGATCCTGTCTGGCTGGAGAGGAGGGTACCTGTCCTGCATAGCTACAGATGCTGCCCCCTGCCACCTCCCCAGGTCCTGCTGGCTCAGGGACATGTCCAGGAAGCTAAAAATCAGCCTCCTTTAGATCACCAGCTCCTGCACAGTGGGAAAAGAGCTGAAGATTTCAGGAGGAAGAGTCTGTTTTACAAAGAAGTTTTTAAAAACATCCCAAAGGACAAGGAGAGCTTTCCCTGAACCTCAGCCCTTCACTACATGAAATTTTCCTCCAAACTTAACCCTACCAAACAAACCTGCACCCCATGCACATCCCTGCAGCCACCAGTCACCCAGTTTCAGGGGACAACCCTTGCAGGAAGAAGGGCAAGCTGAAACTCCACAAGTTTTATCAGCAAGGTCTCTTTCGTGGACCCTTCCTGTAAATCAAAAAGCAGCAAGGAATGGGGCATCTTAAAGAAAAAAATAAAATAAACCTTTCTCTTTTAATCCACCCAAGGGAAATCCAGAGCAAGAGCAGCATCACAGCACGACACAGAGCACAGACATCTATCATTGCCTTTGCACAGATTCCTTCCCAGATACACGAAGAAGTCATTAAGAAAAAAGAAAAAAAAAAGAAAATTATTCACATATGCAAAGTGACAAGTAACAAATCAGCCACAGAACAACTTTTTCAAAGAGAAAAAGGATTCATCAAGGAAGAAGGCCCTCAACATACAGGTTTCACAAAAACCTAACTCAAGAATGGTGAAACAAAGGTGGTTAAACATTAAAAACAAGGATATTTAAAAAAATAATTTAAATACACATTTAAAAC
Organism: Zosterops lateralis; assembly: GCF_965231275.1. Taxonomy (NCBI): domain Eukaryota; kingdom Metazoa; phylum Chordata; class Aves; order Passeriformes; family Zosteropidae; genus Zosterops; species Zosterops lateralis. Next base: position 45,197,671 of record NC_139761.1, read on the forward strand.
ACAAACACCAAGCAGGCGCCTGGAGAATAAAGCAAAAAGTAGGAATGAAAAGTGAATTCAACCAGTTTAATTTCAACACCAAAGTTGGGTGGATTGCACCAAATGGAATAAATAACGGAGAAGATCACACTGGGTTGGTAGATCTCACATTTAAGATCATTTAAACTAGAATTAATTACACAGCCCAAGAGAGTACTGAATAAGGAATTCATCTGACACGTGATATTAGCTGGGGCAGTGTCCCTTTGGCAGAGCAGGTTGTAGGTGTGGATTTGCCACCCGCCACCAATCCCCACCTCAGGAGCAAACAGGATGTTCTTGTGATGCAGAGGACTCACTCCCTCAAGTGATGGACACACAAACAGCTCCTTGCTCAGAGAATGAGAACCTTCTGCCTCTTCCACACCCAAGGCAAACATCAGAACACAACCAGACCTTGTGTTCTCACCTGGCAGGGTGAGCCCACAGGGGCAGCTTTCCTACTGCAGCTCCACGAGGTTGGGCAGCGCCAGAACTGGAGCCAGTGCCTCCTTCTGCACACCTGAAGTCAGGCTGGGAGAAAATCACATCAGCTGGTCTACACCTGCAGCCACAGCTTTATCACCCTAGGGATGGGCAGGCTGAAGGAATGTAAGTGGCTTCTTGATTGGTTTTCCCTCCCCACAACCCCGAATTAAAAACAAAACAAAACAAAACCAAAACACAACCCAAACAAAAGAAAGAACCAAAACAGAACTAAAGAAAATCCCCACAAAACAAAACACCAAAACAAAAAAACCAAAAAACAAACCCACCCCCCCCCCCCCAAACAAACAAAACAACAACAAAAAAAAAGCCCCAAAAAACCATCCCAAAACAAAAATAACTTGATCCCAAGTTCCTCTCTCTTCCATGCCTGTAACCAAGCAGGGAAGCACCTTTGGACATTCATGTGATCCCACAGACATGTTCCCTACAGAGCAGACACCTTATTTCTGCACCTCACCAAGATGTGCCTGTGACACCTAGTTAGGAGGGACATCCCTTTGCTTTAAAACAAAAATAATTACAAAATCAATAGGAACAATCAGAATTCATTTAAGTCCAACTAGTTTTTAAAAAGGGAAAAGGGAGGACTGAAGGTTTCCAGGCCAAGGAACTTGCCAGATCCAGCATCCCCCCCACCCCTGCTTCCAGCAGCAACAAGATAAGCCCCCTTTGTGCAACATTCACTCTTGACTCTGAGGTCAGCAGACCAAGGAGGTGCTGAGGGGACACAGCTGCCCCTCCACTCCTCCTTGGACAGCTGGCAGCTCCAGGAAGAAAGAGAAACTGAGGTGGATGAGGGTTGAAGTTATTTCTTTCCCATCTTTCCTCCTCCCCAAGCCTGAGAGGAGACTTCTGGGTCTGCAAGCTCAGTCTGTGCTTAAGTGTCCTTAAGAATGACAGAATTTAAAACCAAAAACCGGGAAATTAAAAAGAGAGAGAGAGAGAGAGAGAGATGCATAATTAAGTATTGTCCATGGAAGGAGCGGGAGGGGGCAGGTCCCAGACGGCAGCAGAGGAGGGACTCTCTCCCTCCCCACGTCTGGGCACCGGGTCCCTTCGCGTCCCTGCGCGAACCCTTTGTGCTGTTGCTGTGACATCAACCGACACGGATGGTGAACACGGGGATGGATCCAGCGCTGCGGAGGGCAGGAGGGCAGGGCAGCCAGGCCAGGGCTAGGCCTGGCGCTTGGGGAGCATGTCCAGCAGGAACTCCGCGATGCCCACGAAGTAGACGACTTGTGCGATGCCGAACAGAGGGGCGATGACCAGGGCTCGGCAGTAGGCCCCCTTGAAGAAAGCCGTGGGTCCTTCCTTCTGCCAGATCTTCCTGGGGAGAAATGGCACAGACACTGGGTAAGTGTCCATCCCACCCCTCCACCGAGCCAGGAGAGCCCCTGGCCACGCCCTGGCTTTCTGCCTCCCTCCAGAGACTAAACACAGGCAAGTGCTGTTGCCTGGCACAGCCTCCACAGCAAACAACCCAGCACTGCCCAAGTGCTCTGCAAGTGGCCACACGGAAACATGCCCCATCCCACCCCAGGAGAGGCTGCCTGTGTCTGCAAGTACAGCTAAGACAACCCCATGCTTGCATCAAGAGGTGCCCCTGCTCAAAAGCTCCACCCTCAGCATGGGACAGAGCCAGATGGCAACAGATTCTGGCTACCACAGAAATACAAAAGTAGAAGTCCCTCTGTGTTTTGAAGAAGCCAGACCATAGTTTAGCAAAGGATCAGAGGATAATGCAGCTGGGGACAGCCTACTCTGGCACTGTTCCTGCAGACATTGTGCAGAGCAGTCCCAGGAGGGATATCAGACTCAATACTGTAGTATTTTCCAACAGTGGGGCCTTGGGGGAGACTACCACAGCATTTGCAGAAAAAAAATCTCAGTGTTATGACTACTGGGGTTTGGACAGAAATATTTAAATATAAATGCAATGTTTTTCTTGCTCAATATATGAAGAAGTTCTCTTTTATAAAACTATATATATATATATATATATGCTCAGATATCTATATGTATCTCCAGGTAGACAGATAGATTGATAAAAGCATAGGTTCAGAGGGAACATGAAGCACAGCTGCTGGTTGGATCCAGAAGCTGCACTGCCTGCCTGGCAGCAGGCAGCAGCAGCTGGCAAACACCTGATGAGGTCCCTCTGTCATGAGGAGTCTTACTTGGTGCAGTCCAGGATCCCCGAGTAGGTGTCCTCATTCACTCCTCTCTGCAAAGACTGCAGCCGTGTTTTGATCACTGGGGAGGGAAAGAGGGGAGACATTGAGGGTGAGGTGAGCTCTGGGGGCATAGCAGGCAAGAGCCACCCTGAGAGTAATGTCTTTGAAATGGTCAAAACAGAATTACCAAGAACACAGACCATTTTCATATATTTATCAGGGGAAACAAACCCATTCCTTTACAAATGGGTAGAAGAAACACAAAGCCAGCCAAAACCCAATCCCTCCCTCCCTCCCTGTGATCGAGGTTTCAAAAGCTGACTTGAGCTTTAGACTTTCCAAATTCAGATATCTCCCTGCAAAGTGGGAACTTATTTTCAGATGCTCATCTCTTGCAGGAAGATGTATCTAAAATACATAATTCTGCTCCTACATTTCTTTACACCTCGGAGCATGTGCAGTGCTGGGGAGAGAGCAGTTACTTTCTGGTGTTTTTCACAGGTGAGAAACCAAGGTGTTATTTAAAGCAGATGCTGTGCATCAGGAGAAAAGGCCACAGATCTGAGGCTTCCCCTGTTTGTCTCAGACCATATAGTTGTAAGTGGTCTGCATATTACCATTCCACATGGAAATGTGCTTTTCCTGCCAAGAATAACCAAAATGAATGACATCCTCTTCCTGACATACCTAATAAGTACTGCAAAACTCTGTGTAAGCTGTGGCCAAAGCTGTAGCTCAGCTGAACTCACACCATCAGAGCTGGAGGCAGCAGAGCTGTCCCTTTCTGTGTGCTCATGCTGCAAAAAGGATGGTACAGTCACTCTCCCTCTCACCTGGCTCAGCCTGGGCCTCTGACTCCTGTCACTTGGCACCAGGCCACCATCACAGGCTACTCAGGACTCACCATCACAAGGATTGACAGCCACTGCAGCCGTGCTGCCAGCCACACATCCAGAGAGGAAGGACACGTAGAACGGAGCCTTGACATTGGGGTCTTTCTGGCCCAGCTTGTTCAGGTTTGCAAACAGTGGGAAGTAAACAATGGAGAATGGGACATCCCTGCAGTCAGGCGGGAAAAAAAGGAAGAAAGAAGAAGGATGAGCAAAGTCAGCATGGAACACCAACAAACTGAGCAAAGAAGAGCTGCAAGCATCACATGCTGGCAGCACAGCCATGAGTGCAAAGCAGATATCCTGGCTCTGTGATTGCAATGCAGACAGGAGCTGAAACTCAGTGGGGCTAAAGTGACTGCACAAAGGACAACAGGCCTGTGGGAGGCATGCAGCCCTGAAGGATCAATGGGCTCTCCGTTTTTTTCAACACTCAAACCAAAGACACCAGCAAATTCAGAGGTCAATTGTTTTAACCACTTCTGTTAATTAAGAGAGGTTCCATCCTGTCCACCATCCCCCCTGAGTGCTGCTTTAGTTCTACCTTTGTTAAAGCTAGAGGAGACTCACACTGTGAAAGCTCAGGCAAAGAGTGTCAGAGCAGGCACTGGTCCTTGCATCCAACACGCTCTTATGGGCCAGCTCCCATTGCACACTCTGGGGTCTCAGGCTGACAGTTTTATTTTGCCAGCTCACAAGGACTTCTGTACAGTGTGAAAATACAGACCACGGGGCAGACAAAAACCTTTCACAGAAAGCAGCAGAATTACATCTTCCAGGAACAAAAAGATACCCTCCCTCACTTCTCTGACCTTCCCTTCTTTAATGTACAAAACCTGTGCACGGAAACAGAACTAAACCCAGCCCATACCCGCTGAAGCCAACACCTCCTTTACAGGCTCATCCCTGGGACGGGTGGTGCCTGAGGTCCAAGACTGGGAAGGCCAGTGCCCTGTGCTCAAGCCCAGGCCATCCTACCTTAGCAGCGTGGCTCCCAGGCCCTTGTAGAGTCCGGCGATGCCTTTGCTCCGCAGCAGCTCCCGGGTTATCTGGGTGGCCGTGGGGCGCCGTTCCGCCGCCGGCTCGGGGGAGGAGGAGGAGATCTGGGCCTGCGCCGCCATCAGCTTCCTCTGTGCCTCTGGGGAGCAGAGCACCAGTGCTAGTCTGCAGCATGCCCTGAGCAGCCTCCCACTGCCCCAGGGCCGGTCTGCAGTGTGCCCTGAGCAGCCTCCCACTGCCCCAGGGCGGGTCTGCAGTGTGCCCTGAGCAGCCTCCCACTGCCCCAGGGCCGGTCTGCAGTGTGCCCTGAGCAGCCTCCCACTGCCCCAGGGCCGGTCTGCAGTGTGCCCTGAGCAGCCTCTTGCTGCCCGGAAGCGACCACAGGCACATCTCAACACAGGTGCACAGGGGCAACACAACATGCACACGAAGGCCAGGCAGGTGCCCTGCAAGCTTTCCCCCCACTCTGCCCATCTCCCTCAGCCTGCCCCAGTCTCTGACAGTGCTGCCACACCACAATGCTGTTGGCTGTCTCTCCCACCAGCTGGTTTGCCCAAGCAGGAACATCCTGTCATGCTCCATCTCTGCAGTGCAGAGAATAGGAGCTGCTGTGAGGGGACAGTCCCTGCTTCCAGGCATGTCCCTGAGCTGCTGGTGTAACAAACAAGATGTTCAAACGAGATAGCTTCCCAAGTTCTGTTCTTTGCCTCCCTCCCCTGAAAGCAATCATTAACCTGGGGAGTTTCTCAGTCACATTTATAAGCACATCCTGGTTTCACTTTTCCAACTGATGCACTTCCGCCCTTTGGCCAGAAGATGGAGAGCACTTCAATCTGTAAGTAATCCCTGGCACATCACAGCTCTCCTGCCGCACAGAGAACAGGCTGTTCACAGCATCGAAAACCTCTCCTGAACCCTCACGGCCTAAATCCTTCCAACATTTTAAAATAATACACACAAAGAGGATAAGGTCTGCAGTAAAACCAGTGAAGAGAGAAAAGAAAAAGTAAATCCGTGATTATTCAGGAATGCCACATCAAATGAGAGATTAAAGGGCAAATTGGCCCATTTTCCAGGAAGAGCCATAAACATGGTATCTAACAGTGTCATGCAGGGCTCCTGGGAAGCGAGGCCATAGCCCAGACTGACCTCTGGAAGACACTAAGGAAAGAGCAAGCAGCTCTTTCCCCCAGAGGCTCCATGCCAGACTCTGGTTTCTGTTCCCACCAGAAACACTCCACAGTGTTTCAGCCAAAAGGCTCACACTCCCTCCTGTCTCTGCCTGCCAGCTCACACCCACAGTCCCAAGAGCCTGATCCCAAACCTCGTTCAAATCCAGTGCACTGGGAGAATTTTATTTACTGTTTCAACCAAGAGAAGTGCTGTTTTTGTCAGAGAGAAAAAAAGAGTACAAGGGGAGATAAGTCATTTGGAAATAACCCATTCCCTTGGGAAGCAGTTAGGGAGGTGCTACAGGGGGTTAGAAGAGAGAAAAAATAGACATCAGAAAACAGGGAGATGGAGGAAGCAGCACAGGAAAGGCACTGCAGGATGCTAATCCCTTCTTGGGTGCACAGGATCTACCAAGTTTGAATCACTCATAAGCTGACCACCTAGTCATCTCTACTGTCTCTCCATCCACCAACAGCATTTGCTGTTTTGCCTGCCAAGCCTATTGCTTTGAGCAAAAAACCCACCACCTTTTGTAACTGCAAGGGCCTCTGCAAAGCCAGCTGAGCAAAGTGTGGGGGGAAGTAAGCTGGGAAGAGGAGGAGAAACTTGTGCTACATCTGTGGTATCTCTGACGTGGGAGAGCAGGGGGAGGGAAAAGGGTTTTCTCTACTCATCCTCTCAGCTCTGCCTTAAAAGCCCAGTCCCAGCTCCTTCCCCTCTCCCGGCTCAGGGCACAAGAAAGAAAAGTGCACGTACCAATGCGTCCTGCATCCTGCAGCTGGATTTTGAGCATCTCCATGGGAGTGGTGACAATCACCTGGCAGGTGCCCGCGCCACAGCCTGCCAGCATCTCCTTCAGCAGCGTCAGCTTTTTCCTGCCCAAGGAAAAGAGAGAGAGAGTCCATCAGAGGAGGTGGCCTGGAATAGCTGGGTACAAGGCTTGGGGCACATCTCTGACCCTGGGGGTTACAGGAAAGGCAGCCAAGGGGGCAGCAAAGCCTGCTAGGCCTGACAGTTCAGCACAGCCCAGGCCTGGCATCTCTGCCAGCACCACCGGACCTGGAGAACAGGCTCATTTTTGTCCCCAGAAACAGAACATTCAGAAAAGCCACAAGCCCCATCAGAACAGCCCCAGACTGGAGCACACAGCCCCCTCCATCCCACAGCTAGAGCACTGCAGCTCTCTTCCAGCCTGATGGTGGCCCTGGTCAGGGCACAGCTTTCAGAAAGGGTATCACTTCAGAGAGCACCAGAGGACCTGAGCATTATGGGGGATAAGCAGCTTTCCTCCTGCCAGTTTAGTCCTTTAAAAATTGTCAACAAACACAGACCACAGGACACAGAGCAAGGAGGGAAAGTATTCCACTTGCTGCTTTGGAGTTCTCTGAGAAAAGCAAAGTAAATAAACAGTGAATATGAATCAGGGTGGTAGTTCCTCTGTGGTTAGGAGCTGCTTCATCTTACCAGGTTATCCAAACCTGAACAGCCTTTGCACTAAACTGGTCCTCCCTGAGAGACAAGGGATAGGATGGATCTCCAGCAATGAAGATTTGTGCATTTTCTGCACTACAGAGCAGCGACTCTCAGCAACATGTTCTCACCCAGCAAAATGCAGCATTTCATTGTTCCCTCCATTCCAAAGCTATGAAAAAGTCCAGCTAAAACTAAAAAGAAGAACTCAGGATGCAAAACCTTATAAAGTTTCAGTTTTCAGAAAGTGATGTGCTTTTGCCTTGCAAAAAAACCGTCATGCCTTGGCACCAGAAAACACTGAGTTGATTAAAAAGTACATTTGACCTACTCTTTTCTAAAAGGTTTTAAAAAAGAAGCATGTATAAATCACACAGCCAGAGAGATACAGCCTCCTCTTTTTTTCTGTTTTAAATGCAAGTACTATTTTTACCTCCCCCAGCCCTGCTCTACAGCAATACCTCATCTTAACCTGCTCAAGGCACACCCCCACACTGTGGCAGAAGCAGTCTCACAGTGATATTCCCCACTCCCTTGCACAGCCCAGGCACACTGCCCTGCCAGGGGTTTCACAAGCACACACAGAGCACAGCTGTGGGCCAGTGGGCCAGCAAAGCAGTTACAATGCCAACCCTACAGGAAAGGGAGGGCAGATGCACTGTAATCCTGCTGGCCCATCACGTAAGCTGGGCCGATTCCTCCACCTCTCATCTTCTCCAGAGAGGATATGAGAGTAGGGGATTAGAGGCACAGAGCCACAACAGAGATTACCAGGGACTAAATATAGAGCTCTCCTATGAGGCTGAAAGAAGGAATATTTCAGTCTCCCCTTTCAAATTTCCCCATAGATGAGGAGCTGCAAAGAACAATCCCTCCCATGGAGTTACCCACACAGGTGCTGAAGTGTGCACAGCAAGCTTTCCTGGAGGTATGGGGGAACTAGGGTGTGCAGATCTAGAGGTTCCTAGTGCCACTGCCACCTGAAGGTGGCCAACTTGTGCCTTCTGGGTGGCCTGAATCACAGCACCAGTCTCTTGAGTGGCTCGTTGAGTTTCAGTCAGCAGCAAGGCTGCACATCCCTCAGCCTGGCTGTGGGAAAAAGCAAACCACCCAAAGGAGCTGCCTGCCAGAATCTCTCTGGCACAGCATAGCACCTCCCACTTTAGCAGGAGCCCTGGAGCATCCCTGGAGTACATGTCTTCTGGCTTTCACCCAGGGAGACTGCTTTGATAACCAGTTCAAAAGAGCAGGAAGATTTGGCCTACATATTCATCATAGACCACTATTCCAATCAACCAAAGTCAGCCTTGACTTGACTGAACTCCATGGAGCTGTGCCAGTATGACCCAAGGAAGGATTTACACATGTGGGTGTATTTTAGAGATGTCGAACAGGTACATCAAAAGCATCTAGAACAAGGGCTTTCAGCTTTTGGTTTGCACATCCCAGGAACTGGGGAGAGTCCAAGAATAAAAGTAGCTTAAGATAAGCAAATCTTTTGACAGAAGGTTTAAAAGTTGCCATACAGGGGTCAAACTGTCTTTGCAAAACCTCACAAGTCTGCACATTAAAGGAGTTTGAAAACTGTTCATCTCTAGACAACAAAGGGGTTTAAATATTTAAGGCACCACTGGCCTTACCCTCAGTGGTTTAAAAACTGGCACATCTCAACCAACTTCAAAAGCTGCAACACCAGCAAAGATCTGGTCCTACAAATGCAGAAACCATCTTTTATCACAGCAAGAGAGTGTTAAATATAACATATACATAATAGCCTCAAATTCTGCACTGGCAGAAATCAGTTGTTCAACATTTTTTACTGACATACTATTAATTTGTGACAAATCAAAAATGCCAAATGGGAAGGGGAGGCGATTCATGCTTGATTTAAATTAGAGTTTCAATCTAGAGCTGAAAAATAAAGTAAAAAAGCAGGAACTAGAGGTTTATGGAAGGCTTTTGGGGAGCAATCAGTTCAAAGTCAGGATCTCTGACAGCATTGGTATATTGATGTCATGTGGGAGCAGTGTAGGATTTGTTCAAGTTTCTGAAAAACCTTGGCCATGCAGGAATTTACTGTGTTTGAGCAGAGACCAGAACCAGCCATTCTGGAATCAGGATGACAACATTTCCAGAGGAAATGTCTGAGCTAAAGAAACAACCAGAGAAAGCAATCTGTTTCTATTTCCTCCCCAAGAGGCTAGTGTCCCCAGGTTGGACATCACCTTCCTCACTGATAAAATAACCTCTGCCTCTGTCTGTCAGCCCAAGAGGTTGTAGAAAACTCCCCAGGAATTTCAAAGCAGTCAGAGCCAGTTCCTTTCAAACAATTTAAATAGTGGGTCTTTGATATGGATTAGAAGACCAGCACACAGGAGTTGTCCTTCAAAGGAAGAGCACCCTGTCTGCCACAGTCACAGGGGGATGTGCACATAAACTGCCAGTCAGTCCCTTTAATCCAACCCCTGATTTTCCAAGGGGGAACAACAAGCTACTGCAACTGCACTTCAGAAAAGCTGGAACTATGATGCTGGAAATGTAAAAGCAATACCGTTCCCACTACAAGCTCCTTCTCACTTCTACTGCCAGCTCAAAAATGCCTCAGACAAGCCAAAAAAAGTACTGATGTGGAACAGATACATCTCAAAGTAACACTGCCAGATTAAATCTGGAAGTCATTATTCCAGGTATGTGCAGGGGCTCTGTGTTTTGTGTTTGGACTAAATCAAGAGGAGGCTGACTTTCTACCTGCATCATGTTTGCCCTGCCAGGAAATTCCAAGTGTTTTGTTCCAATGTGAACATTTGTGAAAGTGAACAATGGACAGGGTAACACGACTGAGCATGTTGAACACAGACACAACCCACATTTCATCCCAAGACATGTTCCTGGAATGATGACAAGGACAATGCTCCTCCCATGGGTGCATTCTGTGATTAAACAGCACCTCTCTATCTCCCTCCAGATTAACAGTTGAAAGTGCATTTACTTTTTGGCTGAATATTGATGTCAACAGCTTCAACCCACTGCAACTGCCTGGCCTCTGTGTGCTAAATGAAAGAGCTCTCCCCAAACAGCTGTTCCTGAATTGGCACAGTGACATTATCAGCTCCTGTCTCCTTCTCAAGGGGAAGGGAGAGATTTCCCCACTTCCAAGTCTCAGTGAGTTGGATGAGGGTTACCTACATTAAAGAAGTCTGAGTATCCAGTGGATAACTGCAGGAGAGGCTGCCTCAGCACACAAGTGCCAAAGAAAGACCAAGTACAGTGTGTGCAGGCTGATACAGCAGCTCAGCACCAGGACTAGCAGCAGCACTCCTTCTTCCTAAACTGAGAGACTCACTTGACAGCCTGACTAAGAGTATTCTGCAGCTCAAGGATCAACCAGGCCATGCAATTGAAACTTAAACTCATGCCACAGAAGAGATGGTCCAAGTATTTTAGTTCTGAAAGAAGAACAGATGAAGGAAAGAGCCCTGGGGAGATGCATCAGCTGAGAAGGCAATGGACAACAAGCTCCAGTCTCCACATCTGTGTAAGACTGAAGGAAGAGTACCTTGCTTGTCCCAGGATTACCAGTTGGCTATTTCTCTTCCCAGTGCAAAGATACAAGACAGCAGGAGGCAGAATGAAAGAAAATTGGCCAGCATCAGCAAAGGCAGAATTAAGTCAGTCATGCTGGTCTTCCTAGGAATCTGAGCTGCTAAGACAGCAGATTGCCAGCATTTGCTTCAGAACAGCAAACAAAATAAAGGTCAAGATTAAAGAGGACAGGATAAGTAAGGGAATAAGACCTTGAAGAAGAGTAGCAGGGAACTCATCCAGGGACACTGGAAAGTTTTTATGAGCAACAATTGCTTATGTAAGAAGGCATGAGACACTTTTTACTGCAGCCAAGGCAGAATATTTAACCAAGAACCTGAAAAATGAACAAAACCTGACAAACACATGCCCAACAAAACAGCTATCTGGCACTCCACACTTTGGAGATAAACATGAAACCTAGTAGGACACTTTAAAAGAACTGATTTTATGAAGTGTTTAACATCCAGATTCAAAGAGGATATAAAAAGCAGGCAATATTTAAGTCAATCAAAGAGGCCTCACACACTGAGCCCCCAATAATCAATGATGTACTTTAAATGCTGATGTACTATCAATCCAAATTGCCTTCTCAGCTTCATACCCAAGTGCTTCACTTAGCCCTGGTGACTTCCTCAGACCCTCTGTTCTGGACCATGAAGCTACTCCTGTTTTAACAGCAGCCATGAAACTGAGTCTCTCAACACATGCAGCTTTAAAAAGCCAGAGTTAAAAAAAATTCCATCTGTTTCCAGCAGCCTGAAGACTGGAAGTTTCCTCTCTCTCCATATTCTGCCTTCCTCAGCCTAGCAAAAACCCTTCCCCACAGAATGACACAGGAACAGAGACCTCCCCAGAGACTCTTCTGTGGGTCACCTTTTTCTCCTGGGAACTACTGAGGCTCTTAGGTCAAAATCATCACAGGAAGTCACTTGACCTTTATTGCCTTTTTCAATCATGGCCATGGGGTGTCCTTCAAGTTTTTCAGTATCTTGGTCTCCCTCCTCTCCTCCGTGGCATAGCAACCATGTTTTTAGCACTCACACAACTCAGTCAGGCCTCCCTCATTCCTAAATGACCAGGACAGCTTAGGAGGACCAGCTCAGTTTTGTTTCTTGAGAAAACAAAAAGCTGTAGCTGTAGGCTATCATAATGGCCTTGACATCAAAATAGAAACTGGCAAAGAAATAAAAACTGGCAAAGAAGCAGAAATTACGTCCCCCAGCCTGTAAGCACACATGCTCCCTGCACAAAAAGGAGGGAAAAAGCATGGTAGGGGCAGGAGTGCCTCCCTGAGTTAGTCTCAGGGTGAAGAGAGCTGCCAGAACATACACCTGCACACTCAGGGAGAGAGCTGCACCAGCAAGGGCCTAAGATCCCTTGTGAGGACCTGCTGCCCCAGTGCTTTACCTCCAGCAGTATCCAAGAGCAGAGTCAGGGAAAAGGGAGTCTAGCATAAGCCTGAAGTGATAACATCCCTAAAATACCCTTCCAGCAATTTGAGTCAGGAGCTTCCTACACCACAGGTGCTGTTTTCAGTCTGGCCTTTCAAAAATAGGCTTTATGCCACTTTTTTATCCTAGCAGTTTAAAAGCAATTTCAACATTAAGTTTTTCAAAAGATAAAAATAAATACATTAATGTACACTGAAGGCTGTTGTTTAACTTAAGGCTACTTTGCGTCATGCTGGATTTGCCAGCTCTCTGGTCCACATATGCCTCCTCCTCTTGCACATTGAGGCCTATTTTAATACCACATATTTTAATCAGCAAATACTGGTAGAACATGCACATTTTATCAGAAAAAGATAACTACTCATGCAATATATTTCAAGCAAGGCAAGTGCTACATGCTTAGCACAAAGGCATTCAGTGTAAACAGGTCTAGAGAACTTCTGCAGCTTTGAGTCAGAGCATCCTTTGGGATACTGACCTAAGGGTACATCATCTATTGAATATACACAGCAGACAGACTGGCTTGTGCAAAAAGGTCTTTGGTGGAGCTGAACCAAGATCTTGGTGATCTAGCCTTACACTGATCCTAACTCCCTCACTGTCCTCTGCCCAGTGTAACACTTCAACTGATGCAATTACATATCAAGAAATGAAACCACATTCATGTGCCAGGCAGCTCCAGGCTTCACTTTTCTAACCCTAAGCTATTTTGTTGTTCATAACTAGGCTTTGGCTGGAATTGTGAAATAGGTGGCCCAGCCTTGTGATGTGCTAGCAGATATTGCACCTTGTTGGGTCCTGGGTAGGAGAGGCCTTTAAATTCCAGCACTGCTAACCCTGCCCATCTTACTAAGGCAACTGGGGAGGATGAGACAGAAGCATCCCAAGGGAGAAAACTGCCAGATCCCACATTCATAGCCTATACCAACCACAGCAAACCTGCAAGGTATTTTTCTTCCCATCGTATTTTTGGGTGACATTTCTAGGTAGAAACACCTTAAATCATCTACCACAGCAGTATCAAGGTTCTGCCTCTCTGGCCAGCTCACACTGGCTACTTCAAGAGCACAGCTGACCAGACTTCACTCATCTAAGCTGCTCAGGTGGTTAAATGAGATGAGTGACTCTGACTCCATATGCTGCCTAGCTCTTGCCACCTAACTGTGGCCCAACCTCTCTTTTCTCTAAAGGAACTAAAAGTGCTCTGTGTTGAGACACAAAGACCTCCCACTACATAGGTGGCATCATGCTCCTGCTCTAGGTTTACTGTAGTGCCAAACCCATCAGTATGTAAGATTTAGGAGAACAGGGTGTCTAGCTCTTGGAAAAATTCTCTAGCTCCTTTATTCTGAATTAAGTGCAGCACATCATCTATGTCATGTGTGCACCAGCCAGTGACCCCAAAGTCAAACTGGAAAAGGTCTGAGTGAAAACCTCAGCTGCCCATGGAAACGGCTGCATCCCACTTACTCAAAGACCTGTTCACTGAGGCACACAGACATGCACACTTGTCCTCTGAGGAAGCCTTTACACCTCTCATGGTGCAGAACATCAACTGACAGGCATGTCCCCTTTTAATGGGTGAAACATCGCACAGTGATTGCTCTCCCAGAATGCCAAATATGTTCCAATGCTGATTTCTTCCATGGAACCATTCCCTTAGTGGCAGTACGAGGTGTGGCAGCTTAGCACCCTGTTGGGCCTGTACAAGCTACTAAGCCCCCGTTTTGTAGGTGGTGACAAAGAGCTGGGCTGCTGTTTACTGCAGTACCCCAAGGTGTGCTCGGCTGTCTGCTGCAGGGATGAGACACACTGCTTGGTAGAGGACATCATTACCTCCCACTGTCTCAGGAGAGCACAGAAGAGGGACTATTTGAAGACTTGAGTCAGAAAATCACGACGAGCTGTGAGCCGATGAGTCACACTGACATATGTTAGCTGCTACTTTAAAGGACTCCAGAACAAAAGAAAGAAAGAAAAAAAAAAAGGTACAGGAAAAAATGGACTCTCAATTTGTATCAGTCCATAATCTCCACTGAAGTTGCTGGGATGTTGATTTGCAGCAGCCAAGACTGACGTGATGTGTTTTGGGAAGTTGTTAAGCCCAGTAATTGTGCTGGAGCTTTGCATTTTCACTGAGGCCCCACTCCACAACTGTTGATGGGAATTGTTGGGATCATATCCCAAGCAGGCTGTCGTTCTAGCTACTGTCACTGAGGACTGGAGACAATGCCCTTGTCTGCCTCTGGGAAAAGGCCTCTCTCTGATGGGAGACACAAACATTTCCCATGCAATTTGGAAAACATCTTGGTGAAAGCAGCATTAAATATTCAGGATCCAGCTCCTCTCGAATGCTCCAGCTTATGCCTTTTAGTCACATTTAATTCACATGAACCAAACCTCACTTGCAAGCTGAGCAGGTAATTTTATTCCTTCAGCATTCATTTGAAGGTCAGCTGCTGTAAGTGCCCTTAGTCAATTCAGATTTACCACCTCTCTAAAACTGTTTCCAAGGTAAAAAAAGGAGAAGAGAGGTGCTAAGTTTGAGGTCTACAGAACTTGACTTGATACCTTTTCAAGCCAGAAGGAGCATAAGAGGATCCAATAGGATGCTGAGGACAGGAGTCCTCCCAGCAGCTGTTTGAGCAATGATCAGTGACATTGGGTTCCTCTCGAATACTTAGACTACACATTCTGGATCTGCTAACCTTGGCTTAAATCTGGGGCTATTTTTAGAAGCTTGAATAAAGAGCAGCCATCCAGTGGAGTGCTTCACGCTTCCCATTTTAGACATTGCATCCTTAGCCTGAACGTAATCACCAGCTGAGCTGCTCAAGGTCAACTCATATTTCAGTCATTGCACTATCCCATTCCACCTTTCCCTGATGTCTCACCAGACGTGTTCCAAGAGGCGGCGTCTTTTAAGTTGACTGCAGAAGGTCAATTCCCTACTCACCCGTCCTTGGAGAGGTGATGCCGGAAGAAGTCATTGGCTGCCAATTTGATAGCCTTTTCTGGTGTCACTAGAGTCAGGTTCACAGCAGCACCTGGGCAAGGAAAAGAGAAAAAGGCCATTGGATAATAAGAATAAAGAGAATTGTTAACTGGATCTTTCAGGAATGTGTTGTAACTTTGGCACAAAACCAAGGAGAGATGAAGGAAAGCTCCCAGTGCATGAAAGGGAGTTAGAAATACAAAACACCACTGAAAACTAACAGTATTTCTGCCTCCCAACACCTTGGGTTTGTGAAAACATCCCCAGATGTGTTTCTACTCCATTTGCCATATATATTTCGTAATTTCTTCAGCTTTACTACTACCTCCCACTATGTATGTATACATGCATCCTCATCTCTCATCCAAGGATGCATTCCTATGAATGCAGAAGGATGCAGATCAAACTTTCAGAAAAGGAGTACAAGATGGTTTAACAATCAGTCCCAACTCCTGTGCAAATATTTTGTGATACTGAGAAGCAAAAGACCCCCTGCCGTGCCTTCTCACTGGATCCCTTCCCCGCTTCCTCCCCAAAAAACACCAGAGCAGTTTGATTACCAAGCAGCTCAGAAAAGGCAGAGCCACTGAAAGACCTGGAGGCTGGGTGAAGTCACCTGGCTCATCTGCACAGAACCATCTCTATACCAGCCCTCAGAGCAAAGTGGCTTCCCCTGTGTGTCACCACTGGGTGTCACTCCCTGAACAGCCACGGCTGAAGTGGCTTTTTGCCCACCACAAGCTGCAGCACACAAAAATTCCCCTCTGAGCTCCATGGCAAGGCTTGCTGGGGGACCTGGGCTGTAAACAAGCCTGGGCTCCCTGCATCCCCCACCCGCTGGAGTGCCCTTTTGTCAGGAGCAACAAACAGCAAATCCCTGTATTGTGCCTGTCACAATGAAAGGCCTGCACAGCCTGGCTGGCTGCTGTGGGCCATGAACATGGGTATTAGTGCAACATTAGTGCAACACAGTGGCTGGGAGCAGCTTTCAAAGCTGTCCTGGGGGAAATGGGGTGACGGAAGAGCCAGTCCCTTTCCAGCAGAATGGAGTTTGCACCATTAGATTAGCACTCCAGAACATTCTCCTCCACTTAAATCCTACAGCTCAAAAAGTCCTCCAGTGGATAGCCTCAAGCTTTCCCTACCTGCACTGAAATGTACTGGGCTCCAAGCTCTCCAAAGGAGCTACACTTGAGACTTGTTAACGGCCTAGAATACCTCTTTAAAAATAAACACAAATACAGGCATTTATGCTTGTCTTTGAGATTTAAACAATTCATCCCAAAGATTCATATTCCAAAGAGAAGCAGCAAGAGAAGCCTGTACCCCCACGAGGCTTCAAAGACCTGGTGGAGTTCATTTTCAGGACTTTTGAACCCAAGTTGACAGGAGATTTATAAGGGCTCAACATATCTAGAAAAAGTCAGCTCAATCCTTTATTCTTCAGGATGGACTCTCCTCCCTTCAAAAACTGAAAGACACAGATTTAGGGGGACTTTCTTCATTTTAGGAAGCAAAGTCACAGTGGGACTTCTGGGACCACTATGACGGGGAGTGGGACACAGGACTCCTTGGCTCTACAACACCTGCTCAGAAGACACACCTCCAGCATTTCAGGAAACTGCAGCAAGAAAAGACAGCCTTTGCTGCACGGGGCTGGGCAGCCCAACACATCTTCCCCCCTTTCAACTGCCACCTTCAGATTTTGCAGAAAATACAGAGTAACACTGCCTCCTAGCAAGCCAAGCCAGTGCATTCATTCCACACTGGCCATGATAGCAAACACAAATGCCATCATCCTTTACTAGCAGGGAGCAGAGCAGGCCTCTCTCACTTCTGGTCCTTTGCAAACTTTTAAGGGCACCAGTGACTGTGCTGCTTCAGTTTGATATTCTTCCTACACATCATGTCCCCATGCCACAGCTCTCATACATGAAGAGAAGTCACACAGAAATAACCCTCATGCTCCACATCCACCTTTTAATGCCAATCATATCAGGATCTACAAAACAAATCCACACAGCCTAATTTTTAAGTGGAAGTGACTACCTGTGAAATGTTTTCTCAAATACCAAGTTGAAGACAACTTCAAAGACACTCCTAATGGCTATAAAGTATAACACCTGTACACTGATACACAGCATGAATAACCCTTTCCTTGGAAAAACAAGAAGAGAAAAACATAAACCTGCTACTTTTAACACCAGTGCAAAGGGTTCACCGAAAGAAAGCAAACAAACTCCAAACTATCAAGCAAGGAAGGTACACAAGAAGTACACTTCCACATGCTAACCTTCAGGGACCAAGAGGCTTTCATAGAAGTTTCTCTTCAATTGCAAATAAAGCAGAGGGTAAAAACACGCAATATACAGGAAAAAAGTTAATGAACCTGGGTTTTCTCTTACATCTTTGATATTTTCAGTAAAGCTGCTTAGCAGAGAATGGATAATCCCTGTCCTGAATAATCCATAAGAGCTTCAATTTACTGGAGAAGGAGAAATTAGATATTCCAGCTGCTGGCTGTATGCTTTCCACAGCATCCAAGGCATCTTCTCCTTTTTGTAAAATCTCCTTGATTCTGCCCACACCAATGACTACTTCCCTAACTAAAGCCAACCTTGGCCTACAGGCAATTCTACATGTACTACAAGCAAAGACATTCGAACAGAATAGAAAAATAAATAGCCATCATTAAAAAACAAAGCTCTTCAAAAAGAAGTAAGGAAGCACTACAAAGAACAAAATCAGTAAGAGGCAAAACCAGTTGTTTGCCAACTAAACTTGTAGTTAAAACTTGTAGAAGGCACCCTCTTCTCACCAAGCCTTGGTTTTTCATTAAAACACATTTCTCACAGAAGGCCTTATACACCACCAGCAACCTACATAACAGGAGGATTGAGTCATCCCCAGTGCAGCACTAGGAGATATTATTAGCAGAGGCCAGGGAAGGCTGCCACACTACTGCAGCTGAAGTGCAGCCACCCTCCAAACGTCACCAACAGCAAAGGGCACTTCCTCAGCCTGATCTGGGCCTTTGGCTCCTGCCAGCTTGGCCAAACAGCTGTTCTGCAAACAGCACTGGGATTGCTCAGAACAAGTGCTGGCATCTTTAGATAGCTTTGGCTGGACTGCAGTGGGAAGCTGAGAGAGCATCTCTCCAAGGTCCCCTATCACTGATGCCCATAGGCACCAGGAGCCCACAGGCACTAGGGATTCATTCACTTGGCATCATGTTTTAAGGCTGCACACCATCAATTCCTTGAGCACAGACAGGGGTAGACAGCACCATCCAGCTTCGCGGCACTGCTGCTATATAGATGATATGGGAAAAAACATGAGGGAACTGCTCTTCTTCCTGCCACAAACGAATCCAAGAATTCCTGTAATTTTTGGGGAAGAACTTGAGAGAAACGTTGGGATTGTCTTATACATCACAGTTTGCTATGGGCTACTCACAAAGCAAAGACTGTTTGCCCACACAAACACCTTAAGAGGTCATTTGCAGAAAAGCATCCTACAAGCACAAGCCACTCCCTTGTCTGCACTGAGGAGATTTGACTCACACATGAAGGAGCCTGAAGTCACACAGCAGGAATGGCTGTGCCCAAACAGACCCTTTCTGCTCTCTGAGAGAGGTCAAAGGATCTGCAGGGACAACTGATGTGCTTGTGACTCTTCCATGGGGAGCAGCAGCTGCTACTTTAGCACATTAACATATAATCCTCCCAATTTCAGCTTAAAGCCTGCAAATAAGAGCTTGTGAGTCATGCAGCAAATTCTGGTGGGGAAGTAGGACAGCTGGAGGGAGAAGGAACCAATCCCATCACCTGATTTCCATCTTTCTCTGCCTGCAAGCTTCAGACATCTCTTTATCTTCTTTCCAGAAAAGTGCTCACACAATCTTCATGGACCTTGGATGTATCTTACCTGACAACCCTCTCCCTGAGAGGGAGGGAAGGGCTACTGAAGTCAGCTCACAGAACTGAGGCACAGAGACCAGGACTGCTGCTCTTGGGAGTACTCGTATTTGCTCCCTGGCCATGCTGAAGTATCTGTAATTTTCTGCAGGGAGCTGGAGCTATCCTAAAAAGGCCTCTCCAAGCCTGCTCCCTATTTAACAGTCAGATTTTGAAGCAACTATCAGCACCCCGAACAGAGTTAGGAACATGGACCAAGCTGACCAGACTTGGGAAAGGTTGGGAAGAGGCATGCAAAACCCTTTGCACCCTTCTGCTAGGGGATGACAAGTGGCCTGGAGATCCACATCCTCTCTACCACTCTATGCTTTAAAGGACTAAGCTGTCTTCCCAAAAGTCCTGATTCTCACAAAAACTCTTGGTCTCCCCTGTAAGTTTCCCTAAACAGCTTCTTCTTCCTTCTACCTCCCACCAAGCAGCCTGCCATTGCACATTTACAGCCAAAGTTAACAAAAGCTCAAATTCCTGGCTAGGAACAGAAAAGCAGCCAGCTTCTGTAAAAAATCAAAGGGGAACACGTCACTGCTAGCATCAAAGATGGAGCTTGCCAGGGTTCCTCGAGGCTATTTGTCTTGTTGCCTGCTCCCAGGAAAGTTGATGCAAAGCAGCCAATCCATCCCCACCATCCACAACACTCCCCTGAAACACCCACCAGGAAGTTGGGCAAGAGACACTGCTTGAACATCCAGTGCCTGCTCACAGCCACAATGCCTGTGTTCCCTTAGGAGCAAGGAAGAAGCACAAGAGACACTACATGTGCCAAGAGCAAGGTGCCAGCATCTCTGGACTTCCGTTTGAAAAAAACAAAGAGCAAGGACTCAGCTTAATCATAGTAGTATAACTTTAATCAGGCTTTATCAGTGACTGAGTGCCAGCAAGAATGCTATCTGAGCACCCCAGATAAAAACTGCATATGCAGGCAAGTGACTATCAGGACACAAAATGAACCAGAGCTCAGTGTCAATGAAGTCAGTTGGACTGGGCTGCAAGCCAAGGAGGTATTCCACATTTTCTTCCGCTAGAAGTAAAGTCAGGATTTGGCCTGCTGGTCTCCTCTCCTTGAAGCCTTTAAAAATGTACTGGGATTTCATGTTTAAACTGGAAAAGGTATAATGTCAGCTGAGGAACTCACTGTTATTACAGACAGCCTGAGCCAAGGAGCCAAGAGATTTCTAGGAGGTCAGCACACAACAACCAAACAGGTGAAGCTCCACCCTGAGCCAACCTCTGATTTTCTTACCATCCCAAGGGAGTTTTTTTGGAGGGCAGGTTATTTTTAATTTTTTAAGTTTGTCTTAATACTTGAACAAGGCACTTGGGCATGCTTGAGACAGCAGGCCTGACCACACTGGTAGAGAGCTTTGACATAAATTCAATTATTAACCACAGAACTTCAAGAGTTGGTTTGCTTCTGCCCAAGCTGGGAAATATAACATACAGTCCTGAAACAAAGTCCAGCAACTTCACTTAAACTGCTAGTAAAGATGAACTTCACTAAGTGGTAAGGTTTAACATCAAAACAGTCATGAGAAGGGCTCAAGTCCTCAGTGGTAAGTGTCTGAATAGACACCTGCATGGAGGAGTTTATTTTCGGAAACAGCTGCACTGTTCAACCTCCTAGGATACTGCCAGGTTATTGCTTTATATGCCAGAGAACAGAGCTTTTCCTCCCACTTATGCACCAATGCTTCCAACGCAAAAGCTGTGCTGTGCCTGAGTCAGCTGTACTTACCTCTGTACATGCCAAAGTAGCCTTCCGACCGAATTGTTTTAATGAGGCAGTCAGACCTGCAAACAGAACAGAGGGAGATGAACCACAGGACTTCAAAGGTGGGGGAGTGCAGAGAAAAACAAAGCAAATTTCTTGGAGTGGTTTCCATTTACATTCTGTCAGCGAAACCCTCAGCTGAGATGGGAACTGCGTCAGCCTATGAATGTGCCCTTGCTGAGGCCTGAGTCCAATTTCAACCCCTAATTCACAGGGGCTTTGAAACCCCCAGCTCACCCTGCACACGCTGTCTGCTTTCTAGACACACAAAAGGGAAAAGTGTCACTGAAAGGGCTGCTTATCCACGGTCCCCTGTGGCGAATGCACATGCAATGTTCTAACAAGCAGATCCTCATGTACGCATTTTTAAATCCAGCTCTGGAAGGGAAATAAGGGGGCTAACCCCCCCGCCCCCTCATGCTGACTTGTTTGACTTACTCAGTGAAATCTGACACACAAGGCACACAAACACGAGATGACCTGAACACTCAGTCATCTGTGGCCTCCCACGCAGATTAGAGCACGCACTTTTAACACATCAAGTCCCACAGCAGGCAGCAAGCACTCAGGCTCTTACCCTGAGGAGAGCACAGCAGGGTACTGTGCTCCAAAGGGAAAAGTGTCACCT
The DNA here is from genome assembly GCF_965231275.1 of Zosterops lateralis. Taxonomy (NCBI): domain Eukaryota; kingdom Metazoa; phylum Chordata; class Aves; order Passeriformes; family Zosteropidae; genus Zosterops; species Zosterops lateralis. The sequence goes on from NC_139761.1 coordinate 45,219,309, forward strand.
TCCTCGTTGCAAACACATTTACTACAGATGGGAAAACCATGCAGAGCACTGGAATGGCTCAAAGGCTTTTGAAGGCACAGACACACACACCTAGCAAACCCAAAGGCACGGTTCAGGAAGGCTGCACGGATTCCCTGGCAGAGTTTCCCTCTCTGGACCAGAGCTGCATGAAGCCTGGATGCTGGGTGAAGGTGGCTTTAGGGTCTTTGGGAAGAGACAGGTACTTCTTGTGGCCATAGGGGAAGGGAGAGGTGCACAGGCATGTATGTGTACATAATTTAAGGAGCAAAAGGCTCTTTTAAGCAGTAACAAGAGAAGTGTGGCTGATGAAAACATGAATATGTTTTTAAGAGATTTAGCAACACAAGGAGTAAACTTCTCAACTCTGCAATAGGGCTGAGATGGAAGAGAAGGAAATAGAGCTCCCTTTAGGGCTTTATAGCCCTGCCTTGGTCAAGACTGTTCTAGGGTTGTTTGTGAAGAGCCCATCCTGCATTGCTGCCAGCCATGGCAATGAATTTCCCCTCTCTGCTGGGACTCCCTGAATCCTTTGGCATCTCATTTCTCACACACTCCACCCCAGCCCCTGCAACTTGCAACATACTAATTTCTGTCTTCTGAGCAGCCCCTCCAACACATCTGCAAGCCCCAGAAATCTCAGTGCACCTTTCCTCTATCCAACCCATCAAGTTCTTTCACTGCAATGCTGGAGGCAACACATTTTCCCTGAGCCAGTGATGCTGTTTTGAACAAGCTGCAGCAGGGAGAGGAGTGAGAGGAGCTGCTCCCCACCATATTCATACAGCTCTGCTACATCAGGATAGAGCTTGCATGTCACTTAAAGCCCTTCGAGCTGCAGCAGAACAAGATGCAGCCAAGGCCACACCCAGCTTTCTTCTCTCCCTGGAAAAAAGGAGCCAACAGCCAACTAAAATGATACATAACATACCTTGGGCAGCACAACCCAAAAGCCAAGCTCTCTCCAGTGCTCAAAAGTCCCCCAGTGTTTTTGTCTTTTTCAAATGAAAGGCTCCCCTGATGCCAAAGATCTCTTGAGCCAAGCAGAAGTCAGGCAGGCTATTTTAAAGTAAGACAGCCAACATCTTAAAGGAACTTGCCACTTTCCTGGGTGTTCAGCAGACAACAGGTAATTGGTGTAATCAGGAAATATAGTATTGATGGGCACACAACATTTCCAGAAAAATAAGCCCTTGTAACTGGGGAAATTTTCTTAGGAAAGCTCAGCCCTTTTCTTTCTTAGAAGCAGCCAGTTCAAATATCTGGGAAATCTTATGTATTTCCTAACAGCCCCTCACCTTACAGCAATTCCTGGCTATGGAGCCGACTTGCACTTGATTCCTGGAGGTTAAAAGTCTCTCTCCTATCGAGGTCCCTTCCAGGCATGAGACATTCTAGCATGCAGTCCCAAGGGATGCCTGCAAATTCTTCATCCTGCCCAAACTCCCTGCTGCTGTCACGTGTCAGGTTAGGAGGATAAGTGATCCTCAGGGAGGTGAAGCAATCTACAGCAGGAGCAGGACACAACAAAAGGGGAGGCAAAGTAAGATGGGGGGCCATATCCTGCCAACAAGCCAGGACACATGGACAGCGCAGGAAGCAGAGTACACAAGAACTGTCAAGGGAAGCACCAGAGCCTACAGCCTAAGCTCATGTCATCAGCTAGAGCAAGGAGGCACAGAGACTAAAGCCATCAACATACAGAGCACTTCCTTCCTATTTCCCCTCTGCCTCAAATTCTCCTGTGCAGGAAAGAGAAAAAGATGACGTGGAGGAGCAGGGAGCAGGTAACATTAGCTCTAAACAAAGTTATAGGAGGGCAGGATATACTTCACAAGTCCCAGTCCCTTCTTCCCCTCAACACTATCAATTCTTTTGGAAAACTAAGGCCTGTCTCTGGTTCCCAGGATAAAGCATCTTGTGCTGAGTGTGGTACACATTCTCACAGCAGATACACAGCCCTAAGCATCCAACACAAACTCCAGGTGAATTTGGTGGGCTGGGTACACTCATGCTACCTTTTCCTACAGCCTCCAGTACCCGGGTTTTTTTTGGACACAGGACTGCTGGTATGACTACAGCATATGTCAACCTGTGATCCTTCAAAAGGTCCACATGCAATGCTCTAGACTGGGAATGAGCGACCGCTTCCTCTTTCAAAAACTGACACAGCAAAGGAAGGATCTCCAATATCAGAGCAATGGAAACAGAACAGAGGCAGAAATTCCCTCAGGCAGACTAGCTCAGCAGACTCCTTGTGTTTGGGATCAGGTGATCGGGATTCCTTGTGTTTTGGTTCTGTGCCCTGGCAGTAGTGAACACACTGCTCCCAAGCAAGGGATGCAAACAGATGTGCCCCCTGCAGAGGACTCCTCTGCTCAGCTCAGCAGCCTCCATAGCTGCTCTATTTGCTTTATCTGCTCTAGCACAGCTTGGCTCCAGACTGTCCCCTGGCTTTCCTGAGGACAGCCCAGTTCCTAGAGATGCTGAGCTCACTTGAAAGAGGTAACAAAGTGGAAGGACTCTCTGTGGAAAGCCCCGAGGGATGATGCCCCTGTGGGCAGTACTCACAGGCTGGTGTACATCCGTTGGCCATTCTGCTGGTTCTGCAGGCGAGTTTTTGCCAGGTCAATAGGAAACACACAGGTGACCCCGATCAGCCCAGCTATCCCTCCATTGATCAGCTTGGCAGGTAAACTGTAAGGGGATGAGATAGAGAGAAACAGATGTCTTAGCACTGGGTAATATAAGGGAAGGGAAAGAGGAGAGAGCTGAGCTCTTTTGTGTGACCAGAGTTAATGCAGTGCTGTGAGACAAGGCTGTCTCCCCCAGCACAAAAGAAGCTCTTCTACAAAGCAAAGCTTGGTTCCCACTGTGATATGGGGAGGCAGAGAAAGCAGCACACACCATCAGGACAATCCACTGACGAGTGGAGTCGAGCCAAATACCTAACCCACACATTACTAGGAGCAGGAAAAAATCCTGTTGCCCAGGACCCAGGGATTTCTGTGGTCCCTAGAGGAGAAAAGACTGAGTGCTGGAGCATCTACCACGTGGACAGCCTTCAGCTAAGGCCCACTGGCATCCGAGCCAGCAGGTTTACCAACAGAAGCTTTTCTGCACCACAATCATATCCACAGCTAATGAGAGGTTCATGACATGTCAGCTGCTACCATCATGTGGGAATGGGCCCAGCAGAAGCACCCAGCTGGCAGCCATGCAGCAGATGGCCACAGCCACGGGAAACTGCTTCCAGAGCCCCTGTCCAGGGCCAGGGGAACACACACAAAGCAAAACCACGGGGCTTGCAGCCCGCACGGCCGCAGACACAGAGACGTGAGCTCATACCTCTGGGGGAAATCAAAACCTGGCTCGCTGCACGTGCTTCCCAAGCACGGGGCTTTTTCCACTCCCCTTTGTGTTCCCACAGAGAGTTCTTGCAAGTGGCACTGAGTGAAAGCCACATCAGCTAAACATGAGTTCCCAGCAAATTCAATTAAGAAAAATGTCCTGCACTTACATGCTCAATAAACCACTGCACACAGAGACAAAGAAAGCCTGTTTGAGTCAGCTCCCTTCAATAAAGCACAGGATATGGCTCCCTGAACACAGGATGTGTCAGATATTAAACTGGTGTCTGACAGCAGTCCTAGACTGCAGCTGGGTGAACCTGCAAGGCCTATCCTCCTTACCAGGGGAACCAGCAATCAAGGCCTATCCTCCTACCAGGGGAACCGGCACAATGCCTTTCATGATGGTGACTTGCTGCTCTGGATGGGGGGACAAGCTGCGTTACCCTCTGGAAGCAGCAGTGTTGAGGCATGGGGGGGTGAAGCTCTGCAAATATGTTCCCCCCAAGAGCATTCCTGAGCACTCTGTAGCAAGGGGCAATTGCAGAGAGGATCAACAAGCAGCCATGCTTGAGGAAAAGGCAGGATATGGAGATTCAAGGTTTCAACTTGGAGGGTCCCTGAGGAAAGCAGACAAATAAGGGATGGAAAAAAACATAAGAGACTTTGTCCACAGGTGCTAAGCATGATCTTGACACCTCAGGACTGACATACTGACACATCTTGACACATTCCTTTCAGCCTCTGCTGTCCTGCACCCAAAGCTCCTTCCTCCTCAACACCTGCACAATACAACACACACACACAGCCTCAGGGATGGCACAGCTGGAAGAAAAGGTGCCAAGGACAGGCAGACAGATCTGAGCTCAGCCTACAGCTCCAAACTAGACAGTGCTGACTGAGATTAAATCAGCACAGCACTTGAGGAAGGCAGACACAAATCAGTGCACAAGTGTGGGCTGCCTCTACACCCTGAGGGTCTAGCCTTGCAGAAAAATGACTAGAATAATTAGCGAGACTGCTCTTCAAGGATGTTTTGTAAATCAAAAGATTTAATAATGAAAAAATAACAAAGTAAACAAAACATTGCAGAAAACAAGTAATAAGCTGAGCACAGGCACCTGAGAAACTTCAGACACCTTGCTAAGACATCTCAAAAAACTTTCACTTTTTTTTATGCTCTTTCTTAAGTACTAAATGTTTCAGGAGGGATAACTTGGCTTGCAGTCAATAGAGAGATACAGGGTTTGAAGAACGGTGACAAGATCCAATGGATGCTTCTCTCTGGCCCTGAGCCAATCCTTGTTAGAAGGGTATGGAAAAATCCAGGTAAACTCCCTAATATGTCTTAAGGTAAACTGAAACTCTTTCTCTATTTGGAAACACTTGCTGGTGGTGGGGGGATTGCATCACTACACTCAACCTCAGTGCAGAGCCAGGCTTTTAGACCTCACCAGCTCCAGACTGTTGCCTCAGGGATCTTTGTGCCACAGTCTGAAAACGGAACAGATTTGCCTGCAAACTCCTACACTCAACTTGTGGTCAGGACATGGGAAAATTTCAAACAGTAAGTTTCACGTCATTGTGCTCTCCTTATTTAACCCACAGTTACACTGAAGGTGGAGGTTAGAGACCAGATAAAAGTGTGCCTAGATGGAGCCACCACAGAGAAGAAAGGTGTTTGAAGATAGCCTCCTCAAATCCAGCTCTGAATTCACTGTTAGCAGGTCACAGATTGTGAGGCACAACCAGTGCCCCCTTCCAGCCTCAGCACTGTCATTGCTTCTCTAAGTATCCTTGAAATACCTGAGACAGGCAAACACTTGCCTTCCTCAACCTGTTCCAACAGTGAAATTATCACAGGGTTTACATCAGGTGGGACTGAGACACAGACATAAAGGTCCTGCCTGCTGCAGCTGTAAGTGCAAGAGATTCCCCAGTTTCAACCCAGACCCCAGCAGTAAAGGGGAATGGTCTGACATGCCTGGGCAAGACAAAAATTTGAGGCTGCAAACAGCCTCTCCCTCTGCCTGTGGGGGAGAAATCCTTGCTCAATACTCCCATCACACCTGAGTCTAACCAGCCAGATCTCCCCATGAACACTGCAGGGGGAAACTAGTATGGATGGACTACGGGACAGTATCCAGCAAGACACAGAGATTAAGCTCCATATGCACTGCTGTAGAAATGCAGTGCCCTTGATCTCACCCTGCAGCAAACCACTGCTATTGATTTTAGTCTTTTGCTATCACTCTTATTCTACTAAGGGATGGCAGAAACAAATTTCCTTGGCTTGGCTGCCTGTGACCACTGCAGACATGTAGTCCCATCAACTGGAGAGATGACCAAAGCAGGAGAGATGAGGGATCTGAGGCATGCAGAAGAGCATGAGACAAAGACCACTGCACCTGAATCAAAAGCTTTTTCCCCTGTGACTGAGTCATCCCACTTCACAAGCCAGTGCTTCTGCTGTCTCAAGGGATAAGAATCCACTGTGCCTGGTCTCTCTGTCCTATTTAGCTTCTGCACAGCTACTGCCTCTCACTACCTGCATGTGCAGGGCTTAGTGAAACGGGGACAACACAGGCTGGCATGCAAATGAAGCCATTTGCTCAGTTTAATACAAGAAGGGATACAAAGGCATCCCAGTTCTCCTCTTTTAGTGCTCCTCTTCAGCCCTTTTAACTAGTCCCTGTAGCCAGCAAGCTCCTGCTCACCCTGCCAAGAGCACACTGGAAGAGCCAGGGCACATCTTGTAGGACACACCTCTTCTTCCTTCAAAATACCAAGCTTGAAACAGTCATAGATATCTGCTCATTTTGCTTCGCTGAGGTTATCAGGAATATAGGCTTTCCAGGCTCCATGGAGGAGAATCTCAGCATGCCCTTCATGGGTGTGTTGGAAGAGTTCCAAGTGCTCTCCAAATTGGGTAGCGGAAGATAGCCAAATCTAGGCACACAAATACTCCACAATGCTGGATTTTTATCAGCACAGCTCAGGACTGTTTATATTTGCAGAGGACAGGCATAAAGGAAGATATCCTAATCGTGGCAAACACTAAGAAGGGACAGCCCTCTTGCCTGCAGCATTCATGCACTGCCAAGTCGTGTCCCTCTGTCACCACGTTTCATTCACCCACTCACCCCACCTGTCCTGAGCTGGTAACCTGGAAAAGCAGATGTTAGAAAAGCAACATGAGAGACCCCACAGGAATCCCACAGCATGTAGGAGTCACCTAGCTGGGGCAACTTCACAAGCAGCAAAAAGTTAAACCCACGTGGAGGAATGTGCAGACCCACCTGGCATAGCTCTTAGGAAGCAAAGGGCCAAACTGTGTCTTTCCAAAATGCATCCCAGTTTATTTCCTGGGAAGACTCAAATCCAGCCTTTACCAGAACCAATGGTCTGAAGTTTCCCCTGGGCACATAAGTGTCCTTAATCATTGTTAAACTTCATGTTCCTGCTATCACTCAAGCCTTGACTGTCTTTAGAATAAGGGCACAAGGCTGCACAAGGCTATGTGGACTTTGCCATTACAAGTACTGCATCCTTGGCTGGTCAAGGACCTGGCTCTGCTCCCTTGATGTCAGCAGCTGTAGTCAGCAGGTCAGGGTGACTTTGAAAGAAGAAACAAAAAGGAACAGACTCACGCAGGATAGAAAGCAGAAGGTAGAAAGAAAAAGGCAATGAGAAAAAAAAAGAAGTGAAGAAAGCAGAGATGTGACAACATGGCAGAGACAGAAAATAAGAGAAGGTCCAAAAAAAGCAGGTAAGAAAGGAGAAGAGAAATAATCAGAACTGTTTTAGGCCAGAAGAGATGATCAGGTGATTTCCTCCAACCAGCTGGATCTCAAATGGAAATAAGTTTGAAAGATTTTAAAAGAAAAACCTAAAGCACAATTAAAAAAAAATTAAAAGTTACCTGATCTGTTTATCAGCCATTTAATTCAAGCTTGATCTTGTTAAGAAATGAATCTGTTCCTTCAAATCGTTCTTTTTCAGTCACTTCTTTCTCACTTCAGTTTCTTCCTGGGAAAGGACAGAAAGACACCAAGAGCACAAAGTTGAGACACTTACTCTTAAAGCTCAGGGGCTACTTGGCAGGCAGGCTGTAGGGTTAGGACAGCTGAGGCACAAGTGACTTAAGGGAGCACCTGATCTCAAAGAGAAGACTGAGCTCCAGAGGGAGCCTTATAAATGTATGTCTGTAAATATAAATACACAGGGACATATGGAGGGAAAAGCTGCCAGGGTCATCAAGTTCTAGCAGCATGCAAGGCAGGGCACAAGCTCTGCCCAGCAGCCAGGACAGCCGTGTCTGTCACTTCTCTCAAGCTTCAGAGAGCATTTCACACCATGCCATGTGCATCCCCAACCCTCTGCAGGTCCACCCAGCCAGCCCAAGATAGTCAAGTGTCATCACAAGACTCTTCTAGCACTTCCCTTCAACACATGCCGTGTCCAAAGGACAGCCTTCAAAAAACTGCTCTTTTAGAAGTTACTATCCTTCCCGTACTCCCAAGCTTAAACAGACAACCAGTCTTGTGTCTGTTGTCTTTTAAGCAATGCCTCTCCCCCCCAAGCTACTGATGCCACTTTGCTCTTTGGACTGCTCCTTTCAGCTCAGTGCCAGACTGTAGGAACCAGTTCTCTCTAAGACTCTTAATTGTTACTGTTTAATGAGAGCTGTTAGAAGTCACCACACAAAGAAATCTGGACACCAGAGAAAATTTCAGAAGTGGCCACAACTTTCAGCTTTCTGGAGATGGCTTCATCTCCTCACCTCCAGCCTGGGAATCAGATGCCCTATGCTCTCTGCAGGGGTCTCAGCAGTATTCAGCCAACTTCCTTCCTCTTCCCTTTCACCTGCCACCTGGATGCTGAGCCAGAAGCAAAGGAGGTACCTTTGCCCTTTGACTCTGGAATGAAATTTGCTCCTTTTCTGCAGATCTCCTAAGCCACATAGAATCTCACATCCAACAGAGTGGCTTATGGACCAACACTTCTGCTCTGGAAATACCTCTGGCTCTCAGTGCATTCCTGAGAACAAAAGGTCCCTGAAAGTGAGAAGACTTAGTAGTGATGGTGCAAACAGATATGGGAAGGAGTTCAGGTCCCCCTCCCATTATATCAAGTGCCAAGGATAGGACAGCATAAAACCAATTGTACAGCCCCACTCTTGGACAACATGAGATTGAAACTGCCTTTTCTGCAGCCCCACGTCCAACTGGAACTGTGAGAGACCACCAGCACATGGAGCTCCCTAAGGAAAGGCACTCCTCCTCAAAACACTGCACACAAACCTCACCCACTGCACTATGCTGTTACACCTTCTGTGACCCCTCTTCACACAGTTTACCTGATTCCAGCTGATCTGTGGCTGCAGACCTTAAAAAGCTCCAGATCAGACAAGTCTGCACTTTCCAAGTGAAAATCACTTACACCCTTCATTACATGTGCTTTCATGTGCATGTCCACAAGAGCAGCTTGGTTTAGGTTATTCTAATTTTCTATCAAATTAACCAGAATAAGACAAAAATATAAAAATATAGGAAGACCAGTAGCTGAAAGTCTGTAACCCTGTCATAAACAAGCTGTGAATCATGAAAACTCACTTGATAATGTCTACACACTGAATAAACTTGTGTTTATTGAGACAGTCCTGACAAAATACATGCATTAAGTGGTCTTGCCTGCTCCAAGCTCTGGAAAAATGCCCCCTTGTTGCCTCTGCTGCACCCTTCCATGTAGAAGGACATTTAGGAGGACAGGCATCCACCACAAAGGGCAAGAGCAAGAAAAGACAGCAAGGCTGCCAATATTCACCACAGCCAAGTAGCCAGAAGAGTGAGAGACCAAGAGGGACACACAAATACATCACAGGGCTGTTTCTTACCTGCTGACACAAGCAGGGCAACAGAGTCCCTCTGCACCAAGAGGGACTTGGGACAGCTGAGTTCAGTTCTCTCTGGCCTCTTTTGACTTTTGGCTTCAGCTCCCCACCTGCCCAGTAACTACAGAGTCCTCTGCAGCTGTCTGATCCGGCTGGAAAACTGCTGCTGCTTCCCACCAGGGAACAGATGCTCCTGCTGCAGCTGCACAGCAAGACAGGGTAAAAACAACCTTCCTGGGTTTAAAACTGGGCAAAGTTACAGGTTTCCTTGGTGCTGGCTGTACAGCCAGCAAATACCAGGACTAGTATCATCTCCCCTAACAAAAGCCACTCAACTAGCGGACGAGCGACGGGAAGCAAACAATGTGATCATTTTACAGCAGACACCAGCACTTGATAACTGTTTAAACAGCACCTGGCACAGCAGAAGCTGAATGTCTGTGGCCAGGGGATTTTAATGAATTAAGGGATTTTAATGCAATGAAGTGGAAAGTTTATTTGAGCTCTGTTTGTTCAAACAGAGCTCCAATGGATGACCATTTGCAAAACAAACCCTAAGTCACCCCAAGCTCTATCTGACCACTCTGCTCCCTGAGTCCCTCAAAAGAGGGTGAATGATGAAGCCTCCAGTGACTTGGTCAGGGAGTTCCTGAGCTGAGCCAGACCCCAGCTGCCTCCAGGGCAGGAAAATAACTGCTACTATTCTGCAGTCTAAGATAGGGAAAACAGGCTGGGAAGAGAATGATGGGAATTTTATAGGATATTTAAAAAACAAATCCAGAACAACACTATACATTTAACCTAGAAAGAAAAGAGATTAAATAAAGACCTAAGTATATCTTCCCAGGAACACAGTGCTCTCAGGAGCCAAACACTGCACATAAAAGCAGGCAAGCATCTGCAGCCAAGTAGGGTGCTGCTCCAAGGCTTCCTGTGGGAGAAGTGTCAGTGAGCAGGGTTTGCATCTTCCTAGGAAATCTCCCATCAGGACCTGCATTGAGGCAGCAGACAAGCCAGCAGCACCAAAAAGGTGCCTCAGAAAGTCTTTGTATTGTTAAACTTCAGGACAATGGCACTGCTGGAACTGGGAACCTGCATGGATGAGGAGCTGAGGAACTGGGAGTAAACTGCTAGTAGGTGAAACAAGACTCACCAGAGAGCCACCTGAAAGCCAGAGAAGCTGAGCAGCCTTCATGGAAGGGGATCCTAAATTGAACATCTCATAAGTAAGAGAGTGAGAACAACATGGGAGTATTTCCTTCTTAGAGTGCTGTTAACACAGCTAGGCATGGATTAATGCCCCATTACTTGCACACCAGGACATCCCTTTTACATTTATTAAAATGATCAGGCAAATTAGGTTGAGAGCCACACGCACACCAAAATGAAGTGGTGCAAATGGCCCGAAGCTCACACTGACATGTAAATAGCCCAGGAGCCTCTGCAATCAAGCCTTTCCCTTTTCTCACCTCCCAAAAGTCAGCTCCAGACAGGAACAGAACAGCCCCACTAGAAGTACCAGAATGCAATCCTGGACAGCTCTGGATGTATCTGGTCCTCACAGCCTAAGCCACTGGCGAAGTGGTGCTCTTTTTCTCCCCTGCCTTGCCACACATCTCCCACACAAATCAGACAGTGAGGCTTTCTCCAGGAAGGCCAGTCTTTTTATCTGCTTTCCTGATCCCAAGGGGCATGGGGCTGAACTTTCAACCTTTGGTTTTTGCCTTATCACCGTAAGGAAAAGTGCTTACTAGAGAATCACAGCCCAGCACAAGGCACAGAGGGGAGCACACAGACCTCATCACGTCTCATTAATGCATCACACCAGCAAGCCTGGATTGGAGATACAGGCACCCAACATCGCCACAAGCCAGGACATCACAGGACAAGAAACAGGTTAAACTTACCCATACCTCTCTGACCTTCCTCACTGTATTTAGTGCCACCACACTACCCTATAGATGTGGGTTGCCACCTCTACCCCCAGATGCCACTGCTCCAGCCCCAGTCTGAGACAAGTATAGCATCCTTCTTCTCCTGCTCTTCCCCTGCCAGGCTGCCACAGCCACAGCTGGCATCCTCCAAGCCAGCTGTAGGCTCCCAGTCCACCAGCTCCCCCAGTCCTGCAGTACCTCCCCACCCTCCCAGAGGCCAGCTCTTCACTTCTGCCCTCTGCCAGCACTACCATTTTCTAGATCCTATGAGCACATCCTCTCAGGCTCAGACTGCTGCACATGCTGATTTACCCGAGCACACACAGGCTGACGGTTTGACAGAAAACCTTTAGCAAATGTCAGCTGGTGCTGTGGCCGAAGAAAGCAAATCTGTCTTTTCCCTACACCCAAACGTGCTCTCATCCCTGAATTCATGCCAGCACAAATATTTGTGCTGGGCAGTCAGACAGGAATGAGACAGAACTGGAGGCTGGCACATGCTGAAGCTGCCACTGGAAGCCAACTTCCAAACTACAACCTTAAGTTGTTGACTTAAGAATAAACAGCAGAAGGGGAAGTCAGGACTCCCTTCCATATATTTCTGTTTGTCCTGAGAGCAAACTCAAAGCCCCAGTGAGAGAAGCTGATGTCAAGAAGTAGCACTCAGAAGGTGAGCATCGGAAGCAAAGCTGTGCCAGCATCCACTGTGTAAGAGGACACAGCCACACAACCATCCACAGTCAGGGATGGCAGGGGGAAGCAATCAGCAATGAGTACCTGCTGGGAGAGGAGAAACCCTCTGGGATCAGCACACTTTCCTTCACTGCATAAATGCATCTGAAGGTGCAGACACTGCCAAATTTTGTTAATGACTGGAGTAAAGCTGTCATCACAATAAGGTTTAAGGAGTGCAAAATAAAACTGCAAATATTTCCTGAGAGAAGCTGCTTTCTAGACTCATGACAGGCACAAAGTGCACAAGGGAGCTGGCACCAGGTAATGTCACCTGGGGAGAAGCTGTCAACTTGGCTCTTGCCTGCTCACAACGTTTTGGGACAGAGAGGGGTTGGAGAAAATATGTGGCAGTTTAATCTGCTGCCTGCTTGCCTTTAGGCCCTTGAAGGCAGGGACTGCCATGAATTTCCTTGCAGGACCTGACAAGGCATCAGTCCTTGAGAAAACAAAGCAGCTCTCAAACATGCTGGTGAATGCTCCCCACCATCACAGAGTGTCACCTCTCCAGCTGCACAGGGGACAGCAGAGCCCCTTCACACAATTCTGCCACCAGACAGAAGCCCCGGGGTTCACATGCAGACTCACCTGGCTCGTGGTCAGCAGCCAGCTGTACCCGTACCACACTGGGCTGTGAAAGCACCAAGCTGAAGGCAGTCTCCCCCCTTCCCCCAGGTGATAAAAGGCCAAAGTACCAGCGGGGAGGTGCCATGCCAGCCGCCTGCACCATTGGCTGCTCACACCCCCTGGGGACAAGCTCAGTGCCACAGCGCCCACTCAGCTGGCAAGGCACTCCTCCCCAACAGCCCCTGCAAGGACTCTCAGCTCCAGCAGTCCCTTCCCATCCTCCACAGCTGAGCTCAGGCTGGTCGGGATGGGTGCCCACAGCTCCACCCCCTCCTATCACCGTGAGAACAGTCAGGCTGGCACCTTTGCAAAACTGCAGGCAAACTTTGCCCCCATATCCAGCCTCCACTCTCCCTGCGCTCTGGGGAGCCTTAACTTCATGCTGAGAGACTTTGTGATGAGAGAATGCCTTGAGACATCTGCATGCCACAAAGGAACAGGCAAGTTCCCTGGCTGAGAGCATGTTGTAGAGGTGTTTGGTTTTGCAACTGTTTTTATGCTGGTGGCAGTATAGATTTACCTGAATGCCCACAGAGGGGAAAAAGAGGAACAAAAGTCTTGATTAGCAATGAGGACTCCTGAGCTCACATTCCAGCTCCATCACTGACTTGCCCTTCACCTACAGAAGGATTTTGAACAACAGTTGGCAGCCTGAGGAACACCCTGTGTCTATGACAACATTCCAGCTTAGGAAAACATAACCCTCAAGCAAAAACAGTCCAACATCTTAGCAGACATACTTACTCACCACATCCAAACCACTGCAGTCACCCATAATATTGCAACAGAAGAGGATTTACAGCAGGCCCATGTTGGAAGTGTCACAGGAGACAATCCTGCAAGCCCTTGGGACTACAGCAATACCCTATATTCTAATAATACATGCACACTGTTGCAACTATCCTCTCCACCAGGATTTACTTGAGACTACAGGAGATTCACTGTAGTCAAGATTTGCCTGCTGCCCTCAGTCACCAGGGTCACCTCCTTGCAAAGCAAAGGAGTTACCAAAGACATCAGGCAGAGCCTGGACTGCTCCTGGCAACTGCCCCTCTGTCTGCCTGGTCTCAGCCACACTAGGAGAAGCCAGCATAGCTGCTGACTCCAAAGCAAGGATCAAAGTGAGTGGAGCAGCAGGTATCCTGGAAAGCAAGGGGACAAAACAGCAGGGAAGCAGGTGGGGAACTTCCTGCCTCCAGGCAGTAAGAGCTGGAGGAACACACCCAGTTTTCCTACTCCCTACCCTTTGGGCTGTCCAGCCTGTTGGAAGCATAGGCTGGCCCCCCACTCCCAGTACAGCATTATGTAACTTCGCCTGTTTTGCTGAGAAACCTTTTGCAGTAAATAAAGAGAAGAAGACAACAAGCACCTGCTGTTACCTTTGTGAGAGCTAAGGCTTGGAGCAAGGCCTCCAAAAGGCACTGTGAGCAGCAAAAGAAATGCCTTCCTGACCTGGAGAGCTTCTCCAGGCCAAAAACCCAGCAATTTACTTAGATTAGAGCAGAAGCCATCTGCCCTATTGCTTAACAAAAGGAGTCCCATGGAGGCCCCTTCTTGCATCAGCATGATCCCTTTAACATTGAAATGCCAAGCCATCTGCCAAGACCAAAAGGCTTGGGGAACAGGCCTGTGCTGGCCTGGAACAAACACCAGATATACTCTGACTTCGCATGTCTTGGGTAGCTGCCCTGGATCAAGAGACAGAAAACTAACACTCATCTTGAAGCTGGGCAGGGGTATCAGTACTGCAGCACACCAAAAGTTCCCAACACCTACCTCAGATCTGTCATTCTAGGGGCTGCTCTGACCTTCAGCCAAGGAGAGTCCCTGTCCTGGAGGTTTTGCAGATGAGCTGCAAGATGGGATGAGTAAGGACAGCCCTTAGGAGAAGTGACTCACCCAGGGCTCACATGGGAAGTCTTGATATCAAAGACATTGAAGATGCTAAGCTGAAGGAACCAGAGGGAAGGTTTCAGCAGGACAAATGAGCTTGCAGTCATCTTATTGAGAATACAGAGTCCTGCTCCACTGAAGGACATGTTAAAACACTCTTAAGGCAGTATCTTCCCTTACAGGAGAGAGACAACAGGTCTAAAAGTGCTCACAGCACCCCTGGCAAGACTGAGAGGAGCAAAGGAAACCCATGGGAGCTGCTGGCGCTCTTCCCATGTCAATCCGCCTCCTCTCAAAGTTCTCAAAAAGGCAATTGGGTCAAGTCTCAAAAGACCTGGCTCTTCTGCTCTGCACAAATGCCACATCAAGCATGCTGCCCTGCTGCCCTGTCACTCCTTTGAACACTTACAACACAAGTAACAAGCCTCTAAATTTAGGACAACTACTCATGCTCAAAGTGAACTGTCTTGGAGTAGGTGCCAGAGGGCTGAAAACCCTTCCCATGCATCTCATCATAAAATCTTCAGTGATGTGGTCATATGAGGCTAGGACACGGCCATAGCAAAAATTCAGGCCCAGCACTTGCTTGAAAATAGTGGTGGATTCCAATCTTTGGTCTGTAGAAACCTGCAAGTCCCTCCACCAATTCAAAAGAAAGTAAGCTACAGACGAGGTAATCTATATGCAAATACAAGGAACTATATATATGTGTGTGTGTGTGTGTGTGTGTGTGTGTGTGTGTGTGTGTGTGTAGCAACTTCTACAGAAAAGGGTTACTTAAATTAAGATTATAATGGGCTAGGTTATTCTGTAGCTGCAGAGCCAGCAGTAGAAGCACAAGCTAACTGACAGACAGTAAAATGGCCTGCACATGATCATGCTGGGGTACAAGCAAGTGCATCTTGGACGTTACTGGACAAACCTATGTGGGTGTTTATTGCCAGTAATGCTCCTTTCCAGGTGCCACCTGAGAAATCATGTAGTCACATGTTGAACTGATGTAATTCTAAATACTTTCAAATCCACCTTCCTCTGGATGTGTTCTCTGTACCAGGTTTTATGAAATTACAGCTTCAGTGATATGCGGCATTAGCTGGAGAGAGAAGACAACTTTGCTGAGCTTTTGGGAGTCTGGCAGATGGGAGAGAGAGCAAGGAGAACAAATAAGAACTTAGATACAGTACTCCTTTTCAATAATCTGTGGTGGTCAACAAAAAGGCAGAACCAACTGACAGTGACAGACAGACCAACCCTTTGATCTGGAAAGACACACCATGGAGAAACTAAATGGTGCAAATCCTTTTCTTGGGTGCTCTGCCAAGAGGCTGAATAGAAAAGAGTTCCTCCCTCCCAGTTAAAAATAATCACCATGTACAAAACGGTGATTAAAAACAACCAACCAAGAAGGCCAAGGTAAAGTTAAGGGTCAGATTCTATCTCACTCAGTAGGAATGAGGTAGAGTACTGAGCTGAGGCCTTGGGGCCTGAAAGGGATCATTCATTCCCCACTAGCAATGAATCCAGGGCTCTTGGTTTTCTCTGCTGAAAGAAAGGGGTGCCAGTGACCCTGCTGGGAGGAACAGGCATCTTTTCAGGCCAAATTGCAGCAGTACCTCACCAGAGCAACACTCAACCAACCACAGAGCTGTTCCTGTTGGATGCCTTTAAAGTGTGTATTCTGGGATGGTGCTGGTTCACTGTGGCCAAACCAGAGGCTGCAGAGGGGGACAGCTCAGGTCACTGCTGTGCCCACAGTGGACTCCTGGCAGCCCTGCCCTGGGGCTAGCTTGGAGAATGGCTTGGTGAGCTGCTCTGCCAGCTCCATCAATGCCCTTGCCACTGACTACTTCCTCCTGGATTGCTGGGGATCTTGTCTGCTCTCCCGGATTGCTGGGGATCTTGTCTGCTCTCTCTGTCCCTGTCTACCAGCCCAGGGGGCCAGTTGCCCTAAGGATAGTCAGCTTTACCAGTAAAGACTGAGACAAAGAAGGCATTAAGCACCCCTGTCTTTTCCTCAGCCTTTATTGCTGTTTCCTTTGCATCCTGTAAAGGATGGGGATTCTTTTCGGCCTTTTTTTTGTTGTTGTTGTTAGCATATTTATGAAAACACTTTTTATTACCTTTCACAGCACTGGCCAGATTGAAACTCTAGCTGAGCTTTCACCTTTCTAATTTTCTCTCCACACAAGGTAACAATGTCCTTATACACTTCCTGAGTTACCTGCCCCTTCTTTCAAATGTCACAAACCCTTTTTTTGCCTCCCTTTGTTCCTGCAAAAGCTCCCTGTTCTACTTAGGCCAGTCTTCTTTCCCGCTGGCTCATCTTTTGGCACACAGGGACATCCCGCATCTTTAAAATTTCCTTCTTAACGTATGTTCAGCCTTCCTGGACCCACTTTGCTGACCTCCTTCCTTACTTCATCAAGAATTGAAAACTGTAATTTCGTGGTCACTGTGCCCCAGACTGCCTCCAACCACCACATCTCCCATCAGCCCTTCTCTGTTTGTAAACAGCAGGTCTGGGGGGCAGCACCCCTGCTAGGCTCTCTGACCAGCTGTGTCAGAAGTTATCTCCCACACAGTCCAGGAATCTCCTAGGCTGCCTTCTCTCTGCTGTGTCGAGCTTCCAGCAGACATTCAGCAACTCTCCCACAAGAACAAGGGCTGGCAATCATAAAGCAGTTGCTTATAGAATAATTCATTTGTCTCTTCATCCTCATTGGGTGGTTGGTAACATCTTCCCCCCAGGGTGTCTGCTTTGTTACCTTCCCCCAGTTCTCACCCACAGGCACTCAACCTTGAGCTACTGAACAGCCAAAACACTCCCTAATAGACAGTCACTGCCTCTCCTTCCTTGACTGTCCCTTCTGAAGAGCATGTAGTCATCCATTGCAGCACTCCAGTCACAACAGTCACCTCACCATGTTTTCATGACGGTGCCTATGTCACAGCTTTCCTGCTGCCACGCTCCCTCACAGCTTCTTGTGCCCCTCCTCGCTGGCAGAGCGTGGGAAACTGAAAAGTCTTTGCTTTAGAGTGAGCAGTACTTAGCAGAAACTAAGATATCAGCATGTTATCAACATTGTTCTCACATTAAATTCAAAACACAGCACTGTAACAGCTACTAGGAGGAAGATTAACTCTATCCCAGACAAAGCCACAACACTGGCTAAAAAAGCTGTCCTGGAAAAAGCCTCCTGTCTTGGTGTGTACCAAGCATTCCACAGCTTTGAACCAGCATGAGCCAAGCATGTCCCTTCCTGCTCCTGAAACAAAGGAAAAAAGAGGAGGGGAGTGAAATCACCATCTCTGGGCAGCATCTGAAGTACCCCAGCAGGTATTTATCTTCCCTCAGACTTTCTTTGGTTTTTTTTCTTCCTCCTGCAATACACCTGTTAGGAACTGCATCGGCACCTCTGCAGATCCTTACCCATTGCATCTCCTCACCCCACACACCCCTCCCAGAGCCTTCATTAAAACATTGAGCTCTACTGAGAACAGGCTCTAAGAAAGTAGAAATAAAATTTATCTGTTTCAATCTGCTGCAGAAAAAGTTGTGTGCATCCCTGGTCCCCCCATGGAGATCTCAGACTTGTTTTCCTTCTGTGCCTACCAGGAGGTCCAGGTTCTCAGCAGAGACGCAAACTAGAAGAACTCACCATCTCTGCTGGAGCCTGGGGACTTGGTCCTCTGCCAGATGCAGCAAGAGGGCACATTATTACAAGTACATACACACTTTAGTCCTGTTTCATGGGGGATTCGTTGTCCCTTTGATTGTAACAACTTCATCTTCTCAATGATGCTCCTGCATAGGCTCATGATGGCCAAGTACAGCCCAGGCCTTGCAAGCCCAAGATTACTAGGCAGAAACAGTAAACAGGTAAAATAAATAGAGGGAGTAGGAGCAGGCAGGACACCTGCATCTCACACTGTTACTTGTAGAAAACCTGACCAAAACATTGCAAGCACATCAACAGCTTTCCAGCAGCACTCTTCCTGCTCCTCCTCCCAGCTCATGCTCACCACAGAGAGCACAACCTGTGATTATTGAAGAAGAGAAGAAATGCAGGAAGTCCCCTGTGCATGCATAGTGATATTGGCTGAAAAAAGCCCCCAAAATGTTTAACTCACTAGTTTTAGAATCAGTGCAGTAATTTACTATCCCACATGCAGAACTACTGGAACAGAGATACACGTCACCATTCCAGACTCACAGACTGCATCATTTCAGAGTAGTGGAGCACAAACCATAACCTGCAGCTTCTGTGAAAAAAGGAAGCAAAAAAACCCCAAACCAAACAACAAAACCAAAACAACCCCACCCCAAACACCTGGTGGCAAACATCCTGACAGCATTTCATGAGACCTAGCTAAGTGCTGTGCATAGAATGACCCAGAACAGTAAAAGGAATCAAGGACCAGAGTGCTGCAGCAAATAAAATTACTTGCAACTATTTTTGTCCTTTTACAAGAACCTTGCTCTTTTGCAACCTCAAATACAAGCAGCATCTTAATACACTAACCACTTCCTCTGCCTCTAAAATCACCAAGGGAAAATAGGGTAGACAATGAAGCAAAATTACTATCGGTACCTAGCATATGACCTGACTGGAGCAGAGTTCAAGCGTGGGTTGCTAAAGTTTATTTCTGTAAATTTCCGCCTCCCAGTCTGTGTCACATTTCGCTGATTCATTCTACAGATCCTCTTCTACCGACAGTAGAGCATAGGAAATATGCAGGGCTGGTTGTTTAGTAAACCATCACGGAAAGTTCCCTCCATCTACTGCGCCTGCCGCTAATTCCCTTCACAGCTCTGCTCATTAATAAAAATGCAACACAATAAAAGAGAACCGCACACACACACACCTCACCCAAATTTCCTCCATACTGGCTGAGTCACCACCAGTGATTAACTGTTGCCATGCACTGAGGAGGACACGGTTATTAAATTAATAGGGGCTGCTTAACCTGGCTACAAATATACATGAGTTCTTTGTGCCTTAGTGAGCTAATAAGGCATGTGCTAATTACATTAATTCAAACAAGCCCAGCATGCCCTGAGGGCAAAGGGAGAGAAGGGTGCAGGAAACCCAGGCTCTTTCATAATAGCTGTGAGAGAGCGGAGTACTTGCCTTGACACAGCTTTTGGAGAAGCACAGGAGCGCTGTGGCTGGCACCCTACGGCTCACTCAGCCCAGCTGCTGCCTGGTTCATGTGCAAAATCCATGCTCATTCACCCAGCCCTTGGTGCAATGATAGACACAGGATCCTCTCTTCGAAGGGCCAGCCAGTTTGTCTCTTCCTTTCGCTGTGGCTCAGAGCACATCACAAGCCTTGGGATGACACCCTGTGCTTTGGCACTGTGAGCCTGGGACCCCGCTGGCAGCCCCCTTCCCACAGTAACACATGGCACCAGCAGCCTCAAGCCCTGGGGCAGCACCAAGGGCTGCAAGTTGCCCATCATCCAGCTACGTGATGCTCCTTATACAGTCCCATCTCCTCCCCATCCCCAAAGTCAGCCACGACAGACAGGCAGCATGCAGAGTCTGCAGTGGAACCTTAACCAAGTGAGGCAATCCCAACACACTCTCCAACCTATCTGGCAATGGAGGCAGGCAGAAGGGACAGTTGCACCTCCCATGTCCACAATGGTAACAGAGTCTTCAGGAACAGAACAGGCTGCAGCAGGGAGAAGCAATAGGACAGCAGGAAATTTCAGCAAGGTTCAGATATGCTCAGAGAGGAGCCTCCCATCTCTCCAGCCCAAGCGTAAGCAGATCCCTAACCTGTCGCCCCTGGAGAGGAAGGCTCAGCATCAGCTGTGCTCACACTGAGGTGTCTGCTGGGAACTGTCACCACTTCCGGGCGTGCAAGGGAAGGAAACGAAGAGGAGAGGAAATTGGTCATATTTCTTGGCACCTCCAAGGACACACGCTCACCAAGTACTTTCTGAAGGATGTGCTTTTCCTGTAAGCACTAGGGGACTGTGCTGGAGCAAAGCAAAGGTGTTGTTTTTGGGTTTTTTCCCTCTCTCTTCCCACTTCTTCCTACTGCATGCATCTGGCAGTACAAAGGGCTACCCCTACTAGATGCAAAAAGCCACCACCTTTCTCTGGCTGCTATGCTATGTGAATTTTAAGTGTTATATAGGTACAATACTGTCTCTCCGCACAAAAGAGAAAATCTAAAACCAGGCACCAGGTGAGAGCCAGTGCTGTGGAAGGGTAGCACAACACAATTTTTTCTGCACAAAGAGGCACTGGTACAGGCTTAATGCAGTCTTGACAGTGTGTTGGCAGAGAAGGTGCAAAGATTTTCATTAAGGGAACAGCACCAGGAACTTTCAGCCCCTGGAAAATGCCACATGATTTACTTTCCCAGCAGGGACTGTGACTACTCAACCACTCATCCAGCATAACTTGAGACTACTGCTCTTCCTTTCCCTAGCAACTCAAAGAACTCATTTTGGACCAGGCCTATTCCCAGGTCACGTGTAGCTGTGAACACACCAATGTTTGTGTTGACATAAGCGGAGAGAGACAAGAGTGGAAGCAGAGTTGTTCCTCTTGGCAGCGGCCTGCAGCAGCCTGCTGAGTGCACCGATAAAGTAAACCAATATAAAACAATAAAATAGAACAAGAATCCCTCTAGGGAAGCCTGGGAGATAAGGGCTTCTGGGCCCTTAACAAAATAATTTAAAAGGCCTAGTAACCCAGAGCCCTGTGGGTCTGTATGTCAGCTGATAGCTGTCACTCAGGAGTCCCAAAGAGGGACTGCTGAGCCAGGCTGGAACTGCAAAGCATCCCACAAACCGCGCATCCTGTCCCTGTAGCAAAGCCACAGTGCACCAAGAGCGTCAGCCACCGGCACAGGAACCAACGCTAAAATATTGCAGGGTAATGAAACAAGACCTCAGGGCATGAAAGGATGGAATGTTTCCTTCATTATCCTTTGGAGTCACAAGCTAGGCTCCACCTAAAGCAAGGTGGCAGAGAAGCACAAAGCAGAAGCCACCATGTAAGCAAGCACTGGTGTACAGGCTGCAAGCTCAGCTGCCTACTAGAGTCAAGGCTGTATTTCAGGTGCCTTTCGTACAAGAGAGCAGACATGGAGAATTGACAGGATTACAAAAAGACATTTCCCAGCCTTCCAAACACTTTGCAACAGCAGGTAGAGACCTCTCTGAGCAACAAAGCTTATCTCATTACTACTCAGCATGAAAGGCAAATTTCACTAATGCTCCCAGTGCACTGGAAGAAATGCCACTTAAATGTCACACTAGTCAATATTCCTCACCTCTCAGCCACAGGACACTGCTGCTGCCAGTCCCTTCGCTCTGGGGGTACATGAACACAACTGCTCTACTCCTGCATTGCCAACAGCCCTTCTCAGCTCCCACCTCAACTGTCTTGCTTACACCAAAACTGTTCCGATCACAGCAAAATGATTCCTTGCTAAATGCACATCAGCAGTCCCACATGGGTCATGCTGCTTCTTGAAGAGGTTAGGAGCTCCTCCAGGGAAACTCATACACAGTCTGTGACAAGCAGAGGAATTGTCAAGGGGAATAAAACCACTGACTGATGGCTCAGGAGTCTGTGGCATAATCCATTCACCAGCTCCCTGCTCACCCAGAGTGCTGTGAATCAGCAGGCTGCAAGGCAGGCAAGGTGTTCCCAACTGGAAGACAATGTGTTTTGGAGGCTACAGGCAAATGAAAACACATCCAGTCCTGCTCACCTAAACAGAATGCAGGGAGATGAGTAACACAAGAAAGGAAAAAGAGGAAAAAATTAAGTATATCAAACTTGGAGAGATATTCTCTGAACATCAGATGTCTCAC
The DNA here is from genome assembly GCF_965231275.1 of Zosterops lateralis. Classification (NCBI taxonomy): domain Eukaryota; kingdom Metazoa; phylum Chordata; class Aves; order Passeriformes; family Zosteropidae; genus Zosterops; species Zosterops lateralis. Next base: position 45,241,599 of record NC_139761.1, read on the forward strand.
CTGGCTACTCCATACGTGCAGTCCAATGCTGCTACCTGGCAAATGTATCCACAAGAATTTACCTGACACATCCTCAGAGAAGCAATTCATCTTTCATTGCTTAAGAATCAGATCTATTTTCAAAAAGTTTCCAAACGAGAAACATTCCTGAAGAGCACCTCCCAACTCTGCTCTAATTACCAACTCTGTCTCACAAAGAGTGCATGGCAGGGACAGCAGGCAGCAGGAGACACAAGGAATTGTCATGGCAGCGAGCAGTGAAACAGGCACCTTGCCTTGGAAAACTAGCAACAGTTTGGCAATACAGGAACTAGATACACTGTTCTGCTCCAGAGGTCCATGGACAAGGACTTCTGGGATCCAATCCATAACCAACTGGAGTCAGCTGTGACAACTGACATGGGAACCTGCCTGCCCCAGGGCAGAGCCCACTCAAGAGGGGATGCAGCACTCTGGGGAAAACACATTCTCCTTCCCCTGCAAGAGCAGTAATCTGGTCTTGCAGAGAAAGAGGGGAGGCTGGCCACAGCAGCCAGCTCTGCCAGAGTTCATCAGGGTTCCCAACCATGACATGTAAACCCTCTCCCATGCACTTCCAAGCTGCAGCAAGTTTGCCAGCTCACACGTATGCACAGGTGTGTCCAAACAGCACATGCCCTTTACCACAGCTGATCCATTTGTTTCCAGCTCCACACCACCTCAGTTTGTCCACACAGGTCCAGGACACTGCACCAACACTAGGGACAACCCGGTGTCAGATGACCCTACAGCCTTCCTACAATCTCAGCTGTGTGCCAAGCAGGATCTCACAAGGTGCACAGCAGCTCTGCAGCCTCTCTCCCACAGACTGACTCTGTGAGCTGGCTCTGCAAACTGCCCACGGCTCACCTCCATCAGACCAGCCCGATGAGCGGGGCACAGCTGAACCTCACCACAGGGAAAATGGGAGCTTGCTCCGCACAGGGGCTTCCCTGGCAGAGCCACAGAGACTGAGTCAGCGGTGTGCAGATGCCTCCTGAGCACAGGAGGCTGTGGGAGCAGCGTGCTCAGCCTCCCTGGAGCATGCTGGCAGGGAACACGCTGCACGGCGCACACGGGCACACGCCCACACACCGCTCAGCAGCGACCTGGCATTTCTTCCCCCCTTTCCAAAGCCAAATTCAGACCATCTGTTGAAGTATTTCTGCAAATCATCCCTCTTTTGGGAAGGGCCGGGGGCTGAGTTTAGTTGTTTATATAGTGTCTGGCATTTCTGCAGTGCTTATCACTTCAGTAACCAAGCTATTTCCTTCAAGCTCTTCATTAGTTTTGAAGAACCAGTGTGAGGCACCAGAGAATCTACATTGTAAGTTTCTGCAAAAAAAATTAAAAGAGCATCAGAAAGACAACAGCTGCTCAGATCATGCACACATTTAGCTGCTAATAAAGCAAGTGGGATAGCTCAGGAGAAAAGGGTTGGGCGAACACAATGAGTTTTATGTTCTTTAAAAAACTACAACATTTACAAACTAGCCTTCATAAACAAGTGCTCCTGTTGCCTTACAGAGAAGAGCTCAGCTTGCCCAGGGCATGGAAAAGGAAGCTGGGACTGCTATCCTTGAGAAACCCAACACAAACTGAAAAAATATGAAACACCTAGCAGAAGAGACCATTTACGAGATCAGATCATACTTTCTGCAACAGTTGCCATGGCCATCATGTAAAAGTGGCAAACTCTGGAGTGCTGCTGTTCCCACTGGATTGTAAGGGACAGGATCAGAGACAGACATCTTATTGCTTACCCCAGGTCATGCTCTAAATCTGTAGCATAGGAGAAAGTAGGACCCAAATTCACATTAAGTCCCTCACACAGCCTGTCCCTAAAACACAATTTCTTCTTTTTTATAAATCCTTATCACAGAGTAAAGAGAACAGCACTGAACAAGGCACCAAAAATGCTCCCAGTCCACACATGGCCTTGAAGAAGGTGTTTCCATCTCATCAGACCCACCAGGCAACAGGGAACTCCCCTTTTTCTGTCAAAGTGTGCAGGCAGCACACGCATTAAGGGCAGTAAGGTGTCAGACACCACAGTGACAAGGACAGAGGTGGAGCAGCAGCAGCAGAAATGAAGATGGTCTGGCCCAGACTAAGAACACCACATGCAACACCTTCATTGCAGGCACTTATCCATACCAGAGCCAGCATTCATCCAGCTCAGAGCTCTCACACTCAGCACAGCCCCTTGTCAAAGCAAAAAGACTTCACTGAAAGCTGTGGTTGAATTCAGAAATGAAGGAACATGGCTACTTGACTTCTTTCTGGCTTGATCCAAACCAATTGCTCACCTGCGCAGCATCTCTTTCCTACTAAAATCATTTGCTGAAAGTCCCCTATCTTTGTGCTCTAATAAAAAAGAAAAGCACATAACCCTCTTCCCAAACACCTCCTCCAAGCCAGTTACTCACCCAGTCCAGAAGCATTGCTGTTATTTATAAGAGGGGAATATTTCCTTCTTCCCTCTCCCCACCTTGTCCACAAAGCCCTCATAGCTGGGACAGCTTTCCAGTTGAGAGTATGAGCTCCAAAGATAGAGTCAAAACTCAGGTGGGGCAGGCACAGTCTTTGATGCAACTTAGTCATCTCCAGCTTCTCAAATTCATGCTATTTGGGGAAACTTAGCTGGGTCAAAACCAGCCTCTCTCCTGCTGGCTTCTGGATAAATGCCTCAGACACAGAAAAGAAAAAAAAAATCCAGACAGCTCTCCTGATATGCCATACACCAGCATCAGTGCCAAAGGAAGGAGCAGGGCACAGGAAGGTTTGACAAGACACAGTCACCCACCCACAACAGGACTATCAAAATGAGAACAAGTACCAGTTACAAAAAGGTTTAAAAAAATAGAATAAGACTGCATTCCTGTGAGCAGCTCACCACAGGCTGTACTAAATTATGATCAATAGAGACCCCATAAATTAAATAAACGTAACCCATCATATTCCTTCTGCTACAGAACAAGCATTGCTGCCTGAGTGTCTCTCCCTTCCCTGAGCACATAATCTCCATGTAGACAGCCCACCTAAGGCAGAAAATGTTCTAAGTTTTTATATTTGCAGATGTGTAAGAGAAAACTACCAGACAGAAATCCAAACCACCCACAGTCTTTTCATTAGGTTTGTCTGGGATTTTGCCTTGTTTTCTAAAGCTTTTGTACCTCCTGTTACTTTATCTTCACAATAACTCAAAGTACCAGGCAATCAACACTGCAAGGTTAAAGCAACATCCAAGTTCGGCATTGGACAGCTCAATCCACCTCCTCCTTCCTGCTATCTCTGTGCTGGAAGGCAAACAGAAGAGGACAGGAAAAAATATTTATCTGCTGTTAGGATTAGCTGGAGCAACACAGTGTTAGCTTTAGCAAGCTGCCACTGTTAGCTGGATATGGCCAAGTGACAGCCCTCAAACCAAGCAGGTACAGCCAGAGCACTCAGCCTTGCTGAAGGAGGATGGCTTCATTACATCATAATACCAGAGAAGCTGAAACACACTGCCCTGTCAGACCTCAGACACCCCTCTGGCAGAGAATGGGCACTTGCAGACACATCCCTGCTGTCTCACTGTAGACAGACAAGACAACTGTCTCCAGCAAGGCGGGAGTCCATGCAGCCATTTATGAGGAATGCACCATGGAACACAGGCATGGTGTTCAACATGTTCAAGAGTAACAAATAAAAACAACGCACTGCCTACAACAGGCAGCATCTCTAGCTCATTTGCCATGATAAGTAATTGACAATTCCATCTCTCCCAACCTGCAGTAGTGCAGATATTTGGGCACTTCTAAGAGAGCCTGAATATGCAAACATGGGCATTAAAGCAGGCTTTTGCATTTCCTGAAAACACAGTTAAAGATTTAGGAGAATGCATCATGGATGTAAAAAGGAATAATTACCAGTCCTTATGTACCTGCAGTAGCAAAGGCAGAATGCTGTGAATAGGCAGATTCTTCCCCATCCTGCACTGTTGCTGTAGAAGGAGCAGGACAGACATGTGTCCTAAACAGTATTGCAGATTTTAACAGGAGAGCAGAGGCAGCTGGGAGAAAGACATGTCCAGCTGGAAGCCTAACAGGACATTAACAAACTTGTAAGTGACAGGCTAAACAGGCTGTGGGACCAGACTCTTCCTGTTGCTTGAGGGTTCCAACATGATGCTCAAACTCAGCTGGTGCAAACTAAATTTGCTTCACTGTCTGCCAGAGCTGTATCAACTTACTCCATTAAAGTGTGAAGGTGCTCAGCTCTGGGACACCACTGCTGGGCCATCAGCTGTGTAGAAATGTCATTCTGAAGAAAAACAAAGAAAAAAACCCAACAGAACAAAACAACATGGGAACCATTATGAAAAAGTAAGGCCAGGCAGAAGGCAGGCTTAGGAAGAAATACCTCTCTGTTCTGAAACAGCCCAGAAAAGGGGAAACTGTAGAAACTCCTTCACAGGGCATTAGTGTCCTATCTTAACACACATGAACTGCAGCATTCAGGATCATTTGTCCCACCCATTCCAAACCTGGTTTGGTTCAACATCATCTCCCCAGCTCAGGCTCTCCTAACAACGGAACAAAAATATTTTGCATTTTTCAAACCCTTTTCCTTTCCCCTTAGGGCTTAGTTCAAAGCTCTTTTATGTCATTCTGACAGAACAATGTGATTTTAGGCAGATAAACCCAGCCCATTAAGAGATACACCCTGTGTAAGACATCTTGCTGGCACTGGAAAGTTGGCAGTGTAAAATATTTGCAGTTCCCAGCCTGCAAATGAGACCAGGGATCAAGTGACAAAAACAAGCATCATGTGGAACAAGGAAGACCTGCTGCTAGCCAGCACCAGGGGACTTCTGCAGTTATGGTCAGTGCTGCTAAACTTTTATTCCCACTGCACAAGCCTTTCATCTCTCAGACTTCACAAGGACATCCCACCTTCCCGTAGCTACTGTGAATCTGGAAATTACCCTCCAGGGGCATTTTATTTCCACAGTGGGTTGAGAGTCCAGAGGCTTGCCAGCATCTGTAGAGCAAGTAACTGCCAGCCCAGCAGCAAACCCAAGGGCTGACCCTTTGGAGGACCAGGGATGGAGACCATGCATCCTTACTCTACACCCAGGTAGGCACTCCTTGCTGAGGAAGAAGGAACAACTCATCAGTCACCCATGTTACAGCCTCCTGACTGCAGATTATTCAGATAAAACCCAGAGTGTGTTAAAGAAACTCTCCTGTCTGACCACACAGGAGCCACTGTCAGTCACACTCTCCCAAGACTTTCACTGCTGGGACCAAAGTCCCTTCACAGCAGATGGCTCCAGTGATCCCATGGGTGGCCCTTTTGGCTCCCTGTACATCCCACACTCACACAGTCAGACAGGGTTTCCTTACTGGCTCAGCCCTGCGTTTCCCACAGCAGTCTCAGATGTCTGGATCCTTCAATTTAATCGTAGTGCAATGACACAAAACCAGCTTGACCTGGTGCCTCCGGGGAGGGTTCCCTAACAAAAGCATTCCTGGGCTTTTATACTCTTACAGTTTGTGCACCCAGACAGTCTGGGGTCTTCCTGCTGAGTCATCAGCTCCTGCTGTATCCCTGTGCTCTTTGCTGTCCAAAGGGTCAGCACCAGGTCACAGCCCCTTTCCTGGGGCTCCTGACACTTCCCCCATGCAGGGCACAACCTGCAGTTCACGCTGCAGCTGCACACCCAGCTATCAACACTGGGTGTATTCCTCAAGAAGTGCCAAAGACATTTAACTATTTTCACAGCATTGCATGGTCATCACACACTCTGCAACAATGATGTTCCCTAGATTGGCCTTTAACCTTCAAGGAAAAGCTGTTCTCACGGGAATCTGCAGAACTGGGCCCCTGGTCAGAGATGTTGGCTCTAAACACAGATTTTACTCTAAACACAGCACAACATTTACTCACCTGGAAACACAACTACTCTGCTCTGGGAAATGTCTCCCTCCTACTATTTCACAATTCTCAGAATGACAACAGTTACGCAAGAACAGCTGTATAGTCACATGAAATGCTTAGAGCTTCTAAGCAAGACTTTCCCCAAATTTCCCTTATCAGAACACAGCTCCAAGTCCTGTGCTCCCAGGTTTCAAGGCACACCAACCACCAGGCACTGTGCCTCTGTCCCTTCTTCCCATCACACCTTTGCCCTTCCAGAGACCTATAAGACAAAACATGACGCACAAGCGAGCAGGGGACTGCTTCCACATGGACATGCTGCTGTCACCTTGGCCAGCCAGTTAGGTATTTCCCCCATCTGCCCCACTAATTTAAATCTTGTCAGGAAAAGGGGAGCAAATGGCCTTGACAGGCTGTCAGTGATTTCTACCTTCTAGTAACTTAATACAGCACATTACCCCTTCCTAAAACAGCAGCAGGGAGATGCTCAACAGCTCTGGCATCCTAGTAAGACATTAACAAGATTGCTGGGCATCAAACAGGACTGCAGACTTTCCTTCAGAGCAGAGCAGGGCTCCGGTTTACAACGTACATTTGATCCCTTTTCCATCTCAGCCATCCATCTGTGCCACAGGTCGCCAGCACCCTCAAAACATAACGCTCCTTACTACGACAGGCACTCGGTGAACAGACCAGCCCAAGGGCACAGCACCAGCACCAGGAGAAAAACTGCACCTGTATGAACAACTACAAGTAGTAGCACGCAGTCAAAAATCCTACAGGCAAGACAATCAGAGGGGTAGAGCCTCATTAAATCCTGGTGTTTATTTTCAGAGGAAGAGGTTAGAGGAACTCCTCCTATTAAACCTTGCCTACTCCTTTGTTTATAACAGCCTGCAAAGCAAGACAGAAGCGGAGGATAAAAAATAACCAGCACCCCAGTCCCACACGATACATGGTTATCAGTGCCACTCTAGTTCAGCTGCCTTTCACTTGGCACTGCCAAGAAGTGAGTTCTTGAGAAGCAAAGCCACAGTTACTTGCAGTGATCAAAATCACTGCAGATACCATCCCAACAGCAGCAGCAGCAGCACCACCAAGTCAGATCTTACCAGTAGCAAGACTCTCAGAGATTAACATACTACAGTAAAAACACTCACTATTTAACTGTAAATATCTAATAGTTAAAAGACATTAGGCCAAATAAATACAGCTGGGATCCAGCTGACACCTGGCAAGGTGTATAAACTAAAAGCTAAGAAGCCTTGCAGGAAAGAGGCTGGGTCACCGGAAAATCCGATTTCTACAACTTCACCCTCACCCAGCAGCTGCAGAGGGTGCAGAAAGAGAGAGGATGCTTGGGGTCCAATTCCCAGGGTGACCTTGAGGAAATCCCACAGTCTGTCCACATTCCCACTTTCCCCATCCACTGCGTGAAGAGCACAATAACCTTGACCTACCTCAGAGAGGCAGGATCTGGCTTAGGAGAGTCTGGAAGGAGCTCAGAGGGGCTTAGATGCGGGACCTGCGCTGCCACCGGGGCGCTCAGGGAACCTCCTACGAATCGCCCCAGAAATCAGAAGCCCGGAGAAACTCGGCAATCGCTTTCGATACAAAAAGCTGCGGCTCCGGGGCACCGGAGGGCTCGGCGGAGGCGCACACGTGTCACCCGCGGTTTCCCGGCGCGGGCAGGGCAGGGGAAGGCGCAGCCCCCGCGCCAGGGCAAGGGCAAGCCCCGCACCAGGGCAAGCCCCGCACCAGGGCAAGGGCAAGCCCCGCACCAGGGCAGGGGGGATCAGCCCGGGCCCCACACGGGCAGAGGGACCAGCCCGGGGAGGAGGGGAGCGGCCGGGAAATCCCTCAGGATGAGGAGGGGAAGCGGCGGCGGGAAAGGCGATCCCGCGGCTCCGGGGAGAGGGGCGAGGGAGGGCACACGGGGAGCCCGCAGCCCCCGGGGCGGGGAGAGGGCCCTGCAGGGCCCGGGGCGCGGGAAGGGCGGCCGGCACACCCTGCGATGGGGGGCCGGGGCAGCGCCGCCGGGGCCGGGGGAGCGGGAGCCAGGCCGGGGTAAAAGAGCCGCATCCCGGCGGCAGGAGGGGTGCCGGGACCCCTCGGGAGGGCTCGGGAAGGGCCGTGCCCGCACTTACCGGGCGGCGGCGGCTCCCGCCGGGGCCGGGGACGGTGCGGCGCGGGGTGCGGAGCGGCTGGCGCGGCGCGGCCCGGCCCGGCTCAGCTCTGCCCCCTCCGGCCGCGCTCGGGCAGGAACCACCGCCGGTCCCTCCCCGCCGGGGCGTCCCCATGGCAACCCAGGGACCGCCGCCGCCTCCCCGGGTGGCCGGGAGCGGGGTGCCGGGCCTGCCCGCCGTGCCCCAGCACCCCCGGGTGGCCGGGAGCGGGGTGCCGGGCCTGCCCGCCGTGCCCCAGCACCCCCGGCCCCCACAGCCATCCTGAGGGGCGGCGCACGGCGGGACACGGGCCAGCGACAGCGGGGAGAAATGATAAGTGTGTCATCTGCACCCGGGGGAACGGCCTGCAGTGTGTCAGGGCAGGTTTGGGTTGGGCATTAGGAAAAGGCTCTTTGCCCAGAGGGTGGTTGGGCACCGGAACAGGGTCCCCAGGGAAGGGGTCACAGCACCAAGGCTGACAGAGCACAAGGAGCGTTTGGACACTGCTCTCTGGCACAGGGTGTGACACCAGGGGATGTCCTGTGCAGGGACAGCAGTTGGATTTGGTGATCCTTGTGGGTCCATTCCGACTCAGCTCATTCTGTGATTCTGTCATTCCCTTCAGAGTACCAGCCAGGCCTCTGTGTCCATTGTGCCACCATGCTGTGCTGCCTGCTGCCCCTCAGGAAAGCCACCACACCACTGGCAGACAGTGATTTTTGGGGTTAACAGACTCCACTGTGGACCTGGGGTTCTCAGGAGTGTTATGGGACCTAAGTCCTTGCTGGGACAAAACATCCACAGGGACCTTTTCATCAGGCCTTGGAAATTAAGCATGAAGGCGAGGAGGACAGCAGCAGCCAAACAGATCTCTGTGCCTCTTGAGATGACCAAGTTCCTTGGAGTGAGGGTGGTGAGGCACTGGAAAAGGTTACCCAGAGAAGCTGTGGATGCCCCATCCCCAGCAGTATTAAAGGCCAGGCTGGATGGGACTCTGAGTAACCTGGTCTAGTGAAAGGTGTCCACTAGAGGAGGTTAGAATGAGATGATCTTTAAAGTCTCTTCCAACCCAAACCATTCTGTGATTCTGTGACATCCACAGGTGTGATACCACCAGGGAGAGAGGGGAAGATCTCCAGGGGAATACACCTCTAAGAGCTTCCCTCATTGCTCACATACACCAGGCCCTAGATGACTGTGGGATTACCAGCTCTGTACCAAGGGCCCATGGAAGCTGGCAGAGCATCAGTGCACAGTTATCCTGTGCAATGAATCAGAGGTGACTAGAAAAGAGTGCCTACAAGGATGCTCCCAGGAGTGTGTAGGGCTAATGAGGACATTGTTTACACAGGAGAAGTGACAATTATATGGAGTCGTGATGAACAGCCCAGAAACATCACAGTTGTTCACACACCTGAAAAGAAGAGGAGCTTGTTATCACAGTCAGGGATCTGGAACCCAAGGTGAGAAGATGTAAACCAGAGGCCAGTGAAGCATCAGAAGCCAATGCTAATGAGTTGGAAATAGGTGAAAAGGGGATCAGCTTTTCTCATGCACTGGGCTGAGGAAAGCATGAGAAGATACAGCACAGGAGGTGGAAATCTCCCTCCAGAAGGGTGATGGAGGAGACCAAGGAAGGAGACCCGTGTGCTATGATGTATATTGGATAAGCATCCAGCACAAGAGAAAAATGCAAGTGCAGTGGGCAGGGAGATGCCAGAATAGTCTATCCAACCCCCACAGTCCTTGGAAAAACAGGCAGCAAGGCCTAGGTTGCAGGCAGGCTGCTGTGGTGGGCACTGCTGCAGGAATTCCCAGTTTGAAGAACTGTGAAACAGTGTGGGGGAGTTGTGGTTTTCTCACTCCCCAGCTGCAAAACTGCTTCCCACCCCTTTCCTTGGTTGTGGCATATTCCCACTCCACCCTGTTTTGTAAAGGCGGGTTTCACTGTGCTGTACCCTCTCAGTCAAAAGCTAAACTGAACTCAGGGTGGCTTGCGGTATAGATGTTACTGTTTATCACAGCATAGATGTGCTGGCAGGACATTACCATCCCCCGGCAAAGAAGAGGTTAACACTGTCCATCTTTGTGCTGCATCTCGGGAGGACTGCAATCACACATTTTTATTTTTGGTTCTGCTGCATAAGAACAACTGCTCTTTGTAACCTGCATGGCACAAAGGACCCGTTTCTTCCGGCTGCCTTTAAGAGAGGGGATAAAAAAAGGAAGCAGAGGAAGAAAGTTCGCATTCAGTGAGTGCCAGGTTGTCAAGGTTTCTTCTGCTTTCAGACATAAATTTTTTTCTCCTGACAGACACAAAAGAGATTTAAAACTGTTTGGTACAAAATGGAGCTTCAAAAGCAGCACTATCTGTGTCTGATTCAAGGTGAAGAGCACAGCTCAGGATCTCCTGTACAAGGCAACATTGTTGTGATCATGGTGTGCAGGGGAGCTTGATACCAGGTCTGTGCTTGGTTCGTCACAAAGCTTGTCCTGTGTGAGTCTCAAAATCCTGCACTGATTTCAGCCTGTCTCTCAGAGGGGCCGTGGGCTGGATCAGCCCTACAAGGACATGGGTCGAGTTCAGTCTGCTGCAAAGAAAGAGGCTTTCACGAGGTTTCGCTTTTCAGTTTCCTTCCTCATTTGTATTGTTTTCTGTTTCAATAAATTGTGGACTGCCAGTGAAATCCCCAAGTGCCTGATGAGTGTGGTTATTAAACCAACGCTTAAAAAAGTAAAATTGGGCAAGTTTGGTCACTGCTCCCATGGGCTGGTGGCCATTCTGGGCGTGATTTTCAGAGCACTGATTTTCAGAGACAATTTAACTGATAAATATTGAAGAGGCAGTAATGTAATTAGCACCAGTCAACATCATTTTCTGGAAAAATCAATCCCAGCCAAGCCTGATCTTGTTCTCCATTGAGACCACAGGATGTGTTGCCAAAGGTAAAAGCACAGAGGTGTTAGGGGAGCCATCCAGGGCATAATTAAACAGAATGAGTAAAATGAACAGATTCACAGCTGGCCATCAGCTCGGATGACAGGAAGCACCCAGAAACCACTGACCCAGCAGGTCTGGTTTCATTTTCTGCACAGATACTTGACATTACAGAAGCGAGAGAGGATGTGGATGCAGCTGGAGAGTGTGAGAAGGGGACAACTTAACCCCAAACACAGCTCTGTTGTCCCCAAAAGCTCAAGCTGCAACACCACACTGGTGAACCCAGTATACCTGGTCTGTCTGTCCTCTCTGGCTATTATTCCTTGAAAAGAGGCTGCAGACATCTTCTTAGCAGCTATTTGATTCAAATGCTGAACAATTAGTGGGAATAAAGTCCCTGAGGCTCAAAGAACACAAGCGTGTAAAAAAAAAAATAATAATAAACGCTGCTAGAATTTTCTCCCTCTTTTAAAGTGACTTTTAGAGCAGCTGGGTTGACCCTGGCTTAAACAGTGGCCCAGCTCCTGCAACACGTTCTGCAGGGCTGGCAGCTTCCAGTAAGCACCAACATCTCAGAGTGCCCTGTACCCGTGAGGCTCCAGCCTCGGGGCTTGCTGACACCCAGCAGCCCCGTTCTCTGCCTGTCTGCAGCATGTGCCACAGCAGCAGTGCCTCAGCTCCTTTGGCAGCCAACACAGGCTCCCACGTTCAGCACAGACAGCACAAGGGAAAGCCCTCTCATGCCCTCCCTGCTTATCTCCCGGACAGAACAGCAAAGCACTTTTGTTTATTGAGTGCCGATGAATGGCGCTGTCTTGGCTGTGAGATCGGCCTCCAGATCCCACTCTGGGCATAGCTGTTGGCAGGGAGCCTGCAGCTGCAGCCACCCATTGCCCTGGGAGCCTTTCAGCAGGGCGTCCCCCCTGCTGAGAACTTGGGGAGAATGACCAACAGCATCCCACCATATGCATCTGTTCCCATGCTGAGGTGGCATCAGATTTATGGGGCACTGATCACTCTTTTCCCCTGTATGTATGGCCCAAGAGTGCAGATGGGTGCCAAAGAATGCAGTTTGCTCCAGAATTTTACAGTATTCCTTGCCCTGCACAGCTCATTTGTTCATCTCTCCTTTCAGCAGCTGACAATCTGCTGTGAGGAATCTGCACTGGCAGTAGCCTCCATGGCTGTTTCTTGGGGAGCAGGAAGGTGAGATGACTCTGTGCTGCCAGGATGGAGGGTGAAGTGGATGCTGAGGACACCTGGCATGGGTGAGACAGCTGGACCTCAGAGTCACAATTCTCAGGCTTGCCACCTCACCAAGAGCTGCAGCCAGCCCCTCCAGGGCCATGTTATTTTAGGACCCCAAAAAGCTGATGGATCCATTTGTGATTGCCTCTGCCTTCCAGCCATCATTCGTGCACAGCAGTTGTCACAAAATAGCCTGTTTGAGCAGCAGGATTTTCTTTACTCTGCCCAGACTGCAAAGAAATAATCTCTTGTAAGGGACTTTTGAGGGGGAGACACCATGTGTTCTTGCTCCTTTCAATGCATCAGGATGAAAGCCTCACCAAATCATCTGTTGTGGGGATTTTTGAGGGAGAGACACTGTATTTTCTTGCTTTTTCCAATGCACCAGGATAAAAGCCTCACCAGGACTGTCACTCAATCTGATGCTCCTGCAACACATGAAGGTTGTGCAGACACCAGGAGACAGAAACTTGCAATGTTGAGAGGGAGCAGCTATGATCAATATGACAAACAATGTTTGTTCTCAGCTCTGGCCTTGGGGAGATGCTAAGAACCACAAGGATTTCAATTCTTATCCAATCTGGAGGGAAAAAAAATTAAAATATTTGTCCTGAACCATTGCTGCTTCCAGAGAAAGTAAAATCTTCTGAAGACGTGGCTGAAGAAGCAGGAAGGTGAAAATTCATACCTAAGCTCATGTCCTCTCCTGGCTATCCTGTTACTACCTCCCTCATCCAGCTTTCCTGTCCTACTTCTCAATGTAATCTAAATCTTCTCTCATCAGCCCAACAAAGCAGAATTAGAAGCCTAACCAGACAGGCTCATCAGCCAGGTCTCTTCTTTACATGATAGGGAGAGATGGGTGACTCCATAGGGCTGCAGCCACCCTCTGCAAAAGTCCCACTCTCCTCTGGACATGCAGATTTGCTGTTTCTAAACCTGGTGATGCTGGACACCACCAGAAGACCAGATCTGGCCTGTGGCAGAACCTGGCAGAGACAGTGTGGCTAGGACACATCTAGAGTTACTCAGATCACTGTGTGATCCTGTTCATACCCAAAGCTTTAAGTTCTTGCTGCTGCCTTGGAACTGTCCCACAAGTGGGCCTGCCACACTCTGGTACTTCTTTTGATCAGGAAAAATGTTTCGTGCATTAAGATGGAAAACTCAAATAATTTCTTAAGCTATTTGAGGAGTCTTTTAGAAATTCCAAGCTTTACCCTTGCTGCTTCAAGCAGAGGGCTGGCAGGGTTGTAGAAGCATGGAAACCTAGGACAGCTTGGCAGCTAAGAGATGATGAATATTATCTTGCTCTTTTCCCAAGTCACTCACTAAATGTCTGCAGACAATCCCATAAGCTTTCATGTCCTGTTAGTTTAATCAAACCTGCCCAACTTTATTGAATCACACAGTGGTTTGGGTTGGAAGGGACTTCAAAGATCCAACTCACCCACCATGGGCAGGAACACCTTCCAGCTGACCAAGCTGTTCTGGGTTGTGCCCAATCTATCTTCCCTGGCCTCCTGCGACCCAGCAGCTGATGACCACACAGGGTCTGCCCCTGATGTGGCTCCACCAGGTGACCCAGCACATGGCACTTTGTGTACTCAGCCTGAGACGCAGTGAAAACAGGGCAGAGCAGATGTTTTCAAGCTTGACATGTGCAGAGTAGAAATCCTGTCTCCCCCTTGCAGTGCTGCCTGGTTTGCTTTGGGTCACCACTGGAATTCTCAGTCCAGGAGTGAAGCTCAGCCACATGGCTCTGAGGAGAGGTTCAAGCAACAGTTACCTCCTCCAACCCTTGCAGGTGTGGTCTCCTCTTACCCACAGGGCTTCAGCAGAAACAAAATTTGCAGCCATCTTGCTTTTCTAAGGAAAGCAAGTAGAGAGTCTGATCGGCTTCCTCTGCCTGCTTTGTTTCTCCACATGCTCAGTTGCTGCTGTCTGATCCAACTCTTGCCTGAGAAAGGCATCCCCAAATCTCTTGCTCCTTCCACGTGGGAATGGATTCAATTTTCTGTACTTGCTTGCTTTTTAGAGGATTTGTTTCCCCACCAATTTAATCAATCACTTTCTGAACACAACATTTATATTTTGGCCTCAAACATCCCACAGCAAAGAGTCAGCATTAGAACTGTGTATAGTGGGGGGGGAAAAGTACCCACTTTTGCTGTTTTGCAGGTGATACTGGACTATTTCGTTTGGTGCCACCTAGTTGAGAAACAGTGGATGGCAACCATGTATTCACAGTCTTCATCCCTTCCCAGGAGATGCAATACTTTGCTGTAAGAAAAGAGTTAAAAGTGCTCTGTAGTACACTCATCTCTGAGCATCCCTCCAGCCCCTTAGACATTTTCCTGTTCTACTGTCTCCTGTCTGGAAAAGATGAGAACTGTACTGGTGTTCAATGAGCAAACCAAGCAGAAGGATCTTAGCTGCAGCCCCTCAAAACAAACTTCTGGATGGGTTCAACCTACAGACCTACTGGGAGACAGGAAGAATAAAGGCATGGTCATATTGCCTAGCTGGTTTCTACATTTCCCAGTCACCAAGTTCTTTCAAGGTAGCTGGAAACTGGAACAAGGGTCAAACTCTCCTCGTGGATTTCCAAGACACAGATGTATAGAAAAATGGTGCTTTAAGAACACACAGTTTATTTCTGTGGAGTTCAGGAAATGAACGCACATTTAATTGCAGTGAATGCTGTTTTCTTCATTTTAACAATACCAACTGATAAGCACAGTGGGCTAACTTTGATGCAGCCCTGGGCTGGGATTCTGATGCACCAGTGACTGAAAGCCAGCCCACTCCCTTTTCCAGTGAAAGCTACTCTTGCTTTAAAGGTTGAAAACATGGGATGATCCTCCCTTTGGAGGAAAACAGTGAATTTAAGGACCATCAGATTTTCTTTTCCTTAAAAAAAAAACCAGCAGTGTGACACTGTCAAATATATGTGTGTCCTAAGCAGCAGAAAATCTTATAAACTCAGTACCTTCTAATGCTCTTTCAGTTTTGGTGTCAAGCTCAGTAGGTTCATGGCTGAACCATCCAGCCCTCAGTGCACCACAGACATCTCCTTTCCCTTATCAGAGCAATCCTACGGATGTGCTGAGTTTTACACTATTGCTGCCTGCCCATAGTAAACAGAGAAACTGAACGAAGCCCCTGTGGGCTCAGTCTCAATTTTGTATTTCAGTCAGGTCTGTTACTGGGAATTATACAGCATTTTACTGATGGGACTGTGTAAACTGTTTAACCCCCTGCAGAACATAATTAGGCTTTCCCTTGTATTTTTTATGGAATTGATAAACTGAATTGAGCTTTGCCTGGGCTTTCATTTCTCAACTTTTCTTTTTATTAATATCTGTAGGAGCTGGGAGCATCTTACCTGGATCCAGAGAAAAAATGTTCCTACTCTCAAACAATTTGTTGCTTTAATTTAAAAAATTTTTGTAAGTAGGATTTTCCTGGTAAAAATTTATTTGGGAGGATTTTGGACACATTGGGATCATGCACAGTAAAAACCGTAAAATCTGCCAGATCATCTGTAGGACACTATAAGGTGCATATTAGGCACCAGAAGAAGCCAGATAGCTGGAAAGGGAAAGCTACTACTCCAGTAAGTGATGAATTCATGACAGAAGTCAGAAAGGAATGCCATATTTTGATTCAAAAGATAAATGCCAGGTTAGTTATTTCTTTTGCTGTTTCAACCATCTACTGCAACTGTTATCAGTCATAGCAGCCATAGGCTTATGAAAGACTTACTGTGCCTCAAAGAGATTATTGATAAAGATAACTCACCTCAAAATAATGTTTTCCATTGACTCTCATCCAGCTCAAATATTTGCTGCCAAGTCAGCTAAGGAAAGAGCAGTTGAACAGTTGCTCTGATTTCCTGCCAGCACCTGGGTGTCCTCAGCTGGGTGCTTGCTTTGGTGTCACTTCAAGGAGAAAGTCAGATGCATACAAGGAGACCCAGCTCGGAAGCTATAACTCAGCAGGGAAAGACTGGAGATAACAATCCTTGTCTGGGGTACAATAAATATTTACCTTTCCTTAAGTCATCAGCCCAAATCCTGAGCTGTTCTACTGATGAAACTGTCTAGGGTTTGGTATCTGCTGTCACCTGGCCTGGCTGCCACCCACTACAAGAGTAACCTGAACACCTAGCACTAACCTTCCTCTCTCTTGGCACCAAGCTCTTTTCTGGAAGAGCTATAGCTCTGCTGATGCCTGGATGAGTGCTCCACAGAGTCCAGCCTACCTATCCTTTATTCCAGCATTGCCCAACTCAGCTCTGGCCTGATTATCACAAATGGAAAGCTAAGTGCAGCCAAGCTTCATCTTGTTGTAGCTGTGGACGCTACCTTGTGATTCCTGTAAACTTCTCCTGCACCTTCACCAGAGGACAGGCTTACCCTACACCCTGTCCCTTCTAGATTAGCCTTGTTGCTCATTCCCTGAACGTTGTGTTTCCTGGCTTAGCCCCACTGCAGCAAAGCCACCCTCCAGGGACACCACTAACTCAGCTGCAGTCTGTCTTGTGCTTTGCAACTGGCAGTATCCAAACAGGAGCTCTTCTCTCATTTCTGCACAGCACAGCCAAGCTCATGTGTTCTCCTGACAGCAGGTTTAAAGGGACCAGTCTCCATCTAACTCAAGGCATTTATGGAATAGCAGGCCATGCTGTGAAACAGTTAAGTGCTGATTTTATTCCCAGTGAGAGCAATATGCTCAAATCCATCTCTCCAAAATTGGAGGAAAGAACAAATACCTTGTTGGTATCCATGAAAATTACAAACAATAACATATGACACAGAATACATGAGAAAATGTACATTCAAAAGAGCATTCTGCTGACTCGAAACCCAACATGAGACCTGGGGCAGCACAACCTAAACAATCCAGTCTGTGGAAGTCGCAAGGTGATAGCTCAAATCTGCAAGTCCTTGTCCAGTGTTCCAGATTGGACAGTAAGCACTCTGTAGCCTGAGATGTTAGAACAGCCTTAAATGAGAGAAAAAAAAAAAAGCACAACTATTTTACACCTCTCTTTCAATAATACTGATGGTAGGTCTGAAGCAGCATCAGGGAAGCCACTGATGATTCTTCACGAGGGGAAGAAAATGCCAGAATTTATCCAACCTGCAACTGCACGTTGACTTTGGGCGGTGCAACCTGGCATTTTAAAACACACTTTTTTTTCAGACTAAAAGCAACCCTTTAAGTAATGTTTAGAGAATTATGCTGAATTCAAACCTATCTTGAAAGACTTGAATTTACTTAAATGACAGCAGTCTTTCAAAAAGCTTGCATGTAATCTTCCACTGTCATTAGTGGGTCAATAACTGATAGCCATTATGAGATGGGGAACAGGAAGAGAAGGGCCCCTCAATAATAAATCATGGAGTAGCTAAAAAGCAGTAAATGCTTCCAGCCTTATACAAGATATTCAGGATGAAAAACTGGGAAGTTAGCTCAGCGTGGTTCATGCCAAACCCACAACACTGCCTTATTTTACAGCTGGTCAGACCAGTTTTTAAAATGCAAATTTAAGTCATGTTTTTCACCAGACTTCAGGAGGGGTCACACCTTCACTACTACACAGTCACATTTCACTGGGAGTATGTGAGGACTACCCCTTGCAAACTGCATGGGAAATTTTAATTTCACTTAAATCAGAATCTCTCCCAGAACAGGTCATGGGTTTTTACTTCTTTTTTAAAAAATAAAAATTGGAACTTTGTCAAAGATCAGCAGTATGTATGCATTGTCTAAAAAGGTGCTTGCAGGTGCAGCAGGCTATTTGTTTCATGATAGCTTTTGGAGCAAAACAAAAAAAAAGAGCAAATTTTCTAGAAATCAGTTTCTTCTTCCTTCTCCACAAGTACTTAGGCTTTGTTTGGACTTAAGGGAACTGGAAGAGATTTGGAAAAAAATAGAAAACATTTTCATGGGGAATACAGTTCACGTTTTCTTGTGAGCAGAACGCATCATTAACAGAAATGGCTGAGCAGTCCCCACCACGTCACAGGCCTTCATAACATGACTGTACCTCCACTTTCCTATCAAGCACTGGAGCACAAACAGACCCAAATACTCACACCCAGTGCTTCCAGCACTGTTTCCAGTTTCAGGAATAAGTTATAAATAAATACATGTAATACGAGTATTAATCAATCAAACACTGCTTAAGCTGCTACTCAGCTGACAGACACTTCAGTCTCTAAATTACTCCACATTTCTGATTAGTTTTCAAGGTCATGAAGTAGAAGTAGAAAAAAAGTTCATAAATGCACTCTAAACTTCATGGGACTGGCAGAAGTAGCATGTGAGTAGAGACCCGAGAGAATCAATGCCCAGATTCCTCAGGAAGACACTGGCTCTTGAGGAGGGAGCAGCCCCCAGGCACCATCACTCTGGGTACACAGCGGGGTCCCACACAAACCCCACTTTTCTTTGCCAGGTGCTATGTCATAGCTATTGCAGAGTCCTCAGTGCTGCTCTCCTGCTCCAGGCCCACCCGGCGGATGGACTCGCTGTATTTCTGCCGCCCCAGCTCGATGATGGCGTCAATCTCATCAGCGATGTCCTGGCGCCCGCTCTCTTTCATGGCTGTAATCAGCTTGCTCACACAGTCAGGATCCTCTGAGTTCTGCTGAGCCCACGAGAAAAGCATGTCCAGGATCTGCTTATTGAGGTCCTCTCTGAAGAAAGGAGGAAAGACAGAAGTAACCAACATGCTCGCCTGAGTAACAAACCAAAGAGACCTTACCTAAGTCCCAGCCATGGCTAGAGCTTAAAGAAGCCACCCAGACACACAAAACACTCAGTGGGCCTGCCTCTTCCCCACCCAGCATATGGGAGTTGCAGTTCCTGCATGAATGTTTCTCTATAAAATATTTTCCTAACAGAAGTATCAAATTAAGGCATTCTGCTTTTGAATATAATTTCCTCACAGGAACACTAGTTTGATCATAACAAGTCTAATTGTCTCCTACTGCTTTGGCTTTTTGGTCAGGCTGCATGTCCCATGATGTACCACAAGCTCTTTTTGAATAACGATATTCACAATTAAAGCCAGAGATCATTTCTCTTTGTAAGAGATGGAGGCTGGCCAGGAATCCAATCATAGAACAAAACAGGAGTGCAACTCAGCTGAACTACAAAGCTCATCAGGTTTGTTATTTCCCAATTTTGTTTTTCAAACAAAAAGCTTTTCAAAAAGCTTTATTTTATAATGGCAAGAGAAAATAATCAGTTTCCCATTATAAGAGGTATTATTTTCAGAAGAGCCATTAGTCAACCCATCTTTAATCCAGGGAAATGATCACAGTGGAAGAACTTTCAACCAGCCATGCATTGATTTATGCTATCGCACTTCAGACAGATGTACAGACAGCTATAATGTCCCACTGTTGATTACTGTGTCCTATCTCACCTGTTATTGTATCCTATGCGCTCAATCTGCTGGTAGGTCAGGCCCAGGTTGAGGCCGATGCTCTGCCAGTCAGCTCCCACACGCGTGGCAATGCTCAGCAGGTTTGCCTGTGTCAGGTACCCAGTCTCAGCATTGCCCAGGTTCAAGGGAGGGAAGGAGAAGCCATTCAGGGGACCGAGGTTCTCATCCCAGCGGGGTTTCAGTTGCTGTGTCCAAAGAAAAGAGAGAAAAAACATTCTTTCCTCTACCATCTGTTTTTGCAGAGCACAGTGTATGGCCACTCAGTCTCCACAGAGAAATCTCCTTCCTTTTACTAGAGAGAAAGGAAGCTCTTGGGGCTGAAGGGTCAGGCTGTAAGAAGCAAGGACTCACACTGGCAGAGACCAACAATGCTCACTGCCTCAGGAAAATATCAAATTGTAGTACTCACAGTCATAGCTCACATCAGAAATTTCCTTTCCTGCATTTACAGAGCAGTTTAAAATAAGCCACATTGCTGAAGCATCTTTGCCTCAGCAGTAAGAGAGCACTTAGCCTAGGTTTGTAGTTGAGGTTGTGTGTGTCAGAAAGGGATATGAGGTCATCACACGTGATCGGAAGGGAAGCATTCAGCCTACCAAGGTATTTATTGGTTTAGGCTTCTCAAATGTCACTTAAATTCTGTAAGCAAAAGTTGCATTTCTCACTGTGACATACAGCCTAGCCTTTAAAACTCACACCAGAATACCTACACTCAATGTCTATGTTCAAATCCAGCATAACTACCTCATCCTATTCCTTTCTTTTTTCCTGCTGCATGAGCTGTGTGACTAAGAAATTAGTAAACAAAACAAACACTTCCCTTAATTACAGCGAGCTTCCTTGCATACTACATTGTCATTTATTCAAAGGATCCACCCTCTCTGGCTCTCTGATCACCCATCCAACAGGCCTGTGCTTGACAGGCAAGATGAGCAGGAGAGGTGGAGACCATTCCCAGCTCTTCATGTTCTTGTTTCAGAAGACCTTACTCAAGGGAAGTGTAAAATCTCCACCACGACATGGCTGGGCTGCTATTTCATGTGGTCATTCATTGCATGCCTTCTCATGGAGGAAAACAAAATTAGCTGAGCAGGAATGCCACGCTCATACCCCATCTAGTTTAATTTTTCTGTAGGAGACAACTCACAGGCAGTTTGATGGGCAGAGTAGCAAGCCAGAGGGAGTCTGGACCTTTTCTCCTCCTGCTGGCGTCTTCAGGGATGCTGTCTGGAACTGCCCCTCGGTAGAAAGAAACCTTTGCAAAGAGAAAGTGTGCAGTGAGGCTGATTCAAGCATAGTGGCCCAGCCTGTTGGCACCATATCTTTTCCATTTGGAAAAGAATGAGTTCAGCATTCTCATCTATCCTCAGCCCATAAATACGGCCTCTCAATTACGTATAACTGGGAGGAGCACTGAGGTTCCGCCATAAAGGCTGGAATTTCTGCCAGCACCCCAAAAATGGCAGGAATGTAATTCAGACAGTTAAGTGATGAGTGATCCTTCAAGATTATACTTCTTGATTATTCACAGTTTAGTCAGTGAAATGCAAAGGCAGAGAAAGAGGGTAGGAAAAGAGTAATTCCCAGCACTCAGAGATAATTATAACAAATGTTCTAAAGATAATAATGAAGGAGGAAACAAGAAGTCAGTATAACTGGTTGCTCACCTGGCCTTTTACAGCTTGGCCTTTCCTGTCCACAGGGGAGGTCACATAGATTTCCTTCATGTTCTTCAAGTGGGAGTAAAAAATAAATGAGAGACGTCCATCCACGCAGTCGGGGCGATCTGTGCAGAGAAGCAGGGAGCACTCAACTTGTGGAGAAAAGTGTGCAGAAGCAGATCAGTTATAAAAATAAACCCACCTGGCTATTGCCCTCCACAGGTTTACAAGAGCATGAGAAGAAATTAAAGTCTGCAAACAGCACTTTCATAAGGAAAAGCAGACAGAAAAGTTGTGTGATCAGAAAATGTGACAAGTTCAATGTCCAGGGGCTGGCTGCTGTGAGCAGTGGGTGAGCTGGAGACAGAGAGGAATGCCATGGAGGAGTACAACCCACAGCAGAAACAGGTCTAGGGTCAGAGCAGGACAAGAGGGAGGGAGGGAGGGAGGGAGGTAGGAGCAGAACAAGCCCAGTACTGCCATACCCATATCAATGCTGATGCCTCGCTCAAAAGCTGCAAAAAATTGCTCTCCCTCAAACATCTCCACCATGTCGGATGGCTCAGGTCCTCGATAGCGGTCCTGCAGCTTCTTCAGTACTGGGTCAACCTGACAAGGACAACAGGGTTTGGTCTGAAGCACATCTAACCCATGTTTCTATACCCATGATGTTCCTTTCACCTTCAACAGGGAAGACTATTTTCCATGAAAAGGATATAAATAAATGAACAAACACCCATTAGAAAAGCATTTTCAGCACTCTATCTTTTTAACAGGTCTTTTTAACTTCAAAGAGAAGGAGGAATTTACTTGTTACCATATCCCATTCACTATTCAAATACATTTTCTCTGCAAAAAGACACATGCTACAATAGCACACAGCTGAGGACACCAGAAAGCTCATTTTGACTTTGTAGCATGTGATCACAGTGGCAGTGCAGGAGTCAGGTTAGATTCTTTTCTATTTGTAACAGTAAACCTCTCTCACTCCATGACCATTCCCAGCAGGATTACAGATAGACCCAAACAATCTCACTCTGAGTGTCATTGATGCCTCATCTGGAGACAGTTTTAGCCCAGAACCCAATATAAAAAATCCTTGCAGATGTTTGTGTCCACAGGTCACTTCACTACAGGAACACAGGTAAAGAGAAGGAGCAACCAGAGCAGAGAATTATGTAGAGCTGCATATGCAGCCCAGTAGTGACAGTCTGATAAAATAACCCTCACCTCACCAAGATGCACTGCCTGCCAAGGGACACATTCTCCACAGCTGCACACTCATACTCACATTAGTCTGAAACAACACTGCTGAGGGCTGACACCCCTAGCAAGAGGCAGCAGAAGAGAATGTGTGAGCACTTCCCATCGCCTTCTTGACAAAGTCAGCCAGATGAGCTCACACTCATAGCATAAACTAACCTGATGTTGCACTGAAGCAAATTAAGGAGTGCTTATATGCTCTTTTCCAGTGCTTGAACTGAGAACAGCAAGGAACATAAGGAAAAGTACCATTTCTAACCACTCCAGCTGAAAACAAAGCAGTGCTGCTGCCCCCACCACTAGCCCACGTCAGACAAGTGACATGTAAACTCTGACTTAAATTTAAGCAAACATGTTTTGCCTCATGTTTGCTGGATGATAATAGCATATACAAGGTCTGTAACTGTGGTTCAGATGATTTTATCAGCCCAGTCCTCAGGGTTTGCAGGGGAGGAAATCAATGCATGGCATTTACCACTGCACAGAATGAGGTTTTTTTCTTCTCCCAGCTCCCTGTGAGTTAGTATCACACCACCAACAGTGTGGTGACAGCATACCCCAGCCATGACTCTGGGGTGGTGAACAGGACCATTCAATGCACTGCTGCCTTTACATCCTACAAAGGGAAGTCTGGGAAGCTCAGGAGCAAGGCAGTACAACCCAGATCAGACCTTGTGCTTGGGGACACACTGTAGCAGGACTTGCTCGGGATCCCTCTTCCTCTGCAGTGCGATGAAGTTCACCTGGTACAGCCGCAGCCGCTCATAGACCTTCTTGGCAATGCCTCCAATGTAGGTCTTGGTGGTGTACCACAGCCAGTACCTGGAGACAAGGAATTACAAAATATGGAGGGACCCTGCCCAGAGAAAGATGCCAGTGTCACACCCACAGGGCTGGGAAGAATGACAGGTAGAGACAAAGTGCTACACTGGGCCTGACTTGCAAAAGGAAAAGGGAACAGACAGAGTTAATGTCATGGTCAGAGTGTGAGAAAAGCAAGGCAGAGGAACATCCCATCTTTTCCTCAGGACTAATCCTGCACTTACCAGGAGAAGTGAGTGACTTCAAACACTGCATAAAGATGGGTCAATTCCAGCACCACCTCACTGGTAATGTCATTCCAGGTTTGGCCCTCCAGGTCACCATGGAGAATATGCAGCCTTGACTGATCCAAATTTAGCCCTAAAGACACCAATGATCAAGAGATGCTATATGCAGCAGAAGTTTTGGGTGATTTACTCTTTAAAGGGTTCATGGCCTTCTCTTCAGCATCCAGGACTGAACTTTGGTCAAAGCAGAGCAGCAATAAAAGGACCAGGCTATCTCATTGCTTTTGGGATATTCTGGCAAAATATGCAGAGTTAAAATGATAGCGTGCTCATTCCCACCAACAGATCCATTAGATAATTCTCATCACTAAAATCTAGTGTTACTAATTAAGTTCTATCTCTTTCTAATGTACATCTCATAGACTTTTCATTCCTGATGCACTTCAGGCATACAAATATCAGGCAGTGTTATAATGAAGGCTGTGTATTTCTTCACAAGAAAACCAGGAGTGGTCAAAGAAAATAGAAGTGAGGAGACTCAGAGTACTCAGCAAACAGAGGAATCCACTCTGTTTTCAGAGTGGGATGTGGCTTAGCATACAATCATGCATTTTTAAATGCAGTGGCTCAGCACCTGATTCATATGCAAAGAAAAGAGAAGGCAGACTCCTGGAGGCAGGATGTTCATTTCCTGCTTCAAGCTATTTCCAATCAGGAATTGAAGCTCTTTTACAAAGCATCTCCTCAGTAGGCAGGAGGGCCTCTCCAATCCACCATAGTAAAACCAGTAGTTTAAATGCACATGTGGTTTGGCAGAAAAATCCTTTTGTCAAGGCCATTCTCCCAACTTTTCTGGTCTGTGAACCCCAGCCCTGATCTGATGGACCTGAACCACCTTCACCTCCCACCACTCTGCACTGACACAGTCAGCAGACACACCCTGCTGTTCCTGTAGGAAAAGCAGCCAGCTTTATTAACAACAGGAGAGGCAAACAAAATTCTCTCTTGCCATTTGTGGTTTTCCAAATATGCCATTTCCCTTCATCAGTTTGGGAATAAGCTGACCTGTGACCCCAGGTGGAAGAGGCAGCTGAATTCTCACTGGCTTGAGAAAATCCACTGTGGAGTCCTGGGAGAGGTAGAGCAGGGGACTGGCTCTGCACTCTGCATTGGCTGTGATTTCCTGTATCTCTTCTGCAGAGACTGGCAGCACCTGGATGTGGCAGACAGCACAGCGAGCAGAGCAGTCAGGCACCAAATTCTCACACTGCTCACTCAGTTCCTCCAGCACCCAGTGGGCAAATGCTGCTCTTGCTGCAGGGCCCATTGAGAAATAACGCACAGTGAACTTTGGCTGAAGTCTGGCAACCTGTCAGGCTGGGATGGACTTAAAGTATAACAAGAGCATCATCTTAAAGTATTACAAGAGCAGTTCTACAGAACAATTAATTTTAGAATTAGATCCACATTAGATTCCCCACCACTGCCAATTCTCACTGAGCTGTTTGGTTGGGGTCAGTTTTGCAAGGGAAAAAGGGGCAAAATCTTCTTGTGCTCCCTTCATAGCAGCTACCCACTGATCTGCTGGAGATCCCTTTCCCACACAGGGTGGCACAGAGCATGGCCCATGTTGCAGGCAGGGAAGTTAAGGGAAGGTGATCTGAGATGGGTCAGCCCATGAAGCAACCATGTCTAGACATTAATTATCCTTGGGCAGACATCTCTGTTCAGTTCTGTACTGAACATGAGAAAACAGCTGCACCAGAGCTCACCAGAAAGCAATCATACCTGCAGCTTGACACTACGAGGCTCTTTGGTGACTCCAGGAGGAAAGATCACTTTGATGTTTGGATCCACACTGGAAAAGAGCAATGTCCCCTCTGCTGGCACTTTGCATTCATTTTGGACAAGTCGAGACACAACAAGGAACCAAGAGAAGTGAAGGACACAACAGTGGGCCACACACTTCTGTAACAGAGGACAAAAAGAAAACATATAGGCATGTAACTTAATACAATAAAGGCAGGAAAATGAGTACTAGCCAAGCAGAAGAAAGTACTAGATCAGGGATGAAGCATGGCAGGCTGCAACTCATCAACTTCAGGAGACACACCTCCATGAGGGAGGAAACCTGGAACTGAAATCCACTACATTTTATAGCAGCTGGTCAAAACACAGCTTATGAGATGTTTCAAATAGGTTCACTCTTGGCTAGGCACAACCAAAGAGGGTAACAGGAAAAAAGTGTGTCGCTGGTAATTTCAATCTGCTCACCTTTGATTTTCTCTTCCGCCTCACTCTCGCTTTCAGATCACTCCAGCTCTGCCCACTGAAGGTCCGAACTACCACCTCATGCTGGTGAGGGGTTTGAGGTGAGATATATGGCATCCAGATCTGCACCTCCTGGCAAAAAAGCATTCCTGTGAGACACCAATTGAAAGGATAAAACCAAGCCCAGGTCTGCTCTGTGACTTCCTATGCAGACAAGAAGAGAGAATGCAGAGCATGACCTGTATGTAGGGAATCAAAGAACTTGCTCTGCCCTGCAGTCCAGTCTGCTATAGACTGTATTGGCAGGAAAAGTGCAGCAGCTTCTGAGCAGAAAGGCCAAAGCAACTTTTGCAGTGAGCTGCTGTCAGCCATGATGGGGCTGGTATGTGCTGTGACTATGCCCCAACTTGAATGCAAACCACACAATCAGACTTTTAGAGAAGGATGCAAACCATTCTCCTTTCAGGCTAAAGCCAGACACTAGACTTATCCTCTGGTAGAGCAGGGAAGTTGTGAGTGAGAAAGGTTATAGCTCAGCTCAATCAGGAGCAGTGGGGAAGGCAAAGGTGCCAGGCCAGCACATCAGAGAAGCTGGCTGTGTCCTTTCTGACTCTCTGCAGCATGGCTTCTTAGAGGGGTGGACCTGCAGCTACTTAAAAGCAACAGGGATGGGGGTAAATGTCTCACAGGTCCCAAAAAGCACTCTCAGAATGTACTGAGCTACTGCAAAGGCAGATTCATCAGGAGGTGCACCTGGGTGTATCCTCACCTGCTGGAACTGGACCCCATGAGGCTGCAGCTCCAGGACTCTACTCAGCAGGACATCATGGTGTCTCAGCTTTACCCACTGAGGATCCGGCGTGAGGGATCGAAAGTAGATCTGCAGAGGAACAGGGGCAGCCCCCGGCGGAAAGTAGAAATGGATGCCACAGGCCAGGATCACTTTGCAGCCTTCAGAGGTGACAGTAAAGCTTCCAGAAGAAATGCATGAATTTATGACATTGTGCAGTGACTTCAGCCCTCCAAAAATCAACAAAAGAATCTCATACTTGTGATTCATACTATGGCCTACTGAGGCTATAGGCTCCCATACATTCCTGCAATACCCACCATGCACCTTGTCTGGGACCTTTTTACACCACAATAATATAAGCTCTTAATAACAGAGGCTTACCTGCCCTCTCCTGATGCAAGGAAGAGTCTTTTTAGCCTTCTGACACTGGATTTATCTGTAGAAATAAGAAGATTTGGGTAGGAGAAGGAGATAGAAATTACTTAAACCAAGGTAGACAAGAAATGCTAAACAGTTTTGGCTTAATCCTAATCGGACAGAAACTGCTAATGGAATCCTGGTCACGCTGCAGTGGGCTCCAGAACACACCACAGCAAGAGGATGGCATGAGGCCTCGAAGTCCCAAGATGTACTGAAAATGCTGGCTCTACCCCAGGGAAATTCAAAAGCAGAGGGTATTAGAAAATACTTCAGTTTATCCCTACAGTTTTCAGGGCCATGTTTGATTGCCTGGGGCTACCCCCAAGAATCAGTGCTTGCTCTTGTGAACATGAGCACCATTGGGAAACCCTGCTTAGATTCCTGCTCATTTCATCACCTTCTTCTTGGACAAAGCTGCTCCTCTGCAGCCTGTGAACATCAGGAAAGCAGGAGGTAACTGCACAGCAGAATGACCCCTTGCTGCTCTCTGAGGTTCTAGCATGAGCCACCACAGCCTTAGGGCCATGCAGCAAGTCCAGGAACTGGTGCTCACCTCTGCTAAAAAGGCTTGACCCCTTTAGGGACCTCTCCTGATCTGTTTCCTGTGAGTCTCATTTTCACTTCCACTGTAAAATCCTACCAAGGAAGCCCAATTCTAGGGACCACTGAGCCCTTCAGACTGGGACAGACCTCATAAAAACATAACTAGTGCTGTCTGTCTCCTTACAACTTAATAATTATTCCAGAGAAATAAATGCTGATCTGATTCCCCCCTGCTTGTCTTCTCTAATCCAAACCCATCTACACCATGCTGGGCTGAGTGAGGGAACAGCTGGGCAGAACACACAGCAGCAGAAGCCTTGCAATTACCAGCCTGCGGGGACGGTTCCATTTCTCCCAAGGGATTGCCTCGGACGTGCACGAACGGCAAGGCCTGGATCTCAGCAGGGATGGCACGGAGGCAGTTGTTCTGCAGATCAAGTCTGGACAAGTTGGGCAGGCTGGCAAGCGAGGCAGGGACTGTCACCAGGAGATTGCTGTGGAGATGCAGCCGACGCAGAGACTTCAAATTGGCTGCAGGTTGGAACAAGAAGTGACCCCCCCATCCGTGCTGTTAATTGCATTGCACGGCAGTTCCAACCCTCCCTCCCTCCTCAGCTGATGTAAACACAAAAAGCTTAGCATCCCTTTAGCTCACTAAATAAAGGAGTGCAAGGAATTAGCTGAGAGGAAATGCAACCACCTCTGTCCTCTGCTTTTCAGCTACAAGTAAGCCATTTCTGTAACAGCATCAAAAACAACCTTGGTCACAAAGTAACACAGGAGCCAGGAAGCTGGACAGCAAAAGTCAGAGCGTGGTTCTGTGGACTCATCCACAGTGAACAGTGTGATTTCAAGCCCAGATCTGCATCCCATCAAACCTCAGCTCTTCTGCTACTAGTCCCAAGTGCTAGCCAACACCAGCCAGGTCAGATCCTCAGTCCTTGTGAATTGTACTGAAATCTCAGCAGTGTTGCTGATTCACAGAAACAGAAAGTGCGGCCCAGAGAGTTGTTAAAGCATAAATGCACTGACTGAACCAAATATGATCCTTCTAGATACCCCTTCCATTTGGCTCCAATATAACATGGTTTATGCTAACAGCTCTGGGGATAGAGACCAAGGGTCTCAGAGGTTGTACCAAAAGCTTGGCAAACCAATGTCCTTCTCTTCCCCAATAAAATACATACCTAGGGAGTCTGGGATGCTCAATAAGCGATTCCCAGAGAGATCCAGCTCTGTGCAGTTGTGCAGATTCCCAACTTCTTCAGGAAGCAATTCCAAAGCATTTTCTGAGAGATCCAGATCCTGCAGCATTGACAGCTCCCCAATGCTCTGAGGTAAGTCTTTCAGCTGATTCTTCATTGCAGAGAAGAAAGTCAGTTTCCTCAGACGGCCAAAGTCCTCAGGAAGTGTCACCAGACTGTTGTGGCTCACCAGGAGCACACGGAGGCTGGGGAGGTGGAGAATGCAGCTTGGCAAGATGGAGAGTCTATTGAAGCTAAGATCCAAATGAGTCAGACACCTGAGGTTCCCCAAGTCTGGTGGCAAGCTTGTCAGGGAGCCATGCTGATAGGAACCAAACTCATCCCTAGCATGGCCACCTGGGTGGAATGAAGTAGAGGAAGAGGTCAGTATGCTACCAGGTGAGCTCACCAGCCTCATGTGAGATTCAGCACAGACATCCACAAGACTGGGAGTTACTAATCAGTATGACAAAGTACACAGACAAGGGAGATTCTGCTCCATGCCTCAGTTTCCTGGTCAGTAAAAAGGGTTTAACAGTGAAGAGATCTTTTAAAATCAGGAGATGCCCCAGTGAACCAGTACAGCTCTGCTAAACACATCTGGAGTCAAAGCTTCGAATGAGCCAGGTCACCCCACACATTTACCACACTTCAGCAGGGTGGCACATATACCTTCAGGCCTCCCACTCTCCTTCCCCACTTCTTCCTCACTACCAGTGGCCAACACATAACATTTTATGGATCAAGGAAATAGTCCTTGCCCTCAAGGCTCTATCCACGCTGTTGAGAAGCAATCAGCCCTGAGGACTGAAATCTGCCCTTGCGAGGGCACCAAGAGGAAAGAGCAGTGAAAATGTGTGAGAAAAACTAGTTAATTCAGTATTTTGTAGACAGACATGAGGAAAGCAGTGACAATGTGCCGGGGGAAAGTAGGTAATTCAGTATTTTGTAGAGGAGACAGCACAGAGGGAAGAATAAAAGTTCCATACTCCAGCTTGTGACACTCAAACTGGGGAAGGGCTGTACTCCTGGAAAATAACTTGAGCAAACAAAAAGAAACTTCCAAACTTTTTCACTTGTGCATTGTTTCATACTCCTTCTCCACTGTTTTCTATTTATATCCATATACAGCAGAGGGCACCAAACATTTCTTTATGCTGCATAATGGTACAAAATGAGAACAACCAAACTAACAGGCACCTTGTACTTTGTACATAAGATCTTAATGAACTACTTTATTGCACTTCAGGATGCTCAGGGTGTGTCACAAAACAAGACTGATAAAAGGTACTGCTGTTGTTGCCACCTTACTAAAGAGGGAAAAGACAAACCAAATTATTTATATGAGAAATTTGTGACAGATATAGAAACAACCTTCAGACTTTTCAGTTTTCAGCTAGAACCCTGAATTCTGCCCCCAAACTCTCCTTTTTTCTCATTTATTTTTAAAATTCTGTCTCCCAAAGAGCAAATGATTCAGTCTGATATAGAAATCATACAAATTGTATTGAGATCCTCCCATAATAAATAGATGAGACAGTCAAAGAATGATCTAATATTTACAGCTCTAACAGTTATTACACTTTGCCAAATTACATGCACATCCTGTGTCCTACTTTAGATAAAATGTTGAACTGAATCAGCCTCTTCTGGTCTGTCTTGAACTCTGCTAAACCCAGTCACTGACAGTAAGCAAGGATTAGGCATTGAGTAATTCAGACAGAAACACAGCAAAGGCAGCTTATTATACTCCCAAAAATTAAAGAGGGGCTGAACATTTATCAAACACCTTTCAACCCCCCTCTTGTTGTTTAACTGCACAAAATGCTCTTCTTCTAGAGAATGGCTATAGAAAATACTGCAGCATCAACCCAACCAGAGTCCAAAAAACCCAGTCCTGAGGCAGCTGTAGAAACAAAGCGTGGAAATAAGACACTAGAAGCTGTACCTTGTTGAAATCTGCATTCAGCTCTGAGCAAGGCTGAGCCAAAGCTGTGCTAAGGGGCACTGTAACAAAACACTTCCAAGGGCAGTTTGTCTTGCAGATGTGGAGAGAAGGATTAACAAAAAATCTGAGCCTAGAAAAGTTGGATGGGCCCAAGAATTTACCTTTAAGCACCAGGGATTTCAGGTGCTTCAGATGAGGAAGGCTGTCCAGTGTGGTGTCAAGGAGGCAATCGTTGCTGCTGAGCCGCAGGAACTCGACCTGGACCACCTCTTCCTGTCGCTCCCTGAACAGCTGGAGGAAGCGGTGGCAGCCGTCAGGATAAACGTCCAGGTTCAGTCTGTTGTCCGCAAGGCAGGAGCCAGCGAGGGCAGGAGCCCCCGAAGTCCCCTCCCCACACTCATCCCCGAGCCCCAGCGGCTCTGCCATCTTCTGCATCTCATCCACAGGGTCCAGACATGCTCTGACTTGCCAGGCAGGCAGGCACTGGCAGCACCACAAGGCAGCTGGGACAAGGACAGGAGGAAAGATGGCTCTGAAAAAGAACACAGGTGCACAATGAAGGCTCCTGTCCCTGTCCAGAGTGGCTGGAAATAGTTTATAATCACAGCAAGATGGTAGGAAAGACTACATGTATGTTACTGAAAGCTTTGGAGGCAGAGAGCACAGAAATGCAGTGTGATAAATGTCATAGAGGCTTTTCCTCCAAGGGAACACCTCTGAATTTTTCCAGCCAACATCTCAGCAGGGAATGGAGCAATTATGCACCATCAGAATAAGGACCAATATTAGGTTTAAAAGATATAAATGTAAATGTCTATGCCTAATGCAGATTTCAAGGTGCGTTAGTGGAAAGTTTTACAAGTGGAGAAGAAAACTGGGGCAGGGAGACCCGAGCCAGAAGCAGAGCCCAGAGGTGGCTCACAGACTGTGACAGGCCCTTATTGAACCTGGTTGTGAAACCAAGTGTCAATGGGATAAAAGTGAGTGGACAAAGGGCAGCAGAAAAAATGTGTCAGGGACAGAGTTAGAAAAGGCACGTCGGTGGTGCAGGAGCACCTCCTGAGCATAGCAATTAAACGAGCTCATGATGTGAGTATCAGGAGCTCTTTGTAAATCCTGCCATGGATCGAATTGGTAAATACAAGTTTCTTTTGATTAATGCAGAATTAGAACAAACTTGGCTGCTGTCCGAGGCTAGCAGAAACAAGCTAATGCCTCAGCAACACCCTGAGGAGCAATGCTTTTAAAGTTAGCCTGTAGGACGTGGCAGCACTGATGTTCCCAAGGCACAGTCTGGGGGAGGCGTCATCCCCTGAAAGAGCAAGAATGCCTCACCCTGAAAGAACAGAAATGTAAGGACAAGAAGAAGAGGAAGCAGAGCCCAGAGGCAGCTTGCAAACTGTGCTGGGTCCTTGTTGAATCTGGTTTGTGAAACTGAGTGCCAATGGGATAAAAATGAAACTACTGCTTTAGTATAAAGGTGAGCATTTCTTGCAAAGACTTTGTGCACACAGCCCCCTTACAGACATGTGTAAGAAAAAAGTCCATCTGCCATAGCTTTGTAAAACTGTCAGTGGGGAAGGAACCAGAGGGCAGCTCTGGCAGCCACAGAGACAGCCTTGGGGTCAACAGACACGGAGAGACGTGGTGCCACAGACACTCTGAAATGTACACTTGCATGTGGACAGACACGTACCATCCCATGGACACACATACAAACCCGCGCAAAGGGGCACACAACACTCCTTCAATGGACACACACAGCCCCGCACATGGACATACACATCCCTTCACATGGACATACACACAGCCCTTCACATGGACACCCAGAGCCCCACACATGGACATACACACACCCCTTCACATGGACACCCAGAGAGCCCCGTGCATGGACACACACACACCCCTTCACATGGACACCCAGAGAGCCCCGTGCATGGACACACACACAGCCCTTCACATGGACACACAGCCCTGCACATGGACACACACACACCCCTTCACATGGACACACAGCCCTTCACATGGACATACACACAGCCCTTCACATGGACACACAGCCCCGCACATGGACATACACACAGCCCTTCACATGGACACACAGCCCTTCACATGGACATACACACAGCCCTTCACATGGACACACAGCCCCGCACATGGACACAAACACACCCCTTCACATGGACACACATACAAACCTCTGCACAGGGGCACACAACACTCCTTCAGTGGACACAAACACTCCCGCACATGGACACACAGCCCCGCCCATGGACAGAGACACCCCCGCACATGGACACAGACACACAACCTCGCACATGGACACAGACACACAACCTCGCACATGGACACCCACCCCCGCACATGGACACCCACCCCCGCACACGGACACAGCCGGGCCGGGCCGCAGCACGCTGTACCCCCGGCCCCGTCACCCCACGCCAGTGTCCAGGCCCGCCAGCAGCTGCAGCCGCGGCCCGTGGCCCCGCTCGTCTCACCCTCCGCACCGGCCCCGGGCACTCGGCAGCCGGGGCTGGGCCGGGCAGGGCTTTGCCCCACACTTCCTGAAAAGTTCTCGGGAGGTGCGCCGCGATCCGGGGCGGGACGGGACGGGGGAGGTGCCAGAGGCAGCGGGACATGGGCCGGATGGGGTGGGGAGCCATAGCCGGGCGTCCTGCTGCCACAGAAGGAGATTTTCCCGACACGGGCACGGCCCCGGCACCGCAGCCAGTCCCGGTGCGGTTCCCCCGGGCTCCAAGGGAGCAGGAGGCACGGGCAGCTCGGGGTGTTGTGCTCATTCCATACAAATCCAGAGAGAGAAATGGAGCAGGGCTGCGAACCCAAGAGGGGCAGGGCTGGGGCAGAGTCCTGAAAGGAGGTTGTAGCCAGGTGGGGGTCAGCCTCTTCTCCCAGGCAACAAGTGATGGGACAGCAGGATATGCTCTCCAGCTGATGTCCAGGTTCAGGCTAGACATCAGGAAGAATTTCTTCACAGAAAGAGTGGTCAGGCATTGGAATGAGATGCCCAGAGAAGTGGTGAAGTCACCGTCTCTGGAAGTGCTTAAGGAAAGGCTGGACATGGCACTTAGTGCCATGGTGTGTTTGACAGGGTGGTGTTTGGTCAGAGGTTGGACTTGATGATCTCAGAAGTCTTTCCCAACCTAATTAATTTTAGGACTCTGGATGCAAGGTGCACATGGCCTTGAGGGAAATTTCTCTTCCTACAGGTAGTAGACAGTAACCACTGACTACTGCTCCAAGCTCTGGCTCAGTTACAACACTGTGACCTGGTTGTTTTCTGAGGGCACCTGAGCTACCACAGAAGTCCCATCACACTGGGAATCTTTGGGGCACCCCCAGGGCAGCAAGGCAGGGATAGCCACAGCCCACACATAGCCCTGCTGCTGAACCAGCACTCCTGGTTTGTTTGGGTCCAATGGGTTTCAGCACAGTGTTAACTTTTACTTCTATTCATTTCCCTAATGCAGGAAATCAAGTGAGCAAGCACAGGTGGTGACTCCCGTAATCCCATGGTGAGACCTTGCCACAGGATTACCCCCTCCCAGCCTCCCAGCACAGGACAGCAGCCCTGTCCCTCCTGCAGAGAGCCTTGCCTCTGTGTGCTGTCCCAAAAGTGGGTTCTGTCATCCAGTGTGCAAGGAGCCGATCCACACAACAGTGGAGTTGAGGTATTTCACAAAACCACAATCAGATTGGAAAAGACCTCCAAGGTCATTCAGTCCAACCCATGACCAAACAACACCATGTCAACTAGACCATGGTAAGCCCAGTCTTTCCTTAAACACCTCTGGGGAGAGTGACTCCACTCTTTTTTGCATTGCCCTGGGCAGTCCTTTCCAATGTCTAATCAACCTTTCTGTGAAGAAATTCTTCCAAATGTATGAGCTGAACTTTCCCTGACACAGCTTAAGTCTATGTCCTTTTGTCCTGTTGCTAATTGCCTGAGAGAAGAGGCCAACCCCTGCCTTGATACAACCTCCTTTCAGGTGGCTGTAGAGAGTGATGAGGTCATCCCTGAACCTCCTTTTGTCCAGGCTAAACAACCCCAGCTCAGCTACTCCTCATAAGATTTGTGCTCCAGACCCTTCACCAGCTCCATTGCTCCTCTCTGGACACATTCCAGCACTTCAATATCTGTATTGGAGTGAGGGGCTCAGAACTGGACACAGGACTTGAGGTGTGGCCTCACTTGTGCCAAGTACAGAGAGACAATCATTTCCCTAATCCTGCTGGCCACTCCAAGATCATTGAGTTCCACCACTGACCAAACACCACCGTGACAACTAGACCAAAGCTAAC
The DNA here is from genome assembly GCF_965231275.1 of Zosterops lateralis. Classification (NCBI taxonomy): domain Eukaryota; kingdom Metazoa; phylum Chordata; class Aves; order Passeriformes; family Zosteropidae; genus Zosterops; species Zosterops lateralis. Next base: position 45,276,876 of record NC_139761.1, read on the forward strand.
TGGTATGTCCAGTTGTTCCCAGAACACCGCCAGGGACAGTGATTCCACCACCTCCCTGGGGAGCTTGTTCCAATGCCTGACCACCCTTTCCATGAAGAAATACACAGAGACAGGTGCTGGCTTTCTGGATTCATCGCCCACTGCCCATCTCTGTGCTGATACAAAACAAACAAATGTGAGGACTCTGCGTGTGTATCTGCCTCATGTGTACCTGGAGGCAGAACCCAACTCATGGGACAAATGGAGGGGATTGTGCTGATCCGGCCAGGCCAGGCCAGGCCTGGGCAGGCCAGGGCAGGATTTCAGATTGGAGGACAGTATTAAGCTGTGCCAGGGGAGGTTTAGGTTGAACATCAGGAATAATTTCTCCACAGAGAGAGTGCTCAGGCATTGGAACAGGCTGCCCAGGCTGGTGGCGCAGTCACCGTTCCTGGGTGTCTAAGGAGAGATTGAATGTGGCACTCAGTGCCATGTTCTAGTCGACAGAGTGGAATTCGGTCACAGGTTGGACTGGATGATCTCAGAGGTGTTTTCCAATCTCACTGACTCAGTGACTCCGTCATTTGGGGGAATCACAACCATCCCCACACAAAAGACAAGGCCGCACAGCACATCAACGAGGGACACTGCGCATGCGTCACCGGCCGCGCTAGGGGCGGCCGCACCCGCAGCTCCCATTGGCCTGCGCGCTGCCCGCCGGTGCGGCCCAATGGCAGCGCTCGTTGTTGTGGGGTGGCGGGAAGAAGGCGTTGCCGAGGCCCCGCCCCTTCCTTTCGCCGCCGCTCTCCCCTCGCGAGCGCACGTCCCACGTCCCGGGCCGCTGTCCCCGTTCGCCGCCGCCGCCCAAGTAAGCGCGCGGTGCCCCCCCCGCGCCGCGGGAATGGTGCCGTCCGGCCCACCGCGCCAGGCCGCCGCCGCCCGCGGGGCTCGGGCGGGACCAGTCGGGGCGGGGGGGGAGGAGGGGAGAATGGCGGCCATGTGCTCTCCGGCCTGCGCCTGGGCCGGGACTGGCGGAGGGACGGGGCGCGCTGAGGCGAACGCCGAGGCGGCCGTGCCACGGTGTCGCTTTGTTTCGGGAGAGGTGTGCGGTGCCGGCGCTGGCGGGAGTGTGTGCCGGGCCGCCCCGGGCGGGCCCCGCGCTGGCACAGGCCGGGAAGCGCGGCCTCGCGGGCCGCGGGTTCGCGTTTAGAAGCCGAGTCAGAGAGTTGTGGATCGGAGGGAGAAAGGATGAGCTCCCTCCGAGCATAACTAACTCGGCCGTGCTGAAACTCTGCTCTCCTGTCTTGTAGGATGCGTTACGTTGCAGCTTATCTGCTCGCCGTGCTCGGGGGCAACGAGTCCCCCTCGTCCAAGGACTTGAAAAAGATCCTCGATAGTGTCGGCATCGAGACGGACGATGAACGCATGAACAAGGTGGTGTTTCCTCTCAATTCCAGATGTCCTAACCAGCACCAGACATGGGAGCTCTTTCCTTGGCTTCAGTCTTCCCGTTGTTGAGACATTCGCTGATCCTTACCAGCGTGATTTCTAAACACCACTGAGCCAATCATAAGTTTTTAGAACTTTGTTTAAAACTCTGCTTTTCTTATTCACTACCTGTCCTCTGCAGATGTTGCTGTCGGTTGTTGCTGAGTCCTGGTAGTTCAGTCTAATCATCCTCATTGACATACTGGCTGCATATAAGGATACATTGAAAATGTTCTGAGGTCTTGTATAGCCTGCACTGGAGTTCTGCTTCTTATTTTCAGTCAGTACAGATCCAGAGCTAACACTGTTGAAGGCCTGATACTCAGTAATACATTGTTTCTTAGTGTGCTGCAAAGGAGCATTTGTTTCCTCACCAAGGAACATAGGTAAATTCTAACATGGAGATTAAAGGTATTTGAGGGTAATACATAGAAAGATTTTGGAAATTAATACCAAAGCAGTTGTGTTGAAAAACAGACTTTTAAAGAGTATTAGAATATTTCTTGTGATATGATAGATCTTCAGCATTGTGGACCTAAAAACAATTCTGGGAAAAAACCAAGAACCAATAAAATGATCTTATCACTTGTCCCATACTCATATGGGAAGTGTTTCCAGAGAGGTAAAGGTAAAAATAAACTGTTTTCCCAGTGTTTTACCAGAGGCCCAAAGAGACAGTGGGTTGGCTGAGCTGGCAGCATCCTTACTATGGTTTGAGATGCTGTTTTGAACTTGTCATGCTCCTGTTTAAGTGCCAGATCTTTTGTCTTTGGCTCCTTTAGGTTTAATATCTTCATACATGGATTTCTTTCTCTGATCCTCCAATATTTGGAAAATTGTTCTGGAATATGGTCATAATTAGTTTGGTCATAATTTTTGCATTGTCTGTATTTTAAGCCTGTGTAAGTGTAGTGAAGCCTCAAAAGTCCCTTTCTCCTGGATAGAGCAGTCATAGAGGCACGTAGTTTCACACGTGCCATGCTCTGTATAAGCAGAAGGTGCCTGTTAAACAGCTCTTGGCTCAAGTGATTTGGCTTTGGCTCCTGACTCCTGATAGCTGGGACTTACCAGTAAGTTCTGGAGAATTATTTTTGCTTTAGCAGTTTTGGGGTTTGTGTTTTGCTTTTGTCATCCCTGGTTATACAACAGTGGTAGTAAATTTAAAGTTGGAACTCTGTGTTCCAGAGCAAGGATACAATAGCTTGGCTTTTAACATTTGGTAGGGCTAGAAATGGGATCCTGTGATTTTGGGTCCAGTACCCAGCGCTTCAGAGCCTCCCAGGGGGCATTAAGCAAGAAAACAGTCCCTCAGTGACTTACACTGTTGGTGGGGCTTCCTAATTAGTTCCACAACATTTCTGTATCATCTTTTTTTCAACGTTGTTGGAGTAATTATGAATTCAGTAACAGATTTCATGGAAATGATTGAAGTATTAAAGACTTAGCTGAAGTTTTCATGTCAATGTTCTGTTCCTGGCACTGAGAAGTAAGGAATTTTGGGACTAGATAAGCAGCAGGATGGAGGTGCTGCATATGATGAATCATCAGTACTTGTTTAAATGTAGCTTAATCTGATGCTGTTTGGAAAGTCTAACATTCTAAATTTTACTTGCAGGTTATTAGTGAGCTGAATGGAAAAAACATTGAAGATGTAATTGCCCAGGGTAAGTAGAGTCTGTGAGTGACCCAGGTAATTGCCTCTGTTATTGGATAGCCTAGACCTGAGAGTGTAGAATTGCTGCCAAGTCACTGACTATTTGTTCAGCATGGGGCATCACAGCTGAATTGAGTGAAATCAGGTCCATTCTAATTCCCTGCAGGTCAGTGCCAGTACCTGCTGGGTTTCGCTTGTGGACCACATTAAACTGGAGAACTTCTGCATGTATGAGCTTACTGCTAGTCTGCTCATGATGTGGTTTTCTGGACATGTTGATGGGAGACTGAGCTGTCTTTCGGGTTCTCTAGGAGGTGTTTTGTGTTTTACCCCCTTGTGGGCACCAGTGACGTAAAGTATGAAGAGCAGGCAGTTGGCATTGGGGTGCAGCCACAGGCCTCTCCAGTGCACATGTTGTAGAGCTCTGAGTCCAGCATTTCCTTTTCCCCGAGACAGAACTCTGAGGGCTGATGTCCATAGAAACTTGTGCTCTTACCAAAGCTGCAACTTTTCACATGGATTGACTGGTCATAGGGCAGAATTAAAGCAGAGCTGAGGTAGTGCAAAGGTTTCTGATTGATGAATTTTTTTTTTTTTTTTGGAAGTGTATAGGCACAAGGGAATTTGCAGGCATATTTTTGCTCAAAGGTTGCCAGGACTCGTTTAGCCTTGCTGTCAGGAGCAGGCACCGGACATTTTCTATCCATGTGGTTTGAAAGACCTAAGAGAGCTATTATACATGTGGTTACAACACACTTACGTTGTCTCTTTTTGTAATACTTTAAATAAATTGTTTCTTAGAACATACATGCATATGAAACATGTTTGTTTACTTTACTAGTTTAATTAGATCCTGAAGTAACAGGGAATAATTTAGAAACTGATTCCCAGAAACTGGAATACAAGCAAACAGTGTGTTATGTGACCTTTGAATGCCAAGGGAGCCTTGGTATGTGAAAGACAAGAGGACAGAGAACTAGCTGGCTTTCCAAATACAAGCAGAAATCAGAAGTCTCAAAGGAAATGCAATAGGTTTCATAGGGTGCTGAGTTTAAAATACTGTACTCTTTGCCATAAATAAACCAATCTTTCCCTTTCTCTCCTGTAAGTGTGATCCAGTTATGCCCTCAGAGTTCTCTTTAACCTTAAAGCGGAGGGGGGGGGAATGGAGAAAAGCAAGGGAAGCAAGTGCTGCTGCTTTGTTACTTTTGAGGTACATTATCACTTTCTGGGCTACTGTGCTGTATTCAGAGAACAATGTGGGTGTTCAGAATTGGATGTGTTAGCTGCTGTTTTTATGACAGCTTTTGGAAAAAAGACTGGCACTTTGTATACAGAAGAAAGCTTACTAATATGCTGCCAGTGTTCTTGGGATAAACCTTTGTGAATGTTAAAACTCCTGTATGTTTTTCAGAGAACAGTTTATATTTATCATGGATGCAACCTCTTGTTCCTTTCAGCAGATAGTGACAGGTTCAATCAATGAGACAGAATCTGTTTTTCTGCACTCTTCCATTTCCCCTTATTCCATGATTGGGATGAGCATGTAAATAAATCAATACCTTCTCTTGTGTCCCATTCAGGTAATGGAAAACTCGCCAGCATGCCGGCCGGGGGAGCGGTGGCAGTCTCTGCTGGAGGGGGCTCTGCTGCTCCTGCTGCAGCTGCTGCCCCTGCTGCTGGTGAGTGTGAGTGGAGAGGGTGGCTACAGGGCAACAACTCCTTTTGTCTCTGGTAACAGTTTACTGAGTCCATACTGGCAGTTCAGTATGTGACAGAAATATCAACTGAACAGTTACTTCTCCTTTGGACAGTGAGGAGCATTTGCTCTTTATCTGCCTTAGGATTGGTCGTGCTAAGAACCAAGACTCAAAGAGACTTGGTGGTGTAACCAGCCCTGTACAGTAGTGTCTGTATCTGTTCAGTGTGTTTGGTTGCTGAAAGGGAATGAGATGAACTCTGAAGGCTCCAATACCTGTAGACAGGGGAGCTTAGAACACCAAAACTTGTGTCTTGAAAATCTGTAGTGCAGTGTTAATACTGACTATTCACTTGGTCTTTTTTTTCCTTCAGCTGAGGAGAAGAAAGAAGAGAAGAAGGAGGAATCAGAAGAATCTGATGATGACATGGGATTCGGCCTCTTTGATTAATTATTTGTTATAGAGAAGTTATTAAAATCCTTTGTTTTAAATGTTTTTGTGTTTGTTATTATTACCATACAAGTGCTCTTTGATTCAGCTGTTCTTAAAATAGCTCTGACACAGCTTTGATTTTTATCTTTGTCTGCAGTAGGTGTGTGAATTTTCTGGCAGACTGTAGGATATAGGACTCAGAGAGTACTGAGGAAATGGCAAAGCTGTGATCTTGGATGCTTGTTTTGACACTGCTCTTAAACAGTTTGTGGAAACTGAATCTTCCTGGTATTAGCCTTCTGCTACTCCTATTATTTTGCTCTTGGTTACTCAGTGAAGTGGCTCATCTATTAAGCAATGAAAGGATTTTGTTTCCCAGGATCTGTTTATTCAATTCCAAAATGCAGAACTGAATGAACAGCAGGCCTGAATTAGTCCAGAAACATAATTTCTAAACTAATTACGGTAATTTGTTTTTTAAATATTTAAAAGCACCAAGTTCATTACTGTCAGATTTCCAAGATCTGGGGACAACACCAATGAAATGGTTGAGTAGGATTTTCCTTTCACATTCATATGCTTAGCAGTCTGTAACAAAAAAAAAAAAAAAACAACACCACAACTTAACTGCATCCTGCTGTCCTGGGACACAGATCAGTGCAGAGGTGCCCTTCATGCTTGACTGACTGTTCTGGGCTATCAGGACTTAAATCATACCTTGATGTAAACAAAGAAACATGAGAACGGTGTTTTTGGAGAACTGAAACATCTCTGGCATGCCGAGAAGAATGTATCAGCTTGAGAGGAAGGTAATTTTTGCTTTATTTGTAAAATGTCTATTGCTAGAAGATGGTTTTGGCAGGTAACTTACCCTGGCTTCTTGTGGAAGTCTTCATCTGTCAGTATAGGTAGGTAGTGTACAAATTGCATCTGATAAGTCTGCAGAGGTAAAGTAAAAAAGATACCCCTGCAGTGTGTATACTGAGGAGCTTTTCTAGTGTAGTTTTTGGAGAAGAAGCAATCATTGATACAGCTGTGTTCATATGAGTCACTGGACAAAGCATGGCAAGTCCTTCTCAGAGTAGAGATGGGTGAAATCCAAGTAGGAAAAACTTAACTTTATCTCTCTTATGGTTTACTGAGAGAAAACACCCAATGCTTCACAGCCAAGCAAAACAGTTGGAAGTTAAGAGCCTCAAAATGGCCATGATTCAAACAGCTAACTCTTGCTACCCTTCTGTCCCCGCTGCAAGAAAAATGTACAGGAGGTAACAGTGCCAATACCTTTCATCTACTTTTGAAGTGCCAGCCTGGTGATCTAGTAGTAATGGAAGCCACTCCTGTTCACTGTAGTTCTCTGTCAGACTTGTAATGGCAGTGGTTCAGCCCTAAGATTGGGGGGGCTGTGTTGCTTTTCTTTGTGATTTCTCCATTTCAGGTCACTGAAAAAAAAATGGTTCTTGTATGTGGTTTTATTGAGAGCTGCCTTGCTTTGCTGCTTCAAGAGCACCCTCAGTGTTTACACAGGAAGGGCCTGCCCTGGCACACCACTCAGGGTTTTTCCATGCACAAAGGAATTTGTTTGAATGGCACTGAGCTATTCCATGAGTTTGCTGTGCCCAGGCTCATAGGATGAAACAAACGTGTGGTGCCAGCTGCTGGCTACTGTGATGAGGGGAGGAATACAACTAAATCTACATTAACTTCTTTTTTCACCATGTCTTTCTCTGTCTTCTCCATATGACCTTTTAACCCTGAATTAGGGACGTGATCTGTGGTGAGTGTCCTCATACAACCTTTAAATTCCTTGGTGAAAGTGTAATTTTCATGAAAACTGTCAGTCAACCTGCTCTGAGAAAAGGGGCAGCTAATTTGGTAAACTGAGAAAAAAAATCTGGGAGCAGTTCTCAGGGAAAGCACTGAAAGTAGTGCCACAAGGAGCCAATGTAACATAACAACCTCACAGGTTTTTCTTGAGAAGGGCATGGCTTGGCTCTGCTCCAAGATTTCACACCCATTTTGCAGAATTTTCTAAAACATCTACATACATTTCTTCTGAATACAAAATCAAACCTATTAAGCTTACTTTCCCCTTCCTTACCTATTTATGAAACTGTTGCCATCTCACAGCTTTGTACATGAACAGTGATGTGTCTGTTGCACATTTGGTGCTTTGTGTGGAGTTCACCACTCTATTCTGATTTCAATGAGCTTTAGCTGTGAAGGAGATGGGATTCCTGATTCTGCTCTGGAGTCACTGTTCTGAATTTTCAAGTCTCAGTGATGCCCTTTCAGACTTATCAATTATTTCCAAAGACAAGGGTACTGGTAGGGTGGGTGCACTGTATTCCATGATTCTCTCTGAGAAGACTAGTGCCTGCTCATACTTGGACTTGTAGCCTAATCCAGCCCCCTTTCAGAATCAATTTTAGCTAGAGAAGGTTTTTCCTGAATTCTTCATAAAAGATAGGCTCAAGGGCATTGAAGAGAAAGGGAGGGGAGAGTCTTGTGCCTGGAGATTACACTGGTAACTGATCATTACCAAATTGATAGCAGGGGAGAGTGATTTAGTCATGGGCTTGACGTTGAAAGGTGCAGGCTTTCCTCACTGCTACATGAATGCCACGCCATCTCAAATCAGCTCTCACTAAAAGTCATTCCTTACAAACACCATGGGGTAGGGAGAGGGATGAGGCATTTCCACTACTTGGAAAGCAGGGAGAATGTCCTGGACTCTACTGTAAAGCAATAAGCAATGGCTCCCTGGGGCCACTTTCAACTGGTTTCACTCTTACTACCAAGGCCCAGTTTTGCAAGCAGCAGGCAGGCCTGCTGGACTCAGTAGGTTTGACTTATTTATGTAGGGGCAGGGATGGCTGTACTACCTTTCCTAGAAGAAAAAATCAGTCCCAAGAGAGCAGAACTTCTTCTTTGCCTCAGGAGATGCTCCTATGAAGCAAGTGCCAATAGTCTGCCATGGAATGATCTGATGTGCACAAACATCACAGGTAAGAAAAACACATTTAACGTTAAAAGCACTTGGGTTGAGCTTCAATGACTGATGTGCCTTTCTTGCTGACTACGCTCAACAATACTAAAGTAACATTCTGGAATCAACATTGTAACAGGCTGCCTTTGGTCTTCCTTTGAATTCCCAAGGGCCAGCAAAAACACAAGGTCTTGCCTGAAAAAGCATAGATCATTTGCTTGTATGCTATTATCCTGTTGGCACTAACAGCTCACCATTCATTAGGCTAGAAAATAAGCACAACAACGAGAGATTGCATGTGAAGCTGTGTGCATGGCATCTCAACTTGTAGGGGCACGAGTGGATTTGAAAAGTTTCAGTTGGAGTTTGACACACAGGAAAAGCTGCCTTGTAAATCTTGCTGATCTGGCTTACTGCTGCATCGTGAGCACAGCAGAACTATAGCACTTTCTTACTGAGGAGAAAGAGATTAGTTTTGGGGGTTAATTTATTTTTGAGAAAAGCACAGTTGTTTGTCAGCTTGCTTGTGCCAGTACCCAGGCAGCACTCAACTAGAGATTAGTGTTCACAGGGTTCGTTTCATCGACCTGTTCCAGCATTAACCTCCTCAAATAAGTAACCTTGAGGGCCAAGGCAGAGCGGTGTAAACAACTCAGGATGGGATTGCTGTTGGGAAATCAAGTGAAACTAACTCCAGCATTGTCGCAGCATTGTTGTTTCTGTTTTCCAGATATGCTTGGAACATTAAGGCTTGTGAAATGCTGGGAAAAGAAGGAGCAGCATTGGCTCCAGAATGAAGATGTTCTTGTGGTCACAAGTGCTTGGGAGGTATCTGCAGACAAGGTTCAGTGGTCAGTTTTGCCACTCACTTCTGCTAAAGTCACAGCCCAATGACCAGTTCTTCTGCAGAACAATCCCTGTTCTGGAAAAGGGGAGACATGATGTTTCCTTCGGGTTTGACTGTATGAAAAGGCCTTTCTGTGTCATCAGAAGCATGGGGTGGAAGCTCCATGATGGCCTTGGTGTTAAGGGCCTGCAAGAAAGTCAAGGCTCAGGTTTGCCAGGGCTCACCTCTCCAGGTGAAGGAGATGAGGGCTGACAAGGGTTACGTAACCACATCAAAGCAAGGGAGGAAGGAGATTGCAAAAACAACTAGAGGTAGGAGAGGAAGGGAGAGAAGGGTGGGTATAAAGAGAGAATTAAGGTAAGCAGGGTTAATTCTTTATGTGCACCAGGATGTTAATATGTATAAAAAGCAGCTAGGTGAGGTGGTGGGCTTGGGGGCAGGACCTGAAAGAGAGAGAAAGCTGTACTCCTGCTGGTCTGATGAAAGCAAAATGCAAACATTTAATGAAAAAGTGTTCTGTCTGTAGAGACTGGATGGTGTCTAACTTGAACTCAAATATTGGCCTTAAGCAAGGGTTACCTGCTGAATTTAGTTGTTTCTGTCACCTGACTGTGAGGCAGTAGACTGAGCTATTAAATAGCTGTTCCTGCAACCTGGATAGCCACTCTTTAGGAAGGGTATTAGCCTCCCTCATAAAATTTGAAGGGATGTTTGAAGTGGAAGGAACAGGGACTACTTGGAGGACCTCCACTAGCATAAATGGTGAAAGAGCTGTCAAGGACAGGTATAACACTATCCCAAGTGAGAAACTTCTGACCAGTTATGAGAAAACTAATTCAAATTTCTTTATGCCAAGGTTAAGTAAGTAGTTTTTTAAACTTCGGTAGAACGTTCTTTTTGCCCTGTGTTGCTTCCATTAAAAAATTATTCTTTTTATGTTGTATCCCCCAAACCTCCCTTCTACTAATCTTGCTTCCTAGCTTTGAGTAGAGCAGCTCTTTCTCTTGCTGTACTGATCTTTTTGATGTCTCCATAAACTTTTATACTGACCTAATGATATGGATGACTGTAGTCTGTATTGTTTATGGAAAGGGCATCTTTACAGCTTCTGAATCTTTTTGATGATCTACTAGCACTGGCCTCTCACCCAGTGCTGCTCTGTGGCGACCTTTTGCAAAAGTACTGCTGAAAATCCCAGTTGCCCTGACTGAATGTAAGCATTTTGGTGAGCTTAGAGGCATGTGGAGAAAAAAATGTTGAGAGGTAAGCAACTGAGTGTGTTTTGGTGATTAGTATACAACAGTCCACAGCTTCCTTGTGAAGGGAAGAGAAGGGCAGACACTGATCTCTTCTCTCTGGTGAGCAGGACTCCAGGGAATGGCCTGAAACTGTGTCAGGGCAGGTTTAGGGTGGATATTAGAAAAAGGTTCTTCCCCCAGAGGGTGGTTGAGGACTGGAACAGGCTCCCCAGGGAAGTGTTCACACACAAGCCTTCACAAGAGCTCAAGAAGTGTTTGGACAATACCTTTGGGCACATGCTGTGACTCTTGGGGTGTCCTGTGCAAGTCCAGGAGCTGGACTCGATGATTCTTGTGGGTTCCTTCCAACGATTCTATTAGTTAAGAGGCAGAGAAAGCTGCTGAGGGGGGACAGAGGGATTGCCTTTTCCCCAGTTCTTGCCCTATTGCTGTGACAAGACTTGCCTCCTGCCTCCTCAGCTTTTTGTGAAAGGGGAAAGCTCTTCCCGTTCTCTCACGTTTCTTGCCCGATCCCTGAAAAACAAGGGAAACCCCAAGGACTTGGAGCAGATGCCAAGAATCAGGCTGTTCCGTGGGGGAGGGACAGCCCGCGGTTTGGGGCGCTGCGAGCAGCCGTCACGCTCCCCTGTGAGGAGCTGGCTGGGCCTGGCCGCCTCAGGCCGTGCTGGGCTGGCCGGGCCCGGGGCGGGTTCACCGGAGGAAGGGTTGGCAGGCGGGGCCGGCCCTGCCGGGGGCGGGCCCAGAGCCGGGCCGCCGCCTATAAAGCTGGCAGCCGGCACAGCTCTCCCAGCGGCAAATCCTGCCGTGTTGTGTGTTCTGTGCTCGGCAGCAGAGCTTCCCGGCTGTCCCGAGGCGGTGCGAGGAGAGATCCGCGGCTTCACCTCCCGGCCCGGCCGCTGCCGCCTCCCCGGCACCCCCCGCCTCCCGCGGGGCGCGGAGGCCATGTTCCCGCCGGACTCCTCCTGGAATATCTCCTTCGCCGGCTGCGGCTTCCTGGGGGTCTACCACATCGGCGTGGCCAGCTGCCTGCAGGAACATGCCCCCTTCCTGGTGGCCAACGCCAAGAAGGTGTACGGCGCCTCGGCCGGGGCGCTCACCGCCACCGCCCTCGTCGGCGGCGCCTGCCTCGGTAAGCGCGGGCCGGGCCCGGCGTTCGTTACTGCTAATTGGTTAATTACAGCAGCAGCGAAGGGGTGTGGATGTGTGTATATGTGTGTGTGTCTGTAAATAGCGCGGCGCCCTCCTCCCCAAGTGCGGGCGGCGCTTTGTTTTTAAGGCCTTTCCCCCGGCCCGGTCCCTGAGGTCAGGGAGGGCCCTGATAGCAGGAGGTCAGCACAGGGGTCCTGGCTCCGGCACCCAACACAGACACCTGTAATGTGGGCTTGCTGGCTCGCTGTGTGGGTTTGCCTTGCTCGGGGGTGGGGCTGGGTGAGGAGAGGAGCCTCTGGCCGTGTGGGCACCATTGCTGTGAGCAGGAGGTGAAGCGGCTGCAGATACCGAGTTTGCATCTCCACATGGGAGCTGGGCAGCATCTCTGAGTAGCACAGCCTTCAGTCTGCGTATTTATTTCTGGAGGAGGGTTGTTCCTTGGGGTGTTGGGCACTGAGGAATTCTCTTGCCCTCTGTAAGAGCTAGATCTCCAGTTTACCTGTGTTTTATCTCTTTTCAAGTTACAGAATAACCTTAAAAAGTTACCTCTGAGGCAAGCACATAGTGTAGTGTGTCCCTAAGCCTGATGAACAGCTGAAGAAAATGGTCTGTGGTGTCTCCTGGCTTTTTTTGTCGTTTTGTGTATGTGAGGAAGTCAACAAACACATGTTGGGGTCTGTACTTGGAAGCATTTATGTTGAGAATGACAAATGCAGAAAAGTTTCTTAAGCTTGAAAGCGGAATGTGGTGTGAGAGAGTCAGGTATATCTGTTTAGTCTCAGAAAATGATGAGTTTCTCTGGGGGCTAAGGGCAGTCAGAGCTGTCTACTGCTTTTCCACAGCACTCATTCTTGAGATGTAGCCCTCATCAAAAGTTAGCATTATCTGTGTACTTTGGTTTGAAGTTTCCTTTCCTAAGCGTTTGTTTACAGAAATGCCCAGTGAAGTGCAGCCATAACTTCTGTCGCTCTTAAAACCTGTTCAGACCCCAATCTGGGATCTCAAAGGCTGTAGTGATGCTCCGGTGCCAGCTCTTACTGTGGACAAGGGATAAAAATTCCTAATCCCTTCTCGTGTAGGGATCCATTTGCAGGTAGCATTTAGTTGTTTAATTGCAGCTACTTCTGTTGAAGAGGTGACTCCCCAATTAGTTCCCTAACTGGGTGATCCCTCTGACACTGGGAGGCGTGGCACGAGTGTGAGACAGGCTGACTGTAATGCCCAAATCCTTTGCCTTGCTCAGATGCCATTCTGAGTGCTGAGCAATCCTGTTATCATGTCTGCTTACATGTCCAGAGCATCCATGGTGTGCCAGGCACTGCCCGGAGGGAGGCCTCCAGCCAGGTAGAGAGCTTTCTGTGAGTTCCCACTCCTTGTGAGGTACAGTGGGAGGCATTATTAAGAGGACTAGGTTAAGGGCCACCTTCTGGGAAGCGTTCACCTGCCTCCTGAGGGAGGGCAAACCATGCTCTTTAAAGCTAACCAAGGCTCGAGTGTTCCAGTTCTGTTTCTGTTTGACTTCCCTGGAATTGTTTTCTTCTGACTCACCTGTGTGATTGACATGTATCTTGGGTAGAGAGCGGCTCTATGGCAACCGGGTTGACTTCTGAAAGTAAAAGCACATGGGGTGTGTGGCTGGGCCGTGGTGTCACCGTACCTTGTCTGTGTCATAAACCCTCCTGACAGTGCAGCTTCCAGGTGGAGGTCCAGAGGTCAGAATGAAGTCATAGGGGTAAAAGAGGACAGGGCAGAAGGTACAGCTAAGCTTTATACAGGCTCTTATAGCATCCTGAGTACCTGTGTTTGCTGTGCTGCTGAGAACAGGTGGTAGCCCATGGGCTTTGAATCCTATGGCAACTGCTACTCTGCACTGTCTGTTGCCCTATTCATGAAACTGGAATGCTGAGTAGTGGCTCTTGATGAATGACAAATGGGGGAATTCTGCAGAAGCCTTGCTTATTTGACTGTGTGTAGATAAAGTTAGTGTCCTCATGCCTGTGAACTCAAGAAGACTCTACTATGTGGAGACAAATACTTGCAGGGGAAGAGCAGAAAAACTTCTTCGTTGGAGATTTTTCCTTGAGTTCAATCTTTTGAGACCCTGATCAAAGAAAGCAGAAGTCTTCCTTGACTTCAGAGAATAAGATCCCACTTAGTGGTTTATTTTCCAGCTTTTTCCCTTTGGCCTTTGCATCTGTTCAGCTTGCCTGTGAACTCATTCTGCTTTCTCTGTTAGTTAAGATCTCACTATCATCATTTGTATAGGACAGGAAGGCTTTGCTATGGGCTGACACTGAGATGAAGCCCTGACCAAGTGATCTGTGACCTTTAGACCACACTGTGAGCTTCAAGGGTGTGTTTGAGAATACCAAAGAAAACAACATCGGGCATATTACTTAGGCAGAGCACCTTATATTTATATAAGAGATCAGGAGGTATTTACAATCTAATATGACCTTGCCTAGCTCTGCTTAAGCACTTTACCATTAAGTTGGAGGGATCTTGGATTTATTGTCCAAGGTTACAACAGTGATGTTGCTCTGCATCTGAAATGCTCTCTCTCCAGCTTTGAGGTTCTTTTGTTTGCTGGCATGAAAAAGCAGTGCAGTTTTTCCACTAGAATAATCTGTATGGCTATCAAGGTGCACTGGGCAGTCTTCTGTGTTTACAAATTACTTGATTGGGCATGGGGCAGTGTTCTGGCATGAACAGCTTCTTGCCCCAAGGGTATTCTGGAAAATAGCCTCTATCATGCCTGTACCATCTCTTCAGGTTCTTGGAGTCCAGCACACCAGGAAATGCACCTTTATATGCCAAGCAAGTGAAAAGTTTTCATGCTGGCGTTGCAGTCTCCTCTTTGTGCATACCTCAAATCCTGCAGCTTTTCACAAATCCTGGGCATGGAGCTTTGAGGATGGTCACCTGTCTGTATAAATCTGAAAGTCACTGGCTGGCCTGGATGAGAAAAACTGGCTTATGTGACATGGTGAGACTGTCCTTTTTCAGTCATGAGGAACGCTAAAGTGCAGCTATTGTAGGATTCTTTTATCACTAATACTGAGTAGAGAATGTATTTTTGGTAAGGTCTGGAATCATCTCACTTTGGTGAGCTGTACAGGATTTGTTGTGCTTGCTTTGGGAGCAAAGCAGCCTGAATAAATGATGGGATGTGAAGCTGTAATCACTGAAAAGCTGTCTTGGAGCTGGTACTAAAGTCCCTCTGACTCATGGTTAACCAACAGCATCTCTTGACTGCGTGGCATGTCAATGTTGTCCTAGACAGCCCTATCTGGGGGTGGATTGGAACTGCTGAGTTGCTTCTATTTTGGGGGGAACACCTAGGTTCTGCTGTCAAATGCAAAGCTGACTATCAAACCCCATCTGTGGAAGTTAGCTGTTCTCCTAAAGCATGACAAGGTTGACAGAAAATGGAAAGGCAAGCTGAGAAGATGCTTTTAGTACCAAGAATACAGAAAGGAGGGTGTGTATGCTAGATTGAGTAGAGTTGTTTGGGATACTCTTTGGAGAGCTCTTCCTGGGTTGTTTACAGTGATTTTAAAATTATTTTAAATTGCTGTCTTAACCAGGACTCTGTCTTAGGCTTGATGTGAGATGAAATAACATTTGAGTTATTTGACATTTGGGTTTGCTTGTCAGCTGTCACCATGTGACTACCAGGAAATGTGCTGCTGAACTGTAGAGATGTTTTCCACTGTGTAGCAGGAGCAAAAAAATGAACAAAACCTTTTGAAACAGAGATAATTAGCAATATCAGCACCTTAAATGTTGTGCTTCTTCAATTTGATTATGTGCATGCAAAGGCTTAAGGACTGGTCATGGAGATTTATTTTCTCTGTGTTTGTATAATCTTAACACCAAATCCCAGATTGACAGAGGGAAATAAACCAGCTTAAAGTCTATGGAGTCCTCAGAGCAATGCCAGTTTATGCTGGCCAAAGCATGAATCAGGATGCTTATCCTAGGGGAAGTATATGTGATCCTGTCTTCTGTGGCTGTATGAAGAGAACTATGGATCTCACAGGGACACAAAGGAAAGTTTTGTAGCATCTGTGGTGTCTCAATAGTCAGGTCCCTCCTTGCACAGGAGGTGGGCACTTGTAGCTCCTGCAGAGGCTCTCCCTGAAGAAAGTTGTTGAGGTCAATAGCCCCAGCCCGGGAAGGAAAAACACCTTTGTGTGCATACATGGAGATGTGGATATAATTAATGGGGAACTTTCTGGTGCTTCTTGGAAATGGTAAAGCTTTTTTCTGTGTTGGAAATAAAGATGGAGGGGAGATGTTCTGTGCTGACGTAGTCAGAAATGTTCCCTGGCTTGGTGGAGAAGCTGCTGATCCTGGATCAGTGCCCTCAACAATCACAGGGCTGGTGATCAGGTGTCCAAAGGAGTAAGCTGGCAGCCAGAGCACCCTGCAAGTCCCTTTTGATGGGAGGGAAGGAGCTTGTTCCTGCTGTCTGCCTGGCTCTAATAAGAAAGCTTCTGTAAGGAAAGGTGCTCTTGCAGGCATCTGGTTGGATAAGTGCAAGGGAAGCCAAGGAGCCACTTCTAGCAAAAAGCAGTCCTAGCAAGGCATGTGTTTATTCTTGTGGCATCCCACATAGACAGCAGGTGTGCAGAGCAGCTCGGTGCCCAGCCTTGGCAGCAGCTGTGCACAACAGCACGAGAGGTCTTTGGTCATTCTTCTGACCCATAGATTCAGCATATCTCTTGAACTTGCAGCTTGTCTGAGCTGTTCCACTTCTTTCTGCCTCTTAGCTCCCCAAACTCTTCAAGGCAACTGCAAGTCCTCTGTGTAAAATGGGAGAAGCTGTTGTATGTTCTTCAGGGTCCTATGTGCACTTACTGATTGTGTTTGGAAGTTTAGTCCTGATAAATCAAAAGGCCTTTCTCAAATTTCTTGCCGCGTTATTCAGTTCCAAACTCCTGCTGCTGCAATGGTTACAGCAGCTCTGCCTGCATGTCCAGTGGTGCTTGTTTTGTCTGTTGAGTGTTGTAATAAATAAGCAGACTGGAGTCAGTTTTCTCATGCAGAAAAGCCAAATCTTTATTCACAAAGCTCATATTTATAGGATATATCAGTTAAACCAAATTGGTCAGCAATACAGTGAAACTCAGTTCATTGGTCACTAAGGGCTATTGCATATGTCTATCAAATTTTCTCTCTCTTGATAGGTTTACATATTTTCTTCACTGATTCTCACAGGACAAATTCACTGTTTAGCAGGTGCAAACTTATTTTTCTCTCTAATTCATTCTTATATTTTTTCTTTATGGGAACTTACAACCTATTTCTAGCTTAGCTAGAGTAGCAGAACCTAAACCATATTTCATAAGGCCTTTCTTTTATAATACCTCTACCTGTCTGCAGCAGTCAGGGGGGACTGTGTTACCTTCTAGTGCAGTGAGCTTGGGATTGTACTCAGAGGTTGGGCCCCTGCTCACTCTGGGTTTCTCCGTGTTTCTCTCTGTGCCCTCCATGAAGCACAGAGGAAATACTCCCTGGCTGACTGGAGAGGATTTCCACCTCTTCTGTGCTTGATTTCCACTGTACTTGAAGAAGACCAGTGCAAGGGCTGGAAATGTTAATTAGTCAGCATTCCTTCTTTCTGGAGATGGGAATGGGCAGGCTGCTTAATTACAGGACCTTTGCAAAACCTCAGAAATCTTACTTCAAGGAGCAGTGTGAGTGGGTGACTCCTGTTCACCTTGCTCTTTGCAATACAAACCCTACTTGTGGCTGAATTCCAAAGTGGCCACCACTTTTCCATTGAATTCTCTGCACTTCTACACTTTTGTTGCCCAGCTCAAACACTTGTCCTCTTCTTTTCTGCTAAGTGTTCTTGGGACTTGAGGTGAAAGTCAGGATGTATCTTTAAATATGTGGGAGTCAGCAGAGCCTATGTATATGTATTTGCCTTGGGTTGTGTGCCTTGTCAAGCAAGTAGAGTAAGAGCTAGTGAAAAGGAGGGGTGGAGGAAATGATTCTGTGTGGAAGGTCCTAAATAAGTCCATGTCCCTAGGAAAAGGCAGAATGTGTCTTTGAAGTGGTACAGTCTGAGGCAGTAGAAAATCCCTTCCAAGGAGCGCATAGTAGAGAGGCAGTTATTGAGCCTGGGAATGTAGAAAAATTGCTGGAGATTGTTGTAGCCCTGCCATTTGTAGCTACAAAGGCCAGAGGAATGGAGGAGAGAGTTTTTGTCACTTGTGATACAACAGCTGCTTGTGGCAGGCCTGATCCTGTCCCTGGGGTTGTGCTGGTCTGCAGTACAGTGTGTGCATCAGGTGTGGGAGCTGATAGCTTTATTAGAACCCAGGGCTTTGTGCTGCCCTCTGGCACTGTCCCAGAACTGAACTGGTCGTGCTTTCTGGTACAGATAAAGGCCAAATCCCCAATGATGACTTTTGCTTGACAAGACCTTTGGAATCTGCAAGCTTCATGAAGTGTCTTCTGCCACTGTTTCCCAGGCTTTTAGCTGTGCTGTGCCTGGAGGATTTCTTCTGAGAATGAAACATTCTCTTTCTCTTCATACACTGAAGTTTGTTTGGATGGATATTGGTTTTGGAGGCCTTTTTTAGGCTTAGGATTTAAAGGATTGAATATTATTGTAGTGTTGGAGGTTCTGGCAGCCTCTGAGCTTGCCACTCCTGTGGATTATCTAGTTTAGCATCCTGAAGTAGAGGAGGTGACATCTGAGGGTGTCAATTAATCAGGAATCCCTTTACATATGTTAATTACAAGGGCCAGTCTTGCTGGCCGCGTTTAATGCTGCCGATTGATTCAGTGCTGGGCCTGGCAGGAAAAAAAAAAAAAAAAAAAATTCCAGTGTGGTCTGTCAGCACAGAGAGTTACATTGATTTATCTGTCCTAATGTTCTTACATAGTGGGATTGGTAAAATAATCTTTAAGGGAAGCATCATTTAACTACTGGCCATATTTTTGCATGCAGGAGAATTCATGTGTTAAATGTTTATCTGAACATTTGTTTTGCTGCTCTTTTTTGTGTGCTCAGCCCTGCAGGAAGGGTTACACAGAGGCTTTTTCCCTGCAGGGGTCTGTGCCACCGTCTGTGAGCAGCTCCTGTTTTGCTCACACAGTTGTTTTCAGAGCCCCAGTCATGTTTTGGCTTGGAGTCCACTGCTGATGTTTCTGGAAGAAAGGCAGCATCAGTTTCTAGGTTTTCTTGCCATGGTTCCCAAGGTATGCAGCCTAACCTTGTGATCTGCCCGATGCTGCTCCAACAAAAGGCGAATCATTCTACAGCAAAATGCCAACACCCCCTGCCAGAGGACTGCTCTGGAAACCAAGCTTTTGATTCTCAGTTCCTTGCTGGAGTCTGCCCTGGTTATGCCAGGGCCAGTGGGGAAGAGTTTGGGGTGTGAGGTGACACCTGACCTGCCTGAGAAGGGAGGGCAAAGCGGGCCCAGCAGGCAGGGCGCTCACAGGTGCACAGGGAGGGGCTTGGAGCAGTTGTGAGCATGAGAGCTCGGCATGATGCAGGCTGAGAGCCAGTGAAGGGTGTCAGGGCTGTCCCTCTCATCTGTGTCAGGGTTTTAGCAGTCACACAGGTGTACAGTGGGAAGGACAGGGAGGAAGACAGGCTGCTGTGTGACAGAGCCAGCCATGTCTCTGGTATCATCTCTGAACACGAAACAATTGCCACCTGGAAGCACACAGGAAAGCTTTCTGCAGGGCTTAGGCTGATAGCCACCAAAAGCTGTGTGGGCTTTGTTTTGGTGTTGGTGAGCCAACTGAAGGTAATGGCTGGTATGCAATAAATGCTGCTGGAGTGACAGCTATTTCTTCAGACTGGAAGTAGAAATGACTGCTAACTCCAGTTTTTGGCTTTGTGGATCTGTGGTGCCTGGCAAAGGTATCTACTCTCCTCCCCTGATTTCTTTCTAAAACATTTTTTCTCTAGTAATGCCTCCCCTGTGAAGTGGAAACAGTTCAGTTTTCTCTAGTGGGGTGTGTGTGATGCCATTCTGGAAACTGACCCTGAGAAGTGAACATGAACTGTGTGTGCAATGTTGTGCATGTGGGTGAAGCTTGATCTTTCTGCACTAGTTTCCTCTCAGAATGACAGCGCTGGAGGCTTTGCATTAGTAATTTTCACCCAAATAGTGAGATTTGGATGTGGTTCCACTTCTGCCCCTGTGCAGACCAGAGAAGAAAGGTAATTTCTCATTACAACATGGGTTTTGGTCTGTTTCTCCCCTCCACTAGCTTTCTCTGGATGAGTACTTGTTTTTAAAAAACTTGCTTCAAACTCAGTATTACCTGGTCCAAAGTGAGCAGCAGGGATCTGAGCTGCACCTTGTCTACTCTGTGAATCCCTTTTCGTGTCATCTCATGCTGTCTGAATTGCACTGTAGCATTGACAGGGATTGATGCATGGATGAAGATGGAACATGGCTTTCAGTTCAGCTTGCCTGGAGTCCTGAGCAGCTTTTCCTTTTCATGCACTGTCGGGTCATTTAATTTCTCTAATGCTATGAACAGAAATGCAGCGTTCAGCCTCGTATCAGGGCATTACAGTAGAGAAAGATTAGATTGGTGAGTGTTGCTGTTGTGGTTGTGACAGAGCAGTCCTGGCTGGCTGCCTGCACTGAGCTGCCTCCTGCCCTTCCTATCGATTGTTTCACGGCGGCAGCTGCGCTGGGTTCGGATTTGTGTTGCAGAAATAAGCACTCGCGTCCTGACCGCAGAAACAAAGCAAGTCTCAGCTTGCAGAACAGCAGTGCTTTGGTGTGCCAACACTTCGTTAAGTCCAGTGTAGAAATTTAGCTAGAGACATCAGCAAACCTGTGAGTTCTTAGGCCTGCTCTCCCTGTTTAAGCAATGGGCCTTAAGGTGAGGTATGAGTGATACATCTGCCTGTGGGCTTGTATGAGGGTCCTACCCTGCAGGTACTGATGGATGGACAAGTGGCACTCACTGTGGGCTGCCTCCTGAGCTGCTCTGTGCAAGAGGTAAAACCTCTGGCAACTTAAAAGCAGATCTTCCTCTTATGTTCCTCATATCTAGCATGTGGCAATAGTTCTGGTTCATCTATTAACTGGTATCTAGAGCACACTAACTGTATCTTTTGGCTCAAATGGGAAAAATGTCTCCTTTTGGTTTGGCTTTATTTAGACAGGTAACATAACTCACAGCTTTTTTTTTTTTTTTTTTTTTTTTTTTTTTTTTTTTCCTCCCAGTTGAAAGAGAAAAGCAAACACCTTGAGACAAACACGAGGAAGGCTTCTGGTTCTGAAGCAGTTGCAAAAGCTCTGAATTTACATAGCCCTCCTGTTGCACAGTGTGTCTTGGGCTAAACAGTTTGTGTCTAGTCTAAGCAATGCTGAGCATGAAGAATCTGAACTAGAAAGTATTGTGGGCTGAGCCCTTCTTTTAGCATCTGCCTCTGGCTGCAAGAGCTGGCCTTACTTGAAAAGCTGTCTCTTTCTCTTGGTGTTTGCAGTTGCCCCACCTGCAAGGTCAGAACAGGCGTTGCTGACTGTAGTTAAACAAGGATCCCTAGGGAGTTGCTCCAGTAGGGTGTCAGTGCCTCTCATTCCCGACCAAAGGGGAAGAAACATGATGTACAGCTTGTGGCCAGGCTTTCTAAGAACTCTACTTTACAAAATTGTTTGTTTGTTTGTTGAACTCTGAGGTTAAATGCCACAAGGAACAGCTGGTTAAGCAGTGGAAACAGTTCGGTTTTCTGACTGTCTGCAAGCTGAGTGGGTGTGGTTGTGAGGAGTTGTGTTTACCTCCTATGTATCACCAAAAATTAAAAGAAAAGCTTCCTTCCTGTATTTCTTATCTGGAGCTAAGTGAGTTTGAACTGTTTCTTGCCTGATGGCAAAATACTTGGACAGGAGGATTGAGTGAAGACCTTAAATAAAATAAAAAATATACATCAGAACAACAAAAATTAGGGAAGTCCCAGAAGAGCAGCTTGTTCTGGTACATGGTGTTTCTCAATCAAACTGGCTTACAGGAAGATGGGCACAGACTTCACTGTAGCTGCCATGCCTCAGTCTCAAATGTTTAAAAACGAGTGGTTTTTAATGTGTCAAATAGTGTCAGTTTTACAGCTTCTGGCCAGTGGGGGATATTCTTTCCACAGCCAGTGCTTTTAAGTGTCTGTCCAGGATTTCAGATTGAAATGAAAGAGCTGTCACCAGCAGTGGGGTACATCTATCACCTAAACATGTCTTACAAGGGCAGGTTGTAAACCATTGGTTTTATTTCCTGCTGGCATGGATTTGTCTTTGGGGTCCCTTTTGACATCTCTTCAGCCTCTCTGATGAACCATCAGGGAACGTCTCGGGTCAGGTTCCCATTCAGGACAAGTTGGCCTTTGTTCAGCTTGGCTGAAACATTTGCTGGTTTTTGCTCTCTTGGGACAGTAAGTGGAAATCAAGTTGCTTCAGCATGAGTGTGGAAAGTGGAACAGAAGCCTGCCCAAGCAGTGGGATCTTTCACAAACTGAGGTAATTGCCCACAAGAATTGGGGTTGTCCTTGGGTCAGTGGGACATTGTTGTGCACTGCTCCTTGGGATGAACAAACAGGCACTTTCTGATGATCTGAGCTACCCATGGGGAAACATCCAGTAAAGTTCTCTGTTAATTATTTTCTAAATGTCAATTTGAAAACTTTTGTTTTGGTGCCTCTTGTTTATAGCTTTGTGGGTTTCTTTTGGGCTGGTGACAGGACTGTGTTATAATTAGGACTGTGTCATGTCCTGGGAGAGGCCAGGCTAGAAAGCCATGTGCATTGCTTACTCTCAGTACTTAGAAAAGAGAGGTGAATGCAGGAGCTGTGCATGCTGAGCTGGAGCAGCTTGAGGATTTGTGCCCTGGAAGAACATGGAACAGCTCTCCTGAAACCTCTGCTCATTGTCAGAAACTGACTTTTAGCTCTTCCATGTATGTGGCACAGAACAGCTGAAATAGCAAGAGATGGGCAACCGAGATAAATTAATATTGGGGAAGATCATGCTAATAAATTCCTTCTGACTCATCCTATTCCTAAATTCACATCCCCACTGGGATCTACCAGTGGGATAATTACAATTCCAGCAGTGCTCAGCAACCAGCTGCATTGAAAGCAAACTGTGAAGATTTTAGCTGGGGACTCTTAAAAGGGACATCTGTGCTGAGTATCACAGCAGTAAACCTCCCTGGAACAGAGACTGAGCAGAACTTAAGGAGTTCTGGAATGAGATCCCTGGTATAGTACACGGGGCTGGCAGGACTCCTGTCCTGAAAATCTTACAGTCAAAATAGCTTGGTCATAAGGGTTGTCAGGTGCCTGGGGGAATAGCAAAAGTACCTGTGCTTCCTTCTGATCATTGGCTTCCTTTCAAAGCTGTTGGTGTGTTGGGCCAGTCTGGAGCCTTAGCTGGGGAATGGGAAAGAGGAGGGAGGAGTGTTGCTAATGTGTAGGAAGGAGTCCATTTGTTGGTGTTGAACGAGAAGCAGCTTTAGGGAGGATCTGCAGTTTCCTGCCTGCCCCACTAGTCCAGGCAAGTTATGGCATCTGCAGTCTGGGGTGTGACCTCTCTGTGCCTCCTGCCAGCAGGGACAGAGAGTGCTGTCCCTACATCCACCAGCTCTCTCTGTCACCCTCTGCTCTCCATCCTGTTGGGGAACTTTTCCTTTAAGTTTGTATCCTGTTTACTGGTGCACTAGGCAGGGAGTGGGAATGTCCCTTGGCGTAGGTGATCTTTGTACTGACATTGCGCTCTCCCAGAGGGAGCTGCAGTGTTGTGGGTGAGCTGCTGGGTTGTATATTCAGAATGCCCTTCCCCCTGTTTAGCTTGTTGTGCTCCTATTTTTGTCTGTGTCTTAGACACTTTTTTCCATTTGAAATACTTCATGGGTCATCTGTCACTTTACTGGCTGGCAAATAGATACCAGTATGGTCTAACGTGGTTTAACAGGAGACCATCCTGATGCGCTTGGTGCCAAAGCTCTGCTGCTGCAGATGTGGGTCTGAAAAGGCCCTTCTTCCCCACTTGTCACCCCTCCTGTCGTGCAGTGTTTAAGCTTGGCGATGGTCCCTGTCCTCATGCACTGCACAGGTTTGGAGCAGCCTTTCTGTTTGACCAGAGCCCTTAGCAGCAGCGAAGGGTCCTCCCAGCTGCCTGGCTGACATCAGTTTTAAGTGATCCATTGTGAGCTCTGCTGTTCCAGGGGCAGAGTAACAGCAGGCTGCTCTGCTGGGGGCTTTGTTTACAGTTATAAATAGCACGTGCTGCTTGAATGCTCTTCAGGTTAGAGTTTAGGGGGTGCCAGGCAGTACAGACTTAGTTACTGGGTTATTTTGGAGTTGAGCATGACTGATAGAGATGAAAGTCAGTTGTTAAAGGGAACAATCTAACCCTATGTCAATAAGCTAATGTGTGAAGCTGGATTGAGGTGGCTTAAAAACGAAATGTGAGGTAGCAGCCGCCTTCAGGCTTTTGCCATGAATGCCACTGTCGTGCCCCTTGTGGCCACTGCAGATGACAAACCAGCAGAGAGGGAGCAACTGGCCTCCCTTTTCTGGCAAGGGACACATTAGGGTGTTTCAGGACACAAATGTGTGATGATCCTTTGCGTCATCGCAACTGAAATTCAGATAAGGACAATAGCCCTGCAGTACTTGGGTTTATGTATAACAACACCCAGGGGGACAGTGATGGGAGTGGGGGTAAAAGGGAATGTGGGTTTTCTAATAAAAATGAAATATTCTGCATATATTAGTGCAACATTTTTGAGGAAGATTGGCTTAGAAAATCTGTATAGGGAAAGATGTTGAATTGATTGGTTGGTGTGAGAAGAATGAAATGTTTTCTCAGCAAACACTGCTAACTATTATGGATTGTCTCTGCCCCATGGTATGGACCTCAGTAAGGAAATATAAATTTAATTCAGCTTTTTCACTGACTCTGGAGTCCTGAATCACTAGATCCATAAAAAACAACGAGAAACTTTCCTAAGGGTTGCCTTTGGCACTGGACTAGTCCTAGAAATAATTGAGAGCTGTTGGCTGACCCCTGTAGGATTTGTCTCTCTTGACTGCCTCTAATTCAGTTGCTCCCTCTGACGGACTGCAAACAGAATTTGAGCTGGTTTTCCTGGAAGAGCACTTCTGGTAGTAACAGGATTAAAACACTGTCACTTCTTTTCCTCTCCTCCCAAATATATTTCCAAGAGGACTTGTCATCTGTCATGGATCTTTCTACACAAACCTGGCTTTGGCTGACCCCTGAGCTGGCCTTATTTCTCAGAAAGCTGGTGGTACTGCAGGTCACGCTGTGCCCATGCCTTCCCACAGAGCAATTCCACATCCAGCTTTGGTGCAGGTGATTCAGCAAGTCCAACAGAATCATGGATGGCTTAAACAGAAGTGCCTCAAAGCTCCTGTGGGCATGCATGTATGCACACGTGTAGAAAAGGAACCCAAAACAAAAAACACCCAGAGAGTATTCAAAGAATGAACTTGCTAAGTAGCAATAATCTCACTTTGCCCTCTTAGTTATGAAACACTGAGAGGGCAGGCAGTTGCAACTTGGGGCTCCCCTCAAATGCTGTTTCCTGGCATAGTCAGGACTTTGCTCTCCTGTTTTTCTTTAAAAAACTCCAACCTCTTTCAGCTCACATTTTTGTCCAATCAGTCATAAGCTCCATTTAGTTGCAGTTATTTTCAGTATTGCTGTCAAGTGTTTCTGCACACTGAGATGCCAAGCCTGGAAGCATCGTTCTCTAAGCACCATCACTTGGATAACCCACACTCTCCCCAGCACAGCTGTTGCACATGGGGGTCTCCCCTTATCTGCATGCACAACACCCACCCTTCCACTGGGGGTTTCAACCAAGCCAACAATTCCCTGCAAGACACTCAGTGCAGAGGATTTTCCTTTATGGGGTGGTGTGACCAAGGTGCTGGGCTGGGATTCCTTCAGGATTTTGCTTGATTGCAATTTCTTTGTGTGTCTTTCCTCCTCTTGACAGACATGAAGGTGTCTTAGGGAGTGTTTTCAGTGCTAATGTCTCGGTGATTATAAAGTGTATTTCTGTGGGGCTGACTTCTTTCATGTTGGAAGGATGTTTAACCATGTGGCTACTATCTGGAACAGGCTGGGCTCAATGGCTTACTGCTAATTGAGTAAGTAAGATCAGAATTAGACTGCTAAACATTGCTTTAGGACAGAAGACTGGGATTACAGGGCTAAAAATTGCTTCAGAGGGGGAACTTTGGCTTTTCTGCTAAGTTGCTACCTCACAGTGCCTAAAATCCTGACCTCAGAGTCTCTGGTCGTGTTCAAGGGTCCAGTTCTCTGCGTGCTTGAGCTACTGGTGTCGGTGGGTTTCCTAAGCCCGGAATCACGTTCCCAGGCTGCATTGATGGAAAACATGTTGCTGGCACACGTGTATTGCAAAAGATTGGGATGTGTCAACACAGCATTGAGGGTTGTTGCTCTTATCTCCATTGTATTTATTAACCTGGGTCTAACTTGAGTTCTTTCATTTTGCTGCCTTGTTTTTGCAATTGAAAAATTGAGTGGAAGAGCGAAATGAGGGGATTTCCAGTTGGCTTGAACTGGTAGTCTTTCGTCCTTTTCCAGGAAATGACGTTCAGTTTGATTGGAGAGGAGTCTTCATTTGTAAAAGCATGTTTCTTTTCTCCTGGTTTCTCTAATTCTTCCCCTCACATTCTTCTCACATGTATCTTCTTGACACTTTTTTTCCTACTGGAGAGCTCTGATGCACTTGCCAGATGGAGCTCCTGGTGACTGAGATAATGGGCTTAGCAGACACGTTCCCTTTTGTGTAGCTGGGATGTCTCCTCAAATCCAGCTGGGTCACTGTGTGAAAGGGTAAAGCAAGAATTCCTTCACAAGTCCTGCTTGCCATCAGGGCCTAGTTTAGTGCTGTGAAATTGGATATGGAAGGAATGGGACACCAGAGGAGGCTCTGCAGGAGGAACTAAGTCTCTGACTCCCTAATGGAGCATTAGTTGCTCTTGATCACTTGAGATGTGGCTGACATTCACAGCAGAGCTGGGATCACTTAGCTGGAAAGCACTAGCTTTCCTGTTCTGGGACTTTTGCTTACTGGCTGATGATTGTTTTTCCTGGCAGGAAAAAGCTGCTTACTAGACAAGTTTCAGTGGAATATGTTTTGAAGTGGGTTTATCCATACCTCAAAGCTGTTGAAGTATCAGCCTTGTTTGCTTTCTTAGTCTTTTTTCACTAGCCTTGCACTGGTCAATGCAACAGGATCTAAAAAAAGTTCGAGGCCTTAGTCAGATGCACATGATCTTCCTTGACTTCATAAAACATAAGTAAGAGGAGGGTAGCTCTTTGTGATGGGCGTGTGTGAGGGCCAAGACAGCAAACTTCCATGACTTTCATAACACCCCCTGTAAACAACCTCTTGGTTTGAGCTGTGCATTAGCCAGTGGGGAGAAACCTCTGGGGAAAGCTGGTAACGAGGCTTTTCTGTGCCTAGTTTTGTAAAGGGGTTTGGTAGCATTTCATGGTGCATTTGTCTTTGCCTTGCTGCAGGTGAGGCTGGTGCCAACATTATTCGTGTGTCAAAAGAAGCCCGGAAGAGGTTCCTGGGCCCACTCCACCCCTCTTTCAACATGGTGAAGACCATTCGGATGCTGCTGTCCAAGACTTTGCCAGACAATAGCCATGAGGTTGCAGCAGGACGTTTGGGTATTTCCCTGACACGGGTCTCTGATGGAGAAAATGTCATCCTGTCAGACTTCAATTCCAAGGAGGAACTGATCCAGGTGAATGGACTCTTACTGCAGAGGGCTGGGCAGGAACTGCGTGCAGTTTTGTTTTGCCTTGGTCTCCAAATGTCCTTAGTACTGGAGTGTAATTGTCAGCACATGCCAGTATGGTGTTCTGAGGACAGTAATAGTTTCAGCAGGCTTTGATCTGATTCTTAGATTCTGGATTTCTTTCTCCCTCAGGCCTGTATCTGCAGCACCTTTATCCCTGTCTACTGTGGGCTGATACCTCCAACCTTGCGTGGAGTGGTAAGTAAGATTCTAAGACAGTCCTTCATTAAATTGCATACTAATGAGTAGGGTTTGACAATGTTATTGTGTGCCTTCTGGCAGCATTTATCTGAAGAGCCACAAGAAATTCCCAAATGAACAACTTCCAGCAGTGGGTAGGCCTTCTTTCCACTGCTGTTGTGAAGAGCAGTGGGTTTAACATACAGTAATATACAGCAGTCTGGGGAAGGGCTGGCTGGCTTAGCAGAGTGTTCTCATGGCTGCATGGTACAACACTTTCCATCACTGAGGCTCCAGCTGTCTGCATGTGGAAAGAAGTTGGGCCCAGGATAGAAGTCATGAGTGTAGTCCCTCTCCCATGTCTGACACTTCCTGCAGGGCTTTAACCAGTGGTCTGGATACTGGCCCTCTTTTCCATGGAGTTCTTCTTGTCCTTTCTCTGAGGACAATGTTCTGCTGCACACCAGAGCTTTCTTTAAATTGTGTCCAAGACTGTCCAAGAGCAATTTATCCCTCTGTGTCTGCATGTTAGAAATGAAAACACATGAAAGCTGTGCAGAGCTGCAGCATTTCTGGATATTGGAGTCATGCTTTAAGGGCCTCCTGGTTAAGCTTGGCCTCCCTTGTGTTGCACAGGTTAATGAACATGTTAAAAGGCAGGGGTTTTGCAAACTACTACAGTCAAAAGTGAGAGAGAGAGCTGCTATAAAATATGTGCCCTGATTGACCATAAGTGATCTGACCAAAGTGCCTCTGTCAGAGCACAGCATCCAATCTGTTCTGATTGCTACCTGTGTCCTAAAAGTGAGGTCAGTTTTGCTCCTGCATAATACACAGCTCGGCAGGGTTTGTGTTGTGCAAGCATGCTGGTCAGGGAAATGACCTGGAGGAGATGTCCAGTGTTATCCAGCCCTTCAGAGAAGTGACAGAGTCAGTAATGGTTTGGTATTTTCTCACCAACTGCAGGCAGGGCTTTTTCCTTTCAGCTGGTGGGACCACAGCAGTGGCTCTTGCCTTACATCTCCTTGGGGCTAATCAAGGTCAGTGTGCATCAGGCAAAAATCTCACAATTCCAAACTGTATACAACATCAGGGTTTTTGGAATGTGCAGCTGCCCTGGCACACTGAGGGATGGCTTCTCATGGGAAGAGGTGGGGAGGAAATATGAGATGGGGAAATTTAATTCCTACCTCTTCCCCAGAAAAAATATGTCTCTGAAGGGAGATTGCTGATGAGGCGAGAGGTTAAATTGGGTTGGGTATGATCATGGGAAATGGTTTTGAAACAGGAATGCATGGTTCCCAGCATGCCTGTGGTGACTGTATTTGCCACGGGATAAACTGACAGGCCTGGCACAAGGACTAGTTTTCAAGCAAGTGTTAGTTTATGCAAGATGCAAAATCCATATTTTGCCTTCCTCCTAAATTATTTTCCAGTGTTCACTTCTCTGAGATCTGGTAGTCTCATGGAGTGGATGATGGAGATGGGCAGGGGAGTTTAAAAAACCCCAACAACTTAAATATTAGAAATGGAAAAGTCAGTAACTGAGCTGTCAACACACACTATAGTTATGAATTGTCTGCAGCATGTGGGTGAGATGAATCCCTGACAAGGGTCACAAAGCTGGTTGGTAAATTATGTGAGTGAGGGCCCCCCCCTATGCATGGGAGGACATGACAAGGGAATGGAAGTGGGCACCCCAGTCTACGAACCATCCCCTAAAGCTGCTGCTGCTTGTGCCCACAGGCAGCTGGTGGCTCCAGCCTGTGGCTTTGGGCTGTTCTGGGCTTTACAGAAGGCTGGAGAGTGGTTACACTTCAGTTACTGGAGGTTCAGGCAAATCCAAAGAAGTGGCAGCTGAGCTTTACTGAGGAATGTTGTCAGCATTGCTTGGAAGCAGCGGACCAGAGAGTGGGGTGTTCACCTGTACTCCTGGATTTCTATGGAGTCAGAAGGCTTTGCCTGTCAGCTCTGCTGAAGCTGAGCCGTTTTTTCTAATGGCATCTGTGCAGTCATGCTGCCACCCTCAGGGAAACGTGTCTTCTGCATCCTCAGTGCAAAACTAGTGTTGTCCAGCACTAAAGCTTACCTCCTTTTTCTTTAAACAACGTGCATGCTGCCTGCTTTGCTGTGTTCCCGTCCCACTCAGCATGTTGGAATCTCATCCTTGCAAAGGGAGTCAGGCAGATGTCTCCAGCTCTAGCTGTGCTTAGTCTGGCTCTCAGTGGAGCAGCTTTGGGAAGAGGATGACAATGGCAGTTTGCTGTGGTTGCTTCAGGCTTAGGGAACACTGATGCCCACTTTAGAAGGGGGAGAGGGTTCAGTTGATTGTTGGCAGCTCTGTTATCAGAAAACATCTTGTGAACAAGCTGTGTAACTATCTCTGAGAGGATGTTCTTATCCTTGAGTTTAATCTACTCTATCCTTCCACTTCCTTCACTGGCCAAATTCAGGTGGTATAGGAGTCTCTAACTGCCTGTCTTGACGCAGCGTTTGGTGAGCAAGGGCTGCCATGAGCATAAAATGTCCTGTGCTCTGAGTTTGGGCTGCTGTAGCCTACAACTGTAATCACAAGCCATCTCCCATGAAGCTGTAGGCTGTATGCAAAAGGTATCCCTGAGGTTTAGTTTGCCTCCCAAGAAGGCAAACTGCTGTGGAATGCGCCCTGACTCTGTTGCCTCAAT
Source organism: Zosterops lateralis (assembly GCF_965231275.1). Taxonomy (NCBI): domain Eukaryota; kingdom Metazoa; phylum Chordata; class Aves; order Passeriformes; family Zosteropidae; genus Zosterops; species Zosterops lateralis. The sequence goes on from NC_139761.1 coordinate 45,307,087, forward strand.
GGCAGCTGGCTTGCTATAGTTCAATTTAATTGCTTTCAGCCCATGAGCCTCTGAACTGTTCCCAGGACACAGAGAAGCTGCTTGAGGTGTCTGTCTTGTCTGCCATCCAGAGAAAAAGAGAACAAAGTGCAAAGCACCCTCCAGGCAACATATCCGGTGTTTTCCTAGGTATAGTGCAGCAAAGAGCAGGTCTGCCTGTGAGACAAGAGGAAGCAGGATGCAGAATGGAGCACCTCCTCCTTCCATCAGCATTTCTGTGATCTGCCTGAGTTTGGCCTCTACTGGCTCAGCTTCTCACCCAGCAGAGAGCTGAAAGATGTTTACAGCTGCTGCTTGTAGGGCTGCATAGCCCCTGTGTCATGGTTTGTGTTTAGGTAGAAAGGAAGTGAATCCAGTCAGCAAATTGCAGGATCAACCCTGATACAAAATCAGCAGAACTCTTCTGTAACTGAGGTTCACGAGAGCTGGAATTATTGCTCTGCAAAGACCCCCAGCTTCCTTCTCTTTTGGCTTGACCAACGCCCTTTTCCTTTTATCTTTTGCATGTTGCTTACTCTGTCAAAACCTGTGATAGGGATTGTCTTGCTCAGCTCCTTGTGCAATTGTATAATCCAATGAATGTTTTGAGAACATATTACTGGGGTTGTCCTTCCTGCAAGGGTAATGCAGATGTGTTTATGGTGCAGAAGTACAGAACATTCTCTGATAAGAGGGTGCCTGTTAAGAGCAAAACCCAAGTCCCTTGTGCTCTGTTATCACACCACAGCAAGTGGATTCCCAGTGTGTATGTATGTGTTGAGATTGCTGCTTGACAAGCCTGCTAGCAACAAATCAGCTGGTTTTACTCATAGGTAACAAACCTTCTGCCAGTAGGGACTTGTGTCTGAGCTTATTCATTCTAAACACAAGTGAAAAATGGCACAATGTCACAGTGTGACAGCTTAGATCAGAGCTAATTTGCACTGCAGGTGGTTGTTGGTGTGTATTATTATTTAATTGGACAGCAGTCAGACTGCATAGGAGATGGAAGTCAGCAGTCACACCACTGAATGTGCCTTTCTTATTGAACACTTGTGAGCAGCACACTCAACCAAGAAAAAGCACATAGTAAAAGGAGTTGTTCTAAACAACGCAGCTGTGCTATCACTGGTTTTTACTCCTCCAGTGCTGGTGGGTGTATTCCATTCTCTTCCCGAGTTGTTGGCACAAACAGGAAAAGGGACACAGAATAAAAAAGCTGCTTTGATCAATTGTGAGAATGAAGATGGCTGCATTTGTCTTGATTTCAGAGATATGTTGATGGAGGGATTTCTGACAACTTGCCCCAGTATGAGCTGAAGAACACAATCACGGTGTCTCCTTTCTCGGGAGAGAGCGACATCTGCCCACGGGACAGTTCCACAAACATGCACGAGCTGAGAGTCACCAACACAAGCATCCAGTTCAACCTTCGCAACCTCTACCGCCTCTCAAAGGCCCTGTTCCCTCCAGAGCCACAGGTGAGTTTCCTGGCCACTCCAGAACTTGGGGACCACAGGCCTTGGGCACTGGCTATACTGTGTGCACTTTAGCAGAAGATTCCAGACACTGTTTGTTTTGTATCTTGTGCTATACCTCTCATTCCTGCTCAGAGCCTTGAGCAAGGCTTCCAAGAATGAGACTTGTTCTTGGGATAGCTCGGGAGTCAGGAGAATTCCTCTGAAGCCAGCCTTGTGGTAGGTGTTTGCTCAGCCAGTTTCCACATGGAACTTTCCTTCCTCTGCCCACAGGTGCTGCGGGATATGTGCAAACAGGGCTATCGAGATGCACTGCACTTCCTGAAGAAGAATGGTAAGGCACTGGCTATTTGTAAAGGGCATTGACTTGCCTGTTCTGTGCCATGCTTGGTGCTTTGGCTTTGAGAGTAGTTGATGGTGCATATGAAAGGAGGAAGGGAAGAACTGAACTGTGCCTCAGATACTAGGGTGTGGAATTCTCCTTAGTAAGTCTGCTTCAGCACTTCAGGAAGGAGAGGTGGAGTGGTGACCTTTGCAGTTACCAACACAGTTGCCGGGTATCGGTGCCATTTGGACCTCCTACAGACACCCTGCTGCTCTCCGTGTGCCGCTGGGTCTGTGTGGGGCTGCCCTCAGAGCCCCGGTGCCGGACACTTGGGCGCTGCTCTCCTTCCTCCAGCTGCTGCAGCGCTGGGTGTGCGCTTGCTGCCACCTCGTGTCCACGGACAGTGATGCAGACCGGGATAACTGGGTTTGCACTGCAGGAGGGAAATCTTGCCTGCAAGATGGGTGACTGGCAGATTATAGCAACAAAACTCTGCAAAACAGCACCTTGCAGAACTTAAAGGGGAAATGGGAGAACTTCTTATGGGGAAAGAGAGAATGAACTTAAACCAGCAAGGTTTGTATCTCCTTGTGGTAAGCATTTCCACAGATGGAAGCTAAAGAGGCTGGGCATGACTTCAGCCTGAGGGGCGTTAGGGTGAAGCAAGAATTAGCACTCTAAAGGCCAGGCAGGGCAGCTGGTTTGTGTCATCCTTACAGCAAAACTTCTCTTCTCAGGTCTCCTTAATCGTCCAAGTCCTGCCCGTCCTCTCCTTGCCATAGAAGCGCCTCCAGGAGAGAAGAAAGAGGAAGAAACAGAAGCTGAGGACCAACTGGAGGACAACACTGCCCTTGCTGTTGTTGAAGAGCACATCTTTGAACACTTGCCTCCCAGACTGAACCAAGGTATGATTCAAAGGGGTAGAGATCACAGGTAATCTTCCTGTGCTGCCTGGTCTGCCTCAGAAGACTACTGGAATGTGTGATTATTGTGTATAGCTGGGGCTGGTCATGCCCAGGGATTGAAATGACACCTGCTGAGGGTTAGGTGGATTGGGGGTCTCAGATAAAGTCGTGGCTTATACTGTGGAGGCTGGACTGGGAGAGGTTGATTCATTTGACAGTGTTCTGCATGGTAAGGAGAGGAGGGGGTCTTGCTGCTCACTCCTTTAGAGTCTGATAATGGTGAAAGCTGTTGGTTTTAGCTGTGCTCTTGAAATTACTAATTCTGAGCAAAACTTCCTAAGAAGTGGGAGGTAGTTGCCTCAGGCTGAGTAACTTCTGAGGTATGACAAGAAAAGAGAGTCCTACTGGGGATATTCAACCATGCTTTCTTCTGCCTTCAGCTCTTCTGGAGGCTTGTGCTGAAAGAAGAAGTTTCTTGACTGGCCTCAGCAACATGCTGCCTGTGCGTGTGGCCACGGCCATGATGGTCCCCTACATGCTGCCTCTGGAGTCTGCAGTTTCCTTCACTGTCAGGTAAACCTTGGCCTGGTCCCTCAGTGCTGCTCTTCCCAGTGCAGACAAGAATTTGATGTAGCTGTAGTGTTTGGATGGACAGAGTGGGATTCTCTCTAATTCTGCACTGCTGGTGTTCCTGGGGAAGGAGCTCCTGACAATTACCAGACATGAATAATAAAACAAAACAAACCCCCACAAAACCAGAAAAACTAAGAACTCAAAACTTTTCCTATCTTCCTATGTAATTTAGTTACAGCCACTACTTCCAGCTTAAAGGAAGATTGCTGTGTGCTAGAACTTGCCCCAGAAAATGGTGATAAATTTTTGAGCCTGAAGAGAGACTTTGAGACTGGTGTTCTTTTCATCATATTCCCTTGCGTGGCCCAGCTAATGGTTGTCTCCTGTCTGTTTACAGGTTGCTGGAATGGCTCCCAGATATCCCTGAGGATATAAGATGGATGAGGGAGCAGATGACAGGAATTTGCAACTACCTTGTGAAGAAAGCCAAGAAGAAGCTGGGCAGCCATCTTTCTGCCAGGTATGGCTGCTTTTCTTCACAGCCCTGTTCTGGAGGAGCCCTTCATTTCTCCTTATACCTTTTGAATTCTAGAGACACTATTATACTGGAGCAGAACAAATAAGGCACAAATTGACCAGAAGGATTTACCACTTATGCTGAAAAGCAAATCTGGTCCATGGTTTCTTGGCTTCTTTAATTGTTTTATAGACTCAGCACGTGGTCCCCTTCCTTCATCCCATTATAGGGCAGACCCTGTAATGAAGTTGTCACTATAGCAGTAGGTTAGAAGATGTCGGTCTGATTAAAACAGTATGCCAGCTTATTTCATGCTCCTTCTAGAAGACAGAGGTGCTTGTCTTTGTGGCATTTGCTGGCCCAGGATCCCCTGAAAGTCCTTTCCAAGAAGTACTTGTGTTCAAATGACCTTTTCTGCCTCAATATCCCAGCCTGGTTTTGGGGGGGAGGGAATCTGGTGGCCAGGGAACAAGGGAGTTTCCAAATGAGACTGAGTGCTTTGGGCCTCCGTGTGTGCCTGTGTTTCTGGACTGAACTCCTGCAATTGCCCCTGCTTTGAGGCTGTGGCAAGACTGTTGTGTGGATGAGAATAAGAAACTCTCACAGTAGTAGTCAGGGGGAGCCAGCTGTGATTTGATCCTAGTACAAAGGTGTAATTCTTACCCCAAAGAGTTCATGGTCTGAATAACTGAGAGATGTGAGGGGGCAAAATGGGCACACAGAGACTTCTCACTAAAATCATGTAGTCATTTTAGTACAAAACAGGACTGTGGTACTGGAGCTCTAGTCTGGTGACTTGCTCAAGCCTTCCCATGTACTGAGTCTTTGCATGTGTTTGCCTTTCAGACTTTACTACCACCTGGAGCTTGGAGGGCCCCAGAAGATGCCAATTTCTCCCCCGCCACCTTGTGGTGAAGCGCTGCCCATGTGGATAAGAAGCAACCGCTCGGTTTCTGATGTCATGATGAAGTGGGAGGAGTATCAACGCCAGCTCATGCTGGGCTTGCTCTGCATCAATGTGGACATGCAAGCCTCCCTCTTCCCTCGGGAAGGGTTTCAGTTAAAGCTTCCACCTCTAGACTGTGCAAAAGAGTGCCTGCCACTCTTCTGAGCCTGCTGCTGTGAGGGGATGAGGGTGGGTGGGATGGGCAATGGACATAAGGTGGGACCAGTCTCATCCCTCAGCAGCAGGCTGCCCCTTGCTCCTGAAAATGCTGCAAAGGGGATTTCCCCGGGATGGAGACTGGTGGAATTGACTGTAGCCATTTGTTGTCCCCTGGGTCAAGCAAGGAACCTTTGTGTTCACAGATACACACAGGCTGATTCCTTGCTCTAACTTGTGGTGAGGCCTGGCCATTGCCTGTGGCCAGGCTGATGCTGACCCAGCTGGGCTCTCCCAGGTAGTGCACTTTGAATTGCCACTGGCTTTTTACCGCCAAAAAACCAGGATGTAGAGGACGCTCTCAAGTTCATACAGCTTTTACCTCCCTTGGTTTTTCAGAGCATGTGTCTTGGTTCCTCTCTGACAACCCTTAGCTCTTTGTGCTACTGGAAGATGAAGTAGCCTCTTGCCAAACCAATTTTTCTCATGGCTTTCAAATCTCCTCTTGACTTTCTTCTCTGCTGAAACCATGTCCTTTCATCTCTCCCTTAATTGCATCCATGCTGGAAGCCAGAGCTGGTCCTGCAGCAGACTACACTGGAACTGCAGAAGTGTAGAAAAGTTATGTATTTTCCCTGATTCATGTTGTCCTGGTCTCTCCCTTTTTGGTTAGGGTCCTGAAGGAACTGCTGTGACTTGAACTCTGAGTGTTAAGTGATTGAGCTTATTTAAAGAAGTAATTTTGACAGATTTTTTTTTTCCAGGGAAACACATTGAATTTGAGGCCCTATTCCTGACTCTGTGCATGGAATTGGTGTGGGGTTGCCCTGAAAAATGCTCAGCCTGACTATCTCAGGATTAGCTTAGTAGCTGAAGCAGTATAAAGTGCTTGTAAGATGAGAATTGTGCAGGGCATGTTATTTTTGAGAGGCTTGTGGTGGAGTGTCACAGAAAGTGCTGTGGAAGTGGCTGCCTCTGACGGGTCATTTGGGCTTTGCTCCTTAAGGGACTGTACAACTGAGGCAAATTCCAAGTGGATGATACAGAATGGATCTCCTGCCAAACTGAGGCTTCTGTCTCTCTTTTGCTCAGAAAGTTTGGTTGTTGAGACTTTGGAGTGAGAAGGATTTAGGCTTGTAGCTACACCAGCATCACAGCTTGTCTGTTTTGTGCTGTGGCTCACAGGTCCTGCTCTGCAGCTTGCAGGAGCAGGAGCATGAGAAGTGAAGTGAAGACTGTTGATGCACATGCAGCCACTTGGAACTGGCTCCTCTTTGTCTTGCCCCTTAAAAGACCAGAGCTGGTGGGTCTGTAGCAGAGCAGGACTCTGCCTTCTCAGAGGTGGTCTGGTCATGGCTTGTGTGAGAAGTATGAACTTCCTGTTTTTCATAGGGTGAGACCTGGCTTCCTGTGGGGATTGCATGGATTTAAGCTGAGGTCTTCACACTCTTACAAACCCAGCTCCTGGTATCTTATTCTGCTTATCTTATCTTGCTACATGAGGCGTCTTCTACCTCTCCTAGCACAAACAGTGTGCAATGGCCAAAGCAAAGATATGCTGTCTTTGCAGGGGAGCAGGACAGGGTATCTGAAGCTGATTATGTAGCCTATACATGAAATAGCGATTTTTAATAGACTCTGTTTTTTCTGTTTAGATTTAGAAGGGGAAAATAAACCCAGAAGTTGTGCTAATAACTGGAGAAAGTAGTAAATCTTCATGAGCAGTGTGGGCGATGGGGTGGGTGCTGTTTCCTACGAGCACAGTTGTGCACTGGGCATGGGTTTGGTGTTTGTGTGGAGACTGATAAGCATCAGGACTTCCCTGCAGTGGCTGTGCCAAGCTGGGAGGCAATGGAGTGGGCCTCTGCCCAGGAGATGCCAGTGCAAGAATGAACTTGTGACTTAGATTGTCACCCCAACTGCCCTTGCTGGATGTAACCTACCTATGTAACACAAGGGCCTGTGTGGCTTACAAAGCAGGCCTGCACTTATGCAGTCAGATTTAGTCTTAATCTTTGCATAATTAAGTCAGGGAACAGGGAAGTCACTACAGGAAGAGAAAAAATTGGAGGATTCTGAAATCAGAATAGAACATTCAATTACAAAACAAGTCAATCTTGTGATTGTTTAAAGCCCACAGAAAAAAAAAAAAAAAAGATGCTAGTGGAAGTAAACCAGCAACAAGCTACTGTCATTTAGTGGGAGCAGGATGAATTTGATGAAAATTGGAATTGAGAAGAAGTGTTCATTTTGTGGTTTGGTATGGGATTTCTTCCACTGTTTTGGACTACCTTCTTGAGGGAAATTGCACATGCACAACTACTTAGATTGCTAAATGCATATCTCTTGTCCCTAATGCACACAGAGGAATTGGCAAGAACATAGAGATATTTAGAGGTAAAAAATGAAGGCATTTTATCCAGAAGCAAAATGTATGAGAGGGGCAAAACTGCATAAGGAAAATCTTGTGTTTAGAAGCTGCTGCCCTTTTGACTTTGCCTTTTTTTTTTTTTTTTCCTGAGTTAATATATGGGTGGAGAAAAAATGATACAAGTATTTTTTTCATCCCTTCTTCTCTTCTTGGACTGGTAAAACCACTGAGTGATTATGTAAACCACTAAACTATGAAACAAAATACTCTTGGCAACACAGTGTGCTAAGAAGTTGCAACTTGGTACCCTTATCCCTTGCCTTTTGCATCAGAACTGACTGGTCTAGTGTGGACTGGGCTGATGCCACTGTCTTCCAGTGCACTGATCCAAAAGGCTTGGGGATTCTGGTTCATGCATTTCAACATAACAACAGCTGTGCCTGGTAAAAGGCTTGAGTTTTCACCTCATCTGTAGTTTAATTTATTATATTAACTTCTCGAAGAGAAACTTTTGTAAGCTTCAAGCTATAACCACAAATCAAAGCCTGGCTTTAAAAATAAAGGTCTAACTCTTCACAAGGAAATTCCTGGTTTTCCTATGGTAATTTGCAGGGTGTGAACGGGTACTGGGAAGGTACCACTCTTTATTAACCCTTTCTTTGCCTTTTTTATTCCTCAAGTGATACAATGGCTATTGTGTGATAGCTTATTGGCTTATAGATTTGAGCTCTAATGAAGGAACTGCAAATCTGTCAAAAATACTTCAAATTACCCTCATTTTCCTTTTGAAAAGTTTCACCCATTTGCTTGAAATTCTTGCTCATTCATCACAGATTGCAAAGGATGAAGGAATTAGGGAAGATCACCTTTCCCACTGATGTAGAAAAGGGCTGTGTCAGGTTGGTGAGTGGCTTTTTGTTATGCAGTGCTGCCTTGTCTAGATGAGACCCCACTCTTTTTGAAATCTCTGAAAACCTTGTGATCGGCTCTGGATTGGATATGGAGGGGTTTATTGTGATAATGCTCACTGGAACTGTTCATCCCCTTGTTCTGTGTGTACCTCATGGCATGCACAGTTATTTTCTGGGCAGCCATTGCTGATTAACCCTCACTTGCCAAGTCCATAGGAGCAAGGCCATCTGTGGCAGTCAGTCCCTTCCTCTCCAAAATGTGTGGCTGGGCAGCCCAGCAGGGCCTGTCTGCTCTCCAGACTATGGTGAGTGAGAGGTCAGGTTCCTGGACAAAAATTCATATTGTATCCATGCCCAATGGTCCATATAGCATTTACTGGATTCCTGCAGGAGTCCCAACCTTTGCCATTTCCACCATTTCACATAGAGGATCTGTGCATTCAGAAATCCACTTTTTTTTCTCCTTCCTGTGTTATTACTTGCTGCTTTTAACAAGGCTAATGGTGACCTTGTTGTGCATCTAACCAGCCCCTAACCTGTACAACACTGTAGAGTTGTTTTGTGTGTAACGGTCCGTGCCTATGGCATGCTCTGTAACCCACAATTAGTGTGTAGTATAATTGGTTTGGTTTGCTGCCTGCCCTACTGCTAATACTTGGCAAGCTGATTTTCAAGGGGTAGGAGAAAATACAGACCACTATGTATAGGACCTAGGAATTGTTTTCTCATGGCTTCTTGGAAGGCTGTGTACCTGCAACATGCAGACCAGAGAATAAAAGAGAATCTGTTGTCTCTCAGCACTAGGGTGCCCCTAAGTACTTTTATATTCCCCAGTGGTTTTATTAATAAATAAAAATTATCTAGTAATTCAGTACTTCCTTGGAGAAAAGAGCTTTCACTTTTGCCAAAGTGATTGTGGGAGAAATACCTGAAACTCTGTGTGTGTTTATTCCTTAGGGGGGGTCCCTTTCTACTAAACATACGCTGGCTGTGGTGGGTGGCAGGGCCACCAAGTCAGAGGGCCTTGCCAACAATTTTCTCAAGCTTTGTTTCTATCTTCTTAAATCAGTGAGAGAATGGACCACCTCACCTGGCTGCCATGTCAGCCAGCTTGTTTGTGCCAAGCACACGCTGTGCCTTTACAGTGGGCTCTGGTGTCTGTCTTTGAGTGCAGCACGAGTTGCTCCCCTGTCCTCTCCCTCCTCCCCCTTGCAGGCTGGTGGGACATTGCTCCTTTTCTGACCTGCAGGCAGCTCCACTAGGCCAGCCCCTAACTGCATCCATCTCACTCTGTGGATCCACATCAGCCTTCCTGCACAGGGAGGATGAAACTCTAGTTCCAAACAGAAGACTTGGAAATGTAACTTTGAAATAAATACCTCTCACTTCTGGGGTTTTCTCTTATTCTTGAAAACAGCATCTAAAGCAGCTCTTTGAGCTTCATATGTCGTGGGACTCCACTGCTGCCACTGAATGTGAGAACACCTTTAAGCACACAACACATGTGGAGGTCCTGTGGAAATAAATTACTGGTGTCAGAGCAGCAACTAGACCAGCAATAGCATACCCAAGTTATGTATTTACGTGGCAATGTCACTAAGTAGTGTTCACAGTCACTTTAAAAGTTCAGTATTAAATTGTTGATGCTTTTTTTCCCCTCCTGTTTCTATTTTCTAATGTTTTGCTGAAGAAAATGTAACTATTTATTTTGGCAGAAATATATCTTCTAATAAAAACTTTCTCAATATATTTACCTGGCTGTGGTCGGCTGCTTCTCTTGCTATTTAAAGGTTTATTAAATATTTTTTGGATGTGCTGTAGGATGTGGGTTTGTTTTGCTAGGCCCAAGCCCACTGAGGTTCCTCTCAGGGTCAACATTTATCAGTACACCATAAAGGGGGCATTGATCTAGAGGTGGAAAAAGGGTGCATTTTGGTCCAGTTCTGATTTACTCAAGCCTAAGTGCTATTAGCCTCTGTTTATTGGAGCTTTCTGGCAGACTTGGGTTTCCAGGAGGAGTTAAGCACCCTCTTGTGGGAATAGCAGGTGTTTGGCACCTGTGAAAGAATTAGTAAAATGTTGTTCACAAATTTGAAATTTCTCCATTACTGGACCACTTCTTGAGGAAACTGACCCCTCTTTCTACAGCGTCTGTTTCCTTGCTGGTGCAATAGATGGTCCTGGCAGTGATGACGGGTACCGTGGTGTGCCCCGGTCACTTCCCAGCTGGAGTGCGCGGACACCCCCGGGCCCTGGGCTGTGGGAATGCCAGGGCTCTCCTCGGTGCCAGCCCAGGATCTGGGCACGGCCAGGCGGCGCGGCTGGGCTGGCCCGGAGTGGGGACAGGAGCCTCGCACAGGCTGGGTCTGGTGGGCTCGGGCTGCTCTTTGTCCGGCCCTTTGACAGCCGGAAACTTTAGGAAGAGACTTTGTTATGTGCTGTCTCGTGCCGGGGGGCAAGTGCTGCAATTAGCTCTATAGGATGCAGCTGGTAAAGCAAACAGCTTTAACCCCCTCTAATGCCTGCGAAACAACACAACCCGTAGGCCGGTGCTGTTAATCACTGAAAGGGATCCTTCTCCCATAGAGCCGCCCGGGCGCTGCCTGCGGCCCCGCGGTGGGAGTGCCGGGCGCGGGGCGGTGCGGGGCTCTCCTGCCCCCGGGGGTGCGGGCGCTCGGGGCGGGGGCAGCGCCGCCTGTCCCGGGGCCCGGCCCGGCTCCCGCCCGCGGCCCCGCTCATTTCCGCCCCGGCGCCAGCGGCGCCTCCGCTCCCCCAGGGCGGCCGCAGGTGCCGCTCGCTCCCGCCGGGCCGCGCCGGGCCAGGTAAGCGCCGTGCGGGCTCCGGGGGCAGCGGGGCGAGGCTGTGGGGCTGCGGGGCGGTCCCCTCCCCTCCCCGGGGCAGCCCGGCCGTGCCCGGCCGGACCGAGGTGTTGGGGAGCGCCGCCACAGCCAAGGGCCCCTCGCCCTCCCCTGGCGGGTCTGCCGGGCCCCCGCGGCTGTGGGAGCGGGGACTGAGGGGCCCTGCCTGCTCCGGGTCCTCGCCGGGCCGCGGCCACACACCCGCCCCGTCCCGCTGCCGGAGGTCCCTGGCCGGGGATACGGAGTGTCCCTGTCCTGTGCAGCGCTGCCTTCCCCCGCACACGGCGCTCCCGGAGCGGAGCCGCGGCCGTGCCCGGGATGGGGAGCTCCCCTGGTGGGGTCCGGGATGGGGAGCTGTGCCTCCCCTGCCTCCCCTCCTCCTCTGTCGCTGTGAGGTCTGCAGGCTCCTTTGGTGTGAGCTCACGGAACTCTGGTCTTTCTGTGTGGGGACCTTGTTGTTTTCTCTTTTCCTTTTTCCAACACCCTTTGCTCAAGGAATGTTCTTTCTCGCCGTGGTTCAGGTGTGCAGGTGACACTGCGCTGTGTAAAGATGCTGCAGGTTCCTACAGCAGCTCTGTTGGTGCTGCTTCTCCTTCTCTGGAAGGAAAAAAAAAAAAAAAAATCAGAGCTTTTGCTCTCCTAAGACTGCGGCATCTTTCTCTTTAATACCCTGCACTCATGGGATGCACTTGGGTGAAGTTGTGTGTTGAACCGAAGTCCTTCCTGTAGGATTTCCTGAAAATAGCTGAGGGAAAAAGAGGTCAGGCTCAGACACAGGGAGATGGCTGTGCTCAGGAATATCCTGAGCGGGCAGGATAATCCAAACACAGCTTGCTTGTTTAGTCTTGACTTGATGAGTCCTTGCTTATTCTGATGGTTGTTCTGCATCAGAGGGAGCTCAGAAAACCTTAATTTCTAGCTTTGCCTTATGCAAGCTCAGAGGAAATTGTATCTTATTTTTCATGTTCTAGAGCTACATTTATTTCTGAGGATCGTCTAACTAGCTGTATGTAGATTTATATATATATATATATATATACACACACATATACATCTCCTGAGGGGCATGGAAATTGCTTTTCTTGATCAAACAGTTTGGTCTGTCCTTTCACTGGCCGGTTCAGGTGGTCCAGAGGATGTTCTGAAAAACTGCAGTGAGCTGGGGTGGAAGAATCCTCTCTTTGCCAGGATACCCTGTTCCACAGAGAGTGATGTGAGGCCTGAGATACAAAATGTTAGAATCCTTCATAAGATAGTATAGAATATCTTTGAAGCTATCTTGCTGGGCAAAAAATATTCTCATTACCTGGAGCATCACTCTTCTCTTGGCTTCTTGTGGCAAGCCACAGTGGGAAGTATGAACTATCCAATTGGAAAATCTGCTTGGTCGTTTTGCCACCATCAGATAGGAAAATTTCTCCTCCACACCCCAGTTTGATGCATCTGATGGATTGAGAGCCTCCTGTCTACTGACCTGAAGATGGTGCTGCAGAGGAGGGCTGTCTTTAGCAGCACACAGACAGTGCTGGGGAGCTGCTGTTCCTCCTGACTTTGCCGAGCAGCCTCAGAAAATGAACGAATGGGATGGGGACAATTGACAGCAGCAGAAATCACATGGGCTCAGCTCCATGCACAATGCTCTTCATGGTCAGAGAGCTTTGAGGAAATTGATCCCTGCATACAGCAAACTAGGTTTGGTTTCCATAATGCAGCTGCTCACTGTCTAAATCTTTCTGATTTCATAAGGCTGCTCTGGGGGCTGAATCCTCCCTCCTCTCCTCCCCTGCTTGCTGGAGCTCGTCTTGGATTTAAGGACACTGACGAGAAACTTCAGCTGTAGCAAATGTGTCATCTTGCACTGAGTGGAGCAGCATCTTCCCCCTTCCTGCCAGATGCCTTGGCTGGCTCTCCATGTAAAGTCTGAGGTGGAAATACTCGGTTTACTCTGCACGTCTGAATCTCTCATGATTGATTTGTTGTCCTACCAGAATAGCAGAATTGCAACAATTAGTAAGAGCTCCTGCCCTCTATCACTGTGTGTCCTTGGAGGTACCCCTAGCCCAGCAGCCAGAAAGGGAGGTGCTGTGGATGTCCTGACCGACCCTCTGAATATTTCCCTAGCAATATTCTCTTTTCCTCATCCTGCACCCAGAGCCTTCAATGTCTTGGCTGATGCTGAGAAGAATTTCCCTCCCCATGGCCCTAATGCACATTTTGCTAAGCAAACCTGACCTCTGCAGCTGTGCAAGGAGCACTGGGGTGGATCTACTAAACATTCCCGTGGGCTTCTGCTGTGGCAAGGAGCACCATGTGCTCCCCTCTGGCCATATGATCAAAAGGATTGCCAACCCTAAGCTTTTACATACCACCAGCCACACATTAAAAAAACCAAACCATGATTTGACTTTTTTTTTTTTTTTGTTTTAAATCATGTTCTTAATTTGCTTTTTTTTCCTGCTAATTTCTGATTTTCTTGGAGGTTTCTGCATGTCTGTATAACCTGCCAGGAATGCTTGAATCTCAGTATTTTACCTCACTGCAGGATGTGGGTGCCTCAAGTGGAATAACAAATATTGTGAGCTTTGGGAGAAAACAGTGTTGTGTGTGGGTTGTGGTACTGTGGACTTCCAAATGAAGGCTGGAGCCATGCTGGGCTTTCCTGTGCTTAGCTCAGGTTGGAGTGACATGGCTGGGAAGCCCTGTGGACTTTTTAACCAAATGTTTTTTCTCTTAACCTTGTGTGACAGAGCACTAAAGCAACAACAAATACTGTCTTGTGCCCTCAGAGACTGTGGCTTTAATCAAATCACAGGCTCATTTTGGAGGAAATGAGATAAGGTGCAATGCTTTGGAAGGGTACAGTGTTCTTATCTGCTTGGCATAACTGGAAGAAAATCTGTCAAGTGAAAAGAGTGAGAGCAAGGAGGCTTGTAACATCCCTACTTTCTATCCAGTGAAGTGTGTGATTGCAGTTAATTTAGCAGAGATGTCATCTGAAGGAGGAGCTCTTGCCTCTGCTTCTGTACCTTCAGTCTCTGCTGGTATGAGACTTTGTATCACTGTTCTGCACCAATTACTGCCCCATCTGTGTGGAAGGGACTGCCTGGTTCAGAAGGATGCCTGAGGATTACATATCCCTGAAAGCCCTGCAGGAAGGGCTTGTGTTGTTCTGGGGATGGCAGGAGAGCTCTGAGAATGTGCCTGGGAGCCGTGAGCCTCCTGAGGTTTGCTGTGGGAGTCCAGCACTGTGTGGGCTTGGGGCTGGCTTGAGCTTATGTTGTTGGTAAGATCCTGGTGGATGTGAAGGTGTCCCTGCTCACAGCAGGGGATGATCATGGGCTGAGGCAACCTGTGTTTCTAGAGAGATGAGACTATGAATAAGGGGAAAGCTCTGAAGACCTACCCTGCAGCTTTTTGAAAGAATCAGCCTTTAGCACATGTGCTGGCTGAAAGTAAAGCAGTGCAGTGAAGGCTTGAAAAAAGCCTAATTATTGTAACTGTGCAATAAAGGCAACATATCTACCTGTTTATTGCTTCCTACTTCAAGCTCTTCCAATGAATAACAGGCAGGATATCTGCAGACCTTTGGAGGAGTAGCTGTGTGGTGTAAAAATAAAATTGCAGAATGTCTAAATATGTCATTTAGGCTATGGAAAGCAAACCTTTGGGGAAAATTTCAGCTACATTTGGATATAGCTAGGTGAGTCAAGCCTCTGGAAAAGGAGACAGCAAGCTTGCAGGCTAGCTGTAAACCCTTGGCTGAGCATGGTGGGAACTGGGCAGAGGTTCAAGTGCAGGGAGGCAGATCTAACACATCCTACAAGAACTTGGTGGCCCTCACTGTTTCAGTAGCTGAATTTCTCTCCATTTTGGTCAGCATAACATCTGTAAGAGTAATGCTTTTATTTGCCTCATTTTCTCTTCTTCTTCACTCTGGAAAATGAAGAGGAAGAAACCAAGCTCATCTCCATCTGGGAATTGAAGTGGTAGGTTCAATTATATATATATTCAACTATAGGTTGACAGCCTGACAGATGTTGAAGTCTTAACTCTAGACAAGACTTCTGCCTCCCTGTAAAATACTGCTGTGTCTCCTGGCAAGGAGTAGTGGGGCTGTGTTGTGTCTAGGGAAGGTGAGCTGTGTGCCTGTGCCAGTACCTGAACTGAAGGTGGGATGAAAAGAGTATGTATTGCTGAGCCTTATTTTCCCACAGCCCTGGTTTGTGGACTAAATGCCCATTTTTTGTGGGATGGGACAGGCAGGCCAGCAGAGCCATCCTGCTCTGGAGTGAATTGCTGCAGGCTGAAGCTCCTGGCCCCTGCCCAGCTCCCCTCCTCGGCAGGTGCTGAGCTACTGAGCTTTGCCCAAGAAGAAAAGACAAGCGTCATCATTGCTTAGATAAGATAAAGCATGACCAAAACCTTGTTACCTTTGGCAGGCGTGGCTAGGTGCTGGCTGGAATCTGTGTAGCTCAGAGGAATAGCCAGGCTCTTCAGCGGCAAGGAGAGTGGCAAAGCTTCTTTAAAACGTGGAGACTTGATGCTGGAGCCCAACAGGGAAGGTGAGTGCAAGGCCCTGAGGGGTGTGAGTGCAGGGACAGCCATCCAGTAAGGCTGTGGGCAGAAGGCCATCTGCTGTGTGTCCCTGTACCTGTGTCCTGTGCAGGCTCTGGTGTGGGTGTTGCTCCATCAGCTTGGTGCCCTCCGAGCAGGGCTGTGTGGGTGACCTAGCAGGGCTGAGAACCTCTTCAGCAGCAGTGTCTCTCTCTTCTTTGGTTTTTGAAATTCTGACATATCTGTTGACCTGAACTGTGTCCTTCTGTCTGAGATCACCAGAACTAGGAAAAAAAATTCAGATTTATTGGAGGGAGAAAGGACATGTGGGTGCCCCCACAAATGTCCACGTTTCTTCTGTTGCACACTTTGCTCCTGTGCTTGAGAGCTCCCTTCCTTCTTCCTTATCCTCTTTGCCTCTTTAAGGAGTTTGCAAGATGCCTGATGTACCTTTCCTTTCTCCCAGACATGTAGCCAGAGGGGTAATCCTCTGCTCCGGTAGAGGTGCTCAAACCCCTTTGATTTAATGGATTTCCTATGGCACAAAGAGTCTTTCGCTTCGTATGCAAATTGGGTTGCTAAATGCAAATGGACCACTTGTAGCTGTTCCCTCTCCAAGAGTGGTGTGGGCTTTATGCAGAGCATAGAGATGAGTCCTCAGGAGCTGAGAGAGCAGAGCAATACTTGGATTTGTGCCGGGGAAAGGTCAGCCTGGCTGTAGTTCACCTGTTCCCAGACTTACCGGGTGGGATACCAGGCAGGATATTTCAAGCTGTCAACACCGAATAAATGAGTGTTTGTAGGGATGGATTAACACCTGCTAGTTATGGGTGTGGGGGGCTTGGTTGGTTGTTGTCTCCCCTCTCTCCTTACTAAGTCCCTGCTGCAACCCAGTGCAGAATCTGTGCTGATGTGGTGACTCAAGCCACTCTGACGCCTGGATCTCTTTCCTCTATTCAGGTTGGGCAAATAATGTTCAGTCTGTAATCATGCTTGGGAGCTCTTGCTATTGCCCTAGATATGGGGAGCTGGAGTGATGCTTAGATTGGCTTAATCCAATTCGGTCTGAAAATCCACTGCTCTGAACAATAAATGTTGCGTGTGGGGGGTGGTATTCAAGTGTCTTTACTAAATCAAAATCCTTCTAAGCTTTGGTAGATGAAGCCTTTTTCTTTTCAATGTGTACCACTAAATACACAGGATGTGCAGTATGGTTGAATTAGCATTACTATGGGAACCATAACTTTTTGTATTTCCTGACCTTTATCCATGTAGCACTAAGGATTCATTAATGTGCCTCCAAAGTGTGAGGTTTGGTGGTTTTTTGTGTGTGTTTTATAAGCTTTTTTGTTGTGGTCAGTACTAAGAGAACCTTTATAAAGAACCCCAGGAGGAGATTAGAGACAGGACACGGTGCAAGGTGCAGGAAAGCAGTTTGCTCCCTTTTTTGTGCTGTTCTAGCAGCATCACAGCCAAGACTATGGGTCAGTGTCAAGCAAGACTTCTGCAGCAATGGTGAACAAAATGGTGAGTAGTTGTTTGGTTTTATTGGTTTTTTGCCACAGCTGCACTGGTAGAGCCTGCCCCAGGGGATCTGGGGTCTTGCAGCTGAGGCAAAGTTGAGCCTGTGAGGAATGGAAAAGGTGATCATGCCCTCTGCTAGCACAGAGACCTCCCAGATGGCTATGGGGAGCTCTCTGGTCCTGTTAAATCTCTAATAAAGACAATTGTGATTGTTTGTAGTAGGCTTCATGTCCATTTTTTTAGTCTGGTTTTTGAAATAACCATCTTAAAATAATTAGGAAGGACCCATCTTCATCTTTGCCTTCTGCAGGTCCCATTTGCCTGTTGCTGGGAGAATGGGGCTGTTTGTAGTTCTCTCTTTGCAGGTTGATGAGGTCTCTGCTGTTCAGATACCAGCTGGAGTCTCCTCAGTGGGAATTGGTGGAAAAGGGATTTTCCTCTCTGTAGAGGATAAGCTTGCCTGCTTATTATTTGTATGGCAAAGGTTGTTTTCTGGGCAAAAGAGGTATTTGGGGTAGGGGTGAGAAAAGGCCACAAAACCTTACCAGCTGATGAACGGCCAGCCTGCCACGGTCTCAACACTCTCTTTTTTTTTCCTTTCCTTTGTCACCTTTCCTGAGAAGACCTCAGGCTTAACTGGTAGGACCTGACACAGCTGAGAGCATCTTCGTGCTGCCTGGAGACTCTGGAGCTGCCACTGAGTGACAAATCCCCATCTCCAGCTGTCAGCAGGCAGGGATGGCTTTGTTTCCTTTTGGGGATGCTGTGGGCTGGAGTGCTCTGGTCAGTGGCAGGATAGAGGCTGGCATTTCTGGCTGCTTTAGTGGGACAGTCCTGGGATGTGCACCCCACCCTGGTGTGTGTTTTATGATGCTTTGGAAACATGCTCCTTGCCCTGTCATCTTATGCTTTGCTTCTCTCTTTTCCTGAGTTCTCTGTGCTTCTCTTTGTGAAATGGGTTGCCAGCCTCGTAAAACTGGAGTTAAACTTGAGGCAGGATTTCCAGCCCTTGCCTGGTGGAAATTGGTTTGGGGCAGGGCAGCAAGCTAAGTACAAGCACAGCTAGGGTTTCTCAGGGAAGGTAAGTTCAGTATGAGATGAGGGATCATCTGCTTCCTTACCCCTTCTTCCCCTCTTGCCTAAGGCAGCTCAGAAACAAGCCCTTCTCCCTCGCAGCTGTGTGAAAGGCAGGATTACAAGGAATTTACCTTGGAAGCTCAAGGGCAGGTTTTCCCGTGCTGCCTTCTGAGCTGAGGGCTACTAGGCTGTGTTGGAAAGGGGCTGAGATGCGTAGGGAGCAGTGCAGACCACACCTCCTGGCTTGGACCGGCTCTGATCCTCTATTTACAGTGGCGGTGTTCCTTCCCCGCTAGCTTTTTGCTGTGGAATATACTGCTGCTTCCAGGGAAGGGGAGCAACACTGTCCTGCTGCTCCAGGTATTTGGGGACACCTGCAGAGAGACAAAATGGGCTGGAGGGGAGGGAAGAACGTCTCTCATTCGTGTAAAGAATTATTTTAGCAGGAAGTCTGGACGAGTTTGAGAGTTGCTGTGTCTCAGCAAAGTTTCTCCTTAGGAATTTTCTGTTCCGACTTCCTGCTTTTGCTTTAAAGCAGCAGAGTGGAGCTCACTGTGTGCAGTGGCATTGTATATCACTGCAAAAACCAGTTGTTATTCCTGTGACAGAGGAAGGAAAAGTTATTGATTGGTTTTCAAGAGCTGGGGCTGCTTAATTAATGCTTCAGTTTGGACCATTCTATGCAAATGTTGAATTGAAGAAACTTGCTCTCAGTTCTGATGTGGTTCTGCAAGATGCTTAGCTGATTCTAGTGACTTACTGATTTGGAAAACTGCTAATTTGGAGTAATAGCTGAATATTAGAATGTGTGAGAGTCTTGGGTTATGTAACCAAAAAAAAAAAATTTGGTGTTTTTTTTTTTTTTTTTTTTTTTTTTTTTTTTTTTTTTTTTTTTTTTTGTTTGGTTTGTTTTGTTTTGTTTT
Organism: Zosterops lateralis; assembly: GCF_965231275.1. Taxonomy (NCBI): domain Eukaryota; kingdom Metazoa; phylum Chordata; class Aves; order Passeriformes; family Zosteropidae; genus Zosterops; species Zosterops lateralis. The sequence continues at coordinate 45,326,223 of NC_139761.1, forward strand.
GTTTTAATGGGTGTCTTGAGCTGGTCTGATTTAAAAACTAAAGTTTTTCCGCTGCATGGCTTTCTGAAGACAACTAGAAATTTTTTCTTTAAAAGCATTTGGCAGGAAATTTCCCACTATCTCTCCTAAACATAGCTAGTCCCCTATTCCCCTCCACCCTTTTTTGTAATCCCACATCACTGCTGCTGCTGTGGGCTTCTGACTCAGTGACAGCTTTTGTCAAAGGAAGGAATATCCCCCCAAACCCGCAGTGATCTTACTTTTCCTAGAACACTTGTACATGCTGAACAAAAGCGCCTCTCAAGCGGCATCTGCTTCCAACTTTGCTTCAAGTGCTGTTGCATGCTTTGATCGCTCCTTGCGCTAAGCTGTGCCTGGTATGCCAGGAACAGGCGCCTTTCATGAGCCAGTGTTATCCTGCTTTGTGGAGGAGAAGCTCAAAACATTCTCTAGTTTTTTGTCTTGTAGAGGTCTGTGGGATGGGGAAAGGTGGTATTTAGATTCAAGACTTTACCTGTGCTCCCCTCAATGGTCTGACAGCCAAGAGGTGTCTCTGCTCAGGGCATGGACTTCACCCTTTTCCAGTGCATAGGTTACTCTGGTGTTTCAGGAAAGATGTTTTGCACAGCATAGCCAACACCTCCTGAGCTCACAGGAAGGAGTGGATTTTTACCTTTATACTCACTCTTGGCAGGTAGATTAAGAGGTGAGAGGTAACCAAGTATCAGACACCTGTGCACAGGGCAATTTTCCTCTCTGTGAGGCAGAGAATGGGTTAACCATCTTCTCAGAAATTGGCTTGGCTCTGTTTGTTGTTTTAACAACATTTGCAGAAAGGTCAAACTGTCCATGCATCCCTCCTGGGCAAAACCAATACAGCATCAGCCAGAGAGATACTTTTACAGGGAGCTATGGTGCCTAGAAATCCTCCCCATACTCATTCCTACTCATTAATGGACTAGGTTTTTGGGGTTTTTTAAGTGCATCTTGCAGGTTCAGAACAGTGAAGTAAAGCTTTTCCCGCTGATCCCGTCGCTAACATGTAGCCTAGAAAATATTATGGGGGTGAGGTAGTGGTGTCCAGTTCTCAAAATATTGGAGAACTTCTTGGGATGAGGAAGATATGCTTGAATTTCTTGCATCCCCTCAGCAGTTGTATCCAGCCCTCTGGGTAAGGAGGTTTCAGGTGCTGCAGAGAACTTGCTGGCTCAGCTGGAGAAGAAATCACTGCTTACCACATGTATTCAGTAAACAATGTGAATGTTTTACCAAAAAGAAGTTTTCCTTTGAAAGGGAAAAGGGTTGGGCAGTCTGATGTTGTGGTTTGATATTTCATCTGTGTCTGTGTATGCTGGGGTAGCAGTCTGAGGACAACACAAGGCTATGAATTTTTGTTTGTGTGAGGCTGATTTCCAGCCAAAGGATCAATAAAGGTGAGGCTCTTGCGCACTTCTGTGAGCTCACAGCTTGTGGTACTCCAGGTGAGATGGCATTGTCACGGGATTTTTAGCCTTTGTACAAAGAGGGCACCGAAGTGGCTGAGGAAAACTTGCAGCCGGCCAGGAGGGACTTGTGCTCAAGTCATGGGTGCCTGTTGGGAAATTTAATGAAGAAGTGGCAAAACAAGGTTGGGAATCACCTGGAGGAAGCCATGAACACTTTTCTTGTTCAGCATCCTGAGGCTGGGTGGCAGAAAGTTCATCCTCTGTGAAGTGACACCAGATGTTTCCCTCTCTTACAACAGAGGTGAAAACTACTCAAAAGAATCCTAGAGAGGGTGACTGGTTAAAAGTGACTCTGCTGGGTGAGTGTGCATACATAACAGCAGCCCAGCAGGGATCCTGCTGAGGCCAGACAAGGTGTGAGGCCATCATGGAGAGATTCAGCTGCTTATTGGAAAGGAAAGTCATAGACAACTAGAATCTGGGGACTCAAAGGAAGAACCAAGTGGATTTCAGTACCCACGATGGCTGGGACAGTTGTGGGGAGAAGCCTGGCCTTTGGCTGTTGGAGTACCAAGTTCATTAGACTTTTGCTGGTGAAAATGCAGCAAATGCTCTGGTCCTTTTGGTCAAAGTGTCCATGTGCTTTGAGGGAGGGTTCTGCAGATGAGACAGCAGCTTCTATTCCTGCTGAGGAACAGGCAGGCTGAACCAGCCCTGTGTCTCCTACAGCAGCTAATGGCAGATACCTTCATCTTCCCAGAATAAAAATGGGATGATCCTCTCCTAGGACATTCTTTTTGCTCTATGTGGAAAAGAAAATTTGCACCAAAACAGCTAATTTTTTGTAATAGTTCTTCACGGACAAACTCAGAGCAGAACAAAACAGCCCCTTCTGCAGCTCATGAATGCCTGTGACATTCTCAGCATCTCCTGTCAGTGAGATGACACACTTGAAAGGTTTCTAGAGAAGTGTTTCCTCCTCTTGGATGTGCAAATGCCATCACCAGCTTAATCTGAGGCTCCTGGATTCTTTTCTTAAAGGAGGCAGTGACTGAGGACAGTTCTTCACCATCTGTGCCATTCTGGAATTGGTGACACAGGCAACTCCACAAACCCCAAATTTTAGCATTTGAAACTTTGTGTATCCTTTAGAATATTTTATCTATTTATTTAACAAAAGGCTGTTTCTGCATAATTTTTCCTTTGACATACTTCAAGAACACTGATGAAATGTGTCTAGCCCTCCTCCAGCAGAGGACTGAGGTGTGCCTGCTTTCAGCCTGAATTTTTGTCTGCAGGACACCAAGCGTGGTCGCATTCCTGAGGGCTGGGGAAGAGCCTCATGTACCCGGTGCCTCTGCTGCTTGCAGGGTGTGAAAGGAGTCTCCTCAGCAGCCTTTCTCCTGGTGTGTCCCTGCTGAGCTGCAGCAGCTGAGGTCCTTTTTTAGCTTGATGACACTTTAGCTGTTCAGTAAAAGTGGCATGAGCCAGCAGAAGGGTGCTGAATGCTGGTTGTTGTCTCTGGTACTACAAAGGGGCAGGAAAGGCAGGAGGGAGTTGCCACTCTGGTTCCATTAAACGAGGGGAGGATCTGCCCTGGATTTGTGTCATTTCCTGAAGAGCTTTAAATGCCAGACTAGGTTTGGATCTTGTCTTCCTTATGGGATATTCCTACCTGCCTCAATAACCTCTGGAAAAGAGGAGTAGAAGAGAGCAGGGGTCTCCTTAGGCTGGGCTCTCAGAGCTCATTTTTTACTTTGAATCAAAAATGATCCAGCGTATCTGATGTCAAGTGCTGTCCTCTGTCTTCTATCCTCTTTTTCCCACATCTGGGCTGGCAAATACAGTTTCTTTGCCTCTTGGCTATCTCCCTGGTCTGCAGGTATCTCCTGCAGAGCACATATTCTGTTGTCAACATACTCAGTGTTCAGCATGATCTAATTTCTGACTGCTGAACTCCAAGCAGCATCTACCTCCAACTTCACAGCACTGTCAGTGGTGTTCAGCTAATGCTGCAGTATATAAGATGAATCCTTATGTGATGTAATGCTCTGTTCTGTCCCTTTAAAGAAAAGTTTCAGGGAACATGTAAGCCTGTATGAAGTAAAGGAATTCATGAAAATAACTTGTTTTTAAACTAAGTGTTGTCAGTCTTATTGCAGGCGTGCTCTTTATTTTCTGAGAAATCAGCTGTGTGCTAGTTACACTGAGAGATCCAAGACCATTAGCTGTTTATGGAAAAAATGTGGTTTAGATTTTGCCTTTAATTGCTGAGAATTAACTCTTGGCCCCAATATTATTAGAGGAAAAACTGATTCTTTCTCTCTCCATCGCCAAAGCAAAACAACCCAACAAAGCCAAAAGCCCAATTAGTAGGAGAGGTTCCAGTGCAAACACTCTCCCTCACTGTTTGCTGTGCCAATGCTGTGCCAGTGTGTGAGAGCTGCAAAATGCCACTAGCCGTCGATGCCAAAGCTGGGGAGCAGCACGAGGCTGTGATGGAGGATTTGTGGCAGTTTCTGGGGTGAAGAATGTTGTTTTGGGGTGCTGTAGATACCAATCTGTGTTGCAGACTTTTTATGTTGATAGTTGTTGGCACAGTCGGTGGTTTCTGTTGTGCTGTTGAATCGGGAAGCATGGGTGAGTGCAGATTTAACAAGTTTATTTGTTCACCTCTTGAAATGGAAAAAGAGGACCGTTTACCACTCTCAGGTTGCTTGGTGATAAGAGCATAGAGTCTGAATCAAACAACTTTCCCCATGGCAAGAATTTTTTTGCAAAGATCAAGAAGTTGATAATGGTAAATTCCTCTTTGATGAGCTTTGGTAAGGGAAATTGTGAATTGCAACAGACCTCTTTTAAAATTGCTCTTCAGAATGATGAAGGCTCTTGAACCTGTCAGTGTTTCTAGGATATACCTCAGTATCCTACTGGCATATCCCACGATGAAGTCATCCAAGATAGGCAGCACGGGTCAGCTCAGAGCTATCAGGCTGGGCTAATCCCCTGCTGAATAAACAACACAAAGGTTCCTGGATTTGTTCCTGTTTCCTTAAAGGAATACAGTCAAGTGCAGGCAATTAAAAGAGAGAGAGTAAAGTGTAGCCCGAGATATGAACACCTAATTTCAGGCTTTCTGCCCAGGGTGTGTATGGGTTTCTTAGGTTTTTTTAAAGAAAAAAACTTGCACAAAACAATTGATGTTTTTCTCATATTTCAGTGTATTTCTTTTCCTGCCATTCCCTTTGGGAAGAGAGAACCCAACAACCACCCAAACAAATTCCAAACAATGGAAACAAATTTGCTAGAGAAAGGAAAGAGCAAAATTGATTTTGAACAAAGTACACTAGAGAAATAACTACTTTCTTTTTGCCCTTCTCCCAGCCTTTTCAGGCTGAGCCTTGGCAGAGCCTTTTAAAATAATTTTCATCAAGTGGGTGCCCAGTTCCTTTGAGCAGCTTTTGGAAATTCAGCATTTGTGGAAGCTGTTTTATCACAGGGGTCAGTCAGTGTCTTTCCCTGGCAAGATCTCTGCTCTGCCTTCACCTGGTCAGTTTTGTATGGCTGTGATTTTTGTGCATGCATATGTGCTTTTTGCCTGCACCTAGGATAATAATTGTAATTACCTATATTTGATCACTGAATCCCACGTTACTATAAAATCTGGGATGTGTAGATGTGACTGTGACCTACAAAGAGCATTTTTTATAGCAATTACTAACTGTCAAAACCTCGGGAGCAAAAGGCAGGTAGAACAAACAGAACAAGTGGCATATGTTTGATATAAAGTGGTGTAAGGACCTGTGAAGTTTTTATTGCCCTTTTCTTGTAAAACTTACCTGTTGCTCACCTGTTCCCGAGTGATGCTTCCATTCCATGACCAAACAACAAATGCTTTGTACCTACTGCATCTTGACCTGCTTTTGTTGTGCATTTGTAATGTGCTGCAGCAACAGCCTTCTGCTGCAGTGACCCCTTACCCAGCCCTTCATCTCCTCTTTGTGCAATATCTTCTCATGTATGGGATCAAACCTGCCTCATCCAGCACCAGGAGTGTGATCACTGTGTGCCTAAACACCCGATGAATTCCTTCCTTTGAAGTTGTACGACTGATTTTTCTGCATCAGGAGTAGAAAGGAAAGGGTGTGTGTTCTTCTGATTTGTTTGAATAAATGGCTTAAATATTTAGCTTTAGTATGGGGGTGGTTTTGTTGTTTCTAATAATATTGTCTTAGGCGGAGATACAGGAGGATGTCTTTTGGGAAACCTCCCAGCAAGATCTGAGCACTTTAGTTTGTGGTACACCTATAACGATTCTTCTTTAATATTCCCTTCTACCACTCTGGCACCAAAAACTCAGTGGTACAGGAAAGCTTTCCTTTATAGGTTCCCTTTAGAGGACCTTATAGGTTCCCTCTAGAGGGCCCAAATACTGGCCTTGTTTTATAATCCTGGGTAATCCACTCCACCAGTTGTGCTTAGTTTCTCCCTCCCTCATTAACTGTTGATTCATTGTCTTGCACTGGGGAGGACTGCTAGGAATGCAGCATATTCAGTGCATGCACAATGCCCTGCAGTGACTAGGGTCATCTAAGGACCAGCTGTGGAAATTTGGCACTCCTCACTTTCCTTTCCTCCTTGTCATCGGGCTGTGGAAAAAACCGAAAAAAAACCACCCCCCAACACCCCAAAGTTGTCATGTGCACATGGTGGTCAGGGTCATCTCGATAAGGGCTTGGCTGTTGAAAGCATTTTATCTGTGACTTTCCTGTACCTGCTTACGGGAACAAGAGGAAAAGCTTTTTGAGGCAGTAAGTTGGAGGTGATGACCTTGTAGTGCTACCTTCAAAATAGTACCTCCCTTTTCTGGGAAAAGCAACTTGTGTCTGTTTTTTCTGTTTGTTGAAATTTGCAGTTTCTGTGTTCAAGTTTTTCACTCTTCAGCTTTGAGGCTTTGAAACTATTTAGATACTTGAATTTCACATGTAATTATCAGTCTCCAGATATTGAGTCCCAAAGTGCCAGCTTTCACAAGCACCAGGAATCCAACTGGAGGAGCTGACAGTCCAGAGGCCAAGACAGGTGATGTGACTTACCCACGGCCATATGCCCCACTGAGTCAGGATTAACATTCAAGTCTTATGATTTTCCTGAAGAATGCCAAGCCTGTGGGAGCCAGCTGACTTTCTGCCACAGCTTTGCAGAGGACAAACCTCAGTTTATGCCTTAGGTAGCTAAAATAGTCATGTAAGACTGGTCTGAGTTTCCTCAGTGTAGAAATACAAGAGCTGGTGCTAGCTGTCTTTATGGCAGGCAATTTCCTGCTCTGTGCTGGGTCTGAGAAGACCTGTGCTTGCTTTCCAGGCTCTGGGAAAGTTGTCTTGCAGAAGCAGGTGAATTTTTGCTTGCTAAGCCCCAGCACATATTATGCAGGAGTTACTTGGTGTAATCCATAGCTCTGTATCAGGTTTTTCAGGAGCTGGACACTGCCCAAACCTGGACTGTGCAGTATCAGAGCTGACCTTGAGCACAGGCAGCCAAACCTGTGGGGTGGGGGAAGACAGGGCTGAAGAAAAACAATTACACACCTGGGCAATTCGAGCGTATTGTATTGGAGCCCTCTAGATCCCTGGCACTTCCATCCTCCCATTAGATCTCCCAGGCCCTGGGAAAGGAGTTTTTGGTCTCCAACACAGTTCCCAGAGGTGAAGGTGGCTGAGAACTCATTCAGACTGAAGATGGGACTCCATCTCTTGTGGAGTTGATGCTAGTCAAACCGTCTACCCTGAAAATAGTCCCGTGAAGCATTGTCAGCACCCACTGGCTGCAGCAGGCACCCCATTTCTATCAGCATGTTCATGGGAACAGGGAAGGTTTTCACACCGTTTGAAAGGGAGGCTGGACGGGTGTCTTGGAAGATAAAGAAGGAACCACATGGCTCAGGAATTGCCCCAGGCTGACAGTAGCTATTAGTTGGCAGATGTCTTCAGGGAAGTCTTCTCTTTGCTTGCCCTGCTGTAACTCTTCCTTCACCAGCCATTCACAGCCTTCGTTGAGGGCAGGATGCTGGGCTAGACAAACTCTGCTGTGACCCATTGCACACTTTTTTATGATGGAAATCAACAGCTCAAGATGCGGAGGTTGTCCTGACCCCAGGTTAGGTGTGGAAATTGATTCTTACTGGTGCTGACCTTTTCCTGCCAGAAGGGACTTGGAAAAACTAATCCTGACAAGAAGTTTTGGTAACAGCCACTGGCTTTGTCCCTGGAGGTGACATGACTTCATCTCTCTGGCAGAGCCTGGCAGGTTTGCCTGGCCAAAAGCATTAGGTGCCTGTACGTGTCTTCTCTGCCTTTGCCCCTTGTGTTAGGAAAGCATGGTTCTTCCCAAGCTGATCTTTCTGCACTTAAACCAGCTCTGCTTGCCTCACTTTTGGATACCAGTCCACAGTTCTGGTACTCCCAAGACCTCAGCCTCTTTCAAAGTGGTCCTTCCATGATGTTGTACATTGTGCTGATGAAGATGCTGCCCCAGGCCTTTGCAGTGATGATCTGTAACTAGGGAAGTTGTGACAGCAGTTGTTTAAAATGAGATCTGCTTTGTGCCCCACCTGCCCCACACAGTGCCCTTACAAACAGGGTCAGAGAGGAAGAATTTCTCAGTCACAGGCCTCTGGGAGAGAAGTCCATCAGAGCTGCAATGTATTTTGCTTCCTGGGGCTCTCTTTTATTTGCTGCTTTGTTCTTCTCTAAGTGCTGTCTCACCATTGAAAAAACCACATCTGGCTTGAAGCCACTTGAAGCAGCTTGGACAAGAGACTTCCTGCTCTGAACAGTGAATTAATGGGCTTGGTCTTTTACACAAGTGAAATCCTTTCAGACTTTTGTCCATGTCAGGCTCCCAGCTCTTCTAGTTAAGAGGCTTTTAACTCAGCCAGTGTTTCGGAGTTACAGTGCAGCTGGGCTTTTGATAAAATGAGGAAATACTAGAGGTAGGGATGTAATGGGTTGGATTTCAGCTTCAAAAAATGTCTCTGAGAGAGAACAGAACATCCTCCTTGCACCACCTTTTGTTTGCTGCAGCAAAGCTGGGGAGATGTCAGCTGCGTGGGCTGCTCTAGAACTGATGAAGCTGGTAATAAGAAAGTAAGATCATCTTTACTTCTGGGGTCCTCAGTGTCTCTTGGGCAGCTAGAGGGATGTTTTATAAAACATTGCTTACTTGTGCCTTTTCTTATTCTGGCTGTTTTCTGCAATCCTGTCATGGTTCTTGCTTTGAAATCCCTTTTGCTTTCTAACCTTGCTGCTGTCTGGAACAGGGTGCTGCTTGTACTGAGGCTGTATCTTTGCAAAAGGAATGGGTCTGGAAAAACCTTCAGGAAGGTGGCCTGTAGAAGCCAATAATTATCATTCATCAATGTGGCTGTTATTCCTCACCATAATCACCTGTAAAATCTAGGAAGCATAGGATATCTGGGTTTCTTCTGTTTTTCTTTCAAGGCCAGCTTTGCCACTTTTACTTGAATATGAAAAGTAAGCTGGTGTTCTTTCTGACTTCTTTACTACTTAAACTGACAGACTTGCCATCAGAAGCAAACTGACTGTCCAGCTAATGCATAGCATCTAACTTTAGTCTCCAAATTTTCCTGTGTTGGCTCTATAACACAAAAAATTCTTTGTAGGAGGGTTTGTTTGAAAAAGAGCGAGAGAGGAAAAACATAGTCTGCCTTCTTATTTTTTTCTATCCTTTCTTCCTTTCTTTCCTCTGCTGTATTCCCCAAAGCTTGGGTCCAACTCTGTGTCCATTGCTAGCCAGGGATGTTTACTTGACTAGAAACATATAATAGTACCCATTTATAGGTAGTCTTCTGTAGAGTTTAGTGTCACTTGAGCAGATATTTGTTAGAAGCAGAGGTGCCCTAGAAAAACACGGATTTGAAAGGGGGAATGAAGCGTTCTGCTTGTTCTGTGAAGCAGAACCACCCTCTGGCCCGTGGACCAGCAGTAATAAACGGAGTCAAGGAGCGTGGGGCGTAATTGCCTTCCCCTTTTGTCATAATTGCCTTCTCCTTTTGTGTCAGCTTGGTATCGTTCTCCCATGTGACATTCTTCCTGGCCATCGAGTTCTTTATCCTCCCATTGTACCAAGAGTGCAAACAGAATTAGTTTGTTTGTTATCGTGGCATCTGTACCTGGCTTTTAATTTCTTGGAGGTTAAAAAAACCCAAGCAACCCAACCTTCAAGCCTTCTTTGTCCAGCACTGTTTAAATCTGCTCTCAGCCTGCTTGCACAGCTCACTTCTGCCCTGCAGAGAATGCAGAGAACAGGTCTGCAGAAGGAGAAATCTAAAGCAATCAGTGCAACAAGGCTTCAAAAATGTGGTGGCTTTGCTGAGGAGAAGGTGTCTGGAGAAGGTGGTCTGATTCCATGAGATCAGTAAGTCAGAAGGTGGCTTGGTGTAGGGATGCATTGTAGGCATTTTTACAGTCACAGTGCTAAGCTTAAATGGGTGCTGCCATTCCTTTTTGTTTTAGGTACTTTTAAGTGATGGGAATTATTTTCTTTGGCCTCTGAAATGTCTCCATAGTTTTGTGGTTTCCTTCCTATAAAGGTGAATGTTTCAGATTAAAATTCTGTTTGGCAGCTCATGAGCTCTCAAAACAGAAGCTTGAAGGCAAGGGGTCAGGAGTGCCCAGCTTATTAAATTTTTCCCAGTGTAGGAATTGTCTGACCTTTCTTTGTACTATAACAGCATTAAAAAAAATAATAAATGGAGCTACTATTTGGAAAGCATTAACAAGAAAATGTCAGAGGTGGAAGGCCAGACAGAGGACCTGGCTGGGAAGAGGGCTGGGAGTGACATTTCTCCTTCTCCTGTCACTTGCACAGATCATCCTCCTATCTGCTCTCATCATGCTCTGGGTTTTTGCAATTTTAATGCATGTTTGGTGCTTAAAGGCGTGGTGCAGAAAAGCAACAAGAGAAGGAAAAGTATGTGTTCTTGCCAGAGGAACCAGGATGCGAGAGGAGCAGCTGGCAGTGTTTGAGCCCTGTCCTAGCTGATGTGGGACTATCACTGTGCTCCCATGCAGATTTATCTGTGTGCTTTAATATTCCCTTCCCACCCTCTTGTCTTGGCTGCAATCTTCCCTTGGCACCTGGCTTTCATCAGCAAAAACTGGGACTGCTCTGTGGGTCTGAGACAGAGGAGGAGAGATGGCAGCAGAGCTCCCATGCTGGGTGAGGGCAGAGGGTTACAGATGTGTGGAAGGCTTAGCTACACCCATGTTGTGTGCAGGGTGTACCTACATGTGGTGTGTACCTCAGTGTGGTGTGTCTCTGACACAAACTCCCTTTCCCCCCTCTGCTCAGTTCATAGAACCATGGAATATTTTGAGTTGGAGGGGACCTCAAAGGTTATTTTGTCCAGATCCAGATGATGACTGTAGTTCCTCAACTATTGAGGCGTTTAACTATATCATGTGTGGGTTGGAAGTGGAGGGTCATGTTTGACTGGGATTTTTTCTCTTTCCTGCCCCACAGCTCTTCTGTTTGGCCCTGCCCTGGGGAAGAAGGCTTTGAGAAGATGGAGAACCAGAGTGGAGTCCTCTTGGGATATGTCCACTGGGAAAGAAAAGAGGAAGGGGGTGAGGAGGATGGGGTGGCTCCTCGTGTTTCCCCTCCCAGCCAAATGAGCAGACTGGAAGATGTGCAGGTGGAGATGCTTGAGAAGGCAAGGGAGCTCTTCCAGCTGTGTGACAAGGATGAGAAAGGTTTTATCACCAAGGTGGACATGCAGGTGAGAGGAAAAAAAAAAATCTTCCTCTGTCCTGGGAAGATCTGTAAAGTCATGGGTGGCAAAAGAGGGGACAATGTGGCATGCCTTCACTCTTGGCAAGTGTGGGTGTGCATGTGGCCTCTGTCTTACTCAGATTTCTAAGAACACTCTGGCACAGACAGCTGCTAGGAGCTAAAACTCCCAGGAGGGCCTCGCACCACCAGGGAATTCCTGAGACAAGTGGGACTGCAATTCAAAAATTTTAAGGAATGCATAAAATAAAAAAGTCATAACTGTTCGTACAAACATCAAGCATGCATTTGATGGGAAATCTGGAGGGAAAAAAATCTTTGTTTTAATTAAAAAAAAAAAAAAAAAAAAAGCCAAGCCTCCCAAAAAACCTACACGATGAGCAATCCATCAGCCTCTCAAAAAGAGTTGTGACAACAAAGTTATACAATCATAGCTAAAGCTTAATTCAAAAACTCACCTTAGACCTGAACTATAACTTGCTCTACAATTATGTGTTTTGCTGCTTTCTGTTAAAAAAGTGCTTGTTAACAAAATCCCTGTAATTCTTACAGTTTTGTTTTAAAGGTTTATCAGGAAGGTTACAAGTGGATTGTTTTTTTTCCTGCCCCATCTCTCCCCACATCTATTAATAATGCTTGACAGGTTTATGCCACTTTAAATATTGACTCACTTTGCTTTGGGTTGTGTGATGCCTAATTTTTATGGTTACATTAATAAATTTTTATTAAGTGTTTATCTAAAGCTGCATGTTTAATGGGCAGTTACGAGGTTTTAGCCTACACCCCTTTGTTATTTGTTTCTTTGGGTGCCTCTCCACACTAGGTGCTCTGCATGTGTTTTATGAAGGGGAGTTGTTTTGCTCCTTCATGCTGTGGGAGTAGGGATACAGTCCCAGCAGGCAGAAGGTGACAGAGGAAAGCTGTCATGGACTGAACATTTCCTTTAGGATCTGCAAGAGCTTGGAACTAACTCCAGATATCTGCTGACTTCCCTCCCTGGCCAAAGACATGGAGCTGGTACCTGGTGTGGCCAGAGCTCTCCTGGGAGCAGCAGTGGTCACAGGAGGCTGGCAGGAATGGGGGGAGGCAGGCAGTGAGTTAGAGACAGTGGGTCTGTAGTGGGGTAAGATGAGGGTTGAGCTTTCTCCAAACAAAATAACCTGGAATTCCCTCTCCGAAGTCCTGGTTGAATCATCTGGTAATGGAAAAATTCAACATATCAATGACTCCAGACAAGTGTTTGTGTCATTGCTCAGCTGCACTGGCAGACTGTTGCACCCTGGGCAGGATACAGTGCTGAAAGGCACATTGCTGGGGGCCTGAGCTGAGGATGGCAGGGACAGCCACAAGGAATACTTGAGCTGTGCATCAAGTTTATTCCTTCTTTTGTCTTTGCAGAGGCTCCAGAGTGAACTCCCTCTAACCCCAGAGCAGCTGGAGACTGTTTTTGACAGCTTGGAGCAGAATAATAAAGGATACCTGACACCTGTGGAGTTCAGCATGGGTCTAGGTAAGGACTGCACAGAGGCAGGAGAAAGCCCATCTGTGACAGGATGTTTTTTGTTGGTAAGGAAGAAAGTGCAGTGGTTTTGCTGAAGCTGCACAAGCTATGCAGGACAATGCCCTATGCTTGTGTGGACATCATTGGAGGAGGTGGGTGTGTATTCCCTGCTCAAGGCTTTGTGCTGCCTTCTCCCAAAACTGTTCCCTGCCTACCTGGTAGAGCCAGGTAGGCTCTACAGAACATCTCCTGCTGGAGAGGGTATATGATGCTGAAAACTGTGCCTGGCTATCTGATCAGTCATTCATCGGCATGGAAATATGCCTCTTGGCAAGTGTCCCCAGCTGCTAGCAGTGCTGTTCAAGGGCATTAGTAGGAGTCCTGTTAGTAGGCTAGAACACTGGCTAATAAGCCTTTGTTGCCTTCTTACTGTTGTCTTTTCCAAACACTAGGAGAATGCTAATCCTTGACCAGAGTCCTCCCCCAGCAGCACAGGTGCTCCTCTGTCTTGTCAGCTCTCAGAAAATCTGCACTTGTCAGCACCTTCCTTGGATAGGCAGGAGTGTTAAGTGGATCAGGTCAAACCAAGTGAACACAGGTGGTCTAGGGGTTTCAGAAGTGATGGAAGAGGCTCCTGAATTTTGCTGTCCTGATTGCTCAGACTGTGTTTGCTCCTGGCTTTCTCACAACTTGAGAGGGAGGGCTTTTTAATGCTGCAATTTGAATGATCAGAAACAGACACTATAATAGCAGTTGCAAAGATTTCCCCTAAATAAACCCTGTGTACACTGTGTCATGGGCCAGCCTGTTCAGGGACTGTTTTATCCCACTGAGTGCCTGCTGGCTGCACCTGTTCCTGCCCTGTGCCTCTGTTGTTGGCTGGTTCCACTGCTTTTGGCAGAAACAAGAGTCCTGTCAGGAGTGGGGCCTTTCCAGTCCAGCACTGTGTTGCAGGTGAATGTACACCTTTTGGGCACCTTGGCACCCACGGGGCCCTCTGTGTTATGACTTGGTTATTCCCAAATCTCATTGTAAGAGAGATTTGTCCCATGGGCACAGCTCAGATGGGCATCATGAGGGCATCTGCCTCAGTGCCATTGCTGGAGAGGTAGACAAGTTTTCTCTTTGTGTCAGGTACTACCCTGTGCTCCATGGCACTTGCTCCAGTCTAGGCAAAACACTTGATATCTGCCTTTCTTTCTTCATGGTTATTTTTTGTCTGGCATCACTGAAATCCTTTTCAGACTTTGCCCCTAGAGTTTGGCCTGGCTGTGTTTCTCATGGAGTGTGCAGGGGCAAATCAAGGGAAAGCAGTTCAAGCTGCAATCAAGTCTGCTTCTTGAGAGGGCTCCTTGCTCCTTCTAGGATATCAAAACAATCTTCAGATCATTCTCTACCTCAATTTTTCCATCTCCATCTCAATTTTCCCATCTATAAAAGAGAGATAATGAGACATAATGACTCTTTGTCAAAAGCAGACATCAAAAGTGCCTAATCTAAACATTCTCCTTAATTAACTGTCTGATCATCGGGTTTTAACTAAGTAGGGCCTGGATCTCCACATTGCAAGGGGTTTTTTACAGCACATTTTAAGAGTGGGAGAGAAGCAGCTAAATTCTGGACTTATGGAGGTAATAAGAGGTAAAGTTCAGTCCTTTGAAGTATAACAGCAGTGGATATTTTTTGCCTTAGAGTAGCTTCATGTTCTCATCTGTGCTCCGTGAAAATCCTTGACTCCTGGTTTTGTACTTGGAATGTCATTTCTGCCTTTTGAACCGAGCAGATGTGTTTTGGAAAGGAAGAGTATCTGCTCCTGAAGGGTTGACCTCTGTATATAAATGAGAGGCTGCGTTTTGGATAGGATTCCTTGATTTGTTCCTTTGCGGAGGATTTGTTCCCAGCAGCAGTCAGTATTTGTCACATGCCTTGCATAGCAGGAGGTTCCCGTGGCATTAGTGTCTCAGCAGGAAGCAGAGTCCAGAGGGCTGGAAACCATCTGTAGTGGGACGGGGCAGGAGGAGGCGCTTGCAGGGCGAGTTCACTCCGCTCTGCACAGTCCTGGCAAGAGGCAGTCCTTGTGGCGCGGCGCTCGACTCCCAGCAGAGGTACACACGAGGAGGGGAGGGGTAAGGAGCCCCTCCTCTCGGTTTTTAAGCCGGGGAGCCGCAGCATGGTGCCATTCGGGGCGGGGAGTCCCGGAGGAGGGAGCTGTGCGGTCGGTGGCGCTGCGGCCGGAGCGCCGCTCTGTGGGAGCGCGGGGAGCTCCTGCCAGGCGCTTCCCTGGGCTGTGCCTGCTGCCTCCTCTGCACACAGCTGGGAGCGCGGGGAGCTCCTGCCAGGCGCTTCCCTGGGCTGTGCCTGCTGCCTCCTCTGCACACAGCTGGGAGCGCGGGGAGCTCCTGCCAGGCGCTTCCCTGGGCTGTGCCTGCTGCCTCCTCTGCACACAGCTGGGAGCGCGGGGAGCTCCTGCCAGGCGCTTCCCTGGGCTGTGTGCTGCCTCCTCTGCACACAGCTGGGAGCGCGGGGAGCTCCTGCCAGGCGCTTCCCTGGGCTGTGTGCTGCCTCCTCTGCACACAGCTGGGAGCGCGGGGAGCTCCTGCCAGGCGCTTCCCTGGGCTGTGTGCTGCCTCCTCTGCACACAGCTGGGAGCGCGGGGAGCTCCTGCCAGGCGCTTCCCTGGGCTGTGTGCTGCCTCCTCTGCACACAGCTGGGAGCACAGCCCTGGGGCCGGGCTGGGAGCCACGGGCAGCCCCAGCTCTGCGGGACGGACGCTGACATCACTCAGGACGTCAGAGCGGAGGCTCCTCACCGAGCAGGAGCTGTGTCCTACACCGGCAGCATGCACGAGGCTTCTCCCCGTGGAGCTCTGCCAGGCTGCCACGTAAAGAGCAGCTTATCCAATGACACCCGGTTTGACTTCATTTATTCTTCTTCTCTTCGCCTTCCACCAGGAAAGTTAATAGGGATTGAACTGTGCCAAGGTGCTGGGAGAATGCATCACTCCAGACACGAGGAGACCTTTGAGTCAGGCTGGTCAGATGACTTGGACCCTGCAGATGATGATGATGATGAAGAGAAACGATTCTGTTCCATGATGGAGCAGCTTGGAGCAGCCCAGTTGTTTGAAGAGTAAGTAGGGGGGAGTCACATGGCATTGCTTCTACCCTGTTTTGACCTTGCAGTACCAAAACCTCAAATAAAAGACCAAAGAGGTGAACTGATCTGCTTGTTCTCTGAAACACTGCTTGGGCTCTCTGGAACTGCTGCCTTGGGTTTGCACATGCTTGGTAGCAAATGCAGTGCGGTCTGGGTTTTCTCATCAGGTACCAATTACTTTTAGCTCAGTGCTTTCCAGTTTCCCAAACTCGAGTTCATAACACAGCTGTAAAATGGAACAGCTGGTGCATACAAGTCCAGCACAGGCAGCAAATGAAAAGAAGCATGTGAGGGTTAGATGAGGAGAGGAAGATGAGTGTGCTCTCTGTTCCAAAATCGTGTGTGACTGTTCACAGATTTTTAGACAATCAGTTCTAAGAGTCTCTGTGAAGGATCTGTGTTCAAGGAGCTGCTTGGGACTGTGCTGAAGAGTGTGAATGGCTAAACTGGGCAAAGGGGTGCTCCTGTGAGCTGTGAAACTTGGTATTAATTAATTAACATGGCCCTTGCATGTAGCCCTAGTAGAGTCTGCTGGCCCCAGTGTTTTGTGTTTTTTTTTTTTTGCTTTCCAACGTGAGGCATTATGCATACCTGGTTCTTACTGATGCACACCTGCAGGGCCTGGGGTGCCCAATTGCATCTGTGGCTGTCCTTTTCAGGCTTTGTGCTCCAACTGTGTTGCCATTTTGCAAGGAGCAGTCCAGGTTAGGGAAGGAGGTGGACAGGATTGGAGACAGAAGCTGAGAGTGGTGGAATTTGCTGCTTTCAGAGGCACATCTGTCACAAAACATATTTTTATTTTTCCTTTATTTTCATTGTGATGCAAAGCACCTGCATGTTTTAGTGATAAACAACTTCTGTCTGGAAAAAAATCTGGAAAGCTGTTACACTTCAAACAACAGGATGACACTGTGAAAGGCCATATTACTGTTCTGGGAAAGCAATCTCTACTGTTTATAACTCTGCTTTGAGAAGCAGAAGTCCCAAAGTGGAATTATCTTGTGTTTTATTTTGACCACTTACTGGCAGTTTTATGCCACGAGTTCAGTAGCTACTTCATGTCACATCTTTGTGTCAAAACAGCTGTTGTAAAGCAGTAATATCAAACAGAAGCTAATGGGAATGAGAGCAGGAATCTGAAATATTTTCACTGCTTTCTCTAGAAAGCAATGGTTTCATTTCCTAACAGGACTTAGTATGTTCTTTTATTTCAAATATGAAGATTTGATTAAGTGTTATAACTTTTTAAACTTGAGGCAGAAAAAGAAGGCTGTCATGCAATACTGGCAGGGGAAATCAAAAGCTGGTTTATTTTGCCTGTGTGTTTCCCCAAAGAATACTGAGGGAGACAAATACATAGGCAAAGAAAAATAGCTATTTGGATACTGACTATTGGTATAATTATTGTGTATCTTTCAAGGCAGTTTTTCATGATTAAAAAAAATAAAATTAAAAAGCTCTTTCCTAAAAAGAAAAATGAAGTGATGTCTGTGGACTTACAAGACACTTTGGGAATGAAGTTTGTGAGTGCTGTGTTCAAGTTGCAATTAATTAAATGTCAAAACAGTGTAATCATTATTGCAGGTTCAGAAAAAGACATCTTTGGTTTTCCAGAGCTTCCTCCATTGTTATCCTGATAGGACACTTGAGCAAATTTGCATCTTTTTTTGTGCCTCGGTTTCCAAACATGTAAAAAATATAAGGAGGACTGTAGCAGCCACCAGTACAATCTGAGTGTAAGGAAAACACCAATGATGTGTGATGTGTGCTAAACTCTGTGTGCTGTAACAGTTTGACCATAACACACTGCAGATTTGCTGAATATCCATTTCTGTAAGTCTTGATATAGGCACCAAATATGTTATCAATGAATCCTTGGAAAAGCAATCATTCCATGTTTGCTTCCTAGATTACTTTTCTTCTTTCAGATGACTTCCTTTATTTTGACCTCACAATAGCTCCCACTCCACATGCATGCTCTGTCAGTGTCCAATTTCCCTCCTTGCTGTAATGGTGTAACAGAGATCATCCCAGGAGAATGGCAGTTTGCCCTGAGTGCATGTTTGGAGTTGGAATAACAGTCCATAAGATGACACAGTAACTCTTCTGCTTTCCTCCTCTCTTGTATGCTTGCTCCAGCCCACATGAGGTTCGGGAGCTCTGGGCTCGCCTACGAAAGGAGCGTCCAGAGCTCTTGTCCAATTTTGAAGAGTTTCTGTTGCGTGTTTCATCGTACATAAAGGAGGTGAATCATGAGAAGGAGTCTATGGAACAAGCATTGAAAAGGTAAGGAGAACATCATGGCCATTTGCTGCCAGGAGCCAGCTGATGCTTGGATCCTGCCTCAGATGCAAGGAGAGACTGGGTTACAGAATGCACCAGTAAAAGAGAGATTTCTTGCTGTAATAAAATTCTTCTATCTTGGTCTGTTCCTATGGGTTTGCTCTGCAGCAGTGCTCACCCTTAACGTTCAATCTGGTTAAAATCCCATTCAATGCCACACAGCTTTTAGTAGGAATCTGTTTCCAGCCTCCTTTCCTTTCTGTACTCTCTTTTTCTCTCCTGACCTGCGTGCACTTGTGTTTTGTAGGAAGGAGTCAGATCATGATCGAGAAGTCAGGTGCCTTTATGAAGAAATGGAACAACAGATCAAAGCAGAAAGGGAGAGGCTGGTCTGCCAGGTACCTTCTCTCTCTCTCTCTTGGCTTGAAGGCAACCTTCCTTTGTTCTGAAGTAGAGGTTGTGGCTCGTCTGGCCAAGGAGCAGCTCTTACTGTGCTGGCTGTTGTGCACAGTTGTGTATTTTACCTTTACCTCTGCAGGAAGCACTGAGGCATGACAAGAGTAACTTGCTCCAGAAGGAACTGCACAGCAAAGAGCAGGAGCTGGAGAAAATCCTCTACCGCCAGAAGAAGGTAGTGGGATCCAAATCCTTTCCAAAAAAGCACGTCCCCCTCTGCTCTCTATCTGCTCAGGCATTTTCTGGTGGAAAATGGGGTTCAGCTGCTGAGGGTTTGGCACTAGATAATTTGGCTCTAGCAAGTGAAGTCCTCTCCTGTGTCTGAAGGTGTTGGAATGGTTTGTCAAATAATAGGTTTGTCTTCAGATGTAATGCTGTTCTGTGAATGTTTTGTTCATGCATTTTCTTATCTGCTTTGTGTTCTCTTGGCACAATCTTCCTATCAATTCTACAATGCTGGCAAGGAAGGTGGGGTAAAAATTTGAAAGTTGTGAGTTTTATGCTTTTTGTGGTGTGCGAGGAAGACGTGTATGGCATAAAAGAGCCAGATTTCTCTAGTTTTTTTTATTCTGACTACTCCAAAATGACCCAGAGTGAACAGTTCTGTGTCACTTTGAGAGGTAGGTACATACTGTATACTTGCATTTGAGCACTTGATGACATACTGATTAATCAGTCATATAAACAATCAAAGCACAAGCTTTCCTTTAGCCTGCTATCTCTGGCATGGACATTTGTATGGGAATTGGTGTCTGAAGAACTGAGATGTGACCCTCACAGAAACAAATCATGGCAGGTACCTGCAAGATGCTGCAGACTGGGGGTATCCCACTTGGATATCTAGCTGTGATGTGGATGAAACAGCACTTCTCTGAAATCACTGGCTCATTATCCAGCAACTGGAAAAGCCGGCACAACAGAGGTGCCATCAGGAAGGATACTGAGAATGAGATAGAGGATGTGTTTTACCTGCTGCCCAAATCTTTGATGTGCCTCAGTTCTGGTCTCCTCTAATTCCACTGTGTCCTTCTTGAGTGTGAAGGTACAGAGTATTAATATTATTAAGAAAATGGAAACTTTGCCTTAGGAAGAGAAACCAGGAAAGTCTAGATTTTTAGGTTTTGGAGAGGAGGAGACTGAGGGAAGATACCTGTCATCTTTATGAAGTCAGAAAAGTGATGGATAAGGTCCACACAAAACTGTTATTCCCCGAGTCCTGCAACAGCAAAGGTGAGGGACACTCAATGAGAACAGTATGAATTTGATTTAGAAGAACACACTTTTTTATGCGGAGATTAGTGCTGGATTTTTGGCTCCTAGAGGCAGGCAATATCAGCAGTTCAAAAATGAATTGGACAAACAAATGGATAATAGGCTTGTAAATATTAATTGGAAAGAAGAATAGTCAGCGATGTGACCTCTAGCATCCCTAGTCCAGGGGCCATAGATGGGAGGGGTATATGAGGGGAATGGACCATAGTTAGGAGCTCAGGCACGCTCTTCCTCTTGCTGGGGGTCAGAGCAGAACACTTGGGCTGCATGGACACTTACTCAAATAGTCAATTCTGGTGCTCTTAACTCTGAGGCTTGTACTGAGCTGTGTGGGTAATTGGGTCCCTCTTGTGGCCTAAGACCAGTACTGTGATGATGCTATTCCCCAGCATCACTTCCAAGGACAGACCACATAAACGGGAGAGTTGTGCATGATAGAGGTTTTTTAGGGAGAGGCAGGTGTGCTTTACTTAAAGTCAGTTCCTTGGCTTACTGAAAGATCTGTAAGCAGGGATTGCTGGCTTTCAGTCTCAGCTCCACTGCTCAGTATATATAGTCTTGCTGAAATATTCCCCAGTGTCCACAGGACTGGAGGGCTCCAGAAAAAGCTGGGTGTGGTTTTCCCTTCCAGCTTCAGTGAGGGGAGAGGTGAGGCTTGTGTTTCAAGGAACCTAGGAAAGGTCAGATCTGTTCATTCCTGCTCTTGACAGTTGTACATGTGTGCTGGCAGAGAGGAGGGAGCAAGGAAAAAAGCATTTTATCTTCTGCCATGATGTGCTGCTTTATTTATTCTTTTGAGAGGGGAGGAAGTAGGCTGAGAGAAAAGGCAAGCTGAAGGTGTAAATGTGGAGGCTGACTCTGCCACCTGCTACACTGATCAGACCTGATTCCTGGTGTTTCTCTCTAGTTATAAGCATAGATTGCATGCTTTTATTTTGGGCTGTAAGTTCTCAGATGGGTACTGCGGTTTCTGTGTAGCAGCAGCTTCAGCAGAGGGCCCTGTTTAGCTGGTATGGCTGGCTGGATACTGCAGTGTCACTATGATCACTCTTGGAATGTCCTACTTGTCATCTGAGATGGGCAGCTTTGGTAGTTGCATCTGTCTGTGACTCTTTCCCAGATTATGCCAGCCATTTGTAAGGAATTGAGCCACTGGCTGAGTACATGGCAGCAGGCTTTAACTTCCCAAATCAGGCTTGTTAGTTGTGCTGGGGGTTTGTGCTGCCTAGAGTGCAGCTGTGTCCTGGTGGCATTTAAATGACATCTCTAGCCCAAGGTCCTGTCTCTAGCAGTAGTAACAGCCACCCAATCACTTCACTTTCCAGATGTAGTGTGAGATGCCCCTAGCACCTCAATATATCCTCCTTTCAGCTGCCATGGGCTCAGGAAGCCCCTAAACTAGAGGATGCATTTCAACAATTCTGCTTAATAAGTCCCGACAGACACAACCCTGCTTCCACCCAAATTTTTCCAGTCCTTCTTTAGAGCCCCATTTGCACTGATTCCTACCATGCCTGACAGCATCAGGCTCCTCATGCTGCCTGAAGCATTTCCTCAGCTGTGCCTAATTGCATTGCTTGGTTCCTCAGTGCTGGCATGATGAGAGAGAATTCCTTCCACTTCCCTTTCTCAATGCCACTCGTGGCTCTGTAGACTTAGGTTGGTTTTACCCCCTTCTGCCTCATCGTTTGCATCTGCTTTTTCAGCTTGTTTTTACAGTTGTGATTGTAGCATAAAACCCTTCCTCTGTGTTTAACCCCTCCTCCTCCTCCTGTCCCACTGCAGTTGGAACATCAGCTACAGTCTCTGAACTCGGAGCAGCTGGAGACGCGTGTGCAGAATGAAAGGCTCCGGCACCTGAATGAAAACCTGCTGGAAGAGCTGGAGAAAAGCAAATGGGAGCTAGAGGCAGTCAAGGGGCAATTACAGAAGCTCCAGAAAGAAGCTCAGCTTGAGCAAGAGCAGAAAGACAGGTGGGAAAAAACAGGAATGGGGGGATGTTAGGGCAAAGACATGGATAGAGAAGGAAAGGTGGGCAAGCAATTAAAGAATAAGTATCCCTAGTTAGGAGCCTTGATCTCATTAGAAGATTGCCTGTCTCTTTACAGAGAGTGATATTGCTACCTCTTGCCTACCTTTTGTGGGAAATGAATATGTTCTAGAAAATCAGTACAAAAATACAGATGTTCCTCAGCCTAAAGGAGGCTTCTTCATGTATTTTCCACGAAGTTCACCATCCCCTCTATAATAGTCTCTTTAAAGATCATCTTCTGATCAATTCTGTTCCCATTTCTGGGTTAAATGTAATAATGCCTGTATAAAACATAGAAAGGTTTCAGATCCAGATGGCAGTGAGCATCCTTCCCATTTCTAGCAGCTGAGGAAGGGGAGAGGATGAGTTTCCTGCTCTCATGTTGGAGGAGAGCAGGAGAGCCCAACCATCCCAGCTCCCAGAACAGTGCTGCTTCCTCTGAATTCTCCTAGCATAAGGCAGGCCCTTGTCTTTGAGAATACCATCAGTGCCCGTGAGAGAGGGATGTTTGTATTTTCTCTCTCATTAATTTATTTCCCCTTATTTTAAAATATCTTTTGCCCAGGGATGTGTTTAGAGTCTCCAAGAACATGCAGAAAGAGAAACAAAGCCTCCTTCGGCAGCTGGAGCTCCTCAGGTGAGAACTGGTGAAGGCTGGAGGGAAATGCTGATCTCTTAAGCCTGTAAGGGGCTGATGTTTCAGCACTCTGCTCATTTCTCCCATGGAAAGCTACAGGATTGTATTCAAGCAGTGTTTAGATTCTGATTGTTTTTCTAGGTCCAGACAGAGTTGTGCAATTTGGCTAGCTCTGGCACATGACAGGCTATGTTATTTCACGAGGTAATCTCTCCCCTGGAGGAATTTAGTCTTTCCTCCTGGCTAAGACAACCATGTGGAGCCCATGACCTTGGCTGGGATACATGGAAATCCCAACATGTCTGGCTATAAACAATATCTTTACCTCTGTTCCCAAGCTCTCTTTCCGTTCTCCCTTTCAAATGTTGGGGTTTACTTAATTTTTGACAAGCATCTCATTGTGTCTTTCCTGTGTCTTCCTTTGGAACAGAGAAATGAACAAGAAACTTCGAGATGAGCGAGATGCTTTTGAAGCCAAGAAGCTGGTTAGTCTAAGAAAGAAAACCTTAATTCCCAACCACCCTCCTTTCATCTGCTGCTGTTGCTGTCACCACTTGGGGGCCTGTCACTTCCACGGGGGACAATGACAAGAGCTCTTGGGGCCTGGTATTGTGCTGAATAGAGACTTTGCAGCACCTTTGTGTCCGTGCTGGAGGCAACCTCTGCTGGTTGCTGCTGCCAGCTGCCTGGGTTTAACCCATGGCACGTTGGCTGGGGACTGTCACACAGCCCTGTGCAGGGCTGCAGTAGGTACTGCCTGCTGCACACGTGGGGTCTGTGTGTTGTGCCAGGCACTGGGCACGTGCAAGGAAGGGAGAGAAGCTGGATGCATCCTGGAGCTGGGTGGTGAGGAAGAAGATGGATTCTCAGATGTGCTGCTGGCTGACTGGGCATGGAGTGGCACAGGAAGGTTTTTCTGACCCCCTGAGTTTGTAGCAGATGTTTTCAGAGGTTCCTCTGGGGAGCTCCCCATTCCTGTGGACTCTGCTGGGTGCCTTGTGTCAGAGAACTAAGAGAAAGCAGGATCTCTCTCATCTGGAACTGTCAATCTCTGGCCTTTCCCAGTCACCAAGATAAGCACAGCTATGTGGTCTATTTTTAATTCTTATTATTTTTTCATTAAAAAGTTTTCATGTTCCCAAATGTAATTTGCACAGCTGCTTTGCCCTCTTGGACTCATCCCTGCCACCATGTCTTTGCCTGCTCTGCCATCATGCCCCACCTGAAGATCTGGAAGTAAGAGATTTGCAGGGAGGGCTGTTATAGGCTGCAAGAGCCTTTCTGACTGGTGTGCAAAGGACTCAGGAAGGAAGCACAGGGGTTGTGCCTATATAGGAGACAAAATGCCCTGCTTGATCCAGAGGCTGGAGTTCTCCATGTGGGGAGCTGTGTAAAATGATGTCAGTAACAATTTTGCATAGAGGTGGGGTATGTTCTAAAATCTGGAAGATTTTTTTTTCTTCAATCTTCGTTTTTAAAGCTGCTTACTACATGGATGTACACCAGAGCTTCCTGCTCCCTCTTGGAAAAAGGATAAATAAAATACAGGCACTCTGTAGCAGAGTCCAGTGCAAGCAGGCAAAGAAAATGGTTTCTTCTCCTCTTTCCATGTGTTGTGCTTCATCAGCTTGTGGGTTCCTGTGGTTGGTTGGGTGGCCTGTGGAGACCACAGCTCAGGTATGTGCCTCTGTGTGTGCAAAGCTTGTCTGCTTCTCCTCTAGTCTCTTCTCATGCTCCCCTGCTAAGACCTGCTGCTGCAGGTGGACCCACAAGAGAGCCCAGCAGAGAGAGTCGCAGCACAGAGGGGCTGCTTTCTCCCTTCTCCCAGCACTGGCAGTAGGGAATGAGGCACAGGGTGAACTACCACCACCACTGCTCATCTGGCAAGGCTGTGTCTTGCTGGGCAGTTTAAGCCTGCACTGGAGTAAGGTTTTTTCCTTTGGCTGCTCTTGTTTCAGTCCACAGGGAAGCAGGGCTCCAAGGGCTTGCAGAGATGCTGCTATCATCATGTACCTGCAGAAGGTCTGCTCCCCAGCCTATCTCACAGTGAGGGGGAGAGAAAATGGCAATACTTCCTGCAGAAGCAAAAAGGAGAGTCCAGCCTTCTGATGGGGATCCCTAGTGTGCCACACACTCTCTGCCAGAGACTATCAGTGTTTTTACAGGCTAAAAAGAAACCCAAGGCATTAATACCCTCTCTTAGTGCTGGGAAGAGTTATTTCTGTGAAATGAAGGTCTGATGAACAGAAGTTCTTTCATAGCAAAGATTTTGAAGTGGTTGGAAGGAGGAGTTGGGCTGTATGTGGCTGATAGCAACCCAGTCACTGCTCCTTTGCTCTTCTCAGTTCCCAGCTTAATACCTTGCTCTTCATAAGAGTTTCTGGCCTTGCCAGGGTGGGCAGACCCTGGCCCCACTGCACTGTGGGTGCACTCTCTTGTCCCAGGCAAGAGAGACTGGGTCACAGATAGCAATATGTGGCTGTTTCTGTCTGTGTGCAAACTACTGATGGGTATTTTTAAGACCCAGGAGTCGCAGGTTCAGTTTCCCACCCATGACCCATCTAGCTATGGAATTATGCTTGCATGTTGACAGAGCAAATTTCATATCTGTTCATCATGAAGAGTGTTTTGGTACTTTGACTACATTTAACGTGTATTTTTATTTCACTGGTAAACCAGAATCTTTCCCATGCAAAATGCTTGTACATGTGCTGTTGTGGAATCCTTGTCATCATGTGTTACACAGCTGTGATGTCGCATCTGTCCCTTTATCATCCTGGTGAAAAGCCAAATGTTACAAAAACCTGGCAGGCCAATAAAGCATGGCAGAACCAATAGCAAAACACGCCCCATTGTTCCTCCTTTCTTACCCAAGTACCTGCTCTGCAGGCTGTTCCCTCTCCAGGTAAGATGGTGCCAGAGCAGATTGTGTGGGAGCCCTTTTCTCCACAGGTGACTTGAAGGTTGTGACTCAGCTCCAGTGGCCTGTAACACAATTTTCTTCTTTCTGTGTGGCTAGAGGGCGCCCTCGAGTGAAGCTGCTCAAACACTGAAATATTCTCCCTCTGTCCCTGTTGGAGAACCCGTTTGTCTGTAGCACAGCCTGGCTGTGTTGACTGGAGTGTTGTCATACACATCAATGTCATTTGCCTTGGAAGATTTGTGCTTCACAGTTGTGAGCCTCTCAGTGCTGGATTGCTTCTGTGGCTGGAGGTTCTCTTGAACCTCAGTTTTATTTGTAAAAGATGTTTCTTTCTTTTCCCACAAAGCTTCTAGTTGGGTCAGGCCCTCTGTGGACTCCAGAGTGTCTTCTTTTGTGAGACTGCATTGCAGTAAAGGTGTTCTGGGAGTTCTGACCAACAGAACATCTTAATTTTTTTTGCCTTTTAAAATAAGCCTACAGCAAGGATTATTGAAGAAAAAATCTTTGTAGTCCTCTGGGCTGTGGGACACATGAAGGAAGGCCTGTCCAGAGCTGCCTGCAGGTGTTTGGTCAGTTCAAAACTGCTGTGAGAGGCAGATCTGGCAGACTGCAAACCCTTCTTCCTCCACCTTTTCCCCCAGAAATAACTTGTAAGGACATGTTAGAAGTCCTCTGATTTGCACACTGAATACATCTCCCTTTTCCCCGGTGCCAATGTGATGGGCATCTTTCCATGCTGTCTCACTTCACATTTTGTGTGTGTAGCCAGAGCATTGACTCTGCTGGGAATGGCAAAGCTGCTGTATGGGGGAAGAGGGTTGGGAGAGATTGTCCCACTTTCTCCTCTGAGAAGCTGGTAAATACTGGCTGTAGGAAGTATTCTGTCTGTGGTAAGCAGGAGGAAAGCATGGAGAGGGATGTTGGTGTAAAGCAGAGCCCTTTGTAGAACTGCCTCCTTCTTTTCCTGTGGTTCCTGTGCAGCTCTAGGTGAGTACAGGTTGATGAAGGGTGCTAGTGTCTTCTGAGGAAAGGGCAATTGGTCTGCCCCACAAAACATCAGCATGAGATAGAGGCAGGTGAGGAAAGAGATTCAGCTGTGAGACCAAGTGGAGAACAAGTCACAGAAATAAAAACTGACTAGCTAGAAGAAGAATTTGGGACATCACTACTTTGATGGATTTTAAGGTGAAGGAGAAAGCAGCAACAGTGATGGCTTCTTGTAAGAATTAAATTATTTAAAGAGAGAAAAGCAAGCCCTGTGCTCACTTCTTTGAGCCTTCCAGTGAAGCACTACCACTGCACAGTGTGAGGCTGCCAGGGCTTCCAGCCTCACCTCCCCAAAGTGCTCTACAGAGGTGGGGAGTGGTTGAAGTGGGGCTGTAACCACTTTCTTCATTCCTTCTCTTTTCAACTTCTAGGTGCCTCAGAACAAAAAGCCCCTGTTGAAGAAAGGGTCAGTGCTAGGCAGTTACCTGCTGGAGGACAAGCCTGTCAAACGGTTAGATGGGTGTCTGTGTCATGTCCATGGTGTTAGTCTGTCCCCACTGCAGTTCCCTGTCCATCAAGCTGTGTCCTGTGTCTGGTTCTCCCACCTTGGTGCTGGCTGGTTTTGGGAGTGTGGTGGGGTGCAGCTTCTCTGTGGCTCTAGCTGTCTCTTGGCATCAGGTGGCGTTGGCTCAGCACGAAGTTGAGGATACAGTTCACTCATTTCCACAGGGAGGTGGCCCTGCTGCTGCTTCTGCCTGCAGCAATGGGGGAGCAAATCTAAATATCACCAGAAGATCTGGGACTGTTCATGGGATGGGAGTCACGAGGGCTGCCTCTTTCTGAGTCAGACAGCTCTGTTGAAATGACTGGATCAACTCCCAAGTGGGCCAGTTCATCCTCAGGCACAAATCCTGTCCACTGGTGTCTCTTGCTAGAGTCCATATCCCTGGGGCATGGGAGAGGGCAGAAATTGCACAAGGGTTGGGTTCTTTCTGGCAGCTGAAAGCCTCAAGGAGAGGGCCTGGCTCCAGGTGGATTCATCCTGCTCATCTCCCTCTACACCTATGCAGATGCCCTTCAGCCAGGGCAGGCAACACATCTGCGTGGCCAAGGCCTTTTCTTTTTTTTTTTTTTTTTCCACTCTACATGCAGAATATACAGTGACCTGGCTTGGAGCTGGATCTCACCTTCAGCTGCTGGTCCCAAACAAGTTTTAAAGGCAGCACATTCCCCTATTTCTTACCAGGTCTCTGCAGAAAGGTCCATTGTTCCCCAGTTTCTCCTGGTGCCAGCCAGACATATAAGGCTCAGTTTCTTCAACTCACCCATAATGTTTGCAATTCTGGTAGTGGCATTTAAGGATTTAGCTCAAGGGCCCTTGGCTTATAGAGTTATGGAAAACCAGGTAGACTGTGGAAGGAGAGCTGATTCTTGAGCCCAGGGTGGGAGGTTGCCTGGTGAGGTCTGAGGCAGAGCTCCTTCATGGTTGTGTGGCTGGCACATTCTATCCATTGAATCAGATAACCAAGTTCTCCCATCTTCCTCCCCAATTATTTCTTGTAAAGATCCTTCTAGCTGCTACTGGAATAAGTCTTCTGGCAAGGCTTAACAGCTGAAGAAGTTTGGCAGTGAAGGTGATGAGAGAAGGGAAGAAGTAGTTGTTGGCCCTGTCTCTGTCCCAGTGCTGTGTAACCCCACATTGCTTGAGAAACATGAAAAGAAATCCATTAGATCTGGAGTCACTGTTCAGAGTTTTGTGTTTGTCCCTTTGCTCCCACTAAAGAGGGTCTTGAGACCCCTCACTGTGTGATTTTGCCAGCCCTGGGAGATGGGCACCATTTCCCAGAGCCTGAGAGTATGTGTCCATTTTCAAGAGGGAGAAGTTCCAGCTGGCCTGGCTCTGGACTGGCATTTGGGGCAAATGGAGGGAGGGGAACCAGGAATGTGAGCTCCCTTTCATAGAAAAAAGTGTAGGCATGTCAGCAGGTGAGTTTTGCAACCCAGATGAAGTGTACTTGCTGGAGTGAGAAAGGAGACTTGTCTGGATTTCTGCACTAATAGAAAGAGAAAAGTGTTGCAGAGCAGGGTGAGATGTCCTGCCTCTGAAGAGACTGACTGCACTACGCTCTGGTCACTAATGTGCTTCCAAATGCAGTCTGCTGACTAGTGAAAGCAATAGAGATATCTGTGGTGGATAAATATGTTCAGCTTGATTCTGGGTCTTCTCACTCCT
This sequence comes from Zosterops lateralis, assembly GCF_965231275.1. Taxonomy (NCBI): domain Eukaryota; kingdom Metazoa; phylum Chordata; class Aves; order Passeriformes; family Zosteropidae; genus Zosterops; species Zosterops lateralis. The sequence continues at coordinate 45,354,958 of NC_139761.1, forward strand.
CGTCTAGTTCTTTAACTGTAGAAAACCAGTGATGCTGCCTTGCTCCTCAGCAGTGATTCCAGTAGTTTAAATGGGTTATTTTAGGAGTCCTTTTGAAGGTTGTTCCTCCAACTACCACATCAGCTCTACCCACCAGTGCATCAGCTTGCTCTTGTGTGGGCACAGTCTCTTATTTCTTTTTGTATGGTATTTAGTAACAAAAATACAGGGGTAATTATTGCCTTGGAGGTTTTGTTTTGTTTTGTTTTGTTTTTTTTAAGGTGCTTTTGTTTTGTGTGTTTTGCCTCATTTTTTCACTACTGGGGGAAGCAGTAGGCAAAGAATTCTCAAAAAAACAAAGTGGCAATTTTTATTATAAGTAATGAAATATTGTCAGCACATATGAGTACAGCACAGCTCTGGTGAACTCTGTTTGCCTAGGGGAGCCACTGATGCCTTAGTCACAGGGAGTGTGGGGAGCAAATATATAGAGTTCCTGCAAGAGCTGCATATACACTGATTGGATTGCATTGGTTGGTTGGGAATTTGCAACCTCCTTCTTTCCCCATCTCCTCACCCCCTCCCACCCTATCTGTGCTGCCTGTGGACTTTAATACAGACAACTGGCCTCTGCGGACCTGCCCTTCACCTTCCCACTGGATGTGGCAGTAGAAGAACCCAACAGAAAGAACTGTAAATACTTCCCAGGCAACGGGGCATGGATGAAGACAGGAGAAGGAGGAGGCACAAACTTCGGAGAGAACAGTAGAGATAAGGAGAGATGGCCCTTGGCAGCAGATCCTGAGTGGTTTAAGATGAGTTTGAAGGGTGACTCTGACTGCAGAAAAAATGCAGATGGCTTAGATGCTGCTCCGCTGCCTCCTCGAGCCCAGCCTGTGGGCACTGAAACCAGGGTGAGTGCAGTTACCTGGGGCTATTCCTCAAACACCTGCTACCTGCTGGGGACTCTTCCCATCAAACTCCAGCTCCATAGATTTACGGTGCAGGGGTCCAATCCCTAAATCAAAGCACTGCCTGTAGCTGGGCTCTTCAAAACCTCATGCCTTTTTTCCATTGCAGCTCCAAGCACTGGAAGCAGCCAGCTGTTCCCCAGACCGCATCTTTAAAGTGGTGTTTGTAGGGAATTCCGGGGTTGGGAAGAGTTCCTTCATCCACCGCTTCTGCTATGACAGGTTCTTGGCTGAGCTCAATGCAACCATTGGTAAGTAATTGGGTGCCTGGCTCATCTGGATAACGAAAGTGGGAAAATCAGCCTGGGCAAATGCTTTTTTTGCCTGTATTATAGCCCAGCTAGAGGTAAAGGTGGTCCCTCTCCCAGTATGGAATCAATCTTGCAATTTCCCTAACTAAATGGATTGGTCTGGCCATTGTAATGGCAAGCTGCTCTCTCCCCATCCTACCTCATAATCATTGTCATCTTCCTAACAGGGATCGATTACCAGGTGAAGAGTCTAATGGTGGATAACACCCAGGTTGCCTTACAGCTGTGGGATACAGCTGGACAAGAGAGGTAAGTGATTTCTGCCAGGCTCAGTGGAGGAAAGGGAGTGCATGCAGCTGGTTTCTGTCCCTGGGAAAACCATCAGTTTAAGAAGGACCAGACAGGTCATGACAGCTATTCCAGTGCTGAACCTGCAGCAAAGATCTGTTCCAGAGATTTCTAGAAGCTAGAAATCTGTTCCAGAGATTTCTAGACTGTGAAGCAGGGCCTGGGGAGATTCCTCTGAGGATCGACAGAAAAGCAGTTTTCCATGTGTCTGACCTGCGTGCTTGTTACTCCAAGCATTCTGTTCATAATTCTTTCCATAGATGTATGTCATGGGGATCAAAGGGTGGGAAGGACTGTGAGGTTTTCAAGATCTGATTCAGCTGTCAAAGCCAGCTGAATTAGCATGACCTGTAGGGAAAGTGATTTGAACTACCCTGCTGGACTCTGTCAGTGAGGTTATTGGCCCCTTTCACTGTCCCTTCTGCTGACAGACTTGTGGAAGTGATAATCCCTGGTAGAGGGATTGTGCAGTTTTTTGTGACAGTGAACACTGGTTCCCCATTTGAAGGCTTCTAGTTTCAAAAGCATGGGGATATCTCTAGATGTTACCAGCAGTGTTGGTGAGGATCAGAGTAGCAGAGGACACATTTGACCCTCATCTGCTACTAGAAATGAAGGCCCATCACTGCCTCCATGTAAATTACATTTTACTTAGGATATAATTCAAAACTTAAGATGAAAAGCTGTTTCACAGGGACCATGAACCTCAAGGGCCTGACAAAAATAACTACTGGGTATTTTGAGCTAAATATGTTATGGAGGCAGGCCTTCAGGGGGCAGCCAAGGTCATGGGAATATTCTAATCCTAAACCGTGCCAATGATGTTGTCTCTAGACCATGCAGAGCTGATGGGAATGTACTAACTAGTGGCATTTATTGAAAAGTAACTCTCTCTTCCAAAATTAAGCTTCAAGTGAAGAAATAATTGTTTCTGAGGGAACTCCTGTGGTTATTTCAGTGCTGAAACTGAGCAGTAAGGGGAGTTGCTATGACATAAAATGACATCTTATTGAGGCCAAATTCAAGATATTGTCTCTGTAGAAGGACCTTTAGCAGAAGCCCTTGCAGCATTAGCAGGTCTTAGATGTATACCCACAAGAGAGAGCTTGGCTCAGTGCTGATACCAAATAGGAGACATGGGAAGGAGCAAAAGCATTTTCTTCTTCTGGAGGAATATTAATTATTTCTAAACTAGAAGTGTCCAAGTGTAAATATGCTAAGGAAGAGATAGGAGAACCCCTTGGTGACTTCCCTGGGACTGATGCATGGTACCTTTGATGTTTCTTCTGGAGTATCTTGCCTGATTGGCAGTTCCAGAGGTACACCTTGATTGCCCAAGATACAGCCTGTGCTTTCTCAGTTGGGTAGGTGCCAGAATATTGTGTCCTTATTGTTGTGAGAAAGTTGCCTGAAGCCTGTTCTATCTGAAGAGTAAAGGAGGGTAACAGCTGTAGGTTTTCTTAACTCGTAAGAGCAGAGTTTGTTATCCTGTGCAGGGCTGAAATACACAGCTCTCTAGTGGGATCTCAGGACTTTTGTTACATTCATTAATTCCCAAATTACATTGTTAATTCCAACAGTTTGGTAATTCCAGTTTGCAATCAGTGTGGTTATATCATGGCTCTGTCACAAATTGCTGACAGATTCTAAGGTTTCAGTTTCTTGTTTTGGTTGTTTGGTTTGCTTTGGTTATAATTTATTCACAAAATACAAGCCTGTGGTTTTAAATGGTACAGACAGCAAAAAAGTAGATGTCTGGCAGGAGTTTTTCCTGGAAATTGTGTCTAGCTCCTGATTTTTTATGTATAATGCCATTGGTTTATAGATTCAATAGTGGAAACAGACTGTACTCATGCTGAGTTCTTAATTGCTGTTTTGGCAGCCCTGGGGCAAACATTGTGCCTGCCTAGTTTGTACTGTGGTACAGCTTAGTCTGCAGATTCTTCCAGACTATAGAGAAAGATCCATCAGTTTCCCTTTTAAGAGAAAGTTACTGTTTCCTATCCCACCCAAATAGATTCTTCTGCTTCTTTCTTCCTGACCTGCAAAGGTCTTCTTTCTTGCTTTCTCAGCACCACGCATTTGGCAAGATCCCTGCTTACCCACGGCTGCCTGGCCTGTCCCAAATTGCAGGGACGTGTCATCTGTGTGTAGGCACCAGCCCTGAGGGACACATCATGCACAGGGCCTTGCAGAGAGCCTGCACTAACACACAGAAAATCCCACTCCATTATTCCCGCTGCACAGCTGAGGTTCTGAGGGTGCCTTTGGTTTTGTGTGGGCCCAGGTTCCGGAGCATCACCAAGCAGTACTTCCGTAAGGCGGACGGGATCCTGGTGATGTACGACGTGACGGCCGAGTGCTCCTTCCTGGCCGTGCGCAACTGGATGAGCAGCATCCAGGTGAGAGGGGGCCTGGGCTCCTGTGCTGCTGCGGCTCCCTTGCTCCTCACCAGCTCCAACAGTCTGTCTGGAAGCAGCATTTTTCAGTGCCCCAGGAAGTCCTATTGATCTTGTGAAGCAATTTATCAAAGCAGATGCCTGTGGGGGTCACTTTGGAACCAGAGGCTCTGTGTTGAAGGTAACAAAGCCAGTGGTGGCCCATTAAATCAGGGAGGGCTGTTTCCGTGGCAGAATGTGGTGAGACCTGCCAAAACAGTAGTGTGGGTTTGTAAGCAGCCTGTGTGCACTGACCACATCCCCTAAACGTGGTCACATCCCACCTGTGCTCAGGCAGGGAGATCTCCTGGTGTCTGGCCTACGCACAGGAAAGGGAGGGTGGTCCTTTTTATTTTCTTTTATATTTTGAAATTTGGTAACAATGTATTAATGCTGTTGGGTCCCCCCCTGTGTTTTATTTCCAAACACTCACTAAAAATATTTATCTGTGGCTTATATCTTCTTGGGGATACAAAAATACCTCTCTTTATAATTTAAATTAGTTGTGTGTAGATGGTCAAGAGGTGAAGGGAAATTTTCAAGGGCAGTTTTGTTTTGATTGTGCTGAGTCTCAAAAAACCAAAATCTCAGTGGAATGAGTAAGTATAGGTTGGAGGATCCTAATATTGTTAATTTCCACAAAGCCTGTTGGGGAAAAAACCAAACACTTATGTCTTTGAACTCTAAAAGATCAAAGGGTAAGATCTCCAAAACTACCCAGCCTGTGAAAATTAGGTTCCTTTCAGGAGGAAGGTTAAACACACAGAGCACACAGAAAATCAAACCACATGAAATCTGTATATTTTAATCTTCCTCTTTTTTTCCTCTCCCCACCGATGTATTAATTTTGTTTTGAAGCTGTTCAGGTTCTGTATGTCATCCAGGGCACTTGAGTGTGGAAATAACTTTGAGCCCTGTTCTTACTTTGACCATGAGAGCCAGTGGAACTGTAGAGTTTGACCAGAGGTAAGGGGCTCCAGGAATTGCCTAGGAATAACAGTTCCTACAGAGACAGCTTACAAGGGGTGAAAGTTGCTTAACTTGCTCAGCCAGTGGATATTCAGCAAGGGATCCTTGAGTTTAGGACAGCACATTAGACACAGTACTGCACATACAAAAATTACTGAGCTTATTGAGAAGATCTACCAGATCACAAATTCCAAAATGCCTGTGGGGCAAGCTGCTTTTTCTTTAGGCTTCTTATTTTCCTGAGAGGCACTTACATCCTGTCTCCCCTCTTTCACCATCCCAGCTCAACATACCAAACATTTGCAATGTTTCCCTAGTTCAAGCTTCCTTTCACAAATCCCTGGGACTCTTGAAGGAATGGCCCTTTAATGTTCTAATGGGCCTGATCCTGCTGCCACTGAAGGTGTTATTTGCTTGAGCTGGAAGGATCTGCTCTGAGTGCTGGGTATCTAGGGGGTCTTTATTTCTTTTGCAGGAAGGTATAGAGGATGGAGCTGTGGTCTTTCTGCTTGGAAATAAATTGGATGCTGTGCAGAGAGAAACTCGGACTGTGCCCAAGGTGGAGGGGGAAAGGCTGGCAAAGGTGAGACTCAGTGCTCTGCTGCTTGACCTGCTCTGCAGCCACCCTCCAGCTGTGAGCAGGGCAGTCTGCCTGGCAGAAGGCCCTTCTTGGAGCCATTTTCCAGTATGGTACCTTCTCTCTCCCTCCCACCCTCTGTTTCTCCAATGTGGGCATGTACCCAGGTCCCTCTGGTACAAGGGAGTATGAGGTGGTGGCCTGTATGTGGCAGACAATGGCCCTTGAGCAGGCTCATGTATTTCTCTTGGGGCTTGGTGCCTCCTTACAGCCTTTTTGAGGGGAGCATGCATGGCTGATTTCCCATTTGAGGGCTCCTTAATGCAACATCATCCTGCCTCTTTCCTCACTCCCTTGTCTGCCTGCCTGCTGGCACTTTGCCCCCTGGGTGTGGGGAGACAGGGTTTCAAAGGCATTTCCTGCCTTCTGGATTCACAACAAAAAGGTAAGGGAATTAAAATACCCTGGACACGTTTTCTCTTCCCAAACAACTCCCCCAGTGCTCCCTGGGTTGGTGGGCAGGGTGTGCACCCCAGCAGGGCAGCAGCCACCCTCCAGGCTCCAATGGCTCTTGGCAGGGTTCCTAGGGATGAGGGTGGGCCAGCTCCCAAAGCTGTGGTGAATGGTGATGGTGGAGAGCTGAAGTCACCATGGGGACTTGATGTGTTCTCTGGCAGGAGTACAAGGCTGTGTTCTATGAGTGCAGTGCGATGACTGGCTACAACATCATGGAGCCCATGCTGCACATGGCCAGGTCAGTGAACAGGAGCAGTCACCTGGGTCACTTCCCCAACTGGAGGTGACTGGGGTGGGCTCTCCTGGGGAATGGGCAAGAAGATATGAGTGTCAGAGACCTGACTCCAGGTCCTTGTCTTTTGTGCCTGGAGAGGACCAAGTGTTGACTGGACTCTTTGCACACAAAGCTTCACCTGGTAGAACTGGCTGTTGCAAGATTAGGAGTTTATTTTGAATATTTCATCACAAAAACCTTGAATACTGTCCCAGATTTTAAGCTGGTGTTTTCAGTTTGAAGTCTTCATGCAGCTTTAAGGGTTCGTTCTTCCCTATCTTGGAAAGCATTGTACAGACTGAGCTATTTTAGTGGCAATAGTCTTGAAAGGAGATAAAATACAGTTCAGCTGAAAGAAATCTGCTCTAAAATTTTTAGTTTAAAAAAACCCCAAACAGGTAGCTTTTGGATAAAAAGTATTTCAAATCTCACAAGAAAACTATCCTTTTATTTTCTTTTATCTCTTCACCTCCTCCTGCATCATCTCTGTTAAAGCCACAGCAGGACTTAGCTGTTCATTAACTGGGAGGATTTACTTATCAGCTAGGTGAATCACATCTCCCATAGCACGTGCCTTGAGCATGCTTTATTACCATCCTGCTGCCCAAGATGGTCCAGACAGGTGCAGCAAACAACCCGGGATTCTGACATCACTGGGGGATCTTGGGAATAAGGCACAGGCCACTCACACTGCTGTCCAGATTACTAAGCCCTGCTACCCCCTCTTGTATGTGTCCAGTTTCTTGCCCTGTTCCCTGTGAATTCACACTCATTCTCTGTGTGTGGTTTATCTAGCCCAACTTCCAGAGAAGTCCAGTCTTTGAGCCTGTCATTTCTTGCAATCTTAAATGTAAATCCTAAATGGCTGCTGGAGAGCGAAGGGCAGAGGCAAATGCCTTGGCAGGAGGGTCTCAGTAACCAGGTTATGTTCTTGATCTGTGCTGTTCTTTCCAGGTTGCTGACAGCACAAGAAGACAGGCAGAGGGAGAATGCCCTGCAGCTGGAGGATATCAGCAGGAGGAAAGGGTGCTGCACATAAAGCACACCAATGTGTCAGCAGGAGACCTGTGCCAATGCTGTATCATGAAGCTGGGGGTTCCTTTCAAGCGAGCGAATTTGATGGTATCAGCTCTCTAGAGACTTGGGGAAGATGCAGCTTTTCCCAGTCTGTGAATTTTGAGGCATAAATCAGGCCAAAATGTGCAAATTATCTGCACTGTTCTACTTCCCAAGTCTGCATGCAGCCCTGGTCTCTAGAGGCCTCTGCTTCGAGGGAATTTGGCTGGTAGCACAAACTGGGCTTTCTGTCTGGAGATGTTGGTTCCCTGTAAAGGGACGAAGTCTTGTTCCTGTTCTTTCTGGCAAAGAAGTGGCCTAGCAGCAGAGAGAGAGAGGGCACAGTGGGTCTGTATTAAGTAGAATTTCTGTGTAAGAGAGAAAGAAATTGCTTTAAATTTGGGCTAGCTCTAAGCAGTGTCTGTCTCAGAGAGAAGCATCTCCTCTTGCTTCTGCAGTAGCAGTGCTCAGCTGAGAGCCCCCTGTGGTGAGTGAGAATGCTTCCATCACTTCCTGCAAGATCTGGATCAGGCCCTGGATTTACTGCAGTATTTGGTCAGACTTGTCAATATTGTAGTTAACAGATTCCATATGTGATTATAGTATGAACTGATAGGACAAGTCATCCCAATGGCTTTCATTGCTTTGTCACCCTTATGGACCTTTTCACTGTCCCCGTGTATGTTTACAGAACACAGAGCAGTTGCCCTGGGACCTGCAGGCACTGGCATGTGCTGCTGATTCATGGCCCATTGCAGGAGCTGTGCTCTACAAACCAGGCGAGCCATATATAGCCTGTTCTAAGGCTGAATGCTGCCTTTTTCCTCCCATTCTCTTATCCGAAAGAATCTCCAGCAACTTGGACCTGCCTTACCTGCAGTTCTGAAAGATCCCACTAGAGTGCTTTCAAATGCACCTGGGCTGGAAGCACAAGGCAGCTGCCTGTGTGAAATGTACCTTTTTCTCTTGCAGGGACCTTGAGCAACGGCCTCACTTTACTGGTGAAGGGCCTGAGAAGGAGTCAGACTGAATCTGTTCCCATTGGGAAGGGGCCTTGTTGTCACTAAAGGGCAGGGTGAAGGATGGGGAGAGGTAGAGACTCCCCCAGAAGTCCTCCTGTTGGCAAAGCTGCTGTGGTGCCTGGGCAGGGAGCTTCTGGGGTGTGATGCTTTCTGGTTTGCAGCTCAGTGGCTCTCAAAGCCTTGGGATTAAGTGAGATTTTTGTTGGTGCCCTTTCCCCTTTTGTCTTTGAGGTTGTTTCTGTATGTGACTCTCATGTTTTGGGCACAAGATGTGATACTGCAACTGTGACGCAGCCCCCAAACCTTGTGGCATAGGGAGGGCCTGTACTTGTCCATGGTCTTTCCTCTCTTGGGATGAGGCGGTTACTCTGAATGTCTGTTTATTGTACAAATTTCCCTGGGAATATCCCAAGCAGGAAAAGTGCTCTGAGTCACCTACAGACCATCAGTATTACGAAGAATTTCCATGGTTCCTCCTGGTGCCCTTTAACTTCTGATAGGAAAGAGGAAGTTTTTCTCTGGAAGAGCAGGATTTCTGAGTAAAAGGAAGAGCTAAAAGTAGTAATATCCTGCTCAGTCCTTACTGTTGGCTGGCTGTGGCTCACACTGTTTAACTTCACTAACCCCTTCCAGAGACTGGGAATCAGAAAGCTACAATAGGTCCAGAAGGAACCAGGGTAGCTGGTGTGGAGCCTGGAGTAAGACCTCGAGTTTGCAAGAAGCGATGTTTGGGAAGGGAAATCCATGCTGAGGTGTTCTGAACATGTGCCTCCCACGCTCTGTACACAGCACACCCGAGACAAAGGCGTGAAATACGGCTGACACGCAAATATGGGCCGGTCTGTGTATTACCTTTATCAGTGCTGTCATACTGCAATGGCAAGAACCATCAGGTTCTTTTAATGTACAACATTAAGTATGTTTTCTTAGTGTGCAAACAGTGCAGGCAATAAAGAAATGCTGTCTTACAAGTGGTTGTATTGAGAGGTTTTGTTTTTTAGGTGCTGCAGGAGATTCAGCCTCCCATCTTCAATCACTGATCCTGGTGTGATGTTCCCTTCTCACTGCTCAGGGAGTGGCCTGTCCCCCATGGTGGTACACAAGGCAGGGAGAGAGTTAATCATGAACCCATGTCTTGGAGGCAGCTCAGGAGAAATTAATCTCTAGTCTTTTTTTACCTCCTTTAAGCAGCCAGAGTCCAGTTGATTAGGGAAGGCAGAGCATGGAGGAGAAAAAGGGGAGACACTTCCCCAGAGTCTGGGGGTGTAATGCTTTCAGAGAGGACAGGTTCTCACTTTGTTACCTGTATTCACAGAACTAAACCTTTATTTTATTAATATCCCATGCATCCTTTTCACTAGAGTTAGGAATTTGGCTGCTTTTAATCCTTGTGCCCTGGCACGGCTCCAGCTGGATGTTCATGCATTACAGAATTAATCACTCTGCAGTTTTGACCAAACAAATTATTACTCATTTCCCCTCCTAGAAACTGATAGCACAAGTGGTTAATTGTAACATATCGTTTTTGTGAGCAGAAAAGGGTGGATTTTTGTTTCAAGAATGAGAAAATGGCACAGAATTTGAGCAGGCTGAGCTTGGAGAACGGTAAGCAGCAGGGTGGGGTTTTTTTGCTGGAAGGTCTTTTGGTGTCTCTCAGCACAATAATTAAATGTCCTGTTGGAAGACCCAGACACAGTTTAAAGGGACATGTTGCTAGTTTTTAAACCTGATACCAGACCTAAATGAGACCAGAATGTCCAAAAAGTTTGTTTTACTACATTCCCCTTTTTTGTCAGAATCTCTCCTGCGTCTAAATGGAAGCTCTGGGAGCAGCCACTCTTTGTAAGTGACTGCTGGAAACTGCAGCATAAATCCAAATAATGAGGATATCCTGAGGGGGCATGAGATGAGGGAGGATGCAAAATAAGACTGCCTGGGGGCTTAAACGTTCACCCTATTGGCTCCAGCCTCTTAGTAAACAAGTGACTTTTTTTCACAGAATCTGTAAGGTATTTTGGAATCATATCACGAGAAAGTACTCTTCTTACAAGCCTGGGAAGCCTTATCCTGGCACATGCAGCACTGCACCTGTGTACACAATCAGGTGTAGGGGCAAAAAAACACCTGAAAAAGCCAGCTGCTCTGAGCAGCCACAGTCCCATAAATCTCTGCAGGTCAGCAAAGGGAGCTCGCTTTGCTTTGCTTTCACTTGTCTGTTTCATGTCAATATGCTAAGGGTAAGCATAAGAGGATTAGGCTGACAGCATCTCTTTGAAAAGCCAAAACAGGGCTGAAAAGAGAGCACTAAGCCACAGTGTTAAGTTTAAAGCTTTTCCACAGGACAAATGCAGGAATTGCAAAGGTTTGAGATGTTGTTTTCTACTACTTTCTTTATTCTAGCAGCCTGAACTCCAAGGGACCATTTCCATTTACACACAATTAATGAGTTCCTGCTATGGGCACCATGCAGTCACTTACATATTATTTTCTGTCCTGTCACCTTCTTCTGTTTGTGTCTTTTCATGATCTTTCTACTTGTTGATTCTTAGACTAAATATATATATATTGACCAAGTACTTCATCTGCAATTATAACTATCTCACAGCCCATGGTAAAATTTCAAATGCTCTGTTTGGCAATCTCCCATTCAGTGCCAACACACCCACGGGCACTGCAGTTCAGAGCTTTGTTAGAAGGCACTGTTACTTATCTGGCTGTTGATGAGTCACATGGAAATTTTGGTTGGCCTGGCTACAATAACCTGGCTTCAGCCTCTCCAGCCTGCAGGGCATGTTTATATACGTATATGTGATGCTGCAAACAGAAAATAGTCCACAGGAGACCTGACCAGTAAAATTAGTCTCCTTAAGGTAAACAAGTGTCTACAGTAAAAAATTATCTATTACTCCAGCAATAAAGTGAGGATGGGGAGGTGGGGGTCCTGTGGTGTACCTGGCCTTCACTGCAGGCTCTCCCAAGCACAAGGAAGCATTGTGCCTGGTCATGGCCATTTGCTGATCCAAATTTGCCAGGCCCGGGGGAGTTATGTGGTTTCCTGTTTGGCCATGGAATCTCTGGCCATGGCAGGAAGGCAGTGGCCCAGTGTGGCTGCTCCCCAGGGCTCCACCAACGAGGGCCAAGACCTGGGCAGGGCCAGTGTCTCTTGTGGCTTCCAGGTTCTGCCACATACACCCTGCATTACCTGTCAGTGTGCAGGCAGGCTGATCCCCGAGGCTCTATTTGATCACCTGGTTCTCCAGCAGCTCTGAGCTAGAGTGGGCTTACTCCTGGGGAAGGATGGAGTGATTTCTGAGTTGGGCACATGGAGAGGTTAAGGCAAGCACCCAGGAGGTTCTGAAATGGCCTTTCCCTTCCCTGCCCAGATCTCTCTTCATCCCACTCCTGAAAAGCCCTGTGAGGCCGCTCAGCCGTGGAGGGGGCACAGGCTTTTCCCTGGGAGCATCCCTCGCACAGGGCTGCTGCCTGGCACAGAAATACACGGGCTGTGGCCCAGCTGAGGTAATGGGAGGATGAAGCAATGTGCCAGTCAGGGCTTGATCTCCATTTACAGGCTCTTTCGTGGAGAACACTTTCAACAAGCAGGTCTGACGCCTTACAGAAAAAAAAAAAAAAAAAAAAAAAAAAGCCGCTCGAGGTGGAGTTGGCTGTAACGTGTTGCCCGCGGCAATGGAAACAGCAACGTGAGGGGCAGGAGCCGGGCCCAGTGCGGGCGGCGCCGCAGAGCGCGGGCACCCCGGCCTGAGGGGCGAGCGGGGCCGGGCGGTGGCCGGGCCGGGGTGGGGTGAGCCGGGCAGGGCAGGAGGAGGGGGAGGTGGCCCAGGCTGGGGTGGGCCGGCCGGCCGCGCCTCCCTCCCTCCCTCCCTCCCCGCCTGCCTCCCGTCCCTCCCTTCCTCCCGCGGTGGCGGCAGGTCGGGGCGTGCGGCGGCGCGGCGCGGAGCGGCGGCCCAGGGTGAGGCGGAGCGCCCGAAATGGCGGCAGCGGCGGGACGGGGGAGGCGGGCGGCCCTGGGGCAGCGGGGCCGGGAAGGGCCGGGGGGCAGAGCCGGGCGGAGCTGGGCCCCGTGTGCGGCCGGTGGCGGGCCCGGCGCTCCCTCCGCCCCTGCCGGCACCGCACCGCGGGGACCTGCCCGCGGCCGGCCCCACAGCACTGCTCCCCGTCCTCTCCAGCGCCCGTGGCAGTGCCCAGCCTCGCAGGGGCTTGGCCCTTGTGTGCTTTCTTGGTTTTGTCTATTTTTTTTTCCTTAGAGGAGTGTTTTAACCTGTTGCGGGCGGTGTCATAAACTTTGCACAGCCCGCAAGGAATTAGTGAAGGTGGTGTGAATGTTGCCATAAATCTTGTGAAACGATTATTAACCCTCATCCGCCTTTTGTTCAGTCTAATTTCCCTGTTGTACCAATAAAGAGTTGCTGGCCTTTATGCCGGGCTCGTAGGACCCTTGGAGGCGGAGGAGGCAGAGAGCGAGCACTTGTTTACCGCACAGTCCAGGCGATTTCTGTTCCCCTCTTCTTCTGGAAGCTGCACCAAATGGGGAGGTGATGGCAGTGGGTTATTGCTGCACCGTGGTGTTCCTTGCCATCAGGAATCTTTACAACTAGCTTCTTCCTATCCTCTCGTGAAGAACATAAACTTCAGTAATTTTATTTTTAAAGTCTGACTTTTCCTGAGGGCTTTTGTTATCAACTTGTTGCAGTATCCTGTTAAATTAAAAAATGTCTTAATTTCAGGCTGCTCTATAGCATCCCTTAAATTCTGCCCTGCTTCACTTCCTTTGTCCTGCTGCAGCCCTTCCTGGCTTTCTCTTCATGAGAGTTCATGCGGTGCCTCCTAGAACAAGGGCTGATTGAAATAGCATCACCCATCCAGAGGCTGTTCTGTTCATATGATTTTAAAAGCAGTCCCTTTTGAGAAAACACATTTCGTTTCCTTTGTGACTATTGCCAAGGTTCTTAGGGAAGTGTTTGGTGTGATGGATGGGTTTACCAGCTGGTATTGTGGGGGCTGAAGAGCCTCTTAACGTGCCACCAGTCAGACAGAGATCCATCCCAGTCCTCATTGCTGCCAAAGGACTGTCTGTGGTGGAGGGAGCACGGTGCAGTCAGTGCAAAAGTTTCAGTGCATTTATATTCTCTGAGGCATTTTGTGTGCCTAGGACAGGCAGTTCCCAGTCTGGATTGTTGGAAGCTGGTCAGTGGGGAGTTGGATTGTTGGGAGCTGGGGTAGCATCACTTACTCTTTACGTGACACTTCTGGTGACAGGTCCCTGTCAAGGCACAAGGCTGGCTTGCACAGGTGGGCCTGGGCTCTGGCTTGCTCCAGCAGCTCTGGTGTGCCAGCACTTCTGTGTCAGATGTCCTTGCTGGAAGCTTGAGCTGAGAGCTGGAGGAGGTGGCAGCTTTTGAGCTCCTCCATGTAAGTCACTTCAGATCACATCCTTGCTCTGTAGTTTGCTGATGATGTCTTTGAGTTCCTGGCCTGTATTAACTTGTGGTCATATGCTATATTTCTGCAAAAAGCATGTTTCATTCCAAACTGTTGCTTGTGTTCATTGTCCTATGGCTTCTGCAGTGGAGGAGAGTGACTCCCCCAGCTGCCTGGTAAAAGTCCTGGCACTCCCTACTGAATGCTGGCTTCAGGCGTCAATTAGAAAACGCCTTTTCAGAGTGCTTGAAGTGATGTCCCATGTGTGACACTTTATTTTACTCTGGAGTCTGAGGTGGTTAGTCCCTCTTGTGCTACATTTTGTGAGAGTTTATGGAGTTTTATTTCTCTTAAGACAACTCTGTTAAAGGGGTTTTATTTGCTACTTTCAGTGCAGCCTCGGAAAGTTTCTCTCTTTGGGTGTGATACATTCTTCAATAAGGGGGTGGAAGAGTATTCCCTTGTCAAGCAAAAATGCTAGGTGGGAGTGGCTGTGAAGGGCTCTCTTTCCCTTTAGGAACTTTCCAGCAGGCCTGTCATTCCCTGCAAATAAAAGTTGTATCGTGACTTGAACTGTTTCCATCACACATACACAGAAGGCAGCAACTCCCTTGCTTTTGAGACAGCTCTGAGGGGATTGATTAGAGAGCTGTGTCTCTTTTAGCCAGGTCATCCCACTGGCAAATTTACTTGTTCCCTCTGCATAGTTTGGCTTCTTCACTCAGGAATGCATTGAACTGTTGGTTGTGGATGGAAGGAAAATGTGTATTTGCATGTGTTTGTGTAACATCTCCATCACCATGTGTACCTGTTTGTTGCAGACTACCCTGTCTGGCATTTCCAGTTAATTTGGTAATTTATAAAGCAATCATGCTGTCCCTCTGTTCTTCTTGTGCCTTCTGTTTAAGGCAGAAGCTTAGAAAGAAAAAAACTGACAGCCTCTGAAAAACAAAAAGGGTAGCTGTGCTTTTTCATATCCCAGTTTACCATTACTATCCCCAGTGGCCTCATCAGCTTTGTTCCTTAAGCCTCCTGAGAGGATGTTCTACTCCTCAACTCCACTTTCTGCTCTTGAGCTCAGTGCTGGGTTATCTCCAGCTCTCTCCTGACAGCTGAGGTTATGGGGAGCCTGAGGGAGCCTGTCCTAGAAATGACAGCTCATCTCAGCTTCTCTGGCTGTGAGGAGCAGAAGCCTAAGTCTCCCTGGTTGTTTTAAAACCTTCAAGATCCTAAGGGTGTAGACCAGGTCTCCTCCTGTCTCACTCGCTCATCCTGCCTTTCAGACCCTGAGTGTGATTTTTGTTTGGCCACAGCAAAGCTGAAATGAAATGAACAGTGTCACTGTAAAATCATCCCATTTTCCCATCCTTTTTTGTGCATGCATTTTGACAGAGCTTTTTCCCAGGATGGCGATCATCCCAATGTGTGAGGAATGTGCTTTT
Organism: Zosterops lateralis; assembly: GCF_965231275.1. Classification (NCBI taxonomy): domain Eukaryota; kingdom Metazoa; phylum Chordata; class Aves; order Passeriformes; family Zosteropidae; genus Zosterops; species Zosterops lateralis. The sequence continues at coordinate 45,370,240 of NC_139761.1, forward strand.
CTCTGCTACTCTGTGTCTGAAACCAGGGTGTGGAGGGAGAAATGAGGAATGGCAGGTGTGTGGAATGGAGATGAGGTGTTCTGTGAGTGCTGTGGAGAGTCCCTCATTCCATCCCTCCCCACGGCAGAGGAGCTGTTGGCTGCCAGGCCCTCTTGGCAGGGATCTGCCCTGTAGTAGCAGCACTGCTGATGGGCATCTGTCCTCAGTGCTCCTTTCTGTCTTGCCTGCCAGACTCCTCTGGTTGTGATCTCAGCAGCCTGGGATCCTGGGGAATGGATTCAGGGCGTCCTACTAAGTCCTGTGTCCTGGCTGCTGGCAGTAATGAAACTCCTGGCAAAATGAGCGGGAGGGTGATGACTATTTTCCACTCCTGGGATTTCATGGCTGAGTAAGAGGTATGTTTTGGGATCTGAACATTTGGGTGTGACCAGCTTGGTCCGTGTTTCTAGCCTGAGTTTCTGGTGCTGGTGGGGTGGTTATGACCCCAGTCCAAGCTGGAAAACTGATATGCACCTCTTTAGGGCCAGAGTGCACTGAGCTCAACATGGGACTGAAAGTGTGTCCAGCTCCGTAGAAGGATGCAAACATGAATTGATGCCATGACATGCCAGCTGGGCTTTTCATGGAGTGATATATATATATATATGTTTGTGTGTGTATATATTTCATTCATACTTTTGATGCCAGTAGTGGTGGACATTATTGGAAGCAGAATACTGGTTTGGTGGGGTAAGGAAGGACATCAGGAATTCTGTTCTGCAGCAGTTGAGGGAGGGTCCTTGACAGCTGTTTAAATTAATTTGGGTGCTGATCTACAGGCACTGTCTTCAGGGTGCAGCCAAGCAAATACACACTGTGCAGCTCTTGTTTGACATTGCATTGCCTGCATACTTGTAGGCTGCCATGGAGCTGCCTCTCCTGCCTGCCGAGGTGACTGCATCCCAGAGAGGCAATGTGGAGGCTGTGGTGCAGCACACAAGGGTGTGGCACGGCCTCTTAGGAGAGGTGGAAGTGACATGAGTGGGAGGTGCAAGAGAGGATGTTGCTCAGACACACAGGTCGTTCCTGGCAGCGGTAATGAGGCTTCATAAAGAAAAGCCGAGGCAGGAGTCGGTGACATAAAATGTTTGTCATTGACCATTGTTTCTTATCTGTGGCTGGTGGCAGATCTGAATACCAAAGGAGCAAAGTTCACTTGTTCAACCCAGGTTTTCTTTGCTTTTATAAGAAAGAAAGCAGCAGTGGGGAGCTGGGGCAGTGGGAAGAGTTGTAAGGGTGAGTGCCTGTGCTTTGATGAAATCTGTCCTTGTAGCTGTGATGTGGAAGATGGACACTTAAGAAACAGTGGAGTTGGGCTGAAAGTTGCAGGTGTTTCCCAAATGTCTGTGTCACTGTGGGAGAGGGATAGGTTTAAAGGAAGAAAAACCTTTTGGAGATGGTGTGGGAGAAAGATCTGCTGTGCTGTACAAATGGATGAGGTGAAAACATGTCTGATACCTCACCCTGAAACACTTCTACTCCTGTGGGGAAGAAGTGGACAGAAGAAAGATCAAGCAGATTATTACTATTTTGCACTATTGGCATTGCATGGTGGAATAACAGATGTGTTTTGGAGTCTGGGCTGCATTTGGATCTTGCTGATCTTGCTGGACTCTCCAGTTCCAGCCAGAAAAGAGCTGTACATTGGTAGGTGCATCTCAGACAGGAGTGCAGTCAGCTCAACACAGACTGAAAGTAGTCCTTGGCAGCTCTTTCAGTGCAAGCATATGACTTACCAGCATGGCTGGAGGATGAACAATGGATATACTGGTTCCTTCACTAATGAAATCCAGTTAAAACTAGGACCAAGAGTGGTCTGAGATAGGAATTGCTGCAGGAGGTAGGAATTACTGTGGGAGAGGTTCTGTTTTGTCTGGAGTGCGTTGGTGACCTGTTATCTGCTAGAGTAGTGGCCACAATGCCTCTGTGGTTTTTAGGGAGTACTCTGATCCTCATTGTCCACCATAACAACAACAATAAAGAAAATAAGGAGGAGGGATGGTTTTGATCAATTCTATCTGCTATCAGAGCCAACTGGCAGAGGACAGCCATGCTGACATTTCTGGCATGCCAGCCAGTGAGCAGGACTTTTGTAGTGCCTGACAAGGCGGGCGTGAGTCATGGATTGTTAATGTCAAGATTTCTTCTTAGCTTTGGTGGAATCCAGAAGGGAGGAATTCATATCCCACATCTCAACCCCACACTGCCCTGGGAACAGAGATGGTTGGCTCCTTTTCTCCATGGTCACTGTAAGCTCCATGCAGAGCTCTCAGGGAGGTGGTGGGGAGCTGTGCCATCACAGGGATGTACAGTGAGTGTAGAAGCCGGGCACATGGACACGTAGAGCAGGAAAGAGTCTTGTGGTTCTGTGTCCAGTGTGGATGGGAAAGTGTTGGGCTTTGTGCTTGTGGTTTTGGCTGTTGAAGCATAGAAAGGGTGAGTCCAGTCCTGTGTGGAAGTGCCACTTGCTGAGGAATTGACCTGTGGTTGGTTTCAGGTTCCCCCTTGCTGTGTGGAATAGCCTCTTCCATCTTTGCTGAGAGACTTGGCTAAAGGTGAGAGGTCTGCTGGAGGTGAGGAGACTTTTGGTGTGGTCTCCAATGTACCTTGTCCTCTTGGAGGTTTTTTTAAAGGACATATTTCTTGTTATTGGGAGGACCTCTTCCTATATTTGGGGAAGAAGAACTGTCAGGCTGGTTCCTGCACCTCTGAGTCCCAGTTTTCCAGTTTTTTTCCTTCTCCTGAGCAGGGAAAGAGTGCAGGTGTCCGGCTGAGCTCATGTTTGAGGAATGAGGCTGTGCTCAGCCTCAGAAATGGGCTCTGGAGAGCCAAACAAAGGCCTGCTCTGTCCATTGTGCACTCCCCAGGGCTTACCTCTGGTGTATGCAATGGTCCACGACAGGAAGAAAAGAGGGAACTTAAACCACTGTTCTTAGACCAGGACAAAATCCTGGTTGCTGACTTCACTGAGCTGTTTGCCCTCAGGCACTGTGAAGGCTTGGATCCTGACTCATAGGTGTGCTGCTAGAAGCCTGGGAGGAGGGAAAAGAAGAGGGAAACCTCTGCTTTCACTGCTGTCATGAGCTTTACTTTGGCTGCAACTGCAGGTCTCCATGTGGAAGAGAACACCTTTATAGAAAAAAAGGTGGTTTTTGTTTGCTACTTCATTGGGAATTTTAACAATCTTTTAAGAAAAAAAGAAGGGAGGAGGAAGCCAACTTAGATGAGAGCAGTGAGAGTATTCAAAATAAATTACTGTATTTACATCAATGTGATTCTTATCAACAGCACATTTACAAGGGGATAAGTGGGATTTCTCTGTGTTTGAGGGCACAACTGCTGTGGATCATCCTCATAATTTCTGACACTGACAACCATGTGTGGCCAGCTCTGGTCCCCTCTCCCTGCATTGGCTTGCCCTGGGCAGTCAGAGCTAGAACACTCTTTTGGGTGAGGTAGAATTGACCTGGTTATTTCCAGCATGGATTTTAGGATTGTAGAGTTTTTTTTTAAATTCTTCAAAAGCAAGAGGTAGATTTTGTTTTCTGGGTTCCTCTATCCTAGTCTATCCTAGAGGGACCTCATTTTCACAGTGCGCATTTAGTATTGAAGATAGTGACTTGGTTTCTTCAGAAACTTTTAACTATGTTGTTCTTGGATTTTCTCTTGGGTATGTTTTGCTTTTAATACTTAAGGACTTACTGAGAGTCTTAACCTCCAAGTGAGCTATGCTGTGGACTGCTTTTCCTCTCCTGCTCGCTAATGGCATTGGATGAATTGAAAGGTGGATAATGAGTCTGCCCAGCAACGGAGAGCAAAGTGCTCTGTGGCTTTCTGCTTGAGCTCAAACAAGTCTGAATGCTGGGGATGTGCCAGTTATGTTTTTAGAGGCTCCTGAGGGAACAAAGTATGGTTTCTCTCATCTCCTGAAGTGTTCTTGAGTCTTCTTGGTATTTGAGGGTTAATCCAGGGTAGAGCATGCTACTGTAGAATATAGAGTGGACTACTTTTAGCCTTTAAGTGTTAAGCTTTAAAATAACAGGAGATCATATGAGATGATAATAGTTCCTCCTGACTTGAAAATTGACCTCTAAGGTGGATGGGGTGGTTGCGGGGAGGATTAAGTTTCAGAGTAATTTTAGGCTTTCTTTTCTTATTGAAGCTTCTTCATGGAGTGCTAAGTTAACAGGAGGGTGGTTTGGTGGAGAAATCCCCTGCAGCATTTTCCTGCTTCGTTTGATGTCCAGCTGTTTTGTGCTGGCATCTGTTAGAACCCTTTCCAACTTTCTTTTCCTTGCCAGCTCTAAATGAAGTGGAAGCTTAAACTGTCATGGTTTAACCCCAGCCAGTAATTGTGTACCATACAGCCACCCTTCCCTCATGCCCCTGCCCTGGTGGGATGTGTGGAGAATCAGTAAAATAATACAATTAAAAGTTATGGATTGGGATAAGAGCAATTTATCAATTGAACCAATGTGAAATACAACAATAGTAGTAATAATTTTAATAATAACAATAGTAGAAATGAAAAGGAGAGTGAGAGAGGGATAAACCCCAAGAAACACAAATGATGCACAGGACCACTTTAGCCTGTCACCCAGCGGTGATCAGCAGCTCCGGGCCAGCTCCCCCCAGTTTATTTCCTGAGCCCGACATTCTGTGGTGTGGAACATCCCTTTGGCCAGTTTGGGTCTGTTCTCCTGGCCATGCTCCTTCCCTTCTCGTGCATCTCCTCGCTGGCAGAGCGTGGGAAATGGACAAGTCCTTGGTCTAGAGTAAGCACTACTTAGCAACAACCAAAACATGTTTGTTATCAGCATTGTTCTCATGCTAAATCCAAACCACAGCACTGTACTGGCTACTTAGGAGAGCACTAACTCTGCCCCAGCCAAAACCAGGATGTGCACTGAGACAGACTTGCTGAAGTTGCTGTACTGATTCTGGCTCTGTACCCTTCATGGAGAGCTGCCCATTGCTTGTGCCTTTGCTTGAAGCTGCAGAGAGGACCAGGGCAAGCCCAGCTCCCCGTGCAGCCGGTGGAGCAAGGTGTTCCAGGGAAGCGGCTGTTGGCATGGGGCTGGGGATTTTCTTTGGGAACTCAGCGGTATGTGCTTTGGAGCCAGGGACTTCTTTGTATCTTGTCTCCTGCTGCCAGCCTTGGTGAAGGGCCAGCAAGTAATTCCCCTGGAGGCAGCCCTTGCCTCCCGGTTGTTTATTCACATGCTGGTGCCTCCCGGTCAAGTTTGCAGGCTGCGCCAAAAACACTTGTGTAAATAGTTTTGGTGGAGTCATAAGAACGTGCTACACAAGGACAGGGTGGAAGGGGGAGAAACGTTTTATTTTTGGCTGGGAGTTGTTTAATGTTACTGGAAGAATGATATTTTCAGGGCAGCCCTATGCAGCGTGGATTGAGCATTGTTTCCAGCACTGCTCCTATAGCAACAGGAGAGAGACAGCTCCTATGAACTTCGACAGCTCTGGGAAATGGACTGTCATTTAATTGCCCTTGACTGTGCTTGATACTTGATCTGACTCTAATAAAATGATTTCAGCTGTGGAGAGGAATATAACTCCTCAAATCGTTCAGTGACCGCTTCAGAACCCCTCCAGAGACAATGTTACTGGGGATATAGAAGGACGGATGGTCAGAAGAGATTTCTTGGCCATTCCTGGTGCTGCTGTTACCAAAGTGGGTATTTCCAGGTGTGAATGTTCCCACATGGGGATATTCTGGGTAGAAAGGGGGGCTCCTGAAGTTGTCATTGGCATCTGTGGCTGCCATGAAGAGGTGAGAGCTGCTGTTGCCCTGTTCTGTGTTTACATGATGTTCCCTTTTCTGTCTGTGTGCCAGGGCACTGCAAAGTGTATCACCATTCCTGGTACTGGAGGTACCTGCTCCACTGCTGACTTGCTCAGAGGTTTTCTCTGGCGTGGCTGGCACCAGCCCTGAGCTAATCACCAACAGGTCTGAAGCAGTAAGAATGTTAACCTTGGTTTCCACTGCCAAATCCCTTGTCAACTGCTTTTAAAATATGATTTTAGTGGAGTTCACATTGAGGCAGGCTGCCTGGGAAAAATGTGTGGGATGACTCCAGAGACTTGCTTTGCTTGTTTGCACCACAGAAAGTGAGAACAGGAACAACTCACTCAAAACAAAACAGGTTTTGTACGAAAGCTAAAGCTGGTGTGGGTTTCTGTGCACCTCTTGCTTTGTGCTGTTTGCAGTCAGGTGTCTTGGGTACAGGCAAGGCAGTGCTAGCAAGTAACTTGAAAACTTTGTGTTTTATAGCTTTGTGTTCTCCATTGGTCTTCCAGAAGACAGGACAGCTTGGCTGCTGGAGGATGGATGTTGAGGAGGGCAAATTCACCTCTTTTCTCTGCTGGGAGAGGTGCTTAATCTCTCTATGCTCCTATTATAACCTTCTCTCTTTTCTTTATTGGGGTGCTTTGAGGAGACAGAGGATCTTTCAGGCAGTGAGATTATAGAACTCTGTGTGATTGAGAGGCTAGAAATGTACCTTGAGGTGACATACCAATTGCCTACCCTCTCTTCCAAAAACTGCTGCATACATTTTTGACAGTGAGACTTTAGGCCCCATGATTTGTTTGTGAGTTTGGTGCAGTGAAGATGACAGTCTGCCGTGGGATATGCACCTGATACTGTGGGGAGGTAGAAAATCTACTGGCTTTTAGCTGAGCACCTTTTCAATGTACAGGGAACAAAACTGCAGCCAAATTTTGCATGACTGTGTAGTAGCTACAATGCAGCACATATTCTTTGTCTAGTCTTTGCCCTCAGCTCAAATCACTGTGTAAAAACCCAGCTCTTTGTAGAGAGTGAAAAAATAGTTATCACTGCTACATTATTTGGAGAGCACTTTGAATTTGTGTGCAGAGTTGCCTGAATAGGCTTTGTGGGGCTGGGAGGGTTTCTATCTTCCCAGGACTTTTAGTGCTTGTTGACTTGGTTCTAGTACTGGGACAGCTACAGGGCGGGGAGGTTTTGTGAGCACTCTCTGAAAACACTGAGGACCCAGTGGCTTCGCTCCTGAGCTCTGGGCTCAAAATGAATGGGATGAATAGGAGGATAATGAATAGGAAGGGATCAGGCAGAAAGCTGATTCGGCACAAAATGTTTTGTTTAGAAATGTGGTTCAATGCTACTGGTAAATTCTCCAGCGCAGACAAAGCCCTGCTTTAAAAAAAAAAAAAATGAAAAGTAAACCTCAAACAAAAGGAACCCCACAATGCCCATGAGCAGAGTTGTGAAAATAGAATTTAAAATACCAATAGTAGGCTGCAGTGAAGAGTTTGCCTTGTCTGTTGGCTGACCCTGACCTATCTGAACTATTGCTCCTTGTTGTGTCAAACCCTCATTGCTATGAGCTCTCTGCAAACACAGCCAGGCACTGATTTCTGCTGCTTCCAGTGAGAGAAAAGAGAGGGTTATTGTTCCCCTCCTCAGTTCAATGACTAGTGAAGTGGTTCCTGTGTATAAATAGCGTAAAGTGCTTTGGGATCCTTCAGGATAAAGGAGGCCTTATGGGACACAAGGGGATGTTGTTTGACGCAGAAGGAGTTTCCCTTGGTCACACAGTGGCTGCCGCTCCCTGCCCGCCTTCCAGCTCCTGATGGGGACTGGGTGTCTGGAGAGGCTGCTTGTTTTCCTGCTTACCGACTTCTGGGAGCAGGAGACTTGGGCTTTCTGCTCTCAGGTTGTGGCTGACTGTGAATATTTTATCAGGGAAGGGGTTTTTGTTTGCTTTGTAGTGAAACAGTGCTAGGGCATAGACACACAGTCCCAGGCACGCTCGACCACTCTTATCTTCCTCTCTTACGCTTTCTTTGCTTCATGATTGTAAAATTGGTTTCATGCCAAGGTCTTTGTTATCCTCAAGGATCCCGCAGCCAGGCATTGCCTCACCCAGTTTGGCTAACCCCCTCATAAAACTCTTAATTTGCAGGTATGTGGGTGGTGCTGAACATGTAAATCCTTGCCGAGTTTGAAATTTATGCCTATTGTTATTTATGCTTCAGTAAATCCCTCCCCTAGGGAATAAACAGTCTTGAAAATAAGAGTGAAAGGGCTGAGGGCTCTTCTCTGGAGAGACAGCTCTTGTCTCAAAGAACAGGTGACTGCTCAGGTGTATTAGGCATGCAGTTCCTCTCTGGATACCTGGCTCTCATCAAAATTAGCTGGAGTTTGGGGCTATATCACTCTTGAGGGGTCTGTTCAAAACAGGGCAGAAGAAAGGAGGGATTTGGCAAGCATCCTGAGGGGTGACAGCAGGGCTGTCATGTGCCCAGGGAGATGTTGCCTAGACACAGAGTGTTGATATGAGATCCTCCCAGACTCCCAAAACGGGAACGAACTTACCCTCTCTCAGTTGTTTGGAAAAGTGCTCTCCCAGTCAAGAGGTGGGGTCCAGCAGGGTCTGCCAAAGATGTCAAGGAGGAGAGGTTTTGACCAAAATCTGTTCTCTGTGCTTACCCTCCCTCTCCCCCTGCCAAATTTAAATGACAGTTCCTTAGAAGGAGCTTTTCCTCCTTGGTGGATGTCTGACTTGTGTTTTGCATTCTCCCCAGCCCTAGGCACAAGTACTTTGACTTTGCAGCGTGTTCCAACATGCTGAGATGGAGAGCAAAGCATTGAGCTTTGTGTCCTGGGTCAGCTTTCCCTTCTGAAAAGCCAGGAGTTGGGAGCTGCGTGAAGCAGATGAATAAAGGGCAGGGCACTAAGGCTGGTCTTGGAGAGTTTGGACCAGCCTCAGGAGGTTGCTTAAGAACTATTGCTTGCCCTGTAGGTGACTGTGCCTTTTCTCCTCTCCCTCATTCCTTGAAAGTTCCCTTATCGGACTTTTAATTAAGAAACCCAAAAACTTTGGCCTCCTTTCCAGTGGCACAAGAAATGGAAAAAATTTTCACTTGTTTCTCTGAGGAGATGTTTTTGTGGTCTAGAGCCTGTGTAGTAATGTGAATCAACAAGTTTCTGCCTTTTATTGGCATCATTTTTCATGGAGAATGGAAGCAGGAGTAATCCAAGCTGGTTATAAATGAAGGTGTGTCATCCATACTGTGCTAGGTAAAGGCCTGCAGGAACCCCCTGCTTGAACATAATAGAAAGGGAAAATCGCGAGGAATTGTTAAATTTGATCTGCTAATAAAAAGTACCTATTTTTCTCTTCCCAGGTGGTTTTCAAATGCTCCATTATCCCACCCAGGCAAGTCAGGAAGTATTACTGCTCCCATATCTCTGTATGGGCAGCAGATAGGAGCTTAAGCCTTAGGCTTACTTTGTGATTTAAGTTGGTGTCATGGTGTAGATCAAAGGATCATTAATTCAGTATCCAAACAGGCTAAGGAGGAAGACTTGTTATTATCTTCCCCTTCCATCCTGCTGCCTGCAGTGCCAGTGGGAGATTCAGACCTGCCTACTGTAGGATGAAGGTGAGATGGATGGGGTTGTGGCAGTGCAAAAAGTTTGGGACCCTCTACCTCAGAAAAGCAGGGAAAAGAGGGGGTGCTAGAGGCATTTTCCAGTACAGTAGCCTTATGCAGTCTAGCTGCCTGCACAGAAATGACAAGCCATGAGATGACATGCCAAGGTTAGAGGGATGGAGTGCTAGCAATGGCCCTCAGGCTGTTGCTCTGCCATGTGCTGGGTGCACTGGAGGATATCTCTAAAAAAGTGACGTGGCTGACAGTCCAGGTGAAGTGCCTCTGCACTGGTACACTCAATTTGGGCAACAAACAGGAGGAGTTGGAAGCCACTGTGCTGCTAGATAGCCAAAGCCTACGTGCCATGAGTGAAATCTTGAGGGGATGAATCCCGTGCCTGGAGTGTGGCTGTCAATGGCTTCCTCAGAAGAGAGAGCTGAGGAAGGAGAGAGGTTGCCCATGGGGTTGCCCATGACCAGGTTAAAAACTTGATCACTTCAGGGCGCTAACACCAAGAAGGGCTTTGCACTGCACAGAAGGATCTTCCTGAGCTTTCTCATGGAGTTGCTTTCAGGCCTTCTGCACCAGAATGAGCTGTCATTTTGTGTACACAGCCTTGACAGAATTGATAGCAGCATTTACAGGATGCAGCAATAAATACAAACCTATTCTAACAGCTTAATACCAGCAGAAGATGTTCATGCTCCCCACTCTGCAGTTTAGCTCTTCCCTGTTATCCAGTGCCTGCTTTGCAGTTTAATCAAATGCATTCACAAGGTGTATTCTGAAATCATGTGCTCTCTACTTAAAGGGCTTGGTGGCAAAGCATATAATCATATACTGATTTCAGAATAGTCCCTGGCATAATTCATGATTCTCTGCGTCTCTCTTCTTTTTTCTTTCAGCTTTCTGCTTTCCTAAATCCAGCAGCAGACTAGAGCCAGCAAGAAGAGAGGGGGTGGAGAAAAGCCTTTGAAGAGGACTGAACATTTACACCGGTGCTGTCACCTGCTTTGGTGGTGAAAGGTCAGTGTCAAGACTGCTGATCCATGTTGGCTCTCAATTTGGGGAGGGTAATGGCACACAGTGTGAATTTGAGCTCTTTACCTGCAAACTTTAGAATTCCTCTCCTGGGAAGGCTTTGCTTAAATTACTTGTAGCTGCTTTCTGGCAGGCAATAAGCAGCTGGAGGCCCTTTCTGAGGATGTTCAGTGGGTTGGGTAAAGTGTCAGTGGTAATGTTTTCATCTTAGAGAGAGGGAACTCGAGAGAGGTCATGCTTTCAAAGGCCAGAGTTTAGCCTTGGTGAAGAATGTCAGTGAGTTTGCTGAAGATTAAAGTTATTGGCCCACACCTGCACTGCACATACCAAGGGAAGGACGTCTGCTTTGTTTGCTGATGGCTGCCAGGGTTATCTGGCCCAGCTCAGATAGTCTCCAGTGGAACATTTCCCTCCAGGCCAGCAGTGTGCCCAGTGATTGCACTTTTGTTACAGCACAGGTGCAGTGAGATTTCCTGCAGCAAGTTTTGCTTTGTGTGCTTTGGCAAAGATGTTGGAAGTTATCTAAGTTGTGGTGTATGAGTTATCTGTGGAATAGTTGTCACTGATGTGTTGGATACCAATTTTCTTGCTATCACTCAAAAATCAATACTTTTAAATAATGATGCTTTTAATGGCGTGGGAGCTATTCATTTGCTTTGGCATTTTTTCTGCCCCATCTGTCAGATGCTGCTTTAGGGCAGGTTGTGCAGAAAAAGCCTGCAGGCCTGGCTTTCTTGGCTGTGTAATTAAGTGCTGTTACTGTGCAAGTTGAGGCAAATGTACCAAGCAGTGTCTGGGGTGACTAAATGAATGTCTATCCAGCAGGAGTGTGTGTGTACATGTCATATGCTTTCTGAGCTGGGCTGTGTGTTCATGCCTATGTGTGCCTTTGGATCTGCAAAGAAAAATACAGTGGTGTGGCACATGCAGAGCAAGTCCTGCCACAGAAATTTTAGGTTTCACAGTTATCTATGCAGAGCTTGTGTTCCCAGATGCTCAGCACCCAGAACTGGAGCCATACTGCTCAAGTTCTGGTGAGTTCTTGTGGTGTAGTTTGTCCTAAGGGTTCAGTCATGGTAGGATGAGAGCCCAAGAAAATCAGACCATGGAATGGTTTAATGTTTGATGTGATCCCAGCCTTGTCTGGCTGTCATGCACTGTATATTCTTACCCTCCTAGGAGGTTGTGGCTTGCAGTCACACAGGGCAGGATGAGCTCACTCTTTATATCTTTTTTATCTTTTTGAGATGTTTCCATAGGTTCCTCCTTGCTTCACTGTTACTCCACTGCTATTCAGTGTTACTCATTCACTTCATTATTAGCATCTCTCAATCTCTGATGTATTTGAACCGGCAAGCCTCATAAATTATTGCCAAAATTGCTTTATCAGGCATTCCTCTCATTATAAGTATGTATTTTACTAATCATAAAAGAGGTTGTTCCAGTTCACTGGCTGAAATAGTCTTTGCTGGCAAAAGCACTTTTGAGTCTGTGAAATCGTGTTGCTGTCGGGCTTTTGCCAATTTGTTAGTCACCTGGAGCATGCCATGCTTCTCAGCTGGCATTCCTCCATCAGCAGAGTTTCTCAGTGCAGATCCTCATAAAATCACTGTGTTTAGGGAAAGATGAAGGTCTTGCACTGAGGAGGAAGAGAGAGGCAAGGGTCAGACTGAGGGACTTGGCCAAGTCTATGCACAAAGTCTGTGTCAGAGTGGAAAGCTGGATTCAAGCTGTTCAACTCCCAGTTTCTTGAATTAATCTTCAAGCTGTTACCCCTTCATCTACAGGATCTATGACTTGTGTTTTCTCTCAGCTTAATGCATTTCATTTTCCCTAGAGAATTATTTCTCTCTGTCATTTCTGTTGCAGTGTGTGTGGGCATTGTAGGAACCACTTGCTGATTCTCTTGACTTCCATAAAAATTCTTCTTTCCATTGTGTGACTAAATTTCACAGCCTGTATTCCTTGATTGCTTGCTGAAATTTAACTTGCTGATGAAGCTACTGTTTGTTGGACTGGACCAAGTTAACTTCCTTTTGGAAGTACTTTTAACCACTTTTTCAGTTAGCAAAGTATTTCCCATTATGAAGCTCATGTTTAATTAATATGTTTTTATGGATTTGTAAATATACCCCTGTGGCAGAGCTTGCCATTTCCTGTTAATCAGAGAGCTCATTTGTAATTATTGATAATGATTCAAAACAGGTTTTTGCCTCAGTGTTTAAAATAGAACAGAATTATGTGTGTTAATTACTGTTGCTGCTTCTTGTCCGGTTTCAAGAGTGATTCATATTGGTTCTGAAGATTTGTTATAAGGATGACTGAAGGCAAGAGACCCTGGTTATGTCAGTGAATTCAGGGTGAGGCCCCCATGTTCATCCTGGTGCTGTGACACTGATCAGAACCTCTGTGGTTTTTGGGACCATGAGGCTCAGGGCCTGAAGTGACCCTAAGCCTGGGAAGCAGATTGTAGTTCCCTCTCCCGCTGCCAGGGCTCCTTGGGAAAAATATTTCACTGTAGTCTCCTGTCCTCACTTTCCCTGAAGACCAGGATAGCTCTCTGAAGCCTGACCCTGTCTTTGCAGGTGATGGGAGGCAGCAGATCACCCTGTGTGAGGCAAGGAGCACAAACACATTTCCAAAAAGAGGGCCTAGAGAGCTGCCTTTCCCTGAATAGTTGGCTGGGTGAGTCATTAAGCATGCAAAGGCAGCCAGTGCCATCAGCTCTGCTCCTGGCTAGGAAGGATAGATCAAACAGGAGACAGCCCTGATTGCTTTCTGATTCATGGTCTGCCATCCCTGGTGATTCACCCTCCTTTATAAACCTGCAGCTGTTCCCTGCCAGCTTTCTGGAAACAGTCATATCCTCTGCTGCCAGCAGCGAAGCCAGGCTGCCTGAAAGGGCTATACCCAGTGCTGGGTGGAGCAGGACCTGCAGTCTTGAGGGGGATTTCAGACTATCTGTCCTCTGATGCAAGCGCAGTCTCAGCTGAGTGTCTGCCAGTCCTCACCCTGGACAAGATGGAGCTGTGACTGGGGTTTCTGAGCTCTTGGATCAGAAGGAGGGACAAGTTAGTATCCCTTGCTAGGGCTCAGCACCTGCTCTATGGCGATATGTAGGGGAAGGAAGGAAGGTTCCTAAAATCCTCAGGAGCAAGAGGGAAACTGTGCCAAGGAGCCTAAGGACAGAAAGCATGGTTATCATCCCCCGGTCAGCCTCTGAACCTGCAGGGCATGTTCCTCTACCTACAGGCCTGATATTGGAAGAGGTAGGCAGGAGACCTGCTACTGGAAGGCATCTCTCAGATCTGGGCTGAGGTATCTGTTCTGAGTTGTGCAGGCCTGTGTGGCTGCCTTGCTGCTGCCATTCTTGTTCCGTGGCTTAATGAAGCCTCTGGGAACTATAAATCTATCACCTTTCATGAATGTTGAGTTCTTGGGGTGTCTTCTCATGGGGAATTTGCAAGCCTGGTCAGTGCATACAGTACCAGCAGCATCCATTCTTTCCTAAAGCCCGGGGCCGTTTTGTGCTGCAACATGGTAATTAATCTGAGCATTGCTGGAGGTTCTGATCTCTTCTGGAGATAACGCTGAAGAATTGTTCTCCTTGATCTGTGCCACCATCTCAGAGCTGCTCCCTTTGCCAGTGAAGCAGCATTCTGCTGCCAACTGCTGTTGCCAGATGTTATTCTGCAGAGAAATGTTTTCTTGTGAAATGGTGACTGGGATGGGCCTGGGTGCGACTGTTGGCATGTTCACACTCTTGCTTTCCTTGTTAGCTTCATTTGTTAGTTTCTAAAGTGTGGGCCTGGTTGGGGCTTTTGAGTGGGCTGGCACGAAGCACAAGGAAATAGTTTCCTGCAAATAAAATACAATTGTGCTGCAGAACAGGCAACTACTGTTCCCAGCCTTGGTTCATCTGGCTCTAAAGCCAGACATTAGAAGTGTGGTGGCAAAGATAGTGCAGATAATCACCTGATGTGCAGCCTGGCTGTGTGTACCTGTTTCTCACTTTCTTTGTCAGGTGTTTTGCCAAGGTAGATGAGCCTGTACTGCATGGCTGGGTGCAGCTGCAGTGGGTCCCTGGAGGGAGCTTGTATCACTTGTGTGAAGAAGTTTTGTAGTTTAACTAAGCATGAACGCCATGCCTCTGGAAAAATGTAGAGGCTGTTTGCCTGCTTGCTTCCAGGGAAATTGTTGGTTTAGCAAAACATTGCAGTCTGATGTTGGTGAACAATACTTGCATCATTCCTTGCTGGCTGGAGTGGGAGGAAAGGGATGATTTTTTAATTGAATGCAAGTGGTGAGGATTTAGTTGCACTTCTGCATCCTGCCTCACACAGGTGATGCTGGCAGCAATACTCTGGGCAGTGCTTTTGTCCTGTCTGCCTGATCAGGCAGTGGTGAGGATGCTTCTTTGAGAGGTTCAGACTTTGAGGTCTGAGCAACAGAGAGTGAAGTGACATGGAGCTGTGCTTGCTGCAGACCCACTTCTGAGAAATGTGCTCCGGGGTGCAGCAGATCTGTAACACTGCTTTGGGACTGACTCACAACAAAACCCCATTCCTTACGTATCTGCAGGGGCATTTTATGCTGTCAGATCATCTGAAGCCAAGGGTTGTGTTTTTTCCTCTTAGTAGCTGGGACAGTCTCTTAGTGCCACGGGGGACAGCTAGCTGGTGAGAAGGGCCATGGAAAGTAAGCAGTGAAGAAGAGAATTAATTACTCCAACAGACTGCTGGGGTTCAAAAAGGATAAGACATCTGAACTTATAACAAGTGTGTTCCCAGTTACAGTTGTAAAGATCAAAAATAGCCCAAACTTAGAGAAGGATCTATTTAAGGCAGTGTAACCAATGCCAGTGAGAAAATAATATTCTTTGAAGACAGATTATTCCATAAATACCAGAGACCAGGGTTTCTGTTGCCGCCTTCAGAACAGCAGCTACAGGCTGTAGTCAGGAGTCAGACTGGGATTTTCTGGAGAACAGGCAAGATCTTGTGTGTAGGTCACCCACATGGATACAAGAGCTCTTTATCTGAGCAAACACTGTCCTGTGTTCCTGAGGTAAGCTGAATGGCTGCTTCACTGTCTTAATTCAGCAAAAGATTCCAAGTGTTAGATCTTGCAGGAGGAGAGCAGTAATGCTGGCCTTCTGGGAGAAGTGGTGTGATGACTGACTCACTCAAGCTTTTCTGGCTATGTTTTTTGGGTTTTTTTTAGGAGCTTGGTGAACCAGAAAGATGCGTGAGTATACAGAAAAGAAGGAAACATGTGGGACCATCTGTCTGAAGTACCTTCTCTTCATCTTCAACTTCTTTTTCTGGGTAAGAAAACTCCCTCTGTGTCAGACGCAATGAGATGGCACTGCAGTTTTGGTGTCAGGAGTGCAGGAATCTTGGGCGTGATGAAGTCTTTTGGAAGAAGTGCTGACATCAGTAGAACACAGCCTTTGTCCTGTTGGGTGAAATGTCACCCCTGGGGCTTGGCTGCCCAGGCTGCAGAAGTAATGGTTTTACACTGTAGCATGTGGCTCTTTCTAGTTCATGTTACCAAATACAGAAAATTACAGGAAGCCTGAAAATAAGCTTTGATTTTTTACGTGGTTTACTTTTCCCAGAAGTCTGAGGGCTCCACTGCCTTGCCATTCCTCCTCTCAAAATGGCAGAGGGAGTGCTGGCAGATGACACATACCTTCTTGCAGCTGATCCACTTTAGAGCTTCTTAGAGTCATACTTTCCCCCAGGAAAGTTACTGATGCCAAAGGATCGTGTTTTACTTTGGTACATGGGACAGAGCAATGGAGTGTCCAGGTCAGACCTTTAAGGAAAACTGTCTGAGTTTACCAGAAGCTGCCTAAAACCCTCTGGAAGCTGAAGGCTTACAAGGAGAGGGGGACTGCTAGGAATGTGGTTGGGTTCTCTGTGTTCACTTGCTACAAGGGTTAGAGTTTAGCCAGCCAGTCATACAGATTTGACATGTTTTTATTTGCCCAAAACCCAGTGTGGCTACATTTGGGAAGACTGGTGTGAGTATGACCTGCTGTACACAAGTAGATGGTTTAGATAGCTTCCATCTCAGGCTGCCTGGGGTGCTGAACTGGGTGCCTGGAAGCTCATGACCTGCTCTAGTCCCAGTGAGTCCATCCTTCAATGTAGATCATCTTTAGCTAGCTGATGGAGCTGTGGTACATCCTGCTGTCCCTGTCCAGTTGCTCTGGGAGGTGAGGAAGTTCTTGCCTCAGCCAGCCTTCATTTGTTTGCTTCTCTCTCTCTCCAGCTGGCTGGTGGGGCCGTGATGGCAGTGGGCATCTGGACCCTGGCTGAGAAGAGTGACTACATCAGCCTGCTCTCCTCCAGCACATACTCTGCAACTGCTTACATCCTGGTGGTGGCTGGGGTGGTGGTCATGGTCACTGGCATCCTTGGGTGCTGTGCCACCTTCAAAGAGCGCCGGAATTTGCTGAGAGTGGTGAGTTTTGTTTATTTTATTTGAGGGAAGCATCTTGGTTGTGTTATGCTCCAGCCTTATTTGTTTGGCCTAGAGCAAATATCACTCAGGTCTCCAGCTCCTGACAGCAGTGTTGTCCATGTCCCAGGGGACAGGTTTTACTGCAGAACATTTTCTTCCATCCACACAAAGAATGTGCTGCATGATTTGAGTAAAAAGTGTAATTGTAATACCTATGCTTTGTGTGAGAACATTTATTTGAAACAATTCAAAACAAATTCTTATTGCTTTTGTCTCTTGCTTCTTCCTTGCCCATTCTATATTCTGTTTTGGAAAATGGGAAGAGGGAGGAAAATAGGAGAGACCTGTAACAAAACTAGCTTTTAATGACATCAAGTTCAAACCAGATTAGTGCACTTTTTTACTTGGTTGTTAAAGATCAGAACATTTCCAATGTTTTCTTCAGTTGCAAAAAACATTACTTTAGTCTGTTTTGATAATCTGGTGCTTCTTTTACAGCTTTCTCTGTGTTATTTCCTGAGCTTCCTGCTCACCCACCTACACTGAAGCTTTTTACCAGCCCTGAGGTTTCTATTTTGCTTGCTCTCTCTCAAATCTCCCTTTCAGTCTGGAGTGTGGCAGCAGTCTGTTTTAGTGTCTGGGCTGCAGTGGTGAGTGCAGTGACTGAAATAACAATCAGTGGCTCTTGGCTTTCACAGGTACAGAAAAAGATACTTCAGCCACCAGCTCCTCCCTTTGCAAATCCTCATTCACCTGACCAACCCCATTTCTACTCTTTAGTTTGGATAGAGGAGCAGAAATAAGAGTTGTGAGCAAGCCTGATGCTTCACTTTTGTGCAGACCTTATAATCCCTGTGAGAGACAGAGTAAGGCCAGGGAGGGAGAATAAATATAGAGGGAGACAGTGAATGCATTGCTGATGCTTGTTCAGTGGGCTCCTGGTCTGTAGCAGTTGGTTTTGGCCTTGCTTCACTGACTCTTCATGCCAAAGAGATCTCCCTTTGTCTTTTTCCCCCAGCCAGAAGCTACGTATGAAAATCCAGTGGGGTTTTCTTTGTTATTCTGCCATAGAAAACTAATAATTGTCTCTTGGGAATGAAAGGTCACTCTGTCTCCTTACACCACGCGTCCTTTCGGAGTGGCTGGTTGTGACAGACCTATTGTCTCTTCTTGCTTGTGCTCTGCTTTGGTTGCCCTGAGTAATCTGAGACAGGGCTGTGCTTGCCAGGGCTGGGTGAGCCTGGCTGGGGGCCTCTGCCAGCTCTGAGCTCAGACAGTAATCCTGACAGCTTCACAGTCACCCCAGGGGCTGTGCCAGCCGGTCCCACTTTCCCTCTGTACAAGAGACTCATGTCAATATGGGAGGGAGCAGGATAAGCAGCACAGAGCTCTACTCTTCCCAGTGCTGCCTTGGTGCTTTCAAAAATCAGTACTGACAGCTTTGGATGCTGCTCGTAAAATGCATATCAGGTTTTTAGTTTGTTTTTCTCTTGAAAAGTTGGGAAGCTGTGAAGTTTTTTGCTGCCTTGTATGTAACTGAGTTTTATGAGCCCACTTCAAGGCTTTTCATAGTATTTCATTGCTCATCACTCACAGCTGTGCTACTTTTTTGTTATTTCTTACTGGCCTTGCTTAACCTTGTGCTGTGCCGAGCCTTGGGCAGCAGAGGTGGAGTTTCTCTGGCTCCGTGAGCAGGCAAGGCAGTGGATCTGCAGCCTGGCTGGCTGTGATGCTGCAATCCAGCTCTTTACAGGGACACAGACCACTACTGTATCATACTTCAGTCAAAATGCAGCAGGAGTCCCAGGGAAAGACCTGTCAAATAGGAGACTTTGCTTATAAAGAGAGAAAATTACTTTCTTCTGGCCTGGCGCCTCACATTGCCTTTTCTAGTCAGCTGCCTTGGGCAGGGAGAAGGGAAAACACATGGATTAGGATTTCTGTTCCTGCTGCATTTCAGCCTGGAACCCTCCCACTCAAGTTGGGTTGCTGATTTAGGAGTATCGTTGCTATCTATCTCTTTTTCTCAGGTAGTAGAAAGATGTCTCCAGATAATTATATGGGTTGTAGGTGGGTTGAACCATTTTTTTTCTGTGTTATTTGAGAAAACATGCTTTACACTTGGTATCTCACTCAAAACTGGATGGAAGCAGTTTGAACTCTGTAGATCTTGAGGAGACACCCAATAGCCCTGACTCTGTCTTGGAGCCAGAGCCAGGGTAAATTTTGCTTGTAGCCCACCCAGGTCTAGGCATGTGTTTGCTAGAGAGCTTCTGGTGATCACACATTTCTGACTTGGGAAACAAGTTGGGCATGTCCCTACAGTTCCATGCCAGGGCTGGCCTACTCCTACCATGGCAGACCTCTAAGAAAGCCCTGCAGCTACAGCTGAAGAGCAGGGAGAGCAGCCCTGTGCTCTGTGTGTTTCCAGAGTGAAAGCTGCTACTCCCCTATATCAGCATGATACTTAGAAGTGGCCCTGAGGGAATGCTGAGGGTAAGATAATGGTGGAGTGTATCAGCAGAGACAGGCTGGGTTCATGGGTGGTAGATGCACTACCTCCCTCACAAGGTTTTCCTTGTGATTCAGATTTGTTAAGGTCTGCTGGATATGTGTTTGTTTCTATCCACTGTAAGCCAGCTCAGTGAGCAGAGAGCTTGTGGTGACATAACTTTAGCTCTACCTGAATGCATCTGACATTACACAGAGCAAGGAAAAATAAATAAGCTTTCCAGTCCATTGGTTGTTCTCAGCATCCTGCCGTCCTCCTGCCCCTCCTTGGCAGAGAAATGATGTCAGGTCAGTTAAGGCATAACAAGGTCTCAACAGAAGAGAGCCAGCCGTTCTGTCAAGGCCTGCCAGCCCTTTCTTGCCCCTTTTCAACCTCCTGGGAATGTTGGGAGCAGCCTTTAGCTATCCTGGAGTGGGTGAGTCATTGCCCTGGGATGAATGGGTACCTTGTACAGGCTGTGGAGATGGTCAGGATCGCCGCGGGGGAGAGCCTGGGGCAGGGGAGTGAAAGGCCGAGATTGTGTGCTCAGATTAATGCCTGGTCTGCAGATAAAACCCAGCTGTCCTTCCTTTGCAGCTGCTGAAGCCCAGCAGGGGTGAAAGAGGAAGCCTGAGTGTTTGTGTCATTTTACTCCTCCAGAAGGGGCTGGGAAATACCTAGTGAAAGGAGTGCACAGTGGGTGTGTAACCCTTGTGCAGCAGAAGGCATCCTTGCTGTGTCCAGACCTTCACTATCCTTTTTTGTGCAGGTTTGATGTCCAGTTACATTTGTAGGGAGTCATTTGCTTTGTCTCTTGGTAATAAACCTTTCTTAAGGTTGAGGGTAAAACGGAAAATGGGAGATATTTCGTTTGTTCTGTTCTGGGGAAGCCAACTCTTACAGGAACTTAGCTTGAGGGCCTTGTTATGGCTGGAACTGGAGTCTCTTCAGCTTTATCTACAGAAAGATTAATTTAATAGCAGTCACAGAATAGCCTGGATCTGTAAAGAAACGTTCATTGCTGGCCATGAGCAAGGCAGGGACTGTATGTCAGGAGTGACGTTCTCCCTGAAAAGCTGTCTTGGACCCTAAGCAGGCAGTGGATGTATCACCCTGGCTCTTCAGCCTGCCTAGTCCTTTTAAGCTACTGCACATATTCCTCATGGTTTTGGCTTTCTCACTTGTTTGTAAATAGAACAGGGCTCCCAAGCAATTTTCTGTACTGCCCATTAGCTTCTTCTTGTGGTAAGCAGGGCTTGCCCTCTTCACTTCATTGCCACTAAGTGCTACTTCATTGCCTTTTAAGAAATAGTCGTGTTCTCCTATTAGTCTTCTAACAGTTCTTCTCACTTTGGTTTTGAGATGCTAAGCTTTTCCATTTAGATCCCGGTTCAGGAGCACATATAGTCCCAGTGCTGAGTGTGAATCTGTGCTGAAGTCCATCCACTTCAACACTGCCCCTCAGCCTGTGGCTGAGCCCTGCAAAAGTCCCTGGGAGCACAAATGATGCTTTATGCTTAGCTGCTCTGCTGTGTATTTGGTGAAATGGGCCCTCTGTGGTTTTATTGAATCATCTTACATTGATCCTTAGTGAAATGCCTTAGTGAACTTGGTGAAATGCCCTAAATAATGTCAAAACAAGCAAAAGTTTAATTTTTTCTTTTGTATTGATGTCGGAATCAGATATTGTCTATGATACTGAGTGTAGTCATTAGGTTATCTAGCAACCACTTTCTTTTGTACAGTGATCTTATCTTGGTTGCCTGCACTTTTCCATTCTGTATATCCCTCTGGCTCCATGAGTTAAACTCACACTTGCTGCTGCTTGTCTTCAGTTATTCTGTGGTTTAGTGTTTTTTTATTAATCTGTGGGATTGTTCTTTTCCTACCCTATTGAAGTCTTGATCCCAGCCCCTGCTTTTGAACACTGCTGCAGAAAAGCATTGGTGAAGACAAAGTCAGGCATTTTACCAGGTAAAGAAAAGCTGCCTCCTGGCATCTCCTTATGTTCTGTTCTAATGTCTTTTTCCCATTATTTTACAGTACTTCATATTGTTGCTATGCATCTTTCTTCTGGAGATCATTGCAGGAATCCTGGCGTATATCTACTACCAGCAGGTGAGTGGACATTAGTCCTAGGATGCTCAAACAAGGGAGAGGGAACAGCTCATTATCATCCCATTTCTCCAGCCAAAATTTGGCCTGGATGCTTGGGACATAAGTCTGTTTGTGGTTCACCTACTCATTCTCCTCCATATACAAAAGACCTTGGATTATTTACTGGTTTTGACAAAATGATGGTCATTACTCCAAGGAACTGCTCAGCCCTGCTGCTCATCTCACCACCTTCCTGTGGTGTACTTTGTGAAAGAAAGAAGTTTTTGAAGTTGTGTAGATCTAGAAACTCTCCTACAGCCATCAAGGCAGAGTGCAAGCAACTGAAATCACGTTAGTGCCACTTTAGTGTGTTCAGGACACAGGAACAGTTCCTGCTGCATCCAGCAGAGGAAATGAATCGACCAGCTGAGAGGTCCTTTCAGGTCAAGAACTTTCTGAGAGCTTTACTTCAGCAGCACAGCTGAGGGGCTGGAGAAACAGGACAGGCTCCCAACAGCTGCAGGTCTGGTTTGGCACTTCTTGCAGTTGCCGAGAGCAGAGCTTAATTCATCACTTTGCTTTCAAAGGGAGTTGAACCGCCAAGGCACAAACAGCCTGCAAAGTTGCTCTCATGTCTGGAAATTGATTGGAAGTGGCAAATTAGGATTGTTATCAAATGGCTGTCTGAAAAGCAGCTGAGCATCCCGTCTTGTTGACTTCACTGCCAGGACTCCTTGCCATTCCATTTTCTCTTGGACCTTCTGTGCTTTGCCTTGGATGGGCACTGGTGGTTTGCAAGGAGCCAAAGAACTGTACTGGCTCCTGCCAGGAACGATCTGGGGTATGAATGTGCATATTTAACAGGAAAAGATCAATCCTGGCAGGCAGGGCAGGAAGCCAGGAGCTGTCCATCCATCTGTGCAAAGGCATGAGGTTCATATGTGACAATGGATAAAGAGGAGCTGATCCCTGGGTTGAAATAAGGGACAGCATATTCAGAACTGTACCCTTGAGTACTTTAGATCACTTGAGTGCATCTCTGATCAACAGCTGCACATCCCTTTGCCCTCTGGCTGATAAATCCTGCTGCTCTTGTGGTTGCAGGCTGCTTGCTCTGTTTGTCACTGTTTTGATTTCAGCCCTTGCTTTGGTGTCTAAGGCTTGCATGTTTGTGTCTAAACTGGTTCTTTGTCTCTGTTCCATGCTGCAGTTCTTCCCCGTGAGCCCGCAGGTAACTGCTTTTCTCCCAAGTAATAATTCTGCTAATGGACTCTCCTCTTTATCTGCCTCTGCCTTCCAGTTGCTGAACCTTTTTATTTCTTTCTATTATGCTAAGTCCTTTGCATTTCCATAGAGCTTCCCAGCACAAGATCTCAAAGCATTTTGCAAATATTAATGAATAACGTGTCATATCATCTCTGTGAGGTAGGTGTTGTCCCCATCTGACACAGGGGATTGGAGAAAGCAGTGTTTCAAAGGGAGAATAAACTCCATACTGTATTTTGCACAGTTTAGCATAACCAGATGTTTGACTTCTCATTTACTACTTACTATGTAGAATAAAAGGTATATAAAGAGGTTGCTCAGCTGTTTATTCCATTGACCCCATCTAAAATGCATGTTGGCCTTGTTTATTGGTATAGGAAACTTGGAATTTCAAAGATGTTGGACTAAAGCAGTGTTGCTGCATGAACCAGTATGAAAAAAAAAAAAAAAAGAGATGCAACCAGGATAACAAAAAAAGGCTGTGACTCTTTGGCACTTCTTGGCTGTCACCAAAGGGTGAGAAGAATTCAGCTAGATTAAAAGAGTCTCCTTAGGAATAAGTGTTTGAATCCAATCACTTGAACATGCCAGTGGTTTTTGATGATGCTTTCAGAAATTCTGCTCTTGCAAAATCAGACTTTGTCTCTCTATTATCAAGAAAGGCCTTGCAGTGATTTTTGCAATCACACACTTAATGTCCTCCTGTGGCATCCTTTTTCAGGATGATCCAACAGCTGTTTGGTCCATGTGGCCTCAGTCTGTCATGCCAAGGACTCTGATTTCTTCCTGCTCCTGGACAGAGTGATTTGTATTTTTTTACAAAAATAGAGGTTTTAGTATTTTTTTACAGGCTTTAGAGGGAGACTGCACATGGTTTCACAGGCGTATTCATGTTTAAGCAGGCACACTTTTGTATTCTCTTTCATTGCAGGTATGTCTTGGCAATCTTGCATTTTCAAGGTGAGAAGCCATGTGGGGATGTGTAACACAGGTTGAAATTTGATCCCAAAGCACCTCCCTGCAGTTATTAAAACAGAGGCCTGATCTGTAATAATTTGGAAATAAGCCTGTCCAGCCTTGGAGGACGATCTTGAAGGAGGCTGTAGCTTCCACTAGGTTCTCCATCTTCCTCTTGGAGTAAAGGCAATGGAATGAATGCAGGGCTTTGGGTCGTTCTGAGGAGTGAGTTTGCCTTGTGATTTTATCCCATTTGTCTGTTCCTTTCAGCTGAGCCTAGAGCTGAAGCAAAATTTGAAGAACACCATGACCCAGAAGTACCGGAGGGAGGGGGAAGAGAGTGTTACCAATGCAGTGGACAAACTACAGCAGGAGGTGGGTGTCTCTGGAGGCAAAGAGAATTAATGCAACTTCAGGGCTTAAAACCAAGCCCACAAAAGGCATCTCTTGACATCCAGCCTACAGATATTTCTTCTGTATGCTGAGTGTATGTTCTGATTCAGGACAAAGTTGGGTGAGGTGCAGGGCCTGAGCCATGCAACTGGCAGAATTGCATGGTGTGATCACTGAATTGCATGACCAGTAGCACTGGGGAAATGATATCTGAACTGCTCCCAGTGAACTGGAGCTGCCAAGTCACTCTGACAGCTGCTTCTACTTTCCCAGTTCAAAGCTTTGGAGAAATTGCTGACATTTTTCATTAAGCTTCTCAGTACTCTAGAGAGCAAGATGTAATGAAAGAAGAGCTCTCCTGCCACTGTTGCTTGCTTTGCCTGGCCCAGGGGTGGTTCAGGTTAGGGCTGCCACAGTTCTGACAGGTTTTCCCACAGAAAATGCCCTTGTGCACAGGCACTTTCTAAGCACAGGAACTGCCCTTTGCATAGTGCCATAGCAGGTGCATTTGTGATGGTAACTGGTAATTAAACTTATCCTGTTCCCATCATTAACATGCAGTTAGGAGCTGAGGCAGCTGCAGGTGCACTCTGCTTACAGTTTGTCCCAGCAGTAAACAAAAGTCACAGCTGCTGAAGGATGGATGAACTTGATATTTAAATGGCCATTTGGGGAGCTCCTAACACAAAAATCACTAATAATTATAAAACAAACAAACCCACGAGATAGCTGAAGTGTCTGCAGAGGAGGGTAAAGCCCAGGGTTTGGTGTGGGAGGCTGGAGGGAGAAGAAGGTTGCAGTGCTTGCAGGCTCAGCCTTTGCTCTCTGTGTGTGCAGTTCAAGTGCTGTGGGAGCAACAACTACACGGACTGGGCCGACAGCCTGTGGATCAAATCTTCAGATGCCAGTGGGAGGAAAGTCCCAGACAGCTGCTGTAAGACGATCACTGACCTGTGTGGCAGAAGAGACCATCCTTCCAACATCTACAAGGAGGTAAAGAGCAAAAGGGCTTCAGAGCCACCTGTCACAAAGTGTGTAGAGGAGAGGTGGGCACAGAGTGACCATGTTGGGTTATTACTGCAAATTGTCAACAGGCTGCAAAGTCAGTAACGTTCCTTGGAATGTAGAATTCACTTCTTTAGCTGAGTGTTCAGCTCTGTAGACTGTTGTTTAATATGTAGATATAGAGGAAAATAATTGTATTTGTTACCACTGGTCACATTAATTATGGGGAGAAGCAGGAGGGGTTGTTGGTTCTGGCAAGAGATTTAGATGCAAGTCCTACATTTGACACGGCTTCCTGTGGTTGGAATTACTCTGTGAGGTGCAAACGGAGATACTTCTGGTCCTTGATTGGCAGTTGTAAGGCAGAGGCAGACAGAGCTGGCTTTCCAGGTTCACACCAAAACTCACTGCTGTAATAAATAGCAGGGGGAAGAATTTACCTTTAAAAGGTTTCAGTTATGTTAGGGTTGTTGGTACTGGATGCACTTAGCAGCATTTCCTTGGCCTTTTGGCCTCACAGGAATAAACATCCCCTCCAGGCAGGAGCTAAGCAGTGAGTGAGGGAATCTTTCTCCACATACCTGAGAGAGGAATGACACTCTGTGTGTGCTGTGGTCGGTTCTTCTGCATTTCTCCTGCACTGCCAGCAGTCACTTTGGGTTTTTTCAGAGGTTCCTGAGCCAGCTGGTCCTGAGCAATACCAGGCACGAGGCAGTTCACATCATCTGCTTAGCTTTTCCAGAGATACCACTTTCTGGAGTGCTGCTTTCAAGGGTTGCAAACATTGGATTAAAGTGAACAAGAGGTTAAAATGAAGCTGATTTTCCATGTCCCTCCTTTCACCCTGCAGAGTGGTTGCATTACCAAGCTGGAAAACTTCATTCAAGAGCATCTGAAAATTATTGGGGCAGTGGGCATCAGCATTGCTTGTGTTCAGGTAAAAAGGGCTGAGGGGAGTTTTGGGGTGCTGGGCAGAAGCTGAAGGAACTCCCAAGCTTAGGGATGGAAAAAATATGTTTTGTTGCCCTTCCATGCCTGGCAAGGAGAAGTTGCCAGATACTTTGAGGACCCGAGGATTCACCAGGTCCAAAGCAAAAGGGTTTGTGCCAGTCTGGTGAATTGCCTGCAGGTGACGGTCCGTATCCATCTGGAGTTGTGCTCCAGGGCCGTGGGAGGCCGTGGCTCGGCAGCCCGAGGAAGCCCTCCTGTGGCTGTGTCCCGTAACTGCCCGCCCGCACAGGGACCTTCCCACCCGGGGTTAGCTCGAGTTATCCAGAGCTTTTTCCTTCAGCTGTGTCATGTTGAAGAACAGCCCTGTGGGTCTGTGATGATTCGCGAGAGGGTGATGAATAAAGGTGTAGAATGTGAATGTCTTGCACTGTCATTTTAAGAAGGGAGGGCACAGGATATTGTTTTCTCATGATGCAGATGTGTCTGGGAGTTCCTCATCATCCCCTGTGTTCTGGCAAGCAGCCAAATTATGCCCCAGGAAGCTACTGGTGGTTAATTACAAGGATTAGCACAGATTGTTTTTTCCTGCTGCCTGTTGCAAGCTGGAGTGTGTTATCCCCATGTAGGAGCTGGCTGACACTCCAGAGTGGCTCTGAACCGTTAGTCTGTGAGTTGCTGACTCCACTGCATCCCTTCTGCGGTTTTCATGTATTTCTTTCTTCCCTTTACCCTGTAGATTTTTGGGATGATTTTCACCTGCTGCTTGTACAAGAGTTTAAAGTCAGAACCATATTAATAGCTGTGAGAGCTCTGTCGCTCCCCCTCTGCCACTTCCCTCAGCACCTGCCAACCTGACCACCCACTCTGCACCACCACCACCACCAAAGTGTCTGCAACTTGAGGACTTGGCTCTGTAATTGAATGCCTTTAGAACCATGCACTGCCTTACCTGCCCCTTGGGGAAAGTCACCCTCTTTGCCGTGTACAAGGCAGCTGGGAGTTCAGCAGGTCCTCTTCAGTGTCAAGAAACAAAAGAGCTGTGGATCTTCTGCTGGAAGCTTTAGCACGACAGTCCCTTGATATAACTACAAAGCAAGATTTATCCAAGGCCATTTCCCTTGAGGCTTTTCCAGAGCCAACATGAAGCTGTCAGGACGCTGTACAAGAGTCGTGGTTTGCTCTCTTGAGAAATGGCTGAGCAGTACCAGGCATTGACTGTGAGGACAGATGATGGTTCTGCACTGAGCTGGAGCCAGAGATGAGTTTCTCATACATGGAAGATTTCTCTCCCTCCCTCCTCCCAAGTGTGCACTGATGTCCTAACACAGCTGTTCACCAGAGAGGATGCCTGCCTGGTTACTGGGAGCAGGAGCTACTTGCCCAGCCCACTGGGAGCACAACTTGCTGCAGCTGAAATCTAGTTGTGACACTCATGTTGCCATGATGTTGTGGGTGCCTTAGGATTTGCCTCAGCAATTCTTCCTCCACTTCCTTGGAGCCTCCTCCAACACAGTGCCATTAGGAGCCACGAGAGGCCTTTTGCTTCCTTGAAGTTCTGGAGCAAAGATGATGGAGTGCCTTTTTTGGGTCTAGTCTGTCCTATTGACTGGTTTCCAGCATGAGTGAGGACTTATTTCCACCTCCCTACCCCCTGATGAGGTTTGGTAAAGAGCTGGTCTTTTTGGTGGGCCTGCCATATCTCACTACCCTTTGGCCTGCTCAGTTAGTGGAAATACCTTTTTCATCTGTTACGTGTTGAGAGGTTCCTTTGGTTTGATTTTTCTAACTAAAACCTCCAGATTTGCCTACCTTGGCAGGAAATGGATATAGGCCAATGTTGTTCAGCCTCCAAAGAGCTTGTTAATCACCTGAGGGTTTTCTGGCTTTGGAAGCTCATTTTACTGGTTACTGCCAAGAAAGTCAGGAGAATCAGTTTCAACCAGTTGCCCCAGTGTACTGGGCAAATGGGTAGTGCTGGGTTAGCTGTTTGCTGCTGAGAAATAGGTTTTAATTAAATATTGTCTCTGCTTTGGGGTCCTGGATACACACAGGACACAAACATTGCCATGAACTTGGTGCCAGCAGGATCATAGTCTGAATTCACAGGATCTTGTGTTCCTCTTGTCTTGTTCCCTCCTTCCTGGTATGCCTGTTACACTCATGAAACAGCAGAAAGGGGAGTTTGGTGTTTCTGAGCAGTGAAAATATGCTCAGACCTTCATAAATAAATTTTTCCCTCTTCTGGCCTTTTAGCAGTGCTGGCTGAGCCCTGTCCCTGGCAGCAGACAGCCAACATAAGCAGAACCATCCACACCAGTAAAGGGTCCTGCAGCATTGTGGGGGTTTTGGTTCACAGAGTAGAAATCGTGGACTGGAGCTAAAGGGTGACATGTTAAAATTCAGAGCAGGTCAATCTGAAACTCCTCCATTATCAGTCCTATGAAATAATCCTCAACTAATGCAGAAAGAGAGGTGGAGGAACTGAGGTGTATCCTTGGTTCCACAACAGTAAGAAAGAGAGGAAAGAAATCTAAATTATTCTGTAATGATCTAAAGGAGAAATCTCTAAATTATTTCTTGTTTTATAGTAAAGTTCCTTAACAAGTATTGACTACTAACTAAGAGGAAAATATTGAGCATGTTGCTTGAAGCAATATTTCTGATTTCTTAAGCATATCTTCGTAGCTGCCTTTGCCCATTCCCTTCAAACACATTGTTCAGGGTTGGGAGAGGCCAGGAAGAATGAGACATGAACAGTAAGTTGGCTTGTGTCCACTGAGTTGTTTTATACTTTTTCTCTGTGTAACAATATTCATCGCTTTTGTTTTTTTTTAACCCAGTTTAAGTTGCTGGCCAATAGAAAAATAAAGCTTAAGACTCTGTACTGACTGTGTGTGGCACAACTGAAGGGCTACCATGAGCCAGGTGAGTTCTCTGCCTTGCTCAGATCCTGCTGCTGAGGAGCCAACTCCTGGAGAAGAAGATGAATGGAGGGAGCAGCAGGGAAGGAGGCTGGGGGAGAGTCAGCCCCCCATCCCTGCCCCTGCCAGCCTGGTTATGATGAGCTGACGTGGGGTGCTGCAGGCTGCTCCCCCCTGAGAGCTGAGGGTGCAGAACCTCAGGGTTGCCTGAGGTCACAGGGGTTACTTGAGGTCACTGGTAGGGGTTACTTGAGGGCGTTTGAGGCTCTGATAATTGATGAAGGAGTCAAATGAGAACACAGGGGTTAATTATTATGAACTCGGGGCTAATGAGAAGGGATAGTTTGGTGTAATGGGTCAAAACCTGCCCATGCAGTCCAGGGGAGCCCAAGGCCTCAGGGTCACGCCATGGCCTGTGGTGTCACCCATCATGTGCCCTCTGTCCTGTCAGGGTAGTGACAGGGGTGGTTATTAGTTTTGTTAATGTTTATTATTAATTAGTAGTATTAGTTTATTTTATTAGTGTTTATTATCATCTCCTGTAAGCATTAGCATTTTTAGCATTGGTATTAGCTAATAATACAAAAAATTCTACTGTTGGGATCCATTAAATTCTATTTACAGTATTGTGTTTTAGGATCCAGTAGTATAATCACCTATTGCAACCTGAAACTATGATTATTTATTAGAATGAATAGCAGATTTATTAGTATTGGTAGTTATTAGCGTATTATTAGCTGCCACAGCGGTATAAATGTGTCCTGTTGGGACCTCCATGGGATTTTGACCTGACCGGGGGCAGGTCAAAAAGCGGGAGCAGAGCGATGCGGTCTTCCCTGCTCACCCCTGGGGCTGTAGGGGTGGGGATGTCCCCGGCCGCAGTGCGGGGCGCGGCCGCGCGGTGGCGATGGGGACACGGCGGTGGCCGCGGGGACACGGCGCTGTCCCGGCCCCGGGAAATCCCTCCCGCACGGGAAGGGAACAGCACCGCGCTTCCAGCCCCAGCAGCGGGC
The DNA here is from genome assembly GCF_965231275.1 of Zosterops lateralis. Lineage (NCBI taxonomy): Eukaryota > Metazoa > Chordata > Aves > Passeriformes > Zosteropidae > Zosterops > Zosterops lateralis. The sequence continues at coordinate 45,400,323 of NC_139761.1, forward strand.
CCGGGCTCAGGCTGCAGCACTACGCTGCTCACGCAAGGCAGACGGACAGCTCTGAGCAGAGGTTTCGGCCACAAACACCCGCAGGCGTCTTTGTGCAGGGCAGACAGAGCCGGGTGGCTCGGGAGGGGCGGTGTGAGCGAGCCAGTGCCCGCTGCGGGACTGCTATGCATTCCTGGGATGCATTGGGTAAGACAGGAATGTGACTGTGTACATTCATAAGACCTCCTCCCAAGCCCCATTTCCAGGAGAAGTGAGTTGAAGGTGGAGCACAAACCGAGAGCGAAGGGCTGTCCTGTTCCCCTCCGTGTCCTAGGGGCTGCAGTGTGGCCACAGCCACCCTTTCCCACCCCAGGGGGCAATTAGCACCCTTTCTGCAATACTGTCGTGGGGTGGTGTCTGTGACGCCTGGAGCATAAAGCTATTGCTTTAAAGCTATTTCTCTTTCTCTCTGAAAGGGCTTCTGCAGTGTTCCTGACCAAGGTGCAACTGCCGTCTTACAGCCTCAGGTCTCTTGGGTGCTTCCCGCTCTCTCGAGACAGGAGATGTCTTGCTTTGGACCTGGAGATTCCAGCTGTGCTAATTGCCCTTTGCAGCAGTTAGCTCAGCTCCTGGGGTGGCCCGGTGGTCAGCACAATTTGCTCAGGAATAAAAGGGGAAACAGCTGTAGTGCTAAGCAGTTTCTGCAAGGGTCCAGCTTTGGGCAGTCGCTCTGTTCCTGCTGTTTCAAACGAGAGGAGTATTTTATGCTCCCCTGCAAGGCTGCTTCTAACCCCGAACCAGTTCACTGACATGTCCTTTCTTCTCCTGCCATTTAACTAGGGGGATTTACCCCTTAGGGAGGCCTTGATGCCCCCTTTTTTTTGCCATTTGTGAAGCCTCCTTTCAGGGGTGATTGTAATGTCCTTGTTTTCCTGATGGGCTGGGGCTGGGCACGGCTGCAGCAGTGAAGAGAAAGTCGAGGTTCAGGCAGTGATACTCTCCTCCCTGGTGAGACAGGACAAATACAGCCTGCTTGGGAAATGGCAAAGGGGAATGCTCTCTCCTTTCCCAGCTGGCCACAGAGGCAACGGGGAGCAGATTCATGTGGTGCCTTCAAAGATGACAAATTCCTTGCGGGGAGGGAGCGTAATGCTCTCAAAAGAGCTGTAATCACTTGAGCAGCAAGGAATGCCCCCCAAATGCATTCAGTGACTCATTCCAGCATTATTCCAAGTGCACCGTTCTGGGGTTCTGAAGCCCTCTTAACACTCCAAAGGAGCAAAGGAGGCTCCTCCTGCCTTCCCGCTGCCGGCATTCACTGAGAGGAGGCTGCACCGGCCCAGCCCATCACGGTCAGCAGCTTTCTCTCTTCTGATTACGGCGCCTCTCGGCAAAAATGAGCTGCTGAGCAGAAGGCATTTCCAGGCTTCATTTTTCTGTGTAGTGAACTGTGGTGTTGACGAGAGAAGAGCACTTTCTGCCCACACAGAGTGCAGGGAGAGCCCCGTGCCCTGGCCGGGCCAGATCCTGCTGTGCTCTCTCCCTACATTGGGACAGCAACAGCCAACCCTGCCCCCTGCAGTCCCAGATGTGACTTTGGTGTCACATGTGTCCCTGGCAGCCGTGGGGGGAGCGTGAGGGTCACACTGAGCCCCTTGCACCCCTGGGGTCAGAGACAACCAAAGCGGGCACTGACACTGGGCTGCAGAGGTGTGGGGTGATGCTCTATAGCTTTGACCTTGTGTGCATGGTTTGTACATCTGTGGGTCTGCCACACTGGAGGGTTTCCACTGCCCACAGAAACCCTTACAGGTGGGGTTTGGTTTTCTTCTTTTGCTCAGAAAGGCTGGAACCCCTTTATCCCAGAAGTAGGACACCAAAAAATGTGCTTGATTCCTCCAGAGTCATGGCTCCCCTCTCCCTCCTGCCCAGTTCCTGGGAGAGCTTCCTGTTTAATCATCTTTTTACCCTCACAAGCAGCATTTAATGACTAATTGCTTTCCATGTTGTTTTACATGCTTTGATTGCTTGCTGCCCAATTTGGGATGCAGAATTAAGCAATGATGACCTGAAATGTGAGGCACCAGGCTCGGGTTTTGGACCTCAGCTGCTGTCTTCACTCCTGGACGATGTCAGCTCAGTTCCCTCCAGACTGAAATAACAGCTAATGTCACTACAAAATGAGATCTGAAGCCATGTTCCTCCACACCCAGCTTTTGTGGTTTTTCTCTTGCGTGTTATTCCTCTGTTATATACTGAGCATCATCAGGACCTATTTTATATTCACCTAAATTAAATCTTGTCCCATTTAAATGTGCCCAACTGTCTAAGATATCCCAGGCTAATTCACATTTCGTCTTCGTGTTTTCCATCCGTCTTCCATCATCGTTCCACAAACATGATCAACATTATAATTTATTTCCTTTTCCTCCTTCCTCCCTCTCCCACCGCTCTTTTCCAGGTTTTTAATAGCAGCCAGTTAAAGGCTGACGTGCTCTTTCCTCTGCTGAATGCCTCGTGCTCTGCGGATGGGGCTCATGAATGATTCAGTTGTTTAGGCTCTAGCTGGCAGTTGTGGCAGGATTACTCAAAAGAAACATTTCAGGCTTGTCTCTGGTTCCAGATTGAAAAATCCTGAACCCCAAAACAGGGAGCAGAGCCCTAAATCATGGAACAGTGAAGAAGGTCGCATGTGTATTAAATAGATTTTCACATGTATTTTACAGGTCACTTACCACAGGTAATGTCACGGGATCAGGCTATTAAAATCACAGTTCGAACAAATGTGAGATATTGGCCCCCTTTACACCAAAAAACCAACTCTGCCTTCAGGAGTGAACTGAATTTAAACAAACGTGGGCGAGAAGAGGCAGCATTTCACAAGCAGAGCAATGGGTTGGCGGGGATGTGGTTTTGGTTCTGACTGGAATACAGGAGTTGTGTCCCCAGTCTGCCTGGAGGTTTGAGGATACCTCTTGTACCAGGTTTTTTTGGCAGAGCTTATGACCCCTTTGGTGAAATGAGCAGCTACTCTGATTTTACTGTTGCTGATTAATGCTGGATGGGAGTGGGGGAGCAGATGGCAGTGCAGGAAAGTCCATCCTGCACCTCCTGAGTGAGAGCTGGGCTCCTTCTCACCTTTGAGCCCCCCACCAGGGCCTGCTCCACATGATGGACAAATTAATTCCTAGCAGTGTTTCCTTTTCCTTGTCCTCTTAGATTGAAAACTTCCTTTTAGTGCCTGTTCAAGCTGTGCCAAGCTCCACAGAGCCCAAATCACAGCTGCACCTCTTCAGCTCTGCCTGCAATGTAAGTAACAATAAAAATACTGCTCCAAAGGAGTTATGACCCCACAAAACTGCTGAACTCTGGTGGCACTCCTCTTCTAAAACCATTCTGGTTTAGAATCACTCAATTTTTTCTGGTTTCACATAGCCCGGAGCTTTGAGTAAACTCAATTCTGCTCTTGCAGGCAGAATTTTCTGGAAAGTGGATGCAAATAGCTTCTGCTCTCCATGCACTACTAGTCTTTTTTCACTGCTTTAGGATGCAGAGTCTTTCTCAGAGACAGGGTCCAAGGATGTTGCTTGTCTCCCTGGGGAGGACCAGTGCTGCCAGCCTGTGGGTTAACCTTTAACAGGAACTGGGCTGGAGCAGAGATGGAGTTTGGGATTTGGGGAGAGGGAGGCAGTTCCTGCTTCACCTGCTTAGAGCTAGTTCAGGGGAACAAGTTCACCATTCTGGTCCAGTTTTTAATACCACTTTTCCCCAGGAATGGGTCTTGGAGGAGGCAGCAAGCCACAGCCCCTTCAGATGCTCCCACCTGCCCCACACATAGACTCTGCAGGTAGGGGCAGCCTGGCTGACATCACCTTCTGGGCAGGGGTCAGGAGCAATGGGCTGTAATTAAGGCAATTATTGTTTTAATAAGGCATAATGAAGCTAATGGCTTTTTTTTTTTTTTTTTTTTTTTTTTTGGTAGTCTACATCCTGGATAACCTAAAAACCAAGCTCTGAGCTTGTTTTTGGGGCTTGTAGGAGGCAAACATTCACCCATTGTTTCCTCCAGCTAATTAATCCTGCCCCCAGTCCTGCTAGAGGTGGCAGGAGATGCCCCTGGTGGCTCTTCATAAGCTTGGTTGGTGCCTGAGGGTTACTTGAAGGCTTGAAGCTGCTCCCCAACATCTCTTTGCAGGGCTGGGTCTTCCCTTCTGCTCCTCTAGTCCAGGAGAGGGGCTCTGGCACCAACCATGTGGTAGGAGATCACCATCCTGCCCAGCCACTGAGGTCCTGCCCCTGGGCCAGCCTGCAGGACAAGCTCTGTGCTGATAGAGGCTGGGAAGCCCGGAGGGCTTAATTTGGGGCTGCTCTTTGCAGCACTGATAGAACTGAGGCTGGGCAATCACCTCCAAGTGAGGTCAACCTTAGACCTGGTGCTCCCAGCTCTTGAGTTCTTTGTGGTAGCCCAACCTTGGTGGGAGTGCTTCTTGCCGCTGGGGAGCTGGTGGTGGCTGCCCTCTCCCACAAGCCTCCTTGCAGCAGATGCAGTGGCAGCTTGGTGGTGACCAAGGAAGGGGCCAAAGGCTGGGGATGAGCAGCAGAGGCAGGACCAGGCACGTGGCACCTGGCCCAGCACCCTGTTCCCATGCTGTCCCTGATGGCTGCTGAGGAGCACCACAGCCACACTCTCCTTCCCTCACAGGCAGCTTGCAAAAGCATCTCAGCTCTTTCTAGACATCCAGCCTCAGTCATCTGGTGGGATTAAATCCAGCCTGTACTACATCTGCCTAAAAGTTTCCTGGGGACCTGGGCTCAGCTGCTCCCTGGAGCAGCATCTCACGGTGTCTCTGTAACTCAGGTACCAACATGACTTTAATACAACTTTTTAAAGTATGCATTTGTATCTTGTAAGCCCTTGAGTACAGCAGAGTCCCTTTTATATTGAAATTCAGGATTCTCAATAACATTTTATTATGAGAATTGCTATTTTTGGAATTGCTGTTACTCTGTTATGAGCAAGGCACCTAACATCCTTCAATATGAAATCATTAAGGGCACAGCAGAGTTCATTACAGGGGCATTTCTCTGGATTAAGAACAAATCAATACCACACACTAATATCACAGCCTGCTACCTGACTTTGGTTGCAAATAGCACATCCAGAGGCAGATGCTCTTCTTTTGGCCTCTTGTGCTCTTCTTCCAATATCTTATTTACTGTTTTCCCCCAAGCTGTTGTGATGGATTTATGAGCAGACAAAATCCAAAGGTTATTTTTCCTTGAGCTACCTGAATATTGTAGCTTTTAAAATAAAGAAGAAAGAAATAACCAGCTTAAGTTTGTGATATTGCAGTAACCTCATATGCAATAAGACTTCCCTGCTTCTGGAACTTGGCTGAGGGAGCTGGGATTGTTTTGCCTGGAGGAAAAGGAGGCTCAGGGGTGATCTTAACACTATCCACAGCTTCCTGAAAGGAGGATGTTGCCACGGGGAGTTGGTCTCTGCTCCCAGACAACCAGTGACAGGACAAGAGGACACAGTCTTAAGCTGTGCCAGGGGGGATTCGGGTTGGACATAGGGAGGAATTTCTTCACAGAAGGTGATTAAGCATTGGATTGGGCTGCCCAGGGAGGTGGTGGAGTCACTGTCCCTAGAGGTGTTTAAGGGAAGACTGGATGTGGCATCCGTGATCTTGTTGACATGGGGTGTTCAGCCACAGGTTGGGCTTCATCCTCCTCACAGGTCTTCGAATCTAATTGATTCTGTGAACCCCCTGGGAGTGATGTATAGAAGGAAGTGAAGGCCTGAAGCTCTCTCTGGTTATGTTTAGTTGATCACATTCAGAGTTCAGAATTAGTTTCAGATAGTTTGAGTTAGGAATGTGCCTGAGGAGATGGGATGGGACGGAAAAAAGATGATAATTTGTAAGAAGTCTCCAATAGAGGGAAGAACTCTGCTGTCCAGGTATCTCCTGGGGAATTTCCTTCTTTTGTGGAGATATACCCTGGTTGAGATGTGGAAGCAGTAGGAGTTGGTTGGCCTCCTGGGTGTGCTGCCCTGGCTGGGGCAGGGGGTGAGGGTAAACTGTGGTGGGTCTGGGCCAGTTTGGCCCCAGGCATCATGAAGGTCCTTCAGTCAGGCAATTTGTGGCCACCTTGATCCTGGGTGCAGGCTCCAGCTTTGTTCTGGACAACACAGATCCCAGTCCTGCACCTGTCCCAAGACAAGTTTGCCCATGAGTGGTTTGAGATGAAGGCAGGATAAAAGGAGTTTAACCATGGGGGTGCCAGGCTGGCAGGAACCACCAGCTGCCCTGGCTGTTGCTCAGACACCAGGAATGATATCCCAAGATGTCTCTGGCTGTAGCTGAAATGGGAGTTTCTCCATGGTGCTGCTCCTAGCTCCTGCAGCACCAGGTTCCTTGGTTCAATAGCAGCTCAGGTCACTGATATGAAAGTTGCCAAGTCCAATGGCATCTGTTTCTCTTTATTTATTAGAAGCAATTTTTTGTCAGTGGAATTTAATTATTAGTTTTTTGCTCTTAAAAATGTTGCTTAATGGAGGAAAGCAGCCATTCGTCTAGGCTGCATTTAATGCTGAGTGAATTCAAAGGGGCTTTTCTTTAAACTGTTTTGACAATAATATTAAAAAAAAATCAAGTTGGTGAAGTGTGGAGCTGTAGGCCATCTCTGTAATGATCTGAAGCACTCAAGCCCTTATTAACTTAATGCTTTCATTTACTAGCTCATTCCTGGAGGAAGACCTCCTAGTCAAACTACTATTGCTTTTTTAAAAAAAATAAAGTTAGTAATTGCTTCAGCTGCACATCTCATTACAAGGAAAGGCCTACAGCCTAGAGCAGCACTCTGATTTTTGTTTTTAAATTTTTTGGGGGAGTTTCAGCAAAACCTCTTGTTATACCTCCAGTCCAAGCGTTAGCTATTGCATTGCTGCCTATAAATTTATAAACTCTACTATAAAAGTTCTGAATTCCCACTCTCTTTGGAAATGGAAGGCTTGAGGGCTTGGCTGTACCCATTATGGTGTTGGTGAGGGGCTGGGCAGAGCACAGCAGTAGGGGCTGCCCAGGGTTGGGAGGAGCACCCCCCATTTCATCAGGGCAGCCTTTAGCCCTGAGTAGGTGCCACTGCTCTGATTACCCCCTTGTTCCATAAAGTAGATGTTTCTCCCTTCTCCCTCCTATCACTGCCTGGGAAGGAGCACACTTTCACACACACTGCTGGAAGGAAGACTTCATTAAAAAGGAAAAAAAATAAGGGGGGAGGCACTTTAAGGCAGCTTTCAGTAAATAGCTGGGGATAATTGGGCTTTAGCTGTGTTCTTATAAACCTTCTGCATTGCTGGGTACAGTGATGCTGCTGATCTCTAAATTGCTGCAAAAGCTCAAGGCAGCAGCTTTTCCCACACTGGGCTCTGCTTAGTGTCAAAAAGTGATTTTTAAAATCTAGTTAAAAATATTCCTTTGGATTTGAGGATATGTGATAGGGGTTGCTGATAAGAAGGATGCAAGATGCCAAGGGTTGGGTGAGGTTAGACTACTCCTTGTTGCTCCTCTCTGATGCTTTCTGAAGAGTGGGATGTGCCGTCCCAGAGGTTCAGAAAGGGAAACTGAGGCATTGCACTGGTTGCCCAAGGCTCACATTAACTAGCCTATTATGTTCTTGTCAAGGCCTGTCCCAAAACACACACCAGGAGCCAAAGCCTTTTTCTGTCTTTGAAAGACACGAGCAATGATGTTATGTAGAGATGGGCAAAGGGAGTCTCTGCTGCTGCTGTGGACCAGCCTGGAGAATGCAAAGAGACAGTGGAATAGGATGGACCCAAAGTACTTCAGGAAAAATTCCCATTGAGCTTCGTGCACTTGGAATGGGTCTCTGGAGAGATGTTGGCAAGGAAAGTGACATTTAGGTAATCTCTGAAGAAATTCAAAGCTTGTAGATACAGCTGGGGTGAACCACTAGAAAATATGGAAAGCAGCAGCTTACGAAAGGTCAGTATCTAAAAGTGGGTGCTGAGCACAGCTGTCCTACTCCTGGCACTGGTTTATTTAAAGTTTTTCTAGAAATACTTAATTTCTTGGAGTTCTCATGTAGACTTGCTTTTAAAAGAAGGAGATCTGATTTCCAAAGAGAGGGTATTCGGTATTTATTCTTCCTAGCTCTAAATCAAGCCTGTGGGATGGGCAGTGTGCTAATTCAAAATCACTGGTGCCTACAGAAAGGCTTGACCACAGCCTTTTTCACTTGCTTTGTTAGATAACTGCCAGGATTCTTGAGCTCCTTGAAGTCTGTGGGCTTTTAGCTTTTTGTCAGCTGTTCCCTGCCTTTCTTTGATCATTAGTTGTTCATCTCCTAAAGAACAGGAACTAATGAACCCATTTTATTAAAATGCTTGCATTGTATTTGGGAGGGATAAATGAAGGGCTTTCCTGCATGAATTTTCTGGCTTGGCTGTTCCAAGATTCAGTGTTGAACACAGGAGCAGATATAACCTGAAAGTAATTGTGGGGAAACTCGTGTGGTGCTTGGGATCTCTGTGGCTTCACCCCAGCTGCCTGTGACCTACAGCACAAGACAAGGGGTAGCTCACCACAAAGGATGACTGACAGAATCTGGAAGATGTGGAGAAGGAGAAATTAGATTAGGGGTGTAAACCCTAACATTTTCTGTATGACTTGGCTCTACATTCCCTATATATTTCTGGGAGGAAGTGTGAAGAAGAAAGCAATGAGGGTTTAAACAAGACCTACTCCCATGTAAATAATGCACTGCTTCCAAGCACCAGCCCAAAGAAAAGCCTTGCAGCTGCCCCTGAGTGGCAGAAGTCACTGCACTGAAGGTAACTTCTTACCTTTAATTTTATTCTATGGCCTTATGTACACTAGAGGTGCACATGGTTGAAGTCTGCAGCAAGATCTGAAAGTTCTTTGAGTGCCTAAGGCTTGGGCACCTCAAACAGCTTTTCCTAGCAGAACTTAACAAAAATGAATTAATCCTGGACACCCGAGTGGTGTAGGGCACCACAGGCTACCGGGTCGTTTTAAGTCACACTGAAGTTAATGAAAAGACTCCCACCGACTTCAGTGGGTGACACATCAAACCATCCAGCATGGCAGAGCCAAAGGCTTGGCCATGTGCTCGCTGTCCTGGGTTTTCAAACATCTTTATTGTGCTGTCCCTACTGCGCAATTAAAAATGCTTTCTCACGGGTTGGAGGAAGTGAATAAAAATTGGGGCTGAAAGCAAAGCTACGATGTAAATCATGGTGCAAATGCACTGAAGAGGAAAGCAAATCTATGTTCATATTCTGGGCAGTCAGAGCTAGGTGGAAGCAACATTATCTTGGAGATGTTTCAATTGAGAAGTTTCAGTAATAAGAAAATCTTGCTGGCTAATTGAGCTCAACTGGATGTACACGTGTCTGCTCCAAAAAGAGGTCAAAGCAGAATGCTATTTTCTTTCAGGATCCATACTGAAGTTAGAAACTATTTGGAGTTACACTGATTTTAGAGGAAAATAGGCTATTGGTTCTGTGTGGGTGGTGTGTGGTGGTTTTTGTTTTTTTTTTTTTTTTTTTTTTTTTTTTTTTTTTTTTTTTTTTTTTTGTCAGGCAAGGATTGATTTTTCTTGCAGGGCCATTTGCAGGGAAAGAGCTCCTGTTCTGGATTCTCACACAGATTATCATCAGTGAAATGTAGCTTTTTAGCCACAGGGCTAGTTAGACATCTTGATGGAAATACACTGCTATGGGCATTTGTGTTATGGTTTTAATCAGGATTTTGAAAGTTTTCATATTTCTTCATATAGACAAGAAGCATATACAAGAAGTCAGACTTTGGTATCTAATTCCAGACTGCATTTAGGGAAAAGTCATGGGAAGAACAAAAGCCCAGCATACATCTCTCAGTAAATCACCCTGGGGTGAAACCCTCACAAGAGGTGGTTTTTCAGAGCAAAATTCCTTATGAGATATAAAACCTGAGGCTCATTACAGATTGGCACAAAAGCATTTCACCTTCTTCCTGCAGATGGACTCAGGATTATGTTAAAGAGGGTGGGGTTTTTTGTTTAAAATTGCCATTTCATGGACATAAAACTTTGCAAGCACACGCAGCTTGGTGCTGATGCTCCAGATTGAAGCAGGACACTGAGCTCCATAAGGAGGTTCCTCTGTGCTTTCATGACCTCAGCTCCCACCGTGTGTCACAGGCACTACTTTGTTATTTTGGTGTGATTGTGATGTGTGAAGGGAGGCTGTGGCTTGGGTGACAGAGGCTCTTCTGTCACACTTCTGATTGCCAGGTGTGCTGGCTTTGGCTAGGCTAGAGCTAATTCTCTTCACAGTGGCTGGTATGGGGCTGTGTACGATTTGTGCTGAACACAGGGTTGGTAATACAGAGATGGTTTTGTTATTGCTGAGTAGGGCTCACGCAGAGCCAAGGCCTTTTCTGCTTTCCATGCTGCCATGCTGGGGAGGAGGCTGGGGGTGCATGGGAGGCTGGGAGGTGACACAGCCAGGACAGGTGACCCCAAGTGACCAAAGGGATATTCCAGACCAAGTTATATCAGTATGTAAAGTGAGGGGGGAGAAGGGGGAAACATTTGGAGTGATGCTATTTGTCTTCCCAAGAAACTGTTACACCTGATGTGGCCCTGCTCTCCTGGAGATGACTGAGCACCTCCCTGCCCATGGGAAGCAGTGAATTAATTCCTTGCTTTGCTTTGCTTATGTGCACTGCTTTTGGTTTCCCTATTAAACTGCCTTTATCTCCACCCACGAGTTTCCAGCTTTTCCCCTTCTGATTCTCTCCCCAGAGAGAACCATTCCCACTGGTGGGAAATGAGGGAATGGTTGTGTGGGGCTTGGTTGCTGCCTGGGGTTAAAACACAACCTAGGTTAGGGGGAGGCCTGCAACAGCTTTTCAAGGCAGACTTGAAAAATTTCCAAAATGCTTTGTAAAGTGACTAAGTGTATAAAAGTGTAAAGTGAATAAGTCACTGCAGAGGAGTGGTGGGATTTTTGTATTTTTCAAAAACCTTCCAACCGACAGAATTCTTCATGTAATTAAGGACTGCATATTCAGTACCATTTATCTTCTTCTCTTTCCACTGTTGCCTATCTGTTGATCTTGTTAAGGACTTCTTTTTCTGGTTGAGGGAAAACTGAGGCTTTTTATTTCTTCTGTTTATGCACATCTTTTACATTGTCTTGAAAAAGTGTGGTTGTTGTGAGCATACTTAATAGTTCTTCCCAAAGACATCTGGCAGGTTAGAAAGCAAATCCAATACTCTTATGTTATTAACTGCTGCAGAAGGTAACAGAGGGGAAGTGACAGCAAAAAGGGAATTACTTTCTAGTTACCAATGAGCAGGGGTGAAAGATGGGATTTATAGAAATCCATTGAAAATTTCAGACTCTTTCTGCAACAGGATTTAGGCTCTGCTTCTGCTCCTAACCCTTCCAAAGACAAAACTCTAGAGATAACTTTTCACACGATCACAATAAACTGTTTGCTTTACCACATTATAGAAATGGCTTTTTTTTTTTTTTTTTGGTTAATGCTGCATTTGCAAACTCCTGAGGAAAAGCTGTGATGCAAACAGGGTGTCAAGGGCAGCATGAGCTAATATCAGTGCCTCCTGTGACTTAGTCTTGCTGCTCAGGTGTTCCTGCAGCTCCTTGGGTAACATCTGTTTGAGGGAGTGATACCAGACTGCCATTGGCTTCCACTGCACGCTGGTTTTGAGAATAGTAATGAGAGCAACGAAGGTGGGTTTTTTTCCTTTTCCTTCACATTTTTTGAACGAGGCCTGCTATGTTTTTGCAGACTGCATTTTCATTACGAAGTATTTAGGAGCCATAACTTTTCATATCAGACAACTTGGCACCCGCTTTGAAAAGAAACATGTTTTTCTGAAGCAGAAAACGAGATTAGAAATTTGCTTTTGCAGATAGAAACCAAGTCCTGTCAGCTCATCTAATCCAGTTCCTTGGCAGGGATGCAGGCCAGCTTTCTGCACGGCATTCCTGCACGGCTGCCTCTGCCAGACGTTCCCGTCTGGGCTGCTGCGCTCCCAGCGCGGCTCACGGAGCGAGCGCGGGGCCCACCGGTGGATCTGTGAACAGGCTGCCACCAGGGCTGTCACCCCACTGTGACAGGGAAACATGTCCTACACGAGTTCACTTGGGAAAGGTCACTCTCTGGTTCAGTGTCCCTTTTACAAAATAGCCTGAGAGAGAAGTGAAGGGCTTTTTTTGGTTTGTTTTTATAAAGTGTGTTCAGCTTGCTAATACAGCAGGCATGCAGAACATAAGCTACCCAACCAACTATGAAACAAATGCTAGAATTAATTGCTTAATTCTCTTTGCATTAGGGTAAAGCATAGGTTTTAAGATGTCTTCAGTGAAGAATTGCTGAATATGGGAAACATCTACTTACTGCCTCATAGTAAATTGAAAAGCAAGTTCAAGTGTAAAGATTGGTTGGGTGATAGCCAAAGGCAAGCAGCAGTCCTGCCTCTTGTTTTGTGAGACAATCTAGTTTTTAAGCTTTGTCAGTACAAGTTTGACCCAGTAAGCACATTAATTACTATTTCTGTAAACCCAGGGTTTTTCAAACCAGATATATCGTACTACAGAAAAGAATACACAGAGGTACTTCTTACCCTGCAGCTGATACATGAGTGCCAAAAATTTAACTGCACCAAGGAGCAATAGACTGCATCCTAAGGAACTATCATCTCTTCCAGCCCATTCTCTACTGGGCTGCTGTAATGATGAACTAATGCTGCATTTGCACAGAATCCCAAACCCGCACAGGTGTAGGAATGGGTCTCCTTCAATTTCAGGTAAGATGGGTGCGTCTGCCTGTGCACACACACAACAATGCGCAACGATGCATTTCCTGCATGTCACAGAACAGAGTGAAAATGTGATCTAACTTACAGGCCATTTGTGCATGGGGAAGGTGAGACCCTGGGACAGCTTCAGTGCCTGTCTGGGTGCAGATGACCTTCCCCAGCCCTGCAGCTCCAGCTCCCTCTCTCCATTTCAGCCCCTCTCCGTTGGGCCAGGCAGCGCCGCAGCACACGCGCAGCACAACGTGAAGGCGCTGAAATGAGGAGAGGTGGAAAGCGTCTGTACCAGCCACAGGGGTGCAGGTGCTTGGCAGCAGCAGCACTTTGATCCTGTTCACACCAGCACGCCTCAGTTCTCACATCCAGTGCTCTCCGTGGAGACACTCAGACATGTTTTGCTTCACTGAAGGCACTGCACCATCTGAATTGCTGTTTCTGTGATAGAGCAGCCCCAGTGTTTGGTAAGGATTGGGGCAGAGAAACCAGTTGACTTTAACTGTGCTGGGAAGTGTTCTCTGCGGGCTCCAGCGGCTTTCTGGAGCAGTACCTCACAAACTTACCCACTTCCATGTCACTACAACCACAGTTCAGTCCTGTGTTTCTAACCCCTGCCTGCCTATGCAGGACACTGAACTGGGTACTCAGCAGTACCTCTGACCTTAAGGTAACCAGCAAGATCCAAGCATACACTTTACTTTATCCAGAAGCTGTAGGAAGGTTACAAGGGAAAAACCTCCTTTATTTCAACATTTTAATGAAATATAAGTTTTTTTCTACATGAACAAACATTTGGTTTTACTGGTAGAAGCATCTAGAAGTTCACAACTCCAAGCACAGATTTAAGAAGAAGCATCCAAACTTTAATCTCTAAATCTTGGTAAACTGGACTTCATCATTCCTTTGTTTCCCTGAAATAGTGGCTTGGGGCAGTATTTTATCCAGGAGATAAACATCTCTTGATGGTTGCACTACCGTTGGCTTTCCTCCTTTACTGCCTGAAGTCCAGTTTCAAGTTTAAATTAGAGATACGTTCCACATGGCTTGCAGCACACTGCTTTTTCCATCTCATTTCTCCAGGGGTGCATAATTCAAAAGCTTCTCAATCAGATCCACATGGGCGAGGAGCATTCTGCGGCAGCAGTATCTCTTCAAGCCAAGGGCATCCAGGGCATCTCTATTAACGAACAACAATTAAAAAACATAACGGATGAAGTGAGTCAGAACCACTTGTATGCGTTTCCTAAGCAACACACTGATTACTTTGAGCTCAGTCATATAGGAAAATTTGTTTGCAGTTCAAAGACAGACAGAAATGCAGCATGTGCTGTTAATGCCCCTTTCCACTTAGTGCTGTTGACAGTGTTTGCCCATTCTCCAGCCAGCCAGAGCACAGGATCTGCTGCTGAGAAGGGTCCCCAGCTGCCACAGCTTTCAGGGGGCACTGTTTTAACATGTTTCTGTAAACTGAGGAGGATTCTTGCCTATTTCACAAGATAAATTTAAGATCCGAGCCACGCTAAAAAGGTGAGATATACAGAGACTAAAATAACTGGGAACGCAACCTCCCCCACACAGGGATGCTAATTCTGAGGACGGCTACAATCCTTCCCAGCTCCCATTAGAGAAGGCACTCAGTTATACAACCTGCCCCCCACATATATACAAGTATGTGCAGACTGGTCAGAAATCAGTGTTTTACAGTTTCTCCTCTGAATTCCTTTGGAGTGACTGCTCCAGATTCTTATGTTTGGGTGGAGGATGTTGAGTCATCCTAGCCTAAACCACTGTGTTTGTGTCTTCCATGGCTGTGGCTATCAGACCTCTTAAAGATCATGATACCAGCAAGATCTTTAGCTCCAACATATGAACCATAAAGCCAGTCTGATACTCCTTCAGAATGTGACATTCATGAGACATGACTGATCATGGTCTTTAGACTGATATAATGCACTTACTCAAAACAAACTCAATTTCCTGGAACTTGTAATTCTCCTGTAGGAATAAGCCAATGGATACTTTTCTAAAATACAAATGACAGAAACAAAGCCTCTGCCTAAGCTGGACCATGGTAAAAAAAGGTCATTTGGCTTCAAGCAGTAGAGTCTAACTTCAGGAGCCAACTCCCACAGCTTCTCTGATGTCACTTGGTCCTTGCAACTGTTGAGCAGGGCTGCTCACTCTAGGACAGCACCTGCAAAACTTGTTTTAGAGAAGTATAAGAACACTGTGGGGCATTTTAAAGAATGTATAAATAATTCGATTTTCTGAAACACTTGAGAACAAAAGAATCTGATGTCTGTTGATAGGTAATTTTTAAGAGCTAGCTAGAGAGTTCTGAACTCTCACATGCAGTTATCAGAGATGCAAAATACTAATATTAATCACAATTTACAAAGTCATACTATATACTTTAAGACAACATTAATTGCATTTGCCTTTTCCTCCAGCTTCCAAGGACTTGTGGCAAAAGAGCACTTTTAAGGGACAAACAGAAAGGTGTGTGTCTTTTTAAATGACTGATTCTTGAGACAAGTTTTTCCATTTTGTCCATCCATTTATTAAGCCACCATTAACAGTGATTCCAGTACTGCACTGTAAGATTTTAGCTGTTTGGTATCTCTACTTCTTACAACATCATAATTGCATTAGTTTGAACAGGCACCCTAGAATCAAGGCAGTGACCACAACAATTGTTTTCAAGTGACTATTTGTCAATGACAACATAAAACTCCTATATAAAAGCAGAGGAATAATGAACATGAGAAAAATATTAAAAACGTAATGCCTAGCTATAAGTCAGAAGCATTATCAAAAAAGTCCTGCTAAACTGTAGTATGAGTGAAAAGTAATTAACAACCCATGGTATTGTAATGCTTTTAACTCCATCTATGAAAGAAATACACTTACCTGTAAAAACTATTAGCATCCCCAACCACTTGAATGCAAATCAAATTATTTTCTTTCTACTTAACATCTACTTCCTACTCCAACATCACTTAAATTTCTAATTTCTTTTTCACTCCTCTGAGTTGCAGACATCCATGTTTTTATTTCATACTTAAACTTGATGAAAATATAAGTATTTCTCAAGTTTTCTTCTCAAAGCTTCTGAGGTGGTGTCACCACAGTTAGATTCTCCTTGAACAGAAACTCTCTCCTATTAGCAGAAACTGTGGCTATGCAAAGGATGCACAGACTCCTTAACACAGAGTTGTTAGGACTATCAGTGGGGTGTCTAAAGCAGTTAAAACTTCTCCTTTCTCCAGCAAACCAGTACTTAAAAATAAGGTTAGCAAGCCAGGGTTAAAATGCTTTAAAAACCCCCAAACCGCTAAACACTTCTTACATCTGTAACTTTTTTTCCTTTTCTCTCTTTAAAAAACTGATCATATTGGTGTCAAAGTTGGGATATGGAAGAGGAAGAAACAAGCAAATGTGTACAGTTACATATTTGGGAACATTTGGGGGGCAAGGGCAATGACTTGACAACTCCCATACTGCTGCCCTGAAAGATTCAGCGGGGAAACAAGTACCTTGTTGCCTATTACAGTTTCTAACCTTTGGTTAAATGATCTCAGAAGGCACCTGTGGTTTTTAGCCTCCCTCAGCCGCTTTCCTGAGGCCACGAGGCTGCAGTGGTGCCCCTGGCCCTGCCCTGGGGGGAGGCTGGACGAGCTGATCTCCAGCGCTCCCCTCCAGCCCCAGCAGCTCTGGGATCCCGGGCACTGCGTACCTCCCCTACGGCCAAACAACACAGAAATAAACCCACCCTTCCGTGTACTCCGCCTGCAGAAGGCCGAGGTAGGCTTCCCACTTGTTCCCCACTATTTTGCCGCAGGTGAAGCACCGGACCGGGATGATCATCTCCGCGCTGTGCCTGCAACGACACAAACCGCGCGTCAAACCCGGGCCAAGGAGCGGGCACCGCGCTCCGACACGGCGCGCCCAGGGCTGCGCTGCCCCGCACCGGGCTGGGGTGCGGTACCCGGTCCCGAGGGCTCCGTGGAGCGGCCCCGATCCCGCCCTTGGCGCCCCGGACCCGCTCCCGATCCCGCCCGGCACCTCCGCGGCTCCCACCGCGCGCCTCCTCCGCTGCCGATGGCCGCCGGCCGCCACCACCGCGCCCGGCCGGGGGAAACCGCGCCGCCGCCGGTCGGCCCTACACGGCGAGAGAGCGGGTTGAGCGGCGCTACTCCCCCCCTGTGATATCGATGGTAGCGGCCCACGGTACGGCGTCCCCCGCGGCCCAAGAGAGCGCGCCCGCACGCGCGCAGGGGGGGCGGGCTGGCGGCGGGCGCGGTGAGTGGCAGCCGGGGCGCCCCGAGCGCTGAGGCGGCACCGCCACCGCCCCCGCGCCGCCTCCTCCTCCCGCCGCGCCCGGGCGGGCACTTGTTGCATTGCGAGAGGGCTTCGGCAGCGGGCGGACTTCTCATCCCGTCCTGGCTGAGGTACCGCAGCCGCGGGAAGCGCAACTGGTGGATGCGGCGCGGCAGCCGCCCGCCCGGTCCGGCGGAGGGGTGAGGGGTGTGAAGGAAGGGTGGGCACCCCGGCGGGCAGGGCAGGGCTGCGGGGCGAGCCCCGCGCTCCGCGGGCAGGACAGGGCTGCGGGGTGTCCTTCGCTCCCCCGGGCAGGGAACGGGGGGCGCGGGGAGCCGCCGCTGTCGCCGTGTCGCGCCCCTGTCAGCGCACATCGCTGTGGGGCCGGGGCTGTGCCCGCGGCTCGGGGCTCCCCGGGCGGGAGGCGGCGGCGCGCCCGCTCCCGGCGCTGCGGGGCTGTTCGGCGGCTCCGCGCAGCCCGGACCGGCGATGGCTCTCCGCTGGCACTCGCCCTCCAGCCCCGGCCGAGCTGCGGTGGCCGCGGGTTTGCCGA
This sequence comes from Zosterops lateralis, assembly GCF_965231275.1. NCBI lineage: Eukaryota > Metazoa > Chordata > Aves > Passeriformes > Zosteropidae > Zosterops > Zosterops lateralis. The sequence continues at coordinate 45,418,051 of NC_139761.1, forward strand.
GAGTTCCCAAACTCCGGGGCCGTCCCGTTAAGTGGCGGTGCCGCTCCGCCCCGCCGTGACCCGTGCGGGCCGGGCTCCCCGCGGTGTGCGCTGCCCCGACCGCCGCCTGCCCGCACCCAGCGGAGCCTTCGGCCGTGCCCGCACCCGGGGCAGCCTTTGGGCTCGGGGGCAGTGCTGGCTGGCTGCGGGCACCACGGGCACAGCCCGGAGCTCTGCTGCCAGAGGATAACGCCTCTTGAAACTGCTTTACCCATTAATCTCAGGCTTGGGGAAGCATCGGGCACGGGCTGTGTGTGCTCAGCAGAGGGAAGCGTGCTGCGGTGGGTACAAACTTTGGGGACAGGCACCGCTGCTGTGGAGGCGCTGGGATGAAGCATTGCTCTGTCAGCCCTTATTGCTCTCTGGTTCCAGCGTTAGCGTTATGCTAATTGTCCTTGGGAGAGCAGGAATTCTTCCAAAGTGTTGTTATTTTCCTGCGAATTGATACAGCGCACAGCGCAGAGCTGTTAATGTCAGGCATATAAATAATTGTGTCTTAATGCACAGCTTATGTTAATACGTCTTTTGTGACTATTTTTTGAACGACTGGGTTATTGACCCTCTGCACAGAAATGCCAGACCTGACATGAACCGTAAAAGAGCAAATAGTTTTGTTTTAATAAATAAGGGCTTGAGGTTGAAAGCGTTTTTACAATTCTATTGCTAGTGAAAAGACAGTAATTTTTGCAGACCCAGGAATAATTACGTGCAGTTGTGAATGGAGCAAATTGACTTGGCATGGAGGGTAGATGAACCTCCTGCGATCTCTAGATTATGATCATTATTGTTATTGTAGGCCACTGGGAGCCAAACTGTGCCTCTCCTTTTTATCCTTTGATTTCTTTCTTTTTTGGGGGGCTGGAGGGGGTGGGGAGTTGAGAATTTGAAGATTGTGCTTTGATGCATTTTCAGCACCAGGGCTCCAAAGTAATTTTCTTACTGAACTGTGTGGTAAAAGGCATTTGTGTTTGGAGATGGAAATGTGCAATTGAGAGTGAGAAAGAGGGGCTGGAGCTGGGCTTCATGGCTAAGCCACATGATTAGATATAGGTTAGCATTTTATAGCTGCCTTGTAGAAATGTGCTCGCTTATTTCTTAAAAACAAAACTGAACTTTAACTTTTGGACCTAGTTCACATATCTGACTTTGCTTAGCGTCTTTTTTTTTCCAAGAAAAATGTTCTCAGCTTGTTTGCACACCATTACTTTAACTTTTGTAATGTCTTTTCTGGGTAACCTGCTTTGGCTGGGTGATGGACCTAATGAACTAATAGGTCTTTCATGGCTGATAGCTGCTTTGATCCTAGAAATTGTGAAGATTTTTATGAACTATGACCTGGAGAGGCTGCTATATACTGAAAACATTTTCTGCTTAACTTCATATATCCTCTGCTTAATCTGGCCATTTGCCAAACTGCAGAAATCTGTTTAGAAGAGCTGTGGGGGAATGTGCACACATGTGACTATTTGGGAATTAGTCAGTGTTTTATGGGCTGTAGCTCACGCTGATTAGGAGGACTTGCAGCTTGAGCCATTTGGGCATTATCAGCTTTCCACTCCTGTTTAGGTGAGTTAGGTGCTGATGACACTCAGCTGTTAGTGTTTAGTGAAATCTGATCTCTTCAACCATCCTTTTGAAGAGGGTGGAATGAATTCAGGAATTGGGTCTTCTTTAAGAATCCTTTGAAGAAGAATTGCAGGAATTGAAGTCTCAGTTCCTAGAACTAGAAGTGCAACTCTCTCACAGTCGGTTCTTAACCACATTTCTGGTCTCTTGCCACCTTCAATAAGCAGCCGTCCTCAAACTGCTGATTCTTTGGGCCTTCAGGCAGCCTGCTGGTCAGAAAACCCATTGGAGCCCTCATCAGCATTAAGCAGAAGAGACTGCCCTAGAATTAATGGAGTTGAAGAAAGCTTGAGAACTGTGGGCTGCCTCCTTGATGTGCAGCTGGAGCAGCTTCCGTCACGTGTGGATTTGTTGTGAGGCAGTGCAGATAATGCACCCGCCTTCTTCCTGTGATCTGAACCACTTCTGAAAGCTGACAGTCTTCTGACCCACTGTCACTGTTGGGATGAGGCTCCTTCTTGGCATTTTTTTTTTGTTGGATTTAGATCTATAAAACGCAGCTAGGCATCACTGCTCCACGGCATTGTTAGTGATGTGTACTGAAATCCTAGGCTGGTGATTAAGGAGCAGACCCATCCACAAAATGCAAGGGGAAATATTGCTGCTTGTTTAAAAAACAAACAGAAATGAAGCCACTTAAGTGACCTGACTGATTGAACTACTCCTAAAATATTTCTGTAGCTGGAGTGGCCGTATGACCTCCTGCAGCTCGTGCTGGCAGATTGTGTCATTTCTGACCTTGTCTCTGTAATTAGGGCTGGAGGAAAGACTTGTGAGAACTCTGCACTTGCACTGGTAGCATGAGAAACTGGTGGCTAAAAGGTATTTTTACTTTGTTGGCTGCAGTAGGTCAGGTTTAGGTGTGCACTCTCACGACTCTGGGAAATTTTGACCTTTCACTGCTTTTCACCTCCTGTAGTTTTTTCCCCTCCTTCTGATTTGCTTATTGTGTGCACGTGTAGATAATGCCCAGAACTGAAGACGTGGGTCTTTTAAGATCTGACTTGCCAGTTGTATTCAAGGGTAGTGAATTGTTATTTAAACACAGGACTTTTTAGAAGAGCTTTTCAGTGAAGGATTGTTTTAGTACTATTGATCATGATGCAGACTTCTATAAAGCTGTGGGTAGCTCTGTTTGCCCTCCTTGGAGTTAAAAGCTCTCTTCCCTGCTGCTCCCTGTGGTCATTTAAAGAAAGAATTTTAACAATTTTCTCTCCTCTCCCAACTAGCACTCAGAATCCTGTGCAGAATGGCAAAAGTATCATATTCAGTGTGTTTTTCCAACGAGGCCAGAGAGGAAAAGAGGAAGAGACTCACATGAATTGTGAAATGAGTGGTTAAATGGGACATTAGTCAGGAACTGAAATGTGACATGGAAAGTTTAATGTATATAAATAATTTACATAGCAGTAGAGAGTCAGAGCAAGAGGGAAAGCTAGAAAGACAAGCGAACAAACATGCAAGATGAAGCTTGGCTGTTATTTTTTCAGGCACATTTTCCACTCCAAGTTTGCTGAATCCTGCAGACATACTCTTGGGCTTACTCTAGTCCTGGTTAACTACTCTGAAGTGTGTCATTCATCCTGTTCCACAGAAGGTGAAGGAAAGTGGCTCCCTCTGGAGCTAGCTAGGACATCTTTGGAAGTCCTTTCCCCTCTAAAGCGTGAAGGCTTAAGGACCAAAGAGTGAGATGGAATATAGATTTGATTTCCCCTTGATTTTTTTGTTTGTTTGTTTGTTTTGTATATTTTTAGGGAGTGACTTTCTTCCCTCAGCCCCACAGTGCAGTTGAGTGTAGAGATGTGATGGCTGGGAGGTGGAGAAGGCCAAGGAGAGGCAGGGCTGGTGGAAACAGGACAGACTTGTCTGCTGTGTAGAGCTCTGTGTTGTTAGTTGCCCCACAACTAACTGTTTAAGAGCTGCTCAGGCCTCTGGGTTTAGCAAAACAAATACTGAAGCTGCTAAGCATGGAGAAATGAGGAGAAATCTCTCTAAGCTGGGGATGTGACTGCAGCTCTACTATAATACCACACAAGCCTGATGCTGCTGATTTCATTAAAAGCAGCATTCAGGGCCTCAAAGCAGGTTTTAATACTTGCTATATGTTTTTTTAAATATGCTGACCTTATCTGGTAATCCTGTAATATTTGTTGCAATGAAGAACAGCTGCTGCATAAATACATATATAATATCAGTTGCCAATTCTGTAAGCTATGCTGAGACTGTGACTTGTTTGAAGTGGGGTTGCTATTAAAAGGCAGGTGGCAAGATGTTTATTTTGCACCTTGTTAATTGCTTGTTTTTCCTGCTGTAATTGGCTTCCTAATGGGGGCAGAATGCACTTGGTTTTGCACACAAAGCTTCATTAGTGACAACTGATGGAAAGGATTCAGAGGGTGGGATTTAGATGAAATATATATATATTGAGTAACAGATGTCTCTGCTAAATAGAGTATATGAGGAAGTCCTGTGGATGCATCCAAAAATGCAAATGTTTTCCCATAAAATGATTTAAGAGGTTCTAGTGTTAGGTATGAAGATTGCTGCCTATTACTTGAGAAGGGGGCAGAGGTGGTGTTATTTATGTTATTTTTATGGGGCAGAGATTTTGTTGTGCTTCACTGGACAGGAGTTAGGATGCTGGGATGGTGCTCTGTGCCTGAGACTCTTGGCATCCAGGTACTCATAAAGATGTCTTTGAAGATCTCTGTGGCATGTTTAGAGATTGCTCCTGCCAACAAACAGGGAGATGGTGAGCAGTGGTGGAATTGTGTTACTTTCTAAGATTTATGGAGCCATCGTTGCCTCTTGTGTTGAAGAGCTGTTCCACTGGGCCCTTGGAGGCAGGACATGGCTGTGCCTACAAGTGAGAGCAGGAATGGTGTTCTGGCTAGGAGTGGATGCACAAAGACAGTTCTTGTTTCAATAATGACTTTTTTTTTTTTTTTTTTTTTTTTTTTTTTTTTTTTTTTTTAATGTGGTGTAAGAGAGTGGTCTGAGAGTCATCAGGATGGTCATCTGACACCGTTGTGCCTGAGGCCATGAACAGGTTTTTGTGCTGTTCAGTTTGGTATGCTCTTGTGCCTGTAGAGGTTGCTGTAGGTGAAAGGTGAGTGTACTTGTGTGTGTGTATGTATGCACGTGTATATAAAATTAGCAATGAAAGGGTAAGGTGGCTCTTTATGGAAATGAAGCCCTCCTGCCCCCTCCTTTTCTTTTTTTTTTTTTTTTTTTTTTTTTTTTTTTTTTAGCACTCTGATGGGATTGAAAAATAGATCTGTCTATTCCCTGCTTTTCTGCTTCCTCAGATGCCAGTATTTAACTAGTTTAAGACTGGATTTATCTGTCATGTTTCTTCTTAGTAAGGTGACTTCAAGGCAAAAGTATTGCCAGTCTTGGATTGACATATTTTACAAGAAAAAGACTTTATTACATGAATATATCACAGCCTAATTGACTGTTTCATGTTGGAGGGGGAGAGTAATATCCTGAGGCAGCATTTTAATCAGAAAGATCACAAGACTGCCCATCAGCTCTACTCTTCCATGTAAGTGTCCTCAGATGACAAAATAATCCCCTTTCTTGGGATAGTGCTTTTCATTTCTGCAGAATTTTTTTTTCCCCAGAGTGAAGAATGGACCGTGTAGTTGAGGTGAGGGCAGGACTTGTCAATTATTAATGCTTGAAGGGAAAAGCCCCAAGGTGGTGTTCTTCCATGGTGAGAGGACTGTGTATTCCCCCTGAGCTCGTGGATGTTCTTGTCCCTGATATGCTTCCTGCCTTTGGCTGGGAACCCTTTTCTCTGGGTGCACAGAGAGAAACCCTTGAGGGTTTCTCTCTAAAGACACTGTAGGAGGCCGTCCCTCTTGCAGTACTTCACCATGGCATGTATGAGTTTCTGAACTCCAGTGGAAAGGAATAGGGGGGGAGATGTTCTAACTTATTTTTAAGTCTCATCTCTGAGGTTCTCATAAGTGGTGATGGATGTAATTGGAGCACAGGATTAAAGAGCAGGCTCTGCTGAAGGCTGTCCTTTGGGGGATGCTTGTGTCTGTATTCAGGGCTTGGTGCTTGGAGTTTTTCTTCCATTTGTCTTCTGGCCAGTCTTGCACCTTGCAAGCCTTCATGGGAGTGGGAATAGCAAGTGATTGCTATAGGTAGGAGCAGAGATCCATCTTGCTGAGTACCTTATCTCTTGACAGTGGCCCGTAGTGGCTGCTTAAGGAAGCAGATAAACTTAAAGCAAGTCTGCAGTAGTAATGAAGTGGGATGCTTGCATTTTGTGTTTCATGTCAGACTGTCTCTGTAATCTTCTTCCAGAACTGGGCAAATAGGGAAGAAAATGTATTTTTTCTGATGAAAGCAACTTCTTCAGCTTGGGCATGCCAGCCTGTTGTGTCCAGATTAAGGTGCTAGGTGAAAGCTGGATGTCTTAAACCATTTTCAAAGCTGCCTCTGCTATGCAGTGTATTCTGGGGGAAGACAGCTATTTCTGAAAAAGTCCCTGGTGGTGTGCAGAGCCTGAGGCCTCCCAGTGTACGGGCCTTCCAGCATGGATGTGGAGAGGAGGAGAGACTTGATGCATTGGGTACAATGTTATCACTCAGCAGAGTGGGCTGCTGTGCACCTATCATAGTGCCATCCACAGGGAATCTTCCATTGCTTTGTTTATTGAGCTGCTGTTTTTAAAATTAAAAACAGCCAAGTGTTTCATAAAATATTAAGAGGCGCTGCTTTAGTGCCTCTCAACAGATTAAGAATGTCAGTTTCTGTGTCCTTAGGGTGATGAAGCCCATCAGCTTGGTCGTTCTCCCACCTTAAGAATGCATTAAGGTGACATGCTTCATCTCACAAGGGATGCTGAAGCTATCACGCTGCAGAACCGGGAACTGTAGGGGTCCTGCACTTCAGCTGTGGATTCTCAAATGAAATTTTGCAGAAGTAATACAGTTTACTTTGTACGAGCGAATTCCTTTTTGTTAGGGAAGTGCTTTTTTGAGCAAAAATATTGAGGTAATACAGTGGTAGACACATGCACAGTGACTGCGCTGCAGGAAAGAAAGAAATTGCCGCATGTTTTATATGAAAGACCAAGAACTGTGGCGTTTCAATGGGTAAAGGAGAGAGGCCTCTACATTCCTCAAACACTTTTTATGAATATGGATTTTGAAGTTGTTTTGCTTGCAGGTGAATTTCCTTTTTATTCAAGAGCCTGTTCTAGCATTTTAATCATAACACAGTGGTGCTGGTGTAGCAGTGTGTTGGGAAGCTGTGGGGTGTGGTAGCCCCGGGACTGAGGGAGAAGCCCTGCTGCAGAGAAGCCCTGAGGGCTGCACAGTGGTGGAGCACAGTGTGGTGGAGCTGGGACTGAGCCATGGGGGGCTTGCTTTCACTGAGTTTTCCATCATCTCTCGCCTCTGCCCAGGAGTTCAGCACTCTTTGGCATTTGTATAGTGTTCGGAAATGCTGCACCGTTACTGGATTAAACAGTCTAGAAGTTGTAATAAATTCAGGATACGAGACCAGCTTGACTTGTGAATTTCCTGGGTTTGGGTTGTGTTGCCTCTCTGAACTCAGTCAGTCATGGCACGCGTGGCGTGGTGACTCCGGCGTTCCCGCTGTGCGCAGCAGAATCGCACCCGTGTGCACATCAGGGAGCACTTACTCAGGAGCCTGCTCTGAAGGGCAGCGGCTCCTCTGTCTGATCTGATAGCGCTGCTGTTGCTGCTCCGCTTGGTCGTGGTGTGAGGGAATAATAAAGTACAGCCTTCAATCATACAGCCTGATCAGAGGGGGTTGTCTGTGGTGATTGATAAGTCCTCCCGGAACAATAGGCTGCTTGAGCTGTGCCCAGGGACTGCTGGGTTTGGTTGGGGTTTTGCATTAATTTTTGGCCTAAATAAAAAAGAACTGTGAGATCAAGGTTGTGGTGTTTGCAGCTTGCCTTCAAGCCTAAAAATCCAGCCTGGTTTAAAGGGTACTTTACTGTATATGTCTCTGCTCTCCCCAAAACTATGTGTAGAGGACTTTTCCCCTCTCCTTTAGGATATGCTGAGTATTTTGGGTGTCCCCAAATTATTTTGATTCCTTAAGTTTGTTCTCTTCGAAACAGGCATAAACAAAGACATCTTTTTGTATTTCACCCTTGTATCCACCTGGCCTGATGAGTGACATGCTGAGAGCATGGACATTAGTTCTTTACTCTGGGATGTCCCCCCAGCCATGGCTTTTTCCTAAAAGCCCCCTGTATGACCTTGTCAAGGTGCTTTGCTGCTTTTCTTGATTTATCATATTTGCCATTCTCAGTAGAGAAGCTAAAAAGCGTAATATTAGGAAAGTGCCTGTATCCTCTGAAAGATAGCTTTTTCTGTTGGTATTGAGAAGCCTTGGAAGATGAATGTGTGTATAAATTCTGTTTAGCTCTGTAATATCTGAGTTGTGCAGCAGCTTGTCTGCAATGAGGGTGAATCTTAGCCATGGGCAGTGTTACACAAAGGATGCCACCTGTCTGCAGTGGGACAGAGATGTGTTTGGGTGTACTTGTATTTCTGCAAAGGAGAGATATTTTTCTGCTTCTCTTTGAGTAACATCCTCAGTGTGTGGGGTCAGTTTAAAGCAGAAGTGATTGGTCTTCTTAAAATACTTACTGAACAAATATGTTTTTCCTTCTGTTCTGCAAAACAAAATGGTGTATGGGTGAAAGAATGGCTTTTCCCCCAGCAACGTGCAGCCACTTTATGGATCGAAGAACAGTCTTTGGAGCACAGAAGAGCTATTGCTGCTGTACAGAAGTGCCAGCATGGTGCCCTATTTCCAGCATTCTTAACTTCAGTCGTGGTGGTAGTGGGCTGGAGCTGTGCTGCTGTGACTCTGCTTGTACAGTTCTGTGGGCATTCTTCCTTTGTCACAGAATCAGGACATCTGGAGGAAAGGGATTCTAGGACTTCTTTGTCACACACAAGAGAATTTCTTACATGGAGAATGGATAATAGAATGCCTTTATAGCAGAAAGCAAGAATTGCCCAGAACATCCTGGTCCCCTGCTAGAGGTGAGGACACAGAGAGTTACACTTAGAAGTAGAAGAGAAGCTTTCTTCATCTAAATGCAGTGTTAGGTTTTCTAAAATTTGTCTCTGATCTCTTACTGTTCTATTGAGGTTTTATGTTTTTTTGCTTTCTCTGTCAGTAAATGACCATTTCATTTTGGCAGTGCCCCACAGTTTAAATTATAGTTGGGACCAGTTTATTGTGGATCTGTTTAGCATCAGTTTTATTGCTTGCCTGCATTCCTGCTCTGCTGTGGGATTGTCATTGCAGTGCCTTTTGGGTATCCTCTTTTTGCTGTCACTGGCCTGACTCCTAGGGCTTGAAAAGTTGTTTGAGGATTCCTCTGGGAGCCTAAGGGCCTTATTGGAAAGAAGTCAAATTCTCATAAGTTCCTGAGAAAGCTGTCATAAGCCTTGTGGCTGCTGGGTTATTGCCAGGGCTTTAATTCATGTGACACACAATGAACCATTGCTAGACAATATTGGTTTCAGGTTCTTTTGTACTGTATTATGAAAGTAGAACCAGTTCTGGGCCATTGTTTTAGCCAGTGTAAGAACACACAAGATTTTCTGTAAGGAAGTATTTACAGTTTATTAAGCATTGTTTTCTGGTTTTTTTTTCTTTCCCTCGCTAGAGTTCTTTCTCTGTGCACTCAATTCACCTCTGCAGGTTTCAGTCCTAGCAAGGATTCATCCAAAGTCAGACTGCTTTTGCAGTGGCTTTTGGCAATGGAAGCCCCAGTGACCCAGTGCATGGGAGTCATTCTGAAGGGGAGTGTGGCTCTGGCTGAGCCAGCTGTCCTTTACTGCTGTCCAGGTTGTTTGTTACAGTGAGGAAAATGGCTTTGATGACCCCTCCTGATAGTATTTCCTTGTAGGTATGTAGCTGGTTCTTTTGGCAGGCTTTTGGTTAAGCTGCAGAGCTGCTCTGGCCCTTCATATTTGCTCCACATTCTCAAGGCATTTGGTAGTTGTAATAACAAGTTAGTTGTCCTCTTATCTGCCTCTGAAATGAAAGGGGTAAAAGTCAGAACTACCTTATTTGCCTCATGGAGTCTCCTTTTGCTACTGACTCATGGCTGTGTCCTGCTCATTGTGGACAGTATTTGGTACAATCAAATTTTGAATAGCTAGTGATGAAGTCTTAATTTTCCATGGGAAGACAGTACTCCACCCAAAGAGCTTGCATTTAGCCCTGGTGCAGTTTTCTGGTTTTAGTTTAGACTCAGTGCCCTACGCTCTGCCCACGGGGTGAGAAATGGGTGGATTAAAAAGTTATTCAGAAGAGCATTGAAATGTCATGAATGTGCATTCAAAGTAATTTCAGATACTTATATTCAAAATGAAATGTGTCAGTGTGTTGAAATTGTTTGATACATCTCTCTGTTTGGGACTGAGCTGGGACGGAATCCAAACCAAGCCATGAAAGATCCCTGGAGGGAAAAGTGCAATGCAAATTGGAGGTAGAAAAGTCAGTCTGAGCTTTGGTTTGGCTTTGTCTTTGTAGTCTCTGAATGTGTGCCAGCTATGGATGAACAGCAGTAGGACAAATATTTAGGTGCTGCTGTACAGCCTATGGAAGTTTTATTCACTGGCATGCATTACCAGGTCTGAAAAATTGTGTTTCCGTCACAACCCACGCCACTTAATTTCAGCACAGTGTTCTGCCAGCCCTGAAACGTGTCTGTATTTGCTTCTAGAGAGCTTGCTCAGATGCAGGGCTTGGTTCCATCTATTTCTCTGTTTTCTTGGCTTGCATTCTACAGATAAGATAATAGTAAAAATAAAAAGCCCCAAAAAAATCCTCTCCAAAGTGCTCCTATTACAGATTGATGGTTTTAGCAATAATTTAAGTTCTTGTTTTTAATTTTTATTTGGAGCTTCTTGTTTTGATTTGCCATATGTGAGGATTTACATACGATGGTGCTACCATAGAACTGAGCATTTGGTGAGCTGCATGGATGTTGTGGTAAAACAGGACCTGTTTCTGAACCACAGTTTGGAAGAGCTGGTGTATAAGGGACTCAGTGAAAGCTGGAAGTATTGTGGAGAAAGAAGGTTTTCTGAAATCCCATATGCCAAGCTTGACTGAGTGTTAAGTCTTAAGGGTCAGAGTGGACACAACAAATTTGAGGGACTGGGAAGTGAGGAAGTCAATGAGGTTGCAAAAAACCTGGCGGGTGTTTTGTACCTGTGAGTGCAAGTGCATGCCTGTGTGCTGGTGATGAGAGCAGAGTGTGACCGCTGGTATTTCTAGATTGACTGTGGAACAGTTTGAATTGCCACAGATGCACAGGAAGTTGTTGCTCACTAGTCTTGCCTTGATTTGTTAGGAAGGGTTGATGGATTGGGATGACTCTGTAAGGTTCTACCCAGCACACAGCCTGCAGCTTGTCCAAGTGGCGTGGACTGGACGGGATGTATAACAAGGAGGAAATGATCTCAACAGGTTGGGAAAATCCCCGTGACTTTATAGGGCAGACTGCTGCAGAAATGTAAGAGAATGGGTAGATGATAGCCATGAGAGGAGTCAAACCAGGCTTTTAGGTTGATGCAACAACACATGGATGATGAGTATGGAAGATTGAAAATTCTGGCTGTAGATACCTTAGTCCATCTTCTGAAGGTCTCTGTTGAACAGTTTTGTTCTAAGACAGGGTGTGTGCAATGACCGTATGAGGTGTGTGAGTGTGTTATGACTGTATGAGGTACATGTGCAAAACTGCCTTTCACAGTGTCCTGCTGCTGCAAGGTGGATCAGACTGGCTCTCCTTCTCTGCTCATGCCAATGAAAATAAATTGCCCCATCATAACTTGTGAGGAAAGCAGTGTTCTGTCATCCTGTGTATAAGGCCACCAGCCAGCAGTGTCGGAAACAAAGCCAGCCTTTCCTGTGGTTTTGGACACTGCTTCTAGGCAGGTCAGAGAGCCAGCTGGGCAGGGAGGTAGCAAAGCTGTCACTTCTGCAGTCTTCTTACTCATGGCTGCTGAAAGGAGCTCTTCTCTGAACAGTAGGCAGTGTGTGTTTTTCCTGACCCTTTCCTGTCCCTCCATCCCCTGATTACGTAAGATAGTTGCTCCTGCCAGAGAAGGTGCTATTTACTTTTGCAGCTCATGGAAGAGAAGAGGCATTGCACATACAGTGTTTTGTACCAGATACTTTTTACATCCCTCCTGTTTAATTTAATTTCTTTTTTGTCTTTAAAAAGTTTGCACAGAAAACAATGCTTTAATGACAGGAGGAGGAAGGGAGAAAAAGGAGCCTTCTGTCTTGATTTTTTTGTTGCTTATGTGTGTCACTGATGAAGTCGAGTTGGTGAGTGTCAGTGTCTCTCTGCACAGTGGGGTGGAACAAGTCCCTCAAATCTGAGTTATTTGGGGGGTAGCTGAGAGGGGGGTCATGGGCAGGGCTGAAGAGAGGCAAATACTGAAAGCTGGAGTGGGGAGCAACTGAGAGAAGGGGGCTGCAGCTGGCCTATTTCTGTCCCCTGCCTGTTTGTTCTTACTTTATTTTCGCCAATTCAAGAGCAGAGCACGGGAGCAGATACTGAGTGTGATTTAACGGGGCTAGATGCCCTCTGCTTGCAAGAGGACCTCAAGCTTTCCAGGCTTATTTGTGCTCTCATTTCATGCTGGTCATGCTGTTTTCAGTGATCAGCCTTGCCTGCCCCTGTTTTCTCAGGTTTATACAGCTGCTCTGTCTGAGTTTTCCTGCATTGCTGGAGATGTTTCCCTCACTTCTTCTCTGTCTATTTAGGGCCAGGAATGCTGGAGCATAAAATCTCCTTGTGCTGTTTTTTTTTGTCATCGGTATGCCATGATCAGCTTGTGTTCTGAGAACACCTATGGTTATCCGTAATGCTCATGAACAGGTCAGACCACTGCTAAAAGAGATGCGAGGAGTGAGGCAGAAAGCGAGGTGCCAGAAATTCAGCGTAAGGAGCTGTGGCTGGAGTCCAGGTTGTGCTGCCATATTGCATCTGCTTGGCTGGTCCGTGTCCTGTTTGATGCCTTTGTTGTTTCCCCCGAGTATCTGAGTTGATTGAGCACGAGTGAGTCACCGTGGTGTTTCTGGGTTAGTAGTGCTGCTGCATTTCTGAGCTTTCTGCCAGGGAATGGAGCTGTTCTGAAGTCTGTCTGGTAAAATGATCACAGCAAGGTCACCCACTCATGCCCTTGACCCATTACTTTTCCCTTGGTATGATATTGTTGCTATTTCCGAAAACCACTGTTTTCTTAGAAAAATTGCAATTCAATTCTTAAAAAAAAGAAAAAAAAAGTTGTCTTTGCTGGAAATTGGAATTTGGATGAAGGTTGCATTTATCCTTGTGCATGTAGTATGGGTTGTAAGCAAAGTTTATTCTGCTGTTTTCCAGGAGCCACAAAGCAGCTTAAAATACGGATTTCTGTGTCTCTCTAGGGAGTCCATTTACTTCTATCCAAATTAAGCATTGCTACTCAGACTTAACAATAGTGCAGGCAAAGTAAGGGAACATAATATTAATCCTGTCTAGTTGACCCTGTGTAGTTTAGCTGTTCCTAATACACGCCATTTAGTTGATAGGTCTAAAATAAAAGGTGCAGAGATTCTAATGTCTAGGTTATGATTTCCATCTTGGTGGTAAGAGATGTCCATCCTTCTCCATTTCCATTAGAAAAAGCTGACTGTGGTGATCTGCTTAACTTGGGTATTTCATGAGTGCCTGAGGCTGGGTTGGATGGAATCAAAGCTGGTGTTGGAGAGTGTGCATGGGAGGCCCATAGTGCATGTCACCTTCTGCAGCTCTGGTGCTGCTTGGATTAAGGAAAACTCTGCTTATGCTTTTGTAGAGCTACTAAAAGCTGGTTTCAGATGGGATCTATTTCTCCTTTTTATTCTAGTCCAGAGCCTGGTCCTATGCTGATAGTGATGTGAAGGGGGGATGCCTTTTGTTTTGCATGTATACCTTGACAAGCTGTTGTTGGGCCACTACATGTCCTTTAAGTCAGGAAGCATAGCTGCTGCTGGCAATGTTAGCAGCTCCACAGGCAGCATTTAGCTGACATTTGTCCCTCAGGGTGGCATAGCACTTGCCTCTATCTCAGACCACAGGTAATGATTACCCAAAGTCTGCCAGAGACCTCAAATAAGGCAGAGTCTTGATCACAGAAACTTCCTTAGGAAAGGCCAGAGGATGCTGGTAACATCTACAGCTGAAAGTCAATGCATAGTGTGAAACCTTGCCAATTCCTCCTTTCCCTGCACTTTCTCACTGTTTGCCACTTGTTCAGAATCAGGTCTCTCTCCTAGACAGCCTTATCTATTCCCACACCTAGTCTGAGAACTGGAGACGAGCAGAGAAGCATCGTGTCAGCCCAAGGTTGTAAATAAACGAATTGAGAGGATATTTTCTTTAACCTTTCCACTCATTACATGTGCTTGTGATGTACCAGTCAACCACTGGGTGTCTCTGGGCCATGCACAGCTCCAGGCAATATCTAGTCCCTGGAAAGCTGGCACTGGTTACACTTGTTTTTGCTGCGGTTTTTGCTCGTTTTGAAGGACATTATGTTCCTTTCTAGGCTGTCCACTCAGAATGTGTCTTCCCCACTCCTTACCATGGAGTGGGGTGCACGCTGTAAGGTACCCTGGCAGCACCCTGGATTGCCAGTTCAGAGGCCAGCAAATTCTCCAGCCTGGTTTTGCTCTGTTGCTGTTTCTGCAGTGCCTCATACACCATGAGCTGTGTGGAGGTGTGCAAGAGGAGAATGTCAGCACAGCAGCTTTGCTACCTTTCTCTTCTCCCCTTAGTTGTGACAAGTTTACTCTTGCATGCACACCCAAGTAGATAAATAATCTGTCTCTCAATAGAGCTCTGCTAGCCACAGTAGTTTCTTCAATTCCATGGAATGAGTTAGTTTTTCATTATGATGCTGAAAAGCAAAAGGCAGCCTATTCTCTGCTTTAAAAATGCAGCGATAAAAGGTAAAGCTTTCATTAAACACGCCTGGCTGAATTTATATACATAAGTATCTGGACTGTAGCTAATATCTTTTGAAAGACAAGGGAAGAACGCAGCTTTGTAATAGCCAGCATTTTGTGTCTGGATGGTTAATCAGCAGTACAGAAAAATAATTGAATTAATTCTTTCATAGACTTAGTCCAGGAAAAAATTCCAAACTATTAATGTCTGTTGCTGTAGGGTAGTTCTCTTCTTTTTTCCACCTGACAGCCCTCTAGGGTTGACATCTCTGTGGTTTGCAGGTGATGGTATCCATGTTGCAGCTTTTTTTGCTGGTGAAACAGCTGACCTGTACCAGGAGCTCTTTCCTGCTGACTTGGTTTTGAGTTGGTACCTGGTTATGCTAAATGCTGGTTTGCCATTAAATAGATAAATTCACCAGCAGCAGGATGCATTGTTTGGTTCCAGCACTTGCTTATGTGCTGTTTGCATAAATGGTGAGATAGGGTTTTGCTGGTCTCAGGCTGGGATTTGAGCCTACCTGAGGTAGGTATTGGTAAGTTTTGGGAGTGGTTAGGATATTACTCAGTGCTTTGCTGCGGGATGATTGTCAGAGCAAGCACTGGACCTGGGATTAGCTGATTTTATGGATTTCAAGCAGTGATTGAAGTAAGATGAGCAAAGGTGGGTATGCTGTGTTCAAGACTGAATAATAGGAGTAATATTTTTTTTTTCTGAATTGGTTTGATGGCAGCACTCAAGTACTGCAGTGGATAGAAAAAAAAACACTGCACATAAGCTGCTGGTAATAACTTCCTATAGCATTCAGAGCAGCGTGCTTTACAATTGTATGGGAGCTGAAATTCTCACTGTACAGACAACATAATTCTGGTTGGCTGCTTGTGTACAGGGCTTAGCCTTGCAACAATATAAACTAGAGCTTTGTCCATAAATTAAGCACTCAGTTGCCGAAGATTCATTACCAGCTTGGTTACAAGCTGCTGTGTAGAGACAGCCATAGTGTTTGGCTTGGATAAATGCCCCACTTCTGGATGTGTGAGAGGGGTGGTTCTGTGCTTGGCCAGATAATTTGGATGTAGGATAGCAGTTCAGAGTCTGTGGCAGAAGACCAGGAGCTGGGAATCGGGACAGTGCTGTAGTTTCCATACTGTGGAGTCAAAAGAGGATGTCTGACCAAATAGGTTGGGGTACCTAGGACTTTTGGAACAATCAGGGTTGGAAACCATAAATCCAGTAATTGTATTGCAATTAAAAAATATGTTTATAAATCTGCCCCTTGTCTTGCTTTGGAAACTGTCAAGGCTCAGCCACATGCAGGCACAAGTGCAAGTTACCAGAGCTGACACTGGTTTCCGTTTATTCCTCCTCCATTCTCAGTCTATAGAAGTTATTTCACTTCCATGGAGGCAGAGGCTTGTGTTTTATTGGTACCAATCCCTGTGGCTGGGTGCAGCTGTATTTGGGAATGAAGAGCCATGCTGCTGTATTTTCCTGTCACCATTGTCTCTCAAAGAAAGGACCAGTTTGCTTTGGGAAGGTGCTATATAAACTTTTTTGGTTTAAGTAGTTAAAAATGCCATATAAGGAGAAAGAATATTTATTACAAAACCCGAATGTTCCTTGTATTCCTTGTATCACTTGTCAAAGACACAGTAACGGGGAAGGAGCTGAATGGAACAGGTCCACATGGATGTAACATGGATAAATTGCTGTTCCTGAGACGGTGGAAAAAGGGGAACTGAGCAGAAATTTTCAGAGAACAGAAAGTAAATATCCTGTATCGTTTCTGCTCCTGTAATCTGGATCTCAATTCAGCAAAGTACTGACAAATCCCTGTTCAGCTAAGCGTTCAGAGGTACATTTTCAAAGGTTTTCAAGTCTGTGAAGGCACTGAGAGCAGCACTTCAAAGGGCTTTCAAAGTGTATTTGTTCTAGATACCTTGCACCTTAAAGGTCCATGGAGAATTTCTTCCTTAGTCCTTGTTGGTCCCTTTTCTTGGCTGTGAGATCTGTCTTGCACGGGTCTGCCTTAGCCAAGGCAGAGCAGCATGAGCCAAAGAATCTCTCTGAAGTGAGGCCTCTATGATATCACAGATCAAAAATGAAAAAGGAATGATGGGGAGCAGTGACCAGAACAGGGTTGTTAGTAGGGCCAAGCACACAGGTAAGTGAGGATGCCAAGCCAAGCCCGGGGCTCCTGAGGGCATGGACTGGACTGGGCTGGTGGGGCTGCTTGGCTTTGCGCAGACGTTCTGTGTGAGATACACTGCCGAGATCTGAAGGTGTCACAGCGATTAACTGAGTGGGAACTTGAATGACAAAACGGTCCCGTTACGCTGCTCAGGCTTGGCAGGAGGAGAAGTGTCAGGGTGCTGCTGCTGCTGCTGCGGCGCGTTTGGGAGCTGTGGGAGTTTGTGACAGAGCAGAGCAGGTGTGAACACTCCAGATCATGACTAAGTGACGTCTCGGCTGATGAAAGAGTGCTGTTTTGTTCCTTTCCCTTCAATGTTTTCTTCCAAATATAATTTGACTCCATTATGTGTTTTTCTCTCTCATTTGCAGTTACTGATGGCTTGCAGTTTTGTCAGCCTATTCCTGCTGCAGGCATGGAAAGGAGGGAAAAATAGTCTTTGCTCTGTTGGTTATCAGAGACCCCGTAAGCATTGAGGCACTGCACAAGGGAAGGAAGCTCTTGGTCTAGAGAGTATGTCCTCTGAATGGAAGAAGATTGGCAGGGACTATCTCTAGCATACCTGGAGCTAGGGGAATGGAATCCAGGTCTCCTGAGTGCTCAATCCAGCTTCCCAGGTTCTAATAATCACATAGTCTTGGGTGGCAGTCTTTGCTGGCCTGCTGGTTTTTTTACTTTTTTATGTGTTATGTATTTTAGCTGCTGCTCTCTGGAAGTAACTATTACATTGTGGCAATTTTAGCTGGGGAATTTTACAACTTGGGTCTGCAAATAAATGGGATGAAAATCTTCAAGACCTGAGGTTTCTAGTAGAAGCTGGGATTCTCTTCCTGATGCTTGTGGATTGACACAAAGTCTGGAGGAGGTGGGCTTACAAATGTCTTACTTAGGTTTCCAAAATTGCCCCAGGCTGCAGATTTAACTGTTTTTTAAAGTTGTGTTTCAGTATTGAGCTCCCATACAGAGCAGCCTTTAATGCAGCTGATTTCTATTTTCCTTATGCCAGGGAAAAGCAGAAAAGAGTAGGATGAGGAAGACCAAGGATTTTTCTTGCCTTTTTGGCCTGTAGCCATTTCTTTTGTAAAGTACCAACTCATTTCTTAATCTATGTAGGTTTACTGACCATTTCTCAAGGCACGGGGTCAGGGTATTTGGAACAGCTGGCACAAGTCATTAAGAATAGAAGCTCTTTCATTACACCTGCAATTGGGATTTCCCACTGCCTCTCAAAGGTATGTTTGTATACAGAAATAGGAGACTGACTTCTGGGTAAACAGAACTACACTTATTAGGTGAGTATTAATTCTTATTTTCCTCATCTAAAAATATGTGCATAAAATCAACCTCTTGCTTTTTTCAATGTACTGAGTTTGTGTGGCAAGATGAGGCTACAGAGGTGACTTCTGTGGGATGCTGCCAGAAGGTTCCCCCATGTCCGACAGGGCCAATGCCAGCTGGCTCCAAGATGGACCAGCCAGAACCAACTGTCCCAAACTGGCCAAAGGGATACTCCAGACCATGTGATGTCTACTCAGCAATAAAAGCTAAGAGAAAGGAGAAGTAGGGTGGCATTTGTTACTATAACAATTGTCTTCTGGAGAAACCTCTGCACATACTGAAGCCCTGCTTCCTGGGAAGTGGCTGAATATTTCCTGCTGATGTGAATGAGGGAACAGTCTTCTGTTTTCCTGAGGGAATAGTCTTTTATTTTCCTAGCTGCCTTTATTACCCCTAATTTTTAAAAACCTTGTTTTCTTCTCCTTGAGTCTTGTTGAGGAGGGAAGTGATAGGGCAACTTGGTGGGCACCTGGCATCAACCCGCCACACTGAGACTTTCAGACTTTAAAAGACAGTTGTTCTTATTCAAGTGTGCAATTTAAGAAGCACTCTGTATGCAGGATCTATCTGTTCTACAAAGTCTGTCCCGTAAACAGTGAGGCCTCTTGAAAACGTGACCTTTAAACATGGAAATAAGAACGTGATTTTCAGTTAGTAGCACCCAATGTGTGAGCACAAACCTGCTCCCCACAGTTATGTAAACTATATACTACTAACCTTAAGCTTTGGGTAGGAAATTGTATATTGATGTTCATTTTTTTGGTCCAGTCACAGTGCACACAGAATGCACTAGCATTTGCCTTAAAGCCTTTTTTGGCAGAATTTCCTGTAAAGAACTCAGGCAATGTATCTGGCAGGAGGATAGGACATTTTATATTACCATAAAATAAATTTGCCAAAATGTTGCCTAGTTCTGCAAATAAAACAGTGGACTGGTGGCCAAAGATTTAACTTTATTCAGCCTGACTTCCACTTAGTGTGCCTGCTTTTTTCTAACCTGTGTCCCCTTAATGTGTTTCAAAAACAAGTACTTCTACTACATAAAAATAATTCAGATGCCACTTGTGTGAAGCAGTTAAAATACGCTACTTGGTGTAACTTCTTTCAGTCACTTTTCAATAAGCATTTTGGAAGCGATACCAAACCTTTTGTGTGTTGGAGGTTTTGAGCAGATACTTGCATTGTGGAAATTAAGACAAGATGTCTTTGGGTTCAAGTTAGCTCACATTGCTTTCTGCAGAGCATCTTGCACCTTCCAAGTACGTTGTACTGGCCCTTTGTAACAAATGCAGTGTGGATTTGACTCTGGGCTGCTGCGTGTGCACTGACGTTGGACAGTGAATCTGCATTACAGATATGTCTTTTGAAGCTAATTCTTCTGGTTATCCCACCTTACTGCACTTGAATGATGTAGTAGCTTCAGAGTGTGTATTTCATTCATTTTTGGATGAAACTAAACTGGAAGCTCTGTTCCAGGAGCACATATGGCACTAGTCTAGTCCAAATGCCGCATCCCAAACTGCGAATGATGTGGATCATGGGGTCCTTTGGGAGCAGCTTCTTTGCTTTACAGGTTTGTTCCTAGACAGCTTACTTCTCTTTCTGGTTGGTGGGAATAACTACTGTAAGGTTGGTGGTGCTCATATGGGCTGGGAGGACAGTGCAAGTGCTGTGAACAAGCAGTGTATGGAGGAAAAGTGCATTCTGCTTCCATACATACCTAAAAACAAGGAAGGTTGAGGACATAAAAGCTGGGTATAGCCTTGGTCACAGTGGCCATGAGATAGAGCTCAGGATCCTGAGTGGAGGAAGTAAAACAAAAAGCAGGATCACATTCCTGGACTTGAAATGAAGAACCACTAAATGTTTCTGGAGCTAAACAGATTTTGATTTTATACACAACCAGAGAAGATTACGTTGAAAACCAAATTTGCAAAACCTTTTAATGTGTTAAAATTTCTAGTGTGTCTAGTTCATTGTTTTCTTGGGAGCGCTGTTCTTTTATTACTTTCTGCCAGAAAAGCCTGTTAGGGCTTGGGACAAAAGATGTGCTTTGTTGGGGTCAGATGTGTGTGAAAGAGGGTGCTGGTTCTGGCTGTTGCTAGGCTACACTTGTGTGCTCACATAGTAAAAGAAAATTTTATATGTTGGGAGTGTCAAAATATTTCACTTGATGGATGATGTCAGTCAGTGCTGTTGTGTAATGAGTAGATGTGCTTAATTTTTCATGTGATTGGCAGTAGTTGAACTCCAAGTTAGTTTAATGACTGGTAATTGAAGGTAATGGAAATACTTTCTAGAAAAGGTATTTTTAAGTAATTAATAGATGTTTCTGAATCTGTGCTTTAAAGGGAGACCCTCCTTCTCACAAACTAAGAGTTTGTCGATATTCAAGGATTATTTCCTTGAGGAATGCATTCTGATAAGCAAAAAATCAGGCAAAGGGTGCAAGAAACCTGTGTATATGAAAAGAAAGAATAGACATTACTCAAGTGCAAGCAGGAAATACACAGGAGATGGAAGCAGGGTCAGGCCCCTTGGCATTAATATAGAGAGGTTATCAGAGTAAGTAGAAATGAGACAAGGAAGGCCAAGGTCCATCTGGAATTAAATCTGGCCAAGGATGTCAAGGACAACAAGAAGGGCTTCTTCAAATACATCAGTAATGAGGAAAACTAAGGATAACGTGGGCCTGTTACTGAATGGAGGAGGGGCTCTGGTTACAGAGGACACAGAGAAGGCAGAGATACTGATCACTTTCTTTGCATCAGTTTTCCCTGGCAAGATCAGCCCTCAGGAATCTCTGACCCAGAGACCAGAGTTAAGGGAATGCTGGAAGGAAGACTTTCCTTTGGTCAAGGAGGGTTGGGTTAGAGAGCAGCTAGGCAAACTTGGCATTTACAAGCCCATGGGCCCTGGTGGGATGCGTCCATGAGTGCTGAGAGAGGGAATGTACCATAGCCAGGCTGCTCATGATCATCCTTGAAAGGTCATGGAGATCAGGAAAGGTGTCTGAGGACTGCAAAAAGCACCATGTCATACCCAGTCTTCAGAAAGGGCAAGGAGGACCCATGAAGCTACTGCCAGTTAGTCTTACCTCAGTCCCTGGAAAGGTGATGGAGCACCTCATTCTGTAGGCCATCTCTGTCCACATGGATGGCAAGAACGTGATCAGGAGCAGAGAGACAGCTTAGGGTAAATCATGCTTATCCAACTTGATTGCCTTTTGCAATGAAACAGCTGCCTGGATGTGTGATGGGAGAGCTGTGGATACTGTCTGCCTTGACTTCTGCAGGGCTTTCAACACTGTTTAGGAGGATGTTATGAGAGACACACTCAGTAGGTGTGGGCTGGATGAGTGGACAGTGAGGTGGGTGGAGGACTGGCTGAATGGCAGATCCGGAGGGTTGTAATCAGGGGCACAGGTTCTAGTTGGAGGCCTGTCACTGGTGGTGTCCCCCAAGAGTCAATACTTGGTCCAATATTGTTTAACTTAATTCACCAATGACTTGATGAAGGGATAGAAGAACCTCCTTAGCAAGTTCCCCGCAGACAAAGCTGGGATGGTGCAGCCCTTCAGAGGGACACTGACAGGGACCTTCTGAAATTCAACGAAGTCAGAGGCAGGGTCCTGCATGTGGGAAGGAGTAACCCCCTGCACCAGCACAGCCTGAGGGCCGATATGCTGGGGAGCAGCTCTGGGAAGGACCTGGGGGTCCTGGTGGACAGCAAGCTGTCCATGACCAGCAGCGCCCCTGTGGCCAAGAAAGCCAGTGATACCCTGGGGTGCATTAGGAACAGCATTGCCCGCAGGTCATGGGAGGTGATCCTGCCCCTCTACTCTGGATCTCATCCCTGGTGAGGCACATCTGCAGTGCTGTGTTCAGTTCTGGGCTCCTCAGTACAAGGGAGACATGGGACTCCTGGAAGAGATCCAGAGGAAGGCAACAAAGATGACTGGGAGAGTGTACCCTCTCTCTTAGGAAAGGCTGAGGGAGCTGGGGCTGTTCATCCTTAAGAATAGACGAATGAGAGGAGACCTCATCGGTGTTTTAATAAGTACCTGAAGGGAGGGTCTTGAGGATGGAGCCAGGCCCTTCTCAGTGGTGCCAACCAACAGGCAGAAACTGATGCACAGGAATTTTCAACGGAACATGAAGAACTTTACTCTGAGTGACTTTGTTGAAACAGGTTGCCCAGGGAGGTTGTCGTCTCCCTCACTAGAGATACTCAAGGACTTTCTGGATACAATCCTGTACTATGTGCTCTAGGGTAGAGCTGCTTGAGCAGGGACATTGGACTAAATATCCCATTTTTTACCCATTCTTTGATGGTGATTCTATGCAAGTATCTTCATTCACATTCTGAAAGTGAATAATGCATTTTTTTCTGTGAATTTGCATTTCTTACGAACTCCAGGAATTTAGGAATAGCAGCGATTGTGAATAAAGCAGATCTATTTTTATTAAAAGAAATATAATTGGATGTCTCATTCAAAACTTTTAAAGTGTTTTATATAGAATGTGTCATTGTCTGTCCTAGCTTCAGTATGAATCAGCATCAGGTTTTTCAGTGTATATATGTATTTCTGCTATTTGTGTCTCTATTCAGGAATTCAGAGTAAGGTGAGGGCCAGCCTTGCATCCTTTCACCCCTGACAAGAAAATGGAACAATGCATGGAATGCAAAAAGAGTTACAGTCTTGTCTCTGAATGTTCCTTCATCACATGTTATTGTCCTTGAACATCTATTCTATGTAATCGCTGGAAGACTTCCAAGGATATTGAGGGGTAACTGAGCAGTCCTGCTTCCCTAATTCAAATGAGCTGCTCTGCTCTCAGTGCAAGTCTCTCTCTTACACTGCATGGGGATAACTTGAATGTCTTCCAGATATTGTCCTTGTGTCTGTCCTGGGAGAAGTCAAAGTGATTTCTCAGAGCAGTCTTGTAGCACTTTTATTTTTTGTTTTAGCCTTGTGTTGATGGGATTGTGTATTTCATGATTAAGCTAAAAGCTGCATTAAGGAATATGTATGGGTTCTGCCACTTATAGAATGGTATGGTTTGTCTTCTCTGGGACATCTGGGGTTTTGTTCTGTTTGTAGGCTTGATGTCTGTCTGGAATTGCTTGTGATACTGTGAGGGCAATAATGCAGGAGGCACAAAACCATTATGTAACATGGCTTTCTGAGTCATAGAATGTTAGGGTTTGAATGGACCTTAAAGATCATCTACTCCCAACCGGCTGCTGCCAAGGACAGGGACACTTCCCACTAGACCAGGTTGTTCAGCGCTCCATCCAACTTGGCTTTGAACACTGCCAGGGTTGGGGCATTCATGGCTTCTCTGGGAGAACTGATCCAGCGCCTTACCATCCCTACAGTGGAGAATTTCTTACTGATATCTAAGCTAAATTTCCCCTTTCAACTTGTACCCATTACTCTGTGTCCTGTCACTATAGCTCCTGACAGAGAGTCCTCTGGCTTCCTTTGTGGGCCCCCTTCAGACACTGGAAGGTTGATGTGAGGTCTCCACACAGCCTTCCCATCTCCATGCTGAACAGCCCCAACTTTGCTCCTTACAAGGGGCTGTTGTAGCTTCACCATAGGCTGCACATCTATTCTTTTCCTGCTGCTTCTAAATCAGATGGTGTTTTCTTGCTCTCAGTAGTATCAATTGGCTTTGAAATTCACCTGCTGCAAAGCTAAAGCTGTGAGTCTGTGGAAACTATGGTGTGTATCTTGTTCTTACTTAATGCATCTAGACAAAATGGGAAATAACACCCTGTCTAAGGAGTTGTGTATTGCTGCTCTTGAGCATCAAGCTTCTGCTTTTGCTTGTGGACTTAGCTGAACCCAGAGGTGACACCTAGAAGATATTTCTCAAAGCTTTCATCTGAGCACTGCAGTGCTGCTGTGTTTGCCAGTGAAGGCTCCTGGGGAGGTAATGAAGGACTGTTAGAAGCATTAAGTGCTCTGTGGGAAACCAGCAATACCTCGTGTGCTGACAAACATGTTGGCTAGAAGATCAAGTCTTTGCTTCCCCTGCATTTTAAGGGAGGGCAGTGAGCAGGGAATCCCTGAGAAGTTCAGCATCATGAAGGAAAAAAATCCAGTCATTTCCCAATCACTTTTGATGGTGTTTGTTTCGGGTTTTTGATTTAAAAAGATAGCAAGACCATTTTAAGGACACAATTTCTGAACTATAAATATTCTTGGTAAGTAAGAATTTTTGTCTTAAATTCAATTTTGTCTAATTGCTGCCTTCTGGTATGGATAGAGGTAAAGTGACAGCTGTAGGAATTTTGCTGGAAGTGACATTTCAAGTGAATTTTGCCTATGAGGATGGCTAGCAGCTTATCCTCATGCATTGCTTGAGAGATAATGGGACTGTCACAACATTCATATCTACTGCCGTTTGTTTACATTGTTTAATGTGCATGATCACTGGAGCTCATAATTAGAAAATAAGTTCCTTTTAGGAATATGCCTTATAAAGCAGAACTCAAAATTAGTATTGGTATGAATACCACCATGTGTATTACTCCAACAAATATGAGCACCTAGCCATTGTTTGCTTTTTTCCTTTGCAATCATCGTATTATTCCCCTTGTGGCCCTTAAATGTTGGCCTGATTTTGACTTCTGTAGGTAATTGTCTCATACAATTCTTTTGGAAGGGAAGCTAACCTCCAAGTTAATTTTGCTCTCCGAAGTGTTCAGCTTCTTAGGCAGATGTATATTTAAAGGTTTGGGTTCTTGCTGTAATGATTAAACCATTGGGGAATATTGTACTCACAGAAGTGAACATGTTCACTTGCTCACCCATTCTGATTAACCTCCTGTGTAAAGATGAATTTCAAAGATGCACTGTTCTTGTGCCTTTTGTCCATCCTCTTTTATTTAACATGTCACAATACTAATTTGTGCTTTGGTTAGTGTTTGTGTAGACCAGACCCCTTGGTAGTCTGATCTGTGTGTGTGACTGTTAGCTCACTGGTTTTGTGTGTGTATTTTGACTGCTGGAAATTCTCTTGGTATGTGCATTCAAATCTACTCTCTATCTTGCAATTACTGTGTTGGCTCTTTTGATGAGAACCAAAGGTGTCCCATGGGAGAAGTGTTGGCAGAGGGCAGCTTTGGACGCCTGCAGCAAGGCTGTTTGTAGCATATTTCCCCTCATTTCCATTTGATGGCACAGTACCAGGCGTGTTCTAAGACTTTGATGGTCAATTAATTAGTTCTTTTCTGTTCTTGAATTGGAAGCTAATTGAGTAATTGTGAAGAGTGCCAGATTAAACTCTGTTTTTGCTTGGAGTGCCAGGGAAAATGCCTTTCCCTCACGTATTTCCTTGGGAAACTTGGGAAATGCCTTTCCCTTACCTATTTCCTTGGGAAACTACACTGGAAAAAAATAAACTTCCATGATCATGCTTTTTGTGAGGTCGTCATGCATATGCAGACAATTACCACATGCTGGTAATGTTTGTCAGCCAATAGTAATCAAATTTGTCAGAAGGTGGGGGTCCAATCTTTTCAGCCAAGTAACCTCCTGGCATCCTTTAACTTGGTGAAAGAGCTGACCTTACTGCAGTGGTGGCAGCATAGAAAAATCTATTAGGTCCTTGAATATTTTGGACATGAGAGACTCAAAGTTTTACTCTCCTTGTGAACATGTTTTGTGAGTGTATATTACTGTTTTCCCTCTCCTCTTCTTCCTTTTTTCAAAATACAGTCTTGGCTTTAAGGAAGAGGACTGAGGCTGCAGTTACTTAACGCTTTAAAGCAACATTTTTTTCAGCCATTTCAACTGTGTTTTCTTGCTGCAGTGATAAAGATGAGTAATTTTTGATTGTGGTCTAGCATAAAAGGAGGGAAAGCATTTTCTTATTCAAAACTCACAGCAGGATCAGTCTGTGTGCCTTGATCGAGGAAGCTTGTAACCTGTTTTGGTGAGTGGTGATGACTCTCTTGCACTGCCTTCAATAAAGTTCTCCCTCTCGCCTCATGATAAACAATGTTCTCTGATTTTCATGGAAGTCAGCCACCACTTTCTTCTTTTTTTCAGACCACTGGCTTTTATAGCCATGGAGCAACAGACAACATGTGCAGCCCAATGCTGAGGCCAGATCAGTGAGGCCAGTCAAACAGGTCAGGAATTGCAGGATTCACATTTGTTCATATAGACTGGTCTGCCTCCCTTGCAAGCTTCATGGGGCACATCAGAGTACAGACTTTGTTATCCTTTGCTTTGGTGAAATGTGGGGTTATGGTTTGGATTTGGTGTTTTGGGATGAGAAGAGGCTATAAAAATGCAGGGTATGTTACTGTAGAATGTACTGTGGGATCCAGTCCTGGAAAGGGAAATACAGCCTTGCTTAGGAGGCAGTGGGGTGTTGTAGTCTGCCCTCCCCCATGTCTTGCATCACAGAAGGGAATGGTCATGAAGAGAGAGAAGGAAGATGGTCAGGCTTTCCTAATCTGATAGGTTTCCAAAAAAAATCTTGTACTCTGTTAAATATGCAATAGTTTTTCTTCTTTGCAGTATGTGACATCCCATTTCTTGATGTCAACTCCTTCTCACCACCGCGCTTATAGACGTTGATCTTTTTGCTGGGAAGTCCTGGCTGTTGGTTGAGTTGGTTTTGTTTTCCCCTCAGTTTAATGTAAATGTTTTTCCTTATCTGATGTTTTATTGCTCTTACTTTGGGAAATGCTTGAAAAATATCTTGTTCACCTAAAGTACCTGCTCTTGTTTAGGATTAAATGAACAAGATGGAATAAAGAGGATACGTGTTGCCTTCCTGATTTCTGAAGAGCACTGATATATTTGGGGACTTTGTCACTCCACCATCAATACATGAATTCTGTATCAGTTGTCCAAATATTGAAATATTTTTGCACTGATATATTTTCTCAGTTTCTGGTGTTATTTTCCTTTTGCTTGTGAGAAAATAAGGTCCTTTGTACAATTTTTTAATGAAAAACATAGTAGGGGAACCTGAGAACTTTGAGAAGAGGCAGATAATTAGCTTTGAGGATAGCTGTGTGTTGCTGGTGACTTACGGACTTGCAGTTCCTCTTCATATTTTCCATGTGGCAGGTGCGTATTTCCCCATTCCTGCTAATTGCAGACTATTTGTTTAGACCCTTTTCTGAGGAGTTCTGTTCTGGGGAAGATGCTTGTTTTAACAAAACAAGAGCATATGAGCAGCCTTACGAGGGAGTGTTTCTGGGAGTGCAGGAGTGAGGTGCAGGAAAGGAAGGAGGGAAGGGTCTCTTGGAGAGTGGTGGCTGCAGCAGTGCCTGGAACGTGTCACAGCCATGTCTTGAGCAGAATGTGCCTCTTAGGAGGAGGTGGTAGCAGCTGTCTAGTGCTAGCTATTGTGTCTTTCCCATAGGATTGTCTGCAGGGACTTCCCAAATGCAGGTTGCTTCTCTTAGCTTTGAGATTGTCTGTGGGTGTCAAGGAAATAAACAAAGGTAGTGCTTTTTGTTTTCATAGTTAGAGGAGGTTGAGAATCAGAAGCTACTGTGGAGGTATTGCAATATGACTTGGATAGAGAAGGTGCCAGGGGAGTTGGTGGTATCTCTTCCCCTCCCTTCTTCTCCTGTGTTTCAGAGATGTTTCCTCGGCTGCTTGCTGGGTGGCTGGTATGGGATGGCCCAAGAGTAGAACAGAACAAGTTCTGTGGAAGTACTGACAGCGAGTGTCAAACACAGCAAATGAGCAGTGATTCAAGAACAACTCTTCTGTCTTAACCATGCATTTCTCCTGAATTCCTGAGAGTTGCAGTGCTGATGCCATTGGTTCCTAATTCATGTGATGTTCTACCAGGCAACACAAGAGTGGCAAATGAAATAGTAGGAGTTTCGTTGACCAGTGATTATTGCAGTGACTAACGTGGCCTTGCCAGCTGGCCTCTCTTGCTGTGCTGCTGCATTGACTGAGTCTGTGGCCATTGCAAAGTTGCACAGCCCAGTGCAGGGAGTAGGACTGCAGTACTGTGCCTGAGGAGAGCCTGCTCCCATCTTGTCTTAGCTGATGATGGTTTAGCTTTGGGCAGTTGTGACTGTGCTGAGGTCAAAGAGTGACAGCTAACTGTCTGTTTTCTATAGAACTGTTGTCCTGTTAGTTTTCTGGTTGTCCTCAAGGCAGAGAGGGATGTTGGGTGTGTTCGATGTGCAGTCTGACCCACTTGTTCTTGGGAGATAGCTGGCCTGATGTCATTTGTTAATAACTGTGGTGAAAGTTTATTGGAAGAAGAATTCAGCGGTTGATGTATGCAAAGTTGTCACTAGGAAGGTAGATGTGAATTCCCAAGTGGAGCCTACATGCTCCATACCTGACTTATCACTAATACAACAGGCAGAATAATGAAACTATAAGGGTATTTCAGTGGAGTAGTTAGAATATGAAGCAAGAGCTGATGAAATCTAATAAATAAAGCCTCTTGATCCATTAAAGCCTTTGCCTTCATTGAAAATATTCATATTCTTAAGTTCTTTGTTGGATTAGGGTAATATCCTCTAAATAACCTGGCTGATAGAACAAAGGCAGAGAATTTTAGGAAAGTATAAGCAATCAGCAGTAATAGGAATTTTTCTTTTTTTTCAGTTTCCTTCTGAGGTTAAAATGACAGGAACCAGATATAAAATAGCAGATATGTTTAGGACTTGAATTCACTTTGTCAATTACCATGTCGTGTCTCTGAGAGAACGGGAGGCAGAAAGAGCTGTGTGCTCTGCCAAATGGGCAGGAATTTTAGATCCTCTTCTGTTTCTCACTTCTGAGAAGCCGAATCAAAAATACCTGTTGCTTGCGCAAGTACTCTGGCTCATCAACTTGAAGATACTTCCCCGAAGGAAGAAAATAGTGTTCATAGTTATTCTCATTAGATAGTGTGCAGTGCTTGTTATCTACACGTACTTGGAAGTATTTCTACAAAACATAACATTATAAAACCCCTTAGTTTCAATGGAAACCTTAAACAAAAGCTGTATTAGGCTATTGTTGTATAAGTGATACTATAATTAATTTGTTATTTCCTGCCTCTTACTTAGAAATTGGAAGCTTGGCCAAAATACATTTGGAAGATGAACAAAAGGATTTGATTTGCCAAGAGACACAACCTCTTTTGGGGCAAAGAGGTTCTTTCTGGCCTTTCTCTTGAAAAACAATTCCTTCTTGTTGCTGTAGGTCTTACTCAAACTACTTTCCTGACTCCTTCTGTTTTTCTAGAGGCTGAGTGTGCAAATTATGACACTTAATAAATTATAGCAGGCTGGAAAAGAGGGATGCTGATGGAATTTATGCTTGTCAGTGGGATGTTGTAAAAGTGTTTCTTTTAGGACTGTTTCTCTAAATTTTTAAGGGATATCCCAAGAAAAGGAGGATAAATGTACATTACACAAAGAGCTCTTTTCCCATTAAAAATCTGTGATGCCTGTCATTATTTGTATACCACAGCAAACTACAGGTCAGAAAGGTACTGACAACATAACTTTGGTGTGCTGTTTTATTTTTAAATCAGCTCCCTTTCTTGGGAACTTCTGAGTTCTGATTACACTGAGTCCTGCATGAAATGCAGGTGCTACCAGGGGGAGTGGAGAAAGACATGAACTTGTTTGCAAGTTGCTGGGCTGACAGCACCACCGTGTCTCTCTGGAGCAGCTAACTCTCCACTTGACTGAGTGTTTTATTTCTTTGCTTCCTTGGGCTTCCACCAATCCAACTAGAAAAATTATGAAGCTGGATCTTACTGAAGAACAAAATGCTTCTGAGTGAAATGATTTAAGTATATGTGTTACTGTTAGGCAATATCAGGGTGTGAGGGAAGAGGGGGAGCAAGAGTCAGTTCCTAAAGAGCTGTGCTTGCTCCAGTCTAAGAGATGATGTGAGAGTTGAATCCATTTCCTAAAGGAAATGGATTTCTGAATCCTGTTAGCTGGAAGGTGAGTGCTGTGGAGAAACTCCTTGCATTGGTTAAGTTTGTGTTCTGTCTCTGCACAGAGCCCTTCCAATCCTCTGTGTGTGTTTGTGTGAGGTGACTCTCAGGGGACCTTAATGTTGCAGTTACCATGGAAGCCAATTCAAAGTGGATTGTCATGTCATCAGAAGTAAAAGATATGTGTAAATCTGTGCTAGCATTTGGCAGATGTTTGGGATTTTGAATATTTCTTGCAAGAAAAGTATTTCTGTTATTTACATATGAATATTACTTCTTTGCTTGTAATAGTATTAATATAATATTATTTGTGTGTAATTAAGCATTTCTGAAATCAGCCTGGTTCTGTGATAGACAGGATAGATAGACAATCCAAAGTGAGTACAGTAGAAGAATTTTAACCCGAGATAGATGTTGCCCCTGGGAATTGTTCTGTTTGGTTGTAGTTGTTTCTGAGTTACTTCTATCCCGTGCCTATAGGGCACTCATCAAAATCTAAGCAGAATCTTTTCTCCTTGCATATCTTCATCCTTTCCACTGTCCTGTTTGTGTTGGCTGACACTTTCACCTGCCACAATTCTCAAGAAAAATCCTCAGCTGACACTTGGAGGTGCTCATTCTACAGAAGACTACTGTGATAAGCGCAACATGTTACGTACCTTGGGCTTGTTTTTTCATCCATGGAAATTAAATGGTTATTCATGCTGGACCCCTACAGCTTAAAACATCTGCTTGTCACCAGAACTTGCTCAGTGACTTTTGACTTAACAGCTTGGGGGCTGAGCTCTGGACCTCCAGGATCTCCAGGTTCCTGTGCTGACAGTGCTTCTAGCACTCAACAGCATCTCAGGCCACCAGCATAGCAGAGATGGCAGATGTGCTTCTTTGGAAACCTTTTTGTATGAAGTTATATCAAATCTCTAAATTTTAATTGCTAATTTATTTTGGAAAGAACAGTTTGTCTCTGACCTACATGTGGGACTCAAATGTGACTTTCTGGCTCTTAGAAGACTTTTTATTGTTGAAAGTCTGAAATAGTATTAGGACTACAGGGATGCTGTTGTCTCTTTTCTTGTAACTTTTTTTTTTTTTTCTGTTGGTAGTGTGCACTCTTAATTCTTCATGGAGAAGAAAGCTGAATCAACAGGTGCAGAGTTAGGAACTGTTTTATCAGTTGCTTTTTGTAGGTCCACTGGGGAATTACTGGAGAGCTCTTTTTGAGCAGAACAGATTAGGGTTTTTTTAATGCCCTGTTTGTAGGCTTCTTTTTTTAATTGTTCTTGAGGTTTTTTTACTTTCAATACAGAAAAAAAATCTGGTCTGTGAAAAGAATTTTTAGTATTAAGGGCTGTAGATTTTGATGACTTCTCAAAAAAAAAAAAAAAAAAAGAAAACCAAGAAAACCCTCAGTCACCTCTGGAGACCATTCTTGTCCTCTGCAAAAGTTCTACATTGGAAAATCTAATTCTTTGTTCTAGTGTTATTGGAATTGTTTAATTTAGTTTTGCTCATTTCTTTGGAGGAAGTGTTTTCTCTGCGTCAGGTGCACAAGCTATTAAGAAAACTTTACTGTATTGTTCCCTAGACATAAGGCATTTTCATAATAACATTACTATCCCAGCAATTTCATTCTGATTTCATCAAATACTCTAGGCAGGCCTGTTTCAGGAACTGGATGTAATGATAGAGACATGTACACCTCCATGGTGAGGAAGCCAAATTAGAGTAAGAAGTGGAGTATTGCTAAGGAACTGGAAAAGATTTGTTCTAGTTCAAGAAGTGTATAAGCTTTTGTTGCAGGTCATATTAAAATGAGGGAGTCTGCAAAACAGAGAGGAAACAGAGGCTGATATCCTATATTGGATAATAAACCGATAGTTCTCTCATGCAGGAATTCCAAAATACCTCACAAGCATCAGTGAATGGTCTGGTTGGACAGTCATAGTGTAATTCAGCACTTGTATGTATTGTAAAAATTTCCAAGGACACTTATGGTAGGACAGCTGTTGATGAATGGTTCATGCCCAGGGAAGTGGTTGTGTCACCATCCCTGGAGGCATTTTAAAAATATGTAGATGTGGCAGTGCTGGGTTAATGGTCGGACTTGATGATCTTAGGTCTTTTCCAACCTAAACTGTTCTGTGATTTGGCGTTTAGTTCAGAAGAATATTGTTGCAAAAGGATAAAGCCATTCTTTGCAGAAGAGACTGTTTTAATGGAAGGGAGAGGAGGATATTGGTTCTAGTGTGTGAAATGAACTTTTATTGAACATGATGTGCCTGAACACCTTTCATTCAGGGCACACGATTTCAGCTTCCAGCAGAAGCTGTTTGTACCTGTTTAAAAGCTGTTCCCTGAAAACAATGCATACTGCTGTGCATACGATTCTCCTTCAGGGAAGAGAGAATAAACTGAGCATTGGATATTAGCTGCAGCCCTTAGTGCACTGCTGGGAGGCACTGGGATACAAGAGTGATATAGGCAGTGTCAGAAGCGCTGCAGCACAGTAGAGGAAGCGTCTGTGCCAGCAGATGTGTTTGATGCTCACCACAGTATTTCTCTAGAGCACTGCTATAGATAAGCACCTAAGCAAAAAACATTTTTGCTCCACAGCCCCCAGCTGCCCTGTAAATACATCTAGAGCACCTTGTGGCTCCAGCAA
The DNA here is from genome assembly GCF_965231275.1 of Zosterops lateralis. Classification (NCBI taxonomy): domain Eukaryota; kingdom Metazoa; phylum Chordata; class Aves; order Passeriformes; family Zosteropidae; genus Zosterops; species Zosterops lateralis. The sequence goes on from NC_139761.1 coordinate 45,450,861, forward strand.
ATGCCAAAAAGCAAAGAGGTAGGTGTTTTTAAGATTGAGGCAAGCTATCTCTGCCAGGAACACTCACCTCAGCATAGCTGGCACAAACTTCTGCCTTCCCTGTGCTGTTTGCTGCTCAAAGCAAGCTTGACTTCCTGAGCTAATACAATACAATTTCTTGATTGATTTTTATGGACAGGATTTTTTACAAAACTTGCTTTGGGATTTAGGAACCTACTTGTCACTGGTTTTCCTTGGGGGCATAAGCATTGATTCACTGTGGCTATCTGGAGGGAGTGGTAATGCTGTTACAGCATCCCTCTGAAGGTGCTGGCAGTGCTGTATAAGCAATTCATGAGGCCTCACAGGCAAGGGAGAAAAATGGTTTGCTTTTTTATCAACTGTATATCTGTGGGGGTAAAAAAGGCTGCCTTCCATAGTGCTGACAGAGTAGACTATAGCAAGGGTTTGGGGTTTACAGTGGCAAATGCTGCCCACTGAACAATGATTGCTGATACTGCAAGGGGTGCTGGTGTCAGAGTACCTGCCTTATAGACCAGATTTTTGGTCGCTATTTCCTATGTAAAATTCTAATGCTTACCCTAAAGTCAACTGTAGTTACATAGTTTTTTGGAGAACAGGAAAGATATTAAAAGACTATAGGTTTTCTGTATTCCTCCTGCCGCCTTAACAAAGCTACTCTGTCCAGTCCGGGCTTTTGATTTTCAAATTACTTTCTGAAAGGATTTCCCAATAGAGAATTTCTATTCCTAGCCATGAAAGACTGAGCTGTAGAAGTACTGTTTTCATTTAAGAAATTTGATCTGTAAAAGTGCTACCTCTGCATGGGCACTGTATGTTAGCACTTTGGGCACGTTCCTGTGCTGATTTCTTGTCAAAGATAGTTTTTTCCTTACGTCTTGTTCAAGGAGTCTTTTACTTATTTTTGAGGCCTGAAGCCAGTACTGTTGTAAAATATGATAATGTCTTGAAACTGACAATTACCTGGAGATATTTTTTCTTGGATAAATTTCTCTGCCGTGACTTTCCTGTCCTGTGTGCAGAAAAAAAGGCAGCAGTATATAATTCCTACCTGCTTTCTGTTTTGTTTAACCCTGTTTTATGGAAACCCTTCTTCAAGGATCACAGTCATGCATTTGAATTGGGACATCTGATCTTAGCTGTGCTGGAGGGGCAACATAAAAATGACAGAAGCGAGACAAAGTGTAGTGTGAACAAGCTCCAGTAGCTTAGTTTTGAAAAGCTTTGTTCCAGGTATCACATAAATATGACAGAAGATAGTTTTATGGTTTAAAAAATAAAGAGAGAATTATGTAGGTAATCTTTGCAACCTAGTAAAAATATCATGCTACACAGAAATTGAAGTGTTACAGCTTTCTATGATCTAAAATGGCATCTAATCTTAGTCAGTAGGTGAAACAACACTTGAGCATTTTATTTATAGTGATTGCTTTTTTTATCACTTAAGAACAAAGTGGTGTTTTGAAAATCTTCATAATGTGAATCTGGCAAATAAGGCAATTCAGGTAATAAGTAAAATCTCTGAAGATCAAGGAGACTCAAAGCTTTACATCATACTTATAATTGGCCCAGACATTTATTTTAATGTTCTGGTTCAGCAGTTCTGAAAACTGCTTTGGGGGGAAGCGTTACTTGGATCAAAATAATTTTCTGTTTAGAACCTAAATGTGTGTTTTGTCTGTTACGTGGAATTTTTAATTTTTTCTTTTCAAATCAAGAAGTTACTTTTCTTTAAAAGGAGATGCTCGACTTAACAGGGAGTGTGGTATCTGTGGAGCAGGTTCTTTTCTCTTCAGCATAAAACTTTAAACTTAAGTTAATTCTGTGTAACTAAAGCTGTCTACAAATCAAGGACATCTGACAACTTGTTTAGGGCTTTCTTCTGTCGGTGACAGGGGAAAGAGAAGGGAGATTCATCCCACCTCAAATAGGGCTGTTGAGGAATACACTTAGAGCAGGTAGCTGGATGTGCAGCTGCTGTGAGAGCTGCAGGTTGTGCCCTGGGTGGCAGAAATGGTGGGAGCCCCAGGTAGGAGGCTGCCAACCATTTGCATGATAAAGAGTGACCTGTGGCCAGGTGACTGGACTCATCAGGATGACACCCTTACAGTCCATGGGCTCAACAGTTGGGCATCTAGGGAGTCAAGAGGGGGTCACTGGAGCTGCCTGCTGTGAAGGGGCTTTGGTTCTAGCAGTGGGATTGGTGGGAGTGTGACTGCCTGAGTGACTCCTGGGTGGTCAAACAGGGCCGTTTCCCTAACAGGCTGTACTGGAGTTACTGTTTCTTTCCTTGGGCTCTACAGGGAACCCAGATGTCCCTCTGAGACTGCCTGTATTAAGTGGCTCAAGTTGTGTAGAGATCTTTCTGCAGTTTGAATCCCAAGCGTCGCCCTTAGAGCAAGAACCTTTTGGGCTCCAGCTGACATTGCTCCTGGTAGCTTGTCATTCATTGGATGGTCAGCCACGTCAGTGAGTGCTTATGTAGCAGTTCTACTATTTTTTGTCAATGTGGGTAGATTCTCACTTCAAGTCTTGTGTCCTGGAGCTGGTTAAAGAGTGCACAAGGTGCCCTGCTATAAAAACTCCAGCAAATTCAATAGTGTTTTTTTAGCCTCTCATGTGTGTTTTTTTCCCCCCCCCATAATCTTCCATTTCTTTCTTTCTTCTCGTCCAAGTATTTATTTTTAAATTAATATATATTTTAAAATTAATTTAAAAACTCCAAAACCGGTAGATATATAAAATCAAAAGTCAATCTCATGCAGCTCAGTGTGCTGTGCTGCAGACTTGCTGTTTGACTTTGATAAAGCCAGATGGTCTATGGTATTGCTTACCTGTCAGTGAAAGACAGACAGCTACCTCCAAGGGGCTTCTGAAGGTAAGTGCAGTCAGGATTTTAAATTCATATTAGTGCATCCCAGTGCTCATAGCAGGATAGAGAAAGGAGAAGGTATTGTGTGTTTCTGTATGACCAAAATATCCAGTGAAAAGTCACATAATATAAGTCCTGCTTTCTTTTCTCCTCTTCCACTTCAGTGCTTCAGCTTGAAGATCCTGCAGATATTTCACTGACAAATTATGACTTTGAATAGAAATGAAAACTCACTTGTTTTGCTTTTTCTGTTTAAATTTCAAAAAGCATTGGGGTATCATAGGCTACTAAGCTGACAAAAGAAAGGTCAGTAGGAGAGCAAGTTTTCTCTGGGCAAATTTCCTGACCCAAGACAAAGGCAGCAAAGAACTGTCAGAAATGTTTTTGTCGCAGGAACAGAAGAGGAAGACTGGACACTTATCAATTGGTCTTCACAAGTGGGCTGCTCTGAAGAATCATAGATAGATTCCAGCTAAAGACAGGGATCCTGTACTAGGCCTGGAGTCACAGTGAGAAAAGGTTGATTTTGGGGCTGTCACGTCATCCTCGCTGTTCTGGGTGCTGGCAGCACAAAATGTCCTGAGGGTGGACACAGAAACCTGATCTCTGCTCTGGAATGACCAACAAGCGTGATCTCTTTTCTGCGAGAAGAATGTCTTTCTCTTCTGAGTTTTTGATGGATGAATTGAATTTCTACAGAGCCTTTCCACCCTCACCTGTGACTGTCCAAGCCAATCACTTGCTCATTCGTGTAGCTACAGAGCTAATTCTGCTTCGGCTGTGGATAGGTTCTGCTGGACCTGTGCTTGATTACTAGCTCTGTTTACCACAGGGGAGCAGTTATTAATGTGCTCTCATTTTTAAGCCTGTTATAACTCCTTCACTTTGATTAATTTCATTGTGGAGCTCTTTACTCTTTTAGGCTGTGTAAGATGTAATTCTGATTGTAGAAGTGCTTCCGTTATTTCCCTCCCAGTTGAAGGAGGAGGCTAAAGGGCTATTGATTTTTATATAAAGATGAGTTTAATGAGACCTGGGGGTTGGGCTTGATCCAAGGCTTACTGGAGTCGGTGGCCATCAGTCATTAGATTTCAGTGGATTTCAGGTGCCGGTGTCTGACTTAATGCCATGATGTTCAGCTGCCTGTGTAGCAGGGGTTTTGTGGGTCTTCATAAATCGTTCAAAAGCAGCAAGCTATCATAGTGGGGGAGGGCAGGCTTGCTGACCAGATAGCTCACAGCTTTTCCTTTTATTCTTGTGATCTGTTTTCTCCTATTTCTGTACATTTCAACTGTGGAATGTGTGGTCGTGGCGCATGTGATAGCAATTTGTAATGAAGCACACAAGCCCAGATAATACAGCAGAGCTCTAACAAGAAGCTTTTAGAGAGAAAAGATTATCTTTAACTCTGAGCCGAGTTGTAATATGGTGGGTATTAATGCATAGGTTTTTAAAAATGAATAGTGTAATTGGAGATAGGGCATTAAAAACAGGCATGAGTGCTATGAGTGATGTAACTCAGAGGTTCAGTGTGTTAGCAACTGGGCCAGATCTGACCTGCAGGCCAGTCATGTTCTGTTTTTCTTGCACACACATGCACGTGTTGATGCTTTGTTAACGAACTTCTGCCTTTTCCTTTGAGAAGCAAAGATTTGTGACATGCACCAGAAGATGGCCCACTGCACTGCCCCAAGCCAGCTTGTGGCAGATGTTCCCAAAAGATCAGACCATCTTCTCAGCCATAATTCTCTCTGCAAATGACTGCAGCAGCTCAAGCTTCATTTTTCCCCCTCTCCCACTGCTTTTTCTCTACTGACTTTTGATTGACTGGTACTCTAGGTCAACCAAATGCCATCCATTTCCCCTGATATAAAAGTGTGCAAGCAGTGCATTGCTCTTACCTATTCAACCCTCAGGAGCTTGTTCTGTACAGAAGCAGGCTTTCTCTATGCTTTGTTCCTGCAGATATCATTTTCCAGGCTTCTTCACTATGCAGTGTTAAGTAATGTATTGTCAGCTGGAACAAGTTCGTGTGGCGGTCCATTAAAAATAAGAATAAATGTATTATCACCGCAAGATGCCATTCATAGACATGGGGAGAGGAGGAAGTTTTCAGTGCACCTGACTTTTAAGGAATGGAGCTATTGCTAAGGTCTTTGTATAGACAGATTTAATCTGTATGTCTAAAATGTAGTAAACCTAAAGAAAACAGCAAGCTTCCTTAGCTGGGAGGAGTATTTCTTCTTGGAACTTTTTCTTTGTCAAATACACAGAAGGAAGATAGATTTTTTTTTTTTTTTCCCCTGTATGGGAAGGATCATGAACTATTGTTTATCTGCCGTGTTTACTGTTAGCAATGGAACTGTACAAATAAAAGGAACTGAGTTCATGTACCCCGTGGGTGCTAAATGGAAGTAGGATCTATATAATAGCTATTGTAAAATCCATGTCTTGCCTTGACTTAAAGAGCTGCTGGTCACCCTCTTGGATGTATCATTCAATTTAGTGATGCTGAGCATCTGTTTAAACAAATAGCTTTAAAGCTTGTGATGGAACTAGTACTTTTGCCCTTGACTCTCTCCTGTCTGTAGCTGTAACACCCAGTAAGTCCTTCTGGGCCCTTCTTTCTGTTGTCATCAGGTGCCATGTGCAGTGCCATCAATGGACAATGCAGCTGGCAGGTTTCTCTGAGAATTAGCTGCCTTTCTTTGGAGGCTGTTGTTACTCTGCCCCTCAGTTTGGTTCAGCCTTCAGTGTCACACAGCTGCCCACTAATGCACTGGCTCTTGTACTCATTCTGGACCTGTTGGATCTCTTCAGGCAGCCTCTTGGCTTGCACACACTGACTTGTGTTTGGATGAAACAACAATAGGAAGAGCCCTCCTTTTCTCAGGAGAGTAAACTTAGTGAGGTGGGAATTTGAAAGCCCTAGCCCTGACTGTTTCAATTTTGTCATGCAGAATTCCTGTGTGGTACTGTGTGCCCAACAGCTTTGTCTTGGCATTTGTTGTTCCCAGTTTACAGGTGCAGTAATTCGGAGGTCAAACTGGAGAAGGGGAGTGGTGTACCAAGGTCCTTCTCCATGCAGCTTGTGAAAGTCAGATGAACAAGGCAGTTGAAACTTTTTGACTACCTCAGAAGAGCGAGTTATTTGTCTCCTTGTTGTTTTGAGGTTTGCTTTAGAGTTGTGCATTTTTGTGTGGAGGCTCTATGTACCCTGCCTTCTCTCCTCTGAAGGAAAAGGGGGTAAAAATACTGTATAACTGAAGAACAGAGAAAAAGGGGAAAGTGAATGCTGGCTCAATACTTTATTGCTTTGAGTAGAAGATCCTGATAAGAAGTAGAGGGCACCTGTGGTCACAGAGGTTTTGTACACATGCTTGGAGATGTGTGTAATGGTTTAACATGTTGAAGACAACACACAGTGTATGTAGATGTAGTTGTGTGTTGGTCATTTGTATGAGGCATGTTTCTCCTCAGAACTGTGTGAGTGTTTGCAAGACTATTTTCTTGTGAATGCAAAGGATAGCAAACCTGGACATGCATTTGATTTGCTTTGGCTGCTGAGCCTTTGCTGAGAACTCAAGTTTCAATTATCTGTGAGCGAGAGTGGGAGGAGGCTGTAAATACTGTTGTGGTGTTGAACTGAGGAGGGGAGGACTGAAAGGAGGTCTGGGTGATTCCTAGTCTGTTCATAGCTTCCACTCTACTGAAGGTGAGCAGCTGGCTGTGAGCTATGGAAGGCCTGCCAGTGCTGCTGTTATACAGGGCTGAAAACCTTCAGAGAGAGGGTCTGTGGCTGCTCCAGCTGCCTGAGCTGCCCAGACCTGCAGAACAGTGTCACAAGTAACTGAGGACTTGGTGAGTGCTGCTAAAATCATGTCACTTCCAGCCTTGTGCGACTTCTTACAGTAAAGGTATTGGAGAGTAGGTTCATTTTGCTTGTGGGATTTCCCTGCTCCCATACATGACTCCTGCTGACTCCCCTGAATCCTACCAAGGGCAGAGCCCCTTGGCAGTGCTCAGTTCTGCATGTGTACAGTGATCCTTTGTCCTGTGGTGGCCTTGCAGTGCGGTGATTACAGAATGAAGGAGGTGGTGTTGGGGTAGAAGTACCTGACTTTCTAGCAGTTAGTTTTTCTTCAGGCAGTGTGCTGGGTGTCTTACTGAGAAAGTCTGTCTATACTACTCCTACTGCTGTGCAAAGCTTTCCTGGTGCCTGCTGGGACCAGGGACAACTGTGTGTGTTTTACTGTGTTTTGGGTCCAGAAGTGCTGTGTGGGTGGTGGAAAAATGGCAGAGATGCGCATGTGCTTTTCTAAAACTTACACTATTAGTAACTGTGTAGTTAATACTGATCTCGCAATTTATACTCCATTATGGATTTATTTATTAAATGCACTTTTGGCAAGAGACCTCTGACCCCTCATGCTTTTGATATATTTTTACAAAGTTAGAAGCAGTAGAGATAAACTGACATCTGGAGGCACATGGGTGGTGATGGCATAATAGAGCTGAAGCCCTTTCTTAATGGGCTTGTGCGCTTTCTGCAGTCAGAATTGGCACACATGACAATGCTGCTGCTGTGCTTTCTTTTGGCCTAGTTTTCTAAATGCTTTTGCCCATACAAATTTCTGAAAATTGATTCTTCCAGGGCCTCCACAATCTGTGCTGTGAACTGTCGCAGAGCATTTTGCTCATTTGTTCTAGGTGACTTTCCCAGGGTCAAGGTGAGTCGATAGCTGAGCCCTGAATAGAACTGAGAATACCAGATTCCTGCTTGTTTGACCCGTGGAAGCTGCTTTGATAGATTGCTTTTTCAGGTAGTGGAACACTTGGTATTTTGGGTACATTTAGAAAGCTTCCACCTGTGGCTTGTGGTGCTGGCCTGTAGATTGTTTTTTCTTTAGGATGAGAAAGACAGGTGAGAGGAGGATGTACGATTGCACTGGGAGAGGTTTTTTTGGGATTATTTTCCTTCTTCCAATTATTATTTACCATATGAATAGCCCTTATTCCTAGGAAAAATATTATGCTTTCAAAGCCCTATAATCTAGACATGCATTAAAATACCCAATGCTATGAAATCTTCCTCCTTACTTCCTCTCCAACAATCACCACATACATCTTTCTTTGCCACTGAAGGCTCAGCATGGAACAGTGGTATCAAGACCATTATTATAATTTAGAAAGTATGAATTGAGAAGATGAACTAGATATCTGTGCAGTGTATTTTCTAGGTTATTCTTAACTTGAGAACAAGATTCATGCTTTATTAGTTTTCTGTCTTTTGTGCCCTAATATTAACCAGATGAGAATATTAACAGAAAAAATATGAAAGAAATAATTAGAAAAAAATAATTTAACAAGCTGAATTACAAAATATCAGATGCAATTTCATAACTAAATGTGGGGTGGAAATTAAAACTCTGGAAACCACACTACAGTGAGCACAATGTCAGGCTATGACCTTAACAAGATACTGTCAAAATTGAAGGTGGTGTATTGAGAGTCTGCCCCCAAGGACTCATATCTTTGGGAAAGTTTGAACTCATTAGTGCTTAAAGCTACCTTTCTGGTATTTGAAAACATTTTTAGAGCTAGTTTATTTTTTTTTCCTATTTTTTTCCTCTTCATACAATTAAAGCAAGTTTAGATGCATAACATTCTCTGTGCTCCCACCATCTATGGTGTGTCCCCTTCTTCTCCCCCCCCATTACTACTTCATAGCTTTTCTGCACTTCACAATCGTACTGCTTTCCCAGTAATGGTGTAACTCATAGAACTACATTTAAAAATCGCACTAAAAACTCCAGGAAACAAAAAACCTCTCTAAAACATCACAGAAATTGATTTAATTTGTGTATAGAAGGAAGAGTGATTATATGTGTGTGTTAAAAGGGAGAATTCAATGTCTCTTACTGATTTGGAGTTTAATTGGAGTACTGTGATAGATACTGAGTTTTACTGATGTCTTTGAGTATTTAATAAGGGAGAAAATGTTGCTTTTTCTATTAAGGACAGATGTACTTGAAGAAAATGGAGACTTTGATTGAAGTTCCTGTTTCTGGGATTTCCCTATAATTGTACATTTAAAGGAATTGCGTGCACTTCCCATGTAAAGTCACATGATTTAACATGCAGCTTTGTACAGTTTGTTCCCTTTTTCCTCTGTATGTGTTTTATTAACAACAAACAAGTGAACTGATGTTATGCCAAATGCCAGTGGTTGGCAATCCCTCTAAAGGCAAATTGTCTCCTTGCAACTCATTGGGAAACGTTCGCTATTAGGGAAGCAGGGCACTCAGGGGAGTAATATTAGCATTCCCAGTAAGCAGTAGAGAAGTATGGAAGTGTATGCTATAAACATTGGGGATGATATTGTTTTCTCTTCTCTGACTAGGACTGATGTGGCTTTATTCCAGTTGACATATTTAAGAGGTTTTTTTGGACCCAAGATGAAAATTAGGGGTCAGTTGTTTAAGTGGTGTAAACACCCAGAGCTCCAGAGAAGACAAACACTCCTGGTTTAGCCAAGCAGATAACTGCATATTTTTTGTTAAGTGTTTATATTGCCCTGTTGGCCTAAATGAGTGTGCTTCAATTTTTTGTTTTTGTATGTGAGGATCTGGCACCGCAAATTCAATTTAAATTCTAATGGGAGCATGACTAGAGCTGCATAAATGACATCTGCCTCCACATTAGAGTGGTCATCTATGGCAAAGATTTCAACATGGATTCTTACCTTGAAATGAACATCCTGATGACTGGCCATGATGAGTTCATGTTGGGTGTTTTTTCATTGTTTCCTCTGGCTGCCAAGTGTAGAGTTGTTTATGCCAAATAGCTAATTTTCTCTGGGAGCAATTGTGAACCTTGCTCCAAACTGTCCACTTGCTAATGTGCTCTTCTAAATTGTGGCTCGGATGCCTGCTCTGTGTTGATATGGGAAGGGTTTGACCGAGGTATTGTGACCCTTTCGGCTGTGGAAGAAGAATCAACTTCATCCCTCTCTTTGGGACACTTAAGAATCAAACAGTGAGGCACAACAGGAATAGAGAGGGGAGGGTCTATTGCCCAGGGATTGTTTTTTTTTCTAAGCCAATAAAGCCTGACAAATTTAACCTAAATGCCTCAATAGCTTTGGGTTAGTCAGGTGTTCTTTCACCACCTTATTTTGGTGAAAACACTGTTTGCCTGAGGCTTGGAGAGATTATGTAGGTTTTGTACTTCTCTGTAGAGAGTTTCCAAGAGGACAAGCACAAGGGGAATAACAAGAATTCTCACCCTTAGCATCTGACAAGGATACTCCAAGATAATTTTCTTTCGTCAGTAGAGGAAAGTCTGAGGTTAACTTTTCCAGGCAAGTAGGGTGACTGGCAAATGGCACAGGGATGTGAAAGGTAATAGAAATGTAAATGTATGAGTGTATCTGTTGTATTTTATTACTGAGAAGTATGTAGTAGAAAATACCAGAGGAGGAATTTTATTTCTTTACAGATACTCTTTATTTCTTTTAAATAAAAGTAAATAAAAGTAAACCTTTACAAAATTATATGAAACGCAGCTGCGTCTAATGAACTAATGCAGGCTCTTCTTAAATGAAACTATATTTTCATATTTTCAAAAAATATTTATATAAATATATATATTCACACTGTCTTTATGTAGTAATATTGATATTTTCAGGACTCAATGCCTGATAACAGAGTTCTATAGTTTGGTCAGGCATGCTGGCCCATAGCTGAAGAATGAGTTGGGCAGAGCACAGGGGCTTCCTGATCTCATGAACTGGCATGATAAATAATCTTCTTCCACTCCCTGTAAATCACAAGGTATCAGTGAAGATTTATATAAATACACATGGTATGTTGGGTGATAAATTATTGCTGATCCTCTCCTGTTGTGGCATTTGAGGAAGGGCAGGTCCTAAGGAGCAAATTTTGGGTTTGGCTGTTTTTTCCTGTTGAGAATAGGAGCAGATGTTGGTGTCTTGGCTACACAGTTCAACGAATCACAGTGAATTCCTTCACCATGCTGAGGGATCTAATTGAATGAGGAGAGCTAATGGGAGGATGGAAGTGTTTGCAGCACCATGGGAAATGAGAGACTTCCCCTGCTGCCATGTTGGTGTAAATTGGCAAATTCCCAATGAAATTAGTAACCCCCTAATAATTCATACACTAGGATTTGCCCTACATTGAATCTGTGTACAGGTTGTGCTGTGCCTCTCAGAGGTTATGTAGCTTCTCTTTGCAGAAACAGGGTTTTTAATTGCTTTAATTGGTCTGGACAGTAGATATCTGATTCTACCCGTATGTCTAATGCTAATGAAATCTGCAGTATGGAATCGTTATTTATAAGTAGTCTATTTTTAACAGTGTTGCTGTAACAATTTAAATGCTCTGAGCTATGTGTACCCTGATGGGCTTTTTGTGTATGTTTATTATATGGGAACAGCTGGGTATTTGAGAACACAATTTGTTACCAGGGTTTCTCTAGGTGGTAAAACTATATGACTGTTCCCCTGACTCCGCTGAAGTTTATTATGAAACCAGACCCTGTTGTATCCTATTCATAAGAAACTGTGAAAAGGGTATGTCATTCTCCTGACTCAGTAGCCTTCTCAGCCATTGCTTCTCTACATGTTGACCTGATATTGTGGTTGGAGAGGTACCTGAAGCAGGTGGTTCTTTGTAGGTTATCTGTCAGGTTTGTCAAGAGCAAAGATGTTTAAAATGTAATTTCCTGTAGAATGATGAATTCTCTTCTGTGATAGCTGTCCTTTGCTCAGGGCTATTACCTTACTTTTGTTCTCTTTCTGTGAACAGTGTGCTTAAATTGCAAGGTTGGAAAGCCACGTTTGTAGATTCTCTTTTTGTCCTGATGCTAGTGCAGGGCACTGTCTCCTTGTGTCAGTTTACAGATGTGGAGATAGCAACTGCATGAGAATTACTGCGGTGGAACAAAGTTTGACCAAAAATTACAGCTGTCTAATGTAGTGTATGATTCATGGGGCATGGGGGCAGTGGCATTGTCCTCTGACCTTTTCCACTGGGAACTGTATAACCCTGTGTCCTTACTATCCTGAGAGCTGGTCTTCCTGCTGCCTGTGTGGTGGATGCAGATACCATCACAGGATTTCTTTCCTGTGCAGTGTACAACAACCATGGGCCTGAATAGGCACATAGAGCATCCTGATCCAGTTGGGAGGCACGAGTTATGTGTTGTCTTGAATTCAGTAAGCTCTCACATGCTTCACTTTGCTGCTGTTTTGTTGCATGCTCTCAGCAAGCACCCAGGAATGTAATGGTTGAAATTACTTTGGCCTTTGATGGGATTTTGGCTGTTTCATTGCTACAGGATTTCTTCTGCTGAGTTTTGTGCTAACACTCATCACTACAGAGGTCCTGACTGAAAGGCTGTCATTGCTGTCTGAAGGCCTGTACAGGCTAAATTACGATGGTTATGTTTACACACAAGTTTGGAGAGGGAATAGGAGAAGGTCAGAAGCAGCAGACTACTCCCTACATTTTTTTTTCCCAGTTAATAATCCCCAACACAACAACTAACCCCTTCCCCCACCCCTCTGTAAACTTCTCTAAGTGAACAGAGTAACACATGCACAGTGCAGTTTATTTTTTCTGCCTTGCTCCAAGACTTATCTGATCATCATGTTCTCAAAGATATTTTAAAACTGCTGGCTGTTATTTAAGGATGCTATTAAAGTCCTTGCTTTGGAGAGTTTGGATAAATGTAGAATTTAATTTAATTAACCTTCATCAGTCTTTCTTTCTGCATTAAAAGGTGACCTTTAGAAAATGCCATTTACATACCCAAGAGCCTGGTGCTTGCATTTTTCTATGTCTATATATCTATATATAAAGGCATATTAAAACATGTTTACATATGTTTTAGTTATTTAAGGACCATTTATTACGAACATTGGTGTTATATATACAGACATGTATTGAAAAACTGTACCCAGTGTTAGGCTCAGGTTGTTCTGAGTATTATGTAGTTAACCAATTCCCATCAGAAAATTGATCTAGAGTTGATGGATTCATGTAGGAATCAGGTTGTAGCAGGGTGTTTAGAGGCATTGCTGGAGGACATGGAGTAGCCCCTGTATGAGTATGTAGTAATAGAAATTCTCTGATCTAAAAAAGCATGTGAGTTTAGCAGGCTGAAAAATGTGAGAAGACTGTGGCTCAGGGTGGGAAGATGACTGTCCAGGTCACATTGCTTCACTGCATTTCTTCTGAGCCCCAGCAGCAAGGATGTTGTCCCCTAGACTGACCTGTCTTTTCTTGTTCTTACATTCATCACTCATTCACATGAACAATTTTTCCTGTTTTCTCATGCTAGGGAGTCTAGAAGAGAGACTGCTTAAAAGCTTCCCTCAACTAAGGCAAGTGTGAATAAACACAGGTTTTAGAGACTATGAAGTCTAATATGCTTGTTAAGTTCTTCAGATTGAATTTGCTTTTAATATGCTCTTGGGGTTGGATTTCATATGTATTTAAGTTTCCAAAGATGTGAACAGATGCTTAGTAAAATTTTCAAAGATTTTAACTTTCTTAGGTGCTTTTGAAAATTCAAATTCCTTTAAATGTCTGTGTGCCTTTAATCTCCTCAATAAATTTGCAAATCCTTAGAGCCTGTTGTTCAGCATTCAGGACTTCAACAAGGTCTGGAGTCTCTGCCTTCTCTCTCTGTTTTTGTCACTGTATTTATTGCAGCTGGGAGACTTACATGCTCACTGTAACTTTGTAAATGCAAATGGGTCTCAGTCTTAAATCTGACCCTCAATAGTGCAGGTGTAGGATGTTCTTGGAATAATTGTTTTAGACACAGAGGGCTTGTGGGTTTTATAATCGACATCTGTCCTGTTGCAAAGAGGGTGTTCTGCTCTCACTCTTTGAGAAAATCCCTTTCTTGAACAAAGTTTTATATTAAAGGGCTTCCTTGACTGTTACAATATGCTTGCTCTGATTTATAGCACCACACAGCTCACACACAATCATAACCTCACTTTCTTCTGCCAATGGAAGACGTATGATAGTAACCAGACACGTATATTAAAGGGAGGGAATCACCTTAAGTGTTGGTGTCTCTGTTTCTTGCCTGCTGAGTAACTTAACAGTGCACATGAATGGCAGAGCTAGTGCAAAAATAGTGCACTAATTTATTCTTGAAATCTAGCAGGCACACTGAGATTCTTCAGAAATGTTCCTCCATTGTTTAGAGCTGGAATTAGTCCTGTTGTGATGATAGCTCAGGGGTGGAGAGCAGGAGCTCTTAAGTTTCAGGCAGAACAAAAAAGTTGATGGATTTAATTCCTTCAATGTGTTTGGTTTGAACAACTGACATTTGGACTACTCATTTTAAGACCCATCTCCCTTTTAAAACCTGATTTTGAAACCCATTAGTTACAGTAAGCTTTGAAAGAGATTGCCAGAGTAAATATGCAAGAAATACTGCTTGCCAAGCAGTGAGTATAATGAGGTTTGGTGTGATAGCTGGGAACTGGTCCATTGCTTTAAGGAAGCTGCATCTCTTCTTAGAAGCTCTCTCTAGTGTTTCTTAATGACAAATAAGGTTTTTATTTTGTTTTTCTTTGGTAAATGAGTACGAGAATGATGTCACTAAGGATCTTGGAGGAAATTTTAGCAAACTTACTGGTTTAGTAAATAGAGTAAAGGATTTCAACTTCTAGAATGCAATATGAATTTTATTTTTAAAGTGAAAATTCTGAGGACTTCAGTGTCAAATGGAAGCAGAGTATGAATAAATCTTCTTGAGAACGCTGATCTGCCAATTAAGCTTTGAGAACCAGTTGCTATTTTTTCTCAGTGATTGTTTTGCAATTTGTAGGGCTCTGGTTATATAATAAAATCACTATTAACCTAATTCAATAAAACCTTTCAAATGTTAAAGTGATTGCTGGAAAATAACTGTCTCTGAAATTTATACCACACACTACTTACTTTGTTCCTGACATTTGCTCCATCATGTCTTATGGTACTCCTTATAGAAAATTATATTACCTTCACCAGTTAGCAGTAAAAAGTAATGTATTCCTTGTCTGGGACATGCACTAGATGATTAAAAGAGACACCTTTGGAGGCTGAATTCAGTGATGCTCTAGCTTTTTTTACTTCTGATGCTCTCAGTGTCTCTCTGAGACATTATCTCATTTCTCCATTTCTGTTATTGCATAGTGTTTGTCTGCAGTATCCTGCTCTGAGACTTTTTGAGAGTTGGTGACAGTTTATTTTGACAGCTTTGGAGAAGAAAGATGAAAGTGTCTGAACCACCTGGAACTTTCCACTGATCCCTGCTGCTGCTGAACTGTGCATTAGGCAGTGGAAGGGACCTGTGTGGGACCACTGCACTTGTTCCTGAATTGAGCAAGGCAGGATGAATCCTGGCACAGAAAGGAATCTGTGCCACTTAGGCTTGTGGTGTCTCAGCAAGGTCTTGGGAGCTGTGCTGCCCTTAACTGTGAAGGCAGGTGACTCCTGTACATTGTAGTGAGGAGCCAGGCTGGAAAAATGTCTTGTCTGATTGCAAGGGGCAGAAAATGCAGGGAGTGAAGGGGTGGGAGAGAGGCTATGGGAATATTGAGCTAACTCAGAGCTGTTGATTTTGAGTGGGTATTTGTACTTCAAGGTGACGTGGTTTTTCAGTAAAGTCTCATCTGATTTCTGCATAATATCAGGTAGCTTGTAGCTATTTCTGTTTCTGAGATATAGATAAGGACATTGCTCTGCATACACAAAGGTATTGCTTTATCTTGGAGCTCACTCTTGCATAGAGAACTGTTCAGATTCTTCTACTTCGTGTTTCCTGTTTTTCTGTAGCCTTTCTGGTGAAAAAGGGTGGGTGTTTTTTTTTTTTTTTTTTTTGTTTTTTTTTTTTTTTTTTTTTTTTTTTTTCCTTTCCCCCCCTCCTCACCTTGATGGAATCCACTTCCTTTCTGCCTTGAATTCTACAGAGGTGCCTTGACTTCAGATCCTGGTGCCAGGAGTATGACTGGGATACTGCTGGCTGTCACTAGTATCTCATTTCTATCACATTGGCACCTTGCTGGAAAGGCAGGTCTTGCTGATTGAGAGCTGCTGTTCTGGTTCATCTGCCTGCCAGTGCAGTGTCCCTCCATCCAGGATCTTTTTTTTGACTGCCTGCAGCAATAACTCGAGATCTGCCTGCCATCTGGAAGGCACTTCCCACAATATAACCTAGTGTTGATTTTTATGTTGGTTTATTGTGTAATGCTGTAAATACATATGGCTGTGTATAACTTTTGCCTAACTGCTGGAGCTTATAGCAGTGAGAGCAGGGATTTGTGATGCTGAGCATACTTTTAGCTCTGCTTCTATTTTGCTCTGTGAACTAAGGTGTAGGCTGCTTGCTCTCTTTGAATGTATTTTTTTGGCCTGATTTGAAAACTCTTAAATCAGTGTAATTTTTTAAAATCTCTAAATATATTTTGAAAAGGGGCTCTCTGATAGCATTCCTCTTATGCTACCTGTCTTCATGTTGATGAGAAGTCTTTAGATGTAGCTGCATAATGTGTTCATGGTATGCTCAGAAATTCCATGTGTGCCTTGCAACACCAGAGACAGATTTGTGTATCATCTATCCTAATGCAGCTGCAGATCAGGGCTCTAGCTAAGATCTTTAACACCAGGATGGGAGTGTTTCATCCCAGCAGGGGTGACAGATTTATTATTGGCAGTGTGATCAGTCACACTGATGACAGAGGCTCTCCAGAGCTGGCAGAGGGCACGGGTCACCGCATGTTTTACTGCAAGACACACGTAAAAGCCAAAATGCTTGTGTTGTCATAAAAGCTGTCTGTTGAACTTTCTTGTTTTTCTCTTGTGCTAGGTTACATCCCAGAACACTTGGGAAACATGTGGTTCTCATTAAATGTTTCTCAATAGCTCAACAACAGTCCCTAACCGGTGGAGGTCTGCTGTAACAAACAGAGGTTGCCAAATCCCTCGTGGCTGACAGGGCCAAAGTGCCGGCAGGCTGGCAGCCAGCTCACCTATCCTAGTTCTCTGCACTGCCAGCCTTGGAAAGAGACATGGAGATGTCACTTGCTCCCCATTACTTTGAGATGTTGCTTTTGTTCCCTCGTGTCTTGGTGTCCAGCACAGGAATGGTGTCAGATGTTAGCAGCAACAGGGAAATCACAAGGATGCAGGAGGTCCCTTCATGCCTGGTTATGCAGCCATGGGATGAGTGCATGATTTTTAGAAGAGAACCGTGTCTGATCCTTCAAGGACACTTGGTTGTCCTTCATTTTAATGTGAAACATATGGCTGTAGTTTGAAACTGAGGACAACAATTCAAGGCAGAAACACAGAACCCTGATGGTGGCTGTGTTCTCTGATGGCAAATAAAAAACTTCAGCAGCCCCTTTAAATCTTTCATTGTATGCTGTTTTCAAGTAGCTTTGTCATTGGTTGCTTTAGCTGAATTGATTACTGGTGATTTGAATACATTTGAATAGAGACTGAAATGACACTCATTCAGTACTTTAATTTTAGTTTCACTTTAATTAATTTTCCCCGTGACCTTCTCCCTTCCCCCACCTTTATTATTTTGAATGCTGCTTAAGCAAAAGAGGGCTGGGAGTAAGATGGATTTATCATATTGTGTCTTGTATGTAACATTATCTAATATTTAAACAGAGTTGTTACTAAATGGCTGTTCTTGGTCAGTGAGAGCTTTGGCTTACAAAAAGTATTTTAGGCACTATTTTAAAGAAAAGACAGGTCCTATGACATTTTGGTTTATAGAACAAGTAGGTTCCTGACTTTCCTACCTTGTTTGTAGCTGTAGAGCAAGAAAGAGAAACAAACTACGCTGACTTTTCAACTCTGTTTTTCAAGTGAAGTATTGACATTTGGGAAAAAATGCAAATAGGAGCATTCACACTTCGGTACTTAATGAAAGCAGTATTTGACACTCTGCTATATTTGTAAAGCTTGAGTTAACCTCAAAAGTCAAAGCTGCATTATGTGTGCAACTTTAAAAAGAACCTTCTATCACTGAAATTTGGGGTGGACATTGTTCCCTGGAGTACTTTAAAGGTTACTTGAATGTCCTAAATAGAATATGGAAGAATTAGGTTGTAATATGATTCCTTTTAAAAAATCCTCAGAAATTTAAAACTAGGTTTCCATTCTAAAAATAAGAATTAAGTAGAGATACTTCATGTTGCCTTAAGGAAATAAGCTAACTGCTTTTTACTGGTCTTACGGTGAAGACCTTGTTTGTTTGTGTTTCAGTATGAGCTTGGGGGGGAAGGAATATCAAATGCCTCTGTCATGGCTTCGGTCCAACAAGATATATGAAATCAACATTAAAAGCCAGTACATCAGTGGCTGTCCCTGGCACACTGTTCTGTTCTCTGAGGAAACGGGTTTCTTCCCACACAGGGAAGATGAATTAGCTGTGTGAGGAAATGGTTTTCTAGGATATTTTTCTGCAGTCAGCAAAGTGAAGTGAGATGATAGCATTCAACTTGTTTTGCTATATTTAAGGTTTTGAGGTACCTAGACCTTGACATACTCAACATCCAAATAAGCTTGCAAGAAGCTGGTTTGTAGTTTTCAGGCTCTGTTAAGGTATGTGGGGGAAATCAGAGCCACACCACGTAAAATATCTTCAGCAGGGACAAATATTTCCTCGTAATATAATCAAAGCACTTCATGCAGAATGACTGCAGCGGGATGTAATCTGCAAAAGTATCTTGTACTGCTCCTTGTCTGTAGGTCTCTTAAAAAATTGTTTGCTTGGATCACAAAATGTTGCCCCTAATGTGCCAGTGGTGTGGTTAGAGATTTTCTGTAATCCTTAGCTCTCTGAGATGTTGGACCTAATTACAGAAGAATCTCCCTTGGAAATATCTTGTTTGAGCCTTTGCGTAACTGATGATGCTTAGTAAAAATTATTTTTCCTTTTTTCCCTGTGTATGTTGACTGAAGATTCTTAACCTACCTTTAGGTATGTTTATTACTGTCCTGATTTCAGCTAGGGTAGAGGTAATTCCTTCTCAGTAGCTGTTACAGTGCTGTGTTGTGGATTTGGAATGAGAATGGTGTTGGTAGCACACAGGGATGTTTTGGCTTTTTGCTCAGTTGTGTTTATCCTAAGTCAAGGACTTTTTTCCTTTGCATGGGTGAGGAGGGTTTGCAAGAGAAGCTGTGAGGGAGCTCAGCTGGGACAGGTGACCTGAACTGACTATAAAGGAATATTCCACACCGTAGAATGTCATGCCCAGTATATAAACTGGAGGGTTTTCACAGAAGGGGAGCTCACCTGGGGGGTTCAGGGAGGGAGGTTGAGCGAGCAGTCTCTCAGAGGATCCTCCTGTTCTGGGGTTGCTGAGGGTTGAACAACAGGAACTGATTGCTACCCCAACAGCACACAGCCAGCAGAATCACAGCAAGCAAGGCTCTGTGGTTCCTATCCTTATGGAGATTGGTCATCTGGAGAGCCAAGGAGTGATCAGCAGGACCCGCTGACACTTTAATAGCCCCATATGACCGGTGCAAAAATCTAATGAAGAGTGGAGTCTGAAAGTCTTACTGTGGTCTGAATGAAGTCACGCTTCTGTGTAGGATGTAGAATCATGGAATGGGTTAGGAATGGAATGTTAGTCTTAGAAAATAGTCTGTGATGCACCTCATAGGGGAGCAAGGCTAAAGCTGCATGGGTATTCTCACAGAATCAGCCTGGCCACTTTGGAAGCTGGCTTGAAGTCTCCTTAGCATTCGTAGGCATTAGAGGATAGATATTATCCTTGGCATGTGCTCCTATAATTCTGTGTATTCAACAGAAAAATGTCACTTGGTGGCTATGCTGTATAATGTGAGCCTCATGCTGTTAGCATGGCTTGCAGATATATTTATAATGCAAGGGTGATCAGAGGAGTCACCCACACAACTGAAACGTTTTCAAGAGATAAAGGCTATTAAACTGCTTGAAAAGACCAGTTGAGTCTCTAGAGGGTGAAAAGCCAATTTTGACCTTACAGAAGTTTTACTTGCTGATTTTACAAAGGAAGTGTTAGCAGAAGAAAAAGATAAATCTATAATGGAATTACTTTCTGCTCTACAAAATGTGCCCGGAAGCAAGATCCACAGAAGTTGCCCCTTAAAAGTGAAGTGGGAACCAGAGGGTAAAGCATGCGTTCTTCTCTTCCCCAATGGCTGGATTTTGTGGAATCCTGCTCCTCACATCCATATTGTTCAGCATTCCCTTGCCTGGCAGTGGGACTATCTCACAATGTGTGAGGGTGATTACATCTGTGATTGAGGGGAGGGTGGATACTGTACTGATGAGGGGAGGGTGGATACTGTACTGAACAGACTATAATTTTTGCATCAGCGCGTTGTAAATGTACTACTCTAACTTTCTCTTGTAGTAGCACAAACTATACCAGTTTCCAGCGTTCTTATTTTGGAATAATAGTACTATGAACTCGAAAGATTTTTCAGTAAAATGTTATTTTGCAGTAGTTGGACTGATTCCATCAGTGCAAAATGACTACTACCTTGTTTAAACATTGCTTATTTTTTATCTGAAGGAAAATATTGCAGTTTATTTACTCTTTCTAAGATAGTATATTTATTTAAACATATTGATGCTTTTCTGAAAGGGTTATTTCTCATATCCTTTGCAATCCTTTTGCTTCATTCCTGTGATGGCTCTTATTGAAGAGAAAAGACTCTTATGTGCCTTTCCTGGCACAGTGGTTAGATGGGTGCACCTAATAGGGCAATGGAAGTGTTTGTTCAGGAAATATCCTTGTTACTTGATAAATTGGCCAAAGCAATACTTGCTTTTGCATTAATTCCCTGATGGTGCTGCTAACCAATGTAAATATAATTCTGTTTAGCAAGTGAGAGATGAGAGGAGCTTGTTGAATTTTTTTTTTTTTGTTATTCTCTCTCTGCTCTGACTTCTAAACTGGAGTTGTTGAGATGAGGGTAGAACTGAGGCATGTGAAGTGTCTCTAGTTGGTGACTCGGGGTGTGCATATGTCTTGGTTTGGGAAACCTAACCCCCAACAGCATATGAGGACTGTTACTCTGACAAAGCCCCTGAAAAGGAAAATACTCTGAAGCAGTGCATTATTGTTTTTACACTGTCTTGTAGATGCTTACTTAGAGGTTACAGAATTTCTTCTCAAGTTTGATCATCTGCTAACTTCATTCTCATTTCAAAACTGGCTGACGTGTTCTTTGTATAAGTTTACATGTAATTATGGCCAGCTGGAGTCGCTGAGAGGCTCCTGGGCATGGAGGTGAAGAATGTACTACACTGCTTGGCTAGTCCAGAATACGAAATGGGGTGGCTTTTGACTACCATGGCAAAGACATTCCTGGTTAAGCAGATTCCTTAAATCTGACTTCTCTTGCAGGCAGGAGCAAAGGGATCAGAGCTGTAATTAGAATCGCTTCCTCTCCCTTGCAGCATGCTGCCTTGAGCCATAGCTCTGTAGCACAGGATTTATGCCTTTAGTGTCTGTTGCTCTCACAGAGGGGGTTAGGATGTGTGGCACGAACCACTGCACGAGTCTTGTGAAGTTGTTTTCGAGCTTTGAGAGCACAGGATAAGAAGAGCTGTCCTGAGCTACGAGAGCAGCTTCCTGCTGCGTTCCATCAGCATGATAAAAAAGTGGCAGTGTGCTTCAGTCTCCTATTCTTGCACTGCTTGCTCCTTCTCAAAAAGGCATCAGCCTTGGGCTCCCTTCAGGTGGCCTCCATGAGGGGGATAAAAGCAGGGCCTTCTCAGCTTGTTTTGCTGTGTACTTTTCCCACTTTCCCACCCTGTCTTCGTGGTTGGTTGGTGTTTTCTTCTCCACTGAACCTTTAGACTGTTAATTTAACTTGCAGACACAACTGAAGGAGTTCTCAAGAGGAATGGGTCTGAAGGAATTTTTTCACTATTTCTCTTTCTTCTGTGTGCCTCAGTTTCCATATATTAGTATATATTCAAATTCAGTAATTCAGGAGGCAAACAGTCAGGGAAATGAGTCTGGGGTATTTTTGTGAGGCTGTTTCTTAGAGAACCCAATGCAGCTGTTATCACAGGTCTGAGTAGGACATACCTTGTTTGTTGCATTAACATTGTTTTGCTGTAACCGTTCATGTTTCTGCATTCAAGTAATGAAATCCAGGGAAAACATCATCACTTCTCCTCAGGTCAGGGAGAATAAGAGAAAAATAAAAATCTGTCTGCAGCTAAAGTCCTTCTTGACCTCACATGGTGAGAAACGGCTGGACACGCTGCTCTTGAAAGGAAAGATGTTACTGGAGTCATACTAATGAATTGAGATGTATGAGTTCAGTTCTTCTGCCATAAATTTCTGTGATCATGAGCAAGGTTCCTAGTCTCCTGAAAACCTATAAATGAGGTAAACAGTTTTTTCCTCTCAGCCTCAACTGTTTAAATTGTGATGTCTTTGAGGCAGGAACAATACACATTGTGTAAATGCACAGGAGGTGAAAGGGCCCAAGCTGTCCTGTCCTGTCTGCTGCCTTCTGCTAACTCCTTTGTGGTAAGTACAGCAGCATGGATGTGGGAGAGGCTGGAAGAACCAGTTAGGTGGAATGACATTTTTGAGGTCACTGAAGACATATTTATATAGAGGGGCATAACAGAATATCTTCAAAAACTCAGATTCTGAGAGATTTTAGGTGTAGGAAAGCATTTTTTTCCCTCATGAATTCAAGCTATGCCTTTATTCACATGCTTTTTAAAAGTAAGAGAAATTATAAACATTATAAAGGCAGAAAGGAGAGCTGAGGGGTTCATAGAGGAGGCAGGGAGGATGCCAGGCTTTACTTTGGGAAAAATAAGGAGAGTGTTTTTTGTGTCTACTTTTACTGAAGGCACTCCATGTGGATTGGTGTTAGCGAAGGCTTTACTCTGTGTGCGTCACGGCTTTGTAAATGCTGGCAAGTAACACTTAGAGACTGCTGGACTCTGTACAGAGTGCTGATCTATAGATGGTTTTTCTTTTTCTGTAAAGGACACCTCCAATGCTAGCTGTATTTAAAAGCATAGAAAATAGGTTTGAAAAGCTACACACAGCAGCTGTCATAATTTACTGTAATATCCTGCTGTTTAGGATAACTAATGAGTGCGTCAGTTCCTTGGATATGTTGAGCCAGATCATTAATCAGTATCAACTGACCTTGCTTCATGGAATTGGGGGGACTTCCATACGAGTTGATACGCATCGCCTACATTGGGAGATTGATGTCTGGAAAGGAGGTGATGCAAAACTCCTGGCTGGATTTGTGTTCACTGGAGATGAAATCCTGTACCTGGCTTAGTGTTGGGAATATTACGGTATTGGCATATCGTGGAAAGCATGGACCAGTTACAAGAAAAAACTTGTATTTCTAAGTTTGGATGTTGTTTCTCAAGCATCTCTCCTGCTCTGCAGAACATGAGCAACTTGGATCATTTAGTACTTCACAACCTGTCCTGTAATGAGGAATTATTTCCAGACAGGTCCAAAATTTGCTTGACTTCCTGTGGCTGACTTTTGGCTTTTGTTCCTATCCAGCTGTGAGGTATCATCCTTCTGCTTTATCCTCCCGTGAACTGCCTAATGTTAAAGCAGATCAGAAGTGAGAGGATGTTATCTCCATAGCAGGAGTTTACTTATATCTTAAGTGATACAAGGTTTTGGTACAGCCAGAACATATTTCTTTAGTGTAGTCTCAGTGCAGATAGCAACAGCAGCATTTCTTACAGTTGCAAATTAATTCTATGTTTTCAGTAGAGCAGTGCATTCTAGTGTAATAGTGGATGGGCAGCACTAGCTGTACAAAGAGAATAACAACATGCGTGTATAGAGAATAGTTTTAGATTGTGCCGGGCTGAAGGTGAGTCAAAAGAGTGAAGACAGATGGCAGAAGCTGCTGGGGAGAGGCAAAGATAAGACATCATCATTGTTATTGACTTGTGGGCCTGGTGTGATTCTAACAAGAGGTATGCTGGTTAGCCAGAATGCTGTAAGACTACTAGTGGCCAGTGAACAGCCGTTATCCCTGCAAGTTTAATCTCCACCTGTAGCATTTAATCTGTTGCCAGCTCTTGTGTGATTGTCAAAAACCACAAGACAGAAGGACAACCAAAGGAAAATACTTTAAATTTCTGTTTTCTTGGGGGTGGATACTTCCTTGTCTTCTATGAATTTCTGAAGTTCCACGTTTGGCTCTCTGTCTCATCATAGACTTGTGTAGAGCTTTGCTTTTTTTTTCATGCATATTTTCATGTATATATGATATATATATATATATATATTTTCCCTATTTACCCTCATTTTTTAAAAGTATATGCAAGTATTTACTTGTATGCTGTACTGGCCAGTCTGCCTCAAAAAACCACAGAAATTTCCTGAGGTAATTATGGTAAAGAGATATTGTGATAGGTGGATTTGAAGGGCAGATCTTGGTTGCAAGATGGACCAATAAGTTGAAGTGTTGTCTGTATAATGTGTGAGAACTGAGGGGCAGAAAAATGAAGACTTGAGCTCTGTTCATAACTATTTTGCCTGGGTAATAGGAATCAGGTCAGGAGGTAAAGAACTGCATCTACGCTCAAGTTTCTTTAACTAATACAGTCCAATGTGGCATTGCTGTAACTGATTCAGCACAAAACTTTTGAAAACCATTAAATAATTTAAAGTTGTTGATTCTGAACCCAGGTAGGGTCTCCTGACAGAGTATAAAATATTCCAGTGTGTTTGCCGTATTTTATGCCAGCCTACATTTCTACAGCAGGACTTAAAGGAAACACAGAAAGCAATGTTGATTTTTGATGACGTGCATTTGGTTTTCCTGAGGCCTCGTGGTGGTAAGGATCCCATTAAATCTATTTCTTGAATCCTTCTCCAGAGGGAAGATGTTTGGGGTACCAGCAATATGTATTGTTTTTTAATATCTTTGGTATAGAATCTTAGTACCTAGGTATTGTTTTAGATGCTTTCCAAACTGTGCAGTTAAGTGTGGGTAATAAACTGTAATTGATCCTGTCTGAAGGTGATAATTTGACTCCTGTGTAGATCACAATTTTCAATGTATTCCGTGCAGCTTTTCTTTAATCAGTCTCTCATCTTGTCACCAGTTCTGATAGTGGTGTGTTTTGGAGTGTTCCTCTTTGGACAATGTGAATGCTGCTGTCCTGGCTCAGGCAGAGCTGTGCTGTGCTTCCCCTGCTGAGCGGGTCACATCCAGCACTCGCACTGTTGCCAAAGCCCAGAGCTCTGAAATTGCTGCAGAGCAGCTCTTGGTTGTGTAGGAGTGGCTGCCGTGGCTGCAGTGGCTGTAGCCTGGCCAGGAGTGTTATTTGTAATGGCTGGCTGATGGCTCACAGCAATGCTCTGCCAGCACGAGGGCCTGGGGCACAGCCAGCCACTCGGTGGCCAGATGGAAGAGCAGAGCAGGGGGAGTGCTGCAGCCCGAGATGGGAAACTCACTCGGATTGTGTGTTTTGGATGGTTAGTTTAGGAGAGTGAAAGATCAAAACTTGCCTTAAAACTACGAATGTGTTTGTGGTTACTTAAAGTTACCGCAGAAGGCAAGGATAGGAGAGGTGTGTCTTCTCCCTGGAAGTACCGTGGTAAAATTTGTATGGTGTAATTTACTCTTTTGGAGATTTTTCTGGGAGGAAAATGTGTCTTGGTGTATCCACAGCAACAAAATTAAGGTAGCAGTTGTTTTAAGTTACTAGCTTAAAATAATAAGCTGAAAAGCTTTAAAAATCGCCTTCCCACCCCAAAGAAGTGAATATTTTGCAGATATTACAATATTAGAAGACTCAGAAAACTCAGAACTCCTCAAGTAATTTACTCATTGATTGAGGTAGGAAATTAGGTGATGTATAAACTGTTGTTACCACCGAAATTTCCTTTGCCTTCATTGGCTGATTCTCCTGTCTACCTTGCTCCTGCACAGGTGCTTCTAAATCTTTGCTCAGGGCATATCTGTGGGAGGACATTTACTTCTGCTCTCTGTGGAGCTGGGTGCTCACTGGAAGCATGGTGGCACTTGGTCAGCTCCCAGCTCTGCAGCAGACTCCTTGAGAGGGTCACTTCTGTCTTCCTGCACTATGTCAAGTGTTGTGGATGATCTGAGGACAGCTTGAATGTTGCTGTGGGTCACTGTCACGCCACAAACACCTCTGAAAGAGTGTAGTGTGACCCCAGACCTAGCTAGTAAACTATCAGTCAGGTCAGGCAGTGCTGCTCTACCCTTGCTCAGAGGGAGCTTGGAGAATGAGGAGGGTCCTGCACTTGCTGGTTTTGCTATCCTTGTGGTGTCTCAGGTCCATACCCATAACAGCATGGGAAGAATAGTCCTTATGCTTATAAGGAGGACTGAGGGACAAGTGCGTGTAATACTGGGATGCTCTAAGAGATGTATCAGCTCTTTGGGAATTGGAATATTTCCTTTAGAAAATACCTTTGATCTCTGTTTAAAGGCTTACAGTTGGCTATGTTCACTGGGAATATATTTCAGAAGCTAAGTACCTGTCATATTTTAAAAACACCCTATGTTCCCCAAAGCCCAGGAACAGTTTTAAGGATCACTGGATGAGTATTGGAATCAATACGTTTAAACAGTGCTGTGTCTATATTTGTTTGTGTGTATAATCATAGATATGCAATTAAACCTATTCTCTGAAAAGAAACCTCTTCAATGGTGAATTCGAAATAATGACAAATCAGGTTGAGATTTAAACTTTCCCGAACCATTTAATAGCATCTAAATTAAGAAATATTTGCTAGTGCAGATTTGGCTAGGGCTTTAAAGGAAAATGAAAGTGCTTGAACCACAGGAAATCAATGGCCTAATCGTCTGGAAAAAGAGTTCATTGCAGTGCCAGGATAACCTGTGAGAGCAATAGCCTATTCTGCAGGTGTAGGGAGAATATTTGTCATTGAAGTTCTACAGCAGAAGCAGTTTCATGACAGGTAACTTGGGAGGTTGTGAGACTGATTGGGAGTCAAGAATGTCATATATAGCTTGTGTCAGGGAGGGATTCAAGAAAGACTAAATGCTAAATGGGGGATGGTGAGATACTCTCTTTATTTTGGTAGAAGCAGTCACATTTCCTTACTTTCTTTCATTATAGATAATACTCTTTTAGAAACAATTTAAAATGCATTTTTAAACCTGCTTACTTCTCTGTAGACTCCCAGGTAGCTGTGGTGGGAGCTGCAGGTTGTGCTCTGGGTGGGGGACACAGGGGAGCCACAGGCAAGGGGCTGTGACCTGGTGCTGGCCCTTTGCACAGCTGCCCACTGTGAAGGGACTTTGGTCCCAGCAGTGAAAATCTGGGGTGGTCTGTGTGGCTGATAGTGGTTTCTGGATGTTAAAACAAGAAAGTTCCCTTAGTTTTCTTACAAGGACAGTAAAAGTTAAGCAAATAAAAAATCACAGCAAAACAAGAGGAAACAAACAACTGAAAAAAAAAAACAACCCACCCCACCTTAACTTTAATAAAAGGCAAATCCACATCTAAAATGGGAAAAAAGGAAACTTGAATAAATGTATAATTTACCTTCTTAGTTTAATGAATGGTGTATCTTCCTTAACAGATTTGCACCCTGAACTTTAGTGTATGGGATATTTTCATCTAACATCTGTATGTTTTATAGTTACTAATCAGTTACTACTTTTCTTAGGCATAGCAGCTAAAACCGGAAACCAAGTTTAAAGCTGCAGACCCTAATTATGGTTTCATGTTTTGAACTTTGAGTTCAATAATATTGAGTTAATTATGAATTTTGAAAGTATTACTATTATGACCTACACTAATAATTTATCTTAATTATGAGTGAACAGTCATAATGAGTGAGCATTATGAGTGAGCATTAGGAAACCTTTCCTTTTGACAGATACAGAAGGGTGTCATGGGAGCTGCTCTTGTGCTCTCTGGTGAGATGTAGCATGTCCTGCAGAGATCTTCTTGGGATCTAGAAGCACTAGTTACAAAGGCAGACATTGGAAGTTTTATGACAATGAAGGAAAGCAGTGATTGATGCAAGAGACCTTCAGGGGTTGACTGTGTGTCCTCCTTTGTTTACCTGCTTTGGGAAGTAACTGCCCTGGACTGCACTGGGACACTCTCATCCTTCCCAAGGGATGGGTTGTTTGTGTTGCTGATTCTATCTAGAATGGCTAGGGTATGGAAGAATATAAAGCCTCATCTTCTTGCTCTGTATTTGGGAATAAAAATCATAAAAAATGAAAGCTCCTCTGCATGAGAATAAAAGTCATAAAGGTGAAAGCTCCTCTGCATGAGAAGAACAGAGTTCATTACCCGTTAGGCTGAGACTTGGGAACAGCCAAAGCAGGACCACAGATCTTGCAGCTATCAGTGCTAAGTGCTGAGCACAGATGACTTTGCAAGCAGAAACACAGGATGCAAATATTTAACAAAGCCTTTTTCAAGCTCACAGGAGGGCTGCAGAGTGCAAGTGGATGTTTGGAGCAGAGTGCCTGAGTGACAATCTGCTGTTTGCACTAACTCTCCTAGAAGTTTCACATGCTCATCAGTTTAAGAGCTGATATGTAAATAGGCTGCAGTTCCATGTCCTGGACTATGTCAAGAATAGCTCCAGAAAGTAATATCAATCCAGTGGTTTCCAGAGACAAGAGTGAACTGATGTTGCAGGAATGCGGTTGTCAGGGTTAATGCTGATCTAAGAAGGATAAGAATAGTGTATAGTTCAGGAAATCCTGAAATAGGAGTGGGAAGGGAATAACTATTTTTATATTCCCCCATGTTTTATATATATAATACACATAAGATACCATATGGAGATAGCTTATCTGGCAGATTTGCTGGGGCTTGAGTACATGGTGATGGCTATGGGCATGGGAGGAGAGTAGTCTTTCCTGACAGTGTGGGCATGTCTTGCATCAAGCAATAGACATTGAAGGAAGAGATTTCAAATGATTGCACGTTGTAAAGTGGAGTTTTGTATGAGAGAGGACCGTGTGAGCAAAAAATACAATGTTACCTTAATTTAAAAAATCATAAAAAAGCAGGGGTGGGTAAGAGACTGGTGGGTGGTGGTACAGAGAAGAATCTTGCTGACATTTCTTTTTGGTAATTTTCCTCTTAGAAACAAGAGCAAGCAGTACTCATGTCTGCTTTAAAATATATTTTCCACAGCCTCTTGTGTTTAGTAGGACTTCAGGGAATAGCTTTTTGTTTGTTTTGTTACAGGCTGTGTGTGCCAATACAAGAGTTCAGTCAGTCAGTAAATTTCCTGAATTAGTTGCAGTAGTTGAAAGCAGAGCAGAGACTGAAAAAGGCCCCTTGCTGCTGGGTGAAGGTGACTGTGCCTAATCTGTGTGGTCCTAGTAATTTTTGTGTGTTCTCTTCATGGCAGGGAAGTTGAGTAGTGCTACACATGTATGTCCTGTGTGCTGTTGTGACACACACAGGAGCATTTCTCTGCTGTCCCTGTTAAAATCCAACCCTGGGTGTCTGTGACTGCTGGCAAAAAGAGGTCACATAGTAAGGCCCCATGGGAAGACCCACACAGCAAAACCTTTTTAGGATTGAATGCCATTGATGATGTCTCTGTTTCTTAGAATTGCTGCCCAAATGACTGCAGTTTGGAATTTATCACAGTTTGGGTGTTAACTCAGAATAAGAAGGATGAAACTGTTTTCTGGTTTAAGGGGAAGAAAAAAATTGTTGGTTGAGCTCAGATGAATGAAAACCCAGGCAATATTAGCACATTGTGGTGCCACTTGTTTTCCTGCTATGTCCAAAATTGCCTTCAAAAAATCCAGTAAATCTCTCACCTTTGTGCTTTGCAAAATCATGGAGCAGATCCTCCTGGAAACTCTGATGAGGCACATAGAAAATAGGGAGATGACTGGTGACAACCAACATGGCTTTGTGAAGGACATGTTGTGCCTGACAAATCTGGTGGCCTTCTGTGGCAGTGTTACAGAGGTGGTAGGTGAGGAAAGAGCGACTGATGTCATCTGCCTGGACTTGTGCAGAGCATTTGGTATTGTCTCACGTAGACTTATGAGACACTGAGTCTCTCACTTCAGAGACTCTCCCTGTCTCTGAAATGGAGAGAAATTAATTTGATGCCTGGGTCACTCAGGGGATAAGGACCAGCAGGAGACTTGGGCCTGTGCAAACCTCATGAAGTTCAAGGCCAAGCATAAGGTCTTGCACCTGGGCAGGGGCAATCCCAAGTACAAATACAGACTGGGCTACAGTGGGTTGAGATCAGCTCTAAGGAGAAGGGCTTGGCAGGGTTTGAAAAAAAGGATTATGACCCAACAATGTCTGCTTAGACCCCAGAAAACTAAGTGTATCCTGGACTGCATCCAAAGCAGTGTGACCAGCAGGTCAGGGAGGTGCTTCTTCCCCTCTGCTCCACTCTACTGAGACTCCACCTGCATCCGGCTCTGGGGCCACCAACACAGAAAGGTGTGCACCTTTGGAACGGCTCCAGAGGAAGGCCACAAAAATGATCAGAGGCCTAGAGCATCTCTCCTTTGAGGACAGGCTGGGGATGTTGGGGTTGTTCAGCCTGGAAGATTTTATAGCAGCTTTTCAGTGCTTATTGGGTCAACAGGAAAGATGAACAGGGAGTGTAGTGATGGAATGAGGTGCAATGGTTTTAAACTGGAAGAGGGTAGATTTCAATTAGGTGTTTGGAAGAATGATGATGATTAGACAGTGGAACAGGTTGTTTAGAGAACTTAGGGTTGCCTCATCCCTGGAAGTGTTCCAGGCCAGGTTGGATGGGGTTTGGGCACCCTAGTCTAATGGAAAGTGTCTCTGTCCATGGTAGGGGGATTGGACAAGATGAGCTTTAAGGTCCATTCCAACCGAACTATTGTGTGATGCTATGAAGTAGCAGCAAGCTCTAAGAAGTACTAGAGCACTGAGAGGTGTTCTGCATCTAGAAAGTTCCTTGACCAGTGTGCAGATAAATGCAAGCCCTAAGGATAAACTGTCCTGTGTTATAGCAGGAACTCACCTTCATCTCTGTATTTGACAGGAGTCCCAAGGGAGGAATGGAAGGGTAGGAAGAGTGAGTACAGGTATTTCAAAGCAAGAAAATCAGAGAACAGGACTTTCATCTAACTCCAGGTGTCCAAGTTCCTGGAAAGCTGAGCTATCTGTGACAGATTTTTGATCAGACAGTTTGGATTTGACATTATGACTCAATGCATCTGCTCTTGCTGAGCTGTAGTTTTCCCCCACTAAGAACTTGTGAAGTTAGCCTGAAAAAAAAAATCTCTTAAATGGTTGGGAGTTGTCAGGGTTTTTTTTAGCTGGACTCCAGGTGATGTGGGACATGCCAAAGGGCCTGGAAGCATTTGACACAAGCCAGGACAGAAGATGGAAAACATGTCTCTGGTCTCTGGAGCAGGATGTCTGGAGTATCTGGATTTGAGGGGGGCCTTGTAGCTCTAATTGGATTTCATTGCAGCTGAGGTTTCTGTTGCTAAACCTAAAGCTTAGAGGCCCAATTGTGCTCAGCAACACATGATGATTAGATATGGATGTCTTGTAAAAGAAGAGACAGAAAAAAGACCCAGCCTGAGATTGAAGGTGAGAGACAAGCAGACAAAATGTTTTGCCTGGGGTTATACAGCAGGTCATTTGTGGAGAGGGAAGTGGAACCCTGGACTCTGTGCTGGTGGTGTCACCACCTTCTTTACTGAAAATTTAGTTGCCTGGGCTCACATGTTGAATGGGTGAAGGTAAATCTGTGCAATGACCATGATACTCCTCAAAGAGGAGAAATTTGGATGTCTTCTAGACTTGAGGAGTAGATTTAGATGCCGCCTGCTATGTCACGTCCTCTCGTTAGTACAAAGCTGCCTATTCTGAGGCAGTGATCACCTCTGTTTCAGGAGACAGGGCTGCAATCTGACCAGCCCTACCTCACGTGGCTTTATTACTGTTGTTCAGTGGGCTTGATGAAGAAACCTGGGCTGTACACAACTACCCAGGTTTGCTGCAAGCAGTGTTGTGTGCAGGCTCCTGCATCTTCTCTGCCTTATCTCTTGAGCTGCTCCTCAGCTCTGTTGAAAGCACGTGTGACTGCAGTATAGATATAGACTTCCTCCTGCATTCCTGTAGGAAAGATAAGGTGTGCAGTGTGTTCCTGTGCATCTGTGCTTATGTTTCCTGTACTCTCTAGGGATGCAAATGAATGATAAGGCTGGGTCAGGCCAGTGGTCTGTCTGAGATCTTGTTTTCTTTTTTGCAGCTGCCAAGAGCACCTGCTTGAACCAGCCAATATCAGTCCATAAAAGTCATTGAGAAAAAAGGAATTGTTTGAATTGTTATTGCTAGAGCTTCTAGCTTGTTCTTACTTCATGATTGAGTTTGTTTTTATAGGAAGAATCTTTGCTGTTATGAGTCACTCTGGCTTAAAAGCAGGATTTTGCTTTCAGATGCCTTTTGCCTTAAAAGGTGATGTTGCTTCTGGTATTTGTCAAGTTTAAGGAAAAGAAAAACAAATTGAAAAATCATCAGACAGCTCATTCTTCTCAAGAAACACTTGAGACTTCCCTAGTTCTTTTATTTTTCTTTATTTTGAAAAATCAAGCAATGCTAAGTGAATGCATTGCTGATGCCTCTTTGGGGCCAGCTTGATTTATATAACAGTAAAATCCCAGACAGTGACACTCCTGCAAGTAACAGGGATGTAGCCTGCTTGCTGGTGTTTTAGTTTTCTAGACCATCTGGAAATTAGTGTCATCAAACACCTGAAATAACAAGATTAAAAAAGCCAGACAAACAACAACAAAAAAGGTCGGAGTTAAACTCTGGCAAGCCAGGCACAGTTGATCTACAGACCTAATGTCTTTCAAGTGGGCAGATAAAGCACAGTCTTGGCTGTGTGTGGTCACTAAGGATGGAACAGTTCTTTTTCAGAGGTTGGCTTTTTAATCCCACTTAATTTACAGTGGGGATAATTCCACTGTGCTTAACTCTAAAATCTATCTGCAGTTCCAAACCTAATGCTGAGGAAATGAATACACTAGCAAAAATCTTGTGGTACAAAACAGTGGTGTAATTCATTATCAGCTATAAAGCTGCCATGGAAAAGGAAAGGATTGTTCATCTGAAAAGGTTTTGTCTGCAGCTCTGAGCTTACTGCTGCTTCTGTAGGTAGAGCTAACCTGTTATACATTGGCATATGCATTTGAATATAGCTATAAACTCACTTTTCCTTATGCAGCATCACTTGAAGTTTTACCACTCCTAGCAGAAGATGCTTTTTATTTGCATAAGCTGCTTCCACAAAACTAAGCTTGTTTCCTTGGCATTTGTCAGCCTCAGAAACTTGAATGTTTAGAAGTATTTACCAATTTCACTTTTCCTTGCCACGACCTTTTCCTTGTATAGGAAACAGAAGTCCACACTCTCTTCTAAATGCTTTCTGTGCATTGTTCCTTGGGACCCACAAAGCTTGTTTCTTGTGCTGCTGGTGGACTATAAGTCACAGCCTGCTGTTCTGTAGACACTCTTCACCTGGACTTTTCTCTGCATGCCCAACGTACCCTTTTCTCTTGCCATTGCATGTTCACTCTCACGTTACTAGTTTGTAAGTGGAGTCAACGACAAAGTCACCTCTTTTTAATGTGTTTTTTTTTTCTGTATTGAAAATGTGCAAGAAGATATTTTATCCAATAAATTAATGTTTTTTTGGTGACCCAACTTTCATTTTAGTAACAAATGTCACTGAGGTTGAAGAGTATGTGGGGAAGTGCAGAGCTGAGGTGAAGGGGATTGTGGCACCAGTAATACTGGATTGAACAGTTTGTTCCTGAAGTGACTGCTGATGACCACCTGCCTGTTTTACTCATGAATCTATTGTTTTGTGTCTTGCAGTGGCCATCACACAGAAAGGGCCTGCTGTTACTGCTGTGGGAGATCAGGAGCTCCTTCCCATTGCATCTTCCTGTCATCTGCAAAACTCCCAGTTACAGTGAGTTTCTCCTACACACACTCTGTTTCCTCCAGTGAGGATTTGTTAGCTGTAATCTGTGATAAGTATGTGTTTTCTCTATTTATACTTTGTCAGTTCACTTCCTACTGCAAAAAGCTTTGATTTATGAATCCCAGGCCAAAAGGACTTCTCATCCCCCTAAACCTCATACTTGAAGCTCATAGTTGCAAATTCTTCTGGCCAGCTGCATACCTTGTGAGGGAAATGATCAAAGACTACATGCTTTGGGTGAGTGTTCTGGTTATTCATCCAATGGCCAAAATGAGAATAGGAAAAAATATTTTTTCCTGAGAATAGCTTCAGAAAGAAAAACTTATTTAAATAAAAAATGGGAAAAAAAAAAAGTATTTCTGGAGCAAAGAAGATTAAACTTGTTCAGAGTGCCGGAGACACTTCATACCTGTGTGACATCTAGTTATAGGCATGGCAGGTGAAAAAAGAGGGTGACTCAGTGCTGGAGTGTTCCTGAGTCTGTCCCCAGATATACTCTTAAAATGAGATAATGGAATTTTCTCTACAGTGCAAGAGAGCTACCTAATTCAGTGCTGTTTGGAAACTGAATGAAAACTCTTGAAAATCCTCATTCTCCTTTTTAGTTTCCACCTAAAGGAAATGAAGTGAAGAAGGAAAATGCTTCCCTAATCCTGCCAGCTCTCTGTGAATGTCCATGTAAGATATAAATTGCCTGTGATTCTTTTGTCAATAATTCTCTTCTGCTAATAACTCAGTAAAACAGACTCAGGTGATTGCAGTATTTTGCATAACAATGATAACAGTTGCTTGCAAGGCCATCTCCAGTTTTCAGCCAATTCAGACAATACTTACCTGGTTGGAGGATCTGAATTGTCCTCTGAATTGGAAGAGTTGTGTATGTCCTGTGTGGAATCCATCTGCAAGACTAGAAAGGTGGGAGCACATCTGTGCATATGGAAGTGTTTCTTTTGATGAAAACTCAAGGACTAAATGAACAAAAAAACCCTGTGAGTGCTTAAGGGGCTGTCAGACACTTGTACAGTTCAATGGCATTGGATGTTGACATGGTCTAGATTTTGGCTTATGAGGTTTGAGTGTACAGGAATTAATTGTACTCCAGTAATGAATTCTCCTGAGAACTAGTGGCAATAACAAGAGGAACCAGTTCCTTAAGAGGAAAATGCCCTCAAATCCGTTGAAAGCTTTTAGAAAATGATTTTGGCACGATGTATATTTCTCGCCTGTGTCAATATTGCAGATTATACATAAATTATACATGACTTACAAAATAACAGAAGTTGCTTTCAGGGAGCTCTTGTGTTTTGCCTGTAAGGATGAAGCCAGCTTGCAACATATGTAGAGAATATTACCTGTCAGAAATTGAATATTGAGTGAAAGTAATCGTTTTAATCAAGAGTAGTTAAAAGTGAGGCTGACTTGAAGGAAAAAACAACTGCTCAGCTGGAAGACTGCTGCCAGTGCTGCAGACATGCCCTGAGATGCATACTTTCTGTATTAGGAATATTGATCAGGACCATGGTTGCACCTTGCATTACTACTGTTCTTCCTGATAATTGCAACCAAGATTTCTTAACTCTTTGAATTCTTCTCCTTTCTCTGCACCTAAGTTGAAAACACTTGGTGCAGGTGTATCAGATGAAGGAGAGCACTGTTTAAAGGAGCAGCCTCTTGTTCATGGATAGATAATTGGCAGAATCTACTGGCTGAGGCAAAGACATTCTGGTTTATATCAATTAGTATTCCTGGCAAATCCTCTGTAGTGATTGTGGGTGTTTTCTTAAGAGAGTTGCTGTAAAGGGGTGTCATTGAGGGCAGTGAGAGTCTGAGATACACTGAGCTGAGTGCTGTAGAGGAGCCCAAGACTGTGTTTCTGCTGAGAAACACCCTAGGCTGGTTTCTTTTAAGTAGTGTTTTTTTTTTTGCTTTTAATCAAAAGCAGAATTGTTTCCACACAAGTTGCCTGTTTTCTGTTTCTCTTGAGTCAGTGTCTATTTCCTTCTCATTCTTTGCAGTGCCTTGGGAAAACTGAATCCCTCTTGAAACCAAGGAAGCTACCTCCAGTTAAAACTAGCTGACAACAGAGGGATGAGATTGCAGATGAGCGGTGTCAAAAACCTTTGTATACTACATTTGGCTACTGCATCCTTGAGAAGGCAGAACTCTGCAGTTGTACCTGCTTGAGCTGGGCTCTGTGCAGAGCAGGTCAGCCCTGGTGCAATGCTGGATGCAGAGTGGATACTGGTAGCCCTGCTGATGCATTTGCTTTCTCAACCCACATCACCCTGGACCTTTTGCTCTCGCTTCATTGTTCTTTTGTTGAGCCATCAGACTTTCTGAACGAGCTGCACAAGTGAATGCTGGCAGATGTCTGTTGGAAGGAGAATGGTCTGGTAGCTAACTTAGAGCTCTGCAAGTCCAGTTTCAGCTCCATGATCAGCTTACAGATTCCCTATGAGAATTCTGTAGTATGATTTAGTCTCTGTGCCAGTTTCCTGTCTTCTAAAGGACACACTTCTCACCTTGCATGGGAACTGAGGGTAAACATAGAGCCAGTGAATGTTCCAGAAGAATAATATAATTTGTAACCAGGATGTCTTTCTCTAATGTTTCTGCAGAGCCTAAATAGTATCCCTGAAATCTTTTTAGCAGTCAAGGTGAGAAGATGAACACTGTGTATGGATGGGAAAAGCAGGATTGTGTATCATGGCAGTGATGCTGATGTGAGATCCCAGCATCCACTATCCCAACTCTTATCACTGAGGATGTCTTGCCTCTCTGAATGAAAGCTTCCTTGGACCTGGGACACCAGATGGTAGCTTGGGTTCACACTCCTCACCTGAGATTTCACAAGCAGGTGCTACCATGTTCCTCATGTGGCTTTGCCTTGTGTAGCCTTATCTGCTTAACTCTTCTGTCCTGCCTCTTGCCTGTTGGCATTCAGTATTTACTTTAGGGTTGTTGTAAAGTCTTTCACCTTGCTTTCCAAATGCCACTGGGCAAAGTAATTTTCAGAACCTGACTATTTCATGGCTGTACAGCCTACCTCAGAATAGCTGCTGTCCCTGGTGTGCGAATCAATAAGATCTTGATAGGATTGACAGATATAAAACATTCCCTCTGAACTCTGAGATGAAAGTGAGACATTTCCTTTCTCCTTCCAGAGGGCTCACCTGCTGGAAGAGGAGGGAGGTGGTTTCCTTTTCTAAGATGTAACTCCTATCAGGTATGATAGCAGTGTCTGTCACACTCCAGGGCAGCACGATCTGATGCCTCACGCTATGGGAAACTGGGAATGAAAGGCGACTCTGACAAGAGGCTTCTGTCTGCATTGGTTGGATAGTACACGTGACTGCTATGGCATTACCTGGAGCTCACTGGTGATACAGTGAGAGGGAAATAAGGGAAAATTAAGTTTAGGTTCAAATATTCAGATTGCAAGGATACTCCCTGGGGCTGATCGGCTTGCTTGCTAATGGCATAGCACAGGGAACAGAATAAAGAGTTTGTTTGGTTTTGCACTGCAAATACATAAGCCACCCTCACTTTGGCTTCCAGCCCAGGGTGAAAAGGCTGGCTGATCACCCTGCTCTTTCAGTGTTGACAGCTGTTGTTGTCAGGGACAGATGTGACTTGGGTCTAAGATAGGGATAACAGTGTGAGTGCTTTTTACTGGCAAGGTAGATTTTTAGGAGATAATGCAGTTTGTCTGTTGCACAGTTAAAGGGAAACGAGAAAGGCTTTTCTGTTCTCTCGGTGGATTTTTCTCAATTTTTTTCATATTGATTTCTCTGATGCCAGGAGATTTGCTCAAATATTCTAGTACTTAATGGTCCTAGATTATATATCTTTGGTTCATCCAGTCTCAACCATTCCTCCTCATACCAAAGCCAGTTACCTTACTAGCATGGAAGCAGGCAGTTCTGGGACACCTCTGCTCTGCAGATCTGAGTCTGTGTGTTTGATCCTTATAAAAATGTTTTGGAAAGCTGAACAAGAAAACAGTGTAGGAATTTAGTGGGCAGATAAACTGCATTCCTGTTTCAGGCTGTTTATTCATAGCTTTAACTTTTTTAAGGCAAAAGGAGGCTATTTTTAGCCTGCTTTTTTTCTCTCCATATTAACCAAAATAAATTGCCCTCTCGAAGGAGAGGATGGAGTTGGTAGGAAGGAAGGGTGGAATTGAAACCATTTCATTAAATCAGTTTAAATATGATTAACACACGATTTTGTTTTTACGTTACAGTTCTGAACACAGAAGGGTCTCTACACTTTCCAGGGAGGGGGGAGTTTGTATACAGAGGGGGTGAGTGAGAGCGTTGGAAACAGTGAAGTGGTTAGGGGAAGCTTATGACTTTTTGCTTGGGGCGAACTGTCAGGAGGATAATCCAGCTCTCCTGACTCTTGGTATCTGTGTTTTGATGGTTTTACGGTAAACTGCTTCTGAAGTAGAGAGAGCAAGAGCACCTCCAACAGTTTCCTTACTAGGTAGATGTGACTTTGGCTTTAACTTTCACAATTACTGACTTCAGTATGCTGCAGAAAGGGTAACTGAATCCAGGGCCTGTAGATCAGGTTTGTAGAAGGAAGGGATAAATACTTCATACTTTGAGACTGAATGATAACCCAGGAGCTGGTGCAGAGCATTGCTGCTCTTTCAATCTCTTGCACTTTGATGTTGATTCTTCAGTACCTGTTAGTTCTCCCTCCCTCTGATGATAAGAGCTGAACGATCTTGACAGTGGAACATCTGTGAAGTTCACCTCTGGTGGTGGAGTGTAGAGCTCCTCATGCTGTCCTATCTGACTGCACACGTTCCTCAAGATTAGATCCTAAATTATCTCTTCTTGTAATGTTTTAGTCCTGCTGTGTGTTCTCCTGCACTGTGGGAGAACTGATGAAAAACAGAAGTTTTCTTTGTGTCTAAAGAAAATAAAAACTTTCCTGTTTTAGAAACACACAGGAAACCTGCCCCAAAACATGTAAATCCTTCTCATCCAGTGATAACCTGTTACCAAGTTATTGAACTCTGTGTATAAGCTTAGACCTGGAAAGACAACCTGATTTTCCAAGCCTGAGTCCCAGGGAAGACTCCCTGCTCTTGAGGGATCAATATGGGGCAGGAACCCTTTCTGTAGACTCTTGAGTTCTCTCTTTATCAGCTTGCTTCTCCTTTTAGACTTCTCCCACGTGGAAGCTGCTACAGATCACAGCTACTTCATACTTGGATTTCTCTGACCTCAAGCCGAGAAGAGTTTGTTGGTTTATCTCATTTCTGCACCAAGATAATCCTATGGTTTAAGTATCTCTTTGCATTTATTACAGCTCCCTCTCCTTAAGCATGTTTGCAGGCAGTGGTCCTGTCCTCTATTGTGCTGTGCTTTGTCAATTTAAACAAGTCAAACTTCCTGAGATAGGCTTCTTAGTCTAACCAGCACTTTCGTGCACATGCTTTCAATTCAGTGAATTGTCTTTGGGTTTTGCCGTGATCAGAACAACTCACAATACATGTGTGAGAAAGGGCTGCTTGTGTTAATGCTGATTTCAACATCTAACCATCAACTGTGGCTTAAGCATGAGTGTGTGTGTATGTATGTGTGTATATATGTATGTTTGAGCAGAATCCTTTGGTCTTGCTTTGAGGACATCAAGTAATGGTGACTCTTTTTGTACAAGGATAGTTCCGTCAATGGCTGGTTACTTTGATGTTTAACTAGGTACCTTAATTTGAATAGGCTGCCTTCAGTTGCTGCATCCTCAAATGCCTTTCCTTGTTAGTTTACAGAGGCTTTTGTTATCACAAATCTGTTTTTGCTTAGAAGTGCTCTAATACTTGTAGGCTATGTAAAGCAATTAGTAAATTACAGTAATTTGTATTTCAGAAATCAAACACTCTTATTCTAAGAAAAAGTCCCCTTTAAGGTGTCTTTGAGTATCCAAAAATGGCTCTCTATCAGCTTGCATCTCCAGATGACACTAGGCACTGCATCAGCAAAGAGTATATGCAAAGAATGAAAATAACGTCCATAATTTATGACCCCCTCTCTGAGATTCCCTGGCTCGTGTGAGAAAAGTGGAACTACTTGGAAATACTTTGCTTCCCCCTGGATTTCTGGCTTCTTTGAAGGTTGTCTTGATCTTTGTGAATAATCTTGGGTTTATACGTTTGATTTCATGCCAGGAAACTAAATCTTTCTGTAATGCGCATTCCTTCAGGCTTTGTATATCATGAAGATTTGAGGGATATCTGCCACTGTTTGTTGTAGTGCTGTTTTCCTTCTGCTGGCACCAAAGAAAAGCAGGATGTGGTTGTGAGCAAGGCACAGCCTGCTGTGCACAGGCTGCAGGGTTTGTTACCTGGCTGTGCTGCCTGTCCGTGAGCAAACTGCACAAAGGCTCCCTGGGTCAGCCTTTAAACTGGGGGCAGTGACACTGCCTGGCCCTGATGAGCTCTTGAACTTCCTAAACCCTTCCAAAGACACTCTCTCTCACACCTTAGCCTTTGGGCTTACAGGGATGGTAACACAGGGCTGCTAGTGGAGATTAGCTTGTGGTCCCTGATCTAGCAAGACAACACTCTCGCTGTTAGGAATATTCCTTCTTAGGATGCTGGTCAGGGGGGCTGTGGTTTTCTTTTTCGTTCTTTGTGCTCTCCCAATATCTGGTTTTTGTTCCACACTGTCTCTTGTAATATACTCTAAATTAGTGGCTTCTAACCTTTTTGGAACAACAAACACAGAGTTTCTGGCAGGCTGAGCTCCTTGTTTGTCATACATCACTGTTCTTGCATTCAGAGTGCAGTAATTTTGCTTATTGGAGAGGCTACAAACATTTATCTTGCTCCTGCAAGCTTCTACTAGGGAACCATTGTGTTGCTCTCAGCATGAGGACTGTTTTTCTCCTGCTTCACAGTGCCTTCCTCTAAAGTCTTTATTAAAGGTGTAGTAATACAAATACATTTGTCCTAAAATCAATTGAGTGGATATCCCATGCCTTTTTAAAAAGCCCCAAAACTCCAGTGGATATAAGTTGCCTTCTGAATTTAAACTGAAATCCTACCGTGAGAAAATTAATTGGTCTTTCCTTGTCTGTTGGAGTTTTAGTCCAGAGCTAAATGATTTTGGCAAAATGCTTCCAGGCACTTAACTTCGATAATCATGATTTCATTTATAATTATTAATAAACCCTTTCACAATGACAAGGTTTTGCCTTTAGAAAATGCCTGTGAGCCACTCCTGCTAGATTACACTGCCAGTATGTGTATATAATTTATCAGATACGCTAGTTAAGGATGTAGCTTTAGCTTTTTAAGAAGGTGTCTTTAACTGTGTATATCTTCTCTTGGATGACAGTCATCCTTGTTCTCTGGGTATCCTTTACATCATTTAAAGAATATCATAAACTCAGCAATTAAAGCAACTTGCCATACATCCCATTGTCATCTAATAATTTTTCACATATGGAATTATATGTCTTCTACTTTGTCATTTCAAGTTTTTCTGGAGGGAGAAAATGCTCTTCTGCTTTTAGAAGTATTCTTTCCCTGCTTTGTTGCAAGTGGTGTTAGTTCATTCTGCATTACTTTTTTAGTCCCTTGCTCTAGTCCTTTAAAAGTGCAATTACATAATTCATATAAATTTAGAAAGGGAAAGATGAAGATCTCTGCACATGTCTATTTTTTTTTATCCATGGAAGCTAGGACAAATTCAGGTTAGGATTCTGGAAAGTGATTAGCATTTGAAATGGAGGTTAGGATTGGACAGTTTCTTGTGTGTGATGGTGGACATGATTCTGGAGTTTGTTTGCTTTTCACTGGGAGAAGTA
The DNA here is from genome assembly GCF_965231275.1 of Zosterops lateralis. NCBI lineage: Eukaryota > Metazoa > Chordata > Aves > Passeriformes > Zosteropidae > Zosterops > Zosterops lateralis. Next base: position 45,492,632 of record NC_139761.1, read on the forward strand.
ATCTCTCAGTTTTAATAAATGACTGGTTTTGTGTCCTGAAGCAGCTTCCCCATGGCCATGTGTTCTTTTTTTTTTTTTTTTTTTTTTCCTTGTCAGAGAAGGTCAGTGTCTGGTTTATTTTTAATTGAGAGGTTAGCCCAGCCCTCTGTATTAACCTAGAATATGGGCAAGCAAACAGCCACTGCTTTGCAATTTGGTCTGAATAAGGCTGATTTTATTTGTTTGTATCTCAGCAGTGTTCACCAGCCCTAGCAGCAGCTCATGGTGAAAGCACTGTGCAGCTGCAGGACAAGAAATGGTTCCTGATCAGACAGGCTTCAGCCCATGTGTAGTAACTGATCACTGCATTAGTAAATGCTCCTGCCTGAATAGAGACTTCATCCTAGCTGTGCCAACCCTTGCAGATGGAGGGAGCCCAGTTTATGGTGAGAGCTGTACTTGGTGTGCACACAGTGCAGTTGGTCTGTGTAGAACAGCTGTAATTGTTTCCCAGGTGTGAAACTTGGGAAACATCCTTGCACACAGGCTTCTGCTTTCCCTGAGCAGCACCTGGAGAAAGGGAGTGACCAACAGTGAGCTGCTGGTGTCCTGGTGAAGGTGACACAGTCCTGCCTGGGCTTTTCTCAAAGAACCCCTGGCAACTGAACAGGGAGGGGAGCTGTGGGCTGTGTGGATTGTTCTTGCAACCTGCTCCCAGCCATCTGTGTTATGGGACGATTCAGGACCTGTCAGGAGAGAGATAAGGGAACAGCTTAGGGCTCAGCTTCTATTAGGGGCTCATCAGTTTGGGCTATATGAGCTCTTGTGGCAGGCTATTGGGGTGTTTGCAGTCTACATCATTAGATTCTGTTTAAGGACTCATTTGCCTTGTTCACTTAAAAAAAAAAAAAAGGCAAAAAAGCTGTTTTAACAGAAATCTGGGGCTTATCATCTTCCCCTCTGCTCTTGGAATCTGCATTTAAACCCAGGATTAGGAACTGATGGACAGCTCTGATGACATGAATCTAAGGGAGAATAATTCAAAACTGTCAGTTCTGAATTTTCCTATGATGCTCTTGAGCATCACTAAGACCTATTTGTATCAATCTGTAGGCTTAGGAGTAGTGTTGCTTCCACTTGCATTTTCTTTGCATTTAAAAGGCTATATCTACAACTATAAGGGCTGCATCTTGATCCATTTTAAATGGTAACACAGATTGCAGAGAAGCCTGAACTTGTATTTGCATTCTCCAGAGTAAGATTTCCAGTCGTCATAGTGAGAAGTGGATTAATTGCTGCAAGCTCCATGTGTGTACTTGAATCTCATCTCTGCAGTCATTTCGATGCTTTGAGTCCACCATTAGCTTCAGATGCCTGTAGCCCAGCTGTCTGCCTCTGACTGAGTTATATGATGGGCTCTCCTTCCAGACAGGAAAGGGAAAGAGATATTTTAGGACATAGTTAATCTGACCCTGCTTTAGCCAACTGCTTTAGAAACAGATGAATCCTGTCCTGCAGGTGACTGTTTCTCTCCACAGACTGTAGTGTCAGATGTTGATGTCAACATTTGCTGAAATGAATCCTGTATGAAATATAACCAGTTTTAAATTTAACTGATCAGGCATTTTCACTGAAGTGTGGTTCCCAGCTGGCAAACACGTCCTGGTGCCCAGGGAGCTGGTTGTGTGCTGTAACTTTCTCTACTTTTATTCTCCAGCTCTTTATCTAGAGAATGAAAATTATTCCATCATGACAGGAACACTGGCCTTTAGAAAGCTCCTTTTATCTACACAAATACTTTCTGCGGTATTTTTCCACTTTTGCTTATCCATCTTAGAGCTGGATTAACTTCAGAAAGACCTTGTATGGAACTTTGAGGCACATTTATTTCTTTGACCAGTAAATCAGTATTATAGTTTCCTGGGGCCTGGAAAAGAGGGTATTATTATGGAGTTATACTAAGTCCACTTTCCTGAATGCTGAATTTCTGAGGAAGAGATATAAATCTCCCCTGTGTAAGAGAAGAAACCATATGAAAAAGACTTCGGGTGCCTTATTTTCTTTGTGTTTATGCTTGCTTGCCTTTCTTTTCTACCTTCCTCCCTTTCCTCAGGTGTTGCTATATATTACTTAATCTCCTTTGAGGAAAGTATAGCTTCTTTGTCACTGTGTGGAACACATTAGTATTCAGAAGAGCCTTTTCCTGTGTCAGAGCCAATATTTTGCTTCTTTGTAACCCTAACCTTCTTGGAACTCTCCAGCTAATATTTTTCTTTCCTTCTGTCTTTTATTGACTGTGGTACATTGAGTTTGCTTCCCTCCCCAGTAACTTTTTGGTTTTTGTTCATGACTAATACATCCATTTTATGAAGGCATGAAACCTATTTACAGAGGAAAGCAAAGCTGGTTGCAGGGGCTTGATGGAAGTGACAATAGAAAGCACAGGCTCCTGAGTCATGTCTTTTGTATAGATGAGGTCTAGCATGCAACAGATCCTGTGGCTCCACAGGATCCTTCTGACTGTGTCTGGTCCATCTGGGAAGAGTTGTGCTGAGATTTGCTGGCAAGAGTTTAGGTGAGCAGGGAGGCTGACAAAATGGAGTTCCATTCTCCCAGCTCATGTCAGGGGAGAGAAAATTCCAGCTGCTTTGTACCACCGTGTCTCTTCCCCACCATTCTTTGTCTGCACTGCAAACTGTGTCAAGAAGAAAATTTATTCCTTCAATGCCAATATTAAACACAGCATGTGGAGCTTTGCATCCTGTCCCCTGCCCCCCTTTATTTTCCTTCCCTCTGTGTTGTTCTACTGTTATTTTAGGAGACACTGAAGGAGTTCCAGTAACTGAAGCTAGTTTTCACATTACTTTTCTCCCCTTCCCTCCTCTCCTCGCTGTACTCATACAGCCTTGACACAATCTCATTGTAGGCATGTTTAAAAGGCTTGAAATTCTCATGGCATGCAAGGGAGGAGGGATGACTTACCTGCTTAGGAAATATTTATTGTCATCATCTTCACATGTTGAAGCTCTCAAATAATTTCTGCCAGGATGTTCTCAACCACAGCAGATTTTTGGACCACAGAACTGATATATATGGGGCATAATAGGTTGTGCAGAAACACCGAGATAGTTTTCTGATGTGGAGAGGGGATCTCACCGGCTGCTTTGGTTCTGATTGGGATCCCCTGAAGTTCTAGGGAGATGATACTTTGGGTTGCTGAGGTATTATGGTAGTGAGGGATTAAGAAAAGTAGACAGCTAATTGTGGCTGTAAGAAAAAAACACTTTATTTGTTCGAGACCACCATTCCTTTTGTCTCAGATTAAATGTGGTTGTAGCTTCTTTGGTTTCATCTGATATGCTCAGGGCCTGAAATGCAGACCTGTGATTCAGGGTTGAGGACCAGCGTTTTAATTCTCTGTTCTGGCACCTCACTAGCAGAGTCATCTTGTTTACAGCTGGTCTCTTAAAGGATGCAGCTAACTTGTCACATTTAGGCCACCAAGTCAATGGTTCAGTGAGCCAGTGTTGTTGGTTATTTGCAGTGAAGTCCAAAACACACCTTCAAATAACCTTTATTTTTGAGCAGTCCACATTTCGATAACTCTCAGCCTTCTCTATAATATGCAGATAATCTAGTCTCAGTTTTGCACCTTCCCTTTGGTGCTCTCCCAGCCTTACAAGACTGTTACCCAACCAAAACTGATAATGGGTCACCCATGAGCTGTTCAGAAACTTTTGATTCTCTGCTTTGAAAGTGCTGTAAATCTAGTTCATAGATGACAAATTTGGCCACCTAGGCAAATAAACAAAAACAATCAACATACCAGAATTTTTCAAGATGAGGTAAAGCTCTGACAGGAATAGAGCAGTAGGAGAGTTAGTGGTGGGGAAATTTGACAAGTGAATTTATTTTTGGTGTTTTAATTGGATCGGTTGGGAGACAGAAAGAAAAGATGGTGCAGGAGACAAGAGTCATGGAGTCCTGGGAAAGGGGAGCAGGGAAGGAACTGTAAACATGACCAGCAAAATAATCTACTTTGTGTGCAAAGTCCATTTAAATGTAAATTACCCAAAGTGATTTTTAGTGGAATTTTTTATCAGCACAGTGTAGAAAGACAGAATTATTTTCCCTCTTGTTTAAATACGTGATGCAGACAGCTGTAGAGAGCTATAAACATCCCTCATCTCTCTACCTCCTCACACCCACTTCTTTCCTTTAGGCTTCTTGGAGCTGTTCCCTGCAGCAATGCTTCCAGGTAGTGACACTGTGGATGTTCACTTCAGTCACCAGAGCCCTGTCAGGGCCAATTAGCATCCTAATGACTGGCATGTACCATCTTGGTAACATTTAGTTTGTGCTGTGTACCAGGGGACTTCTCCTCTTAAGAACCCATCTTGTCTCATCTGGACTGTACTGGTCATAGAAACCTGTAAGAAAAAGGAAAAAAGAAAAAATTTCCATTTCATCTTGTCTTCTGAGTCCCAGGGGCTTCAGCACTGAACAAATATACTGTCCTTTCTTTTTGCTGAAAATGATGAATCTTGGCTTCAGGGAGGGGACTTAAATCAAACCACTGCTCTTACAGGTACTGAGGACTTGGGGCTGAAGCTTCAGTGAGGCAAAATAATGCCATACTTGTTCTTCAGAGCTCTGTTGAATGAGAGCAATCAAAGACCAGCCACATAGTCTTTAAATATTGAGTACCTGGCTGGTGTGAGGACTAAAGTGGTACTTTTCTAAAATTGCTGCTACCTGTTGTTGTTTGGTGGTCTACTGCGAAATCCACTCCAAGTAGCATCTGCTGTCAAAACTGTGCTTATGTCATTCAATCAGACCAGAGCTGAGTGCTGTGCAGAGATCTTTTGGGTAGCACAGGCCAGGGCATGCAGGTGAGGAGATTTAGGGAAGGTTTTACTGCTACTCAGTGCATAGTGGGAGTCCAGGGTGTAAATGTCCACCTCAGCACCCTTTGTCAGTGTGGAGATTGTCGAGGCTTTTGTACTCTGCTCCACCAGAGTGGAAGAGGAACATCTCTAGCAGGGGCAGAGTTAAATGCTGCAGTGTTAAATCACTTCATCCCCTTGCTGTGTTTTATTGCTCAGTGACAACGTGCTTTCAAGAGAAATTCAACACATCTATCCTGATTTTCAGCCCTAAAAGTCAGTGTTCCTTCTTGTTAATATGGCATTACTGTCCAATCCTGCCATATCCTAGCTCTTCAGTGGCTTAAATGAAGCGCTGTGGTGCCAGGGCCAGCTGGTTGGCACAGCTGGCACAGCCACACTGGATCATCTGGACAGAGAGGTGAGCAGTTTAATAGTCCTTAAGAGAAGCCAAATCAGGGGCGATGCCAAAGAGCAGCTGAAGGGCAGTGTGTTACCATGGCTGGACTGAAGCTGCAGTAGGGAAGATTTCAGTTTATGGGGCTGTGGAGGTGGCACCTTTCACTGGTAGCAGAACACTGTATTACTTGAAATGGCATTGCTAACATTCTGAGGACAAAAAAAGATTTTCTTCCCTGTAAGGGGCAGCAAATCTTGAGTGTGAACTCTGGAGCATGAGTGAGCAAGAATTATTATTTTTAAGGTCATAACTGTTCTTAAAACACACAAAAAAATAGCCCTGCCACCACCTAGCCCAGTGAGCAAGGCTGAAAGACAGAAAATTACCATATCCACATGGTGCATATGTTATTTTTAACATTGCTGTGAGAATTTTCCTGAATTTTTTGAATGGCGTTTGCATTTACTATCAGCATGCTGTCATATTACTCTCATGACTTTTTAAATCATAACCTTAATGTTTTGATGTGATCTTCTGCAATGTCACAAGAACTTGATGGCCAGGAAGGCTGCAGGTGCAGAGATAGGAGCACTGTGTTTTTTCAAGTACTTGCTTGCACCTCTTGCCTCTTCTGGATGTGTCCCCAGAAGACCTAAACCTGTGCCCTGGAGCCTTTTCTTGGAGGTGCCACCTTGAATGTCATGGTACCTGCTACAATCTGGTTTGTAATGCACTGAGCCAGCTCTCATGTGCATGAGGTATAGTAAATCAGCAAGGCTGATTGACTGCATGCTCACAAAGAACCCAAATAGAAGCCCTCCTAAAATGGCCCAATGATTCTAATTCCTCCTTTTGTGATCTCTTGTGTGCGTGATTTCATTTGTAGACACCTCTGAGACTGATGCCCTCTGTCCCTCACTTGTAGGTCCCTCAGCATCCTCAAATCTGACATTCTAGGCTTCACACAGTGGTAATATGCTGCTTTCCCAGGGCATCTTTCATTAAACTCTACTGAAGGTCACACTTAGTTTTTCTTTACAAATGTGAAGGCTAAAAATTGAAAATAAAATATAGCCTCTAATAAAAATGTGATTATTGTGCAGTGATCTCTCTTGAGGAGCTTAGGTGCTTAGTGAAGTGTCAAGTATTAGATGAAATGGAGAAAGCTGGCAGAGCTGATGTAAAAGATGGATAACAACAGGGCAGATTTTCCCACATTAGCCTGCCTATATTCCTAATCCTGACCTAGAGCTATTCTGCCTCTCCCTTCAGAGTAAGGAAGTAACTAGGTTTCTGTGGCCTGTTTAACAAGAGAATAGATAGTGCCCTGCTGCTTTCCAAGATGTGTATGGGAAGAGAGCATGTAAGGTCCCAGGCAAAGGTTCAGGGGCCCTGACATAGATTTTGGCAGCTAAGTATGCATATCACCTGGAAGCCAGGGGCTGGTTAGTTGTCCATGCTACAGAGAGTGGCAGAGCCATAGCATGAGCCAGCCTTCCTGTCCCAGTGGAGCTTCACAGCTTTCAGAGCCATCTGCTTTCTTAGGAGTGAAGCCAGAGTCTGAGGGTTAGGGATTCAGGACTGAAGCTCAAGGGTGATCCCCAACTGCCCAGGAGAACATAAATCTCATTGGTGTAACTATAGACGTATCTATTGTGGCCAAATCTGCAAAATTCATATAGGTCTCTAACTCCCACTGATCTTGAGAGGATTAGATGCCTACATGACTTTGTATATCAAAACTGCCTGCTTCAGTTCTTTTGCAAAATCAATAGAATACTACATCTTCTTTTTACCTCCTAGTCTGGCTTTGTAAAGATGCAGGGGATTTATCCTGAGGATTTGTTTCTAAATCAGTGGGGACATGCTCTCAGTTGGGACTCTCATCACAGGGTAGTTATTGTCTTATGTCAGGGCACAGAGCTGTCACACTGTCACACACAGTTTTCTGCTCAAGCATACAGTCAAACATCAGAGTCTGCAGCTCAAATATGGTCAAACCAAAAATCTGAGTACTCAGTGGTTTTCTGAAGTGCAGGACAATTCCCAGATATTAATGTAAATGTAAGAGCCTTTCTAGTGGAAGCAAACTACAATCCTGTGATTGAATTAGATGTTTTAAATGGCTCTGTAAAGACTTAGCAACTATGTATTTTTGAAGCACATTTATTATCGGTGCAGTTTAGATCCTGGCTCACTGATGAATTACTTTAAACTTTAAAATGAACTCCTTGTCCTGATGTCAGGATGGATTGTGATCTAAAGGTGATTTATAAGAGAAAACAAATATTTATTTGGCTTGTGATTTTTTTCATCGTATAGTTGGTAAAAAGAGCACAAAGAACAGACTCTTCTCGAAAGCATCAGTGGTGACTGAAGGAATACTAAAACAAAAAGCATTTCCAAATATCAGATCTATGCAATTCTTTCAGACTTGCAAAATTTCCTTCTGATTGAAGTTCCCGCTTTCATGTCCACTTCAATTAAACATTGGAGAAAAACTCTATTTGTTTCAGAGTTTCAGTGCCCTTTCCAGGTAAAATGCTGGAGCTTGCAATGTCTATTCCCAGGACACTTGTGGAGGAGACTTGCAGTTTGCTGTACTGGTTACAAAAAGCTGGCTGCTAAAGAGGTAGGAAATGGAGAGCTTAGGGTTAAATTTAAAATTTTTCCATATACTTGGAAGGAAGAAAGCTGCCATCATTTTGCTACTCACAAAACTCATGTTTTCTAATTGCTGAGACAGATTTTAATGCCAGTCGTGGTCTGTATTTGTACAAGTTGTTTTTTATCAAGTGTCTGATAAAGTCTTATCTCAGCATCATACTGTAAATCAAAGTTAAAACCCATATGACCTGATATGATGGCTGATTTTTGTCTGGAAGCAAAATATCCACCCTAGCATTTACATTTTTTGCCTACAGACTGTGGCGTTTTACCTATTTCCCACTCTCCCCTTATGCTTACTGCTTTTTTTCACTCATTCCATATAAGTATTTAAGGGGTTTTGGTGAGTCTCTGTGGAGCTAACTGGTGCACCTTCTGTTTATTAGGATAAATGTTTTTTTCAGCAATAATCTTGAATATCAATAATGAATTAATAACTTCTGCATGTGACTTACTACATTTGTGATGTGAATCATTCCTAGTGTGGCATCGTGGCAAGGTATTTAGACAAAGCCTTTTCATGAGGGAAATTTGGTCTCTGTCTGCCTTCGAGTTTGGGCTTGTTGTGGGCAGAGCTGTGGTAACAAATTCCTGGTCTATTTGGCTGTAAGAGTCCATAGACTGTTGATAGCTTAAGTCTGTGGCTGCAGCAGTTGAGGGGACATGTAAAAAACAACTGTCTCAGCATGCACACTATAACCTTGATGCCTTAAGTTTCAGCTTTAATGTTTTCCAGATTCTGTGCTGCCTAGGGGTGTAGTTCTGAGCTTCACAGAGTAGGTAGACAAAACAAATCCTATTCCTGCTAAAGACCAAAGACAACTTCCAGGTCCAAAAGCATAAACAACAGTGGATTGAAGAGAGAAACAAAAAGGATGGGACCTCACAACTCAAAGCTGTAATTGGACAATTAAACCCCAATATGCAAATGGACCAAAACTTATAAAAGTGTAAGACCTTGTGACCAGGCATCCATTTTTGCAACCATTCTAAGTCCACCTTGGGTGTAGCCCTGGTCAGGCTCCTATCCTGCCCAAGGTGTATCCTAAAGGCTTTTCAATTAATACCTACTTTATTCTCTAGCTCTGTCCAGTCTCTGTTTCAGCTCAGTCTTCCCAAGGCATCACCTGCTTGATTTACTGTAATCTGCTGATGGATCTGATACCCCAATGTATATCCCTTGGCTGGTCACATCTGTGTTGCATTACAGGGTCTGGGACTACATTGGATAGCAGCAGTTCTGCAGTGGGTTTGTGTGAGCTAGAAAACAAAACTGCATTGGGTGTGGAGTAAACAACAAGTTGCTTTTCTGTTAGAATATATTCAGTCTCTGTTCAGTCTCTGTTTTGAGTATTTTCAGTTGGCTGCAGATTTCTTGTGAAACAGTATAATGTGCTTACACACTATGGCCAGCAAGGAGAGGACTTCTGAGCTTGGTTTTGGGATCAGTGCATAAAGTCTTTGTGCCAGGGTTCTGGAATGGGATTGGTAGCAGGATTGCCATGCAGGCTGTAGTCTGCTGATGCAACCTGTATGTAGTTCTGCTGGGTGAAGGGATGTCAAAATACAGTAGCTATCTCGCAAGGAACAGCAGCAAAGATGGTACTTTTGTTCTCCTGTTCTCAGGCTTCTTGAGGTGTGTCTCATTCTGACCAAGGAGCCTGTAGAGTTGGATGGATTAATTCTTAAGCCTCGCCCTGTGGAGCCCTTGAGAAACAAATGTGTAGTAAAGGGGAATAGTGGCCAAAACATGAGTTTTGAGGACCATGCTCTATTGTTGCAAATTAGATGAAAGTAGGTTGGTTTCTTTTCTGTGCCGAGGAGGGACAACAGCTTAAATGCTGTCACTGGCTGCCTGGAAGGCAGCTGTGCCCTTCTGGTCTGTTGTGGCTGGCTGACTGCAAGCTCAGGCAGTACTTAAAATGCAATCCTCCTAGGATTGTCAGCGTTAAGGCGCCAGGGCACAGTTCTACAGCAGTGATCTGCAAAATGTCTGGTTGTGCAGTTCATTCTGGCCTGTGTGGCTCCCGAGACAGTTCATTGTCTATCAAAGCTGTGTGTTTCCTCCCTGTTCCAAAAATGTGCTTACAAATACTGTGTTTCTGGCTTATTACTTTGAACATTTTTTCTGCCAACTCACAGGGCTTCCTATTCTACCACCCAAGTGCAAAACACTCATCTTTGTTGTCAGCTCTTCATACCCTACCCCTGCCCTGTGTATCTTGTCCTGTGCAGCACTGAGACATCACTCCCCATCTGCTCTGTCAGCCTTGAGTCTTCATTTGTCATGCAGTTCTGAAAAATCTCCTTCATGTTTTCTTCCGTGTCACATCTGGCAAGAGGAGCTCTACTTAAAGGTCACCAAAACTGACAACTTTTCTCATTCTCAGTCCTCCCATAGCACTCTCCTGTGCCAGCAGCAAGCTGGGAGATGATGAGACAGCTGCTGCATGGGGAGTACCTGCAAAACTCAAGGGAGAAGCTGCTGAGTGACAGAACTGCCTGTGTCCCCCTTTCTTTGCCCATGCCAGTACTCTGCTGCTGCCCAGGGAGGGCTGGGGTGTGGAAGGTGGGAGAGCACTGCCTGCTGGGCTGGCCTGGTCCCTGCTGAGCCACTCTGCTCCAGCTCCTCCAGCAGAGGCAAGGCTGCCTCTGCACAGCCTCCTCAGCCTTCAGTAAAGGGTGCCTTCCTGAGGAGCTTTGCATTGGGGGGTGATGCCATCGTGACAGGCTCCTTCGTGTCTCCCTCACAGCTCTGTGAACCCCCCCAGGGACCTTAGCTGACAAATCCTTTAGGACAGAGACAATGTCCCCCTAACTTTGTGCCCACTAGATGCTTAGCAAAATACGCAGGAATGCCCAACAATTCCTTCACTAGTTCCAATGCTGGTCACTATAAGCTTGTTTAAGGTCTGTCCTCCTTTCTTGCCATGGAAATGCACAGTGAAATTTGTATTTTGCATAAGAGGGAGAGCACATTCCCTCGTCAATGACAGAAATAGTGCTGGCTGTGGTTTCAGTACTAATGGCAAGCAAAGTGCCCCCCCGAAAGAGAATTTTTCTCTGTTCCAATCCCTTGGTAGACAATTTTATGGGCTTTTTGTCTCATTATGTTTTATTTGTCCCAGTTGTTTGTATATATAAAGACACTAAAGTAGAATTATTGAATAAAGTCCCCAGTGCTGAATCTTTGTGTTTCTCATGTATGGCTTCACATGGATTTTTAAAAATTTTTTTATTTATAAGACATTGTGCATTGTACCTCCTCCCAATGGTTGCACTCCCCTAGACAAGCTAGAATCTGCTCCTAATGCCTTATCCTTAGCTGACTGTAATTCTGTTCTAACCTGGGAAATATTTTCTTTTTGTGTGGCCGAATGCTACATGCAGCTCTGTTATTGATATATGTGCATCACAACTGAGGGTCTGATCGAGAATCTGCATGGGACTGTGAATCTTCCATTGATTTTTCCATAGCTTTTGACTGTACCTCTAATTACCTATCGTTCTCGGTGAATCTGTGCTGCTCTGTTTACTTTGCTTGATGAGATAAGGATCATTCTGTTCCTAGGTGAAATGTATTCCCAGGAGCCTTCCTTTTTTTCACCTGTGCAGTGATCACTTTATATTTTAGCAGCCTGGTGCTAGTAAGTGCTGCAGCATTAGCTGTGCCTTGGAGACAAAGCCACTGTAATACAGCCCTGATGTGCCCGTGGGTTTTATGTGTTCCTCTCAGCCAGGGTGTAAATGGGTGACTGTGGCTGCCCTTAATCTACATCAAAGCTCTCCCAATACTGTGTTTGTGAAGGGATGACATGGTACTCTGTACTTTGCTTATCTTGCTCATCTCTTATGGTCCTTCCTTGTTAATCCCTAGTTGCTGTAATGAGTTTTCTGTGTTCCTCTTTACCTTTTGTCTCACTGATATTTTTGAAGCTTCTTTTTGTGTATGTTTGGCTTTTCTATCCCCATTTTTTCAAGTGGTTTTTGTTCTTGGTTATGTGGCTGTCACTTTCTATCTTGCTGGTTGATGTTTTATGACTTTTTTTATCTCATGTGGCACTGGACAGGCAGCCAGTCCTCCTCTGTGGAGCTGACTGGGTGCTTTGGATGGGCATCCAGCTAAACAAAGATCATCAACTCAGTCTTCCCTGACAGCTGGGAGGAAGATTACAGGAGCAGGATGTGTATCAGGATGGTTCACTGATGTAGTCACAGTTCAGGCGTTTGGTTAGGTAAGTGTTCATGGGAACAGGCTGCAGCCTGGTGAGCCTGAGGAACTAAGCAGCTAGACCAAAGGAAAGATGTAGAGCCAAGAGCCAGTGACATGTGCTTTGCACCGAGATTGCAAAGTCCTTCCTCCTGTTTTGTACATAGGCACTCAGTTTCTGCAGAATCTGAATTTCATCTGTAGCCCACGTTAATTTATTGCATTCATGTATTGAGCTGGCTGCATTCAATATGTCGATTGAATGGAGAGATGATTTAAAAACATGAAGTGCTCTGGAGAGAGATTAAACTGTTTCCTTGCTCAGTATTTCATATCTCTCTATCAGCCCTGAAAATTGAAACTGCAAATATTAATAAATTAATTGACACATTTGCTACTCTTGTTGTAATGATACAGCCAATCCACAAACAGTCATATGATGAGTCATATCTTCAAAAGCAGGAGATATTTTTTAAATCATGAGGTTATTTCACAGTATTGGGTTTTGTTTTGTATTTGTATTTTGCTTTATGAACGTTTAGGCTTCCTTCTGCAGTCAGGAGAAGCAGAAACTTAGTTTGTCCTTTTTTTCTTCTTCTTTTTGACAAGACACTTATGCTCAAGAAGAGATGTACAATAATAGTAAAAATTGACATTTCAACAACTTTCTCTGTATTCTTTTAGTTACGTTTTAAAGCACTTTAAAGATTCAGCTTTCTGTGACAAGCAGTGAATAATGTTAATGGAAGATTCTTGAAAAACATTTATAGTTGGCACTTCCCCCCAGCCCTGTTCTTTCTCTCCCTCCCCCACTCCCCTTTTACCAAATTCAGGAGTTGTTATAACAACATCAGCCATCATTTTCTTTGTGTCAGTGCACCAGGACCACGGTGCTTTGGATGGGAAACCTTAGCAGGGTAAATTCCCAAAACTTCCTCAAAGATCTCATTGCAATTTTTTGCCCTGGTTTAGCTATTTGTCTGGGAGGATTATTTTCGTAATGTTTTGATGGCTGTGTTAGAGCTGTAGTACTTTACTAGGGCCTGATACTAATAAATCACAATGGTGTTATAAAAAAATTACAGTAGCCAGATTTAAAAGCACTTTGAAGTGTTGTAGTTACTTTCAATACTGAGTGGCCAGGTGATAAAATGACAGTTAAAATGAATCACCCCTGAATACAAAGTATTGCACGTAAAAAAGAAAATAACCTTCTTCCCTTTCCTACCAAAAACCCCACAAAGTACACGAGGGTAGTGATGATGAGTCATCCCTCAGCTAATGCTGCCTTGGGAAGATTGCTCCTAATAAGTCTTTGGAAGAGTAAGCACCATGTTCAGAGGTGATTAAGGAGGCAAATAAAATGAAAGATTTTTTTTCTGCTGTGTGTGAATTCATCAATTTCTAGACTCGTCAGCCTGGAAAAGAGGTAAATTAGAGGTCGCAGGAGAAGGCTAATGAAATCATGAAGGAAGAAGAGAAGATAAATTAGGGAATGAATGTTCACCTTCTCATAAATAAGGCATTAGAAACTATCCAATGAAATAAGTAGTGGATATTAAGTAAATGAAAATATATTTTCCTGCGACATGGAACAGAGCTGTGGAACTTATTGCTACATTGTATTGTTGAGTATAAAAGCATACACAGACTGGAGAGATTCATGGGCTGTAAAACAGAATAGTTTAACCCCAGCCTCTAGATGAGGAGCCATAAGCTTCTAATAGTCAGCTGGAACTCTTTAAGGAAGGGAAATGCACATCCTCTTTAAGGATGTACTGAGAGGAAGGTAATGCTACCTTTTTCCAAACTTCTGACTCCCATCATTGTCACTTCTCTATTCCTGTGGGGCTGGTTTCTTGTGTTTGTGTGTGTGTGTCTATGAATCTGAACAGCTCAGAGTCACAGAAACGCATTCCATTCCCCTTGTCTTCACATAAGTGTGCACATTTTTCCTGGAAATATTTTCTCTGTAATTGGATTGCATCTGTGTTATTTCAGTGAAACGAGATCTTGGTGCAGATTACATCGTGCAGAAAAATCCACGGCGATGCACTGAGTGAAATCTCCACTAGTTGTCACTCGATCCCCATTTTAAAGCTGACTTCAAGACCAGTTCGAGCTTCTTACTCTAAGAATGATGTCCTGGGCCCCAAATAACCTGGGACGCGTTTTGCCATGGAGTCTCTCTAAAATGTGGTGAGAGGAGTAAGTTTAAATCCAAGATATGACAGCCCCTGCAAGTGTTGTTCTGTGGGGCTTTCTAAATAATACCCTTAACAGGGCAGTGCCCAGGGTCGGAGCTAGTGAGGGGCATGGTGTGTAAAACTGCTGTACACATTCTGCATGCCAGCTCCTCTCTCTGGAGAGGTGGTCATCCCAATGGACACATATCCTCCAGGAGAAGTTACAGAAGAGTGAAAAGAGTATGGTGGTGCCAGGGTTGGCTTGTGAAGAATACTTTCTTGGGTTAGCAGGACTGAAAAGGATTGTGGCAAAAGGGTGCCAGCAGTGATGAGGAGGATGGGACTCAGTAGAGGTATTTTGCAGCTTATTCTCTGGATGGTTTTCTTTCTCTGGTTTCACATCGAATCAAGCACCTGGATTTTTAACTGGAGGAAGGTAAATTCACAACTCCATGTTTTGCCTGTTTGTATTTCTTTGGTACTTGCATTCGAAGCCAGCATGAGTTTGAGAAAAATAGTAAATTTCATAAACTTGTTTAACATCTTTTTTATTCTTCTGTCTTTAGCTTCCCCTGCCACAGGTTTAGTTTTGGAGCTCACTTGTTTTATTGTTTGTGTTGAAGTAGTGCTGTGTTGAACAAATCACGTTCTGCACCAGTTGGTGCTTGAGGCCGTGAAGTGAGGAAGGAAGAGCTGCTGCTTGTCTTGAAGAGTTTCTTGTCTGAGTACATCACAAGCAAATGCAAACATGACACAATTCAGGTTTTTACTTACTTGTTATATTTGCAAGGTAGTGGTCAGTGATGGAGCCTGGGGCCAAGAGCAGTTAGGATGTCCTGCAGCCTGCTCCCATGTGCTCACTCTGTAAGTACCATCCCGTGCTCTACCAAGTGTACACTGCAGAGAGCACAGAGCAAAGCAACCTGAGTTGCTGTGGCTGGAAAGGTCTGACATTCCTGTTCCTACAAATCAATTGCTGTTTCCAGTTTCTCAGTGCTTGAGTAGAAGCAAAGCTTGTTTAAAAGGGAAGAAAACCTCAACAACACAAACCAAAAAAAAAACCCAACAAAAAACCAAAAAAAACAACAAACCCCACCAGCAAAAAACCCAACAAACCAACAACTAAAAATTGTCCTCCAAGCCCACACACAAAATCAAACAACTGCCTCCCATTTTTCAGGATTTAAAGAGATTTCCTTTTAAAGTAATGAAATAGAAAGAATTTGTTTTTCAAGCTCTTGTTCACTGTAATGGTAAAAGTGTTATCCTTAGTTACTGCTATAAAATTTAATAGAAAGTGCTCGGCAATCCATTCTCCTCTTCTTTTGAAAGGAGTAAAGAAAATCAGCTCAAACTGAATTGCTTTCAAGACGTTTCTTCTAGGTTGGAGAACGTCTCCAGCTCCAGCTACTCATTTCCTTTGAAATAATTATGATTTGGAAATGCCATGAGCCCAGGCCACCAAAGTAAATGTCAAGGGATCAAGGATCTGTTTGAGACCAGTGGGCAAGGGCGTTCATGCCATTGTATCCTGGGACTTACTATGTTTTATTTTTATACTGAGAAAAGATGGGGATATTTATTTGCATGAAAAATGAGTATCTTTTTATCTCTATTATATCAGCCGATAATTTGATTGCTTTGTTGAAACTTTTATTACACATCTTTGTCTAACATTTTCATCATTCTTTAATTTTCTAAAAGCCATTTGAAAACCATGGAGATTAGGCAATCCCTTCCCCCATATCGTACATTTTAAATGTAGGAGAAAATAATCAGAAACTTCTCATTGCTCTTGATTGCTTTTAATTATTTTATGCTTTAATTAAGTCTCACCATTCCTCATTAAGGCTATTGTTCAGGAACTGTTTTAGTAATCCTGCACAAGCAGCATCTGTGAAAGCTTTTGGTAGCTGTTGCCTTGGTAAGGAGAATTTTCACTTATAAAAACATGTAGCACATGATGAATTTTTGGTACCTTGTGTCACCTGGAGAAGCTGTGGTGCAAAAGACAGAACCCGAAATTTATAGAATGCCTAGGAAACAAGTTCCTGAGGCTGCCTAGAAATAGTGGTTTTACAATACAGTGACCATTTTCATGTCACATATGCAGCACAGTTCAGAATCTCTATTAGCCAGTTTGATGGCATTCTTGATCCAAGACTCTTTGTCATGAAATTAGAGGTGCCAGACAGTGACTTCTTAGGTGCTTACATCATTGTCTCCTGTGGTAGAAAAAAAGTCTGGGGCAGGGATCATTGTGTTGGGATGCATGAGACAGCTCACACCTGCCTGCCTGCACGGTGTGAGAGGGGAGAGCTGCTGCCAAGGCCAGAGATGTCAGTACTCTCTGTGACACCAGTGTAATGAGACCTGGAGGGTCTCTCTCCTTCAGCTCAGTCACCGGCTCTTCAACTGTTGCACAGGATTTCATTCTGCCACTGCTAGACCTGGGGCTCCAGGGAGAAATTCCTGGGTCACTGTATGTGCTAAATTGAACTGCTGAGCTGAGAGAGTAAGTCTGAACTGCAGCTGCTTAACTAAATTTAAAGCTTAAGGATCGCTTTGAAGAGAAGTTTGAGGAGCAGTAAAGTTTTCCCAACAAGGTCCGTGCTGTGGCAGTGCCTAGATAACTTGGTAGAAGGGTGAAGGAAGCCTGGGAAGTTGCAATAGCATTGCAGGAGGTTTTACCAGCTTGTCCACTATACTGCATGTGTGTTTAGTTCATAGATTTTTCAAATGAAGGTGCATCTTCATCTGCTGTAGTTAAACTCTCAGTGGAATGAGCCTCCATCTCTTTGGTTGACACCTGAGAGCATCCTGCTTTTGCAAAGGTCAGTGTTAGCCATGAAACTCATAGAGGTAATTTAGCTCAAGGGATTGCCATGAGCATGGTGTAATTTGGTTGAACACCTTATGGTGATCAATCTCATGTGGGGTCACTCCTCTCTCTTGCACAGAAAATCAGAGATTCTCTGCTGTCTTTGTATGTGTGTATGCAAAAAACCCAAGTAGTGTTGGTGTACACAACACTTCAGGGTTGGAGTTGTGTACAGCACTCTCTCAACCCTAGTTGACATTTTGGGTATTCAGCTGTGAATAAATGAGAGTCTGCCTATCAGTTCATCAGGGAATCTAGTAAATGATGAACCACAGTAATTAAAATCTTGCTGGTGTAAAATCTCATTGAAAATACTTAGCATCTGTCATGCAGCAATCCTTAAATACTTAACAAGCTTTTGACTTTCTTATGAGGAGGTAAGCATCAGCATCACCCTTGTTCCAGAGACTGGTATGCGGAAGAGTCAAGTGACTTTTCTTAGTCATATGCAGTGAACCAAAGCAGAGTTCTTTGATTAGGATTTTAACTTTAATGTTGGAGGTCCCCATACATGCAGTCACAGTTATTACAACCTGTAAAGCAAAGTCTTACCTGTTGTAGCTGGAATATGAGTTTTAGGAACTTGTCAGTCAAGGAGAGATCAAGTGATTTTTTTCTGGAAGAAATGAACAGTTTTACACTGTTGTGGAAGAAAAGGAGCTTTGACTGTAAATCCATCTCTTCCTTGCACAAAGATTTTTTTTTTTCCTTCCTCTGTGGAAGAGCAGAACTGCTTGGTTATTAAGGAAAGAAATTTTTCCTCAATCAAGAATATAAAGACACTTTGGAAAATACAGGTTAGAGCCTTATGTAGCATGTAACCTGTATCAACACACTGTATGAATGGTTTATTGTAGAAGCAGGATACTTGAAAGCAGATCAGTAATAAAGTGTAACCTGACCAAGATCTGGTTAAAAAAAAAAAAAGGAGTTGAGTAATTGCTGCACATTGTAAAATGTTTCAAGTGGAACGTAAAAAACTCCTTCACCTTCATGGAAATGAAGTTCCATTTCACATAAGCTCCTGGAGACTGATAGCCAGAACCTGCCTTTAAGCTTGCCAGGGGTGACAGGGCGGAAATCTGAGATGAATTTGAGGGTTGTATAGCCCAGGTATATATTGTGAATAGACTCTGAGAGACTATAGGCAAACCTTGATGAGACTCAAAAGAGAAGAAAAATTGCGGAAAAACTGAAAGAAATTTAAATTTAGTCTTAACAGAACTCTCTGCTACTTCAGTGTACTCTGACAGGCGTTTCATGTGGCATCCTGCTTACCAACCTGTATCTGGAAAACCAAATCATGCTTAGAGAAGGCATCTGGAGTTTTGCTGTGATGAGTGTATCTCTAATTCTGACTAAAACATCTAGTCAAATCACCTGACAAATACATATATGTTGTTCCTTATTCTTAGCTCTAGGTTTACAAACCTCCGTTGCAACACAATTACAAGATTCACAGAATTGCCAGATTTTCAACGTGAAGTTGGCTTTTTCTTCTACAAAAGAAATTGTGAAGTCACTGAAATAGGAGTTATTTCTAGGAGGGCATCTCCCTATTCCTAATTCTGCAGATGAAATAACTGATCGCATACTGCAAGTGTTAACTGAACAGGCTGCAAAATAAATACAAGCCAATAGAATTTGCTTATCTTCCAGCTGAAATGTAGCTGTATATATATTTATATATATATAATACAATAAAGTTTGAAGGGTAGAAGGAGGAATCGATAACTCTTCTGTGAAACTTGAGGAAGACTGTAAGCACAGCCCATATAGTACATTCGTTATTATTTATAGACTTTTATTTAAAGGTTTCTAGGTGGATGAGTTCCAAGACTTCTGTTGTCCTTAAAGAGTTCAGTCTGGCAGTCAGCAAGTGTGTGGTGATGATTCATCAGGTGTAGTGAGCTCGAATAAATTTTTGACAGATGCAATTAAGCTGTGCGTCTTAGCAACATTTTTCTTAGCTACAGGTCAATGTACTCTCCATTTGTTCAGGGCTTTCTCTTAAGTGACAAATGGTGCAAGACAGCTGTTTTGGAAATAAGACTCATTCTGTGTCAGAGGTGAGAAAACACTTTTTATTGTGTATAATGGAAAGGCTAATACTGGGATCCACACAGAGGGAGCTTTAGGAAGCACTAGGGCTTTATACTATGTGGGAGACCTGTAGGAAACCTTTTAATGTGAGGAGGTGGTCTGGGGAATAATAATTAATCCTTTTTCCCTTAGTCCTTGATCTCTGGTAATAGAGAATGAAAAGTATGTTCTTACTTCGTACGATCATTTTATCAGGAATTTATTTCCTCTTTTGCTTAGTCTGTATGCATGCTGCCCACTGGGAGTTGTATAAAGCAGATGACTTCATATCTCATGATGGATTTCAAGTCGTCTTCTGTGCTCTTTTGTAAGAGTCCTGCAGACCAATATAATGTGCAGAAGATGGCAAGGAATAAATGAATGCATGTCCTCTTGGAACCTGTGTCTCAATATATATGTTCAGGGGTTAACAATTGATGGATTGTTTTTAGTAATTCCTTTTGGAGCCATCTAAAGGTACAAAACATGATTTGGTGTTGATAATTAGAATTACTTAAAAGAACTGTCATTAAAATGCTAAGCCTGTAGGAACTGTATTCATTGGGAAGGAAAATATGCCAGATGTTTCAGGTATAGTAGACGTTGAGGAGAGATTAATTAATAATTTGTGTAAGTGTGTATTTTCTATGACTAAAGCTCACATACTGAGAAAAAGTGATTAAATCTTTTTATTAAGAGTTAGTGTAGAAAAGTTGTTGAAAAAGTGGTTAATGAGTTTTCACTGCACTGTTAATTAATCACATAAGCATGGTAATAAGCATAGTGAATTCCAGCTTTTAAGGTGTCATTCACTGATTCCCACTTGTCCTGTAGTCTTTAGGTATTTATATAAAAATATATATGTATTTATATATGTATATATATATATTAATATCTGTATATAAAAATAAGGTAGAGCAGTCTCATAGATCTGGATTTGTAGAACAAAACAATGCTAAAGGACTCACGATGTGCTGGCCTGCACTTGTCAGCCTATGTGGCTCTAACCCGTGTTTGAACAGGAGCAGTGATGTTCAGGTGTAGTGTTTTCAGACAGGCACCTTGTGATGACACTGCCCTGTTTCTCTTGGGGACATTTACACAACGTGTCCCTGGACACAGCTGAGATGCTCATTCCTAGTGCAGTCCTTGTTACTCAACAGCTGATGCAAACAGCCATCTCTGAGACAGACCAATTGAACTTTAACACAAAATTGCACATTTAGATGTTTAACTTCACTGCTTTTGGGGTGTTTTAATTTGAATTTTTCTTCTAGAATGTGAAGCATCCTCGTTTCACGGTTGGCAGCTTTGTTTATTTTGTTAAATGTGGCATTTCCACTTACAGCTTTCACAGGCTGCTCAGCTCAAGAAACCTGCATGTTCTGCCTTCTGAGCCTTGGATGCTTCTCTTCAGTATGACTTGTCTGTGGTGTTGTCTGTGGGAGTTCATTTATTCTGTTAGTTGAAAAGAATCAACTTTAGATTTTGATTTTCTGGAATTTCTAGTTAATTCCGTTTAGAAATTGGCCCACCTTTCTCTTGATCCTTGTCTAAAATCAGGTGATGCAAAGAGATGTGGAAATAGCCATGTGCAGGGTAGAAGGCCAGTTTTCTCTGGGGTTTGGAAATTTGTTGAAGATACTGCATCCTGCTGACTTGGAGCAAAATCTAAAATAGTTGAGACTCCACAAGTGAGAACTCCATAACCTCACAAGTGTGTATAGGGAGATATTTGTCTTACAGTGTATTTTTTTGTTTCGCCTTTCAAAACTGTAGTATTTAATTTAGATTCTGTCATCTGAAGTGTAAATATAATACCCACGAGGGGAAGAAAAAGGATGGGATTTAAAATAAGGAAAAGTAATTTAAAAATGAAAAGTTGAGCAAAACATTTTTTTCTTAGGGAATCACTGTGGAGTTCTACATCATGTATCTGGTGGTGGGTGTTTTTTTGGGTTTTTTTAAACCTGTTATCAGTGTTGCTTTGATTTTTTTTGAAGACTAGAGTTTTGGTACAAATGCTTGTACTGAAGAATTGTGGGTCTTTTGAAATACAGTGTTTTCCTGTTGTTGTGTTGCATTACTGTGATGCACAGAGGCAGAATTTAGATCAGATCTTCACAGTGCTGACTGGAATCCTCAAAATGGAGAACATTCCAATAGGGTTAGTGTGTTTCAACACAGAGCAGCTAATCCTGACCTTGTTAATGTCGTTGACAAAACCACAGTGAACTTGGCCCAACTAAGGATTTCATTTGAATGATTTCAAATTTTGCCTTCTCTGTAAAGCTGGAGCTCTTTATTTTTGGGGCACTTGATGAAGTGACTTTGTGTTTGTTTAGGCTTTGCTTTAAAAGCTGGTTTCTCACTTCTGTTACATATGTTTGGCTGGCTTTCCCATTCTGTTTTTTCCTTTACTATTGAGTCCAAGTGTGTGTAAGTAGAGAGGAGGCAGGAAATGGTTTACAAATAAAAATGAAATGAAAATGAACACCCCACACAAGTCCACCAGCTTAATTCACTTCCACAGCATCACGTCAGAGTTAAGAGTCCTGAAGCCTCTCCAAAGGGGCCTGTCTCTACTATGGCAGTTTCCAGCCCCACAAGGCTATATTTAAAAAACCAAAGCAAACAACAACAATCACAACAAAACCTCACCAAAATACCCAACCAAAACACCCAAGCCCACAGCCTCTGGGTTTTGTCTCTGTATGGTCAAACACTGTGGACCAGATCTTTCACCCAAACCTAACCATTTCAATTTCTTTAGAGTCTAAATGTTGAAAAAAAAAATAAAATCTGTTGTTTCTTATGGCTCATGTTGTACCTGGACTTAAATAATTTTACCCTTATGGTACCAGTTGAGGCTCTCTGGAGGAGAGTAGGCTCTCAACTGTCCCAGAGTTTGCTTATAATAAATTACTTCCATTTGCTTCTTGAGACTTGTTTAGAAAACTTTTGTTAGAAGTATACTGCTAAATGGCATTCAGTGAGTTAAATGCAGTTGGTGGCTCTTATTATCAGAGGCACAGTTATCTAGGAACAGTTGTGGGATGCCTGATTGTATCAGCATCTTGCATAATATCCATGGTTGCTCTCTGCAAATGACAGTTTCTTCCTGAAAAGTGCCATAATGTTTCATAGCGCTCACATCTGATCTTAATGGGAGTACAGGACAGGTTGTCTTGGGGCACTGCTTATAGTTAACCCTAAGATGTTTGAGCAAACACCTGGACTGTACAAATACCCTGTAAACTGCAATTATACACCCATGCAATTGTGAGAACTGGGTGATTTGGCTGTCACTTTGGCTTGAAGGCATTGTCATGCCTGCCATGACACGGCTTGATGGCCTTGTGCCCAGTCAGGATCTCATTGCACTGTGCTCCCTACAAACACACTGGAAATGATGCTGAAGGGTTTAGCATCTTAGTGGGCAAGCTGGAAAGGAGCTGTCACTGTGCTCCTTTCAGAAACAGGACTCTAAAAATGGTAGGCTCGAGTCAGGTCTAAGGGAAACTGGTGGCTGGACCCAGCTCCAGGTCTCAGGCTGAGGGTCAAAGCTGCTGTCCCTTGCACAGAGCTCCTGTCTGGTTAAAATACACATTTCCCCCATGTGTTGTTTCATTGGGTGTTTGCTTTTCCATCTTGTTACATAGCTTCTAAAAGTACTCAGCCAGATGGGCTGTTTGATTTGCTGGATGTTTCACTGTTTTATGTTTAGTTAAGTCAATATGTGTCAATTTTTCATTTGTAAAGGAAAGCTAAAACTCTCGTATTTAATACAGTGCTGTAAGGATGAATTAGGAGGTTCATTTCTCTTTTGCTGTGTCAGGAAGAAAGTTAATATAGTTTAGAGAATAGAAAATGAGTATTTTGGATCCAATCTTTCCTTCCTTCCTCTCTCCCTGTATTAAATATCTGTGTATCTGAACTTTTGGCTCACACCTACCTTTTTAGGATGTAAGTAACACATTTTAAATGCATTACCTCTTTCGGATTGCAGAGATTAACACCTGCATATTTCACCTTTCTCTGACCTTGTTTTGTAAGTGTAAGGATGCTGGTCTTTAGAGGCAACTTATTAATATGACTTCTTAATTATTGTGAGAATGTTGGGCATGATGTGTGACTTGAGATCAGGAGTCAGGCTGTAGTTCCCAAAGGGAATAAACACAGTCTTGTGGTTAGGATCAAAGACTGTGGATCTTGCATTCAGTTCTATCTTTGCGCATCCTTCAGTATCCCAAAGCCATTTAAGTGAGGGAGCTGAAATTTCTCTGTCTAGCCTAGGTGTTGTAAGAATAAATTAATTGGTGGAGATGAGTCACTCGAAAATGCTCTGGGACTACGGGTTATTTAAAAGCCTGAATTTATCACTGGGGCCAGACTTTTCTAAAGGGCTCAGCTTGGCTTGCAAGCTCATGCCAGTAGTTGTCTTACCACTGTCATTTAGGATTTGTGTCACAGTTTTGCCTAGAAGCCCACATGGACATCAATAATGCATTACACAAAGGCTTATTATCGAGGAGTTCTTGCCCTAAAGTACTTGCAGTCAAGTCAGAGGCAATAAATGGATATGAAGAACATAAGAGAATGGAGAGAATGTGGCAGTGGAGTACACTCTGTTTCTGCCTGTCTGTCTGCCTATCTTATCTATGTATCTGTGTATCTATCTTTTGGCCTTTTTACCTGATGAGATCCCTGACGCCAGGAGGAGGCAGTGAAAATTTTTAACATTGTGATTGTAGCTTTAAAGTGGAGAGGAATCTCTATGGCATCATTTTAAACAAGTGTAAGTGGGAGAGGTAGAGGTTTCAGTAGCAAATTTCCTAGCAAGATCGTTGCCAGATTATTGTGCAGAGCCCAGTCTGTCTGTGCCCTGCAAGGTATATTTCTGCCCTAAATTGAATTATTTTAGCTGTCAGCAAATGCTTGATAATATAGTGATCTGTGCTTGGGAGATTCACTCTTTATATTAGTGTTGTATTGCATTCAGTGTTGAGGCTAGACAGGGCCACTCATCTTTACCTCATGGTCCCACATGGACTCACTTAGTTTAGTCATGAGTGGGCAATTAAATAACAAGAGAGACCTTGTCAGCTGCAGGCATTAATACAATCTTGGTGCTTGTAATACATTTACATGGCTCCCCCAGGTCTATCTGGACTTATAATCATCTCTCTTATTCACAGATCTTCTGGGATATTGACTGCTTTTGCTTTGTAGTTCTCTGAATCAGGATTTGGCCCAGGAGATAACCAGCAGTAAGTTTTTCTGACAGGCACTCAGTGAGTATAAACACTTGCCCACTTTGGTGTGCACAGGCATTGCCTCAAGTAATACTAAACACTTTTCTGGGGAAACGGGCTCCTCTTAGCAGGCAGCAGATTGATTTTACTCTCCAATTTCTCTTGTTCGGGTGCATTTTATCTTTAAGTAGCTTGGAGATTTCAGCGCCTTATGGCTGATACAAACCCTTCATAAACTGATCTGGTGATCTTTTTATTTATGAAGTGCACATGTATGCATCATAAAGCCCAGAATGAATGAGGGGTCAATGTGTCTGTTTCTCACAGAGATTTCATTAGAAGTTTCCTCCTAGTTTCTTTACCCTAATCACCTGGAGATGCGTAAAGGATATAAGTAGTAGTGTCGTGATCCTAAAGCAGGCATGATCCACTAGTTACCATGGTTCACATTATGTAACAGCCTTTGCTGATCATCTTGTGGAAGTTCCATGACCTGAATGAGGCTAGGATTTTGATTTACCCTGGAGGAACATATTATGGAAGGAAAGACAATCTGCAGACATGCTGAAATAGAATAGCAAAAACATGCTATTTGTGCTGTGTTCTTCTCGACAAACAGCAGTTTTCTATATTCAGGTTAGTGAGCTACTGCCTGTAAACATCAGTAAAGTGTCTGTAAAATCACACAGAAGCAGAGAAGGGTGCATGGCTGGAGTCTGGTATTTGTCGGTTTTGTTTTTTTCTCATGCACCCTTAAAAAGTGCTTTTTAGATCTCAAAGTTAGGCAGAACTTTTCCATTCATTGCTGTTTCAGCACTGTTGTATTACTATAAATAAATAAACTCTGTGGCATAATTTTGTAAGTAATCTGCACTGGGAGGTGGGGACTTGAGCCTTCATTCTTCCAAGCAGATGCACATTTTACTGGCTTTTACCAGAAAGATTGTCCAACCGCTACAGAGCCTTAAAGGAGATGTCACTTCTGGGACTTCTTCCCTCCTTTCTCTCCCTACTTAGTGTCCACCAGAACAGCTGATAATGTTGCCAGGTACTTGCAGCTCTAGTGTAGATGTGTTGTGAAATCCAAAATAAGCCTAAGAGATAATGTTATCAGAATCAAATGTTGTCAGAGGCTGATGCCTCTCTAGCTATCTATTGGGAATTCAGGCTGTCAGTGTTTAGTTTGACAGCAAGAGACGTGGATGCTACGACAAAGTTCTGTTAAGGTGACTTTTTCTATTACACAGAATGATTGGCGTGGGTTTTCTCGCTTCAGCTGAGGAGTGTTGGTGCAGTGGCAGAAGCTTCCCCCTCTCTATCTTCATTGATATTCTGCTTTTTGGCGTGTTTTAAGAACCAAGTTATGTCAGGCTGCAGTCAGTTGCAGACCAGTTGACCATGTCTGTAGAGGACTGGATGGGTAGTGGCAGCCAGTCAAGTGTTTGTCAAATGCAGCTTTTGTCAGTACGTACCTGGATATGTTCTTTGAGTGGCTGGAAGGAACTATTCCGTACCTTTGGACTCAGTATTGTCCTTGTGTGTATGTGAACCATTCACAGTGAGGGTGGTGAGCTATGTATGAACACAACTGCAAAGGCAGAAATTGTCTTGTGCTACAGCTGAGTTGGAGCTGTTGGTGAGAGAGTCATATGGCTTCAATTGCTTTCTATTTTTTTACCTGAACCACTGTGAACTTGCTGTGCTCCTTGCCATCTTTCTCTTACCATCTTCCCCTTCTGCTCTTTGCAGGTGAGTGCTGATACAAGCGCCACACAATCTATTAGAGCTTTGGGGTAACTCAGAGAGGAACTGCAATGTTAATTGAAGACAGAGTGTCAAAGGCTGGAAATACTCTCAATTTATGAAAGATTTATGTATGTGCCTGTTTGTGTGCATATAGCCTGACTGGTTGATATTTTTTAAAAAAAATCAATTTGGATGATGAGCACAGAACATCTATTTCTGCTACTGCAGAGACATTTACTGCTGAAACTTTATTGTGACAATTCCTCAGTAGTACATGTTTCAGAGTATTGCTTTGCTGTTGACTACAACCTTTCAAGCCTTTGATGTAGCAACCACAGTAATAATATTTTCCCTTTTTGTACTGGGTCCATTGTGCTTGAGGTCAGCTGCAACCTTGCCAGCAGGTCAGAAATACTCTGCCTTAGCTGAAACATTAGATGGAAGGGAGGTTCCCAGCATTCTGAACAGTCTGCCTTCAGTAAATGGATACAAATTAATGAAGCCTGGCTTTTTTCTTGTTCACACTTTTTGTCCTTTGCTAAAGGAAGGTTTATTGTCTGTATGCTGAATTGTCTAGCTCAGAGCTCCTTCTCCAGCACTATTTTGTTCCTGCAAAATTCTGAATCCCAGACGAGGAGTTCTGCAGGGATGCATGCAGTGCAGACATTGCTGCACAGGAGGCTGTAGCCACTTGTCTCTCTCTGGAGAGGGAAGATTCAATACTCACACTGCAGGTGGGAATCTGTGTGAGACATTAATATTCAAGACTATACTTTGTATTTGTTTTATCATGCAAGTGCTTGGATTCCTGCTCCCTGGGACTCATCCATTTCCCCCCCTCATCTAAGCTTCAATATGGTCCTTACTCACAGCTCTGATTTCCTCTCCTGAGCAGTCCTGTTAATGGCCATAAAGGGTCTTGGCACTAAACAAGCCCATGAATGTGTGGGAGCAGGGACTTGCTATGTGCTGAAACCCCAGTGTGAATGTGCTTTTTTGTAAGGGGTGATCTCAAGTGAAGGAGCTGTAATGCTAGTGCTGGGTAAATGCAATTTTTGTGTCTGACCCATAAGTGAGTTGTCCCCTAATTCAACAGAGATGCAAATAAGTGATGCAAGTTATATTTAGAATGTACAGGGAATACTTAATATAATTAATTAATGTGTAATGTAATTTGAAGAGCTGAAGATAGATTTTGCCTTCATATTCCTCCTGAAAATTTACAGCAGAAGAGATTTGGTTACCCACTGTCCTCAGAGTATTGGGCTTTGAATATTCATCCAGCCAATCTTCCTGATTGACAGACAATCCCAGGTGGCTGCATATACACTAACACCAATTCCTGTAGGTTTCCTAAACTCTGATGCTACCTGCCTTTACCTGCAGCTGGTAGCCACTCGACTTCCATCTCCACCAGAGGACCATGTGAGTGACTTCACATCAACAAAAGTTTAAGACACAAATTGTGTAATTTCTTCATCTTTATGTAACTGAGTGCTCTTTTTGAGATGCCTTGCCAGCAGGTCAGCACGAGTTTATTGACAGCAGAGAATCAAGGATACTCAGGAAGTATTCACTCTGGTCAGGAGGAGGATATTCACAGGGGTGAAGGATTATTCATGCACCTGTTTTCCCAAGGGCAACCTCTTCTGCCTCTTTTTCTAGATTATTTTTTTTGCAGGCCTATCTTTTTGTACTGTGGCCTTACAGTTGGTGTCAGGCCACTTTCCCTTTAGCTCTGCTTCAGTCCCTGTGCCCTTAATCAGTTAGCAACTTATATGTACTTTCAACTTACAGTTTCCCTCCTGTCCCCATCAAATACAGGTATTTTCTTACAAGTTTCCCTGCCATTGCCTGACTAGTTGCAATTCCCTGCCCTCCCCTTTATTCCCAAGTCTTAGTTTGCATTTCCCCCAATCCTTGCTGCCCTGTACAAGCTTTTAAAACTGTTTCTGTCTACATACACCTGTTTGGTGCTCTCCATGGGTTGGTGTTGAACTCCTTTCCCAGGTTCATGTGCTGCTTTCTCTGCTACAGTAGTGGCAGGGAGAGCTCAGAGTCCTCCCAGATGCATCTCCCACCTTTGCAGTGTTGAGCCCCAGGTGTGGCCCAGCCTGGAGCTGATGTTGCAAAACATTCCACCCAGTTCCTTAGCCTGGTTCCTCAGCAAGCTCGCTGCTGCTGGGCTTTCCAGAGGTGCAAAGCTGCAGTGTAGTAGCTGGGTTATTCAGGAGTGTGTAACTTAGTCATATTTGGTGGTTCCTGGCTGCACACTGTTCCCTCTTAAAAAGGAAAAAAAAAAAAACCACGCTGAAATGCTTAATGCATGTAAGATGTGCTGCTGCTCTCTGAGGCTGTGTGGCACTCTGGGGTGTGTTAGCATGTTGTCTTGTTAACACTGAAGTTCCTCCTCTCTCCCTGCCATTTGAAGACCGAGAACCTGAGACAGAATAACTGGTGCTTAAAACCATCTTTTTCTCCTTTTTCAGAATAAGATGATGACATGATAGCAATTCTTTGAACAAGGAAGATAATGTAAGGCTGAGTAGTGAAATCAGTTGGTATTAGCCCAGTGGATGGAGAACTTTGAAAACTATCCTAAAAGAAGGAAAAAGGTCAGGAATCAACAAAAAGGCCGTTTCCAGGGGAAAAAAAAAAAGAAAAAAGAATTGCTCTTATCTGTGGCAAGAGGCAGGAATTTCCTATGACCCCTCCTTAGCCCACGCAAAGATGAAGGTTCAGTGATTCCAAGTCGAGATTTGCTAATGGCTAATATATGCCTTGAGGATGACAGGTCAGTTATCCAAGTTTCTGTTGGTCCATGGGCTTTTGTAAGTTAAGGATCTTGCTAGTGCATTTTCTTTTGGAGTGAGATGTAAATGACTGAAGAGGAATTAAATGGAAGGGCAGCTGCAGCCAACCTGCATCCTCTCTTAGTGGCTGTGCACTGCAGTCAGGACTGCTGTCGCCATGGGGTGTATCTTAGAGGAGCATCATCAAGCCATGACAGGGGTCTTAGAGATTAGAGGGCCTTCTCAGACCCAGCCAGTTTCTTATAATTATAATCAAAAGTACTTTCTCCACTGTTTCCTCATCTGAGTGAATCAACAGTGACCCTTGGTGGTTAGAAAGGCTCAGTGCCTGCTGGTCTGTCATGCATAGCCTGGCCAACCTGAGGATATGTCTCCTGAGAATCTGAATAATGTGGGGATTGACTAAAGCATTGGACATCTTATTTCACAACTGATATGGCTGATGTTCTAGGACAAAAATCTCTAGCCAGCCCAGTTTGCATGGGATCCTAGTTTCTAAATGGAAGATTTGGCCATGAAACTTAAATCTCATTCTTGGGGTTTTGGGTGATCACTTTGATGTATAGATTACCCCACTGTTAATCTGACTGTAGATCCATAGCATTGTCCTGTTTGAAGGAAAGCACAGGCCTTCATTCCATGCAAAGAGTTTTGGAAAGATATACTCTTTAAGCCCTGTTGGAGTTCATAGAGACCAGCTTGATGAAATTTAGCCTCAGCCATAACCTGTCATTGGGCCCTGATTTTTTAATAGAAATCTCTAGCTGCAACAGACTTCCTTGTATCACTGTGCCTTGCTGTGGCTATAAGATGACTGTATACTCAGATTGAGCTGTTATTCTGATGGGTATAATGGATGACAATGATAATGCTGTGTTTTTACAGTTCAGCAATCATTTATATTCGTTCTTGAACCTGGGCTGTGCTTCAAAACAGAATTTAAGTACTGTCACCACCTGTTCATTTTTCAGGCAGATAATCTGCTTTTTTAATCTTTTAATAAAAAAACCCCAACCCTCTTCAAGAGAAGTCAATTTGTTTTTCTGGATGGCATCTGATTCCTGGCTCATTTTCTAGCCAAGTGGCATCTCCTCCTTCTCCTCCTCCTCTTTACAACTTCTCTTCCGGCTGCTCAGTGTAACACTTAGCACATGATATGGCATCACTGGAAGCTGTGTTTGAACTATTTGAATTCAACCATAGTAGAGTGGGAGTGGGTTTTTCAATTTGGTCCTGCTCTTCAAAATAAGTTGTTAGTTGATATATATATATATATATATATATATATATATATATATATAATACCTCTGTATGTTGCTAGACATTATACTAAATTTGAGGCAGGGGAATGGTTAAAAAAAACAATTCTGCCTTTCAAACTGATGACCAAGTGAATTGTTTAGGAAAGCTCTCAAATAAGCTTGGAGAATAAGGACATTACTGCTTCATAATTTAGAGCTTGTTCTCCTTTCTTTGTTCACAACAGTTTTTTACACTTAGTTCTAAACTCTCTCTGCTGAATCTGACTATGGATGTGGGATCATGAAATAAAATTAGGAGTTTGAAGGCCTTTGTTGTCTAAGAGTTGTATTGCAAACTGCTGCTTGTGTTGTGCCATAAAATACGTGCATTTTTTCCTCTGGGTCTGATACAGGGATCTGCAGAGACCTCTGAGGGTGTCCTGTATAATGTTTGAACTGGAATATCCAAGTGGTCATTTGGAATTTATAATTTTGTTGGCCTGACTTTTACATGAATTATGTTTTTAGAATCATAGCATCCATAAGGTTATAAAAAACCTTCAGAATCATAAGAGTCCAGCATTTGACCAATCACCACTTTGTCAACTAAACCATAGCACTAAGTGCCACATCCAGTCATTTGCTAAACACCTCCAGGAATGGTGACTCCACTGCTTCCCTGGGCAGCCCATCTCAGTGCTTGACTATCCTTTCTGCAAAGAAATTCTTCTTGATGTCCAGCCTTGATGTCCAACCTCCCCATCACAGCTTGAGGCTGTGTTCTCCAGCTGTGTTTTCAGTTGTGTGTGAGAAGAGGCTGACCCCCAACTTGCTACAGCCTCCTTTCAGGCTGTTGTAGAGTGATAAGGTCACTCCTGAGCTTCCTTTTCTTTGGTTGGAACAACCCCAGCTCCCTCAGCTGCAGTGGTACAAGTAGGAGCCACTTAATTTTCAAATCTGTTCTATCTTAGATATAATACCGAGGACACAACTAAAATTGAACAGAGTATGGGTATTTCACTGGGAATTAAACAAGATAAAACTTTAAAAGCCTACAGTGATGTAAAAAGTTTTGTTCAGGCGCACTCTTCAGGCTTTTAGTGGTGTGAAGTGCTTTTATAGAACAGTGCATCTGTTAGTTGTAGAATGAATCCTTCATATTGATGGTAATGCCTGTTGTCTAAAAACACTTTACAAAGGTGATCAAGTCTTTTGCTCTAATTTTACAGAGAGATGCATTTCCCCAGATCACAGAGCATGTCAGCTGGAGCGGCTCTTTTCTTGAGGACACAAGATCCATTTCCACCAGTTTATAACACCAAGGCCTTTCTATGAGCCTTACCACTCTGCTGTGCCAAGGGCAGATGACACATACCAGCCCTGCTCCTGGCATCCCAACATGCTGTAACAGGAATTGCACACTGCACCTGTGCAATAGCTTTCAGTGGTGATCCCTACCAGCTACAAAACATTGGAGTTCCCTAATCTCCTGCATTGTGTGTGTAGTATTGAAAAAGCTAAAATTTATTTTGAATGATCTCAAGAACGGGCAAACCATAATCCTGTTCAGTTCAGGAGTTCAGGTCAGATGTGAGCTGGTGATGTGACATCTGTCAAAAGGGATGTTTCAGCCGTTTATGCTCTTGAAATCACTGTGAATTTTAGCTTTCAAAGAGATAGGTAAATTATGAGACACACTAGCCTTGCAAGTCCACATAGTGAGACAAGAACTTGTCATTTGGCCTCACATGGACAAGTTGATGTGTGGGCTTTCAGTAAATTGATGGGTTGCCCTTGTAAGACTGTTGTCCTTGAGGGAGTTCCTGCGCTTTCTCACCATCTTCAAACAGAATGTGCCTGGAAGAAATGTCAGTTAAACTGAAGCCCCTCCAGGGCAATGCTTTTGTTTATTACAAAGCACCGATGTATGAAATAACAGTGCTATAATCATCTGTAAATGAACCACGAACTAGGAGAACATCCACGAACATTTTATAATGAGATGTGTTCTCTAAAGTTGCGGTTGGCTGGAATAAATCAATAGCCCATGGAGTGCACTTTTATTTTAGTCCTAAATGTGCAAAAGGCAGTTTTAAGTGGCTCTGCTTTTGAGAGCACAGACTTTAAAACTTCCTGACTCCAGCCATTTTCAATGCCTGAAATTCTGCACTAAGTAAGTAGTAATAAATTTCCTGAAAATGTAGTAGGCCTTTCATCTTTATCTTCTGTGACTTATTCAAAGTGGGAAAATAATTACAACTCCATGTTTCAGGGAGCATTGTTCTCTGTGCCAATGTTTAATGACTTTGGTTAAATACTATTCCCAACTCATCACTTTTGAGTCATTTGTTGTTAGTCCAAGGTGCTTAAGGAAGAAGGAACAGAAGAATGAGATGAAGTAGAGGTAGAACTGAAGCTTATGTTGATGTTTCAGCACAAAGGCTGGAAAGTAGAGGAATTACTAGGTTTTGTGTTTTTATTGCTTTAGACATCTGCAAAGCTGTTATGTCATCAAGGTTGTGGAAGCAAAGAATCTCCCAGACTCTCTTGTGACTACTGTTCACTCACCCTTTCACTGTCTCTGTGAATCAGTATCTCCTTGCAAGCCTTCACACTTGTCATCTTCAGCTGCTCCTTTCCCTCATCCTGTGCCTTCACACCACAAACTGCTTCCCAAAGCTGCCTCGATCTCTGTTGTTTCATCTGTTCCTTTCCCCATCTCACTGGAATATGGTATTTCCATTTTGCATCTCCTTATTGCAAGCCAGCTTTGCCTAGGACTAGTGAATTCTTTGTTTTTGTTTGAAACTACGTAACACCAGTCACTCCACTCCAAATTCATGCTGCATACCAGATTATTAAATATTTTCAATTCTAATGAACATTGTTTCAAAAAATGTTGCTTTACTCTTTTTAGTAAAACTGTAAGGATCTCTTCTTATTTTCCTACGTAGGATCTGCCATTAATCAATGGTGGTTCTCCCTTGATTGCTGAAGTCTTCTAGTCCTTTTAAGTTTAAAGGTGTATGAGGTTTATGGTAAAGGTTGTGGCAAGTTGCTTCTTGTCTACACAGAACTCACTGTATGGGATAGATTTGTTACTGCTGTATTCTAGCTGGGAAATGTAAGTCAGAGCAAGGTTGCTGATGACAGAAAAAATCAGTTGATGACAGAGGAATTTATGGTCCATCACAGAAAACAGAATAGGAGCTGTGATTTATATATTTAGTGTCTTTAATCAATATGAAAAAATAAAATGTGACGTTATACATAGGGCCCCTGGCAGTGAGTGATAATGGTGTAATCTGTAAATATCTGCCTTGTAGATGAGTCTTTCCTGGAAGGAAACTCGTGGACAATGGGCAGCATTTTAAACATAAAGGTGGGTTTTAAAAGTGTGTATGTGTGAATGGTGGTTTTATGACAAAATACCTTGATAATAAATATAAGCACGTTTGAGTAGAAGATGGATTACCTGTTTCTCTCCTGGGTGATCCTGCTTTTGTTAGTCATTTTGTTGGCCGTTGGTGAAAGCCCCTGTGTGGTTCCTGGTTCATGCTGTTTTTGTCGTTCCTGTGGCACAGAATGGCACCTTTGAGACAGCATACCTAGGTGTTTAAGTATGGATCAAAAGGCAGAGGAGGTGGACTTTTTTTTCCCAACTTGCCATAAGAAAATTAAATTGTTTTGATGTCAGATGGGAAATATGCCAACCCATCGACACAGAATACAAATGGACTGGAGGGACTTGTTGGATAGAGGTCTGTGGGAAGATTGGCATCCTTTTGGGGCTGGGCTGTGCATACTGTGATGTGTTGTCACTGGGACAATATTTTGTCATTTTGGGACAAAACATTCGTCTTTGGGCAGCGGCAGCGTCACTTTCCATGCCTTCAGTTTCTGTTCTGGTACATGGGCATCATATGCGGCTGTTGCAGAACAAGGGTTTGGGGTGGGAGGGTGTAGGAAAGGGGGCTCATGTCCTCCTAGAAGCCTGTCAATATCAAACATACAGTCCGACGACTAATTTGGTGTTTTGCACTGTTACTGAATTGCAAATGGAGAACCATCTGTGGTATTGTACCATACCAAGAATGGAAGGGATGAATTCACATCTCCAGCTGCATGCAAGGCTTGATTTAATTTATCATACACAGGTTTCTTGGTAAAATATAATACATTTAACCCGACTTTTCCTAAATCTGAGAAAATTTGGTATTTTTTGGTTTATCTTTGCTTATATCCTCATAACCAGAGATGGAAGAGAAAGTAGGGAACATCATTGGGTATGGTAAGTGGAGATCACAATAAAATCATGTGCTGGGAATCACTCTCAAGTGTTAGACAAAATCTAGACCTCATTTCCTCTGTGCTTAAAAGAGATAAAGCATTTAAGCCTCACTGATACCTGCTGTTAGTATCAGTTGGTAGTGATCTGATGTTTTATTTGAGAGGGAGAAAGAAGAAGAAATAGAGCAACCACCTTCATTGAAAGGAAAAGGGAATGCTTTTGTTAAAATGGAATGATCTCAAAGAATAATGGACTTTTCCCTTGATGTCTTCACATATTTTGGGGTTGTCTTCAATAGCTGTTTTCAAGTAATAGTGACAGCAAATTCCCTCTGAGCTTAGTCTGCAGTTTCTTGAGAGCTGCCCCTGACAGGTATTTATTCTTGAAGTGTCTTTAGCAGAGGCATTAAGCTGGTTAACACATGTTGATACTGTATAGTCTTCCCGATGGTGTGGTCCATCAGCAGGACTGATGTATTACATCACCTTGTTTCTCACTGGAGATGGCTAACACTGAAACACCTTTCCTAAACAGCAAATAAAAGGCAGGGGCTGGTACTGGGACAGCAAGTGGGGCCACGGGGCCAGTCAGTACCTTTTGGATGTGACGAGCTCTCAGCATGGTCTGCTGCAGCAGCCACAGCTTTGTCACACATATGAGACAAACACATCTGGACCCTCCCCATGTATTCCTGTACCCCTTGTATTTCCTTTGGTGCCTTCTGGTATTCTTTGCCTTTATATCCTACTGGTTATAAAGATCTACTAGCCTGCTGTCTCCTGGGATTAGAGAGAAAAAACATGCTCTGCCCCTCTGGCATGAAATGGGACATTTAACAGGGACCATTTCTAGTGCTGATGAATAGTTTTTTCATCATCAGTACAACTGAAGTTAAGGAGAGTGAGTGCTGCTTTTAATTCTTGATTTACAACCAGTTTGAAGGTTTAGGACTTGTATGACAGATTTAACATGTGGCTCTTGATAACAAAAATAATGAGGACATGTATCTGCTCTTCTGAGTCCAGATTCCAGCTGGCTAGGTATCCTCTTTCATGGAGCACTTATTTCCTGAAGAGTGATTTCAGTTATTGCCACTGTTAATGAGATAGCTGCTAATTGTAGACCAGTCCCATCCCTTTCCAAAAACTGCCTTTTGTGTGCTGCACATGGAAAATATGGATGTGAGTTCAAAGATTTGAAAGACTTGACTCTGAGATGCCCCAAAAGAGCTGATATTCTCAGCTTTGGACTGTAGCAAATGGCTGAAATAATGGAAAAATCTCGTATGCATTTAAAATCAACACCAGTGTTATTAATTATATTTTGTGAAATCTAATCTTGCACACACTAGAGCAGATATTACTCTTTATGTGTTTGATATGCCCCTGGACAACTCCAGTAAGGAGAATGGGTGAACTTGTGGGTAGGCAAATTGAGGTTCATATTTTCCACTTCCGTACATTGTGTTGTATGGAAGGCTGCTCCTCTGCTTGTTGTACCAAAGCTTTAATACAGTGGAGTGGACTTGCCTGGCTTCTACTTTCTGTAGAATTTAAGAGAGGCAGCTTCTGAATTGCCTTACCTTTTGCAATAATGTTTGTAAAGTACTTAATCGACACATTTTCAGTTACTATCTTCTTTAAATTTAAATATTCCCCACTCAGATAGTCACAGCTCAAAAGTCCTGCCCAAGGCAAAAGCATGCCATAAAAACCTAATGCAAGATAAATGGGCCCTCCTGGATGCTGAATGATGAGAGCTGGATGTATTTGAATAGTTCACAGAGACTGCAATTTTCATTATTTAGGCACCTCTTATAGATCTTTCATTCTCCTTTTTCATGTTGTTCTTTTTCATAGTTCCTGTAGTTCAAAAAAAAGTTAACCTGCACTTGCATAAGGTGAAGAAACTATTGAACATAAGGATTTGAGTTTCCCTAGGAGCTTTGACCATGGTTGTTGTGCACCTACATGTGTGGTTTAGTGGCTGGTTTTGCAGCTGGCACCAGTTAGACTAACCTAGCCCTTGGTTGCAGGAGATAGGATAGCAAGGTAAGAATAGGTGTTGCATGCCTTTCTTTGTAGTGAGAGTGGTCTTGGAGAAAATTAATGGTAGTAGGCTGACTGCTCAAGTCCATGTCACTCCTCAGATCTGGGAAGGTCAACATGGGTAGTGTTGGGAGGAGCCAGCTAATCAGTACCTTCCAAGCAGTGGACAACTCTGAATATACATAATCTCTTTCTCCCTTTTAAATCTCAATTGGTACAAATACTATGGAGAAAGATATTTGAAATTTTTCGTGAGTGGCTCCTTTATGTTTTTGTAAAACTCTGAAGTTTCTAATTGCCAATCATTAGTGAAAAACACGACCAGTAATTTTAAATCCTAATAATCTTGCTTTCCCCAGAGTCCTGTGTGCACAAAATAATCTGTTACAAAACCTGATGTGGTACCATTAACAGATATTTTCCATGCATTTTTGTTTTATGTATTTGTGGCCTTTCACACTGTTAGTGCACACGTGGGTGCTTTTGATGAAGCAGGCAGCTGTCTTTGAACTGTTTGAAATAATTGAGCAGATGTATGGCTCTGCCACACATCAGCTCAGTGCAAGGCATCCCTCCTGTGCAGTATAAATCAGGAGACTTGAGGAGCAAATACACAGTGCTAGACTTCATTTCCTCATTTGTCTTTGCCACATTGTACCCCCCTGGGGGAGGGATAATATTTTGATGGGTGCATAAAATACCATTAACTTTAACATTATCATCCATCACTGTGACAAAGGAGGACAAGTAGTCTTTGTACCTGGTCTTGCCACTTGTTTAGTCATCAAACCCTTTGGAAAATGAGTGTAAACCACTTCTTTATTAAGGCTGTAGTTGTGTAATACAGTTTTTTTGACAGCAATACCTGTTCTAGTTACTGCTGCTCTACCTTGCACCCCTAAGGCATAGCATCATCTCTATCTGTTGTTCTGTGCAACTGCACACGCTGCCACCTTTCTCAGGGCTCCAGCTTGGCTCTCTAAAGGGCTTTCCCTTTAGAGAAAATACATTTTCAGGGGGGCAGGGGCAGGTAGTAGGTAGGAAGGTGGTGTTTTTTTTTTTTTTTTTTTTTTTTTTTTTTTGTTTGTTTGTTTGTTTGTTTGTTTGTTTGTTTGTTTGTTTGTTTTTTAAGCTTCCTCAGTTCTTTCTTTGATCCCATTTGTACCTTGTTTTGTGAAGAGCTGTTCCAGCACTCTCTGGGAGGCATGAGTGTGGCTGAGGGCAGATACAGCTGTAGGCTGGGACAAGAGGTGGAGTGGTTTTCGGTCACTGTTTTCAAAAAGCAGTGAACTAAAAGCCTGTAAATTAAAGCCCAAATGAGTAACCACTGGAAGTGTTGGCAGTGCTGCAGTACCAGAGATTTGGAGTAGTTAGGATTCTTTGTTGACAGCTTTTCTAATAGTCCTTCAATTTTTCCCTTGTTAAGATGACTTCCTGAGGGGAAAACAAAACCATCAGAAGTGTGGTGTGTTGCACAGCAGCAGGGCACAGGAAGGATGTAGGCCAGCACTGTCAGAGGAATGTCAAATTCAGAGTTGCACTGTGGGTCTGCTGCTCAGCTGAGAATCGAGGCAGCATCAGTCAATTTTTATCAAGTGACTTTCTCAACATTAGCCTTTCCTGATGACATAGGACAATACATTCTTCCAATGTCTTTTCTTCTTTTTTCTGCTTTCAGAAAGTCACTGCAGATGCGTCAGATTATGTCTTTGCTTTTCAAATGGTTTCCTGTACCTCACAGAGGGATAGATTATTCACTATCAGCATTAGGTTTTAATTATTTTTTTTAATTTGCATTTTAATCCTGCCTCTTCTTTAGCATGATTTTTCTCTCCATCCAGGTGGGGCAGTTGATGAGTGGATGGTACTGCCCTGGTATTTACTAAGTTGCTTCTTAGAGGCAGTTTTCTTGCTCCTTGGGTGAATGTGGTATGATGACAATATTTGGTAGGAAATCAGTATGTCATACTTGGCCAGATTTCTTCCTGAATAGCATTGTTT
Source organism: Zosterops lateralis (assembly GCF_965231275.1). NCBI lineage: Eukaryota > Metazoa > Chordata > Aves > Passeriformes > Zosteropidae > Zosterops > Zosterops lateralis. Next base: position 45,531,318 of record NC_139761.1, read on the forward strand.
TGTGCTCACTTGTGTTTTCAGTTTACACAAATGCTTAGAAGCCCATGCAGTGGGAAGAAAGATAAACACAGAAAGAAAGGTCAGTCTTGTTATGCTATTACTTTCTGCACACTTCTTCTTCCTCTCCCCTTTTTCCTTCTCTGTCCCTCCTCACCATGCTAATCAACTAAGTTAATATTAATTCTTCAACAGTGAATTTTGAAATATGTGAAATTGTTTCCTGCTGCCTTGTGTGTCTGGACAGTGTGTGACAACAGCTGAACAGGTTTCGAAATCTGGAGCACTGGGAATTGAGCAGAACAACCTGGTTCAAGAGAAATCTGCTTAGAATGAACATAGGTTGTAATCTGATGGTTTTGAGAGGCATTTTCCATCTTTGCTGATTGAGTCCATAAGAATTTACCCCAAAGAGAGGAATGGACCTGTGCCAGTTCTAAAAAAAATCTGAGGGGCTGATTTGCATGCTCAGATACAGGTGTTCTAGGCACTAGAATTTCCACTTTGAAGCTCAGTATTTCTGACTTAACCTGCATAGGACCTTATAGCCAGTGTCTGTCTGGGCACAAATTTGAAGTAAATCATTCAGCACATGCAGATCCATCATGTGCTCTCAGCATAAGGCACAACAGAGCATTTTGCTGTTGCAAATCAGTATAATCAGTCCTCCAATATCCAGCCTCCTTCCTGTATAGCACAGTTTAATACACAGCAGAGAGGCATTTTCTTCTCCATGAAGACTGGGAAGCAGAACATTGGCCTTGCTGGAGGTGCATGGGCAGTGATCACAATGTGAGTATCTCTCTAGTCCTCTATCATGTACACCAGGGGAAAGCTTGGCAAACTTTTGCCTGCATTGAGATTCCAAACCAGACTCACAGCCATTGCAAATGGATGATCCCAGTCTCTGGCCAAGCTGGCAGTGATTAATTGAAACCCTTGAGATACAGGACTGAGCAGATGCAAGTGACCTTAGGTGACACAAATGAAGCCTTATCTGCATCAAAGAGAGGGTTCAGCTCATCTGCTGTTACAAACAGCAGGCAAGGAGAAAGGCACAGAAACTAGCCCAGGTAAACTTTACCAAAAGAAGGAAACTAGGAAGAAGCCTGCCATACATTTTTTGTTTAAATCCGACAGCCAGAATGCTGACAAAAATTTAAGATGATATGTGGCTGAGGTGAGGGGGGTTCTCGGCTATTTTTCCTTCAAGTACTCACTACCAAGGATAGTCTTTGCTCTCTGCCTCTTTGTGTTTTGTCCTTTTCCAGTTTTCTTACTGTCTGCTGTCAGTGTTTCAGTTTCTGCTTTTACCTCCTCTTTATTTACTCGGATGTGTTCAGGGTCTGCACACACACAGAGCAGTGGTTCTTACCCAGATTACTGAGTTGGTCAGTTAGCACTGGGCACTGCAGGCTGTCCTTTATTCACAGGCAAGGAAAGAAAAACTTCCTTTTCAGTTACCTGTATGCCTGAGCTTTACCTCACAGAGACTAGAGGGATTCTCACAAGTTTCCAGGTATGGGAGTTGTCTCTTGCTGCATGTGCTTATATTTGAGCTAGCATGTTCAACTAAACTGGAGGTAGTAAGTACAAAAATAAGGTAGAAAACATGAAGTTTCACTTTCCAGGCCAGAAATATGTGTGGTAGGTGCATGTGGACTCCTCCTTCAGTGGGCAGGCGTGGTTTGTGTCTTGGTTTGTGTGTGTGTATATGAAAGAAGCAGCTGTGTAGGAATCACTGCAATACCAGAGCTGGCATGCAGGTCATTATACACAACAGTAACTTCAGACTTCTGGGTAGTTTCATTGCCTTGTAGAATCTTCCTGCAGGCAGAAAATTTGGCTCAGGCATAAGGATTTTCAGTAATGTTCTTCTTTTTACTGTGTGTGGTGGAAACTGTAATTTAATTTGTGTGGCTGTTGGAGATTGGTGCTTATTTCCCTGATAGCAGTGGCACAAGCAGTGCTTTCCAGTGTTTCCTTGGATGACTGGATTCCTGGCAAAGGCTGTCTGGGACAGTAGGTCATAGTGAAGTGAGGTCTCTCTCTTGCCTCTAATCAGAAAAGGCTGTGCTTGGAGGCTTGCTTCAAACAGCAAGAGAGGGAAAGCACAAGATAGAAATGAAACATGAACATGACTGTGTTCAAAGCAGAAAATGTTAAAGGACAGGAGTGTCAGGAAAGCACCATTGTCCTTAGTGGTTGATTGCTTTTCAGCTTGTGATCATGCAAAAGCACATCTCCCATGACTGTAGCATCGTGTGCTTTCCAGCACCCTTGATCTGAAGAACACAGAGCACTGTGAAAGCAGATGAGTTAAATCTGTGGCAGTTCTGTGATGGAGGTGCAATCACCTCAGCTCTGCAGATGGAAGAGAGGAAGAAAAGTTCAGGTGCTTAGCCAGAATCAGTAAGACAGAGACAGAGGCAGGATCTGAATGGGAGCTCTGGCTCCTTGTTGAGCATGCAGACAGCAGTGAACTACACAGTGCCTATTAAGCTGGGCTCTGCATTTGCTTATGTAGTTGAACAAATGAAACTGTTTTTTTCCCTGAAGCATTGAGCACCCTGTAGCTCTCCTGGAAACCTGCTGGAGTGTAGTGGTAGTTCAGCTGTTTTGCAAATCAGATTCTTGAGAAAAGAGTATTACACAGAAAAAACAGCCTCAAGAGGATAGAGTACTGGCAAGCTTTCTGAGTCATTTGGAGTGCATAGAGCAGCACAGGATCAAAGTTGAGCAGAAGAGATAGCAGATAAGGGAATGACTGGGTTGAGAGTGAGGATAAATGAGAAATACTGGAGAATGGTGGGGGAAGAGGACAGGTTTGATCTCAGAGCAGGAAATAGTGAGAAAGTATGTATGATAGCCTGGAAAAAAAAATCCCTGCCTTTAAGGAAGTACAAAATTATGTAGTGCAAGAAAGAACAATTTTAGAGAGGCAGCATATGCCTGAAGATAGGAGGGCTACTCAGGAACATGGAGCCTTGCATTCCTCCTCTCCCAGTGATGTATTAAATGTTGTGCCCTTCCTGCGTGATGGTGGTGTGATCTTGTCTAAGCCCTCCAGGTACTGATCTAATAAAGTAAAACCAGTAATTTCCCTTAGTGTGCAATCAGCAAATTGAAAAAGGAGGGGAAAGATTAAGAGGTGGGTGAGGGCTGTGTAGCCTTGGTTATGCTCATTATTCTTATAATCAAAATTTTACCCTGAAAGGGTTCCAGAAATGAGTCCTTGTCAGCTGATACAAATAAAAGTCTTATTCCTCATTCTTTCTCTTTTCCCCTTGTATCACTAATATGTAGCAGATGTAAAAAGAGGACAGCATCATAGGGTTTAATGTCAGACAGGGGAAATCAGGTATTGGCTGATTTCAGATTATTTTTTGCCATGACCTGGGTAGGGAAAGCACCAGGTGCTTTCATGACACTCCTGTCCTTTAACATGAACGTAACCCTACCCTTTGTGAAGATTGTTGGAGAACTCTGGCTATGTTCTTGTTGTTGCTACTACTATTATTATTATTATTGTTATTAAAAGTAAGTAAATGTATCTGTGTATGGGAGAGAGAGACTGGGTGAGTGTGTGTGAGGGTGGAGGAGGAACAACCTCTGTTGTTTGTTCTTGCTGGTGGGTTAGGGTTGGGCTCTTGGGCAGCAATGGGAACCCTGAAGAAACCTCCTTTGAGGACTTCCTCTTGGAGTGTGCACAGCATCAGTGTCACTGGAAACTTATCACACGGGTAGAAGTCCTGTGTTTCTGCTGCAATTTTAATAGATCCTCTTTCTTACACTAGAGCTTTACTACCTGGGAGCCCTTTTGTGGGAGTTACTTAATAGACAATATTCAAAATGTGTTCTCAATAGCAGTGTTTAAAAAAATGTGAATGTGGCATTTGGGGATATTGGTTTAAAGGTGAACACAGTGGTGGCAGGTTAACTGTTGGACTCAATGATCTTAGAGGCAATTTCCAGCCTTAATGATTCTAAGACACAACAGCCTCAGGAGAAGAATTGTAGTGCTGGCGATGCAAGAACACCAAACCAATATTTTAACGTTGCCTCACATTTTCTCACACAGCCTTGAATAAGTCAAATGGCCCCTCAATACCTCAGATTGTCGGAAATGAAATGAGATGAGGAAAGTAGTACTACTTGACTTTGTGGATGTAGGCTGATAAAGGTATTAAAACTGTTGAGTATCTAAAGGTAAAAGCTTTTATCTGAGACAGTAAATGTCTGCCTGCTCCCAAGCTGCTTGTGGTGTATGCCTTATTTAAGTTAGGCATGGAGGCTTTTATAAATCAGTCCCTTGCAACCTGTAGAAAATCTCAGCAAGGCAACAGAAAGCTGCTGAGTGGCTCCCCAGTGTTCAGTACTAGTGTTGATAAAAAGCCAAGGGGATTTCCTGCAACATGATTTGTTTTCTTGGCTCTTCATGTATGGTGGACATACAGTTTACTATTCCAGTTAATCCTGCCTTTCTAGATGCATCTCAGAAAACAACTGCCAGCATCAGTGATGAATTACAATGGAGCAGGAGGACCTGCTGGTCACTTGGATTAGAGATCAGGGTCTTCAAATGGCAGTTTATCCATACACCAATATTGAGAGTGAATCCCCAAGCATCCCCAGTACACAGAAATGTAATTGTAGGTGATCCTGAGTAACCCAGAATGTGGGGAGCAGGCATTCCTAGATCATTACTGTCTGATTTTGTAACTTAATCATGGGGCTACCCTACCTCTGGCTTGCTTCAAGCCTGGATCTGAAAAGTAGTGTGATCTATTGTGATTTTTTTAGAGAGCCACCAAGAATTCCAACCTAATATTTCAAGGCACTGAAAAAGAATCCTTTGCCCTCATGAAATTAATTCAGAACACAAATTACCTTTCAGTTGACTACTTCTTTGCACGGCTCTGTTAAGTAGTTTATCTTCTTAAAGTATGGTCAGATGGATTTTTTTTTTAAATTCTGGATCTTCCTTGTATCAAACCTTCATCATCCTGGATGCTCCTGCATTGTTAGTGGAGCAGATGCTGACCTGAGCCCTTGGAGTTGGAAGTCAGGAGGTGTTTGTCTAAGCCAAAGTGTAGCTGGTGTGGTGACAGCTCATTCTTTAGCCCTGACATGTGTGCTCTGACCACATGCAGAGTACAGAACAGCAGTGTTGGACTTGGGAATGATAGGAGAAACTTTTGAGCCTTGGAATGGCAGAGGATGCAGTGAAAAATCACAGTGCTTTCCAGCAGGATCAGAGATGCTCACTGCCTCTTAAGAGCAGTTATGGATTAATAGAATGTTAAAACTGAATGTGAAAAACTGGCTGGATGGCCAGGCCCAGAGAGTGATGTTGGGTGGAGTTACCTCCAGCTGAGGGCCAGGCACTGAGAAAGGGAATGCACGACTCTTGTAAACAATAGTTGAGCCTGCCAACTTATTTGGCTTTACAGGTGAATTGGGGAACATACTTGGACCTCATAATGATACAGGGGGCATCTGCGTCCTTCACCATGGTTGGATATTTACTCTCTCAATGTCTGCAGTGTTTTCAGGGACTCGGGCAGCCTTTGTGAGGAGATCAGGCAGTTCTGGAGGGACTGTAGGAAAGCAGAGCAGCAGGTATATATATATGTATATAGGAATATATATAGGTATATATAGGAAATGTGGATTTCCTGTGGCCAGGATTTCTGACTCTGCTGCAGATCTGTTGTGCCACCTCAGGCAGATCTCTCTATTCCCCTGAATGTTTCTTTTCTCTCTTATTTATTCCTGTCATACTGCCAGGAGGGAACTGCATCAAGCCCTCTGTTGTACAGCACCAGGTTGTACAAGCAGCTGGGGTCTCCCAGCACATCCATCACACTAATAATGATAGGAAGGAGAGCACCCATCAGAAATACTTCCTTACTTTTTAGTTATTAATACATTTTCTTTTCTCTCTCTCTTTTTTTCTTGCTATTTTTTTATTTTTATTTTTTTTTCTTGCTTGAAGGGGAAAATAAGTCAACTATCTTTTATTCCTTCCAAAACAAATTACTCCTGACAGGTCTGGAAATGTGTTTCCTGCAATTACTCCATGCACACAGGGGCCATGCTGGCTCATTTATACACCCACATACCACAGCTCAGACTTTTCAGTAGCTTGGCCTACATCTTCTGTTTGCAGTGATAGGCACATGAAAGTACAACAGGAACAGGGCTGGGAAAGAGAAGAGGGGAAGAGGATCCATTGCTACCTGAAGATTGCTGTCTCAGTGTTTTACTCATTGCATATGCAGAATAATATTTTAATTCTTTTTATTGTTTACCAACCCTGCATGAACTGATGTGGACTTGGATGCACAGTGCCCTGGGTGGCTGCTTGTGCCACTCAGACAAGGTTGGTTTATGGTCTTGGCTGGCAGAGGAGGGGAGAAGGGCCTGCAAGGGATTTTCCTGTTGTTTAAGAGTAAGAGTGTACCCTGGAGACAGGAGCATGAGGCAGATACTGAGCCAGCCCTCTTCTCCTCACCAGCCTTGTCCCTGGTCACTTTTGCTTCTGGGAATCTCCTCCAGCAGGAGCTGCTGTATGCTGGGACTGATGGCTACAGGGTGACAGGCAGGAGGAGAAGGTGGGGGATGTGTTGCTGTCCAACTTACATGCCCTCAGCAGAGATTGTCCTTGGCCAAGTGCATCAGGGTGTTTGTGTGAGAGCTGAAATGCAGTCAAGGCTGGTTAGATCAGCATAAGGCTAATTTTAAATCCCAGATAGGCTGCCAGTCTCGTTCTGCATAGCTCCAGCCCTCCTGCTCCCTTTCATCCTGCCGCAGCTTCATCTTTCCCTTTCAGAGTTGTCCCCCAACTGCTCAGTGCAATTCCTGGGTGGCTGGTTTTTGTCCCTAAGCCCATTAGTGTGTTTGCAGCTCATGTCCTGGAACTGTTTGCCCTTGTCAGATCTGTCCCTCTCACACAGCCAGCTACAGTCTGGCAGATCTAGGCCTCCTGCCAACGCTTTTGTGGTGCTGTGGTCTCTCACGCAAAAAGCCACTCTTGTCTGTAGCAGCACAGGCTGACAGATGTTTTGACTTCTGCCTTTGTCCCACCTGGCTGTCTTGGAGACACAAAAGGCACACTGGAACTAGCACAGATGGGAGAGATGTCTGCTGAGATCTACCAAAGGTCACGCAAAAACTGTGGAAGGAAGATATTAGTGCCATGTTTATTCTGTCCCTTCCTCCCTCTGCAGCTTGAGATGCTGCAGGGAGGAGCCATTCCTGGTGTGTCCAGTCTTCATAATATAATGCAGCTTAGTTCTGTGCTCTCTCTTCCTTCTGTTGAAGGCTGTGTAAGCACATGTTTTCCATGCCTACATTTAAACAGAAATCCTGGGGTTTCAGGGTTAGCAAGCAGCTCTGAGGAGATAGGACTGTTCATGACTGTCCATGTGGCTGCCTCAGAGCTTGAATTCCACTGCTTAGTAAGAGCCTCTAGTTTGAGATAAAAAGAGCTATTTTGCAGGTAATTTTAGTTGAAGGAAAACCCTCAAACTCCAAACATCCACTGAAAGAGCTGTAATGACTTGTGTCTCCTGTGATTACAAGAGGACCTAGAGCGCACCCCAGAGAGCAGGGATTCATTGTTGTTCCAGAATCATTGCCATAGCTCACACTGTTCAAGTAATTCAAAGGCTGTTTGAATCCTTTGGTCTAGTGAACACAGGTGAGGCATTTTGTATTCTTGTTCTGATGTCATGGATAGGATCTACTGTGTAGATACATTTTTATGTTACTGTCTTTGACCAAAAAATTGTTGCCCAGAAAATCAACTTGATGATGTTGGGTTTTCTGTTTAATTTTTGGTTTGTTTTATTGTTTTTTTGGAAGCTTGCACCATGGTAAGAAAATTAATGGTAGTGTTCTGTGTGCAGTGCCATGGATTATTTAAGGCGCTAATGCCGATTCAAAGCTGTTGGTTAATTGAACATCACAGAGTTATAGGCCTGAGCTGCCAAATGTAAACAGGGTAATAGTTTTTATTTATTTCACAAGATGAAATTCTGATCATCGGTCATGTTTATTGACCAAATATCTCAGGGCTCAGTATTTTAACATTTTACAGTAAGTTATTAACATTATGCTGAGGAAAAGAGGGATAGGTAGGAGTCTTAAAATACTTCTCTGTTGTGGCCTCATCATCCTTTTGTACTGATGGCCTTTCCTTGTTGTCATCCTTGCACGAAAAGTATGTATTCAGCAATGTCTTGGCAGCACTGAATTGTATCAGGTCCATTGCTCTTTGCTGGTGTTTATTCTTTTAAGCAGGAGACAAACGGTGCTTAAACCTTTGAATCAAGGAACAGTTTTCAGAAGTGCTTAAATGATTTAGGAGTGCAGTTTGCTTTGGCTTCTAGTCAGACTTTGTGCTCCTTAATCTTCTTAAGTTCTTTCTTTCCCTCCTCGAAGGGTGTGCTGAATCTGTCTTTCCTTAGCCCTAACACGGCCCCTGTAACTCTTGTGTGAGTGGTGCCCAGCCTCCAATACACTGCCACATCAGCCTTGTACAGGAGAGGAGATCAGTGTCTCCAGCTTACAGTGGGGAGTTAAGGCACAGGGGAGATGGAGTGAGTTGCCCCAAGCCAGACAGGGATTTTGAAGCATGGGTACCCAAGTCCTGTGCTGAACCCTGAGCCTGATTGCTTGGCTTCTCTACAGCAGGGAGGTGCTGAGCGCTCCCTGCCAGGCTTTGCTAAGGGCTTAGGCTCTTCTTGACATGGTCTGCTTGTCCACATGTACAAGTACTTGCCAGAACTGCTGAGGTTTTGTTGTAAACGGGAATGTTGGAATCAAAACCTCCCAGGATTGCACTCTGATGAATTACTCTGTGTGCTGAGAAAAGGAAGATAAGGAGCAGGGGGAGGAAAAGGTTTTTAAATACAGTATCCCACATATATAATTTGTTATTTCACTCATGATGTCTGACAGTGGAAGAGCATACAAAGTACAAATTTGCTGGTATTGGGCTCTTTTCTCAGGTAGCCCTACCGTTAATGACAGCTCTGTTGTAAGTTCATGTTTGGTGAGCTTTGGACCACCTCTGCAGGCTCACCTATAGGATTCAGGACCTTAGAGCCTGGAGATTTGAGAAAGCAAAGATGTGAGCTGGAAAAGAAGCTGCTTTGAATTTTCTTAAAATGTCTTTCTATAAACACTGTCTCTCTGCACTGCAGTTTGTGCTGTGAACAGGTTTCCCATTGGGAAAAGGACTGGAGGGTGCTTCGGAACATTTTTTTCCAAATGAAAGCTTTTTCAAAAATGTTTAGAAAGAAATAATTCTGAGAGTTAGTTATTTCTCGGAAGTTTTTAACAATGAGGACAGTGTTTAGCATTTTGGCTGTTATGAGCTTTTTTTTTGGTTGCTGCCGCTGTTTCTTTCGCTTTATGTTCCTGAGTCCTTGGTTGTCCACAGTGTTTTTTGTGTGGGCTTAACAATGGTGTGTGACTCAGGGACCATGTGTTTCAGTTATCTGGTCTGGGCCAATTGAACAGCTGTAGTCATCTGGCAGGTTGTTCCTGAAATGAAAAATATGGTTCTAATTTTTTTTGTTGTTGTTGTTTATTTTAAAACCTGATTGGCAGTCAACACTGTGTATCTATCGCATTCTAATTATGGACGGTGGCAAACTAATAAAACCCCAAAGTGTGTGTGTGTGTGTGTGTATATATATATATATATATATATATATATATATATTAAGGAAAATATTCTTCCTGTCTTGAAATATTTGAGAGTACTTCTTGTCTATTTTAGGTTGCTTTATTTCAGATTATCTAATTTACTCTCCAGAAATGATCAGGAAGCTCTTGGATGCCAAATGGCAGCCCATGAGGTGGATTAGTGGTGTCTGTGTTAAAATGGATTTAAGAAAGGACAAAAAACACCCTACTGGCAGAGGAGGAGGGGAGAGAAAAAAGTGAGAAAGAACAAAGGGAGCACCAGTGTCAGGGAAGGGGTAGATGCTCCGTGCTAGACAGGAGCAGCTACTTGCAGCCTGTGGATGACTTACACAGGAGGTAATGGATATTCCCCTGCCATCAGTACAGTCTGTGTGGGCTGAAGGGGCTGAGAGCAACCTTGCTGAGAAGGACTTGGCAGATGAAAAACTGAATATGGCCCAGCAATACTTGCAGCCCAGGAAAAGAGTCTTGTCCTGGGGTGCATCAATAGAAGTGTGGCCAGATGCAGGAGGTGATTTTGGCCCTCTTCTCTTATGAGACCCCACCTGGAGTTCTGCATCCAGATCTGGAGTCCTCTGTCCAGGAGAGACATGGACCTGTTGAAGTGGGTCCAGAGAAGGGACACAAAAATGATCTGAGGGCACCTTGTCTGCGAGGACAGGCTGAGAGAGTTTGGGCTGTTCAGCCTGGAGAAGAGAAGGTTCTGGGGAGACTGTACTGCAGCCTTTCAATACCTAAAGGACTTAAATGAGGAAGATGGGTGTAGACTACTTAGGGCCTTTTATGATTACAGGAGTAATTAGTATTTTTTTTTATTATTTCTATTATCATTACAGGATTATATTACCCCAGTAAGACGGGGCAAATGGTTTTAAACTAAAAGAGGACACTATGCAGACTAGATAAAAGGAAAAAGTTTTTTGTGATGAGGGTGCTAAAAGATTGGAAGAAGTTGCCCAGAGAGGTGGTGGATGCCCCCGTTCCTGGAAACATTCAGTCAGGGTCTGGTTGGATGAGGCTCTGAACAATCTGATCTAGTTGAAGATGTCTCTTCTTATTACAGGGTGTTGGACTAGATGATCTTTAAAGTCCTCTTGTGAGCCAAATCATTGTTTGATTCTATGACATAGCTCCCAACTGCTGTGCTGCTTGGGATGGGGGGTAGAGTCTTGAGGAAAGCAGTGAAGCTGAGCCTGGGATAGGGGAGAGGAAAGGTGGTATTTTAACATTTGTGGTTTTGTTTCTCTCTACCTGTATCTATTTTACTGTGCAATAAGTAATTTTCATCAAGTCACGTCTGTTTTGCCTGCTTTGCCTGCAACAGTAATTGATAAGCAATCTTCCTGTCTTTATCTCAACTGGCAAGCTTTCTCATTCCTATTCTTACTAATTTCTCCACATCCTGCTGAGAGGAGAGAGGGAGTGAGAGCCTGGGAGGGCATTTGGCTCTTAGCCAAGGCTAACCCACCGCAGTGAGCAGGAGGTTTAATGTCAAACTAAGCAGGTCTTGCACATGAACTGTGCTGTGCACTGCAGCTGTGAGCTGCAGCTGCAGCTAAGCTGCCTCATTTAAATGACCAGTGCAGCAGCTTGAGGCTCAGTGCTGGCTTCACATCTCCACCTGCTTGGGTGTCCAGCATCCTAAGAGGGTTTTTAGTGAAAGCAGCTTATCTCTTTAGCCTTTTTCTCCTCACCACTAATACATAGTACTTCCAACAATGTCTGAATCTGCTCACTTTCCCTTTGGTATCCTACCCTATCTGTGCAAATATTGTATTTCTTCCAGGGGTCTTACGCTGGATGCGAAGGGGGAGACTTGTGGGCTTTTGCACTTGCAAATAGGAGAGAGGGCCTTGCTGGCTTAGTTGCAGTCAGAAGGGATGCATCTCTCAACCAGGTATTTTGGTAAGATGTTGTCTTTGATATGAAAAGGGTAGAAGCTACCCTTGGTTACTTGGAGACAGGAGTTGGGTTCCATAAAACATTGCAGATCTCAAGAAATCAAATCAAACCTAAATCATGAGATTCTCAAAAAAAAATATTCCCAGAAGGATATCTTGAGTTTAATTTCTCTTTTGATCTTTATGCTTTGTTGGCAGGAGTGGGAAGTCCACAGTGGGGTTGTGAGGGCACATAAAAATGCATTCACCTTCATACACTTTCCTGTATGCTGAGACATTGACTCCTCCATTGTTCCTCTTTCGCAGCTAAAGTAATTACCACCCACTTTCCTTATGAGTTTTTTCTCTCAGCCTTTGCACTTCTTCTCATGTATGTGGCCCTTTGGTATGCAGAATAAAAAATAATGCTGGAGGAAAACTGAGAACATTACAAAAGTTGAAGAACAAGAAATGACAGAGCTTGATTGTGGTGGGCACAGGTCAGTCTGAAGATGAAGGAAAATAACTTCATGAGTCCCTTGTGGAGAAAAAAATCTCCAAGTTAGATAATTAGGGGAGTATTTTGCTTCAGGGTCCTACATAGAACTCTGCTTAAATTAGCAGACCTGAAAATAATAGAGCTGGAGGAGCTGCTCACTCCACATCAAGGACTCTTGCAATGTCCTGCAAATGCTAAATGCTGTGCTCAGTGAATTTTTTGTGAAAGCTGGCAATGCTGTTACATCATCATATGAATCACGTTCTCTGTGTTCTCTCTCTTCACTTCCTACCATGCCTTCCAGCTGTGGCCCTGCAGGGAGGACAGAGTAGTCATGTACATGATCCACTTCCAAATGGGCATTTTTTTCTGGTGAAAAAATGATTTTGCGAATATGCACTCAATGAATGCAATGTGCTGATTCTGAAAATGTAGCTGTCTGTGTCCTTGTTGTTAACGCTTACAGTATGGATTGTGTTAGGAATTGGGTGACTTTTGATTTTGTATGTAAGCTATACATTAGGGCCATTGTAGGCCAGGTCTTTATTTTCTGGCTGTTTCTCTGTTTTCCTTGTGAAAAAGTACTGATTTATTTGCTATACTGCATTCATTCTCCAGACATCAGTTCCCTGACTCAGACTCATGAATGGCTTCTAAGTTTGGATGCCCAATGGCTTAGATACCTATGCCTGGCAGTATGGCATGTCTGGTTGTTCCTTAGTTGTCAGGAGTTTGGTGGATGCTGAGCTCTGACCATGGCACTTGAAGTGACCAGATAGTTGCAAGCACCCAAAGTATGTGAAAATTTGCTTGCCAAGTATTGCAGGTGCGTTTGCAAGCCCTAAATGCCTAGCATGTATATTTGTTTAGTGAATACTGAGGTTAAAAGAAAAAACAAATCAAACCCAGCAAAACCTAAGATTTGTAGCTGGTTAGAAGAGAGAAAGAGCATAGCTGTTTGGATAACCAAGGGTAGTCAGCAATCTTATTTACTGGGGTTAGTTTCTCCTGTAGAAGCATTTGTGACCTTCCTGTCACAAGAAACAGATTCTACTGAGTTCTCACCTGGGTGTGGGTGAGAGCCCAGAGTTACCAGCTGTGTCAGAGCAGGAAGGGCAGGAGCAGTTTCAAACTCAGCATTTAGGTGTTCCCATGCTCTTCTGGAATGGCTGCTGTGCTTTTTAATGCTCCGGGATTGGCACAGCATGAAGAACATTGAGATCATTTGTGTGTTTGTGATTCTTTACTTGCTTTGGATTTTTAAAATTCTTTAATGCCTGCAAAATATCAAGAGCTGTACGAGTTGTTAAGTAGCACTGAAATTGAACTGAGTGTTGTAATGTGTTTGGAGAGGAAACCTAAAGTCACTCAGTGGATGTACATATTCTGCTGCAGTCCTGAGTGCTGAATCCCATCACGGCAAGGCTCAGTTCATCAAAGTGGCATTCATCTCATCTGTCTCTAGCTGTCTAAAATTAAAGCATCTAGGCCAGGAAATGCTTCAGTCCAGCTATTTTGTGTGCCTGTTTTCGGGTGGATAAGTCATGCTCAGATGAAGTGTGTCTGCACTGGCTGCAGGGTACATAGAGATCTAGTTTGGATGCTGTGTCTGAGTTCAGCCCTGGAGCAGCCCCACAGTTCAGGAGAGCTCACAGTCTCATGGTGTCATTTAAGACAGCAGTTGTGTTGATAAAGTTTCCACTCAGAACAGCACTTGGGAACCTCCTTTTCCCCCTGAGCAGGCATGTTTTCCTGAAATCAGGCCTCCAGCTCTTACCAGATGTCCCCTTCTGGCTCCAGCTGTGTCAGCTAGGATGTCACTACCCGTCAGTGCTTTTCAGAGCCGGTGACAATCCCACAGAGATCTGACAGCAGGGCAGTCAGTGGGAAGCTGAATCTATCAATTTATTGTAAACAATTTACAGCTTTTGGGTTGATCTGTCCTGATGGATTCCACCTAAAGCAGACCCGGCAGCACTTGCACAAATGCTCCCACCAGCAGAGTAATGGCAGCAACCACTGGGCAATAACTGTGGTGGCACAACAGCGTGCAAAGGGAATGCCCTTCTGCAGTTTCAACTGAGGAGGCAGGGAGTTTAAGCCTGGGTTCCATCCCCTGGACTGTGCAATTCTCTAGCTTGTATCTCATCTAAAGACTGCAGTGATGTTCAAGTACTCCTGTCTCTCAGCTGTGCATGTGTTGAGTGTTGACCTTGACACATTCTGCCAAGCTGAGTAAGGTGAACTGTGAAGGAATGTGATGTGCTTTGGGGACAGGTGTAATGGATACCAAGGAGCACTTCAGAGAGCACTTAGGAGGACTGTCTCTCTCAGACAGTGAGCACATACAGGCAGCAAAGAAGAGTTGGTTGTACCAGGGGGGTTATGACAACAAATGAATTTGCTGTAGGTGTTAGCAGATGATTTCTGTGCTTGCATATATTCCTGCAGAGCCATTCTGTTTTCTCAGCCTTTACAGTCACAGATGTGAGGCTATAAACATGGTAATCTCGCTCCTTCTTAATTCAGAATTTGGACTCTTCCTCGCTCCATTAAATTTCACATTTAACTTTATTTTGAAGAGTTTTAGTCATAGGAATGGTGTTGGGGACAGAAATGGTACATTTAGTTCTGCTGAATGGATAGGGTATTAGATTGACAGTCTCTGTCAGTGTTTAATTGCAGATTAATGGGAGGTAATATGTCATTATGGCAGCTCAGTAGCACAAGTTTTGGAGCTGAACACAAAGTCCAGGCTTTCATTTCTTGTTAGGAGGCTACTCTGACCCGCTTTGCACAATTTCCTCTCTGTTCTCTTGTGGCAGAGAATAGGAATATTTACAGTTCAGGTACTTAATGACCCCAGGAATATGATGCAAGACCAAAGGTGTAATTTAAAGGATATGAAGAGATGGGGAAGAACTGATACAATACAAGAATGACATAATTCCAACAATATGCTACAAGGAATGAAGTATCTATGAAAAGCTTTATGCTGTGAAATGAGCAGCTTTCTGCACAACATCTGCCAGCAGATACAAAGGTATTATTTGTGTCCAAAATGAGTAGATCTGCTCAGCTTTACTAACCACACCATGAAATCAAGGGAGGGAGTATATTCATGGGGTGGAAAATGAGGGCATTCCATAAATGAGTTATTGAAGTAACATTCCCAGTTATTGGCTAGTTGGGCCTCTATCAGCCAGTACTTTAATACTTCATGTGTTGCAGCAGATGCCTTATGCTGAGCAGGTTGATTTGAAGCTATTCTTACTGAGGACCACCTTGAGACATTTACTTCCCTAGAAAGCACTTTACACTATAAGCAGCCCTCCTTATATCTGCAGAAAAAAATAATGCTATTTGGGAACGGAATAGATTGTGTTTTGGCCCTAGGGGAAGGAGCTGAATAATGTGTTAGAAAGGACTTAATCACTTTAAGATGTAACAGATCTCCTTCAATTTGTCTTTCCTTGTAAGACAGCCTGTCAGTGTTGGTGTGCAGGTACCAGCCACCTCCTCAAGAGCCACTTATTCTTGAACTCCACAACTGACAGTCCTGCTTGTGCAGACTTTGCAGTGTGGAGTGTCATAAGGTAGAATGGAAATTTTTTTTTTTTGTGTGTGTGTGTGTGAGATAGGGAAACGGTTCCTGTGTAGCAGTGGGCAGAGGAGGTCTTTATCTCTTCTTGTCTGACTGGAGTCACATGGAGGAAATGTTAACCATCCCAGGATGAAAGATATGGCTTGGAAATGTCTTTAGCAAGCACAGGGCTGCTGCTTCTGTGACAGATTTCAAGGCAGCAGTTGTAATACTAGTTAAAGGAGAAGAGGGAGCCTGCAGGTGAGGAGTTTCAGATGTGTGACAGATCTGCTGGGAATTTTATCTTGTGCTGTATGAAGTATGGCTACCACCATTTTTTTTGTTGTGGTGCACCATTTGTTTATGCTCCCAACACTGGCATTTTACCTATTTTAACTGTTTTGTGTGCCCAAGTTGTTCTCTGCCACTGTTAAAGCGGAACTGGCAGAGCTTAGCAAAACTTTACTCGGAGGATAGCAAGTCTGTCATTGAAGCTGCTGACTCAGTGATGCTTCTGTATAGAAACAACATGTCTCTTAATAACCTGGTGTAGTTTGGCCTTGAAGGTATGGAAGAGTGTTTTGGACTTGTGAAATGCTATGTGTTCCTGTGCAAAGAACAACCCTACCATGCCCAGACCTCTGTGTCAGAGTAACAGCCCAGGGAGAGCATCACTGTAGCTGCTATTGCTCCCAATTCCTTAGAGATAAGAGAGGATGCAGCAGCAAGGTTTGGGCAGTGGGGTAGCTGAGCTCTTCCTCCTCTCCCTGTTGCCCTGCATGTCTGACTCAGTCTGGGGAGAGAATCATGAGCAAGGCACTGGGACTGAATGCAGTGCCACCATCTGGGAGCAGAGGTACAGCCTGCAGGGTCCAGGTGTGTTCCCTTGGGTCTCGCTGAGCTGGAAAGTAGGTGACTGTGCACAGCCACCTGGCAAAGGTTGCTGCCTCACTGGCCTGTGGAGAGAGCAGTCTGTGTGAGTATTTTCTCATCTCCTCTTGGCACAATCAGGTTGCCTAGCTCAGGTCAATGATTTGTTTTGTTTTACACTAGCACTGATAATTTAGTTTTCCTCAGTGTAAGTATGTGGTTTTGACAAAAAGCAGCTCTTCAGGCAACACTGTGGGGAACGCCCAGGAAGGAATTGCAGTAGTAGCTGAAAGGTGTGAAACTCTTTTAAAGGTACTCAGGGATCTAGGGAAAAGGTCTCTGATGGCCTCAGATTCATAACTCTATGTCCTTTGCTCAGGGCTTATTTGACAGCAATGGGTGAACAAAACATTAGTGCATTTATGGTTTGCAGGAACAAAAAGAATTATTATGCATAATAAATACATGTGGCTAATACCACCAAGTGATCAGGCTACTTCAGAAGAGTGGTGAGATCCTAATAATGCCTTTGTTTAAAAGGACCAAGACACTATCTCAGGTCTAGAACTGGGGAAAGTATTTATCGTTAGTACCGTGCTGCCAGATTTAGTAGTGTGAAAATAATGCAAACAGTCATCTGTAATGCAAATGTTGACGTCTGATTAATAGAGAAAATAACACAAGCAATTAATCCACAAGGGAGTAGATCATTATAAATGTAAATTAGATCATCAAAGGGTAAGCCACACAGAAATAAAACTACCCCAAAACATGATTAATTATTGAAATTCCAGTAAAAAAGGCATCTTTAACAATAGAGTCCTTGGAAGACATGTCATGTGGTCCATCTAGATTCTGGACAGGGTTATTTTACAATACAAAAATTGATTGGGTTCATTATAAATATGATGGGGACATTTATTCCATCCAAGCTAGCATTCTGTTTTAGTGACAGAGCATAGCCTTAGCACTAAACGGACTCATTCTGATTTTCCCAATTTTTGCTTTAGAACATAGTTTGCTTGGGTAACTCACAAGATACCTGCTTGCATTTTTTTCAGGGATAAGCATAGCCTTTACATAAATAAGTATGTTTGTACTTGCATATGATCTTAATCACCCCAAGATAAAATATTAGAGGAAAGGCTGTCTTTCTGGTCAGGTCATAGAGACTTGTCAAAAATTAGTTTATCTTCTTGCCTCTCAGCAAAATCTTCAGGTGACCTTGGGCACATCCCTTTATCTTTGCTGTGCTTTGTTCTCTGCCTTGGTTTTGAATGTTTCAGCTTAATGATGTATAACATGAAATTATTTAAACAGTTTTCATTTCAAGTAATGCTAGGAATCTACACTTGTAAAGTCCTGGTCACTTTTTAAAAGCTCAATTAAAGATGTTATTCTTTTCTAGCAAAGTAGGGCTTGCTGCTCTTCAAGTGCTGTTAAATGTTCAAGTGACTTCTGCTTTGAAGATACACAGTGTTTTAGCACTGTTTGTAATATTAAAGCTAGGATTGTAATCTGCATCTTTCCTGAGGTTAAATTTGACATTTTTGTATTATTAGGCACCTACTTAGGAACTTGGCAGATTCCCTCCTTTTCTATTTGAATGAGAGACTGAGCAGTTTAAGTGCATTTTGCACTGTGCATTTACCACAGCAGTTTAAGTGTATTTTGCATGGCATCATGGTGGTGTGCTGAGCACCCTGCAGAACTGGCCTTGTGAGACACCTTGCTCCTTATGCAAGGCCAGTTGAAGTTTAGATACCAAAATTTAGATAGAAACTTTCTAACACAGTTTTGAGTGTTACAAAACAGGCATTCTTATTGCAGAGCGTCGTCACTCAGACGATCCTTCCTGTAATTAATTGAGTGCCCTAAGTATTGGTGAAGCAGAGATTTTATCTATCCCTGCTTACTTGATGTATGTAGATTACTTTATTTTACATAATCTCACCCCTTACTGGAAGTCCTTATATGGTTCTTTGGCATCCTCTTGATTTCTGTTTTGTCAGTCTCATCTACTTCTCTTTATTTGATAAGAGTAAAATGTTCCGTAATTATCAAGCCCCCCCCTTTTTTTGAGACTAAGTTCCTCTGGGAACTAGTCTCTTAATATCTGTTTTTCACTTTATAGCATAACAAGTTGCAACAAGTAAGCTAAAACACACATAGCAATTATTGTGGTGACAGTTACAAACAGATATTTTAACCAAGTCCAGCTAGGTAACCACAAAGTAAGTTTGGTCCAGATTTCTTCACATCCCCAGGAGGTGTCATCTGGAGCTCTGCGTTGTAAAATCCGAATTTGTTTCCAAATTTCCTGGATATCCGCAGACACTCTACCACTTTGATAGCAAAACAAGGCTCAAGTGTCTTGTGTTTTTTGATTACCTGAGGGAATTTGGCCCTTTTAGCTCTGGAATAATGTGTCTGCAAATTTACTCTGCCCAGTTTCAATGCAGTTAAAGTTGTCAGTAGGAGCTGGAAAGGTCCCCTCCACTTTGACTGGAGCAAAGAGTTTCCCAGTCTTTTAAGCAAACCCAGTCTCCTGGTTGGAACTCATTCTCTGGTGTGTCCAGTCTCTTCAGTCTAGAGATCACCACTGCTTGCTGTAAATCCCATGGAATTTTATGAAGAGAAATGAGGTAATTATTCAAGTTGGCCCGTTGTTTTAAGTGTGTTTTTCTTGGAATATGTGGTACGTAGTAGGGTTGACCATATAGTAATAGGCGCTTCTTTTGCTGGTGTCCCAGAGCTGAATTCTGATTTGTAGTACAGCAACAGGTAAGGCTTGGACTCCTGTCCTGGAGGTTTCCTGATGTATTTTACCCAATTGCAATTTGTATAATTCATTCAGTCTACTTTGCCACTAGCTTGGGGCCTATAAGGAATATGAAGATCCCAAGCTATTCCTTCCAAGGCTTTCCTAACCTATTATACCAGTCATGCATTAAAGTGTGAGCTGTTGACTGATTACATTCCCAAAGGTATCCTGAATCTAGTTATTTTTTGATTCAACAGTATTTTAGTTACTTCCCTAGCCTAGTTGTTGCAGCAAGGAAAGGCTTCTGGCTACCCAGAAAAGTTATCCACCAGAACTAGGAGGTGTTAACACTCCCCTTTTCTGGGTAATTCAGTGAAATTAATCTGCCAATATTTGCCCGGAACATTTCCAGATTTCCTGGCTCCCGGCACTTTATTAGTTGTGTTAGGGTTGTTTCTTTTATAAACTATACATTGTTGGATTCTTGATTGTACAATCTGAGCTGTTTTAAACTCAATTATAGATTTTTGCAAATGTTTCAAAAGTTTTTCACTACCCTAATGAGTGGCTTTATGTTCACAATCCACTATTTCATTTGGGACTATTATTTGCGTGCTTGGAGTAACTGCCCAGCCTCATGGATCAAATTTTGCTTCTAAGGTTTCAATTAATTGACAGTCCCTAGCACTATACTCTGATTTTTCTACTGGGAGAGGTATGTCTGGCAGGGGTATTAAAGATATGTTTCCTAACATGCCTTTTTCTGCAGCCTCTTTGTCAGCCTTATAGGCTAAATGATTCCGCAGTTCCAGTTTGGTCTTACCTGCTTGGTGTGCACTGCAGTGCATAATAGCAACCTCTGATGGTTTCTGGATACTGTCGAGTAAATCCAGGATTTGTTTTCCATTTTTGATCGACGTGCCTTGAGATGTCGAAAAGCTTCTTTGTTTCCAGATGGCCCCGTGTGCACGCACCACTCCAAAGTGTTTGTATTTTGATTCAGTCCAAATGTTAACTTATTCTCCTGTACTCAATTCCAAAGCTCAAGTGAGTGCAATTTCACATTGGAGGGAGTGCCCCTGATTCAATTATCTCATGGTGTGCAGTCACTGAATATCCAGGTAGTCATTTTCCATTTTGGACAAAGCTGCTTCCATCAGTAAACTCAATCAGGACTTGCCAAGGGTGTGTCTCCTAAGTCAGGTCTGCTGGAATACGCTTCTTCTGTAGTTTGTAAGCAAACAAAGCAAAACATAGTTATGCTCTGGGGTTCCTTCTACTTATTGGGCAGATAAGAACACACAGTAATAGGAGTTATTTTGATTGTCACATTGTCTCACTCCAGCAAGACTACCTGGTACTTTGGCATCCATCTGGGAGAGAGCCAGTGGCCCCCTTTTTGCTTGACTATCGACTGCACCATGTACAAAAATGACAATCTCAAATGACAATCCCCCAGTCAGTTTTCAAGCTTCCTGGATCAAAGAACAATAGTTGCTACTGCCCTCAGACAACTAGACCAGTCTTGGCTGACATTTAGTTGGTTTGAAAAGTAGGCCACAGTCCTCCTCTGCTCCCCAAGGAACTGTGGCAGCACTGAGTGCTGTGTAATGTCTGTCATTGTAAATAGTTCAAACAGGCACATGGGGTCTGGGAGCCCCAAAGCAGGGCCTGCATAAGGGCTTGCTTGAATTGTGAAAAGGCAGCCCATGAATCATCAGTGCAGACTATAAAGTCCTTCTGAGCTGTCTTCAAGAGCTCATACACTTTACTAGCAGCCCACAATTGCTAATCCACAGGAGACACCATCCCAGGAAATGCACATAAGTCTCTTACCATTTGTGGCCGTGGGTCTCAGTAAATTGCTTCTTCTCATTCCTCTCCCAGCCTCCTTTGCCCTTGGAGAATTTAGAATCCCAGGTGGGTTACTGTGGTCTGGAACATTTCTGCTTTGTCTGTGGAGCTTCTGTCCACAGTTAGTCCCCAAAAATTCAGCAAAGCCACAGTCAGATCCCAGCATTGCTGTTTAGTTTCAGTGGCTATCACAATGTCATCTGCATATTGTAACAAGACTCCAGTAGGGTTCTGATTTTTCCATCCCTCCAGTTCTTTTGCCCACTGATTTCCAAACATGGTGGGGTTATTTTTAAACTGCTGTGGTAGAACCATCCAAGTCAGTTGGCTGCTTCTCTCTCTGTTTGGATTTTGCCATTCAAAAGCAAATAGCTCTTGACTCTCAGTACTCAAAAGGATGCAGAAAAAGGCATCTTTCAAATCTAATGCTGTAAACATTTTTAATTTTTCTCTCAAGGTAGCTAGTAAGGTATAAGGATTTGCTGCTACTGGGTGTGTACTTTCTACTATCTTTTTATGTCTCTAAAGTTCTGTAGCAGCTGGTAAGCCTTTCCTTCAGTTTGCATTCTAAACTGGCAAAATAGGGGTATTAAATTTGGATTCACATTCCTTCAATAGGCCATATTTTATAAGTTTTTCCACAAGGGGTTATAACCCCTTATGACTTTCTATTTTGAAAGGGTATTGCTTTTACCTTACTGGTTTCAATTTAGATCTTACAGGCTCTGCTCTTTCAAATCACCCAGGCACCTCTCCAGCCCAGACTGTCAGGATCACTGCATCCTCAAGTGATACTGGCAGATACATCATGTCCAGTTTCAGAGGCTATAATGCAAAAATAGAGGCTTCCACATAATTAGGTTCTTGAATAATAACCAGTATATTGCCATTTTAAAATTTGATTTCAGCATTTAGTTTTTCCAAAGATTCTCTCTCTAGGAGAGGCTTTGGTGAATTGGTAGATGCAAAAACTGATGAGTCATCCACTGTTCTACTAATTTTAAATGAATGGGTTTGGAAAATGGCCAAATTTTGTGATTCCCTGTTGCACCAGTGATTGTTAGAGAATCATTACTCAAGTTTCTCCTTACTGTATTTAGCACTAAGTTACTACTAGCTCCTGTATCTACTAAAATCCTCCCTCCTCATTCCCCAGCTTAGCTGTTAGCAGAGGTTCTGCCAGGGAAGAATCCTCCAGTTCCCCATAGTCATTGTCAGTGACAGTCACAGTTTGTCCACATCCTTGTCCCCTTCCTTTCCCTGGGGGCACCATTCCTCTAGAAATTCCTTCATTACCTCCAACTACTTTTTGTTTAGTTATTTCTTGCTGGTTTTCTCTGTTCTGAAAAATTCCCCAACCAACATCTAACATCTTCCCTAAATCATACTGATCTTGTCCCTGAGCCTGTTGTAATTTCCTTCTAATGTCATCTGAGGTTTGCCCCACAAATATGGGGGCTAATTGAGTTTTTCCTTCCTCTGTTTCAGGATCAATATTAGTATATTTTTGAGCTGTTTCTTCCAGGCAGTTTAAAGTTTCACTAGATGATTCCTTACCATCCTGCAAAATTTCAAATAATTTTGACATACTGATAGCCTTTGGTGTGGCATTTCTAATTCCGTATAGTATCCATTGTTGATATCTATTTAGTCTCTCTCTAAATATGGGCACTTTGGGGTCCCACTTGGGATCCACAGTGGGAAAATTAATGTCCAGTGTGCCTGACAAGTTACCTGTCAAAATCTGTTCTTCCACAAACCTCCTACTGGTTTTAACAACCATCTCTCTTTCTGTGCTGTCAAACAACATTTCTAACATAGCATCTATATCCTTCCAGTCCGGATCCTGAAATTTTATCATCATTTCAAATGCTTTTGCCATTTTGTCTGGGTCATCTCGATCGGTGCCAGCCATCAACTTCCAATTATTAAGGTCTGTTATTGAAAATGGAACTTCTGCTGTAATTGGACCATCCATACCAGCTGCCTGATGGAAGGCAGCCGCTGTCACATCTCTGTGTTTAGCTCTGGTTGTCTCTGCAGTCGGACTAAAACCCTCTGTTCTATGATACATCCTCTCTGTCTCTTCTGTCTTCTCCTCTGCTCCTCGATACATCCTCCCTGTCCTCTCTATCTTCTCTTCTAGAGCTGCTAAATCTACCTCTTTACTTGCCAGTTCTGTCATGACATCAGTCTCAGCAACCTGTTTTTCTCCTCCCCCATCCAATTTGCAGTTAGGCCTGACCATAACATCTAAATCATCTTTCGTACTGGGGGGATGTTTAGAACAAGTTTGTCCTGTGCTACACATAGAACAATGTTTTAACCATTTTCCTTGATTCTCCTTTTCAAGAGGCAGCACAAAAGGGTCTGAGGGAGTTGGATTCAAGCCACAATCTTTCTGCCATTCAGGATGATTCCGTAAAGTGAAAAACATATCAGCATACATGACCTCATCCCATTTCTGTTCCTGTTTTAAAAATAACATTAACTTTAACAGTGTATTATAATTCAAGGTTCCATTTTGTGGCCACTTTTCTCCAGAGTCTAGTTGGTACAATGGCCACCTCTGATTACAACACTTAATCAAATTCTCCCTGGTTGCTGGGCCTCCAGGGGGGCCTCCAATCTTTTTCCAGTGTTGCAAAAGGCAACCAAGTGGGGATTTTTTCAGAATGCCCCTTTTAGATTGTCCACTGCCCATCTCTGAGTAGTAGACACAAAATGCTACAATACAGATACAAATGCAAATACAGTGCAATTATGGTTTGATAAAACCAAGTCAAATAACAAATTCTGGAATATCAAATAAGCTACCCAATGCCCTGGAAGAGCCACATGTCTTATATGGACAGGATCCCTGAAAGAATGCCTTATGATCAAATAGGATCTTACCTGTGTCCCAGACTGGTCCGGGGATCTGTGGTCTTCTCCAGGAAAGTCTTGCTGCCAGTATGAAGACCCAGAGATCCCTCGGATCCAGGGGAGATCAGGCAGAGTGTCCCATTGGGAGTTGCCAAAAATGATACCAAAATTGGCCAGACAGAAACTTTCTAACACAGTTTTGAGTGTTAGAAAGCAGGCATTCCTCACTGCAGCACTCGGAGGCTGGAGTGCGCCGTGCATCGGGTGAGCAGAGCTTTTATCGTACACTCTGATTACACATTCATGAGCTCTCCCTGCTTACATGATGTGTGGGGATTACTTTATTTTACATAGTCACACCCCTCATCAGAAGTCCTATGGTTCTTTGGGGTCTGTTTTCAATGTTTGGTGTTTTTTGTAGGGGGCTGTCTCTCAACCCCCACTTTTCAGTAACCACAGTATCATTGTTGTGCCTAAATTCTACTGTGTCAGCCTTGCAGGGCTCAGCTGGCATCCTGCTTGTGTTTTGCATGGCTTTTATTTCCTTGGCCTTATGTACTTCTCCAAGGCTACCTTGTCCCTTTATTTGATAAGAGTAAACTGTTGTTCTGTTTGCTGTCCTTATCATTTTGATATCTGTTGCTGGAATGAGTATTTGAAAGAGTGTCAGAGAGAAGAAAAATGCAAGAAGTATTTCTGGTACTGGCAAGCAGGCCTGTGAGCAGTCAGGAATTGTAGCAGAGGTCCAGAAAGGGCTGACAGGAAATGTTTGTATACAGGACAGGTTGACAAGAATGTTGAAGCTGAAATAGAATCTGAACAACTTTGTCTTGCTGTTCAGGTTTTTTTTTTTTTTTTTTTTTTTTTTTTTTTTTTTTTAAATTTTTATTTTATTTCATTTTATTTGAGGAAATAAGATTTTCTAACTATTATATTATTCAGGACATGTCATATCTCTCCTCACTTTCTCTTATCATAAGGAACAGAACCCTGGTCTAGGCTACCCTCTGGGTTAGAAAGTGGCTCACGACAAGTTCTGTGTACTGCTCTCCTTAGACTTTTATATGCTTCTTCGTCTGTCCTCATCTTTGTCCGACCTTCTGTATATTTCACCTAGGAGAGAGTCACAAGTCCTGGTTATGTCAGAAAATCACATCACCCCTCTTGAGCTTCAGTTTTGCTTTGGCACATTACTTTTCAATTCAGTTTTGCTACAGTCTTTTTTTTTTTTTTTTCTCTGCTTTGAAAGACAGGAGGTTGAAATATCTGTAAAAGATGGGCCTCCTTGGAGCCTCTTGGCTGTTAACCAACACCAAGTCTTGACTGGTTCCACAAAGGAATTGGTATCTCAGCCATGGTTTGAAATTGGTATCCAGAAAGTTTTCCTTCACTACAAGCCACAGTCAGTAGTTTTTATTGCTACGGAATATTATTTTCAGCCCTGGCAGACTTAGCTTTTGCAAATGGCACTAGAGTGCTGACGGTTGTGATGCAAATTTCTGTAGCTGAGAAGGCCACCTGATGGTAAATGTTTCTGCTTCTTCCTTCAGTCAAATGGCTTTGAGGCATTTCTTAGAGGAGCTTGGTTGGAATACTGTATTAGGTACCTTTGTGCTTTTGAGGTTCCAACAGCTAGATTTAAATGCTGTAGAACATATACAGAAAACCCAGGAAATGACAAAAAAATACCTGACAAGAAAAAGCACTTTGGCATTTTTATACTGTCATTATATCTTAAACCCTGACCCCTCTGGTCTGATTCCTGTGTATAGCTCTCCTGTACAGGGAAAGAAACCTTGGCTTTGGCTACCCTTTCATTTTGTGCTCCTGAGCCTCTGGTGCTACCAGCAAGTCACTTCTGTAAGCATCCAAGTTTAAATAGCAGCCTTTTTAGCCTGAAGTGGAAAATGTCCCATCTGGTCCTCTTCAGCCTAAGGAAGGATGAGTGCAGTTCCTTGCCCTGAGGAGCTGGGAACAAAACGGTAGAAGATATATTTTCCTGAGTTCCTTTAGGGCTGTACAGAGAACCCTGGAGGGCTAAAGGCAGCTGAGAAGAAATGACTGTTGGTAAATGGTATTAAAAGCTAGCAGACAGGGAGACATATGACTGCAAGATAAATAGGACTGTTAAGTGAGGGAGACTGCAAACCCAATTTATGCCAGTGGCATGAGGAATGAAACAAGAAAGGTGGCACTCAGTAGGGTCCCTTGGCTCCTCATAAATTTTGAATTGTCTGCTTTTTCTTTTTTAATATCCTGTAAAATGAAAAGCTAGGGTCATTAGACGTGCTGGTGAAGGTGATCAGAAGTGAGAGAAGAAATTTCCGTATTCTGGCCTTCATTTCTCTGATTGTCAGTGATTTGTTAATCAATTTTCTGGGAGTCAGATATATCTGTAGTTTGTTAAAGTGTAGATTATGTTGTTCAATTTATCTTGCCTGCATCTTTAGCACCACAGTTGCCATGACAATATTTTGGGCATATTCCAATGAAGAAAAGGATTTTAATTTTTCAGCACCCTCTGTGCAGAATGGCACTCAAACTTCATATATTTCTATAATTTTAGTGGGAATGTAAGGAAATTGCTGTTTAAAACAAAAATGTGGGGACCTGCTAATTCCTGAAAATCATTTTAATTAAGGGGAAGAGGAGAAAAAGAAGGAAAGGCAGCCCTTTGGTATTGGGCTGGAACTTCCATGTGTGGTGCAAATTGACTGAGTGATCCCAGAAAGCAAACACTCAGTGCTAATGAGAAATTACCAGTGAGGTGTGAGCAGTTGCTTTGCAGAGCAAAACCCGTGAATTGGTCTTTTAAACTTTGTCAGTCCCTTCTCATTTCATCCTCAGCTGATGTGCAGCCCACTATAAAATGAGGTCTAGGTGTATTTGCCATAGATTTCTCAAGTCACTTGGGTGGCCTGTAGCAGCTTTGCACGTTGTGTGCTGTGATCCATCCTTGTGGAGGGGTGGTGGGAGCATCAGCATCACATGTGGGTTTGTTCTTCTTCTAAATAGGTTAAGGCTGTGTCTTGTGATATGGTTATAAATTCTCTGGAGGTCAGCAGAGGATTTTGATAAATATCTTGGCCTTTCCACGGGAACCTTCACATTTGAAGTACATGTTTTTTGACCAATGCTATATGATCCCTAAGAGTGGCCATTCTCTTTGGTGGCAATCTGAATTCCAGCCAGTTAGTCTCAGCTTGTCATTGTTGTCTCTGTTGCTCACAGGAGGTAGCTTTTTTTCAAGAGAGTGTTTTTAAACTCTGTCTCCATAAACTTTCCAGGCATAGTTGTCTTTACAAGGTGAGAGAAGCGTATATTTAAAGGCATTATTTGAAGTAATTCCCAGGCAAAATTCATTAACTTCAGTGAAGTGTCCTTAGGCAAGTACCTGAAGTGTCTTAAATTCAAGAAAGACATGTAGGTCAGTCTTCATCCTGCTGTCTTTTGTGGATGCCATCCAGGTGTGTACTTGTTAAAATGCTGTATGTGCATGAGTATTCAGCACTCAGCAAAGTGGGGTCCTCACCCTGTCCCCTACAATGTACATATCAGTAGCAGTCATATACTAATGTTGGTGGGAATGGTGGGGAATAGTTTACTGATTTCTGAACCAGTTAAACTCATTTAATGGAAAGCTGGGTGTTTCAAAGCTGGATATGTCAACTGTCTGAGTTTCATTCCTCTGGTATCACAGCTTTTTGGAAATGAAAGCTATGTACTGTCTAGGGAGTTTTCTGTTGAACTTGTAATACCTTTGTGATCAGGTGCTGTGCAATTCAGCAGGTAATTGGTCTGTGTGCAACCCAGAATGTTTCAACAGGAGTATGTACATGACCACCAGTTTGTACTAATTAAATAATTGCTTCAATTGAATGTAATTAATGCAAATTAGATAATAGAGAAAGGTAAGTGGGCAATTTAACTGCTGTGTGTTTGTTGCAGAATTTTCAATTATTTACTTTGTGGCAAAGAAGAAAGCATTGGAAATTATTGCTGCTGAACAGCTCCAGTGAAAAGGGATCATCTTTCAGTATGCATGGCTGCATGTTAGACTTGTGCTGAAAGCTTTTTATACTTCTCTAAGGTTGTACGACAGGTTATAGTTAGAGCTGGGAGGGAGGAGGCCTTTTTTTTATTTTTTTTTAACTCCCTCTCCCTCAAGGAGCTTTTAAGGCTTAGAAAACTTGAATATACTGACAAGGCTGTATCATTGCCTGAAGTGGCCCAGCAGAGTCCATGGCCCAAAGGGCAGTGATCCAGTGCTTGGAGATGAGGTCATGCTGGGGTGTTGCAGTTCAGACCAGGGAGGCAGAGGGCCAAGAGGCACAAGTTTATGCAAACAAGGCAAGGCCCAAGGGTTTGAGCTTCATTGCAGCTCCATAGAAAATAAATTAATTATTCCTGAGATTAATATCTTCTCACTTACTATGGCTTTGGTTGTTCTTGGTGGGGATCCCCTATTCATTTTATTTTATATTTTTTTAAAACCTGAAATGCCAGCCTAAACCAGAAAAACTTTATGAAAGCCAGGCAAATGACAGAACTTTCTTTATTTGAATTTACCTCAGTGTTTTTGAGTGTCACGTATCTTCACAGGAAATAATGTGTTCATCTCTGGCATGGTTACTGGAACAGCACTGAAAAATGTGCATTCAGCCATGAGATAAAATTTTCTGTTATTTAAATGCTTCTGTCTAGTCCCAGAGCAAAGAAAGCCCCAATAAAGGAGGCATAGCTGGGACAGGATGAAGTCTTGATCACCAATCTTGCTGAGCAGAGCCCAGCCAGGAGGGTGTCCCCAGGCACAAGCAGAAAGCATCAGAACTCTTCCATTTCAGTGCCTTATATCTGAGGAATTCCCTGAAAACTGCTGCCAGCAGCAGTGCTGGATATTGGGAGACTGACAATCAGTGAGTTCCTGGTAATTTTGTCCTTGCCACTGCTGCTGTTAGGGATGAACCACAATAGTTCAGTTGATAGTGGAAGCTAGAGAGGAGGTCAGGTATGACCCTACACTAATTTCCTCCTTATTCTCACCTGTATAACTGCCCCTGCTCTCAGAGATCTGAAGTCATATGCTGGAGTACAGAATTTACCTTCCTTGGCCCTGTTATTTCAAATGTCTTCTAAGAATCAGATAAGATCAAACCCCTCAAGTGTGCTTTAGATAAATGGCTTGCTCTTTGTAAGCAAAAGCAAAAGATTGAATTGCCTTGACATTTTATAATCTTTCTGATTTCACATGTTGAATTTGAAATGCATTGCAAAAGGCCCTTGTCATTTTTTCTGAAGTCTGCTGGGTCTCTGAGGATGGGAGTAATATCCTCACTTCCTTGCAGTCTCATTTCTGTATCTGGTCCTGCAACCTTCAGAAACCTGATGTAAGGTTTTGTTTTCCTCAGGACTGTGCTGGCTTCTGGACAGTTTAGGCATACTTGTTGCTAAATTATATCTTAGGAGAAAATATAAGAAGATCAAATACAAATTTATTCTCTGGAATACCTCAGCTACATGAGTTGCTCGAGGGTGAAGCTGGGTGACTTCTCGTCAATCAGTACTGTCCTATTCTCCATGGTACTGATCTCTGTTTGAGCTGCTGGAATTTATTATTTGGGGAATAAGCTTTCCCAGCCTTGGCTCTAATCTTATTTACTTGTGAACAATCTGTATACAGCATTGACACAAAAAAATTCGGTGCCAAGCTAATATGCAGTGCAAAGGATAACATATTTAGATGTCTGTGTTGGATTTGGGAGGCTGTGAAGCTCCCCATTCCTGTCTTTTCTTATCAAATAGTTGACTGCAGCATTCTGCTACCATGCAGTCTGTCAGGAGTAGAGGTATTTCTGTCAAGGGAAAGAAAGAAAGAAGATTCAGTCCTTTTCTCTTTCTGCTCTGTTGCTTCAGGAGATGCAGAGCAGAGAAATGTGATCCCTGAGGATCTCTCCAAATAGTGAGATGAGGATATATAGAGAAGGCAAAAATCAGCTACAGGACACCATGCATTGAGAAATTCAGATTCAATTGACTCCTGATACCCCAGGCTTTAAACTGTCTTTTGGTAGTAAGGATTATAGATGATGCTGTCTTAAGGCAGCAGACACACCATCAGGGCTCTTCCACGGACACAGCAGGGGTGGGGTGGGGTGGGGTGTTGTCAATGAGCCATCAAATTCTTATACCAAATGACTCTTTTGATAGTCACTCCTTCCACACAAATGTCAAAATTTGTGGTTCTTTATTGGTGGTAAAGCATTTTGTCAGTCATTTCACCCTTAAAATGAAAACAATGCAATTAGTAGTGCTGAAAAGAAATGTTTCACAAAGGACTGGAAAATGTACTGATTTTGAGTCCTGGTGAAAAATAGAGCCTTCAGTGTGCCACTATTTTTGAAAAAAAATGTTTTCTGACAAGGCTTCTTTTAGTAAGGAGTCTTACACATCAGGGGAGATGAGGAGATAATGAATGAATGTCTGGCTGTTGTGTTAGATGTATCTGTGTGTGTGATGTGATCCTCCTTGCTTACAACACACTCTCAGGTGAGAGCTACCTGCAAAGATTATGCTCATTAGAGCTGGAGAGCTGCAAGGGCAAGGACTGTGGCTCACATGGTTGGCATTCAGGTATTTTCTAATCTGCATTTGGAGAGTTCCCCACTCCTTTCAGTTGCCTGACTGTCCTCGGCAGCTGACTCAGACTTGCTCTTAATCTCAAATTTCAGCCAAGGCTGAATCTTGTGTACCAAGGCAGGGAGATCTTGAGCTACAGATGTCTTCCCTCCCAGGACACAGACTGCCCTGTTTGTTGTGGTTAGAGCATGATGAAAATATAATTTATTTAATCTAATCTGTTTAACATTGGCCATACTGCCACTGCCCTTCAGATTTCTGGTTTGTGTTTGTGATACTTTTTTTCTTCTCCCTGAAAACTGAGCTCCTTATATCAGTTGGAGTGGCTGCAGACAAGCAAGGAATTTGCCTTTGAATGAGGCTTTTAAAGTAATTATTTACAATTCTAAGATGATTGGATATGTTTCAGTGTCAGCCTGGGTATACATTTTTAAGAATGCTATTGAAACTTTCATACAAAAAATCAACTATATGTGTTTCTAGGATATTATTTTATTTGATTAAAGAAAGTATTAAATGCACTGCTATTGAATAAACTCTCATTTAGTCTTTCAAAGTATCTACAGCATTTTCCTCTTTCTAGGACAGGCAGAATTTAACAAGCACCAAGCAAAGAAGGGGACAGAAACATCTTCTGGATGTTACATCCTCTTTGCTTTAACTGGGACTAGTTAAGCTAAATACGTAATCACAAGCTCAGAAAATTAATTTTTTTGTTGAAGGGAGCTTATGTAGCAGGAGTTGAAGAGTCCCAGTGTGATTGATGTCAAGTAAGCCTGAAGTTGCACTGGCCTTGAGCTTGGTCTGTGCAATAATGTGAGTTCACCTCAGTGAACAACCAACAGCCGCAGTCTTGGGCTTGCAGAGCTTCTGGATTATGGCAACAAAGAGACCTCGAGGTTTTTATCCTTTGAAAGTTAAATGAAAAAGTTAAAAGAGGAACTTTGTGGTCAATGTTTTGATGGGGTCAGTATGGTTTTAGACACTTTCAACAAAATGGATGCTGGCATTCCTTGTTATCTAGTTCTCTGGCTGACGTGGAAAAAAAAGTTCATAAGGCAAAAAGGGAAGAAATCTATTTTAGATTTTAATAATGATTTATATTATATTAATTTTATTAATCTTAATTTTATAATTAATTAAATTTTAGATTTTAGTAATGCTACCTATAGATATGTTTGGTTAGGTGGGCTAGAGAGCTGCTCTGCTTCAGGCAAAAGTTCAGAATTTATTTCTGGCCTATGTGCCTGGTCAGTTGTATCTTTATATGTAGATCACTGTGCTAAAATGTGGAAGGATTTACAGCAAAAGAATTAAAGTTGTGGTGATCTCTAAGAGAGTTCACTAGGTCAAGCAAATTCTCTCTCTAAGGTTATAAATCAAGCTATATCAAGTGATACAGAAGACATACAAACACTTCCTTGGCTTGGAAACAAAGCAGAAACATAGAAACGATTCCTCCACCTTTAAGTTTACTCACATTTTTGTTGGTTTTGTTGCATTTGCCATTTGAAACTGGAACAAATGTGGGATTCTGGTTTTTCTAATAAGCTGGAAACAAAAATAAAGATGCATTTGTCCTGATGAGGTCCTTTTTACTACATAGCACTCTCCCAAGATGATCTCCATTCATGCCTCACTTCTATGAAGTCCTCTCTTAAAAGCTGCTGTGAAATAGACATTTTCCCAGTTGTGAATAATCTGTTCCTGTGATATGGATAGAATTTGGATAAAATACATTATGAGAGAGAGCAGATTTTGTACCTAGCATGGCACTTGAAGCTCTGTGCCTGATGCAATAGTGCTGTTCTAGGCAGCAGAAGTGTTCAGAAGCAGGTAAGGACACATTGATGCAATCAGTAATTCATAGTCTCCTTTCCTATTAAAAAATCACTTCTTTCCTGGAAGATCTTCTAGTGCTGTACTTGAATTGTTTAATTTATGGAATAGATTTTTTTTTTCTTTCTTGGTACATCTCCTGTACTGAGTGTAAATGGGAAGGAATGGCCTTATTTCTTCTGGCTGTCTAATCGAATTAATCTGTTTGATTTATTCAGTAATTGGACCATGCTAATTTTTTTTTTTTTTTTTTTTTTTTAAAATACTCATGAAGTAGAAGACAGGAGTGCTGAACATCTGTGTTTGTTCCTGTGGAGTCTGTCTGGTTGAATAAAGGGCATTCTCCAGTGTCATCCTCTTCACTTGAAGCAGGTGTTTGAAGCTCACCCTTTTGGATGGCTTTGAACCAAAGGCAGGGAAAACCTACTGGGAAAAGAAGCATCAAACGCCTTGTAGCCCTTTTGAAAGAGTTTAGATCTCTCTCTGATCTCACTGGTTGCAGTCAGGCTATTAGGTCTTCAGGCATCTTTGAGGATTAATCTGAACTCTTAACTGTCCATTTCTGATGATTTCTGTCACTCCAAGTATACTAATTCTGCCTTAATAACTATGGAAGTCATTGCATTGGCATAAAAACATTTGTTATTCTGCTTATAACATTCTTTACTTAAAAGCCTTCCCTTCAAAGCCTTTCAACCAGTCCATAACTGGGGTGATGGGGGATGAGGAGCATGAGTAGAGCCATAGCACTTGGTAAATGATTTCTTCTCAAGTTCTCTGGGTTCCTGGAGCAAGGGAAATGTCACCATGTCACCTTTTTACTAAAACCTGCCGGTAGCAAGCTGTCGGAGTGTTGATTCCCAGGCACTTTGCATTAGAAGGGGATCTAACATCTGCCCTTGCCAAGTGTCCTGTGGGCTTTGGTGGGACTTCACGTGCAGTTGGAAAGCAGTGTGCATTTGTATGTGACTCTTAGGATGGAATTGAAGTGCCACAAAGACGAGTAATGGAGAAGGGCTGAGATGAGAGCTGGGACTATTCAACTTTTAGAGGAGAAGACTCAGGAGGACTCTTACCAATATATATAAATAGCTGAAGGGAGGGTACAAAGAAGATTTTGGTGAGGCTCTTTTTAGTGGTGCCCAGGGACAGGAACAGAAGCACAGACTGAAACAGAGGAAATTCTGTCGGAACATCAGGAAAATACTCTTGCTGTGAGGCTTGAGTGCTGGCACAGGATGCCCAGAGAGGTTGTGCAGCCTTGTAGTTGGAGATTTTTAAGAGCTGTCTGACACAATTCTGGGCAGCTGGCTCTGAGTGCCTCTGCTTGATCCAGACAGTTGGATCTGATGTCCTCTGGTGCTCCCTTCCAACCTCAACCAGCCTGAGATTCTTTGAAGTTAAGTTTTAATACAGGGCATCATGTGGGCAACGGTCTGATCTGAGATGGAGGTTTAATTTTCCACCTGCCTTGTCTCATCCAGTGCTATGTACGGTTACTTCATTCTTTTGTACATTGTGGTCCCACTAATGATGCCTTTTGCTGTTCTACTGACAGTGGTTTTTTTTATTTTTTTAATTTAATAACTTTAATAAAATCTTATCAATTTCTGTATGCATGAGATTTTAGGGAGAGCTCTGCTTTCTTTTAAAGCTAGAAATGAAAAATTAGTTTTTGTGGTTATACAAAAAAAGATCAGAAGTATAACTTCCTTAAAAACCAAAATAGTACATAAGACAGAGATTCTAAAACTCTGTTTTATGAAAGCATTTTGATTTTAGAAAGCTGATTTTTAATTTTTCAGTTTCTTGTATTTTCTGTTTTTCAATTAATTTCCCCCACCCTAGTATTGGATTTATACATGATATATTCTGGATGTGTAGAATTTATGTACATGTCTTTTTTGAGTCTCAAGTCCACAAAGTGCTCATATCTGATCCAGTGTTTAATGGGATGAAGTGCTCATATCTGATCCAGTGTTTAATAGGATTCATATTATGCAAAGAAGCTGATAATGCTGCCCTGTTTCTAATGAGGTGCTTGAACATGGGCCTAAGTGGAAACATGCTGTTCATGTGATGTTCAGAAGTGCCCATGGGAGAAAGGAACTTATATCCCATTGAGAGTGAAGAACGTGATCCCACCAGCTTTAGAATGTGATCTCTCCCCCTTGCTGTGCTCCTGCTGCCATTGGTGGGTGTTGTCATTCTGATGACTTCAGGAGCCAACCTGTGGGTTTCATGCACCATCCCTTTACAGTCACACCTTGCCAGGTGTTTCTCTATTAGGTTTCAATCCAGTGGTTTTAATGTAGTTAATGAGGGGGGAGTCTCATCTGTCCTTTCCAAAGGCACGGTTAGAAAGACTTGTTTTCCTTGTATTTTATAAAAGATGCGTACCTTCTGACACACAGGCTCTTGTTTTGCAGGTCCCCAGTTTGCTGGTTGCAGAGAGGCCACCTTGTCAACTGGGATCACATCAAGTGCTCTGAGCTCCCGTTCCTCCATCAGGTACGTGAATAGGTGTGATCAATTTATTGATTTGAAATAACGTTCTGAGAGGATAATTACATTTCAGCTGTAGGCCTCAGTGAATGGCTTTTTAGAGAGTAGAAATTACAGTAGAAATCTGCAGAAAGTAGTACAGTTAATATAACGGATCAGACTGGTACCAGGAGATGTTGCTTTCTGCTGATGTGGATTGTGTTTCCTTGTTTCCCCTGGGTGTGGTGGCCTGCAAAGACATTATACTGAGCCCTTTGCGTGAGGGGACTGAAGTGGGAATTGAATTATTAGCCCAAGATCTTCTGTTTTTTCTTACTGGCAAACTAATTTCATAACATGTGGCTGTTGTTTACCTGAATACTGAGCACAACTGTATTCTTTCATACTCAGATCACTTTTTTTTTTTAAATGACAAATGCTGATATATTATGAGAATTCTCTGTTTAAGGAAAAAAATTAAAAATAGTAAATAAAAAACCTATGTACCGAAGTCATGCATGAAATCTGTCAATCTTCATTCTTTCCCTAAATCCTCATTTTTTTGCACAGCCTATGTATTTTGAATAGGAAAAAATCCTGGGTCCAGTCCTTGAAATCGTGTTATAAAAACAGCGAAGGTGTAGAAGAACACACTGTGAGAAAGAAAGGACAGATAAACAGATTAAAAAAAGAGGTGCTGCAGCACCTGGCAGAGTTGCTGTACCTATATAGTTGATCACCCAGCAACAAATGGCTGAGAGACTGAGATATATTTGGGATAATCTCACAGAGTGCAGCTCCTGAAGTAGGCAGAAAGGAAGATGATGATGCATTGGTGTTTATGTTCAGTCCCTTCTAAAGCCCTGTAGGGAAAAATATTTCTGAGTCTTCTGGAAGGCTAAAGCTGGAAATAAAACACTGTAATAACTTCCAGGTGGATATATCTGAAGTGGTGAAGCTTTTCAATAGAGGTTCAGTCTTTCCCCCTTTATTTTATTTAAATACTTTATATTTTGGTTTCCTTTAGACAGTTAACGGTGACAGAGGGACCAGTCCCAACCTGAAGAAATTCAGATTTTGTCAGAAATTTAGAAGAGAAGATAATTTCTATCCTGCAGTTTAAAAGAAATTACAGGAGATAGCAAGTAGCAAGTACTCACTGCAAGCTACTGAAGACACTCAGAGAAACAATCACCATTACATGGTGTCCCTTTTCACTGGGAACTGCAGGAGATTATTTAAGTCCATGTAGGTTTGGGGACTTCTGCAGCACATGTAAATTGAGGATTTGATCAATGTCCATAGTGTGGAGTTGAAGTCCACTGATGTTAACGGGTATCAACTTTTGACTTGGGGTAATCTCACACCCTAAAATGGTGGTGTCTCTTAGGAATTTTTACATTGCTTGATTTTCGGTAATCTTTACTTGCTTGATTTTCAGTAATCTGTCTCCTCCTGCTCCTACATCTCTAGTTCTTGGATTGCTTTGGTTTTATGGTCTTTCGGGTTTGTTTGTTTCTTTGTTTTGGTTGTATGGGGCTTTTTTCCTATTTTTTAAAAATGTGTTTTCTTTGGTTTTCATGTGTATCTTTCAATCTATGACTTCTGTGTTAGTTATGAGTGGAATTAAGATCTGTTCTGTATCATTCACCTTACTCTGTGTCAATCAAATCAAATGAATAAAGTCTCAATGATTTATACTGGAAAATAACTTTTTGTTACTTTTTCTCCCTTCATTTTGTCTGTGAAAACCAAAGTACCTGTTGTTATACAGGCCCCTCAAAAGGGCTTATTTGTCCATGTAGGTTTTGCAATTAAATGGATCAGGTAGTGTTGTTGTTGGTAGTGTGGCCATAATTTACCCACTAATATGGTCTTTAATTGGACAAGGTTTATTTTCTTTCATTTACTGAATTTCTGTGTCAAAACTTCTGTGAACAACTTTGCTTTCAACTCTAAAACTGAATTACAGGTTTAGGCCAAGGAGATGCAGCAAACATAAACCTTCAGCAGTTGGACTGACCTAATTTTATGCATTGTTAGTGATTTTGTTAGTTTTGTATTGTTATATATTTAACTCAGCGGAGCTTCCAGGCAAGGTTTGTAGAAGAGAGTGAGGCTTCTTTGTTTCCTTTGTTACTGTAAATACTCACACAGGATGACTGTATGATTTGGAGGATACAGCTCTTAAGACCATGCTCATCCTTACAGCATTGTGCACAGCACTGCTGTATAAAATGTGCAGGAAAAAAAAAATCAAGCAAAATCTGTTTCTCTCCAGAAGTTTCTTATATTGAGTCTTCAGGGTGGTCTTTACAGACTAAGGACAAACTTTTTTTCTGGTGTTGGGCCTTTTGGGTAAAGGTAGTGAATAAGTGCTGGGGGCATCTGTTTTGGCTGACAGTGAATGTGTTTGATTATGCATATACTAAGTGTTCGTACTTCATACAAAAGAAGTGTGAGTCTCCCAGGTAGTATTTCACCATGGGAATCAGGTAGTGTGAATTGTTATCTCAAGTGTGCTGTCACTGGGAGGTGAGATTTATCCAGAATAGTCACTTGTGCTGTACAGACAAGGAGCTGACCTTGTGGAGAAGCGGCACACTGCGGTGTTCCTTTCTCTGACAAAAGAGGGGGGAAAGGCTGCCTGTGTCAGTGTAGTACTTGCACACAGACAAGGAGTCTAGACCAGAAGCTGTCAGGTTTTAAATTCTGAGGGATTTAATAGGATCTTTGGGCCATGTAAAGGCTTTCTACCTGCATGCCTGATATTAGGAGTGGAGTTGTTGTGGACAGGAATAATGCTTCGCTTTCCCCGCCAGTGTTTGTTTTT
This sequence comes from Zosterops lateralis, assembly GCF_965231275.1. Lineage (NCBI taxonomy): Eukaryota > Metazoa > Chordata > Aves > Passeriformes > Zosteropidae > Zosterops > Zosterops lateralis. The sequence goes on from NC_139761.1 coordinate 45,569,142, forward strand.
CTTTAGTTCTTCCTGCCGCTTGCCTCACTGCTGACAAGGAGGCTGGTTTGCCATACTAAACACCTTAGGGCTGACAGGATGGAGAAAACCTACAGGCTCCTTTGACAGCAGTAATCAATAAGCAGTGAAAAAATCTCACTCTGAGAAGCCCTTTTCCAGCTATAAATGGCAACGGAAGTCTTGAAGGTGAAACTCTGATTTTTAGCTGAAATTGTGAATGCAAAGAACCAGGAATCTGAGACCAAGGAAAAGATTTGCAAACCAAGAGTTTCTTGCTGCTCATCTGTGTGCACCTCAGCCAGGGGGAGAACTGTGTTGTGCAAAAATGCCTTCCTCAGCCCCATGACCTCTGGGGCTTTGCTTATTACACTCCCTGCGACTTAGACTCGTAGAATTGTTTAGGCTGGAAAAGACCTTTACAATCATTTAGTCCAACCATTGACCTGGCACCACCATGTTCACCACTAAACTATGTCACTTGGGGTGCCTCATCCACTCATTTTTTGAGACTTCCAGGGATGATGATTGCAGCACTTTCCTGGGCAGCCTATTCCAATGCCTGACCACCCTTTAAGTGAAGAAATTTTTCCTAATATCTAATCTAAACTTGTCCTGGGGCAGCTTAGGCTATTTTCTCTCATCCTGTCACTTGCTACCTGCCACTCACCACCACCTCTGGGCCCAGCCATCCAGTCAGGTTTTACCCAGTAAGCAATGCACTCAATGAAAGCTGTGAGCAGCCAGCTTCTCCAGGACAATGCTGTGGGAAACAGTGTCAAAGGCTTTAGTAAAGTCCATGTAGACACATCCATAGCCTTTCCATCATCTACTAAACAGATCACCTTGTCATAGATGATCAGGTTGGTCAAGCTGCCTTTCAGAATCCCATCCTGACTGGGTCAGATGCCACATTCTGGCACTCAAGACAATCTGCTCCATGACCTCTCCTGGCCCCAAGGTCAGGCTGACAGGTCTGTAGTTCCCCAAATCCTCCTTCCAACCCTTCCTGTAGATGGGCAGTACAGTTGCTGACTTCAGCCAGCGGGGACCTCCCTAGTTCACCAGGACAGCTGACAAATGATTGGAAATGGCTTGGCAAACACTTCCACCACTCCCTCGGTGCCCTTGGGTGGATCCCATCAGGGCCTATAGACTTGTGTACGTCTAGATGAGTAGTAGGTCACTGACTGTTTTCTCCTGGATTATGAGGGCTTCATTCTGCTCCCCATCTCTGCCTTCCAGCTCAGAGGGCTGGGTACCCTGAGGATAACTGGTATTATGAAAGATTTGCTGCAAGGACTTCCATTATCATACTGCAAGCTTCTCCAAAGAACCCACTTGCCTCACAAGAGATGGTGAATTTCTCCAATTCTTGTGAGAGCCACTGGAAAATAAGGAAACTTAATCAAAACTAGGCAGAAGGAAGGATCAGAATTAGCTTTTTAACCTAACAGGTCTGGTTTATTTTTAAAAATAAGTAAGTAATTTCTACGGAAGAAAAAAAGTTTTTTTCTTTCCATATAGATTTAATTGCCAGCAAGTCACATTGAAAATGGCAATAACAGTTTGTAATTACAAATGGGGATAGACAGAAATTCCCAGAGCACCTGGTTAATCAAAAAATAGAGGCTGAAGAGTGCATTATTTTTCATGCTGTATTATAGTGATAATGGCAAGTCATTCAGAAAGCACAATAGGAAAAGTTAGGTCTAGCTGATATATTCTTGTTTTGTGATGCTGAGTAATTTTTAATATGGGCTCTTACTGTTGTCTTTGTTTGCAGGAAGCAGTGCAAGCAAATAAATATGTCTGTATCCTATATTGCTGTTTTACTCACAAGTTAGCTGCTTATTTGGTTGATATGGAGTTTTTATTCCCTTTATGTTAGTTGTGCAGCTAGGGAATTTGGTGGTAATAAAAACACAGAGCTCTTGCAGCACACTTTGTGCTGATACATCTCGATGTTTTGTGCAGTATGTGATAACCTCACACTGCAGATATGTGACTGGGAAAGCAGTTTGCCCCCATGGTCACTTGGCCGGCAGGAGAACTGGGATAAGGATCCCTGGCCTTGAGTCTCAGCACAGGGCTCCCTCTGTCTGATCATGCAGCCTGTGCTTTGGTTTTTTCATAGAACTGTTGGTGGCATCATTCCTCCTAAGGATAAGGTTTTAGATATTAAGCAGGTATCTTCCTGTCAGCACTAAATTAATTTTAAAGGGGAGATACAAAAATAGCACATCCTTTTGTATTAGATATCATATGTCCTCTGGAATCATCTTTGCCAAATGCTATTAATGGCTACTCAAGAGATTCATTCTATTATCTTGACTAGCTTATTTCTAAAGTGGTTTGACATTTTATTTGTCTGACTTATCTGTTGTTGTAGGGAGATATTGGTTTATTACCCTTTAGAAGGCTGAAATGTTAACCAGGAAATATGGAAGCTCCTTTCATTATTTTTTTACTATGAAATACGAACTCTCAGACTGGTGTGTCAGCTCTGCAGTAAAGGAGAATTCTGGCCTTGTGCTCAAGAGGTTTGGATTTGACTACAGACAGCATCCCAGACCCTCTGTGGTAAGCTGCTTACTCTTCAATCCTACAAAGCAGTTTTAAGCCCTGCACACCTTCCCTCTCAAATGGGAGATTGAGGATGAGCTTTGTCTTCCTCTGGCACTGCCAAGATCCCAGTGTCTGCAGTCAGTGTGAACAAGCTCTGCAGGAAGGGAGCAGGCTGGAGTGAAGTTGGGTTCCTGCTCCCAGAGCAGACCCAGCTGTGAACAGCAGGACAGATGTAATTTAAAATATTCACTGATGTCGCTGCTGGGTGTGTACCGTTGGCAGTGTGAACTATAATGGTAACTGTAGTATGTTAACAAAAACTCCCTTTACCTGGAGGAATTAGAACCATTTCAGATGGTCTTCTTTTAAACTGAACTTCTTTCTTCCTCAGCAGTCCAGACATGTTTGACAGCCGCTGAAAGCTCTTAAATTTAATGGCTTTGAGTGATTTTCTATGGCTATTCTGGTATCCAGTCCTCTCTGCTTCATGATATCCTGATTCCATCTTTATGTGTGCACACACACTCTTGATTCAGGAATGCGAGATAAATATTTTATTTTACCGTGATCTTTGGGAGACACTGTGTGTAGGAGGGGTTTATTGAGAGGCTAGGAGAAAGCTCAGAGTCTGATAAGCAGGCAAACCAGTTGAGATGGATTTGCAGTCTTCTGTGTGTGAGAGCACTATTTTACTTTGCATTACCATTTCGAGTCAGAGAAGATAAAAAGCATCTGATTAATAGAAGCCTGGATGAAGACATGTGCTGCTACACATGTTTTTGGAGTCTGATAAGTCCTGGGTTTGGCACATAAAAAATCTGTCCTTTCATGGAGGAGCTTTCCTTGTATTAGAGAAAACTGTAAGGTAAATGAAACAAATAAGTAGAGCAGGCATGTATTATTAAGCAACTTTTGTGTCAGTGAATGAATACCTACATTTTTAAAAAGAGTCTAAAACTAAAACCTGTGAAAGTCAATAGTTTTGTCTTAACAATATATCTAAGAAAGCTTTTGCTTTTTGAGGATAGAATAATAAAAAACTTTAGGCCTTCTTATAACAAAGATAATTGCACTCTTGCTTATTTTAATTACATTATTTTAAGTAGTTCACCCACATGCTTAAACCTGTGGAAAATTTAAGAAAGCTTAGCAACCTTGCATATGGGCAGATTCAGGGGACTTTCTTTTACAGTGCCTGTACTGCTCCAGCATTTTAGCATGGACTGCCTGCAGTCAGAGAGAACATCCACTTGTATTTGTTTTTTAATCTAGGCTGGTGTTAGTACTTCTTTTCTGGGTCAACTGATTCCATTACAGACGTGTTCATTGCAGTCAGCTGTCTTGTAGCAGCAGTGATAAAAAGATAAAATCAGGCTTCTTGAAAGTAATGGTGACAAGATTGGCTCAGAGCGGGTAAAGAGACTAAAAACAGGAACAACTTCATGCGGTAGGGATGGTACTGAATATTTGCTTTCTGATTTAGGGTGTATTTAATGGCTACAGAGGAATGAGGCAAAAGTTACCAGCTCAGTTTCTGATTTCTTAAATGTGTGACTCTGTTTTCCAGGTGCTTAGGATGCTGTATGTCCCTTTGGTACTGAAAAAGTCTGACCTTTGGTGTCATCTCATGAGCATCAGAGCTCCAAGCACATTTGTAACAGCTCTTCCCCTCTTCAGCTGCTTAAGTGGTGCACCAGAGCAACTCTGAAAATTTCAAAAGGGCTCTTTTGAAAATATTTGGCTGCAAAGATACAATGTGGAGTACTCAAAGGAGCACTTGGGTCTGAGCAGGGTTTGTAGCCACTAATACACATAGTAGTGTAGTAGCTACATAGTAGCTACAAGCTATTATGTCTTTAAACTCCTTGGAGACCCCCAAGAATAAAGGTCATAAAGGTGATGCTAGTGGGTATAATAATACATTTGGAAAACACTAGGATTTCTGACATGAGGATTTTTCAAGCATTGCAAATGCCAAAAGCAGTTAAGTGGGATTGCAGTACACAGAACATCTGTTTCAGAAAAATCTCTTACCTCTGCTTTTTACACATCTTGTGTGTCTTTTGTGGTGAATTGTGCCATACTATCAGTGTTAACATTGTTATTTTTTTTCTGCTGGACTCCTTATGAATGGATTTGTAGCAAGAGGTCTGAGAGAAAATGCTTTGAATCAGCATTTGTTTGCCCTCTGGAGCTCTGCCAATGTAACCTGGAGGGATTGCAATGGTGGGGAGTCTTTCCTGGAGTTCAGGAAAAGGGAAGGAAAAAAAGCTCTGTGCTCTGAACTGAGAAGTTTGTATAAAGTGCACTCTATGGTGGGAACAAATCAGGTGGAAAAACAAGTCATGCAAGGTGGTTAGCAGTGCAACTGGTCGTCCTTTCTTGACTATGAAGCCCATCGTCTTTAAAGCAACGTGGCAGTTACTGGCAGCTTGAACTTCTCAGTGGTGTTCAAATTATTAGTGTTTTATAAGGATAAGATGTGATGTTTTCCATCTGTTACAATAGCAGATAAGCTCTTCATAAGCTCTTCTCCCTCTCAGTTTGACCAGGACTTCACCAGACACAGAGAAGAGAGAGCAAGGTAGTAAGGAGGCAGAACCTCTCTTTTTATTTCTTGGCTGTTGGGTGTAATCTTACAGTGAGGGATAGGAGCCACAGGAAAGCCCTGATCTGCTGTCTTTTCAATTCAAAGACTTTCATCTATTTAAAGAGATTTGAAACAAACTTCAAACCTGCCTCCTTCAGTTAAGCTCAGGTCAACTTGGAAAAAAGGGAGATTAAAATAATATTATCCTGGAGCACACCCTGTCCTCTGCTTGCTTGGTGTTGAGTAGCACAGTGTACAGCCTTGTACATTAGCTCCTTGTCTGGTGTCATGAGAGATCTCTCTCTGGTTTCAGCCCACACATTGTTTTGGCTGATTGCTGGAGGTGGAAATGCTGTACTCTATAGCCCTGCCTATCCCTATCCTTGTTTCTCTTCCATGCAGTGTATACTTTTCCTTTCCTGGTTTCTTCTGGAAGATCACAGGTTGTAGTGGAAGTGACCTAAGTAGACAGTAAAGACTTGAAATGAAGTTGAAACAAAATGAACAAAGCTGTATGGACGGTGAATTGGATTGGACAGTTTTCACTGTGTGATCAGCCAAATCTTAAGATCTGTTGTTCCTGGACTTTTCCTAAAATGAGCTACTTTAAATTAATTATATAGATATAATCCCCTTTGAGGACATCTGTTCTGGAGCGAGAGTGTCTGTGTAGAAATTGCACTCTTGAAATCACTTGAAAGTATTCTGCAGTAACTACTCTGATTAATTTCTAAGCATATCAGGACCTACAGCGATTACAACTGGTATTGCTTCTGTACTGCACTGCTTGCCTAAAGTAGCTCAGACTGTGCCCAGTAACAAGTCGGGTTCAGAATTGTGGCCTTTCATTTTATTTAAACTAGCAGAAGCAAACAGTCTTCTCCATGCTCCATCTAAAAACGTGTTACCACAGATTGAAACTCTGCACTATGTGCTGACTCCACAAACCTCCCACCCTTTGCCACCATCTCTTTCATAACTGTAAAGTTTAAATGTGGAAACATCTCTTAAGTCAGATAAGGATATTTGGCTCAGAAAATGAGAGGAGGAGGTCAGTGCATCCCATGCAGTGATAGATGAGGGGATGAGATGTATCTAATGGAAAAGACTGGAAGAAGGCAAGGAAAGAGTACTGAAGGGGAGAAAATTAGAAGTAAAGAGAGAGGAAACAGGGAGAGGCTGTAAGGTTATGATGAAATGAAAATGAGTAGTTGTTAATGTACAGGAATTGCTCTGTGACTTTGAGGCTGGACTCCCTGCTTCCCTGGCTTTCCTGCCATGCCATCCCTGTTCACTTCAGCAGAGAACTCTGCCTTTATCACTCAGAGGTTGCCATCTGTCACAGTCACCCACTGCCTGTGAATTATTTGTGCTCGTCTAAAGGCACGAACTGCTGAATGTGTGAGCTCTGCTGTCACTGCAGGGTTTATGCTGCAGCTCAGCTGGAGGCCAAATGGTAGAGTCTCAGCCCCCAAAAAAGCCCCAAAACAGCTCCCTCCAAGGTTCCCAAAGAAGGAGTGCAGGCCTCAACTGTGCTGTAGCCAAGGCTGAGGGCAGAGTAGCAACATTTAAAACTGAAAAAAACCATAAATGCTGTTCACCTCTGTGGAGCTTACAGTTTCATTATTGTTTGGATGAAGTTCACAGAAATTTGGTGTGATAACTCAGCTATTTCCAGTATGTTTAAAACTATCTGGAAACATGTGAGTTCACCCTCACCTTTCATTCATGCTAAGGGGGAAGTGTGATACATATATTAGACTATAGTACTGACCAAAAAAATCCCCACACTTTGCACCCAGTGGGCAGCTGATGAATGTGATGGTCTGTTTCAGTGTCACAGTCTCTGTGACAGAAACACAAATACATTCCTAAAATCAAGAAATATTTACAGTTCATGAACAGCAGAGGGTTAGATTCAAAACTGGGGAAGTTACTGTAGCTTCATTAAAGTTTCATTTATTTATGTTTACATTATTTTATCAGCATGATTTCACAGCTCTAGTTTAGAGTGTGGCATCAAGAGTAACTGAGTCAGCTTAAGTAAGGTGGAAGTGGACTCTGCTGTGAGGAGACCAGAGCTGGGAGGGAGAGTTAGCTCTCTTAAATCAGATGTGCATTCAGTAAAAATAATTATGTGGAACTACAGCCTTAATAGAGTGCTACAATTTTATACCAGCTCCTGATGTGACTGGTAAATTGTAGCTAAAGTTTAATTTACCCACCACCCCCTGCTCTTCATGCTGACTGTCATAATTATGAAAGCTGCTCTCATCTGATCATGGTCTTAAGAGTTATCAGGATGAGGACTCTAAAGGTAGGCTAAGAGTGAGTCATCTACTCCGTATAATGAATTTATAAACTAGTTATGCCAGTGGAATTATCAAAGAAATTCGACATTCTGGCAATATTTTTCATAGTCCAAGTGCATATTACACTCCTATTTATTTACTAATTTAAGCTTACCTTTTCTGAAAGTATGTTGATGCTGTTTGTAGTGGTTTTGGAAGATGCAAGGTCTGTTCACAGCCTCAGTCTGATCATGTCTTTCTGTTGTTACAGAGCTGTTTGAAATTTTGTTTGAGGTTAAATCTCTGCAATTCATTCATATCAACTAAATAATGTTTCTAGTGTATTGAGAACAGGGTTTTTTTGTTAATTTTGCCAAATAACTTTATCTATTGCTTTATAATTTAATGGAAACTTTCTGAAGAACTGAAATAGTTCACAGTATTTTTTTAAATTTTTCATAATGTACAAGTGGAAGATACTTGGGTTGTCCTGTGTTTTAGAGTTTAGACAGCCCTTTAGTTGCTATTTCTGGACATGTCTGTGGCACAGCTTTAGATATTCTTCACCATTTTGAATTTTTTTTTTTACTTCAGCAGGTGCTAAATCTAGTAAGGATAGACATGTCACTATAAAATTGAATCAGAGAGAGGAAATAGACATTCATCATATGGATAACTTTCAACAAACTTGATTTCATATTGCTTTTTGAAAAACAGCCTGAGCCGATAAATGACAACAAATGAAATTCTGTTTAACAGACAGCAAATGAAATTCTGGTTAACAGTTGCTGACCTCTTTTTCTGGTAGTATTCCTGCAGAAGTTGCAGTATTCAAGCCTAAATATAGAAAATAGGCTGCAAGCATAGGTATTTCCATAGATATAAAGAGTGTTCTCCAAAGTGCTTTGAGTAATAAAGTCTTGCTAAATACAAGTAATTTTGCTATTGTCCAGTTCTGTTAGAAATGTGAAGGGATAGAAAAACAGAAATTCTCCTGACAGATGTTAGCCATTCCCTTTGATGTACATCTGGCAAGCTCTTGGACTTAAATTGCAATATCCTCACAGACATTAACATGCACTGGTTGATCAGTGCTTCTCTGCCCCTTGCCTTGGCAAACACATAACTAATAATGTTTATTGTCCGATCACAATGGGAAATCTCTGTAATTTTAGAAGTATTTATTGCCAAAGTCAACATGAGGTGTCATGCCAGCAAAGCCCAAGGAGGGCAGTAGATCTTACTGGGAATGACAGAAGAGGATGGCCAGATTCTTTATTCGGGAGTCTTTAATTTCAGCTATCCCTGCTAATAAGTCTCTCCAGACATGGGAGAGCTCTCTTATGGTGTCTGGGTTAGAGAGGATGAAGCATGTATAGGAGGGTATAGTTTTTCTCCTCTTACCTTCTGCATGTGGGCAAAGAAATCAGTAAAGCCCATGGAGCTGCCACCTCCTGCTGAACCACCTCCTTTAAAATCCTTGGGGCACATAATTAGATGTACCTTAGCAGAAATATGTTTAGTAGTACAAGGATACAGAAAAACACGTTCATGAAGATCAGTCATTCTGAACAGAGGGAAGTCCAAGCATTCTCTCTGCCTCTTTGTTCTGTGGGAAGTCTGTGACAGAGTTAATTTTGACGAAACCAATTTTTAACCAATTTGAAATCACATCTGGAAAAATGTCAAGGTACTTTACAGCCTTACTTGTAGTCAAGCAAACATTGAGCAGAAACTTGTGTAAGAAAGCTTACTCTCTTCATAATGTATTTGCATTTATCACGTGCATATACACATATCTCTATTCCTGTAGAAGAGCAGACTGTGGAAACACAGTGTTCATTTCTTAGAATCCTTGAGTTCAGTGATCCCTCATATCCCTAAGGGTTTCTGGATGTATTATTTCTCTCTCTCTCTCTTTTTTTCCCCATTCTCTTTTGTGCCTTTAAGAAAGAGGAGCAAAGGCCAAGTTTGGCAGCAGCCACTTCCCTTTTGAGAACCTCTGTTCTTTGCTGCGTGTCAGATGGTGTTAGAGAATAGTTTTTAAACCAGATTAATTGAGTTCAAACAAAGTTCCCAAGCTTTGCAGAAGCTGTCAATTTGCGTTTTTATTTTTATTTCCTTTTTGACACAATTTAGTGTCAGAAAGAGTTCAAAATCCAATATGACAGCATGATGGGAAGGTGTTGTGCCTTCTTTCCAATTTAGAAGAATTGCTTTCCAAGTGAGAAGATCTCCAGCATTTCCAAGTGCTGTGAAGAATGCAGCAAGTACAAAGATGCTCTGCAGTAATTGTCTCTAGGAGGCTTGGTGAAGCCTAAATTTGCATGTGGCTGAGCCAGTGAAGACCCTCTCCAGTATGAAATACCTCACAAGCTGGAACTGTGAGGAGCAAGTATTCTGCTGTTGTATCTAATTTGCTAACAAGAAAACTATATTTGCTAATTTTTAATGACTTGTTGCATTAGGTTTCCTTGCAAATCCTTGTCTCCTGTCCAGTATTAGCTTCCTCTTGGGAAAGCCATGAGAATGAAAAGAAATACAATTCCAGATAGTATATTCTGGCTGATTGGTTCTTTGTCTTGAACACAGTTGCAGAGCTGCTGTATTCTGTTATAGTATTTATTCCTACCTGTTGCTTGGTGTGGGGTTTGGTTCCTTCCCAGGATAAATCTCCTGTTCGTCCCTGTCCACCTACAGTTGTTGGTGTGATGAGCCATTTGGGCATAGTCAGGTTCCCTGAAGGAGTAAATGAAAAGCTTCCTACAGGTTTTGTCAGTCTCTTGAGTACCCTCCACAAGCTAACTGCTCACTTAAGATAGTGTTGCTCAGTCTCTAGACAATTTGAAATTCCTTTGGCTTCAGAGCTGAGTTTCAGTGAAGCTGTGTATGCTATTTCTTAACCTTAAACTGTTGTTAGAACTGTTGTTGAAACTTGTACTTCCCTAACAGAGCACAAAACCTGGTACTTAACTTTATGGACGTGCTTGTAGGCTTGAATGCCTACAAAGTACCAGCAGATGCCAGCTCTTGCATTTGCCCTGTTCAGTATTGCTCAGTGTTCTGGGTGGTGCAGAAGCTGCTGTATAAATCTTAAATCTTTGACATGGCAACAGAAATGTCATGCAGTTATCTCACTGCCTGGTCTTTGCTATGCTTCATCTACTTTTCTGATTTCATTTGGGACTTGGTAACACCAGGTCTGCAAGCAGCAATGACAGCCCCAGGTGTTTGTAGGCATATAGCCAGAGGTGTGAGCTTAAATGCACGGATGTCTGTGTGCACACTGCATGCTTACGCAATTCCATTGCGTTATGAGTTACCATCATCACTGCCAGTGGGCTGCCAGGGTTTTATTTCATTGCATTGCCTCTCAAGGTGCCCTGAATGAAGGAAAGAATGACAACACCTCGACTCGGAAGGTGCACATTCTAGAGATTGCTCAGGAGGGAAGCGGTTGACTTGGCAAGTTCAATTTTGAAAGCAATCTTTTTCAGGGTACTGAAAGATAACAAGGGAGGAATCCTGCCCAAGAAACGAGACACTCAATTTACCAACTGTCAGACATGTGGCATTGACTTTGAACAAAATGAACACCAGACTCTCTGAGGCTTGAAGTGTCAGTGGAGCCCAAAAATCATATACACATACTTGAATGGTGCAGACAAGTAGCCTTTGTATGGCAAGGTTGCTTTTATCTCCTAAAGTAAAATAATGGCATCCATAAAGGTGACCTTGCTACAGGGAGGATTTCCATACAGTCTAGATGTTGAAACAAATATCTTGAAGATGTGTAGAATGAATTTTAATTGATTCCATTCCTTTTTTCATGGGAAAACGTCTTTCTATATTTTATAGCACATTTCACTTCAAATGCTAGTCCTATTTGAAGGGGATTCAGTTTAGTTTGAGAAAATAGAAAGTGATGAGTGTTGAGAAAGATATAATGTGTTGAGATAAGCTATTTTCTGTCTTTTAGCTTCATGTAGTACTTTGAGGATTAGAATTAAAACCCAGAATTTTGGAAAGGTTGATTAAGTTGTTGAGCTAGAACAGGCAGAAAGTTTACAAACATGATATCAGATGGGATTTTTTGTTTGTTTGTTTTTGTTTTGATTTTAAAGCCTCAGCTGTCCTGCTGCTGTGTTAGACCTGTGTCAGTTTGGTTAAGCTGACATCTTTATACTCCCCAGCTTGGAAGCTGGGTCTGTGCTGTTTCTGCCAGGTAGAGGATTTTGAAGGAACTGCCAGGCAGGTGCTTTGCAGGGACAGGAGAGGTGAGAGCTGCAGGGGATAACACACTGCAGGTAAGAACAGCTGCAGAATGGCCCCTTTCTCTCCCTGCCTCCTGTATCCATTGGACCCGTTGCTCTTGCTTCAGCCCAGTGATGCTGCTCCCAGCATGTCTCAGGCATGGAAGTGAACAGTGTGTTGAGTCAAACCATGAGCTGAAGCTGGGTGAACAGTCACAATCTGCCTCAAAAACCTGATCTAAGTCTGCTAATTCTGCCTGTGATATTCCTTGAAGACCAGATTTCTACAACAAAATGAGAAGTTTATCTACAAATTCCCAGATTTGCCACTGGATAGCTCCACTGAGGACAGTGACGTGTGTTTCCTGGGGATGTCCCCCCGTGTAACAAAGGAATGGAACCTGGAAGGGGCTGTGGCCAGGTGGGGGGGTTGGTCTCTTCTCCCAGGCAACCAATGACCAGATGAGAGGGAACGGCCTCAAGCTGTGCCAGGGCAGGTTCAGGTGGGACAGCAGGAAGAATTTCTTCCCTCAGGGGGTGGCCAGGCATTGGCATGGGCTCCCCAGAGAAGTGATGGAGTCACCATTCTTGGAACTGTTCAAGGAATGGCTGGAGGCAGCACTTAGTGCTGTGGTTTAGTTGACACAGAATCATAGAATATTCGACATAGAAGCATGGAATGTTGTGGAGTTGGAGTGGACCTTAAAGATGATCTGGTCCCAACCCCCTGTCATGGGCAGGAATACCTCCCACTAGATCAGGTTGCTCGAGGCCTTATCCAGCCTGGCTTTGAACATTTCCAGGGTTGGGGCATCCATGAACTCCCTAATCAATCTGTTCCAGTGTCTTGCCACCCTCATGGTAAAACATTTCTTCTAATGCTTAACCTAAATTTTCCCTCTTTCAAATTTGAAATTATTTTATTATTACTCTTTGTCCTGTCACCACAGTTCCTGATGAAGAGTCTCCCTCTGGCTGTAATTAGGTCAAAGGTTGCATTTGATTATCTTGGAGGTCTTTTTTAACCTTAAAGGTTCTACCTTTTATGATTTCAAATTCCAATAATGCTTGAAAAATTACATTTTACAACATTAGCTTTTAATTACAAACTCAAAGTTGACAAATTCAAGGGGGAAAATGCATTATTCAGTGAAAATTTAGATTATACTTTGATTTTGATACATTCCCCTGTTTCCAGCAGGAAAAAACCTCCCACTCACTATGGAGGAAGGTGATTTTCAAGCCCTGTCTTGCAAGTTGGAAATTTAAATGCAGTATCGCTGTGGGTGCAGGTGACACTGAGAAAAAGAAACAGGACTTAAAATATGGATATAAAAGACTCTTTGTGAAGTAGATCTAGGTAAAAAGTGAGACTTCAATCCTGTATGCTGCCACTCAGGTCTTCCTTCTGATAGGGATTGCACCCTAGCAAATTCAATGTTGAGATCAGATTATGATTGATGGGGTTTTATTTGCTTTACTATTTCAGTGTACAAAAAAGGCAGGAGGGAAAACCTGGGAGACTACAGGCCTGTTAGTCTAACCTTTCTTCTGGAAGAGAAAGGAAATTAGTTAGTTAGTGTTAGTTAGTCTATGGAGAAAATTATGCTGAGTGGTATTGAAAGGCACTTGATAATGCAGTCATCAGGTACAGTGAACATGGTTTCACAAAGGGAAAGTCCTGTTTAACTAATTTGATCTCTTTGTATGTTAAGGTTGCCTGCCTAGTGGATGAAGGAAAGGCAGGGGATGTGTAATTTTTCTGGATTTTAGTAAGACGGTTGATACTGATACCTTCACAGGATCCTTCTGGACAAGCTGACCAACTGTGGGATGTTGTGCTGGGTGAAGAATTGGCTGAAGGACAGAGCTCAAAGGGTTGTAGTGAATGAGGCTTCATCTGGCTGGCAACCATTCACCAGCAGTGTTCCTCAGGGTTCGGCTCTAGGCCTGTTCAGTTTTATTTATCACTGATCTGAATGCAGGATTTGACTGTACCATTAACAAATTTGCTGACAGTACCACAGTGGGAAGTGCTGTTAACTCTCTGGAGGTACAGGAGGCCTTGCAAGAGGGATGTGGATAGATTGGAGCATTGAGCTGTCATTAATGGGATGAAATTTGGCAAGTCGAAATTTAGCTGGATGCTGTGCCTGGGATCAAGGAATCCTGGGCAGAAATACAAATTGGTAGAAGAGTGGCTGGAGAGCAGCAGGGATCTGGGAGTGCTGGTTGGCAGGAGCTCAGCAGAAGTCAGCAGTGTGCCCTGACAGCCCAGAGGACAAATTCCATCCTGGGGTGCATCAAACACAGCAAAACCAGCCCATCAAAGAGAGTGATCATCCGTGTGTTCAGTGTTGGTGCAGCCTCACCTTGAGTACAGCACACAGTTCTGGGCCCTACAGTTTAAGAAGGATCCTTGAATGGATCTAGAGGATAAGAAACCTGATAAAAGGGCTGGAAGGAATATCCTAGGAGGAGCAGCTGAGGACTTTGTCTTTTCCTGGTTTGGAGAAAAGGAGGCTGAGAGGCAACCCTGTTGCTCTCTGCAGCTTCCTGAGAAGGGGAAGTGGAGAGGGAGCTGCTTATCCCTTCTCTCTCGTATCCAGTGATGGGATGCATAGGAATAGTTCAAAGCTACACCAAAAGAGGCTTAGACTGATCATTGGGGAGCATTTCTTTACTGAGAGGATGGTCAAACACTGCAACAGGCTTCTAGAAAGGTGGTCAATGCCCCACAACTGCCAGTGTGTAAGAGGTGTTTGGACAGTGCCTTCAGCAGCAGGCTTTGACCTGGTCAGCCCTGAACTGGGCAGGCAGTTGGATCAGACGGTTGTTGTGGGTCCTTTCCAACTCAAATAGTGTATTCTGTACCCTTCAGATGTTATCTCCCTGCTCTTACAGGCAGTATCAAGAACAGGTACATCTGAGAGGTGCTTGTTCTTTCTCAGTGCTAACAAGAACACGGGAATAGTGTGAGAAAGCACAGGCTGGGCATTAGAAGTTAAATGACAGGAGACTTACCCTACTTGGGTTTTGAAACTATTAAGGTGGTCAGAAATGGGAAGATACATGTGGCTTGGGATCAGATTTTTGCTTGTTGACCAAAAAACTCATCTCTTTTTTATTAAATGGATGTGGTTAGTGTGTGACAACCGTGACATTGTTTTGTGAAATATAGCCTTTAGACTTCTTTCTGAAGGGATAAAAAAAAATACCCCTCTTGATTTATGGAAAAAAAGTCTTAGGCTGTAGGTGACACTAGCAATGAAAATGTCAGGCTCTGTGTGTGTAATACATAACACTGTGCTGTGTTTTCACTGTATTTAAGCGTTATGAGACAATACCAGGACTTTGGCTTTTCTGATTATTCATTTTGAATGCTGTTCTTGAGGGAGAGACAGTTTCATATTCCTAGGGAGCAAAGTGCAGCCATCTCAAACAGCTACAACCTTTGACCTTCCTCCACAGAAGTCAGCAGGATTTGGTCATTTCTTATGGGAGAATGATAAAACCTTAAGAAGATATAAAAAGTGGAAATTTCAGCAGAAACTTCCCTTTTTTTTTGCATCAGCTATTCCAAGCTATCTGCTGGAAAGCTCTTCTCTTTTCTTGACTGCAAGGGATGTCTTTAATTTTCATCCAAAATATATTTATGTCCTGCCCAAATATTTTGTCCTTCTGCTTTTACTCTTGGAAAAAAAAATCACAAGATTGAAAGCTTTCAGCACTGGAAGAATATTTTACTGAGGAAGGATAACTGTGGCACTTCTAAGTGACTTGCATGAATGACTTCTGCAGGGCATGTCTTCACTCTTCAGCCCCTTCTTGCATTACAACTGAGGGAAATAATGCTGAATGCCTTTATTCTTTTTTTGCCCATTGTTCTGCTTTTAGCTGTAATAGTTACTTTTCTTCATGGTACCAGGTACAATGCTGTGTTCTGGGATTAGTATGAGAAGAATTGTGGTAACACTGATATTTTAGTTGTTGCTATGTAGTGCTTACTCTAAATTCAGGACTTTTCAGTTTCCCACACTCTGCAAGCGAGGAGGTGCACATAAAACTGGGAAGGAGCATGGCCTGGAGAGCTGATCCAAACTGTCCAGAGGGATGTTCCACACCACAGAATGTCAGGCTCAGGATATAAACTGGGGAGAGTTGGCCTGGAGCCACTGAACACTGCTGGGGGACGGGCTGGGCATAGCTCAGTGGGGGAATGATGTGCTGTGCATCAGTTGTGTTTTGTGGGGCTTTTAATTCCTCTCTTTCTCCTTTCCATTACAATTATTATTATTGGTTTTGTTATTGGCATTAGTATGATTATAATATTTGACTTTGTTTCAGTGATTGAAATGTTTTTCTCTCAACGCAAGGGTTTTTATTTTTATTTTTTTCTGCTTCTCTTCCCATTCCATCAGGGTAGTGTGTGGGGGGGTGGGAGTGACAGGCAACTCTGTGGTCCATGGTTGCCAGCTGGGGTTAAACCATGGCACCTGTACATTGGCAGATGGTGAACAAACAAAATATGTTTTCCCTGGGAAGAAGTCTCCCTGTTCTTCAGCAAGGAGTGAGGTGGCTTGTGTGAATCAGGTCATTACAAGAACTTGCATTAAGCTAATAGAAGATCATGGAATTGGCTTAACACTTCAGCAGTTTTATTACTGGAATTGCAGAGCTGAATCTCAGCAGAGGAATGAGATCATCCTAGTCTTGCATTCTGCCTCAGCATCCACTCAGAGATGGCAGAGAATTGTCAAGAACAGGGGAGACTGCAAATGGATGTACCAGAATATCATCATAGCCAAGACAAGTGCCTACGTAGGAACAGGCAAATGACAAAAAAGCCACCAGGAAGTAATAGTGGAGTGATTTTCTAGAGTCACTTCTGACTCTCATTTGCTAACTTCATGGAGGTTAAACCCATTAATGGATGGCAAGTTACATCCAGCTGACTACTAACATTACTGCTTTAATTTGGCATTCCCTGGTTGTCTTGCTAGCTTCCCTGGCTCTACAACTGCAGCAGGATGTCTGGTCCAGCTATTTAATGCTTTTGTATAAGGTAGTGTGCACAGTGTTACCATTAAACCTGATTTATTCAGGTTTTTATTAAATTTTGGTATTAAACTGGTGAAACACAGGTTCAGTTTTTGTTTGTTAAACCCTGTTATGATACAGGAGCTGAGTTCTAATGAGAAACTTGGCTGAGATAATTTGTAGACACCTTTTACAGAAGTAAAATACTGGTTGGAAATAAAAGTGCAGTCTTGGGCTGCCATGGGTCAGTCATTGTAAAGACACTTTAAAAATAATGAAAATATTCTCACTGGATGAAAGTTTTGAATTAGGTATATGAATTATAAATGTTAATGATGGATTTCCCAAGTTTTATGAAGATACTGCAGTATTTAAAGGTGCAGGTAGATGTTTTATGGAAATAACAAACTTAAATGTCATTGAGGGCCTCAAAGATGAGATTTTTTTAGCTATTTTGGCACTTTGCCTGAATCTTTTAATGAGACCCAGTTTGCTAAGGGAAAAGGAAGTGGCACTTTTGAAAGTTGAACTCTGCAAAGTGTTTGAAACTGTTCTTGAAGAATCAAGAGATCTATTACTGCTGTACTTGTTTCTGAAAATTGTACATTTAAGGCATTTCTGTAAAAGGCAAAGGATAAGTTGTATCCTGTTAGAACTGCAGGAGCAGGTTTAAGACCAGTGGGAAAACTTGCTTTGAGGTAGTCAGGAGCAGTGATAGGATCTGCCAAGCTGGGAAATAGATAAGATTTCCTCATTCCTTTACCTAAAACAAATGTTTGGATTTATTATCATTTTATTGATTAAGCTGAAAAATTGGAGACTTATTCCTTTTGTAATTTCAACTCAAACTATGCAGCTCAGCCTCTGAATAGAAAGTAGAATAACAGAAAAGAGATTTAAAAATAATTTCCAGATAGCTCTATATAAGCACTAAAAACAGAAATAAAGAAGATTTTATAGTTTCATGGTAGCAACAAGCAATGAAAATCAATCAATATAAACCAGGTTTATAGTATTAAAACCCATCAGCTCATAGTTGGAAGTAAAACAGGTCCAACATTCACAGTAAGGAAAGTAGATGGAAAAAAATGAGCTGATTAATGGGAATATTTTAAATAAGTGTGTGTGTCCATGATCTTTATTACAAGAGAAAATCCATTAAATTAAGCTTAATTTGTTCACCAAAGTCCAACTCTATATGTTACACAGTGGGAATGTGTTAGATTGACCCTGGCCAGCAACTGAACACCCACTGGCCAATTGCTCACTGCGTGCAGCCCCTCTCCAGTGGGATGGGGAAGAGAATTGGGAGAGCAAAAGTGAGAAAAGATCAGTTTGAGTGAAGCAAAGCTTTGTGTGCAAGCAGAGAAACCAGGAGCTCTTCCCATCAGCAGGCAGATGTTTAGTCCCTTCCTGTAGGGAGGCAAAATGCTTACTTGGGAAGGCAAATGCTGTAAGAGCAAACCTGAAAGCAAAAATCCTCTCTCTTCCTCCTTTCCCTGAGCTTTTACTGCTGACCAGAACACCATGGGCTGTGGGAAATCCCTTTGGTCACTTAGGCTCATTTGTCCTGGCTGTGTCCCCTCCTGACTTTCTGCCCAGAGCTCAGGGTGAATGTTGCCATTGAAGAGTGATTTTGCCTGGTTTTCCTCCAGTGTAGTTGCTGCTGGAATTACTGTGCCTCATGGCAACTAGAAGAAGGTGCTGATGGTGACTGCAGCTGCTGGAGGTTTCTGCAGTACCCTGGCATTTTTCACATGGCCATTTTGCCAGAATTCACCCTTTTCTTGGATCAGCTGCATTCTGTAATAAATCCATCAAGACATGTATCCCTCTGGTCACAAGTTGGAGTTGTGTTGCCATTTTCCATTGCTGGAGAGGCTTGATTTTTGCTGCTAATTTATTTTTACCAGCTGAAGTTTTGGAGTTTTGTTAGAAATCAGTTCCCAGGGTGTACTTCGCTCATATGGGGATGGCATCTTCATCCCTTTGGCTACAGCCAAGACCCTGTCTCTGACTTCAGTTGAACACATTTCCATTGCAGATAAGGGCTCTAGATCCTCAGCTTCTTTAGTGCCTTCATTTGGACATGATAAATTCCACATGCATGTGGAATCTCATATTTTGGAATAGCTTAATTTTTGGAATTGTAAAGATCCCTTGTCTTTCCAGTAGTGGTTGTTGCTTAAAATAGAGCTGGACACTCAGTGGGCTGGGTAGTTTTGTTTCCAATGCACAGGCTGTGATTTTGGTCGAAGTGCATGAATTTGGGCTTTTGAATCAGTTTTGCAGATGTGCAGGAGGCAGCTCTGAGTTACATGTTGACATTGCATTTAAATAAGGCGTTTGCTAATTTTTCTCAACCCTAATGGTTGCTTTGGTTCTAAATGTTTGTATTTTTTTTCTCTTTGAAATTAGAGACTCTGTTATATATCTCTATTTTAACTTGAATGGACATCTATGTCTAACTTCAGTTTACTTCTTCCTGAAAATTCTTATTTTAGAATGATAAAAGCATATGATAAACAGTGATTATTTGTAACTGGTATAGAGTATCTCTCAAAATACCACAAATATGGAGCTCTTGAGAGCTGAGAACAATTTTATACCATAACCTTACTAATATCTTATCCCTGCCCACTCTTTTAATGGAGGCAATCTGTTTTTAAAGTTTCAGAGATGTGTTTAAAGTTGCTATTTCAGTCTACGTTTTCATATTTTCCTTTGCCTGAAGCAGCTGATATCCCCCGAATCCTGAGCAGGCTATTTG
This sequence comes from Zosterops lateralis, assembly GCF_965231275.1. NCBI lineage: Eukaryota > Metazoa > Chordata > Aves > Passeriformes > Zosteropidae > Zosterops > Zosterops lateralis. The sequence continues at coordinate 45,588,651 of NC_139761.1, forward strand.
TGTGTGAAGAAGCATTATGGCTCTCCCTGTGTAAACAGAATTCAAGTTGCTTCTGAATGCCCAAGCAGTGCCAGAGTTAGGTAAATAAACTAAGTACATTAATTGCTGCTACATCCCTTGAGTGCTTCCACTTTGTAGGTTTTACAGTAATGTTAATGTATTGTAATCCATTATTATTTGCAAAATTAAAATTTTCTTTCTTTGCATGCATCTGCCACTGTTAATTCAGAAGCTCTAATAAATGCATTAAAAGAGGGAAGTAATAAGCAAAAGAAGGCCCCTCTGGGAATGTATAATTTTACTTTTTATGCTGCGTTGGAAGAAAATAAGTAGTGTAAACATGCAAAGTTAGCATGCAGCTAAAGTGAGACTACAAAGGAAAGTCATAAACCCCTTCTGTGGCTGTTGCACTTGCATTTGTTATAAAAATAGGATGAGAGTCACTGAGTGCAGTGATGTGCTAAGAGCAGGCAGGTGTCAAACTTGCATCCAAGGATGGGCCTATGTAGAAGCTGTGAGCAGTCTCATGCATTGGGATAGGAAGCTCCCCAGTGGGACACACTGCATATGTCATTTTTATCAGGGAAGATGACAAGCCATCAGAAAGCTGAGATTCATAAAGGAAGGAGGGAAGATCACAGAAGAACCTGTATGAGGACACAATTTATCAGTAAGAATAAAGAGATGAAGCTTGTCAAGGTGAATGGTTTTGATTTAAAAAACAATTGCTTTACTGCCTTTTAGGAGCTGGCTGATACTAAACATGCATTTCTTCTATTAATTTGAAGTGTTAGAGGGCAGCAGGAGATGTCAGGTACAGATGTTTAGTCATTGTATGACTTCAGAGGTGAGCATGAGATAGCCCATGACAAGCTGAGCAACTAGGATTAGTCAGAGATTCACAGAGATTCAGGCAGACTAAAGGAAGAAATTAGGATTGGAGCAAGATGGTGGAAAAGAGGAAAAGAAAGTAAACAGGGAGTGGATGTTTCGGGAAGCCCTTAAATGGAAAAGGTTTTTTACGAGGCTGGGCTCAGGCAGAAATAGGAAAAGCTGAGCTGCCTGGAGGAGAAGACACATTTGGAAGCAGGAAGGCCACCCAAGAGGAGTTAGGAAGATAGCTACATATTGGGAATGTATAGGGAGGTGTGTGGCAGGAGAAGGAAATATGCTTAATTCCTTTCGGTGGCATTGTCCTGTATCCCGCAGGGGCTTCCATGGAGCTTCAGGGAGGATGCTGGGTTCAGCAGCTCACTGCAGGTGACAGACATGAAGGCTGTGACCTCCTCCACAGCCTGGCCTGCAGCAGCCAGGCTCCCAGGGATTCTGCTGTCCCCTCTGCCCAGGGAGCAGCTGCAGGAGCACTTGCAGGCAGAAGTGCTAAGGCACAGGCTCTGTAGGGCAGCCAAATAGCAACTCTGGGGATAGGAAGCGAGCCTTTCCCAGGGGGTGGGATGTGACAAATGTCCTGTTGTTTCAATGAGATAATCTTCTCCCATTAGTCTAATCACTGTAATTAGTCAAGCTGTCCTCCCTGGTGATGTCCCCTGGGATGTGTGTTTTGAAATTTTCCTCCTGTTAGTGCCTGGAGGGTGCTGGATTTGGGAGTAAAGAAGAGCAGTGCTGTTGTTATCACCCTAAGAAGAGAAATCTAAGCAAAAGGGGCAGTTTCAGAATATGACTTGGAATAATCACAATAAAAAGATGTGATGATTTTTGGCGGAGTGTGGGTGAAAGTTAGGAAAGGAATAAGCTCATTGTGCTGAATGGGATGTATATATTTGTACAGGGGCAAGGAAGCCTCTGTTGGGATATTTGTTTCGTGGTTTCTTCCCTAAGCATACATTCTGGTGGAAGACTATAAGTCTACAGCTGTTAGGGTACTTCCAATCCAGAAACAGGCATGTTCAGTAATAAGGGTTTTATGCAGTCATAAAGCAATTGCAGTAAAATAAAGGAGGTTCTTTAATTTCATGAGGCTTAAAAATATGTATGGTCCACAAGGCCGCAGAAATCCCTCTTGATTTTCTAATGTGCAGCAGCATTGGGATTTTCAGAATAAATGGAGCTAATCATTTCTAGGAGCTGGTCTGATCCATTGCTTGAGAAGCTGAGAGCTCGGGCTTGTTCCCTTGAGTCATTTGTAACTCCTTTCTTCTGTCTTAAAATGTTAATACGCAGAGCTGTGGAACTTCATGGCTTTTGTAAAGCTTTGTGAATTGCTGCAATGAAAGATTGTCCTCCATAAAGTATACAGTGTTATTCCTAGACTCCTGTGTTATTCTCCTGCTCCTCCTTTTGTGCGTGTTGGACTGAAGGGCTGAATAGCAATTGTTGAAGCCTTGAATATTTGCAATGAATTATGGAAGAATAGATAACTTTCCATTAATGTAGGTAAGAAACAGATATGCATATAAGTGAACATAAATGTGTATTTGCTAGGCTTTCAGGGAACATAAAAAATGCTATTAAAGTAGAACAAAACAGCTTTAACATTAAGTAGAGCTTCTGTGCAGGAATAGGATAAATATCAGACTGTAAGTAACTGCAAAGCCCCCCCAAAAAACAGGACTATAGAAATACACACATGCCTTTCCACTCATGTCCCTCGTTCATTAAAAAGCATCAAATGCTGTGAATCTGCTATCAGCAACATCTGTTTCCTGAGTTCTCTTTAGGAGATGCTGATCTGCATTTACTTAGGTTATTGTCTCACATCCAGAAAGATCACGTTTTGGCTCCTTTGAAGAGTGCACCAGCAGTGCTTCTGGTTCCAGAGAGGTACCTCATTATTCTGTAGCTTCTCTGCCCCTCCCACTGGCTTGTACATAACGATACAAAATGTTTCTTCCAAGTTCAACAGCTACGCTGGTTTATGTGCAGACTGAAAACTTTAGTAGGCAGAGGAAGTGCTTTTAAACCGCAGCTCTGATTTTTTAAAAGCAGCTGCAAAAATGTCTCCCAATGATTTCTTAGTTTAGCCAGGAAAAAAAAGAAATATATTCTCATCCTTTTAGTGTGTTATAAAAGTTTATACTAACATAATTCTAATGCAATCAGTAACAATGCAGAGCTGTAAAATAAGTATAACACGATGGAAACAAGCATAATGGGCCTACTTACCAACCCAGAGCTAAACTTTCAGTGTGAGCATGAAGTTTGGTATTTTTGGTCCATCAATAACACTATTTTGTATTTAAAACTTACTACAGTAGAGTACTATAAAATCACTGTGTCTCCTTTGCATATCATTAGCATTGTCAAGATCTACTGCTGGTGTCTGGCTGATGGATTAGACACTTTTAGATCATCGTTACATCTCTGCCATTGCTGGTGCTGTCTGTATCTGTAAGAGTAATTCTGGCAATAAGCATTAAGTGATATCATCACTCTTCCAGATAGTCCCTGGAGAAGCCAAGCAATGATGTCATGTCTAAGCAGTCCTTTAATCCCAGATGTATCTTTTAATGTCCTGATTTACAGGTGTTTCTGCAATAGTGTGAGGAATCACATTCTACAATGAAACTTAATTGTTTGGGTTTTTTTCTTGGGCTGTCAATTTTTCAAATTCAGCAGTAGAAGTACTTTTCAAGAAAAAAATGTATTTTTTAGATTGAAGTCTGTATAACCACATACATATCATACACAGGTATGTTAGGATTAGATGTTGTAATTTGGTTGGTATTCTCATACCCATGTCCCCATCCTAAAAACAGCTTAGATGACATTAGGTTAGGAAAGTTTCTTGGATTGAATTTTGTTGTGATTTGTTTGCTTTCTTGTTTATTAGAACTTTTCTATGCTAGTAGCAGCCTTAATTCAGTTGCATTTCAATTGCCAGAAATGCTTTTGCTGAAATAATTGACTTCTTTTTTTAATTCAGCACACTAATATAAATGATATCAACAAAGACAATGTCATTGCTATAGGCTGTGCCTGTGATAGCATTAACTGCTTCAGTTGTGCCAATATGGGTTGTACTTGCATAATGATACCAGCAAACCATTTCTGAAGCAGACCTTGCCTGAGGCACATGCTTAACTTTACATAATGCAAATAATTTCACTGATTTCAGAAATTATTTATAAGACAAAATCTTGGCCCCCTCATTCCACAGACTTCAGTGGAGCTAAAAGCCACCCACAAGGCATAAAACATTTTCAAACTCTGAACTAGAGCTGATAGAGTCCCTGGGGCTGCAACAGAATTGATCTTTTGATATTGAAGAAGAGGTGAGACTTGTGGGTAAACTGTGGAAAACTTAAGAACTGTAGATACAACTTATTATTCATGTGAAAGAGAGAAGGGAATGAGCAGAGACTTGCATAAAAGCAATAACATTGCCAAAGGGATGGTCTAGGAAAATGGCCTTTAAAGCAATATTTTGGATAAATAACTGTGGAACAAGATTGAATCTGTCAAGAGAGTTTTATCTCTGCAGATGACAGGATGCTATGGATGGCCTATCAGTGACACTATGTGGAAACCATCTGCCAGGCTAAGGTAGAGCTTAGATACAAGATTCAAGTATCAAGAGCAAGCTCCAAGGTGAAGATGCTATTCAAGTTATGGGCTGATGCAATAGGAAGATGGTTATTGTTCAGAAATCATAAGGAAAGAAGATAATAGGCAGGAGAGTCTTTGGAAGAAAATTAAGATGTCTGCTTTAGTAATGATGAGTTTGTGGTAATTGCTAAACACACACATAAAAATGTGGGAAAAGAGGCTGAGATTTCCATTTGAACAGACGGTGTGGTGTTTTGGAAGTCATCAGGCAAGCTGAAATTGTGTTTGCAAATGAGAAGAAATGTGGAAGGGAAAGAGAAGGAACAGAAAGGACAGAGGCTAGTGAAACTACAAAACTGAGGTGTGAAGCACAAGGAGAGTCCAGCAGAGGACACACTGAAGTAGCACCTGGGGAACCAGGAGGAGGATGCAGAAAATGCTATCTCTGAAGATATGGAAAGAAACAGCACAACAGCAGGAGCATGACCAAAACTACTGAAGTGCTTGACTAGGAGGCTGTGAAGTTACTGTTAAAAGTATTTCCCATTGACTGTAAGAGTATAAACCAGATGTTTATAGACTTGCTTTCTTGGAAAGGAGTTTTAAATTATTACTGCGGTCATCTCAGAGTGGCTGATGTGTTTTGGCATGGATGTTTCAGGATGGGAGGGACCAAAGCAGATTTGAAGTTTATTTGTATTTTGAAGGGAAGGGTACAAGGAGAGAAGGTTGCAAGGGAGATCTGAGATCAAGGACATCACCCTCATAAACAGAGTTGGTTACAGTAGGAGACCTTTTTTGTGCAATCATCAATGAATGATCCCTTGAACAAGAAAATTAATAACCTGAACTGTGACTGAGAAAGTCACATTGGACCAGTCATGTAACTCTGTGGTCTACAATGTACATTTAACAAGAATTTGGCCCTTTAAGTTTGACTACTTTTCATGATCTGTTTGGGTCAATGTATGTCCAATTCTGGGTGCATTTGCAAATTGTTTATTCTGGCATTTGGAAGGCGTAATGGACATGTGCATAAAACCCTCAGGGCTAAAGCAGGGTGAGAGCAGTGTCTTCCTGATATCATGCATCAAATATTGCATGGGACAGACTGAGCTGCTGCAAATGCCTCATGAAGCTCTTAATCATCCAGGAACTATTCCACTCTTTTCTGGTATCTGAGGCACGTGTTCGTGCCTCAGCTGAGAATGCTTGTCCTGTGCCCTAGGAGACACAGGGCTTTGGTTTTTCTCAGCCAGTTTTGTACTCCCTACTGCAGTATTACTGGTACAAATTAGTTCACCTATTTTGCTGCTATGGTCCTTTTAAAAGTATGTTTTGAATAGATTTAACTAAAATTTTCATCACCTCTTAATGCAGTCAGCTTACTGTGTTCAGATGGGCCAACTGAGACGTTGCGTTGATACAGACAGGGACAGAGGCTTGTTGAATGATGGTGTGATGAGAGTGGTTTCAGCTAATTAGCACCCGTGTTTCTCTTCCTTTTTACTTTGTCCAAGTGACTGCTGTAATGGCCCATCCCTGAGGACAAGCAGATAGCAAATGTTTCCTGTCCATAAACACCTCTGGAAATGCAATGACCGTGTTCAGCCCTTGCTGAGCTGCTCAGCACCTGTGAGCAGGAGTGGGACTGACACTTGTGCTTGGAGTGCAGTGTACTCTGGGTAGCAGAAACCCTTATCTTGGACTTCCATATTGCTGCATGGAACAAAGGCCAGTGTAAGAACAAACCCACCCCATCCCTCCATGGGTATTTTGTCTTGCTTGTCTCTTCATGAGCACTAATTTGCAGTGAGACAACCCAAGACTGACAAAAGAGAGCTTTGTTGCTTTCTGCTAGCTTAAAGAGAGACAAGGAGAGACTTCTTGACACACTCGCCATGACTGTCTAGACCTTTTGTAAGTTTTATCTTCTCTGGCTGCAGTTTGTGAGGTGCAAATCACCTCTTCTGAAAATGCTCTATGGTTTCCATAGGATGAAATCACTCCTGCAGGTAGGCAATGACTCCTGATTTATGACAGTGTCCCTGTATTCAGATGGCTTCAGACAACTTTGAATTCTAAAAACTGTGACAAATACCAGTATGGGCAAAGAGGCCAGCCTGAGCAGTCACCTGCCCTATACTGGGGTTTGCTGCCATCCCTGTTGTGTCAATGGGACTGTAAATGGGGCTGCACCATGAAACTAGAGCATCAAAATGATGGAGAGTCAGAAACATGGCAGAAAGTGAAAGTATCTTTTGATCTTTAAGTGACCCAGTTCATCATGTGGTCCCACAAAACCTTTACGTGTGTGTAGTTAAGGTGCTAAATTGCAGCACAGGGAGTTAATGAAGGAGCAGGGACTTAGGGTGCCCTTAGACACAGCAGAATAAGTGACAGTTCAGATCAATTTCCTACAGTGCAATTTACTTCCACCAGGGGTTTTCTGGCAGCATCCAAAACCTTGTAAGCCACCTAATTTAGGAGTCCGTTTATTACAAATACTGAAGGATGCATTTAAAACCCAATCCCTGCACCTCTCTTGTACCATGGTTTGAAACTTGAACTGCGTTTGTAACATTATAAGATATGAGTATCAGTAAATGAGATCTTTGAAAAAACCCCAACCACCCCACAAAACCTAACCACAGAATCCGTTGGGACCAAACTTCTGTATTATGTTGGTGAAGCTGCAGAAGTTGACAATGCCTGTATAAATTCATGGAGAGAATTTCTTTGGAGAAAGTCCTTTTTCCTTTATGAAGAGAAATCAGTCCCCCAGAAACCATGCATTTGATGTGGTTGTGACTCCTCTTTATACTGAAAGCCGACAGTCTCTTGGGACTGAAGTGTTTGTTCACCCTTTTAGTATCAAGATGTGCATCACATTGACAGTTTTCAGAATGAAGGGAAAGATGGGGGAGGCAAAGAAAATGTTTTCGTTGTAGGTGTCCCTATGGAAAAAAAGCCATTATGTCTTTGTTCTTCCCTCATACTTTCCACAGGCATCTTGTTTACACAATATTTCTCAAAACATTTCTAGGTCAAATCAATCTTTTTTGTACCAGCTTTGACCTCACTCTTACTTATTTATGTGACCAGCTGTTCTCAAGATAAGTGATACAAAAGAGGTAAGGGAAGGAGAGAAAGAGCAAAGGGAGGGAGCAACAACTTTTCTGTCTTCTCTGCCTCTGTGAAATATATATGCACCAAATAACCTGAAGGATTGCTGACATGAATAGTCACTCATGACCACAGCTAGCAATATTTATCTCCTTCCCATATGGAAGGTCCATAGCTGTGCATCTCCTGAAGATGCTCTCTGGAGGGGACAGCCATTATAGTCTTACATCTGGACAGGCACAGGATTCTCTTGATGCTCTTCAAATGTTCCTTCTTAAATGTTCCTTGTGTGGCATTGTCATCAGACACATCATGCTTCCAGTTAAAGGAATGTGTTAGGAGTGCACGGTCTCTCCAAACATATTCCTTTGTTTGCAGAACCATATTCCTCCACATTGCAGAACCATTTTCCTCTTCAGTCCTGTATCCCTGGGGAATGTATCTTGAAAGAAAGATTCGGTTTCCTCCTGCATAAGCTTTGCGCGAGTTTGGTAGGGTTAGTAATAATGATAATTATTAAGATTACAGCCAGCCACTTCTGGTGGTTATCTTAGCAGATAAAGAGAGTGAGCATCACTAAACATGCACAAAAGCCCAGGCACCTTCATGAAGTGTCAGTTACTCTTTGTGGATGGTGAAATTGACCTCCAGAGAACCATGTGCTGCCAAAGATAACTTCTGGTATCCAAGATATCCTACCCTATTCACAAAATTTAAGGAAAAGAAGTAGGATTATCCTGACTTTACAGATTAGATTGGAAGCACAGTAAGTGTTAGTTAAATGTGTCAGAACCAGGGTTTGAATCATAATCCTTTGAATCTCAGACTGGTGTCTTAGTCTCTAAAAAGGACTGATGTTCTGGAGGGGAAAAGCTTGCAGCAGTCGAAGTTGCAGCTTTAGGAAAGTGACTGGCCAGAAAAACGAGTGTTAGCCAAATGTTTTTTATTTTTGTGTTTGTGTGAGGGAAGCTGTGCATGCTAATTTGGTAAAAATTCAACTTCATCATTTAATTAGAAGTTGTTGTTGTTATCTCAAAACTTTGCAGCACTCCCACATTTCTCCTGACAGCTTGGGCTGTGTGGCACAGACAAGCTAGGATAGTTTAAATGTCAAAATATGCTTTACATTCTTGTGTGTGTATATATATCGGTGCATTATTGAGTAAAATAAAACTATGCAGTGTGACAGATTACGTTTCTCTAATTGTCATCATTCTTTAAATGAATTTGTGGCTGTCAAGAGAAATTTGCACTTCTAGAAGCATGGGGAATCTTGGAATCATCTATGCTGAAAATAAGGCCAGGCCTTGCTCTGTATGGCTCTTTCTTGAACATTGCTGGAGGTGGCTGAGCTGATTTGAATACATTTGGTTTTGAATGCTTTTGCTTGCTTTGCTAATTGCATACCAGGCTGGATTTCATGCAGAACTCTGACCGTTTTTCTCTATTTAGCAATGATTTTTACTGTTTGTGGGAATAAAGAAGTGGGAAGTTTGCATGCTGAGGCAGCTGGTTCCTCACTTGTTCCTGCTGGATGGCCCCTACTGCTGTGATGTTTGCAGAGCAAGAAGCCAGTGCACCCCCATGAGTTAGAGAAGGTTTGTGTTCTCTTTTTGGAGGTGGATGTGAATTTAGCAGTAGGCTGGAACTGGGAATCTGTTAGCTAAATTTTACTTAATCTGGAGAACCTGGATCAGCTTAGCAGAAGTTAAAGAAGCACTGGTTTCTCCTGGAACATTATTGCTGGTGGACAAGAGGCTGGCATGACCCAGCAATGTGCACTCACAGCCCAGAAAGCCAACATGTTCTGGACTTCATCAAAAGCAGTGTGGCCAGCAGATCCAGGGAGAGGATTCCACCCCTCTGCTCATCTCTGCTGAGCCCATGTGGAGCCCTGCATCCAGCTCTGGGGACCAGCACAGGAAGGACATGGACCTGTTGGAGCAGGTCCAGATGGGGCCATAAAGATGATTAGAGAGATGGAGCTCCTCATACAAGGAAAGCCTGAGAGAATTGGGACTGTTCAGCCTGCAAAAGAGAAGGCTTTGGGGTGACCTAATTGTGGCCTTCCAGCACCTGAAGGGAGCCCCCAGGAAAGATGTAGAGGAACTATTTACAAGAGCATGTAGTGACAGGACAAGGGTGAATGGTTTCAAGCTAAGAGAGAGTGGATTTAGATTAGATAGGAGGAAGTTCTTTGCTGTGAGTGAGAGTGATGAGACACTGTAACAGGTTGCCATAGGAGGTGTGGATGCCCGGTCCTTGTCAGTGTTCAAGGCCAGGGTGAATGGAGCTCTGAGCAACCTGGTCTAGTGAAAGGTGTCCCTACCTGTGGCAGGGGATTGGAACTAGGTGATCTTTAAGTCTCTTCCAATCCAAACCATTCTATGGGTCTATGATTATTGTATTGTGTGCGTTAGGCAGGCTGAAGTGGTGTATGCACGTCACCCATGGATATATTACGAGGTTGCTACAAGCAGCCTCTGAAGAACATGAGAAAGGAAATGAAGTAGTTAAGAGAGGCAGATTGAAACAAAGATGACTCATCTGATGCCTTAACCATAAATGTCACCAATAAATTCTAGCAAGGCAGAAATCAACAACTGCTGTTCCAGTTGGCTTTCCCATTTCCTCTAAAAATATTTAATTTTGAGTTTTGTTTACTGTGCAGGAACAATCTTTTGTGTGCTGCCTAGATCTAAAGCCATGTATTGTCACTTAAGGGGACAGTATTCCCAGCAGGAATACTGGAGGTGCCAACCTTGACACTCAAGTGTCTATTGTAATTAACAAGCTCAGACTCTGGAAACCTTAAAATGATGCGCTCTGGTTGTCAGCTGGATCTCTGGGTTAAGAAACATGGTTCAAATGCCCAGTTGCATGTAGAAAATTACAGACAGACAGCAGCGCCTCAAGTTCCATGTAAACACCTAGTCTTTTTTTTTTTTTTTTTTTTTTTTTTTTGTAGCAAATATATCTCATTAGTCAGGGATTGCTGTATTGGTTTCCCCACATTCCTTTACCTGGTTAAATGCTCTGTTGCTTTGAGAGAAAATCTGGAATCAAATGAACAGATAGAATGCTCTTTCCTTGTCCTGCTTTTCTGGATGCAGATGGATGCCCCCTGTACTCTCACAGCAGCAGCAGCAGCCAAACTGGTATATCACACTGCTTTCTTTCTGCCTGAAATGAAGGAGAGACTACTTCTGATTAAAATTCAGCCAGAGGCTCTAATACTGTAGCATTAATAGTGGTCCTGGCCTTGACAAAAATAGCTGTTAAATGAGGAGTAAAAGCTTTCTACGTTTGCCAGAGTTGTAATGAAAATGGTGGGGCTGTCATAAATACAATGTTCGTAGTTAAAATTATTATGGCTTAACAATTTTCCGATGCATTCCATTGGGTTATTTCCAGCACATTCAGATCTTAGAGTTGTAAAGGCTTAATAGAAAATCTTGACAGTGAGTCTTGATCAGCGCCAGAGGAAAAAGTAGGCAGTGTTTATGAAATACGTTTGCATTCTTTACTCACCACCTTGACGTTGCTGCTGTGCTCATTTGTTGTCATCTTTATATGTGTCAAATTCTCAAGAAACACTTGAACCAGTTTATGGCTGTCGATTGCTAAATTCAGTTGCTAAATTCAGATGCACACTATATGAGCTTAACAATGCTCCTGGCCTGTACATACACAGGCTGACTCCTCCTTGCCCTTGATGTTCCACAGAAGTGGCTGGAGCTGGGCCAATCTACTTCCTGAAGCTTGAACATAATAATGCATCACTGATGCAAGTTACTACTTTTAGGAAAAACTAGTGTTTAGAAGGAATCAAGCATGCATGGGTTAATGCTGAACTGTGAAACATGGGCAGAAGTTACATATGACAGATCTTTGTAGATGCCAAGGAACTCAAGGAAAATTTAAATACCAGCCTGTGTGATAATGGTAGAACAATAGTAGCTGAGAAAATGTTCAGAAATAATTTATTCCAAGCAGTAAAGAGACTAATGCTGTTCATTTATGATCCACACAGAAGGGAAGCGCATTTGCCTCTCTGTAGCTCCAGTTTCAGCTTCTAGCAGGAGCTTGAACACGGTATGGCTCCAGCTTTCATTAATTGTCAATTCTGTTTCGTATTTCTCCAGAGCAGAGGCTGAGCACTCCTCAGTATTTTTTCACTGATTCCTAGTGGGCTTTGTGAGTGGAAGGAGACTATGTTTGGAAGTTCTGCTGCTGACCTGCAGGAATATTGCTTTCTTCTCATGTTCGTGTATTCTGAAGTAAAGGGAAAAGAACTATAAATTTATCCTGAAGCCACAAACTGCACAAACCCTAGTGTGTCATTATGATCTTGGTAACTGTAGAGAGCATGTTGCTGAGTATGGAGGACACCCCAGAAATACTGGACTGCTAATACTTGATTGAGGTTGCTTGTTTATCTCATACTAAAGACACCAACTAGAAGAGCATTCCCATTTGCAATTAGTCAGTGTACCAGGAAATACCCTGCTGTTTATCTCTGGGTATCTCAGATGACAAAAGAATGCAGCACAGCCTATCAGACAGCAATAGAGAGCTCCCTGAATTCTCACATCTTTTTTTTTTTTTTTTTTTTTTGCATGGTGGTGTGAGATGAGGCTATTTGGTTGCTTAGTTAAATATATCCTGAAGTGCCTTTCTGAATCCATAGCCTTCTGTGTAGGTTACTTTTATGAAGAAATAATAATAATAGTCCTAATAAAATATTTCCTGCACTACTGTAAAAACCATGTATTTTTTGCAGAGAAGGTGTATGATTGCACAGGCTAAAGAAATTGGATGTGTGTTTTATTGCCTGATAGTCTGTGGCTTTTCCAAAGCCTGTAAAGCAAACTCGGTATATAATGTCTTTGGGATCCCTGTGTCAGTAATAATGGTTGCTACTAACACCTTAGTGTTTGTGTTTTGGTAGTGCTGGTGGTCTAAAGATGGGTGAGGAGGGCTCTGTTATTTTACTCTGATACACATAGAGAAGCTCTCTGAGAACCAGAAAACTTGAGGGGGGAAAAAAAAAAGCAGTGGAGAGTAATTATGATATGAGCACTTTCAGAAATTGTCTCCTAAGAACACTTGGGTGCAGTTGGTAAACACTTGGGAGACAAGAGCATGAACATACGTACATGTCAGAATAAACAGCATTTAAGCTGCTGTTCTGCTGGTAGTTACAGAGTGTGTCCAGGTGAGGCTGTCATGCCCTGTGACTGTGGGGGCTGTGGGCAGTATTGACAACCATCAGGTATTCCTTTCAATACCTGCCTCTCCTACCAACTACTCTTTTCCAGGCACCGGGTAGCAGTTACCTGTCTGATCACCTGAACTGTCTGCTACTGACTCTGTCTTGAATCTCACCTCCAGGTGGTCAGACTTCTGCAGAGTCTGCTGGATATGCCTCTCAGATTTCTTTCTTGGGTAGTAAGATTGCATTGTGTGCTGCTGAGGAAGTGGCAGGATCCAACCTATCCTCTTAGAGAGATGCCCTTTCCAGATTTGATCTATCACATAAAAGATAACCCGCTGTGATTAATCAAGGCTCGGCTGTCTCCTTTGATCAGAGCTTCAGTTATTGATCCTTGTGTCTACACTGTACATAAATCATTCAGCTTTCACAGAAGAGAGCATCGTGCACCATTCTGGTGCCCCTTGGTCAGAATGGAGGGTGTTGTCTGTCCTGGTTTTTAGCAGCAGAGCTGAGAACCCATAAAAAAGCGGCAGCTGTGAGCCAACACAGCAACAGCTGTCCTCAGTCTTCTAGCCTGCTCTGGAAAATACAGGGCTACTGGATGCTGCTGTTCTTGCTGTGCATGCTGGATGTAGTTAGGACTCCCAGGTGTATGGCAGTCTTGGGTAACTGTGAAATATTCTGCTGGATTTACCTGGGGAACAATTGAAGCATGGAAATGCTGCACTGAATCAATGGCTGATACTCACAAATTCAAAAAATGTGTTGCTTTCTTAGTCTTCCTCTCTGGAAAGCCTGGAAGTGCTGAAAAATATTTTTGCATTGCTATAACTACTTATGAAAGAAGACTTTATTGTAAGGAAGGCACCTGCTATAAGTCACACAAGTTAAATAATATTTTAATATGCACTGTTCAAAATTGAATTACCTGAGGAAGAAGAGGGTTTTTAAAATTCATTTTCTGTTGAATGGTGTGTGTGTGATTCCATTTAGAAAAATTTGAAAGCTGAACAATTGTGTTACTGTCTTGTTATGATTATATTTGGTCCTGCATTTCCTCCCAGTTTATTTTCTAAAGGAGCTTGGAGCAGTTACATGAATGTGGTAACACAGGAGATTATTATATTGTTCAGTAGGTGCTATGACATTTCTTATTTGTATATATATATTTACAGAGTTTGCTGGCATTTTAGCTCCTGATGCAGGAACGTGAAGTAAAAAGAGAGGATCAGAAAAGAAATTATTAAGAGGGGGGAAAAAACCAAGCTGTGATCAAAGAATTTGAGGAGACTGTCTACAGGAATTTCTGAAAGAAACCCTTGAGTTGATGCCTTTCATACTATCTGACAAATAGCACATAAGTAAAAAGAAGAAGCCAAAATTAAAGGTAAATACATGAGAGGTGGGCTGCATTACTGAATTGAAAATGCTGGCAATTTCTGTTGTTGGCTTGACATTTGATTGTTGCAGGGGATTTGGTGTTTCTGTTGCAAGTAGAATTAAGCTTTCCTGTTAACAACATGTACAACACCACCACACGCCCTCTAACTTCATTGATGGACAATGTTTTGTACCCAAAATGAGTGCCTTTAATATTACAAGCACATTCAGTTTCAATAGCTGTACCTCTTTTTGGCAGAACATTCAGATGTAGATTAAATAGCTGTGTTGTAGGGTCTTGAGTTCATGTAGGAAGGCAGTTGTGAGGCAGAGCAACACTAGCGCAGTATCCTTTTTCAGCAGTAGCTCAGAGCAAATGCTGAGGAAATAGTAAAATAAATAAGACCTACAGGGATAATTGAGTGTTCTGAGTGCTTAAAAGCCAACAAGCAAAATGACTGTGTTAGTGTAGGCCCTAAGCAGAGGCTCAGAGATGCTGCTTTCAGTTCTCCTCTTTGGAACAGGATTAAATACAAATATCACACTTTGAGCTTTTCCACATGAGCAATCTGGGTTTGCTCAGTGCAGGTGGATCAGTTCGAGGCCTCTGCCTCCCAGGTGAGGCTGATTCTGTCAGTATTTTTGTGAGGTGGGTAAGACTTCTGTTCTAGGCATGATGCTGCAATGACAGGAACACAAATTAAGCCTGAAGTTAGCAACTGTCCTGCTCTGTGATTGCAAACCTGCCTCACAGTACCTGCATGAGTGTCCTTCTCATGCCTGTGCATTTTGGACGAATAGCAGTAATAACTATTTAGGATTACTAGCTCTCGAGCCTCCTGAAGAAGAGGAAAGAAATGTATGTTTGTGGGTGTCTTTGCAAGCTTGGTTTCTGTCTGCATGCAAGTGCAAAAGGTTTGTCAGGCACTTAGCTTGGGATCTAAACTAGAAATACATCTCCTCTTAGGAATCTCTTCCTTTTCCCTCCTTCTGCAGTCGCACTAGAGCAGTGCTGCAAAGTGGCAGCAGCTATTTCAGCTGTCAGGTCATTCCTCTCACTTTCTGTTTAAGTAGGATCCACAACCTGGCTGTACTTCTTGAAGAGTAACAGAAAGACCTGAAGATGCCTTTGAATTTTGAAGATGCATTATAACTGCTATTTATAATAATTTGATGTTCTCCCTGAAAATTGAAACTATAAAGCTGATGAATTGGTTTCAGATTCTTTTTTCTGTTGGTCTTCAGTTGCATGGACTATTTAACACCAATGATGGATAGTTTCATTACAGTTCTTGTCCTATAAGCAAATAGGATCTTTATGAAAAAGTGATTTAGGATTTCTTCATGATGCCTGAAAATGTCATAAAAGATGCCTTGCATGGTGTTAATCCTCAAAAGGGAGATGAGTATTATGTTTTTTCTGGAAGAACAAAAACTTCAAAACCTGTTGGAATTTGACACCCTAAATTGCTATTTTTTAATGTATTTCCTCTCCACCCTCCTTTCTTATATATTAAAGCCTCTCTGGTAATTGTCATGGAGACTGCTACATTACTTTTTGTGATTTCTTTTTTGAAACTGAAAAATTGTTTCAGTGCTTCATATGTAGGGTTTTTTCCTTTTTCTATTTGACCATTGAATCTGAGCCAGGCATAAAATTGAGTACAGAAGGGAAAAGCTTGTCTTTCAAAGTGGCAAATACTTAAATAACTATTTTAAACTCTTCATTTAGAAACAAACAAGCAAGTGTTGAGTGCCTTACAGATGGCCTCATATTGCTACTCCCTGTTTTAGACACTCCTCTGACCATCCCTCAACATTGCTATATGAACCTGTGAGTTCAGCTGGGAGAATGGTGAATAATTTCCTGTCTGGTGTTAGCAGTCTCTAAAGCAGCCAGGTTAAAAATTCATGGAGGTTATATTGACTCTTCACCCTCTGGTTTTGAAAAAGCTTTAAGTTTGCTGAATAAGGTATTAAAAGCAGAAGGTATTATCAGACAGCCTTGGGTTTGTGTTAGTGTATGGTTTTTCCTTCCTTTTGAATTCTATTTGGTAGTATGAAAGGAGAACTTTAAATATTCTACTGAAAAGGAATGGGTTTTATACCAGACTTTTTCACTTTTTCTTATTTGTGAGAGCCAATAATTTGAGACACTGTCCTTGAACTGTAATAATTTAACAGGTGGGAAGTAAGCACTTCCTAATTCCTAGGTGAAAAGTGATAAAAACTGTGAAGTTACTTGCACAGGAGTTTTGTTAGCTAGACTTATTCTCTCCTGGCTTTTTGTACTGATAGAGTTTCTGGTGCTCCCTGCAAATGAAAGGGACTTCTGGAGAGTCAGCTCATTGCAGAAATAGCAGAAGGCTGTTCACTGAGAATAATCTTTCACAGAGACATTAATTCACAGCAACAGCGTTTCTTCTGCTTTATTTCCCCCAGCGCTGTGTTAAAGTGGCTCAGCCTTCTGGATGTTACAAGCTTGTATTGCTCCTTTAACCTTCTCTGAGCTTTAGGTCGTTGATGTCAGATCTGGCCCACTTTAAGATATGTTTCATGTTCTTTTACACACTCTAATTGTAGCTTTCGTGTTCCCCAAGTGGTGTCCTTCATTGCTGTTTTCCTTGCACTCTGCACATACACTTTCTCAATAGTCTCTCTGTGAGTAGGAAACAGCAAAGGGTGCATTCCCAGTACGAGGCCTTGCTTGAAAGGGACAGGTCCTTCAGAGTTGCAGAATCAGTCTACGTGATGCTAGAGGCAGTCAGTTGTGAGTGATGTGAAATAATCCTGTAATTATTTCATTACTTTTTCATTAATGGAATATCTCCAGAATGCCAACTGCTCCAACTTTGGGTGCATCTGGTCATGAAATTTGTCTTCAAGTTACATGTAACATTAAGGTTACTCTAAGTGTGTGTGTACTGTAGATTCCATTGCAGCTGCCTTTTGAAGGGACTTTATAGAGGGGTTTGCACCCCATAACTCATTAGGAAGCTTGGTTGATTATGGCATTTGCTGTGGTCGGTGACCGTAATTGTCTTCCTATGAACTAGACAGTCTCACCCTTTGCATGCCTATTTTTAATATTGTCCTTGAAACTCCAGATCATTTTCTGTGATGTGATACTGTTGATTCTTATCTCAACCTTCATATGCTTCCCCAGGTTAAGTACTAATAATTGACTGTTGTCTCTAGGTCTGTCAGTTTTGCCTTTTTCCTCTTGTGTTTCAACCACATATTTCTGAGAAATGCCTACAGATACTTTTCATTGTCTAAAGCAAAATATGAGCAAGTTAATTGAATGAATCTGCTGGTTCTCAGGTACTTGAACCTCTTATGCATGTCCAGCTATGCACTTGTGGACTGTCTGCTGCTAAAGTGATTATATTACGTGATTATGTAAAAAAACAATTAGGTGGTTTTTATTGTTATTTTTACCTCCAGTATTTTTTATTTCTGAAGTACACTTGTAGAATCCTGTAGGCTCAAGACAGCAGAGTTGTGAAGTTTCAGGTAGTCAGTATTCTCTGTACAATCTTGAAAAGTTAGTTTAGGTGTCTGCCTTTGATTTATTGCTAATTTTTAAAGTAAGACAATTCCATATTTCTGATCGCTCTATATAAAAAGCCATTTTGGTCTGTTTTGGAATTTTTTGGGATTGCCCGACCTTGTGATTTTTCTTAAAGCACATTGTGATTTTGTTCAACACGTAATGATTTTTATATATGTCTGCAGCCTGTCAGCTGAAGATGTGGGCATATATTTTTTGTAAATGCAGGCTGGGGTTGGTGGTGTAAAAGACAAACCATATAGGCAGTCATTGCACTGAGCTAATCTTATCTCCCGGGGCAAAGTATTTCTGAGGAATTTCTAATTTTGACAGCTGGGATCAAGTGTCTAACTTCTGAGGGCTGACAATAATGCCAGGGGCTGAGCTGCTTTGTCCTGTTGCTAGCAACTGTGCAGTTAAAAACCCCACTAAATGCCAGGGAACTGTGCATCTTAGCTGGTTTAGGTTCAGGGTGGGTGGCGTGCAGGGTAAGGCATCAGCTTCAGCAGTCTTTATGGGGCAGAAATGCTGTGGCTGCTCAGGGGTAAAAATAGTTCTGGGTTTTCAATGGCTGCATTCCATGGCTGGAGCCTGAAATCATGAATCAGGGCTCAGCTCTGGGTCTGTGTGAGACCAACTGCGAGAGCGGTGCAGACACCCAGGAGGGAGCAGCTGCCTGAGATGAGTCCGAGCCCAGCTCCGCTGATACTTTGGGAAGGACCCGTCTTGCTTGTACACTCCCAGCAAGGTATTGTACATTCATATTTTGATTTCCAGCAGGACTGTAGTTACTTGAGTGTGAATAATTAAAGATCTACTGAGCCGTGCAAAATTTGCCACTCAACCAAAGGCAGCTTTTAAAAAGTGTCTGTTCTGTGCGAGTTCAGCTTCACAGAGACTTGTAGCTTCACACTTTACAAGCTTCCAGAGACCTGGGATGGTATATTGTGATTGGAAGGGCGTGCTGCTCATTCCCACCTGAACACTGTTTTTGTGTGAGTGTTTGTCCTTGATTTTTCATGGCATTTTTTTTCCCAGAAATTTTCCAGCCTGGCAATTCCTGGGAATTTAGATATGTAAATAGTAGTCCTTTGGAACCCTTCTGCAAGAGTGCTTTTTAAAAACTGTATGTAAAACATGGCTGCTGAACTCATAGATCTCTTTAAAGCTTCATGAGATTTGTGCAAGTTTAAATTGCATTTTGAAAGAATTCAAATGATTATTCTCGGCTGTTTAAAACATGGCATAATTTCATGAGAGGGAATTTTGTACTTACAGTCAGGACTTTGTGTTGAAAGTGTTACTTTAAAACTACCAAACTTTTTGAGACCAACTTTAGCTTTGAAAGGAGTAAACAAAATGCTGGTTTTTTTGGTGGTGGTTTTTTTTTTTTTTTTTTTTTTTGTCCCTAAGATGTTTCAAATATGTTTTGCTCCAGGCTATTGCTAGAAGGACCTTGAGAAATAGATGTTCCTGCACATTTTGGCATGCCCTGTGAGTTGAATAACTGTGTGATCCTCCTTCCAGAGCGAGTTGCTAGATTTCGTGCTGCTGGAAGTAGCCATGCCAGCCGTGTGTGCAGATTGTCTGTTCCATTAGCGCCTGGGGCAAAACGATGCAAATCCACACATGGTTATCCTGCAGTCGGCCACAGCGCTCAAGTGCATTCATCTGTTCACTTTCTGGGCCCTAGGGTGCAGCCACACACACTTGTCTGACTCTCTCTCTATCTGCTCTTGCTACCCCTGCATGCCTGGAGCAGTGGCAGGCCCTGCCTTCTGCTCTGCTGGCACTTTGCATGTGACACGGGCACCTGCAGCTGTGCTGTGCCCAACACTGCTGATGGGCTCCTGTCAGCTTAGCATGGAGTTGCTGGTCTTGCTTCAGCAGTCCAGTCGCCAAAGCTATTGGCAACTCATGTTTTTCATTTCTAGTGTGGTGGCACAACTTGTTTCCCTGAACATTGCTGATACTCAGAGTCGAGGATACTGTTTTCTCATGCACTCCCACACTGTGAGGCTGATCTGTAACATAACCAAAGCGAATTTGGCAAATCTCACTCGGAATAACAACTTCGGAAAGTGAGAAGCATATTGCTCTAAGATTGGGAGTAGAACTGGGTAAGTCAAAGTAGCTCCATGATGTAAGCTTAGTTAGTGAGGTGTTAAGTTCAGTTATAGGATGGTTAACAAACATAAGGAGCTTAAAAATCTATCTTGTTTTATTTTCCTTGACATGTCTTAGTGTGGAAAGCACTGGGCTTGGGTGCAGGACCTAGATACTATTGCAGACTTGCTGATGGAATCTTCTTGCTTTTCAGTTCCCAGTCTGTATAATGAGGATGAATTTATAACAGATGTATCATAGGAATAAAATCTGTTTATCACAAATGTAAATGTTAATGCCGTCTTTGCCCCTTCAGAGCTGCCAAAAGAATGGGCCAGTGCATCACTGTTGGGAGGCCCATTCCACTTCTGAAACAGTTTTGTGTTCTGCTCAATAAAGCTCTTTTGAAGAGGGTGAATATGGACTGTGGCTGGTTAAAACTAGATTCCAAGAGTTGTATGAAGTCTGAGGACAAGAACAAATGCTTTAGTCCTGGCTAC
Source organism: Zosterops lateralis (assembly GCF_965231275.1). NCBI lineage: Eukaryota > Metazoa > Chordata > Aves > Passeriformes > Zosteropidae > Zosterops > Zosterops lateralis. The sequence goes on from NC_139761.1 coordinate 45,609,040, forward strand.
CCGTGTTCTGTGTGCTGGCCTCACTATATGCTTCCCCTTTTGGGAGGTTCAGTAAGAAATATGCTGCAGGGCCTAGGTTAGCCATCAGCACTGCACAAAAATAGTTCAGTGGGCATTTTAAAGAAGTGACACGGCAAAACTGTTGGTATAATTATACCAACAGCAGAGCTGCCTAAAATAACAATGAGAAAGTATCTTCTAACTTCAGCACTTTATTTAATGCTTTTTTTTGTCTACTGTGGATAAAGCAATGAGAAGTATCTCAAATATTCAGTCAGTGGTCCCAGATATTATGTGCTCTTTGTGTCAGGCATTACAACACTTCCAGCTATTTGCCAGAGTTGTTAGATAAGGTGAATAACTGAAGATTTGGATGTTTGCCCAAGCTGTCTGGGTTTAATTATTCTGTGAAACCTCATTAGAGATGAGCTGCACCTGTGATATTAAGAAGGCACTATTTTGAAGGTAGTTCAGACCTTGATTCATAGCTCAATTTAAAAAATGCTCTTTTAGAATTTGAAAGTTTTTTCATCCTCATGTACTTTGTTATAGCTACTGTTCAGTCCTAATGTGATTTTTTGAGGGGGTAGGAAAGAGTGAAGATGCATTTGGTAGCCAAAATGATGTCAATGATGTTGACAGACTGGAGATACAATCTGAAATAAATGGATAAATGCAATATATTTCACTTAAAAAATAACCTACTGCACAAATAAAAATAGGCTTACAAAGAGAAGACCTGGGATTTATTGTGGTCCACAAGGTAAAATTAAGTCCCAAATGCTGTGTTGCTTCAAAAGGCAAAGCCATCTTGCAATGCAAAACCAAAACATTCCACTTATAAAATCTGTGAAATGATCCATCTCCTTTACACTAAGTATAGTCTCAGCTGGGGTATAGTTCAGATTTCTGGAGCTACAGCTGAATGATGGGAATCAGCTGGACAGTTTGATCTGAGTGCAGTGAGAATGATCGAGGTCAAAATAAAATCTCAGGCAAAGACTTTGTGGAGTTCTTTGATTAAAAAGAGGTGGGTAAGGATATTTAACAACATTTTGCAAATATGTAAATGGCTGCTTGAAAGGCGCAGGGAATAGCTCTTCTCTCTTGGTGTAGGGTAAGAAGATTGAGGTTAGAGAAGGAAATACAGGTGACCTCACCCCTGATAAGTAACAGATGTTTTAATTAAAGAATTTAGCCTTGCCCCTGATTAGTAACAACTATATCCAGTGAGGATGAGTGAGATGAGAGAGAGGGTTAGCTGGTAAGGGGAGGATCATCATGGAGGAGGAACCCTGAGGAGCATGAAGGAGAGAATCATGAAGCAGTGTCCTGGGGAGAAAGAATCACTGCTGCAAGGTCAGTCTGGGACTGCAGTTAGAGCCTGTTGTTGGAACCTGCAGTTACAGTCTAGGTAAAATCCTGCATTCAGAGTCTGCAAATTAAAATGTGCAGTTGTAGTTTAGCAGGAAATAGCCAACAGTCCGAGGCTGCAAGGGAAACCTACAGCAGGAGCTTGCTGCAGCCAGAGTCAGGGAATAGTTGGAGTTAAGATGACTAAGCTGTGAAGAGGAATAAACCAGGACCCTTTTCATGCTGTGTTTAACATGATGTCTGTGCCTAAGCTCATTTTTCCCTCTAATAAGAGGGCTGCTGCAACAGAGATTTGTTAAATGATGAAGTATTTGTCTGGGGTGATGTAGGTATGACCTATTGGTCTTTTCAAGTCTCTCCCAATTCTGTGATTCTATAATCCTGCATGATTATATGCTTTGAGTTGGAAACTAATGTCCTTAATCCTCTGCAGCAGGCACTGGGCTCAGTGTCTTCCAGAGAACCTGTTCCTGCAACTGTGGCTGGTGCTATTATAGATAGGAGGAGCTGGGCAGAGGGAAGGGTTGGGTGCGTGTGTAGCCCTTTGGCACTCACAGATAATACGGAGATGTGAGTCAGGAATGTTTGGTTGCCTCAGTTTCTCACATTACAAAAGCTGTGGGACAACCATGTGAAATGCCAGGTGGTAAATGCAGAACAGTTAAAGACTTTTTCACACAGTGTTTGGTTCACCTTAGGCACATACTGCTATTGCACGTGTTGGGTTCCAAAAGCAATTAGACAATATTATGCCAGCAGATCTGTCAAAAGCATTTCAACATAAATATACCAGTTCTAGCTTGAGAATTTCTCAAGACACATGTTGCTGGAGGCTGGATACCATGGAGGCTATTTCTAACTTTGTGCTCTGTTCTTATACTCTTGGCACTTGCAAGTGGTGTCTGTCAGAGTTTGAAGGGAGAGCTGGGTCCAAAATTTATTGAAGGAGGATTTTCTCTTTCTCCAGTCTGTAGTGCACAGCCTGTGGTGGCCTCCACATGCCTGATAATCAGCACATTTAAAATAGCCTTTTGCCTGTCAGGATCTGAGAAGAGCCCTGACCGGGACGACTTCTGTTTCCATTTCAGAATTATTCTGTCAGCACTCCCACTTCAGTCTGAGAAATGCAGTAGAGCAGCTGAGATGGAGTGGGAAGAGGCAGCAAAAATTCATTCCCACTCACTGGGCATCCTCATGTCTTCACTGGGAATTTCAGGGCATTTGCTTCCTAGATTATTTCCAGCCAGAACTGTGGTATAGAGTATCAAATCTTTGCTTGTATGGATAACTTAGGAAGGCCCATCATGAGAGACATTTCTGAGTATAAAGCTTTGGCATGGCTTACAGGAGGAACTGCAAATATCCACGAGGCATGGGAGCAAGGTCAGATAAAAACTACATAAATGCTATATGTCAATTTTTTTCACTCTCAAAATTGTCCTGTCTTTAGCAGGATGATACTAAATAATCCTTAAATAATTTCACAAAATCACAGAATCATCAGGGTTGGAAGGGACCTCTGGAGATCACCCAGTCCAACCCCCCTGCCAAGGCCAGAGCAGGTGACCCAGGAACTTTCCAGGTGGGTCTTTAATATCTCCATAGAGGGAGACTGCACAATTACCCTGCACAGCCTGTCCCAGTGCTCTGCCACCTTGAGTGTAAAGATGTTCTTCCTCATGTTGAGGTGAAACTTCTCGTGTTTTAGTTTATGGCCATTGCTCCTTATCCTGTTGCTGGGCAGCACCACAAAGAGTCTGGCACCATCCACTTGGTACCTGCCTTTGAGATATTTAGATGCAGTAATGAGGTCTCCTCTCAATCTTCTTTTTACTAAACAGGCCCAGCTCCCTCAGTGTTTTCTCTTAAGAGAGATGTTTCAGCCCCCAATTTCTGTAGCTATTGGGCTACCATTCTGTTAGGATTGTGTTGTGAGGACTTGGCTCTGTGGGATTGATATGCCAGGAGGTGGCATGCAAGCAGCAGACTCTTGGTGCCTTTCTGCCTTTCCTCTGTCCATGCTAAAGCCACTATGTTTATAGGAGTAAGCAATGAATTTTACCTGTGGGGCAAACAATTCAAAGTGTTGACTGAAGAATACTGAGTAATATGGCAGAGGCTGTCTGATAAAAGAATGCAAGGGCAGAATAGGCCATAATGAGAGCTAAGCCCCTCTGGTTCTGTTCAGCTTGTTACAGAATAGGGTCTGATGGTTCAACCTGCTGGAGCACACTGCTAGAGGGAGTGTTCCTGTCCGTGCACAGATTGATAACAAAATGGAAACCAGGCAGGATAATAGTCCACATAAATAGTCCTTTGACCAACAAAATCAGTCTTCTAGACTGTCTTCTAGTTTTAGAGCACCATGCCTTGATGAGTGAGCAAAAAAAGACTGGTGTTGAGATTTGGAAAGGTGTTGTGCTACCTCGCTCTTTTATTAGGAGACTAAAAATAACTTTGTTTAGCTCTGGAACAAGGCTTTAGGAGGCAAGAGTCCTTAGAAGGTTGGCTGCATTGTAGGGCAGTTGTTCTTGCCCTGGAGTAATGGTTGGAAATCATTATTTCAAGTAGAAGAATTGCATACTTGCCAAACCCTCAAAATATTGTTAATACCGAGATAGCATCATGATCCTCTGCTCTTTTTTGCTAATGCCAAAAACAAAGCAAAAACATCCCAAGCATCTCTTGTAGATACCCATAATCTAAAGACCCTGAAAAAAGATTCCTCAAATTAAGACTGAAAAAAGAAAGAAGGACTTTAACATTTCTTCAGCAGATTTCACTGCAGCTGGATCCCAAATAATTTTCAAAGTATTTTGAAATAAAAAAGCTGTAACATTTTCGAAAGGGCTGCACTTGGTAGATATGACAAAAATTACCAAAGCATTGACTCAACAAATCTGTGTATTGTCTAATACTGCAGAGTAGAAGGCTCTCATTTAGTGGTTGATTTCTTTCATACTGCAGAAATCCTATTTAATGTAAGCACAAATGTCCTTATGAGCCACATAGAACTCCAGTCCTAGTGTACATCCTGCAAAAGATTTGGAAAGGAAGGCCCTTGGATGTGATCAGGTAATGTAATGAGAGCCAGAACTAATGGAGCCAGAAGAGAAATTTTTAACCTTTGGAGAACTTAGAGCAGCCTGTGAACTAATTTAAATTAATGCTTTTGGAATTAGTAACTCTGATGGATCTCATCACAGACTAGTTCACTTAACACACCTGAACAGCACAACCTGACCTGGCTCTCCTTGCCCTTTTCCTGCCCTTAGCAATATAATGTCCATTTTGGACCATCTGTACCAGAATGATGGTGCCTGGAACAGAAAATGCCAGATGATGAAAAATCACTAATTTGTTTTGATAGCAGCTTTGCACTTCTTTTATGTATTCCGAACAGCTGAAAGACTCAGATGAGGAACTGAGTAACTGATCTTTTATGGTGTTCTCATGTTCCCGCCTTAAAAAACATCACCCTTATGGTTAACAATAATAATAATAATAGCATTTTTGTGCAGACAATTTAGGCCCCTTTATAGTTCTCGTGGAAGCGACCAATATGCTCTCAGGGTTTTCAGTATAAATTGGGTGTTGGATCCACATTATAATGAATATTCTAGAATCTATTCTACTGTCCAAAATGGAATGGGAGATTTTTCTGCTGGATCTCATACTTGGTGCACACTAATTCTTTCTGAATTTTCATCTGCTTTGCTGAAATGGAATTTCCCTGTAGAAGATTTTGCCTTCCTGATATAGAACTAATAACACAAATGTGTATATTTTTCCATTAGAAAAGGCTGGTAGCCACAGAGCAGAACTCAGCTGTAAGGATACTCTTACTACGAACTACATGGCAGGTTATTTGGTGGTTTTTTTTTTTTTTTTTTTTTTTTTTTTTTTTTTTTTTTTTTTTTTTTTTTCCCCTGGAGCTGTATTTAATTATGTTTTAAATACACCAAATTTCCACTCAAAAGGATGCACAGCTTCTCTCAGTGGAACATAAAGGAGTTCTTCCTTATGTTCTTGTTTTACTACTAGGATTTCTGCAAAGTTTGTTTGAAGCTGTTTGTCCCCCAGAGCTATAACATTGATGCCTTTGCCAAAGCTGAAATCATTGGTCAGATGAGAGGAGAAATACATATTTGTACAGTGACGTATGTGCAGTGATATCATCTGCTTCATGGAGAAATGCCTTTTAGATCATCTTGTACATCTGTATCCTTAGCAGCAGGTGCCACTGCCAGACAATTCTTCAAAGTTAATGTGATTGCTGGGAAATGCTAAAGCCTTTCTTTTTTATTGCTGTGGGAGGTGATGTCAGGAACTGTGTTCTCTGTGGGAGGGAGAAGAGGCTATGCTGACAAACAAGCTGGAAAGGTGGACTTCTCAACTCTACTTTGTGGAGTATTTAGTGTAAGAAAGCAGGAGTGTCCTCTCTGTGGCTTGTGATGGGGAGCGAATGTGGGACACCTTGTCTCAGCAGGAGATGGGAGCACAAGTTCAGTGTGAAGGGGCCATCTGGCAGGTGATATGGAATACGCTTTCAGGAAGGACAGGGTTGAGAAGTGAATACAGATTCTTTTTCCAGTTGAAATGCTGCCAATTTAGTCATGCCATGAGCAGAGGCTGGACATTTACAGCCTTCCCTTGGCAGGCGGCTTTAAAAGCAGCGCACGCTGCTTCCCAGATTGTGCTGGGCAGCTGTATCAGCCCACCCCACCAGTTTTTGGCTTTCCTACCTGTAGCTGCTGGTGCCTACTAACTGGTAAGCAGCAAGGTGTGCTGAGATTTGGCCTGTCTGGACTTTGGCCCCATGCTTAAAAACCTAGTCTGGAGACCAATGGAAATCGTGAGTTTGTGTGTTTGTAGCTGGGTAGGAAGGAGCCAGGAGGAGAGAGCCTGGAGCTGTAGTAAGCAAACTCCAGGAGCACGTGTGCTAGTGCTAACATGACAGATGACTAAGAAAGGATGCTCTATGACAGAAGAGGATGGAAACATTAGCACAGAGCTATCTACAGGAAAAGAAAATGGTACAACACAGACAGTAACAGAATTAATGACAACAAATTGCTAGGAATAGATATGATTAGCAGGCATGGAAATGAGGAATGACCAAACATGTATGAATACAGCAAACATGTAGGCATGCAATACACAGTCAGTCCCTTTGATCACAAGTATACAATGCTCAAAACCAGGAGGATCCTAATGCTAAGGAGGAGACAGCTTTAGGAGCTGGGGGGCTATCCTTCCTTCTCTCCATGCAGCCACACACCTAAGAAGCCTTTTCCACCTGTGATGGAAAGGACAGCTGAGGTGCCTTCTCCTTACAGCCACACTTTTATGCACAGAAAACAATAGCAGTGAAACAGCTGAGAAGCTGAGTGTGAGCTACCACACGTGTTGGCAGAATAACAATGCTTGGCAGCTCGGAGAATGCCAAGCAGAGAACAACTCAAACCGAATAGTAGCACAAAAGTGACCATGGAATGGTGAGATCTCAAAAGCATTCATGGGACAAAAAGAGGTGTGTTTACAGTGAAACAAGTAAGAACCCAGCACTTGCAGTATAATGGGATTTATAAACCACACGATTAATATATTGGGCTTCACGGAAAATACGTAAGCAATATCACCTTGCAGTTCTGCCACACACTCTGTGCAAGGCCACAGCTGAGTTAGGAAACAAATTAGTCTCAGGGCATCAGATTTAAATCTTATAACCCATTTTAGTTGCTGTTCATAACCAAACTTTTTCTAAATTCTATGGTAATGGAAGTGCAATGTTTTTTTCTGTGTCCTTTGTATAACCTTTCCTGGTCCTATTTGAAATTGGGAAGTGTGTGTAATAGCGATGGAAATAGTTTGGTTTATTGATTTTTCTTTTCATACCCTAAAGGGCTATCAAGACAGTAACTTGGATTTATAAAACAAAGATTTGAATTCTAATTTGTTCAATATTTTAGAAAAGTTTTATTCTCCTTTTTGTGGCCAAGTCCTGGCTGTGTTTGAAGCACAGAATCCCCTAGTAGAATAAACCTTGACTTCCTCATTTGTTTGTGATTTTAAGTAGATTTGAGGTGCTTAATAGTATCTGTTGTTTTGTCAGGTGTAAGTTTTGTTTCCTGGAATGGCCTATAGCTGGGATTTTGGCCCCAGGAGTCCAAACTCAAACTTTTATTTACATAAAGAATGTAAGTGAGAGAGCACTTTTTCGAAGGACCAAGAAGTGACAAATCACCATTTGCTGAAAGTGTAGCATTATTTGTGAAGGCTGCTTAGAGCTTCAAATGCTGGTCTTGTGTTGAGTAGCATTTGTTTGTGCATGTATATACCATTTCTTCCCCGTGTTCTATTAATGACTGGGTTGAACTTAAAAAAGACCAATGTCTTAATACCTTCTCACAAGTATCAAATGTTAGGGCTGTCTCATTAAGGCAAGTAACAGCATTCTTAATGGTAAATTCATCCACAAAGTAGGACAAGTTTTATCCATCCACTGGTAGAATCTGACCTTTAAAGAAGTTAATCTTTTCAAGTGTTATATATGCCACAAATTATTGATGAGATTCTCATTGTGTTTCATTTTTTTTCCTACATTAGATTGCATGTGAATACTGACAGAGTTTAGAGAGCTTTCTTTCCTCTTAAATGGAATCTTATGGCCAAATAATGTAGCATAAACAATTTGAAATGCAGGAAGCAAAGTAGGGTTAGGAGATGTAAATTTGGTTCCCTGGCATGATTTAAATAAACAACTCAACCAACCATAATCTAGTTCACATGAGCATATGTTTGGCAGGATTCAGCGTGGTGGGTTTGCAGTCTCTGCTTATCACAGAACCAGGACTGTATGCATCACTGCCACATGCTTCTCTTTTCCCTTCATCCCAGGGAAACTAATCTTGTCAGGAAAAGAAAGTGGGAGGAGGAAATGTATCATTCCAACAAAAGCTGGATACAATTCCTTTGCTCCCTGTTACTGGAGGCTGGGAGATGTCTTATATGTTACAGCCAGCCTATTGCAGACTGGAATTTCAGTGCCTGGTCTGACTTTTAGTGTAGATTTTCTTCTTTTTAATGTGCATGAATTATAAAGCTGTTTTCTTCAACAGACTCAGAGACTAAAAAGTTGGGTACTGCAGTGTCTCTTGTTTGTGTGGCCTATATAAGTGGCTCATTAAATGTCCTACTGTAATTTCTATTTTATCATAAGTAAAGAACAAGAGAGACATGTTGGCACCGGAGTCTTCCTATAAAATGTAGTTTAAATTTACTTTAAGATGCCTAAAAATACTATTAGCTTTGGAAGCCTTTCTCTTTTCCTGCAAGGGGAGAAAAATCTCCTTTTTATTAAAGTTCCAACCCTGGCAGTAATATGATGCATATTAATGTAAATAGGTTGTCAGTTGGCATATAATAGTCTATCCTGTTAACCTCCTTGGACTGAATGTTCAGTCTTACTATCTGAGCTGTAAAAAAACAGGAATTGCCACGAAGTGTCACAGTAGCTTTTGATGCAGAAGTTTTCCACATAGGATAACCTGCAGAGGGTCTGAGGTCTGAGCAACTCTGAGAATGGTGAGATGCTCTAAATACTGGATGGACAGGCCAGAATGATTTTTAATTTATGAAGGTAAGTTAAGTGAGTTTTTCTGCTGTTGCAGTTAGGGGCTGAGTTGCACAGAAATTGTGGGTAGGAAAATCAGCATAACAAAATACAGTGGGAGGTCTCCTGGAAGGCAAAAGTAGAATATATTTTAAAAAAAAAAATCTTTAAATAAGCTGATTTTACCTACAGATGCTAATTTTATTATAGATTTTGTTCATCTGCATACTTGTGCAGACATACCCACATCCCCAAAGCCCTGGGAGAAGGGATTTGGCAAGGATCAGTTGTATGTCATGCAGAGGACAAAGGTTGCCAGATAAGTTTCTGGGGTTCTTCCTGATGTAACAAGCATGTTTTTGGACAGGTCTTTTGTGCCCTTTGGGATTCAGCAGCAGTTGCAGAGCTGTGCTTTCCTGCAGATCCTTGCTTACTTCATCTTCCATAACTCCTAGGCCATGTTATTGCCTATTACTTGTTTTCCTCATGGGTTAAGGAAGATAACAGCAGTGGATGTGACACTGCTGCAGCGTTGGTGTGGTCTTCATTAGCAATGCAGACCCTTTTTAACACTCTGTCCTTGTTTCTTCTGGTTCTGTGTATTTCAGTTCAGACTGCATTTATGCTGGTATTTGTATTTCTGTAACAAATCTTTCCAGGTGGAATTTTTAAAGGCATTTAAAATTTAAAATAGCCCATTGTTGTTGAAACTCTTTTTGCATTAAAGTAAGCAGTAAAATTTTTGTGGATGTCAAAGAGAGAGAGTATTTTCTCTCAGTGCTCAGTGCTTTGGAAAATAAAGTCCTTAGAAATGCAGTTGTATAATACCACCTCTTCCTAAGTGGGGAGGGCATCCCCAATGTCAAGTGTGGACTAGGTAGACTATTGTTATGACCCTGCTGTAGTTCTAAAAATGCATCTTGCATGAGCACAAAGAAGCTGTTGGGCTTTTGCCTGGAACTAACAGTATGTTTTTGTGTGACAGTTTCCACGTGGGACCCGCTTTAAGGTTTTTGTTGTGTGAGATCAACTTTCTTTCTTCAGGCTTAGCAGAAAGATTTGGACCTTCAGAAAAGTGAACTTTCCTTTGTGGTCACTATGCTGTCAGGGCTCAGTACTAAGTTCTCATTCACTCACACTGTTGTGCATGGTTGCTGCTTCCTGGCCACCTGTAGGTTTTGTACCCCTTGGCTCCTCCCAGGAGGAGACCTCTCTTGTCTGAGGATCCAGAGAACAGCTGGAAGAGAGAGTACTTCTCAGGACAGCTATGCCAAGAATAGCTACTCACATAACTCAAGGAGAAGTCTGTTTTTCCAAGAAATAATCCAGTGATTCTGTAATGCCTACAGAAAAGAGGCACCGACCTTGGGATTCCAGGAGATTTTCTACACCACCCCTCTCTTTTCCCCCTATTTAGTGTCTCTTGTGATGAATTAGCATTAAGAATAATACGTTTATCTGCACAGTATAGTTAGCAGTCTGCTGGGGAGAGTCCCTGGTGGTTGCATTGCATTATTACTCCAGTTTTGGCACAGCATATGCGAGTTTCATGCACTGGTGGCTTTTGTCACAAGAATGCCTGCTTATGGAAACTGTCAAATGGGTGTACCTGCAGTGATTTGAATGCTTGATTAAAACTTGATTTGATTCCCCCATTTGAACTATCAGCAAAGAGTCCAAAACACTTCAGTGGAATGAGACAAGTGGAAATGGGAAGGGAGAAGTGGGGAACAAGGGTAGGGCCAGAAAGCAGCTGCTGAAATGTTCTGCAACCACTTAGAAGCACAATTTAAAATTTAGTATAATTTCCAAGCTAAAAACTCTCAAATTAGGCTGTGTGCTGTGGGTAGGTATAAAGAATACTGCCTTTTAATAGTTGGCAGTGGGGTTTGCCAGAGAGGAGGATATAGAAAGCAAGTTTTGCATGCAAGCGTTGATGAGGTCTCTGTAGCAAAACTACCATGGACAGGATTAAAGGAATATTAAGGGAGATACCAGCTTAGAGCTGGAATGCTGCACTAGACTACCTGATCAGGGGGACAGGAGTATGACTCCTTTTTCCCCACAAGCTGAAGAAGATGCCAAAGGTTGTGAAGAAATGAGTGGGAAAGAAGCCAGAAATTTTAGGAGTGTTAGAGGAAAACTTTCTTTTCTTTTGCACAATATCCTTGAATGTATAACCCCATCTGGAAAGAAATTTATTTGGTGCTCAAGTGTCAGCTGTCTGGGAAGCAGCAAGTTTCTTAAGTTGTGAAGAACAGTTTGGGCCTTAGCCTGTGTGCAGGCATGGGTATGAGGACTCTGCAAGTTCTAGTGTGTCATTCTACCATCAGAGCCTGCAGAGCAGGTATCAACGAGCTCTTGGGTGAAATTTCAAGCATGGTTTGTTATGTACTTGCAACTGTCTGGCTTTTTTACCCTCCTACACCCTCTCCAGGTGTTTTCCTCAGTGCAGCACCAAAGGAAAACACCATTAGACTACCACGCAGCAGTATTTGAATAAACGAGTTTGGAGTGGTGAACAGCAGTGAAATCTTACGACACGGAGTGAGCTTGGAGTGTTATGGCCAAGCCATTGTGCTGTCACTCCTGAGGAGTCCTGGGAGCAATCCTGGTAATTGTACTTCATCAGGTCTCCTACGGAATCTGACCCAACTTGGTCTGCCCTCTTTGCAGGAACTGGAAAATCACAGTCAGCATTACCAAGGAGCTCTGGCTTCCTTGGGAGCTTAGTGCTGCCTTACTTAGAGCACGGGATGGCTGCTTGGAGCAGCAGGGTAGGGAGAGTGTGGTGCCAGGCCAACCGGTGCCTTGTATCTCGGAGCTGCCAGCACTCGGGAGTGCATGACTGAGAGCTGATGGCACAGACAAGCCAAAAAGCTATTTTCTTAACTCCTGCTGTGCCCCTCCTGCATCCTGCTCCATGTCCATCAAGTGGTGAAGGTAGCAGATGGGCTGCCCCAAGGTGACACACGCTTACCTGCTGGGAAGAGAGAGCAGCTCCTTTAGCATGTCCCTGGTGTAAGTGCTGCTGCTGGCAGGCACGCAGCCCTGTTGCTTGGCAGCAGGCCTCTGAGAGAAGATTACTTTGTCCTTGTTCTTAGTCAAGTTTGCCAGGTTCCCTTCTGATTGCCAGGCTGGTAATGCATGGGGGAGATAACCCTGGTTCAGTGAGCAGCAATTCAGTCTGTCATCAAACAGAAAATACTTGGGCAGAATCAACAGAGCCATGTGCTAAGCTAATTTGGTATCAGCCTTGTGGGTGTGGTTCTTTGGTACAAGTATTTTTGTGTTTGTCTTTCTGCAGAGAGGACTGAAATCTCCCATCCAAATCTCCCTCTGTCCCTCGCAGGCCTGTTCACAGCTTGCACAGTCCCTCTTCGTTGCCTTTACCTGCAAACTAAGCTGCTGCCTCTCATCTCTCTTTCCAACAGCAGCATGCTCATTCCCTTTTCCCCAGCACTTCCATCATCAGTTCTGCAGACCAGGAGAACTTGTTTCTGCTCTCACTCTCTGTGGCTCACTGAATTTCCTGGACACTTCAGGTAGTCTGGCCAGTCTGGTCCTGTCCCTCCCAACTCCTGACCTCCCCCAGCAGAAGGGAACAGGTGTTTTTGATTTTTTGGCCATATTAAGAGAGCTTACAAACTTTTCTCCAGAGTTTCAATTTAAGAAATGAATTAGCTGGTTTGATGTCATGAAGAAGTTCACTCTGCCTTCGTCCTCTGCTGTAGGTATAAAGCAGCAGATGAAGGGATAAAATTGGATGTGGAGGAATGTGAAGGGGTTCTGATGGCTGCATGGGATGTGATGGACAGCAGCAGGATTCAACAAGGAGAGGGGTTTATAGCACCACAGCTGCTGACTGCATCTTCCTGACGCTCAGACCTGGGTGAAAATCTCTCCATGCACTCTAAAGTCTGGCTGTTGCTGAGCTTTGGGAGGACATCATGTTCACAGACACTTTATTTATGTGCACGTACCAGGCATATAGAGGGCATGAAATTGCTAATTGATCAAAGATCTTGGTTCTGTACTTCTTTGTGCTTTGGTTGCCTTAATGGGGGGGGGGTGGGGTGGGGTGGGGGGGTGTTGCTGTTTTGTTTTTCTGTACCAGTTTGTGGCTGAGCTATGATTTCCTTGTCTCTGTAGGAGAAGAATCCTCAGATGTCCAAAGGCCAGGATTTTCACTCAGAAATGTCACGTAGGATACACTAACCCAAGAACTGAGCAAAGGTCGTAGGCAGTTGCAATTCTCTGTGTTAAAATCTGCTCTGGCAAATAATTTTCTAATTTGGCACAAATCCAAATGTGTAAAACCAGCCAGATTTCTTGTATAAGGCTCTGGGTCCATTTGGCATATTTTAATATACAGCAATAATGGTGACTCCTTAGAGCTGGGCTGGCTAATCTGTGCAATGTGCTGTTCTGTTTCACTGCAGCAGGCACTGAGGTAGTTTTAATGCTGTCCACTTGGTCAGTGTCTGCCTAAAATATCCCAGACCACTGGGGTTCTTAGCATTGAAAAATCAGGCATTTTCACCTTTGTGAAAGACAGTTTGCTTTCTTCTTCAGTAACTTGCTGCTGTCTGCTCTCCTACACAGCCACTGCTTACTTGCTCTGTTCAGCTCATCCAGGGTGACATTGTCCAATTGTTTTGACAATGACCTTAATCTATTTGTGCAGTTCAAGGTAAAGGCTGTGTGTTCAGAGATGGAAATGCATGGGCTTAGGCAGCTTGTAATGAAATACAGAGTCTCTTACTTCAGCTGCTTTGAAGCCACTGTAAATCAGTTGTTGGATTTGATGTGTCTTCGAGGATGTGAAATGAATTTAGTGGCTTCTAACTGGTTGTAGTGAATCGGGAGTTCACCTCATGAAATGCTCCAATATAATCAGGGTTTGTGTATGGCAGCTTTAGCAGATATGCCAGTGGCTATATCAAACTGGATGAAGCTTACTCTACTGACAGGGATTTTTGTACACCAAGTTGTAGGCAATTTAACAGACAGATCATTGAGTAGGAACTTCCTTCTGTGGTTGCCTGTACTTGTACATGCTGTAGACACAGAGGATAGCAGGACTTTGAGTAAATGGCACTGCAGTGCTGAGTTAGGTGGCAGGATCCATAATTTCGTGTTAGCTGGGATCTCTTGGCACTGCTGGGGTGGAGGAACTGCCTCAGTTCCTTGTTAAATCAAAGTCAGGGCTATCAATATATTGCCTTTCAAGAGCAATAGGTTCAAAGCAGCTGCACAGAGGAGCAAGACAGCAAGTTGCCTAAGATGCCTAAGATAAACCAAACTGTTTCTTATGAATTTGAAAAGACTTGATTTGTCCTTGCCAAGGAATGGGAGCATGTTTTCTGGCTGCAGCACCTTCCCAGTAAAATTTGTTCCTCCTGGAACACTGGCTTGGGGGAAATGGCTGCAAACCCTCTCTTGATGCCACACAGGGAAATGTCTGTTGTGAGGAAAATGCAGGAGCAAAGCACACTGCCCATGTTATATGGATTTTCAGATCAATAGCGGCTCTAACATGTAGCCAGATGCATTATACTTTGGAACATGCTTTTGTGCAGATCCTAGGACTCTGGCTTTTTAATGGAAGTAGCTGTGCACCAAGTATTAGCACCAGAAAGCTCTTGTCATAGGCAGCACATGCCCAGCATTGCACCCTTGCCTGGCAGATCTGCTTCTTTACTTAGTGGCAGAGGTCAGAAATAGCACCATATTAATTTCCTTTTGTCTTTTTGGGCGTGAATTCTGTGACTCTGTAAACTAATATGTAGCTCAGCATCTATTTCCGGAAGTCACACATTTCCCTTGATTTACATTCTTTAATCAGTGAGGATGCAGTAGATGCATAGGCTGTGAACAAGGTCTTTATTGCAATCACTGCAAGTTCAGCTTTCAGTGCAATTATAAAATGAGTATACAGGTGTGTTAAAATGCCTCCTGCTTGTTACAGTGATAGTCTTTGCTTAGGCTGTTTTCTGTTATTCTCTGCTTGTGAAAGCATTTCCTTCTAGCAATTCCTGCTAGTCACAAGAAACATTGCTGTATGAATTCCTCTCCTCCTTCCATTGCTGGGAGTCCAAGCCAAATGAAGAGGGGGGAGTCTAAGCCAAATGAAGAGGGATATTCAAGTTCTGACTACAGATTAATGTGAATTGAGCATCATGTGGTGGAAATGGTTCCTGTGTTACATGAACTCCACTAAAAATAAGCAGCTGTTTATCTACTATGGAGCTTTTCAGTATCAATGTAGAGGACAGAGCCCAGTCATGTGGGAGATATTAGTATGCATTGGATGAAACATAAATGCAACTTTAGCAAGCTGAAAAGGTAAGCTGATGTTGAACTGTCTTCAGTCTGGGTCCCTTGTGGATCGAGACTAATAACAAAAATATGAACAATAAAATGTGTGTTGACGAAATGAATAAGAAAGGCTGCTGGGAGACAGGAACTCATTCCATTCATATCCTTCTCACTGCTCTGCTGAGTAATCTTCCCTTATTTGTGCTTCAGTGCCTTTATCTATCAGATGGCAATAACAATAATAAACTCTGTTTTAAAGCTTGTTGGGATATACCAATGAAGGGCATGCAGAGGATTTGGACATACTTCTTTTTTTTTCCTTTACCACAGGCCAGGAGTGAGGGAAGAGAAGGCATAGTTTCTACCTGAAAGATGAGCATCAAGGACTTTAAATGTCTTCTAAAGCATTTTAGAGCTGCCCTGTCCATGAGACTTTGTTGAGGACTTCAGGTTGAAAAGTATGCCACTTTCTATTGTGCTACTGTGATATTTTCTCTAGAAGATTTCAGTGCTTTGTAAGCATCTGTCATTGTGATTTTGGGAACCTGGTCAATCACATCTGATGGCTATTCCTTGTGTTTTGAATCACTTAATTCTCATCAAGTGGAAGAAGTGAATATGTGACAAAATGTTCTCTTTCTTCCATTTCTTGTTGTAACTGTGTCTCATCCTTTGCATATGCTTTGGAAGTGAAAATGACTGAAAAACCCTGTTATACTTGCATCTTTTTTTCCTCTATGACTCTCTCTGATCTATGGTAGTATTATTTCTCTGCTATTTTTAAGTTAGACTTTTTCAGCGCTATCAGTGCATAATACTTCTTACTTTGTCAGTTTTGTGCTTTATATACCTGTCAGGTCAACTAAGTACATCCATTTGTAATCTGACCAATATCCTTTGGGCCTGGCCCCTCATACTGCATTCTGTGTGTTTGGCTTTTCTACCATATATCTAATTTTTTAGTTTAACCATGTAACTAGGCTGTGCCTCTGTGGCCATACTTAAATTCTCTATGTCTTCTGTGTGGCCATACTGAAACTCTCTTCTGTGACAAGCTGCTTATAATTTGTAACCAAGTTTCCAAGAATATTTGTAAAAAATCTCTATGTGCCTTTTCCCTACTGGTTAGGTCTGCCAAAGTATCCCTTGTTCTCTGTTAGAACAAGTACTGACAGTAAAAATATACTCTCAGCAAAAATAGGTTTCTCATTTAGTGTTTGGAATGCAGTCTGGGGCACAGTAGGCCCATCTTCCATCTCTCAGGCTGCCTGTTGTCTTTTCATGCTCTTCTTCCGAAATGCTGTGATTCTTGTGGTGTTTTAACTCCTCTTGTTCTCTCTATGTGCAGCTTGTTTGAGTTCTCTTGCTGTGTTATCCAGCCCTAACTTTCCTGTAGATCACGGAATTGGAGAAAAAGTAATGTTGGAATCACATGCAGAGGTTGTCTGGTCTTATCCCTTGTGCTAAGCAGGGCCTGATTTGAGGTTATATTGAGTTGGTCACTCAGAGCCTTTCTAATCTTAAATTCATCTCCAGGGATGGGGATTCTTCATCTCTCAGAGACCCTGTTCCAATGTTGAGCTACCTCCTAGTGATTGCTCCTTTCCCCCTCTCCTTAATACCTAGTGAGATTTTTCATTATTGCAAGTTATGCCAATTGCCTCTCCCCATTACTGTGCAGCTCTGGAGAGACTCTTTATGTAGCTGGAGCCGGAAATACTATCTCTTAACCCTCTGTTAAGACTGCTCAAGCCCAGTTCTCAGCCTTTCATTTATCACATGCTTCAGTTTATTAAACATCCTGGTGCCCCTCTGTTAATCTCACTCCAGGAGCCCTACAGTGATCCCACAAATTGCAGGCACGGTCTTGTAAGTGCTGAGTGGAGCATGTTAATCTCTTCCATTGATCTTCCGGCTTCCTTTCTTTTAATACAGCCCAGTACACAGCTGATCTGCACTCTTGAAGGCAACTGTGGAGTTATTTTTAATGTGGTAGCCATCAGAGCCCCAGGTCCTTCTCCACGAAGCCATGGGAAATAATTTACTGTGGTAAATGATACAGAATTAAATAAGATGGTATTACATGTTCATTGTCTCAAACTGTATTTTGGGGTTTTGAACTGTTTCCAAGGAATTAATGTTAATCCTCTGTGTAATTTTTTTTTTCAGTATTTTTTTTTACACCTTCATTTTTAACTCAAGGCTTAGTAAATACTTTTAATGTCCAGAGCAGTTGTTATTCTCTTATGAATTATTTTCCGGGCAATAGTAATCATTCTACAAAGCACAGCATCAGGACATACCTAACAAATGCTTCTCAATATTTGGAGTCCAATGTGAGAGAACTTAAAAGGGCCTGTTCAGATATGTAAAAATGTCCTGAAGACACAGCATTGGGTTATAGTTTCAGGGTTTATTGGAGTGTTTTTTCCCCCATTTTGTTATCACTGCAGTAAAAAATGAAACTAAACGAGTCAGCTCCATTTTGATATAACTTGTGTTATATCATTTTTGTGTTTATTTCCTAAATTCTAATGTGCTATTTCTGTGCAAGTCCCTTGAAATCTCTTAGCAAGAAGGAAAGAACACAGCTGGAGTTTTGGGGCTCCCAGAGTTAATTTACAGGCTTTGGAGACTAAGATATTCTTTCTAGCAAATCGGGTCTGTTTGATTTGAAATTCCATGAAGAGCATCAGCAAGAGAATACCATCAAGATGCTTTAGAAGCCTCTCACTGTGTTGCTTGTAGAGATGTAAAGCTTGGAAAGCTCCAGGTATCCCCATTCTGAGAGGAAGGCAGCAAGGCAGCATCTTTGAGTAGAAAATGCTGTTTTCCAGGCTTTCTTAGAAGACGTTACTCTGCTTTACCACTGGTGTATTTCCTGGAGTCTGTTTTGTACGTGTCAAAATGAAGGTAGGCTGCTGTTTGTATTTGAAGTGACAGCCCTTCCTCTCCTATCACCCCTTGGATCCTGGTATTTCCCATGTCAAAACCCAAATGTCTTTCTAGTTTCGTGCTAATGATTGTAAGTTCCACTTGACCAGAATGTGAAGATCAAGTTGATTTCCCCTCTGGAAACAAGGCACCCTGCTGGTTTCTAGATCAAACAGAATTCTTTCCCTACCCCATCCAAAAAGCAATTAAGTGTAAATATGGCAAAGGATGATAATTAAAATCTGTCATGCATACAGGTGTTAAACTAGACCAAATCAAAAAGGCAACCCTGTTGCTGTCTCTACTGCCAGGCCATGTTGTCAGCAGCTATTTTTGAGTTCCACCATGGAAATACAGAATCACCTCCTTCAGGAAGTCAGTGATCCCTCCAGGATATGTATTCCCAATCTATATTGTTAATCGTTGGTGTGTTCTGATATGACAGCTTAGTTGTTAACATGGAAGTGAAACATAACCTTGAAACATCATCAGACATGGTGTGTGTGACATTCTGTCACTTAAGAGTAAAAGAATAGTAAATTCACAGCCAGAATATGAAGGAACCGTAACCGAGTTTTGTCTGTACCAGTTCCTAATAACATTTTTGACTTCTTAGTGGATGGCTAAGGGACATATTGGAAATAAGGTGGTCATTCCATCATGTTTGGAAGTCCACCGATTTGGGGGAAAATGGGTAAACTAACTGAAAACCCACCTGTCACTTTGTTCATGCTGTTTCAGCTGTAGCCCTGTACGGTGCCCAGTGCTGGGATGGATGTGGGAGGGCTGGGTGATGCCTGCGGTGCTCGCTGTGACAGCAGGGATGGGGTTTGGGGACCTGGCTGCTGGATCTCGTGGCAGGAGGACGGCTGGGTTCTGCAGCCTGTTAGTGGTATCTTCAAATGATAACCCTTCAGAATTAGCTGTGTAGTTTAGGAACGGAGTGAGTTGTTAGTAATACTGACAGGTGCCAGCAGAGGGCATTTGGAAACTTGGCATTTCTGCTCATTTATCTTCCGACAGATTAGGGCCCCTATGCAATTTCTGTGTGAGGCTGATGGTGCCTTCTGTGTTGGTACAGACCTATGGGGAAGGCAAAACTTCGGGGTTTGCTGTTTTTTTGGGTTTGAGTTTAGTTAACATACAGAATATCAGCAATAAAATACGTATTTCAGGATAATTTCCAAGTTAGAAGAAAGTATTGAACCAGAAAGCTTCCACTTTTATCAGAAGGAGGGAGTATTTGAGTGTGAGGTAGATAAAAGGCTGAGAGAAAGGAAGTGAAGAAACGGCATATTATCTATTTTCCTCTCAGTGTTTGTTATTTGTAAATTAGCAATCTAAACTGGAACCTCATTGCTTGATATGATTTATCACATTTAGATAGTAATTACAGCTCTTCTGCCCTGATATCACTGGCATAAGGTGAACATTTTAGACCAATACTCTGTGTTGAGTACCAAGAAAATTGTGTGCACAGGCATAACAAAAAATGACCAAATAGTGACTCTTTGTGTTCATGATCAAAAATCCAGTTCATTTCTATTGATTAGGGCTTTTGTTACTTGCAGTGGGGTATGTGACATGGTGCAGTATACAAAAGGTCTCTTACCAGCAACAGATTTGGAAAGAGCTGTTGTTAAAGCCCAGATCAATGAGTAGATGTACAAAGACATTCAAGTATAAGATCATTTAATAAAAATGCTTTTTTGTTCTCATGCTTTGATCAAGTAATTCCTATCCATCAGCTTTGATTCAGGCTCTGGCAGCATCTTTCTTGAAGAGACTTCTACTGGACTTTTAAAAAAGACTGTCTGATGTGGGGTGTGCTGGTGAAACCAACTGAAGTGTTTCTCACCTTTGTGATATGATAAAAGGCTCTAGGACTGTGAGGCTATGAAGGCTTTCAGCTTTTTTACCTCTTTGGAAAAAAAATTAATAAAAATTGGGGAAAAGGATTTTTTAAGCTGTGTCAAGATACATTACATGGACTTGGTGGTTCCTTTGTTTGCTACAGTGCATGCTAAAATATTATAGATGTGAATTTTAATATAAGGGGTGGGTTTACTCTATATACTAAGCAACTACATTTGGAGATAATTTCCTCTAAATATAATTTGTTTTAAGGTATAATTTATGCTGCAAATAGGATTTGTGAAACATGTCTTGAAAATGTGGTTGGAAAAAGATCTTTCTGTGAGCCAAAAAGATACTGTTTTATAAGTGTCAGTAGCAAAGAAAGAGTAAAAAGAGCAGCTGGAAGGTACATTTATTGATATTTATTTCATATATACATCACTTGCTATAACATCCACTGCCAGAATCTACCTGACACATCTTTGTATTTTGTTGTATCCCTGTGGCAGAGCTGTCCTTTGGCCTTTGGAAAATGCTAGCTTGTTAGTGAATATTAGTTTGTACTGCAGTCCCTGCCTACACTGCACTGTGCTTCCACATAGACATGTTATAAAAGAATTCTTTGACTTCTTGAAGTCAAAGAATAGCATGCTGAGCCCCTAAAGTTGCTTATTAACATTTGGGTGGTTGGTTTCAAAGGTGTTTGTACCTTTTCAACATCCATATCTGTCAGCGATAAGGAGCAAACCCTTTCTTTATGGAGACTTGTCATTGTTGCTGAACAACAACTTGTTCCCTTCTTGCAAACATACTTGAATATATTGAGAGAGGAAAGGCAGAGCAGGGCTTGGGGCAGACTCTCTGCAATTTACTCAGACCTTGAACAAGTGGCTCCACTGCTGTGGTTTTGCATCAGCATGATAGGAATGCAGTAGCTGCTACTCTGGAAAAGCTGTATGTTTTGGAAATATGAAGTTGTTCTGTACTGCTTGCCCAAATCCAATGAAATTCTTGGCTTTGACTCTGTGGCTAGCAGCTCCTTTTGGTATGTGATTTTTTTAAGCAAAGCTAAAATACTCCCTATGTGATGACAGCATGTCTCACTCCTTTTCACTATCACCACCTGTCCGTACTGTGTTTCCCCATTTCTGTGGTGTTTTCTCTCACTTCTGCTGAGTGCTATCTGTTAGTGAAGTGCTTCAGGACAATGCCAAGATAATAGAAACGTGGGAGACCTCCACTTTCAGACCTGTCTCACAGGAATCAAATCAACACATGGGTTGTAATACTTGTTGTGGTTGAAGTGAGTTTTCGTCCAGATGGGGTAATGATTGAGCACAGAGTAAGTAACTAACTGTATGTAATTACTCTTCTAGTAAAAGCAGAAAACACTTTAGTGAAGACTAGTAGTTGTTATAGTGGTAATTAACAAAGTTGGAAAAGCTCTTTCATGGTACCCACTAACACCATTAAAAAGCATCTTAGCATACCTTATGTGTTAACAAGTTTGTGTTCATGTCCCTCTGCTCATAACCATATGTCAGGTGTGTGCTGGGCACCTCCTCAGTGTTATTATGGTCATGCTGTTCTTGCTACTGTCATAGAGCATGCCCATCTGTAATAGTGTTGCACTGCTGCCTAGAAACCTGGAGAAGCTGATGAGAGATAGTATAAAAAACAAAGGGCTGGAGAGCAGAACTGAAGCACAGAGATTGAATGATGTACCCAGCACTGGAGGATTGTGTAAAAAATGAAATGGCTTCCCTGTGAAATCCTCTGTAATTTTTAGGGACAAAGTCCTTTTATTGTTTCATGTGCAAAGTAGACTGACCTCCAACTTTCCCTTGCTTCTTTTTTCCAAAGGTCAGGTCTAATCCTCTTGTTCAGCACATCAGGAGGCACATCAATGTTTTTGAACACCAGAGGATCAGTACAGAAGGGCAGCTGTCAGTAAAGTAGCTGCAGATGTCTGATATTTAGCTCTTTCACATCTACAGGGAGATGACTTTGTTATTCTCTAAATGAAAAAGTTTCTGTAAAGTTTGCCTTTGTGCCATTCAGTCTCATAGGTAGAGCTCCCGCTGACATCAGTGTGCGCTAGATTGGCCTCCACAGGGAGAAGGAGAAGAACATTAGAATTTTGGAATAAGTGCCAGCTGAGCTGATAAATCCCAATAGCTTTCTCATTGCCGTGGCTGTGCTGGTCCTTACCCTAGGGAGTCATTCTTCCTCCTCCTCTAATCTGTTTGAAGGAAATTTCCACGCAGTATTGCACTGTGCCACTGTCCTGGGCAGTCTTCATTCGAACCATGTGCTTTCCAAAACACTTTGAAAAACATAAAACAGAGCTGTGATGAACAGCCTGATATGGAATAAACCATAATATTCAGCAGCAATGGGAAATGATAACAAAACATATACTTGGCAGCAGTGTTGTGCTACCCCTTTGCCTGGAAGGAAAATTAGATCTAAAAGACAGATTCTCAGATGAAGCTGGCTCTGGTATGTGGATTGGCAGGTAGTAAATAACAGTGTGAAGTGACTTCTGGCCCTTCCTGGCCGCTTGCCTTGAGAGGGAAAGGGGACAACTGTGCTCCCAGATGGAGGAGCAAGAGGAAGTCTAATGTTGTGACACATGAGGGTCCCCTGTTGATGCTGAGGCCGGGCTGGCAGCTGATTCTCCAGCAAGGGTGGTGACAGCTTGGGGGAAGGGCTTCTCACCTGTGCCCCAGCAATATCAACTCTGTGATTTGAGCCTTGGCGCACAGAGCTCAACTGAAGTAGTTAAACAGAGCCCCTACTCAAAGAAAGGGAGAATTCTAAGCAAATCCCAGTGTACAGTTCAGAAATGCTGCTGCAGATATTTCTTACTGCATTAGCAGGAATGAAAAAGGCAGCACATCTTTGGGGGAGAAATACTCCAGCAGTGGTGCTTACCTGAGTGGAAGCCTCTGCAATTTTTAGACGGTTGGCTGGTTTCTCAATTGGTGTAAACATCCAGTGCTTTTGATTTACTTGTAGTTAAGTTGTTCTGCAGTGTCTGAGAATCTTGCTTACACATCTGAATCATGACTGAGGAGCTTGAGCCGCTGAGGGATTCCTATCAAAACGCAAAGGTTAATTAGCATATGGTGTTAAAAGCAGATGTAGTTTAAGTGAACAGTGCTTCAATGCTCTCATCCAGAGAGATGTTTGATCTTGATTCTAAAGAAGAAAAATGAGCTGGCAAGTTGCCGCTCATCTCTGACAAAGTCCAACCCCAAAATAAGAAGTTTTAAAATAAATATAAAAACCTTTAAATTAACCATTTCTCAGGGGCATCAGCGAACTTCTTAAGAATCTAGCTTTTGTGAAAGTATATACACTGACACATACTTGTTAAAATATATTCATTAGAAGTGTACATCTAGAACCAACATGAAACCTTTGAAAGGTCCAGGGAGTAATCCAGTCAGGGAGAAGAAACTGTATGTAAAACCAATGTATCATAGAAGAATAGCAAACTGTGAAGCAAATATTTGAAATAATGATTTTTTTATTACTAAAATATGTTTCTATTGTACTTGTGAGAGGTGGATTTTGACATGCATAGAAAGAAAGCAGGCACCCAGCTTCCGTTGCAGCCTGTCTTCCCTATTTATTTGTACATTCCCCTTTTTTTTTTAATTAAAAAGACAGACTGATAAAACTGAGTCATCTCATAGATAATCTCTAAATGGTAGCATAAGACTTTTAGTCACCACAGCCTGTACAGTAATTGGCTGCACTGAAAAAGTTTGCCTTGTAAATACAAGATTGTAATTGATTTGTTGTGTAATGAATTTTTTTTTTTTTTTTTTTTTTTTTTTTTTTTTTTTTTTTTTTTTTTTTGCCTGCGAAGCCAAAAGCTGTTGCCATGAATACTACAAAGTGATGATTTGCTGGCTGTCAAGTCACTCTGGGTATTTACTATCCTGAAGTCTTTGCCTCTCTGTTCCTCTCCTTTGCACACAAAGTGAGAAATCTGAGAAGTGGGAGCATTGTTTTCTTACCCCAAAGCGGTGAGAGCTGTGTGAGTGAAGCTGGTTTCCACAAGCAGCCATCAGAGGAATCCATACAGATAATGTGTAGCAGATAAAACCCTTTGCCAAACCTCTTCAGTGATGGAGGAGCAGCAACATTCAGGGTTGTTTGGAGTGGAAACATGGGGGTTTTGGAGGCAGTGCACTTCTGGATCTAGCTGCTGTCAGAAGTGCTGGGCCTGCTGACCTCTGTACAGGGACTGCCCTGGCTGTGACCTCTGATGTGGTTTGACAGAGAACATCTCCTCCAGCTCCAGTGTGAGCAGGTGGTGGTTCTGCTCTCTTGCTTCTTCATGGGGGTCACCTGGAGTCTGGAGCAGACCCAAATCCTCCTGTGTTCCTGCCCTCTTGGAAGGGAATGTTGTCCTGATGATGGATGTGAGGTACAGGTGCTGTTAAATAGGTCCTTTCTGTCTAGGGTCTTTTCAGTCACAGTTGTGAAGCCTTTGTGGTTGTCTTGTTGGTCCTGTGGTTTCATGACAGCTCAGAATGTTATGACAGTAGCAATGTCTGTTCCAGAGTTTCCCCCTTGTAAGATCCTTATTTAAAATCCTAGCCATCAAGCAGTCTACTTAGCTAATTGTCAGAGCTTGTCACGCTATGTAATTAAGTTTTGGACAGCATTCAGATTGCCTCTTCAGGAGTGTGTAAGGGTATGTGTGGCACTGCATCTTTTCTTCCCTGTTACCACAAGAAATGAGTCACACTTCTGGTTGGCTCAGACAGAGCTGCAGACATCATCGCAATAGGCTGCGTGGAGGATTTAAGATTAGGAGCTTCTGTAACCTGATCCCACGGAAAAACCCTAGCCAGCCTTGCTGCTGGTGCAGGGATTTGTTCACAACTGGCTGGGGATGACCAAGGGGATTCTTTTAATCTCATCAGCCTGCTGCTAGGAGCTTGCTTGTTATAGTCTAATAACTCTGTCCTGGAAGCACAGGCAGCTCTCAAATTAAGATCTCTGTGTTGGGTAGGAAGGATAAGGCTTCAGCATCATGGATTTGAGAGAGCCTTGCTGTTCACTACTCCTGATGCACACACACACACACACACACACACACACACACACATATGCTGTTCAGGTAATCAAACTCCTTCTCAAATGTTCATGCACTGCACAGAGCAGCCTGTCTTTGCCTCTGACTGACTGAGGTGGGAATAAACCCCAGAGCTTCATTGATCTTGCAGAAAAAAATAAAAAGTGTGTGTATACACAGGTATATATTTTTTTTCCTGGGAAAAATGCCAACATGCTGCTTCAAATTTTGAGGCATTGCCATCCTGGGTACACTCTATTGAATTTTGGGGTTGTTTTGTTTTTAAAGCCATGTTATAGAAATTAATGTCAACATGAAAAGTGTTTCTGTTTTTTGTTTAGATTGTAATAACAAAAAATAATCTTTGAGGTCCCCTGAATGCTCAAACATTATTGCAGCATCTGTGCTGTCCTGATTCATCCTAAGATTTTCAACAGCAGCCTAGTGGAAGCAGAATAAAGCATGGCCCTCACTGGAACCTCTCTTCTGTCAGAACTCAGCATGGTCAAAAAAATAAACCATGGAAAGCTGTTGAAGCTAATTCCTTTGTGCTACTGTCAGACTGGGAGGAAGCAGTCTTATTACATACACAAAAAAAATCTTCATCTGCTTTTATGGTACTTCAAGATGTGTAGACAAGCAGTGATTCAGGATTGAAATGTTTCTGTTAGAGGGATACAGGCTCCATCGACAAAGTCCTTGTGTGGATGATTAAAACAAGATTAAAGCATGACAGGAGGAGATTCCCTGCCCAGCCATTTCTCTTTGTTGTGTACATCTCTTATTATACTAAATAGTAGTTCTATGCCCATAACTGTGTGTCTTTCTCTGCAGCCCCTTTCAGGACTGGGGAGGTCCAGGTGAGATGACTGCTAGGTTACATACTCGGTTCATCATTTCTGGGAACAAGAGCTGCTTGTCTTGGAATTTCATCGTCTTTGTCTGTAGGAAGCGACCTCCTTTCTCTTGATTGCTCTCCAGCAACCTCAGATTGACCACATCTCAGATATACCCAGGGATTCTTGCAGTTGTCTCTTCTGCCTTTGATTTAAGAGAGCACTTGTAAGTGCAGTTCATTTTTCTAGGTGATGAGTAAAAGGGGGAGACAGAAGCAGGCTGTGCCCTGAAAAGTGCAAAGTCTGGATAGGAAAGGCAGAGGGAAAAAAAATGCTTTTCTTGTTGCTAAAAGCTGGGGTAATGGAGAGATTTACAGCTATGCTCTACAGTTACATGTGGAGTCTGGCAGAGGGCTGGCTGAAATTCTACAGCAGCCCCCACTGATCCCAGGCTCCAGGTCTATCTGCCAGGAGCCTGTTATTGTTCCCAAAAGGCAGTGTTCTGCCCCTTCCTCACTGCTTAGTGGCTTTCAGTGGCTGCAGCCCCCCCAGATCACTTTCCAGCCAGATTTCCCTTCCATTTGTGCTTCTCTAGTATTTCTTAGGAGCTTGGGACATTGTGGCCTCACATACTATTTTAGCTGTCAGTCGGTAAGAACTGAAACAGATTGTAAGGTTTGATGCAAAATAGCATCAGAGCATTGAAAGGTGGGGCCAGATGATCTTGACATAATCCCTTTGGCAGGGTGGGTAAATCCCACCTGGTGTTTGGCAGGAGCAGAGGAAAGCCTGCAGCTTGGTATTTCCCTGCTGGGGAAAGCAGCCCTAAAGGAACATTGCCAGGCTGTCCTCAAACCAGTTATCTTATTATTGAGAACCACTGGGAGTCCAGGAAGAAAAGAGGATGCTTTTGAAGTCAAGTCTGTCTGTTTATGAGCTTCACTAAGCAGCAGAGACCAGACTATCCCGAGGGCCAGGGAAAGGGGAACCTCTTGTGTAATTCCTCTGATCTCTAGGTTTTGTTATGTGGATTTTGTGATCTGTAGTTTAGGATTAAAAAGACCAAAGGCTATTTAAGTATGTATTTCATTCTACTGATTGTGTCATCGTCCACAGATGTGGAGCCAGCCAGAGTGTATCAGACCCTTCATCAACTAATTAACTTGAGTTGTCAAGCTGCAATCAGTGAGCTGCTCTCATGCTAAAATAATAATGATAAATTCCTCTCATCTGAAGCTGTCAGCTTCCAGCTGCAAGAGGCTTGAGTTTGTAGGGTCTGTAACTTATTCCATGAAGGAAATTCAGATTTGCACCTCTGTCTTGCCAAAGCCAACTTTAGCTTGGTTCCCTTTCTAGCAGAGTTTGCTGCTGGAGCAGCACCTAAGGCCAGGCCAGGATTTTGCTGGGCCCAAAGCAGGACCAAAGCTGTCATCAGGCTGCCACATGCAGCACTGTGAGTCCTACCCATTTCAAAGGGACATTTTTCTAGTTTCAATTGCTTATTGAGGAGCTGATTTGGTTTCTTTTTGGGCTGTATTTTAAAAAATCTGTCTGTAGGGGTGTGCTTTGCTTGAAATTCTTCCCATCATTGTTTTGTTAGGCAAGAAAGGTGCTGCACATTTCACTACAGGACAAGTTCTAAGACCTGTCTGAAGGCAATGGTGTCCAGGAAAAAAATGAATGCCACCTCCTCTGAGTATGATCACTCATAGAATTTTTTTTTTTTTTTGGTGGCTGACTGCATAAGAATTCCAAGCAAAATGGAAGCAAATAAAAAAAATACTTGTTTGCTTTATCCAGATGGACTTGGAACAAGGAATTTGTGTAGCCTTCTAAGAAATAATAACCAGGTTTTAACTGTAATGAATCTCTTTGCACAGTGTAAACATCACAAATAGAAATTAAAAGTACAGTTTACCCTACAGCATAGGTTGGGGTGGCACTTATAAAAGGCTCTAAAACATCTTAATTAAAGTTTTAGGGCTCATAATCATGTGTTATTTGAGATAAATATCTTTAGCAATACCAGAGCTATGCAGAAGCTTAATATGCTCTTTAGATATCTGGGAATATGTGCAAAATAAATATTTTTCTAAGGAGGTCTTCTTTCCTTATCAAATAAACCCTGTTTAAAGGCAGGAATACATAAATCAGGAGGCCTGTTTTTCTTTTGTGCATTCCCTGTCATTTCTGAAAATCATCATGGAACAGATATCTTTTTTTCTGTGGAAAAGTTCCTTTTTAGATGGCCTTTTGGTGATTTGATGCAGAATAATTTTTTAGTGTATAAATCTGCCTTCATAAACATCCTCATAAATATAACACAGTAAACAAACTACTTGGAGGTCAGACTGCAGAAGAGGTTGACCTTGCATTTTTTAGCAGTTTAGTGTATTCTAGAGCTTAGATATTTTAGCAGGATTAAATTTTGCAAAGGTCCTGTGACAAGTGTTTCTTACAGAGTAGGAATGTCTGAAAGCCTACAGCAGACTAATAGAAAACACTGAGCACAAATGCTCAGGTGCAATTTAGGCACAAATTTGGTGTTGATTAAATGCAGAATCTCAGCCAATATGCAAAATAGGTGATGACTTGAAAGACTAAACAGATACTTTGGCAGTACCTTTGCAATGAGCACCTTAATTCAGGCACCAATTATCTTTCATTCTGTATCACTAAAGCTCTAAGTTATATCCATATTTCTGTCCAAACAAAGCCTCCATGATTAAATTTAAATAGTATTAAGCACTCTAATAAATAGGGATGAGTTTCTCTTTTCTTTTTTTTTTTTTTTTTTTGTAAGACATCTTCAGTTTGCTGAACTGGAGCTTCTGTATTATGTTTTGGTAACTGAATTTAGGTATGTTTTGCAGAAAGGATATGACACCTGTGCTGCCTTAAAATATAGGTGCCTCTTCTGTTTGTGTTGCTGTAGCCTTAGGAACATGAGTTTATTTACAGATTTTGGCAGTGACACATAAAAAGAGCTGGATTGTGGTGACGTGAAGAAGTAAATACGAATGTATGGTTTCTAGTGCAGGTGATACTTTTTATTCCAAATGAACATTTTTATTTCAAGCATTATCACTATTGTACTCACTAATATGCCTTATTAGGACTGTAAATCCTAGGCTATTGTTTTAAATGGTTTGCTTGCATGTGTTGTCTGTTCAAATATATATTTAAATGTATGTCAAGTTATTTTTGACTGTTCACTGTTACAAATACTCAGAATAGCAAATCAGAAAGCCAAAGCTTGTGTTCCTGCCAGAATTATTTGAATTTTTTATTTGTTAATAGCAGAAGCTCCTTCATTTTTGCTTGAATGGTTACAGAGATGTCAAGGATAAGAGATCCACTGCTGTTTACTTCTTCTATGTGGGATGATACAACTCTGATGATTCCTATAGTATGGAATACTATACTTTTCTTAAGAAAAGAAACAATAGCTGTTAATCTAATATGTAAGAAGATATATGGCCACTTGCATTTTCCTTGTACAAGTTCATTAGATTTTAATCTCTATATATAAGTATCACATAGTGGTTTTGTTTATTATTCCCTTTCAAATACTCTTTTAATTTGTTGGAGGCTCTTTTATATTTCAGTTTTTTAATTTTAAGCTCTCTCCAACACACCTTTGGATTTTGAGAGGGGAGCCTAAGGGAGCTGTGAGCAAATTGAGGACTTTTGGCTCTGAAGAGAAGGATGCAGGTCCAGCAGTGCAGCAGCAGAGGCAGGGCCAGCAGTGCAGCAGTGCAGATCACTTCTCTGGCCAGCCCCTGGGTCTTGATGTGCTCACTCACATCTGCTGAATGAATTGTTGGTAGGAGAGCTCCTCACCCCATTTCAAACCCTGTTCTTTCGGCTGAAGGCACCTCCCAGCCAGCAGATCTGTGGATCAGCAGCCTCAAGGTATGCTCAGGGAGGAATTCCTTCTGCTACAGCAGGACCTGCAGAGTCCAGCTTGATCTGAAGCCTTTGAAACACTGCATTTCTCCTGCTTATGTCCAATCCCACTCATGAAAGCACTGAATGTGTGCTCACTATTTTAGTACATGAATGTCTGAAAGCAGTGAAAACGGTGGTTGATTACTTAGTTGAAATGGGCTCTCTGTGACCTGATTCTCGAATGTGCTGAGCGCTCGCTTGGGTGCCTGTGAGGTCAGTGAGCGCTTCTGGGCCTTCATTGCTTTGGAAATGGAGCTGAAATATGGTTATATGAACTTTGCTTCATGCTCATGTGCGTGCAAAACTTTAGTCCTTGTTTTAAGGATGCAAGACAAGAAGAGAATCCATTTGGAGTCTCCAAGGAAAAAAATCCATGAAGATGTTAAAAGGCAGACACTAGTTAGTGAACATTATTGAATCCTCGAGTTTTTCTAAGTCATTGTTTTGTTTTGTCTGCCTCTGCTTTCACAATAACTTTCTCCTTTCATCAGAATTGTGCAGTTTAAAGATTTTCATGCCTGATTACTTTATACTTGACAGAAAGATCCTGGGTACCACATGTGTGTTTGAAGAGGTGTTTCTTTGAACGTCAACTGATCTCTCAGGTTAGAGAAAGTAACCTGATTTTAAGAAAGCTAGCACATAAATTGCAGCTGTGCTGTGAGAACCTGCTGACACCACAAAGATAGGTCTTGACAAAAGTTTTATTTAGGCTACAACTCTTCTTGCACAGCATGTCAGATGGGTTCTTTATTTCTGCTATTTCATTCTTTATTACTGAGGGCATTAGTAGGGAAACAGGCTTTCTGCTTCTTCAGGAATTTGCAGACTGGCACTGTTTATCTTTCATCTGCAGCAGTAATCCTTTCTGTGCAGGGCTCAAATATGCAGAATTTCCTGGGGAAACAAGGAATCTTCTTATTCTAAAATTTTTATTATTGGACAAAATAAATCATTAGCAAAGAATAGGACGACAAAAGCCCAGAAAGCACAAATGGTGAGGGAGCTCTGCACACCAGATAATTTTTAAAGAGATTTTATTTGTTTAGTCTGACTTGGCACCAGCTATTCTCCGTGTATGTACACTCTCAGCACTGTTTGAACACACAGATGCTCCAGTATGGGTGAAGGAAATGCCCTTAGTGAGTCATGCATGTAGGAACATCAGTGAGTCTGAGAGCACAGGCAGAGGCGATGGCAGCAGTTATGCAGATGAGAGCACGTAAAAAGGAATGAGGTTTCTGCAAAGTTACTTTTGCACAGGCTTAAATAAAGAGCATTGCAAATCATACCTAGAATATTTTCTCTGTGTCTATGATTATGTTATTTCCATAGCAACTAATTATGCCATAAACCAAAGATCATGACTTCAGGTGACATGTGAGCAGAAGGAGATGAGCTATTAAGTATTGAAGATTTTTTTAAAATGCAAATTTCCTTATTTATAAAAAAAAAAAAAAAAAAAAAAAAGAAAAAAACCCCAAACAACAAACCAACCAACCCTGAAGTCTGCTATATAAGTGAAATTGCTTGTGACTGGAATGTGTTTTCAAAGTTTTGATGGAGGCATCAGTAAATATTTCAAGTAGTTGTAGGTACAACTGTGAATATCAACAGATTTCTGTATTAGCTGAGGAAATCTCTAGAATTCTTCTCCTGCCCATGCAATCCAGAGCTCAACCTCTTTCCAGCAACTATAACCTTTTACAGATACTGAAATTGCTAAAGGACAAGCAGGGACCTTGGAAATAAAAGGGAAGGTCTGGGTTCTCAGGTATGTGATAAATTTGAGGCTGCAGTGAAGCATACTATCTTCTGCTTCACTTATTAAAACATTCCTATTTCTTTTGAAAACAAAAGATTCTAGAGACATCCTCAGCTTACAGCCCCATGGTATGCTCTTTGAGGCAAAGGACCTGCAGCTCAGGGTACAACTGATATTGCTTGATTTACCTGTTTCTTAGGGGGCTACTTTAACATGCCTGGCATTTGCTTCAGGAGCTGGCTTTATGGCTCCCCTCCTGACCCCTTTGCACCTCGGTTAAAATCTTCGGCAGCATGTGCAGACTCATTGCACCATGTGAATTTTTAGGAGAGCAGGATTTAGGGAGGAAACCTGTTGATTGCTGCTTGATTTGATCTTGAATGTTTCCAGAGATGGAGCATCTACAACCTCTTTGTGCAACTTCCCCCAGTATTTCATCATCTCATTGTATTTTTTTTTCCTTATATATAGTCAGAATCTACCTTCTTTTAGTTTAAAAACATTGCCCCTTATCCCATCACTACAGGTCCTATTAAAAAGCCTGTCCCCATCTTTCTTTAAGCCCAATTCAGGTACTGAAAGGCTGCAGTGAGGTCTCCCTGGAAGCTTTTCTTCTCCAGGCTGAACAACCTGAACTCTTTCAGCCTTTCCCATCAGGGTAGGTGTTCCATCCCTCTGATTGATTTTGTGGCCCTCCTGCAGATCCACTCCCAAATAGGTCCATGTCTTCCCTAAACAGAGGACTCCAGAGCTGGATGTATTATTCCATGTGAGCTCTGATCAGAGCAGAGGGGCAGAATCACCCCCCCAGCCTGCTGGCCATGCTGGCCAGTACCCCCAAGTCCATGTGGGCAGTGCTGCTCTCAATCCCTTCATCCCCCAGCCTGTGCTGATGCTGGAGGTTGCCCCAGCCCAGGTGCAACACCTTGCACTTGGCCTTGTTGAACGTTATGATGTTTCCATGGGCCCAGTTTTAGAGCTTGTCCAGATCCCTGTGGATGGCAGCCCATCCCTCAGGTGTGGTAACTGCAGCACTCAGCTTGGTGGCATCTGCAAACTTGGTGGGGGTGGGCTGTATCCCACTATGTCACTTATGAAAACACTAAACAGTCTTGGATAGGGTTGAGCAGAGACTGAAAACCTGAGGCAGCGTGAGGCTGTCAGGTTAAAAATCATACTCTCACTCTCTTTGCTTTGCTCTTTTAGCCATTTATATTCATGCAAAATGAATATACAAAAGCAAACAAATCAAAGACTCCATCACAAGGCTTTTTTTCCTCCTAGCTGAAACAGCCAGCTTGGCCCTGAACTTTGGTTCACCCTCCAGTCAGAAGAGATAATGTTTCTCGTAGACTTTTGGAAGAGGTACAGTTTTTATAAAACCTGCATCACTGAATCAAACATAACCAAACAGTAGCTGCAAAGAGTGCACTGGGTGAGGAAACAAGGGATTTCTCTCCAAGCTTGTTGCTGAAGAAAAAGACAGGGAGGGCCAGACAGATTTGATTAACACTTTTCTGTGGTGATCTCTGCCTGTACATGAAATTAAAAAGTTGAGCATCTGGAGTGATTCATCAGATTTAGCTGATTTCATTGCTGTGGTGTGAAGCAAAGCTAGTAACTCACAAAAATCCCACTCTTGTAGTAATGTTTGTAGTAAAGTGTATCTCAGTAATGTCTTTTAGTAGGATTCTTTAATTTTTTAATTTTTTTGTGGATCACTTCTTAACAAAGTCTGCTGAGGTTAATTCCAAGTGGGTTGTTTCATTAGGAAGATGGAGCAGGTATGCAGAGTTTTGAAGACAATGACAAGAGGCATTAGTAGGGGGGAAACCAGTGCAACCATTAAAAGACTCATGAGACTAAATTAACAATGAGGTGAATTAGTGCTGCATTTTGTGTGAGCTGAAGGTACTGGTGTCTTGTGGTTGTGGGTGTTAAATCAGGGAGAAAGAAGAGAAAGCTGTATTCAAAATAGTAAGGGAGGTGGGAGTGTGGTGTGGGGTCTGTGGTGACTGCAGCTCAGGGTGAGGTGCAAAGTGTGGGCTGAACAAGCAGCTGTGTGTCTTCAGGTGAAAGCTGAGGCTGCTCAGAAGAAAGGGTCTGAGGGATAACACAGTTAAGAGACCTGCCCCTGATGCCCAAACCTTTTACAGTTTATTGCCTGGAGTTCACCTGATGTCATTAGAGTGAGACTGCTGTCTCTTCTCTTTCAGGGCCAGGGTTTTGGCTGGAGACAGTGAAGAGTTACCAGCCCTCCACTCAACGTGGCAGGGACAGAGTTGTTATAACCTAAATGGTAGCGTGCCACCAGAATCAATACAAATTGAACCTCTGCTGGCGAGACTGCACAGTGCTTGCTTTCTTGTCTAGAGGAATCAATATGAATTGGCCACAGGATGGGAATATAGAGATGCAGCTAGGGAGAGAAAGAATAGATGTTAAGCAGAGGTGAACAGAGGTCACTAGGTCCACTCTGTGATTTTAGGTTCAGTCATTAACAAAAAGTTTTGTGGAAGCTCTAATTCACCTGCCTTTTGGGTCACCCTTTAGACACAACGGCCCAGTGATGCAATGGTTCCAAGGTTTATCCTTCTTGGTTCATGCATTACTTTATTGTTAAACAGCTTAAATGTCAGGATGGATCCCAGCTTACCCCTTCCATTCACTTTCCACCAGGGATGGGCAAGAGTAGAGTACACCAGCCCTTCTCCTTTTGTTGATTTCCCCCAGTTCCCATGCAGGACATCACTCCATGTAAGCATGTCATCCAAGCTACAGTTGGCCTGTTGGTGCAGCATTGCTGTCTCAAGGATTTCCCATTTAGGCTGGTGATTCTGACTGGGTATCCTGGTGTGGAAGATTTAATAGAAGAATTATTGTAATGTCTGTATCCCAAATGACTCTCTTTCTAATTAGCTGTTGATATTGTCATGAGAAAGAACAGCAGCTACTCGAGAACTACATTTTACACCAAAGTGCCTTTAAAATGTTGCTGTTTCCATGAGGTGTGTGATGGGATGATGGCAAAAAAGAGGCTGGAGAAAAAGCACCCTTTGCTGTAAGGGTTATGCAGGACCTCAGCCTTCCTCGAGCATTTTCTGCATCTATCTGAAATATATCCACCTTGTGTTGATGTTTATTACTTTTTTATTTAAAATAGACGTTTAGAAACTCCTCCTTCTACCTTAGATCTTAGCTTTCTGAATTATTCCACCCACATTAAGGACTAAATTCTCTTAAGAATTGATGATTTCCTGCCTTCAGGAAAGGTGAAAGCAAGTGATTTCTAACTCTTCTTATCCCAGATAGCAGTGAGCTGCCTTTGGGCTTCAGTTGTCTAGTTTACAGTAAATATGCCAAATTCTCCTCTGTTACATGCAGTACCATGGGCACCCTTGTTAAATAACAGTTATCTGACTTATCACTGTTTCAGCATAGTTTGTGTGCTGAGCTATGCTCAAGTTTTTCTTTCACCATTTAATACGATACTCCATGCACAGGCATTTTTGTATAATGACAGAAAATGTAGAAAATATTTGAATAATTTTTTGGGTTTCTATTACCAAGCTGGTCTGGTTGTAGTACTACAGAGTACTACCTCCTCTGTAGGTGAGGAGACAGGTGTAATACAGGTGAGGCAGAACTATTTGGTACCACAGGAAAAATTCATAGTATATTGGGAACTCTGACTGAGAACAGATCTGCCTCTATTGGACCATTGTTATGAACTAGGGAAGGAAGACTCCTTTAAGGGGTAGAGTTCATATTATGCAGGAAAAGGAGGGAAATAGAGTAGAAAACTCTAATTTTAGAGCTAGGGAAATCAAAAAGTGAAAAAGTTGTAAGTCATCAAAGTTATTGAAACAGATGGTACAGGAGTTATTACCCTTGTGTTTTATGCTCAGGTTCTCTCTCTCTAAAGCTTGCACCAGGTATGGTCAGTGTATTTATAGTTTGTGGAGGAAATGAAGAGAAATAATTAGACTCTAAGTTTGCAGTTTGTAAATTACCAGAATTAGAGGGTGGTTTGCAGGGGTGAGCTGCTCAGGCTGTGTGCAAAACCAGCTCATTTTACTTTTACTAATTTGTTCTCTAATTAATTGGTGCCTGTGTCTCTTGATTTATGCTGAGACTGGCAAGATGCTTCGTGAGGGAAACCCGTTTTCATCTCGATTGATTCTCTACTGGGCATGCCTTTTAAAAAAATGTTAGCCAGCCGTGTTCTGACTTGGCTGCAGTAGGTTACAGCCAGAGGAGGAAGGCAGAGGAGGCAGACAGGTAAGGAGGTGCCACATACGGAGATGAGTTACCTGCACGGGGAATTTGGGGCAAAGATGGTAAATGAGTCTTGCTTTCCTGAGTGTTAATACTGTAATTGCCACAGTTTCAGTAAGATTTTTCCTTCCCGAGAAAGTTGTGTGTGGCACATTTCCAACTCCTCACTGCCGGTGGGAGCTGTCAGGTTTTAGGGAAGCGCTCCCCGGCGTGCGGAGCCTGGTGCCGATCAGCGCCTTCTGACAGGGGACAGATGAGCCTGGCTCTGCGCTGTGTGAGTGATGATTCCGCGGGACTGAGCGGGTGAGGAATGTGCCGGTGATGGATCCGCAGCGGAACAGACCAGCCTTCCGCCGAGGGAGGCCTGTCCTGAGCCCACGCGGAGCATCCCCGGCGCTTTTGCCTACGAAACCTTCACGGCACTTACTTACTCCCGTTCCTTTCGGCAGCCCCTCAAAAGCCACCCAGGTCGGGGCTGGGCGGGGAGTCCCCGCGCTCGGAGTTTAGGGGCGGGCCGTGGCCCGGGCCGGGGCGGGGAGGGCTGTGGGCTCGGGCGGGGCTGTGAGGGCGGGCTGCGGGCCGGGGCGGCCCGGGCGGGGCTGTGAGGGCGGGCTGTGGCCCGGGCGGGGTGTGGGCTCAGGCGGGGCTGTGAGGGCGAGCCGTGGCCCGGGCGGGGCTGTGAGGGCGGGCTGTGACCCGGGCCGGGGCGGGCGGGGTGTGGGCTCAGGCGGGGCTGTGAGGGCGGGCTGTGGCCCGGGGCGGGCGGGCAGTGGCCCGGGCGGGGCTGTGAGGGCGGGCTGTGGCCCGGGCGGGGTGTGGGCTCAGGCGGGGCTGTGAGGGCGGGCTGCGGGCCGGGGCGGGCAGCGCCATTGGCGCGGCGCTCGGAGGAGGGGCGGCCGCGCCGGGAATGGAGCGGCGGGGCTGGCGATCCACGGGCGCCCGCGGCGGGAACGGGGCGCGGGGATGCGCCGAGTGAGCCCGGCGGCGCGGGGAACAGCGATGTGCCCGGCGGGAAGGGGCCACGGCAGCTGCTCGCCTTTCGGATAATTCCTGTCCTTGCAGCGGCGCTCTCTTGTCTGTGTGTGGCATGTGGAGCCGGGGTTTTGTATGGCACTTGCGAGCCGAGCGAGGTCACGGTTGCTTTTTTAAAAATTCTTTGCGCTGGGTACAGTATATCTCTCTCTGATTTTTCCTTCCCTGGTAGCGGGGTGGGCCGGGAGGGACGACCGTGACAGTGCCGGGAATGTTTACTTGTGCAGAAGTCTTTCTCTTGTGGAAGCGCGCTGCTCCCTAACTCCTGGCTGAGCAGACTTCACTTCACCAACTTTGCTGCCGCACAGCACGAGTAACTCCTCGGCAGGATGGCAGACAAAAGAACAGCCGGTGCGAAGCAATAGGGGATTCCTGGCGAGGAGGAGGAGGAGGAAGGAAGACCAGCAGCCTTTCACCGACGGCTGTCAGAGCAGCAGGAGCGGGACACCATGCGCAGGTCCAGCACCGATGAGTCCACCTATCACAGGAGCCCTTCCCTGGACAGCAAGGATTACAGTTTCCCGAATGGCGCCTTCCGTCGATACAGCAGCATGTATGGTGGCCAGTTTGGGGCCGCCAGCAACTCTTTTTTTGGATTTCATACCAATCCAGGCCCGAAGGCCACCAAGGCTAAGTACACGACCCCCAAGGGAAACAAGTACGTTGTCTTTTACCTGGATCTCTCATTTATTTTTCTCCTAGAACTGAAGAGGTGCAGCATGGCTCACAACTGCCTGCAGTGTATCAAGTACCTAATGTTTGTTTTCAATCTTCTCTTCTGGGTGAGTACATGTTTGGAAGTGCGAGACTGTTGCATTTGTGTCTTTACTGAGATGGAAGATGAACTTGTTGCTGCTTTTAAACTTAGGAGTTGAACAAAGTGGTGTCTAGGCTACTGTTTTTGTGACCTCATTGATTTGTGTAGATAACCTGCTGAGGGTTTTCTTAATCTTCTCATTTCCTGGCCTTCAGCTGCATTTCAAAACTGTGGTAGAAGAGACAAGAGCGTGTTTATAGAGGTCAGTTGCATGAATGCCTTCATCACTTTGTTCCAGTGAGAGCTGTACACTTTTCTTGTGCCCTGATGTTTCATTCTGATGTATGTTTGCCTCAAAAGTTATGCCTAGTACTAGAGGGATCACTGAGGCCATTCATGCTGCTGAGGTTGAGCACATGCTTACACCCATTGCTCTGTAGCACATGGCACACTTGGTACAACCTTAAAGCTTCTATCAGGAATCTCCAGGTAATCATTCTGTTACAGTCAGTGGTGAGTCCTAGCATTGCCATTCCCTGTTGAAGATGTGGGTGGAGAGAGACCAGAGTGCTCCTCTCTGCTTCTGGGGCTGCTACTCTGTGGCAGGAGCTTACCAAATCACTATGAGGCATGCTTGTGTCATCATCTTTTTAATAAATGACGTGGCTGTCAACAACAAGGGTGGCTGGGCACTTCACTCCCTTGTAGTGGAGTGTAGGCTGTAGCTGGAGACTAAACAAGTGCAGTGGGGGGGACCCAAGTCACAAATGCTGTTAGTCCTGTAAAAAAGGGAGTAGCAGGACAGGATTTCTAGTTCAGTGTTCCTCATCCAGAATCATATGTGGGGAGGTCTGTTACGAGGTCCTCAGGAGGTGCCTTTAAATGGCTGGTTCTTCCCAAGTGGCTCATTAACATGCTGAGGGCAATGAGGAGTAGTGACAGTGACAGCCCTCCTGTCCCGGCTCTGAGGGAGGGGGTGTGTGTTTGCAGCAGGATGTTACCGTGCCCGTGTTACTGATTGTCTGTGCTCTCCTGGAGGTGCTCAGAGGGCTGTGGGTGAGATGGAGAGAGCTGTTCTCTAGTGTGCGCTGCTGTACAGCTGTTCAAAGCCAGGCATGCTGCAGTGCATCACAAAACACAAAGTGCAGGCAACTCCTGCTGACCCGAGTCCTGCCAAGAGTCAGGATGTGATAAACTAGTGCAAGTCCCCTGAATTGGCACAGCACTAACCAGAGCTGTGAAACACAAGGAGGGTGCTCTCTTTGCGTCCCGGGTGAGCTGGTAGAAAGAGTGTAGTTAAGGCTGCATTCTGTCTTTCAAGGCTAACTCTAGTTGCTTCTGCTTCCCTAAAAATCATCTAATATTTATTGCAGCTTACTCCAGAGCTTTCTGAAAAAGACAAACACTGTCTTTCTTGCTTTTTCGAGTCTTGTGCCTCTACTGACTGTCCCTGGTCGAGATTGTAGATGGCACTGACAGTTAGTTGAAGTGTAAGCTAGGAAAAAGCAGTAGGATGCTGGCATTAATAGCTCTTTCCAGGACTGTGCACAGCACTGCCTCAAAGGATACAGGCATTCTGATTTCTCTTGCAATATTCATCTTCCACTGAAACATATCCATGTGATGAGAAGAGGTACTGCTGCAAGTAATATGTGTATTTACAAAGGCAAGGTTGCACATAATAGTATATCTTTGGAATGCTTTTCAGGAGGAAAGCCTTAATTCTTTGGGAGAGAAAGAAAGATCTCCCCTCTAAAACTATCAGAGCTGCTCCAAGATACACTTTGAGGGAGAGAAAAGGTGAGGGTCTCAAAAAGAGAATACCCTGTGTGGCAGGCAGCTGGGCTCTTGGTGAACTGAAGCTTGCAAGCAGGGGAGTGGGTGGTGTCAAACACTGCAGCACGATCTCTATTTTGTTTCCCTTTCACATGCTACCTGCACAGCAGGAGTGATGGATGATGATCATGTCCAAATGAGTTTTGCACAGCATGTAGTTATAATAGATGCAGCTCTTCACCTTCTCACAGTGAAGAAAGTAACTAAAAAGAGATGATTTTTAAAGGCTAGCCTCTCCTTAGTAAAAGGAGAAAAAAAATTCCATTTCTAGTGATCAGAAATCTCAGAATGATTACAGGTTGATGATGCTGTTGTTTTGTTTTTCATCTTGTTTTCAGTTATCTGTCGTGTTTTACTGCATGAAATTAAAGGAGAAGTATCTCTGCAGAAAGATAGGATTTCTTTTTGCATACATGCCCACAGAAGTTTTGCTGGCTCCACCTTTCCTCTCCGCCCTTCTCTAGGTAGTTGGTTAGCAATAGGCGATAGTTTAGGTAGGAAGAGGAATTTCTTTTTCATGTATTGAGAGCAGTCATTGCATTAAACGAACTAAATGCCTATTATAGCCTCTTCCTGCTCTTGATTCTGTTTTGAGAAAATGCTTTGATTTCTGTCAGAAATCATATTTTCGTCTTCTTCTTCCTGTTCCTATTCATTAACTTCAGTACATTTTGTGCATTCCTACAGCCTATTTCCCAGTACTTTCAGCTGTCTTTCCCACTGTGTGGCAGAAAACAGTCCTCAGCCCTGTGCAACTCCAGTGGGATTTGTGCTGAGGAAAAGATCCTTTTCTTACAATACTGGTGAATTTACAGGAAGCAAATTCTCTGAGACCTTGATTTTAAATGTTCTTGGCAGGCTTTGTTGGATTAGGTGCTGTGCTCATGCTGTAAAATTTTTAAAAGCTGTCATATAACTCTGAAAACAGAGCAAATTTCTCCTCCCCTTTCTGATGGTTAAAGGGAGCACAAAGCTCCTTCCCAGGTGTCAGAGGCTGAAGTGCCTTGTCTGCGTTGGTGCTGAATCAGTCCATTGGTACAGCAGACTAGCAGCTATTATTGTAGAGAAAAGAATTGGATACTCCTAAAATAGCTCATTTCTCCATGAGGAGTGCTGTGCAAATTGCTCTTGGTGCATTTGCAGCTACTCTGGGGTGTTAAGGTCCTGAAGCATGGGCAAAACAGTATTAGAGAGCAGCACTGCTTCTCTAATGGGAATTGGCATTCAGGGGCCATTACCTGGAACAGTGCCAGATGCAGATGAGCCATCATTGTATCACTGCACTCACTGGTTTGTAAGCTCCCAAAATAACTTTTGTCACCTGATACAGAATACTTGCTTGGCTTCATTCATTTTTATGGACTTCGATTTTCATTTGTTGAATTGCTGAACCCTTGAGACTGAAGATCGCCTCAGATGATCACAGAGCAGAATATTTTTATTTCATAATGAAATATTTTTATTTCTCTGTGGCGTACCCAGGGAAGAACATTTGTTTTCCACATTCCCCTCCAGACATTCAGCATTTCTTCGCAGTCAGTAAAACAAACTTTTCTCTTTCTGTGCTGTTAATCCAAGGCTCTGATGCCTTCTCTTTTTTCTTTTTTTTTTCTTTTTTTGTGGGAAAAAAAAAAAAAAGGTGGAATATATCCTAAAGGCTGAAAGAGTTCTTCAGAAAAAAAAAAGCATCATTCCCTTAATCCCCTTGACTTACACAGCATCGCCACTTGCTTCAGCTTCTAGCTCCCAAACTTCCAAGACTCAAAAAAGGAAATGCACTAACTGTACTTGTGTTGCCAGTGGCTTCTGCTTTTCTTAGATCCTGTGCTAGGGAAAACTACCTAGAGAGGTAGCAGTTTGCCCTTCAAATAACTGAATAGGTAAAGCTGACTCTTCAGGTAATGCTTTAACCAGTAGAGAAGTTCAACAGGAAAATGCTGTTGTTAGAGATCTAGTTATAAAGAGGAGATGGCAACAAAAAGAAAGGAGGCAAAGAAGTTTATTATTGATCAAACTTACTATTTGCTATTTCCATGCATGTCTCCTTTCCATTGTTAAAACATACTACATTTGTATGCACTACAAAGCAGTCAAAGCTCTCAAAAAGTTTTGTGAAGACTCTGATTTTGTTGGGTAGGCTCCCAGTGACGCAGGGGAACAGTTGAAAACTTGGGAGTTGCCATCTGTTGGACACAGTGTGGCTGAAATGAGTAGCTGGAGCTCTGCTTTCCACCTTCCAGGATGAAGAGGTGAGGCAAGGCACTTTGCTTTCTTTTGCCATTTGGTCCCTGTTAAATTCCCAAGTGATACAGCCCTGGAAATGCTTTATCTTGGCTTGTGAGACGCAAAGTGCAAATCTGAAATGTATGGAAGCACAGAGCCAAGGAAGTGGCAGGTAGCACTAGTGAAAGCACCAGGATCTGTGTGAGAAAAGACCCAAGAACCTGTTTAATCTGACTCTTGGGTGCAGCTCTGGGTCTCTGCCTTTGTTGCTGCTGATAGTTTGTGGACCACAGTTTGAGAAGCTCTGCACCAATGAGTGCTCCTGGCCTGGTGCACTGGTGATACTGCCAGCATTACTCACATTTAATTAGAAGGAGAGGAAGTAATGAAAATGAGAAATTTCTCATTACTGGCATCATTTTACTTCCTTGCACTTCAGCAGCACAGGTTGTCTTGTAAGAACTTGCAAATGTTTGTAGTATGTGGAAGACTGACTGTGCAGGACAGCTGGAGAAGGGAACAGCTTGGTCTGAAAATGCACCATAGGGTACTGGATTGTGTTCGGGTGATCCTGGCCAAATTTGGCCAGAGGGTAGAGCTAGAGGGGTGTCTCCTCATTTCACTGTACCTTGTTGGGAAGCCATCTGACGTTATTAGCTTGAGAAGAGCTGTTGGCTGGAAAGGGGAGAATTTTCTAAGAGAAGCAGCTGATTTTGTTGAAGTGGATTCCTTGTCCTTCATCTGCATCCTCCATCAGTCAGCTGAATGAGATTGATGGTTAAAACAGCCAGAAGCTCTACAGATTGTTAGTGGCTGAGGACAGCAATCATTCTGTGGTCATACTTGGCTGCAGTCTTAAGTTAGTGGAAAAAGAATTACCAAGAGAGCCGTAAGCCATTTTAAAAGCAGGGCCCCCATTTCATCATCATTACATGCACATGTTCTCCTCCGATGGGCAAGGGCTGCAGCTCATCTCGAGGAGCTGAGCTTACCATTTGCAGCTGCTGGGCGCTCTTCTGCACACCTCAGTCACATCCCCAGCAGCTGCCTGCTGCACTGAGAACAAAGTTTGATTAGAAGTAAGACAGGCTGTGTGTTCTCAAATGTGTGAAAGGTGGATAGAGACAAACAAAAGCCTGATTAATCAGCAAAGCAGAGTTTGCTTCTGTGTAATTAAAAATGGGAAGTTTACCCCAGAATGTCATTTTTTCTAGCTGCCTCTGAGTTTCTGATTCTCCTTTGTTACTTGCCCCTTCCAGAAACTGCTCAGTCTGATTGACATCTTATCTTTCTGAGGGTTCTCAGAGGGTGTATTTTTGAGGAGCATTGCCTTTAAAGAAAGGACAGTCATTTGATGTGGGAATTACAGACTTGAAAAAATGGCATTTCTGTGAGAAGCAGAACTATTGAGGGCTGGTCTCAAGTGTGTGTGAGAGATGATTGTATTACCTGATGTCTGATTTATATGGGCACCAATTAGAGCTTCTTCCATAGTGGCAGCATTCAGACAATCCCTTTGCTGTGTGGATCCTGATGTGTAATGGGGACTAAGGAGTCATATCTCCTAGCGAAGGCATTGTTAAGGGCTACATTAGCTATCTAAATGAAAACTTTCAGGAAGTTAATGACTTTAGAAGAATGCATATTTGTGCGCTAACAGTGGGAAATGGGCTTAAGAGTTTTCATGGCATACTCAACCAACACAGTTCTTTTTCATAATCTTGTTTTTCCTCAGGAAACTGGATTCAGAAGGCTGTTAATTGAAGAAAAAAGTTACCTTAAAGCTGACCATATAATAGATACCATTTTCAAATTGCTTACTGCTTCTGTTGCTCAAGATCAGAGCA
Source organism: Zosterops lateralis (assembly GCF_965231275.1). NCBI lineage: Eukaryota > Metazoa > Chordata > Aves > Passeriformes > Zosteropidae > Zosterops > Zosterops lateralis. Next base: position 45,652,764 of record NC_139761.1, read on the forward strand.
GTTCCATAGCATTAGGTGTGTTTTCTTTCATATTGATAAGCAGTGAGTAGACCCCACAGGATATGGCCGTGTTACAGGAGTGGACAAACTGGCCTCTTTAAAGCAGTGAGCCAAATGGCTGCTGACATAATTCCCTCTTCTGGACAATGACAACTACTAAATCTATTGCAGCCAATACTTTGACCTACACAGAGAAAGAAAAAAGGCAGGTGAGATAATTTTCATCATTATTCCTCTTCCTTCTTTTCTTGGCTTGAAGACTTTTGAAGGCTAGCCAGTGCTTGTTTCTTACACAGGATTTCTCATTGCTGAGGCTATGATCAAAACTGAGATAACTGCTGTAGCATATGCTGTCACCTCTTAGTTCATTCTGCCCAAGTGTTACATCTCTTTCACCCATTTGAGTCTTTATTTTAGAAGAAGAAAAATCTCCTGACCTTTTGGCCAGGGGATTGTTTGCAACTCTGTATCCACAGAGTACATAGGAGGATAAAATCCCAGTCTCTGTTTGTCTGCAGACACTATGGTTTAAATCATTATAGCTGTTATTACTACAGTGTGATTTATTTATTTAGAATGTAACTTTTGGCTAAGATTGCAAATCTGCACAAGTTTGAATAATATACAGTATCTATATAAAATGTATAAAGACACTTCTCTCTGATATTTTTAGTGTAAACTGAGCACCAAGGGGTCAGAAATGAAATGTGGCATTGGGTGGAATGAATTCTGCATATTCATGAAGATTGGAGACAGTAAATTGTGTTCTTAGTACTGTCCTGTAATTGTTTCTCTGGGAAATGTTAAGCCATCATGAGATGCAACAGAAGTAAATGAAATTGAAATTGCAGCCTCTAATTAGACTGTCATACTGAAACACATCTTAAGTCTGTCTTCAGTATAAAAACCCAACACTCTCCAAAAAACCCTTCCAGCCTGTGTCAAGTGTGAATGCATGCAGAGCCTTACAACAGGTTTCAGCTGAGGCTTGTTCTGATTATGCCATACATTTGAAATAGTAGTTTGAATGAGGTACAAGGTTTGATGTAAAACGATAAAAGACCAGAATGACTTGGTCTTTTAAAGTTTTATACACAGACCTTCAAAACTTTTGGATGTTTCTTTTGTTGGATTGGTTGGTTGTGTTTTTTTTCCCCCTGCTTGCTTTTCCATATTGCTCACATAGCCCTTAGCAACTTAATTTGTTCTCAGGTACTTTAAATAGAGTGCAGCTGCATCAGGTATTGGTTGTGTCATCTTAATGTTGGAGTCTCTCTGAGCTGTATGTTTTAGAGTGAGTCTCACACACACAGACACACGGTTACACACTATATAGCAGCCAGCAGCTGCTGTGGCAGAATTAGGTAGTGGCTCCAGCTTGTTTTAGGCTTTCTCCTTCCTTCTTCAGTTGCCAGTTGTTTTGTCCTTGCTGTCTTGCAGTTAGAAGGCAGAGTGCAGAGGATGCATTATATTCTCAGTAAACGCATTCATTCACTGCTCTACAAGCACCAAGACCAAGTTCCTCTTTGTGCTGCTACGCTTGGAGAGGCTCAGTGGCGTCCTCCTAGGAAGCAGTTCTGGGCTTCAGAAGCTCTAAGGGTTTTTTCCCTTCTGTGCTGTGCTCTCCCTTTAGTGGTACTTGCAATTTCTAGTCTTGTCGCAGTTCCTGGGACAAGCTGAAGTCACCTGAAGTAGTGGCAAGGCTGAACATCTCCTTGGCAATCACCATACATGAGTGTGTTTGGTTTTGTTGAACACTTGGAATCCTCTCTTAGGTCATCTTACTACAGGGCATTTGTTTGATATTGCTGACATTATTTACTCCTTTGATATCCACCACTGGCTGTTTTGAAGGTGTATACTGGGGCAGGTGGACTTACAGCTCTTCTAAACATAAAACAGAGCTCCAGTTTGTTGTGAATTGCTGAAGTATTCAAATAATTTCTTGATTTTCTTTCAGTAACAATTTTTAATATCCTCTTTTCCCCAGTAGAAGGCATAAACTTTAGATGTGGTTATTTGTGGCCACTTTATCACATTACCTTTGTCCTAAATTCCCCCTACAAATTAAATTTCAGTTGTATGCTGTCTACCACATTGCTCCTGACAAGTTTGTAAATGTTTGTAAACAGACTGTCTTCATATTGGCCAGTTGAGCATTTGTATTCTTGTTATGGAAGTGACATTCATCCAAGGTTGTAGGACAAATTGGTTATTTATGTCTCAATAAATCTTTTCACTAATTCATTTGTAGCAGCCTGGGAAGGGGTTGAGGGTGACATATTTAATACCATTTTCTTGAACAAAATAACTGGAACTCTGGATGTGAATTGAGTTCACTGCCACTTGCAATCTGTTACAAGTTCCAATCCTTGAAGGCCAGAGTTTTAACACATCTACCATCTGCTTTGTGCTTATTAATGCAGAATACTTGGTAGTTTTAGAATGACTTTGTAAACTAAAATAAAGAAGACAGGAGTGGTCAAATATGTCCTATATACATGTGCTGCCGCTACCAAAAAATACACTGAAGCATCTTGGGACATGAGAAAGTAGACTTAAATTTGTTTATTATTCATGGGTCATTTCAGGACCTCCAACTACAAGACGTTTTTGCTTTGCCAGTGAACTAGTACTTTCCTGGTGTTTGCAAACCCCAGAGTGTACAGTAATAAAAGTCTGGTGTGAAAAAGGAGAGAGACCCTGAGAGCTTTATGGCTGCTCTTTCAGTGCAGAGAAAACCAGGAACAGTTTGAGTGCACATGAGTCTCTTCATCACAGGTATTGTAACCAGTAAGAGTTTGTTTTCAGGTTTTCGTGGCTCCCTGTCCTTTGGCAGTGCTGGGATTCACTTTGCACCGTGGAGAAGGTGTTGCCTGTGTCTTGTGCTGCTTTGGTGCCCCTGCCCTCCTCTCTCTGGCTGATGTGCTGAGGGATCTCCATGTGCCTCTTGGTTGGGCTGTTAGAGCTCGGTGCCAAGGCTGGAGATGCAACTGCACTGCTTCTCTTCAGACAGGCTTTTCCTGGTGCTCCTTACTGGGGAAAGCTGAATCTAGAGGTAAACACAATCACAATGGTTTTGATAGCCAAGCTGGGGAGTGTTTTTAACATTTCAGGCTAAACTCTTTCATCCCTTTTCCATGTCAGCACTGTTGCATTCTGAAAAAGTGTAATAACATGGCAGCAAAACAATACCTGTTTCAGGGGGACCAAAGGGCAGATAAAATTGCTGCTCCAGTGCCATAGGGACATCTCAGATTTAACTCAGAGGCAAAGAAACAGTATAGTAAGTTAGGATCTATTTATATGAAAATGCATCACTGAAATCCTGTGTGTAACTTATGATGACTTCCATTTCTATTATTTGGGTAAATTTGCAGAACCGAAACATTTTTACCACACTCTCACCAGTCTGTCTTCTTGATTATGCTCTTGTGTGTTACTTACAACACTTATCCTTTCTCTCACTCCAATTTCCCTTTGTAAGTATGTTTTAGGTAGTTAATTCTTGGAGAAAAATTGACTAACAGTCACTGAGAAGAACATCTTGTACCTAAGGAGAGCATGTGTCTCTACTTATGGTATTGGTTAAATTGTAATCCTGAAAAAACACAGACTGGACAGTACCAATTTTTTCCCTGCTGCTGACAGTAAAGGGATATTTCAATACTCCAGTAAAGCCTTAGATGAAATTCTTACATGTTCTAAGTACTGAATTTCTTTCTGCCTTCATTTCTCTGCAAATACTCAGTAGGATTTCAAGATGAAGGCACTGGTCTTTCATCAAACACAGGTTTTGTTTTCCTTTGATTTCTTAGCTACTGGAACCATCCTCTTAAGTTCCACTTGCTCTACCCAGAAGTTATTATTTTGAGGCTGGAGCTTGGAAATACTTCATGCTTTGTCACTGCAGTTGAAATTTCTCTCTCTAAAACAATAAACCTCATTCAGTTCCTAGCTGAGTATTTTTAGCACAAGCTGCTGACAGTTACATGTTGGTTTTGCTGTGATAGCAGTGTGGATTTCCCTGTGCATGTGTTGGGAGTGCTCCCTTTGCAACCAAATCCATTTTAGTAACTCCATGATTCTAATGTGAAATTATGAAAACAGCAGAAGGCCCTTCATTATAAATCTCACCCCTCCTAGCTGGAGGAGTATATATGTCTGTCTGTATGTAGTGCTTTGTTGTCCCCTGGGCTTGGCACTTGTACACTGTTTTCCATGGGCTCCAGATGTAACTGGCCAACTAAGAAATACAAAGTTCTCGGGCACATTCTTCTTCAGCTGGTTGTACTTTCTCATGTCACTCTATTTCTTTCTGAAAGAATATGATTTTATTTACGTGAAGTCTTTACAACTTCTGTATACATTGCCACTTTTAACGTTTCCTAAGGGGTTTACCTTTGACCCCAGGTTCTTTTGTATTATGAAATTGTGACAGTGCAAGCACACTGCAACATTGTTCTGTTTATGGTATGCTTTTGTTCAGGAAACATTCATGTGATGATATTGCAGCTCCCTGGCATAGACATAGAATGAGAAGTTACTAAGCATAAGAAAGAAAATGCAAGTTGAAAGCAATAAGGGCTGTCATACTGTAAACCATTTGGTGCAGCATGTGCACTTGTCCTCATCACGTGGCTGAGCAGCTGCACAAATACTCCATATTGCTGGTGAGATCCAAGCCAGACCTTGATGCTTCAGAGTCACATTTGGTGCCATCAGTACCTGATTTTGCATTGCTTCCCTTTGATTATTGCTTTTGAGTTAATCCTCTGTGCATCATCTCCTTTTGTCATAACTGGCAATGCTATGTTAATTTTTTTTTTTTTTTATTTCAGCCACGTGTTGAGCTTTGGGGATCTTTCCCCCTCTTTTACTATGTCTATAAAAGTGGAAAGGCTCTGTGGCCATGCAGTGTCAGTGGGCTGGGAGCTCTGTAGGATTCTCATAGTCTTGGCACATGTTTTCCTGTCTGCTGGTATAACAGGAGCTATTAGGTTGCACAGCAAGTTAGAGGTTTAAGTACCCAGTATGCTCAGTAAAACAACCATCTTTTTCTCATCACAGACATCATTAGCTGTTATGAGCTGTTCCAAGTCACTCAACAGAAGTGTCAAAGCTTCCACTGGTTGACCAAACAGGTCCCTTTTCCCCAAATGTCAGTCCAGTTTAGCCTGTATTTTGACTATGTGTCAGGCTGCTCTCAGATCCAGTGCTGCACACAGTAGTTTTAGGTGGATTTTTGGTTTTGTCTCTGCACCTTCACCTGCTTTATGTTCCTGAATTAGGCTCTTGCCCCATTGCCAAAAGCTTTGTCCTTTCTTTCTAAACAGTACTCGTAAAGTGGGGAAGCTGCAGGGGCACAGCAAGTTTCCCTGCAGCTGTGCTCTGTTAATTAGCTCCAAACCTTTAAGCCTCAGCTATCCATGGACTCTACTGCAAAGTTTATGTGGCTTCTGCTGCCGGAGACGGGGCAGACGGTGCCAGAGGGCTCAGCTGGTGCTCCCCCGCCGTCCCTGTGCTGCACGGAGCTGTCCAGCCTGGAGCTCCTGAACCGCGAGGGCCGGACAGTTCCTCCTGCAGGAGCTGCGCTGGGGCAGCAAGGACCCAGCATTGCTTAAGGGAGGGCTTTCAGTGTTGTGGCTCTCAGGTCCTGGTGCCAGTCAGTACTTGTACCTCTGCCTCTGCAGAGAGAATGGTGAGAAGGAGAGGGAACAGATCCTCTCTGTGGGCTTGCAGTTACAGGATCAAGCGCAGCCTTGCTCATCCTGACACTGCTGTAACCAATGGCATTTCCATGTGAGGGTTTGGTGGGAATGTGGAGGGCTGTACTGGTATATGCTGGTATTGTGGAATGAGGCTGTTCTCCAGTATATACAGAGGCAGGCTTCATAAGGAAAACTGAGCTTTATAAAAAAAGGACAGTAAGAAGATTTTACAGGTTTATCACAGTCCTGGACACGTGTTCTGAGATCTCCAGAGCCTTCCAACAGGTTTGAAAAGACTTTGTTGTGACAATTCAATGCTGCTGCAGATTTTTTCCTGACCTGGACAAGCAGATGCTTAGAAGAAACCCATAAAGAGCTATAGGAAACAACAGCTGGATGTTCACCTCAGACATACTCTTGTTTTGTGTGAAATACAGAATAATTTGTTTTATCTGAACCATTTCATCGCTGCATGCATGTGTGTGTGCATGTGTATGAAAGAGTGAGATAACTGAGTTTTTGTGAGTGGGTGTTCAGTTTTGGCTAACAAGATCCTGTGTCACTTAGAATTTGGAATAACAAGTGACAGCAGTGGAACTTAGAGATCCCTCAGGTTTGGAAGTTATGATTACACCAAAACAGTAGGTCTGTATATTGGACAGGTGTATTTTGTTCTAGGGGAGAAAATACACATTAAGTTATATGAATATTTAGGGATGTTAGGAGCAGGTCATATGCATTTTCATTAAATAAATAGAAGCTAAGAGAGGAGAGGTAGTGTGTAAATATAAGAGCAGTATAGTAGAAAGTAATTACCAAGATCCAGAGATGACGGAATAGGAAGTCTCAGCAGACTTCTTTGGCAGGTTACATTTTAGGGAAGGAATTCACAAACCAGGCCATTTACTTACTGTCACTTCTTTGAAACTCTTTTTGATAAAATAGAAGATTATCACTAACATTACTGGAGAAATATCAAAAGATTTAAAACAAACAATTTCTCTTTCTATCCAAATAAAAACAATACCTGAGGCATGAAAATAAATACTTTTGTTCTCAGAAAACCACTTGAGCAATATCATCAAAGAAACTCGTTGTTTCTGTATAGTTGCTCTAAGATCAATACAGTGAGCTCAGTCTAGGCCTCTGCACAGCCACCATCCCAATGTTTTTGCTGCAGGACCCACTGCTTGTGTCCCTCACTGGAGAGTCATTTTGCTTGTGTCAGACAGCTTAACTGCAGGTCTCTAGCTGTGAAACTGTACAATTCTGTTGCCTGATACAGACCTGGCTTTTAAAAATCTGAAGAAGATTAAATAAAAACCAGTAATGTTTTAGACTGGCTTTGCTTGCAGGGTTCTCTTAATTTACTTTTCTGTTTAAAATTAAGCACATTATTTAAAAATAATTCTTGTATATAAATTGGGAAAAAATTCAGGAGAGCAGAACTTCAAATCTTTTGGAAAAAAAAATCATCTCCTTACAAAAACAATTATCTAAAAGCAGCCATTCCAGGCTATTAGGTGGTTAATAGGTGTGCCACAAGAGAAAAAAAATTGTCAGATGTTAAAGCTGGAAGTGAAGGCATTTCAAAAGAGTTGTGCTTTGGATCTGTGTCATTTAGAGTGTACAATTATATACATACGGTAGGAGGAAGGAAAAAAGAGCACATTTGAAGAGCCTGTGTGTGTTTCTTTAACTTACTTCTTCAAGCTGTTACCAATTTTTTGGTCATTAATTACTATATGATTTCTATGGTTGGGGATGACTGAGTCATCCACACCAGGAAAAATTTTATGATAGTGACAATTTTGAGTCTGGTGTCTTCAGAAGGACTAATAAGACTTAAATGTGCATATCCTGTTGAATTTCCATTACAACTGAACATGGTTTGAGTCCTTTGGAGTTTTATTTCAAGTCTCTTTGCTTTGCCTGCACAAGACAGGAGGAGCTTTGCCCTTGAACAAGGCACCTGTGACATGAATTCGAGAAAGTGGGTCCTCACCTCTCTCGTTTCAGGCTCATGTGATTTTCTTAACAAATGTCAAGCCTGAGCAGAAGTGTTAATCATGTTGTGTGTGGTGTCATATAATCCAGGATTTATGTGAAAGGCAGAAGGCTGAAGCAGTTTCAGTAGTCTTGGATGCTCTGCTTTTAATTGGTTGCTTAAATCCCTTTTTTCAAGTGAGAAAAGTCCTGAGAATGGCACAGCAAGACTGAGTTTTCTTGTAACACTGTGATAACCTTTTGTCAGATTGCATTTAATTTTCACCTCCTACCTCTGTGCCTACTGCTGCACCTCATACTGGGTTTGTTTTTATGAAAACGACAAAATAGGACTTCTTGTGTCTTGAATAATTTTAGTGGCTTCTGTAATCTGAGAAGTATATCTGCAATCTTAAAAATTCCCTATGGAGAAATACCTCTGCTGGACTGTTTCTGTGGGTGTTGCTGGGCTGGCAGGCATCCTCTTACCCCTTCACGAGTCTCTGCTTTGGAACTTTCCCTTTCTGACCTCTGTTTTTGCTCTTTTGCCTCTGTTGGAGATTTACTCTGTCTCTGCAGGCATACACTGGTGGGTTTGTTCTTTAGATGAATATTGCATGAATATTGTTGTGTAGACAATGTTGACAGGGATTTTCTGGTTTTATTTTTTCTTACTTCATTCGTATAGACTGTACTTTCCTGAGTTTTGAGAGGAGGCACCTGGGACCATTGAACTGGAGGACCTGTGTATCCCTAAGAAGATTTTATCACCAAGGAAATATTAATGAGCTGTCTCTTAAATTTTCTGCTTTACCCTGGTTGTTTGTCCCTAATTGTTAGGTGCTCTCTTCTGGGAAGCTGAAACTTGCTGCCTGCTTCTTTTGAAAATATTATTAATTGAGCAGGAAGTTTTATTGCTAGCTTGAACTTTGTAGTTGCCCTTGACACTCCAGAGGGTTTGTGCAGTGATCTAGATATTGTTTATACATGGCAGTCTTTTTAATTACCTTTGATCCTAAGTTCTTAACTGTTCCTTCTCATCTACAACCTGTAAACCTGACAAAACGATCATACAACTGGGAAAGCTTAATTCTGCTGTCAGGCAGAGCTGAATAAGCTATTAAAAATGTTTACTTATGAGTTAGTCACATTCATAACATGTGAAAGCAACTCTAGAGAAACAATGTAAAATGTAGCATGAATTTGGAAACTTCTGGACTTACTATGTTCTAGAGGAGTACATGCCTGTTGGAGAACATAACAGAGGCAGCAGGACTGCTGTATTTTGAGTGAGTCTCTAACAAGTTCTTAGTTTTGATCTCTTGGCAACATTTGGTATAAACAGAATTGAAGGTGCGTTTTATTTTTCTGCAAGTCAAAGTGGCTGGTGATGTGCTCAGGGTGGCTTCCATTCCACCTCCTATGGGATTTGTATAATTTTTAGAAGCTATGGATCATTTGATTGAGAAAATGTCTTTGAAGGGTTAAACATTCCGGTTCCTGTGGAGCATTCTTCCCACTTCTTGTAGTGGTGTGCTACAAGATAGAGATGCTATGGACTGTGATACCAGACCACACTCCTTTAGTTGCAGATATGATGCTGCTTTGACTATTGAGAAGTTGTGTCACCAGCCAGGGCTGTTGGAGCCATCACTCATTGTCTTAAGAAACCTGTGAGTAGCTGGAAGATCTCATGCATATCCAGGCTTAGGTGTCGAGGAAGTGAGGAAGGACAGGAGTGCTGATTACCTGATTTGGAATTTGCATGTATCATTCACACTTCAAAAGTGTAACTTTGTTTTGTGTGTCTTAAAAGCAGCCTTTTTATTTATTGTTTCCAAACCTTTAATCAACAGCACTTAGCATAGTTCCTGCCTGTGATTTCCTTTCATCACATGACTGAGGAAAACCAGTGCCACTGTTACAATCTGCTTACTGTTCTGAACTGCCTTGATTCTCTGACTTTTACCCAGCATTTTCCTTACTGACTTCAGCTCCTCCTCATCTTCTTCAGGGGAAATGATCCTGAAGAAGGTTTGCTACTGATTCTGTCTTTTCAAAAGGAGCCACTCATCTGAATGTCTCTCTTCTCTTTGTCTGCAGGAGTCTAAATTGAAATTGAAATCTAAACTTTTCTTTTGGATGATTTTATTGCAACTGATTTTTAGTATTATTATGGTTGTTCTGAATCCACATCAGCTATATCCTCAACTTTTTCCCTTTTATTTTTGTGGCATTCATTTTTCATCCCACAAGCACTGGAGAGTGCAATGTTTGGTTGGACAAGCATTGTCTTATCTGAACCCTGTGTCAGACGTCTTGGAAGAAGGTGCAGAAAACCTAAAATGGGCAATTATTTCAGTTTGTTGATGATTATCTTATTTGGGATGTTTAAGAACATGTATATAAAGCTCAGAATGGTGTTTCAATTCTCTTGAAACCTGTGTGAAAAATTCTACAGTTTCCAGTAAGGTCTGGGTTTCACTGGTATTTTCTGGCTGCTCTGAAAGTTAAAATAGTAATTTTTCTGGAAGACATGTACTCCTACAGCTGTAGTTTTGAAGATATACTTTCCTCTGTTCCCTCAATATATTATCTTTGTATGTTACAGGGATCTTTCAGTAGAGTTGCCTCCCCAGTGGTTATGCCCTTATTCATTCTTCCTGAATGGCACATCCCATTGATTTTTGTCGCTCTGCCACGCTCAGGAAGTGATTCCTGTCAAAGCCCTCCATTATTGGTAGTTATTCTGACTCACCTGTTTTAGCACTGGAGCTTCTCATACTGATGAACAAGCCCTTATTGCTTCTGGTTTTGGGCTTGTGAACTTTTTAGCCCCTCCCCATTCCTCCCTTTTTTCCTTAATATATTTAAATTCAAAACCTTTAATACCCTGAAAGTATCCAAGATGCACCTCTTCTGGTTTGGCCTGTAGTTCAATTGTGGATATTCCATCCTTGTCTTCAGTTACCTCTTGATTATTGGCTTAGAATTCTAGAAATTGTCTTTTCTTTAACATTCCATGGTGGGTGTTTTGACAGAGAATGCTCAACTCATTCAAAATCCTACCAACTCCACCCTTAAAAGTGAGCCTGTGCTAGGGGGAGTTTCATCAACCCCCTAGGAGAGGCTGTTTTCCTGATTTACACAGGAACTAGTGAGTTATTTGAGAGAAGCATCCTTCAGTTGTTTCAATCAACTGCTACATTTCTCACCTTCAAACTAATTAGACCTGATTTGACATAAAGCCCACGTGTCTGGAACCCAAGTCCAGGATGTACAGGAGAGGTGGGCTGGGGAGGATTGTCCACAGTGGGTCTGGTTAGCACGTGCTTTTTAGCTTGATCAGGACTCCTGTTTTGTCATAGGAGTTGTGATCAATATGTTGTAGTTCCTTACGTGTTAAAGAGGAAGTCCATGCTGGCATTTGTCCATGCAGGCTTTTATTGTCAGACTTTCCCTGTTATCATCCAATATGGTTTCACTAAATGCGCTCAGTTGTAGAGAAATATGCTGGGTATTAAGACGTGTTTAAGCAATGGTGAATGTGCAGAATTCAAAGGCACTTCCTTATGTTTCCCTCTTCCTTTCTCACATTTCTGCTTTCATTAAGTGTATCACTGATGGTGTCTCTTCAGTAAATAGCAATTAGGCACATTCATCTGGTAAGGCAGCAAGCTCCTGATTAAGCAAAATGCTGCAAGCCTGTGAAATTCCAGGTCGTGCAAGGACTGCCAGGCTGGCAGAAGCAGCCCGTTTTATCGGGATGCTTCCACAGTGCTGTTTTCTGCCTGGCCGTGGGGGAGGATGCAAGGACTGTTTTCCTTTGGCAGCTGCCAGTCCTCCTTATATTTCAGTCTATAATAAAGCTGTATATCAGAGTGCACTGGGGTGTTAAAGGTTCTCCAGAATTCTGCAGTTGGTACAACCCCAGGTGGCAGAACTACCTGTAACCACAACGGGCTGGATAAAAGACAAGCCTCAGACTCCTCCTTTCTTGCTGCTCTTTCATGCAAGTGATACCAGCTTGTAGGAAACCCAGGTGTTGTCTTCAGCTGTTCCTTATATCTGTGTTTCCATTACAGTGAGACTCTGTGTCTCAACATATGAAAATACTGTAGTTTTATAATTGGGTTTAGTTGGAGAAAAAAATGAACAATAAATTTCATAGCCAAAAATTACTCTGTGAGGAGTTTTGGGGTTTGCCTATTTTTAGTTTTTATAGCAAACTTTATCAATCACTCTAGTAAACACAGTTTTTTTTCTTGCATTCTTGCCTCAGTTGCCTCCTTGTATTATCATGACTGTATTAACCTTTTTATTATAGTTATACTTTTGCTTCTGGATATAGATAAATGCATGCAGAAGTTGCTCTGCAACATATTTTTCCTAAACTGAACATCTCACCCCAGGGACTCATCCAGTTTTCCAGAAATGTGTTTGTCAGAGTCCTGGATAAGCAATCTCATTTTCTCTAGATTATACTGCCTAAAAGATAACATAAGAAAAACTCTGCAGATGCTTTCTGCATTAAATAAAGAGCTTTCCTTATGAATTTAAATCTCCTACAGCTTATTTTCTGTGATTCAATAGTGAGTTGTATTTGGTTTATATTTTGTAATTAGAGCGCAGAACAGATGGCAAACCCTAGGTTTAAAGTGAAGTGTATTGAATAACCCCCAGTGCCTGGTGCCTAACTGGAATTCAGAGAAAAGTTGCATTCTCTCACTTTTTGTGACCTTGCTCCCAGAGCTTTATGTGAAAACAGTGTTAACAGAAACATTTACCAAATCTCACTTAATAGCAGCACCGTGTCTGCTGCTGCTTAGGCTGGTGAACTTAATCCACTGTAGAGGATCTGGGGGAAAGTCATGAAGTACCATGAGCAGAGGCGTGGTTATGAGACAGACACTAGAAACTGTCCACCTGGGCAGCTGGGAGACAAACACTTCATCAGAATGGAAGGCCTGGGCAAAAACACAAGATGATCTTAGAACACTACAAAGATACTTAAGTGATAGACTTTCAATAAAAGAATCATTTTGATCCTTGGTGAATTCCAATATGTGACACAGCTTGACCACTTCAACTATACTTTTATCTTCCAATTGCCTACAGAAGTTTCCATTCTTTTTGTGGTGCAGTGTTGTTTGTTCCATGGAGTAAGTGCAGGCAGGGCTCCATTTCAGCTGTAGGTAACCTTGCACTTTCCTCTGCTGCAGCAAACTGTTATGAAGCTTCTATTAAAGAAATATTTACTTTTATTTCTCTCATAGGGGAAGTGTATCAGGGCTGGTAGGGTATTGGATGCTGTCACACCTTGGTGTTGATTTTTGGAAGGGATGCCAGATGGACACATTCCAGAGATACAAGCGCTTTCCATTTCAGAGAGAGCAGGAGCAAAGGAATGGGAAAAGGCAGTGGAAAAAGTGTGAAATAGAGTTCTTTGGTGTTGACTTCCTGAGATCCCTTTCTCTTATCACCCATTTAGAAGAGAATTTATCTGATGTTGGCTGTAGGTCTAGACAGGTGTAGACAGTACTTGGTGAATAGGAATTACTACCAGAGATGCTCCTGCATTCAGAGTTTACCTGGGGGATAAAATAAAGGCCAATTCAAAGCTCTCCTTTCTCTGCCTCTTTGAATTTTTTTTTTCCCTTTCTTTCCCTCTCATCCTGACATTGATCTGCCAGTTTTACCACCATCCATCTATTCCCCTGCCTAAACTTGGTCTCTTTTTAGGTTGTATGTTTGGAATTGAGCAGGGTCAGGCTTTCAGCAATAGGATTTCTGTGTCTAGATACCATGTCTCTTACTGGCATTGAATAATGCTGAGTTCAGTTTGTGGTCCAGTTGACTTTTGCAGTTTTGTTTCTGGTGTGATTTACTAATCTTGGTGCAAAGGCATTAGAACCTGGTCTGACAAACAGAAAGCATCACTAGAGGCCTCCCTTATTCTTCCAGCCTATCCTTGAGTTCAAGGCTGATGTCACTTTCCTCTGAAAACAGAGTATTTGCTATGTTTGAGATCACAGTTCTTGCAGATTCCTTGCTCAAACCACCTGGTCTTGTTACCTTACAGTCCTAAGCCACTTAATGCACACTTTTAGTCAAAAATGTACCTCTGAGCACCCTTAGCCTTGGACAAAAAGCCTTGAGGAACTCGCAGCAGTAAGCAGGCATGGCTTGGGAAGTTTGTGCTCCATCATTCCATCCCATCCAGCACTTCAGTAAAAGTGTCACCCTTGCATGATTGTCCTCACAAATTGCACTGCTACTGCCAGGCAAATACACTTTTTCCCAGCTGTCTTGTGCTGCTCATCTTCTCTCCATGGTGGGGTGGAGTGGGCAGCAAAAGGAAAAGGTCGTAGCAGCATCTCAGTCTGGCATTCGTGCAGCTGTAAGAACTGTGCTTTGCCAACTGCTCTTTTTACATAACAGAATCTCAGATTCTAAGAGAAACAAGGGAAACAGAAGAGTTTTTCAATGTTTAATATCACTGCTGGGCACCAGGATGTCAGACTGCTCTGTAAAAGAGATTAAAAAAAAACAGGAAGAAAAAAGAAATGATTAAGGATAGTTTTCTGCTGGATGCCTACAGGAGAAAAAGTCAGGTTTTCAAAGTTGTTGAGGAATCAGAATACAAAGTAGGTGTCTTCATGTCTATGTGTATCTTTAGGTGCATAATTTTTTTCAAATTACCAATCCTTTTTCACCCTTGAAAGATGCTTATTATCCTATACTGATTACAGAATTAAGTAATACTTTTGACTTCAAAGACTTCTGTTCCTTTTTATGATGAGGAATCAGCAATAAAGAAATTCCTGTTATTCAAGAAGTAGCAAAAAAATACTCAGATTTGGACACTAAGTGTGAGGAGCTGAATCCCTAACAAAATATGCACAGCTCTAGTGGTCTTGAAAGCAGTGGTTGTTCCCTCACATTTGGGGAAACAATACTGTTGAAAATTATTTAATGTAGAGACACACCACCCTGTGTTTTCAGTGTTTGTATGTGAGAGTGCACATGGCTAAGGAATGGAAATGGATTTGCATGCTCAAACCTTCTTCCTCTAACAGCACATTTTCTGCCATATGAACTGGTTAAAGAGGTTGGAAGGGAGTTTTATTGATGTGTTCTATTTTTAGCAAGTAATCTGAACCAATTTATTCTCCTTGATAAGGCAGTGTATAAAAAAGAGGAGAGGCAGCCTAGGGGAATGTGAAGCATCTTACTAAGGATGTAATTTATTTATCTGGTGGTGTTTATTTTTGGTGGTGCTTCCATTGCCCTTCCTTCACTTATTTTGTTAAAGCCATGCTGCTAAATACTGCTGCTGATCTGGATCCTGTTAGGATCAAAAGTACTGTAGGCTACAGGAGTGTGATTCCAACTGTAGCTTACAAGTTTTCTGTGACACATTCTGTACAGACTGCAGTTTTGGGAAGTTGATCTGACTTCCAGGACAGAAAATCTTCTGTAGAGGTGACAAGCTCTCAAATGACTCTTGAAGGTGTTCAGGATGTAGGATGTATGATTCTTTCCAAGTACATAATTAACCAGCGAACAACTGTTGGCACCCTGGTATTTCTTGCCAGTTGGAAACTATTCAGGGATGAGAGAAAGAAAACTGCTTGTACTGCAGTTTTGAATGTACCTGGAAGGTGTGGGGCTGCTCAGCTCTCTAGAGGAAAGGCACTGTTCTCTGCTTCATTACATTCATTAAACTTTATTACAGACCTTAAGTGTCTGTAGGAATGCCAGGGAATCAATACTGCTCTGTTTCTTCTGCAAGAGTCATTTTCTGAGCTGTAGTGCACTCCACACTACCACAGACCTAATCCCAAAAGGGTAAGATTAAGGGTACTTAATCCAACAATTCTTTATCTTTGTTGCTCCCCACTAATCATGAAGGCCACGTTCGCTCTCAGGTTAAAGATTGAGTTAAAAGATAATTTCTTTGGAAACCCAGCCGTTGCAGATAATCGATTTCACCTGACCTTCCAGAACCACGAGCTTTGCCTGGGCAGGAGCATCCTTCAAATCAGGCAGAATTCCTTCTCCTCGTCCTCCTCCCCTCTCATTGCAAAGCTCTTGGTTTCTGTGACAAATAACGCTGCTCACAGGCTCGCGTTTCTCCTGCCTGTCTAATGAGCAACCACTTAGTGCCGGTGACAGGAGCTGCCCGCGGCGGTTGATGGCTGAGCGCGGCCCTTGCAGCCTCTCCGGGTGACCACAGTGGTGAATACAGATGAGGGGAAGAGGTCCTTGCTGTGAGAGGCATTTACAGCCTGTGTTCATGTGGATAGAGGAGAAAGCACTTAGGAAAGGGTGCTCTTTGGAGTGAAATGATGGGGCTGTGGATCTGACTGCCAGTAGGTGAAGGGGCTAAACAAACCAGGCAGTGTAGATTTGAATGTGTAACCACCTAATACGTGAGACTTGATGTTCTGTTTAGGAAATTGTTACAGAGGAGTTGGAATCCATTTTCTAGGATGTAAGTATATGAGGGTGTGAGTTTGGATAAGGGTTCTGGGGCAAGCACTGGAGTGAATTCAAGAGTCATTTCCTTGGCACAGCTGACATGGTGTCTGTGGATGTGAACCTTGGACAATACAACACTACATGTTCCTGGCATTCCTACGAATTCAGGTTCTAGGTGGCTGTAATGATCTGTTATGACCTTTACAATTAAATCTCCATGGTCACTGATAGAACTGCTTATGATACTGGTCAGCTACTGTATGAGGAGGGGGAGCTAGAAAGCAGTGTTCCTCTGTGATGGAATAGCTTTTATTGATACTTTGATGCCATTGGATTATTTCCATCTGGTTGAATACTTGTTGTGGAGGAAAAAAACCTTTCAATCTTCACACGAAAATACTTTCAGTCTTCACATGAAGATACATTCAACACTGCTGCTTTTTTAGGTCATACACTAATTCCCTTATTCCTCCAGACTGATCCTATCATATTTGATGTGCTTGGATTTTCTTCTCCCAATACATTTTCTCTCACCTGCTCTCTAAGCTGTTTCCTCTCTACTTAGCCTGCTGTAAAACTTTATTGTTCCCTTAGGTTGTGATTGACTGTCTTGCAGCAAGGTGATTTACAACACTTCACTATGAGCGTGTTATATAAAAATCAATTGTATTCTGTTCTGTGGTTTGGGTTGTGTGGGGTTTTCTTGGTTTGGTTCTAACTTTCCATTCTTCCTTCACCTTCTAACCTGTTCTGTTGTACAAAAATAAAAACTAGTGTGAGTGTGTATTATTCACTACAGATAAGATCTTGTGCACTTTCTTATGGACTCTAGCAAACTATTTCTTTGTTCTGTGCAGTATGGATTGATTTTGTTCTTGTCTCCCAGATTTTTTCCTTGACTTGGGGATCAATCTAATCTCTGCCTTTTGTTGTACTCGGTTCAGTATTTCTTCAGTTCTTTGATTAGATCTGACTGGGGCATTGTTCTACAGTGACACACTGTAATTTCATACTCTCTTGTTTTTTATTTTTTTTCCCCCTCCTGAAAAACAGAATAATTTTCTTTGAGGTCTTTACAAGTGGCTGCCATGCTGTGAGCCAATAATTCAGCTGAAAATAAGAATGCCCTGGAGCTTCTTTAATGCATATTAATGCATAATTTAACCAACACGAGGTCTCATGACATATCAGGAATTCACTAGAATGTCATCCACTTTACCTTAGATTTTTTTTGTTCTTGTTGGTTAGAGAGATTGGCATGTAAATATTTTCAAGTCCCTTGAAAGCACTTTTCCCCTGTGATGTTACCAAAGAATGCACTTAGTGTTACTGTGCAGTAACTGGAAGTAGTTGGGACTGCCCTGCCAGATTGCACAGGCTCTTAAAAGACTGTGCTGAGTAGTTTAAATGCGCAGGGTCTTATCCTTTACCTGGCTGTGCAGTTTCAGGGAATGGAAAAGATCACAATGACTGTATTTTACTTAATGCCCTGCACCATTCACTGCAGAGCTTTTCTGAGCAGCTCTCCAATAGCTTAAGGCAGAAATATGTTTCCTCTTCCATTGGCCATACCTGGATTTCAGGTGGCCAAACAGCAGATAAGGTAAAGGTCGTGGGAGATTATTTTCCCATCTTTTTTGATTACATAGAAAGCTTTGTCAAGAATGTCTTTGAGTTTGTTTGCATTGTTTTTAAAGCAGAGGGTTTCATTGTTGGTTGGTCCTCAAGGAACACTGTAACGATCCTGGTAATTAGGAATAGTAAGATTGAAAAGCTAAGCCTCATCAAAAGCCAGTTAAAACAATTGGAAAGAATCTGACTTAATTGGATTTACAGTAGGCCCTTCTCCAAGACTGCCTGTCCACTAAATAAGAAGTGGTAGGGAATAGCACTTATAGGTAATTTTGTTCTTTTCTCTCTTGTTTTTGGTTCTGTCCAACCATTTGTAAGTGCCTGCCTGTCCCAGCTGGGTGTTTTGTCATTGCCACTTCTTTCAGTAAGATTTACAAACCACACACAGACTTGCAGGAGGGGTTCTGCTTTTCTTTTCCCTCCTGCTGAAACTCTGCAAGTAAAGATAATGTAAACCACTATGTTCTCCATCCTCTACATGGCCCTTCCAAAGTGCACAGTGAATACTTCAAAGACAATTGCTTTACTTCATGTAATTGATTTTTTCATATATTCTAGAACTACTGGAACAAGTACATTAAGGTTTTGATGCTACAAGTCAGTTAAACTGGCACGCTTGGGTAGAACTCAGAACAGTCAAGGCTGGTGAGAGAGCATCTCTCCTCCCTGTAGGAAGGAAAGATTCTGTTTCTTGCACTGGAGTCTCGAGGAATTTATTCTGGGGCCTAGTGGTGCACCATTGAATTAAAGGATTTTTATTCAAATGCTTCAGTGGATGCACCACTATGCATCACTTTTAGATTTTGTTTTCCTGCACTTCGAAAATCACACTTTTCAATTCCTCCCCTTTTCACAGTGTAGTCTCCTCCTAAATAGTGAAAAAGGGCATGAGTGGGCATTTGGGGTTCTTTACCAACTCTTTAAGACCTTATGGTCTCATTTTAAATGAGGCAGATTACATCTTAATACCAGGCATTTACTTGAGTGGGATTATTACAGGAGTAGGCTCATTTCATGGAGGTACACGTTCTGATGATTCCAGTGGGATGACGTTTTTGTCTGCTGTGACAGTTTTGCTTACAAAATTGTATTCCTAATGTCTTTGTCATCAAAATTCAGCTAAGGAGTTGTCAGAAATTTGTAAGGCAGAAAGAAGATCCAGTTGCTCTGAGAGCACTATATTTAGCTGTGCATTAATGCAAGTAATGAATGAAGACTTGTTTGTATCTATGAAGAAGCAGAGTTGCTTCAGAGACGTGCATGGAGCAAACATATGGAATTGCTTGTTGAAATTTAAGTCCTGCTATTTCCAATAGCTCATGCAATAAATTACCTGACACTATAAAGCAGATTTTTTTGATCCTCCAAAATGAGAGTGGATAAACAGAGCTCCAAGTGAACATTTTCCACACAAAACCAGAGATTGCGAAGTTTCTATTGCTGATAGCAAATTAACTCTTCTCATCGGTATTTTGTCTTTATCAAAGGAAAGATATATTTCCAATATTTCATGTTCTGACCTCATAGTGGATGTATGTGCAGTCTTTGCGTGTTTGAATTGTCATCGCTGACTGGATCCTAGAGCACAGGAAAATGAAAAGTCCTTGAATTGGAGTGAACAATATTTAACAATTAAAATATCAGTTTCTTATCTATATTGTTCTCATTCTAAATCCAAAACACAGCACTCTACCAGCTACTATGAATAGAAGTAACTCTATCCCAGTAAAACAAAGACACAGCTGAATGAAAAAAGAACTCTAGAAGTGGATCTATTAGGTCACCCAAGATCTGTTTCACCTCTCTAACAGAAATGGGGAAAAAAAAGCCTTCTAAGTTTTTGGAATAGCAGGTTCAACAGCATTGATTTGTAGGAAGTGATGCTGATACCCAACCCTGGAAGACACTGCCCAAGAGGGAAGTTGTGCCAGGGCAGTGTAAAGCACTGTCCAGTACTTCTGAAAGAGGTAGGATGGCCATGACTGTTTTCACATGGAAGAGAGCAAACCTCATCTAACTGCTTTAAGAAAATAAATTATGTTCCTTTCAGAGATTTACTGATGGAATCTAATTAAAGTACTGCAGAAAAGGAACTAAAAAATTCCCTATAAATGGATTTGTTTGCTGGAAATTTGATATGAAATCAGGAGACTAGGAGCAGATGATGAGCCTTTTTTTCTTTTTTCTTTTTTTTTTCCTTTTTTTTTTCCCTTTTTTTTATTCTTTCTGTGTTTAATTTTGAGAGATTAGGAACTACAAAATGCATATTACAGACTTCTGGCATCATTAGCAGTTCCTCCAGCTTTATTTTCCCTGTCACTCTGTAATGAGTAATGAACTAAGCTGGTACTAAAGCCAGCTTAACAAGCTATTGCTTTTTAAATTGCAAGTCTCCCAGTATGTTCTTCTCCTTATTATTAATTTTAAGTAACTCTTATTTTTGTTGCTGTATTTTTGTTCCTTGTGAATTTTGCATAATGTTTGCATTCACGTACCTTCAGTCTTCCCAGTGAAGATGCAGTGATTAGCTGCAGCTCTCTCTCACCAGCTGCCAAGGCATAAGAACAAAGGATGATCCCAGGCAATGAAAAGTCATAAAAACTATGGTCAAAGTCAGAAATCTACTTAAGGGGCAAGAAAGTCTCAGAAATTCTCTACTGCGTTGAAGTTGCTGAAATTCCTGAAAGGCACTTAAAATTTCATGTCTATTAACATAATTTGTAATTGAGCTGCTGAGAGTAGTGATGAGAGTGAGCCAGAAATTTATCTTCCTTGAAAGCCATCTCTGGCCACTTGGCTATAAGGAAGATGAGGTCGAATCACTGGTCCTGTTCAATTCAAATGCTCAAAGAGAGCATCACTGATGAATAATGATGATTACTGAGATCAAAAGACATTCAGGCATATGAAGAATTTAATGTAGTTTAATCAAAGCACGTGTGGTGAATGTAGGGCAGAATGATGAATGCAATACCATGTGCTCGTGTTTGCCATTTCCCATGAAGTAGAAATAGATGATGTCCAGCAAATGTGGAAGTTCATTTTTTCAGTGACCAAGGAAAATACTGGGAAATTAACCTAGTTGTCATTATTATCTTAATGAAGATAGAAAAACAATTTGTAAATGTGAATTTTGGGATCTCTCTTCTTTTTTCAAAGGTTTTCGCATTGAGGTTAGTTGGGTTTCTTGACTCTTCAATTCCTGGACATAATAAAAGTCATATTAGTGTGTTAAGAATTAAAACACTAATGGGTTTTGGAAGATGTTTCCTAAATTATATTGTATCATTATGTGCTCTACAATTTACTTTGCCTTTTCTGAAGTATTTGACCCTGTCAGAGATTAGAATAGATAAATTATTGGTCTAATTTGAAGTTTCCATTTCTAAATACATAGCGAAGCTTGCAGCGAAAAAAAGTGTCTTTCTATAAATACAGCTGGATTAAAGGCCAATTCTTTTGAAAACACAGTTACTTTTGGATGCTTCCTTTTTGCTGTGCTTAACTCATGAGACTCCTTTGATGGGCATTGATGTCTCAGAAATCAGACACTTGTATCTTGAATGTTGCATAAGGTTCTGGTGCCTCTCACCTCAAACAACCATCAGACCACTGTAAAATTTGCAGAAGGCATTCAGGAGGATCAGAGACAGGGAATGAGTTCCTGATGCAGGGTAGTTAAGTAGACTGGATCTCTTCAATCTAAAGAACAGATGACTTGAGGAGGGACTTGACAGATTCTGTAAGCATAATATTATGGGTTGATGGAAAAGGGTAAATAAGGAATGCATTCTTGAAGAATATATGGCTAAGCCTGTGGATGTTGTTGTGGCAGAACATACTGTGGGCAGCATGAGCTCTAAAAGGAGAAAATCAGGACTAAAACCTATTAAAGTCTGTGAAATAAAAAGACACATAGAATCAGGACATGCCCAAGAGGTGGAGTGTGAGGCAGGGCTCTGGGAAAGTGTTCCTTTGTGTTGCCTTGGTCCTTGCCTCTTCTTTCCTGTGATGTAAGGTGTGGTTAGAGATTCACTGTTGCTCTTAGTAGAAGATTGTTCTGACTTGCAGCCATTTCTGAGTAAAATATCAGCCTCTTGCCTCTTGAGAAAAAGGCTGTGTAAAAACATCGCCATTTAGGCACAAAAAAATTTGATGGTTTCAAATCCCTCTCTGCAATTCAGGACCTAAAATGCCAGTTTTTGGAACATTAATTGTAAAGAATATCACCTTGCTCTGTGCCTGACCTGAGGAATATGGCATAGCTTGTAGATTAAGGTATTATTTGCTGCAGGGAGAAGGATTGAAATTTAGCCATTATTTGTGCAAAAGAGAATACTTCATGCGAAGTGACAGTGTTGGGTGAGTGATGCCATCTTATTTCTTGTTATGAGTGTAAGTATAATCCCATCTAAATATGGTTCTGCAGGATGGAGCTTAATGATTGCAGAGGGGAGTCATTACAGACGATCAAGTAAATAGAATGTATTTAGAAAGAAAAAAGCTCACCAGCTCAAAGAGTTATTTACCCAAAAGCTTAGTGTATGTAGGCAGAGGAGTGGTTATTCTGTCAGGCTTCCTGTGTACCTGTCAGAGTGTTTTCTGCTCTGCACTATACATATTTATACTGTACGATTGAAGACTCATGCGAAGGAGCTATTGCCAGCTGTGATATGTATGTCCTCTCTCATGACAGGAATATCTTTTTAAATAGGAAAGCAACTCCTTTAAAATATGCAAGGCACAGACTTATGTTTCACACCTGTGGTGGATTGACCTTGGCTGGATGCCAGGGGCCCACCAAGCTGCTCTGTTGCTCCCCTCCACAGCTGGACAGAGGAGAGAAAATATAATAAAAAGCTGGAGGATTGAGCTAAGGACAGAGAGAGATCATTCACCAACTGCAGTCATCAACAAAACCGGCTAAACTTGGGGAAATTAGTTTCATTTACTGCTAATCAAATTAGAGTAGAATAATGAGGAATAAACCCAAATGTTTCAGCCTCCTTTCCCCCTGCCTTCCCTTCTTCCTGAGCTTAACTTTATTCACAATTTTGTCTCTCTCCTCCCTCCAGTGGCTTAGGGGGTTGGGCAATGGGGGCTGTGGTCACTTCATCATATGTTGTCTCTGCTACTCCTTCCTCCTCAGGAAGAGGACTCTTCATACTCTTCCCCTGCCCCAGTGTGGGGTGACAAGTCCTGCCAGCAAACCTGTTCTAGTGTGGGTTCCTCTCTCCATGGAACCACAGGTCCTGCCAGCAGCCTGCTGAAGTGCGGGTTTTTCGTAGGGTCACAGCCTCCTTCAGGTATCCACCTGCTCCAGCATGGAATCCTACAGGTGGATCTCTGCTCCTCCATGGACCTCCACGGGCTGCTGCGGCACACCTGCCTTGCCATGGGTTGCACCACAGGCTGGAGGGAAATCTCTGCTCTGATGCCTGAAGCAATCTCATCCCCTTCTTCTTCACTGACCTTGGTGTCTGTAGGGCAATTCCTCTCACATATTCTCCCTTTGGCTTCCATTGCACAGGGTTTTCCCCCTTCTTCTTAAATCTGCTATCCCAAAGGCACTGCCATCATCACTGATGGACTCAGCTGTGTCCAGTGGTGGGTCCAGCTTGGAGCTGGCTGGCATTGCCTCTAGGCTCTAGGGGACATGGAGGAAGCTTCCAGCAGCTTCTCACAGAAGGTCACCCCTGTAGCCCCCTGGCTACCAAAACCTTACCACACAAACTCAGTGCAGCACCTTTAGGCAAACATTGAAAAGGAGGCTGGGAAGCAGAGAAGGGAGGATTATTTTAGCAGTTCTTGGGAGAGTTCCCAGCTCTGTTCACTCTGGTTTGCCCTCAGGCTAACAGAACTTTCCCTGTACAGTACCCAATAGCCAAAATGCTTAGGAGGGTCAGTCTGCCAGCAGTGCCTGCTCAGGAGATGGAGCCTTGGACTGATGTCTTGCTCAAGGATTCTGGCTCTCACCCAGCCCTGTAAGGTTAAATAACTTGCTGAAGTATCAAACAGGGAGCATGTTGCAAAGACAGCTTTCATACAGGATTTGAGCAGGATGAACAGGCAAGTGCTTGTTTCATGTTTGCCGTTGGATGTTGGCAAAGTAATTGTGGCACAGCAGAACTGCTGACATTTGAGGTCTAAGTACTGATCCCAAAGGCTCTAAGGAGTGCTTGGCCTGGCACCTATCCTTGCATCATTTTTCTGCTCTTTCCTTAGGTCATTTGACAGGTTGATCTGAGTCACGGACTCTGCTGCAAAGAACCTGAAGTGGTAGGAGGGGTTGGGAATCTGCACAGAATGTTGTCAGCAGGGTTTTATTTACAGACCTGCATAAACAGTGCTCCATGTTCTTCCTGGGTACAGACTCTGTTTGGTCTCAGACTTCGCAGAGAACTTAAATTCATTCCCACAGAGAAAAATACACAAATGAGAAAAACAGGAAAGTATCTACTTATCCATAAGACAAATCAATTGGGGTTGTTAGTAATAACAATTTAGCTTTGCTGTGATGCTGGCAGAGGCAATCTCTTTATCTCCAGCCTGAATCAGAGTGAATTCGGAGGCACAGGGCTGCACTGTGGGTGACAGTGACAGCAATCTGCTGCCTGGGCAGCCTGGTTGAAAAAGCAGCCTCAGAGGTGGACATGCTGCGTCCAGACTGGCTCTGGCCAGTTTTCCCACCTGCCACTGCTTCCTGTTATTGCAAGTTTGTGTTAATGCTTGTATTTACTGACTTTCTGTCCAGATATTGGTACAGACTCCCTTCAGTGCTGCTATCTCTGATGAGTTACTTGCTATATTTCAAAGGTTTTTAGAGCTAGAGAATATATATTTTAAAGTGTGCTTTTAATCAGGGAAGCAACTAAGTAAAAATAACTCCATTCTGATTTCAGAATGGTTCCCCTAGTGGATTTTCAAGACACTTGATTATTTTGACAAATAGAAATCTTTATGCTGCTTCTCCCTGCAGACCTTATAAAACTATGGAAGAGTGGCCTCCAGTCTTTTCTGCCTAAAGCATCTGATACTTTAACTCTTAGGCGCAGTCCTGAATATGCAATTCAGAGTCTTTATTACCTGTGTTGCTGTTAGAGACAGGAGAAATGTAGCATGGTTTTTCCACTCTCAAAATGATATTTCTGAGCTGTCAGGGGAGAACGAGCCCATCACTGAGTTGTAAACTGAGCAATAACAGAATGAGTGCAGGCTCTCTGCTGTCACTTCTCTATAAGCTGACTGCTCTAGTGGTGGGCTCCTACTGACAGCAGAGCAGGAGGCTGTGTGCCGTGCTTTTTTTCACTCCTGCCACATACTGCTTAGGCATGCTGAGGCTTAGCTGCTGCGTTGCTGATTCGAGATGGAGCTGAAATGTAAAATCTCAATTTCAGCCTGGATTTCAAGCCCTGTGAACTTGAGACTCCTTTGGTGTGAAGGGTTTTGTTTGAAATCCTAGTGCAAGTGAGATGCAGCTGTAATGTGCAAGGGCCTTCTGTGTCTGAGCTTTGGTGTGACCCTTCTGGCTCTCTATGAGCAGAGAGGCACTTGTGTCTTGTTCACAGTAAACCTGAATCCAAAACTTCCTGAAACTATTAATAAGTTCATTTAATGTGTCTCTGGTAACAGAAGTTTCGGGGTTTTTTTGCCTGTACTGATTGAGCAAGTTGCTTCTGAAAACTTTGCAGGAGCTGGGGAAAGGCAGGGTTGTGAATCCTACTGTGGTTTGAGCCAACTCAACACTGTAACTGAAAGTGCAAACCAGGGCAAAATGCTGTGAAGTAGATATAGAGAGGAACTGTTTGCTTTAATCTTACTTTCTGTGTTGCCCCTAAACTCTGGACTCAGAATCTGGTTGGCAGCTTGTTCATCAGCATTTGGACATAACAGAGATAGGATCCATGCCTCTTGCACCATCCCAACTCCTTCTTAAGCAGCGTTTCCTACAGCTGGTCAGGAATGGGTCTTTGTTCTCATGTACAGCCTCAGTATAGGTCAAATGAATTTCCATTTACATTTTCTGTCCTAGGGCTTTCTTTTGGAAAAGGTGTGGGCAAAGGATTTCTTTGTTAAACTAAATCTAAAAGCTTTCTTTTGTAATTGTGGCTTCATGCTTTGTTGTATTCAGATGCAAACCAGTAATGAAATCTCCTATACAATTTGGCCACCTTCCTCTAATAGGTGGACACTACTCTCCTGGTACTTTTGCATCCCTGTGGTTGTGAACATAAATCCACTTCAGACCATTATAGAAACAGAAGGTCCGTCAAGCTGAGATGTGTGCTTATTACTTAATGGGTATTTAGTCTTTAGAAGTTCTGACTGTCCTCATGCAGAGATTTGGAAATCTTTTTCTAGGAGGAGACTTTCTGGTCTGAGCATTCAGGTAACACTTGGTCCCCTGTAGTAACTATGCTGCTTCAGGGAAATGGCCTCACTCTTTTAAGGTGTAAAGGTGTATTCAAGGAGCAAACTTATGAAAGGAGAACGACCAAAATAGAAGGCACTGTTTTTCTAAAGGAGCCTCTGATTTTTTTTTTTTTTTTTTTTTTTTTTTTTTTTTTTTTTTTTTTTTTTTTTTTTTTTTTTTCCGTGATCATAACAGCCTATACATCTGCTTCTCAGTGGTTGTTAAAATGTTAGGAACTATTGGATTTTCAGAGAAATCAAACAGAAGACATATTTCACTCGTATCACTAAATGAATATTTGAAAGGAAAGGGAAAGGAAGAGTTAAAGGAAATGCAGGTGACATTACAGATTTGATTCTGGCACTGCTATTTGCTGGTATATTTTTCCTGATAATTATAGTGAGTTCAGTTTATTTTTCTCTTGTTTCAAGGTGAACATTAATTTAACATCAAAACAAAAATAATCTGAGATACATTTGATGCCACCTAATTAGTTTAGCTGAAAATCCCAGTTAGAGACCAAGACCTCCTCAGACCAGGATTTCTATACTCTTAATAGAAAATCAGTCCTTAACTCAAAAGAGTTTGCAGTAAAAGTGTCAGAGGAGAGAATACCAACAAAAATGACAGATGGGAGAGTGTGCAAAGAAACAGCAAGCTAATTAAGATTAGCATAATAAGCAATGCAATGAGGTTATTGTAATGCTCAGTAATTACAGACAAGTAAGAAACTGATGGGTGGTGAATTTCTTATTTTCTGCTTGAAAGTAATTGAATTCTTTCCTGCTGTTCTCTCTGTGTGCAGGAGTGTGTTTTCAAAGGGCCTTCCTGCTTTTTGGTGTGGTAACTTCACTACTTGAGCATGTTTCCTTGGGCTGCCAGATACCTGGTTTGATGAAAGCTGTACCTAGAACCATGGGTGCTCTCAGTGTGTAGAAAGCATTTCCCATTATGGCTTCATACATCTTTTTGAGGCTCATGTTTCACTCTTTGCGTATTTTGCCTACTTACAAGTCAGTGTGAGTGAATATACGAAGAACCTGTTACTACTGGGAGAGGAGTGAAGTAGCTGGAGTAAGGATGGTGAGATAAATGCTGCCTACTCTGAGTGCAGCCCTCCTTCCATAGTCACATTTGGTGGTGTGGTCTGCTCAGAAGGCAGCAGACCAAGAAGGGAAGGCTGTCCAGTAAATGAGGCCAGGCTTGTGAGCCACTGCAATCAAAACATGCTCTTTACTCCACAGACAGGGGAACAGATGGCTCTGGAGTTTATGAAATCAGGTAATAGTCTCTTGTTGAGAGAAGCACATTAAATGTGTCAATCAGCCACAACTTGGAAAGCCCCCATTTGACTACTTGAATAATCAGAGCAGGGTCTCCCAGGGCTGTTAAGTTGAAAATCTGTCATTGTTTTCTCCAGGGAGTATAAAGTACATGGTAGTAACAAAGAGGGCATGTTTTTAGGAAGAAAATGAAATTACAGTGGTAGTCCTTTCAGTATATTTGGCCCTGGGATGAATGTCCTTATGTCTATATGCTCTGCTGTAGACCCAGCAAAGCCTGACCCTGAAATCTCAAGTTCCTTCAATCAGGCTTTAAGTTGACCTTAGTTCCTTTGAAGTAAGATTGACTGCATTGGTTTAGTGTCTTCCTAGTCTCCATGGCTATGCAAACTGTGCAGTTTTTGGCTCTGTGTTGGAAGAGCTTTTTTGTTTGTTTGAGAGAGAGGGGGAAGGCTGTTATTCTCTGGTTTTGGTTGTATTTTTGTACATCTAGCTGATAAGTCCCAGCTCATTCAGTTATAACATCAGAGACCTTCACAGTTAGAACCTCTGTCAGCTCCTAAGCTCTTCACAAAAAGGAACCTTTTCTGAAGTTCAGCAAAGTTATAGGTAGGAGTTCTCAAAGGAAGCCCCATTGTCTCCAAGGCAGGAGTAATTTTCTCTCCTCTGGCAGCAGACTGTGTCTTGGCTTCAGGTACCTGCCTGCCTACCAGCTCCCTCTGAGCCAGAGCTACATGTGAGAGGTAGCACACAAACTTCACAGGGCACAGTCATTTGAGAATTTCCTGCTACTGCAAAAATCACATCTGAAGCATACTAGAGGTTTTCTTTCTCACCTTCTGCCTTGTGAAATGTCTATTTTATGTGGTTCTTCTTTAGGGCACAGCTTGGGCTTGTATTGTTCATGACATGAGTGTTGGGGTGCAGTGAAAGCACCTGAGTGCTGGGCAGGGGCCTGGCAGGTCAGGGTGCATTTCCACCTTATCCCAGCAAGACAAGCAGGGCCAGGTTGGGGAGGATCATCAAGGTCAGCTGGAGTCCAAATCATTGGACACATCCGTGGGGATGAGAGTTGTCTGAAGTGCAGCTGAGAGCACAGGTCAGGGTCAGGACCCCATCCAGTGACACTGGGCAGGTCCGTAGTGGCGAGTGAAGCAGGTCAAGTTGGGAAGATAGGATGCAGAGCAAGGTCCAGATCAACAGGTCTATTGCCTGGCACAGACAGGGCTAGAGGTGCAGATAGGCACATCTCCACAACAGCTGGGGCAGTGACTGGAGGCTCAGGGCTGAGCCCCTTGGGCAGAGGGCTTGGGAAAGGCCCAAGAGGAGTCAGGGTGACTCAGATGTTGGCCTTGAACTTAGGTTGCAGCACTTGGTGTTGGAATAGCTCAATTTCACACTTTCTGTGCTTCACTGACAGGAAGAGAAAGATTCAAAGCAAATTGTGGGGCCTTTACACTTCGTACAAATGACACAGTTGTGCAGGTAAGAGGCAAATGCTACTCTCAGACTGGAGAGGGGATCATTCCCCTACATGGATTGCGGGCTGGCCACATCAGGGTGTTGGAAGAGCTCTGCTGGAATGGACCTCACATTGTCAGCTGGAAGTTTATGCCAGTGCACTGCTGCTCCTTTTGTATGAAACAAACCTCCTGACAACAAACCATCTTCCAATCTCCTCTTGCCACAGCTGGGATAGCATGACTGACAGAGCCAGTTGAGGTTTGAGCATGGCTTTGAAGTGCCTTTATGTACTGCTGCAGCAGCAGTTGAAGTTGTTCCTCCATTTCATTCATTATTCCTTCAAATGCAGGAATATTTATCTAGCAGCTGAAGCAGCATTTCTGTGGTTTGCTGCAGGGGAAGTAGGAAGTGTGTGTGCCTGTGCTACCTTGTTGGGGATCCCTGATAGCTTCGTGCTGCTGTAAGTGTTGACTGTTTTGGCTGGTTCTGAAGGATGATGGCTTTAGCTTTAATTTTTTTTTTTTAAGAATAATTCAATATCTTCTTCGTGTTCAATCTCTTAAGAAAAATAAAACATGCATTCCATATGTGCATCTGTGGTAGAGAAAAATCAGCTATAAATTGTTTGATTTCCATTAAGAATAGCTGCTTATGCATAATTTTTCAAAGAATTTTGTTGGGGCATGAGGAGGCAGAGGCCATACCCACACTGTTCCTGTGCACAGAGACATACTGGCCTTCTTCAAGAGTGAAGTGTTGACTTGCATTTTGTTGTGCCTTGCTTGGGAGCTGTTTGCACAGGTTTTACAAGCCTCAGGTGAAAGGAAGCAAGCTACAGTCAGATAACCTTGAAAGATGCAGTCACCTGTAACTTCCTTTAGTCTATGCTGCCTAAAAGCCCATGGCTGGACTACATTCACTACCCTTCATTTTGAAAACATTACTCTTTCGGGGTCCTCAACAAATCTCACTTGTCTTCAGCATTTTTTTTCATGTGAGTCAAGGGGCAAGGGGCAAATAGAGGAGCTGAGGGGAAAGTGACAGCCCATGGCCTCTGAGCCTCTGCTCTTCAGTGCCTTTGATGGATCCATTCTCAGGGTTACCAAAGAAAATCACCTTTATTTTGTTGGTGGTTTTTTTTGTTTTTTTTTTTTTCAAAGTAGAGACTTGTCAGATAGAAATGTGACCTAAACCAAGTTCATTCACACAATAAACGCTGTACAGCAGTTGGTGTGTGAGCTGTCTGAGCCCACTGCTACAAGCCAAAACCAAAGTAACCCTCCAGCTGCCAAGAATTCAACGGGGGAGCATCCCAAACATGACTGCCTCCCAATATCTACTGCAGAGGTGGAGAAGAAAACTGGGCAGCATCCATGGGTGGGTCTGAAAGATGTTTTCTTGTGTTTTACAGGGTTTTCTTTTGTTAAGGTAATTGTGCAATTAAGTCTACCTTGTGATAGCTCTAACCTGATGATGAATGATGTTTGGTAATAAATTCTTGTTACCGGTACAGTCACAGGTCAAGTTGCATTAGTCATAAGAATCTCCATTCTTAATTTAGCTATTTGTTGAGAGTAAAGAGCTAAAACCCCTCCATCCATAGGTACAATTTTAAATAAAAATATTTGTTAAAGAGCAATGATGTTGAATAAGAACTGTACTTTCACCATCCCTATTCCTTCAGAGTCTTGAAATCATGCTGGTTTAACTGAATAATGCTAGTATGGGCCAGTGTTTTTATCATCAGTCAGTGCTTTTAAATGGTTAACCCTTGCACACCTGTTGGGCTTAAATTGCCCAGTTCAGGATGCCAGGCAAGCTCAGACCATCATGGGTAAAATATGTCTGTCTCTGTGAAACAAAGTAGAATCAACATGTTTTCATTTCGCTGATTACCTAAAATAGGAGTGGGTATCCTAAAATGCAACAGGTTATAGTGATGTTCCTCCAGTTTTTAAACCATGAGGTAAGGTTAAAATGATTTGCACAGAACATGGTGGTTTCAGAAGGGGGTACTACTTACTTTTGCAGAGTGCAAGATGCCCAGTCCTTGTGGAGAGCTACAGTGGTACAGAATCCTGTAGGCAGGTCTGGTGTTTTTGAAGGAAAACTAAGTTTACCAACAGAAATACCATTGGGAGAGGTTCTTTATGCTGCAGAGGAATCCCAAAACACATATCAGATACTACCTGCTGTATTTGGCTTTTCCTGCTTTATAGCACCTGTCATTTGAATTGGATGCTGGATCTTTGGCTAGATTTATGGGAATATTTTTCTACCTTTTATACAGCAGCAGTGTTGCTTTCCCTTGTGAAAATAACTTTTCCTTCAAACATTTGCTCCTAAGAAGGATGCTGGAGGCATTTAACACCTGCCTCATATTTGGGAATGGCATTTATAATACACTGTTATTTTCTTTGGAGTGTGGAGTTATTTTTTAAAAGGAAAAGGAGAAACTCTAGCCATGACCACTTCTAGTTGCAGTGCCTGAGAGATGAGAAGTGTGTGCTTGTGTCTGATGGTATGCCAGAGGGAAGAACTGCAGCCCAGAGGCATCTTGAGAAGCCAGAACATAGTCCAAGGGAGAGCCCTTTACAAGAAATGCAAAATTCTGCTTTCTTGGGAGACTGACTCTGGTACAGGCTGGGAACCAGTGTCTGAGTAGCTGTGCTGCTGTGAGGGCCTTACAAGCTGTGGGGGATGCCAAGCTGAATGTTGGCCAACATGCGACCTAAATGTGAATAGGTGAACCAGATGCTGGGCTGCATTTGAAGGACTGTGGCTACCAGATTCAAGGGAAAATATCCCTCTCCATTTGAGACTGGTGAGGCTTTGCTTGGCCTGCTGGGTCTAGTTTCGGGTCTCTCTTTAAAAAGAAGGATGTTAAGATACTGAAGCAAGACCCACAGAGACCTGCTGAGATGGGTGAGGGCTGAGCATATAAATTGTGCGCAGAGTTTGAAAGGGATGTGTTTGTGTACTCTGCTGAGGTCAAGCAGAGGACTAATCAAATAACAGCCCACAACTACTTAAAAGGAATAAGAAAAATCTCAGAGCCAAACCCTTCTCAGTAATTGCAGGTGGTGGGTCAAGGGTGCAGTGGCCAAGAGTGGCAGCTGGGAAGCTTCAGCTACTCAAACTTTTTCCTTCGTTTGGTACTGCAGCTCTGTAATAGTGCTGTAATAGTACCAGACTGCAGTTTGGTACTAACCTCTGGAGCTCATGTATCTCCATTCTTGGACATTTTCAAGACTAAGATAGACCAGGCCATGACTGAGCTGATCTAGTGTTGGCAGTAGTCCTTCTTGTAAAATGACATTGGCTTAGAGACCTGCAGAGTGCCAGCCAGTGCCTCTGCAGGCTGTGCAGCCCCCAGTTCCCAGACAGATCCCTGATCTAGAGCTGTGAAGTGGGGAGCAGTGTCACTGGAGTCATGCTCAGCTTGGTCCCACAGCACTGAACTGCTCAAGGTGGGTCATGGATTTGGTTGGTAGAAGGGTGAAGGTTTATGTTTATCTCTTGGCATTTCCCCCATTTATTTGACACGAGCCATGATTGTTGCTGCCTCTGGATGAGACTTCATTAAAAAACACTTAGCTAAAAATAGACTATACTGATCTAGAGTTCCTTGATTCATCTGAGAGTATGCCCTGCTTCCACTTCTTGCCATCCGCTGTCCTTTTGCTTTTAATTTAATTTGGGTTTTATAGTTTTAAATATTTTTTCCCTTCCCTGCCCCCTCCCCCGAGAATTTCATGTCTGTACCAGATAGCTGAGTTTCTTTTGGGCTTTAAAAAGCACAGAGTTATTAGCTGACACATAGCCTTTTCCACTGGCTGTGATAAACTGTGTTTTCTGTTATTCAATCTCTAAAGTTTTCTGGACTTCAGTACTTCTTGAAACTTCCAAGAGACTGTCTGGTTCAGTAATAGAAGGTGCCTTGCCTTACTTCAGTGGGGCTGTGCTCAAGTATTTAATGGTGCTTGTGACCAGCAATTTCAGCTGAAGCAAAAATCAGTTTTTCTGGTTAGCCTGACTAGTTCTCAGCTGGTTAAACTATTAATGTACTGTAAGAAAAAGTGTATCTTTAACAAAAATAAATAGGACCTTATTCTCTGCTTCATAAAACTGCCACAGCATGGTTGATTTCAGTGAGATCATGATGGTACAAATCACATAATCCTTTTAGGCCTTTTTCAGCTCTGTGTTGCATGTTGGATGGCATGGTGGGGAACAGATTAATATCTTTATTATTGTGGAACAGTTGCTAGAGTCCATCAGGCAGAACAGGTTGCTGCATTGTTATTAGCTGGATTAAAAATTGTTGAGAGAAATGCAGGTAAGTGCTAATACGCAGAAACTTGGTATGACCTAGGTCTGTTGTTTTCCATTAAGTTTTGCTATTTTTTAAATAAATAATTTGTGGTATTTGATACCTAGAAGAGTATTATTTGTCAGTTCCATTAAGTATTTGGAAGAAGTGATAAAGAAGAGGTTCTGAGGTGAATTCAATAGTAAGGAAAATAAAGAAATATTTTAAAGAAACTTAGAAGGGTGAATAGGAGTAAGAATGAGAATGAAATTAGTCATGGTAGAATCCAAGTGAATAAGTCCGATAAAATAATTTGCATTGATGTTTGAAGGAAATGAGTAATTTCGGAAGTGATAAACAAGATAAATCAGATGGTTCGTGTCTACAGCATGGTATGGCAATAGAAAGCACAAGCAGCAGTGCAGGCAGGTTTTGTTGAATAAATAATGATTATTTTTTATTTATAATAACAAATATATTAATTTGTTATTTATAGGAATTGATTTGCTGAATAAAAAATAATAAATAATCCCATAATAAAACAGTCATAGCTTCTTCTTTATCTGCCTTTCAAGTAAGATCTAGCAAATCTGGTGCTGAATTCTCTGATACCACTGGGCTTTCGTATACTGCATGTAACATAGTAGCAGAGGAACTGGAGGGTCAGAAAAAAACATTGTGGTAGTTATGAGTGTCATGGCTTAAGAATCTGGTAAGTTGTGGTGAAGGAAAACAAGTATGGTAACATGAAGAGTAAAATTAGAGAAGAGGGAAAGGAATTCTTTAGGCATAAATAAATGAGTTTTGGAAAGGATGAGCTACTGGGGAAAATAATCTCCTTTTCATCTGCAAAAGTCTTGGTGGTACCACCATGGTAAAATGAAGCTGGATGACTGAGAGGTAAAGTGTATTTAACAATTCTGCAGCACCTGGAAAGTTTCTTAGGGCAAAGTAAATAGTTTGTGCAAAGTGAGTTCAACAGCAAAGTTCAGAGTGAAGGCAGTAGTTAAGCCTCAAAGAAAAGTAAACAAATGTAAGATGTGTACCTTGCCATCTACACATAAGAATTAGTTGCAAATGGAGTCTTTGTTTCTGACTTTTGACTTGAGGGCACTGGGTCTTGCCTTTCCATGGAAAGGCAAAAAATAATTGCAGATTGTTTTCTAGTCTGGAACATTGTGACCTACCTTCTATGGATTTGGTAACCTAAAATAACTCCCAACTCATTATGTGCACTTTAGTGCTGTCCCAGTCTGGGAACTCTTCTTGGTCTCCACAAACTCCAAAGAGGTACTCACTGCTGCGTTAAAATCACACATTAGCACTTGGCATTTATCCTGAGTTCTCATGAATTTTCATGCACTGAAAAATGTCTAGGAGGTGTCAGTCTACTAAAAGTATAAATATTTTCTGCTGAAACCAGATGATGTGTTACAGCTTTGCTTCACATAAACTCTTCCTCTACATTCTTTTTGTAGTGTGGTTCAGCATGAATGTGAAAGGGGCTAAGAGAATTAACCACCTATTCTTCATGGTTTCTGAATTTAATCTTACAGTTTATGGTATTAATCCTTAAGTTTCTTGCATATACATAAGGTTCAGAATGCTACAGTCTTTTGCTCTGTCAGACAAAAAAAAATTATGTAAGAAGCCAGAAGTTTAGAGTTATAATTTAGGCACTGTATATAAATTATTTAATTTCACATGTTGGACTTCATTCTGCCATATACTTGTGAGATTTTTGTATTGCTATTCTTTATTTGTCCACCCAACTTTTCAGAAATTGTTTTGTCATTTCATTCAGCATTTGTCATTTTCATTTCAGCACATTGCATAGTCTTTCCTATTCAGGGAGCCAGGTCTGTGTCCATCTGAATTCTGTGTGAGGCACTGAATGACTGCAGCAGAGTCCAACTTAAAGAATGGAGGCAACCTCAGGGCCTCTATCAGCACAAATGACATTCCCCTGCCAAAATAGTTGCGTTGTCACTCTGGAGCTGATTGCTTGAGGAAGAAGTGCTCCCAGCTGCCTTGGACTGCAGAAAAACAGTGAAAAATAATCAGTTACAGAATTGCAACTGGATTCAGAAGGATCTCTGTCGATTGTGTAAGTGAGCTGAAAGCAGGTCTTAGTAGATGAGGTTATTCCTATGCTTGTCAGTCAAGTTTAAGTACCTTCAAAGATGGAACTCAGATTCTCTGTGGGCTTCTTCCTGTGTTTGACCACTCTTCAACAAATTAATTTGTCTTTATTCTGTAATTACATCACTGCAGAAAGAATGGTGCAGAGGAAAAGCTTGGTCTGAGGCATTTGAAAATCTAATAGAAACAGAATCACTATCTTGCTTTTACCATTCCCTGGTGTAGACCACTAGTAACAAGCTGGGTATGAGGCAGTGGGAAATGTCACAATATTTACAGTATCTTCACTGATTCATTGCTGCAAAATGGTCTTTTTATTCCATCACCATTTATCTGGATGAAGGAGTTGCGAAAAGGTCTTGGATGATTTTTACAGACAATATATTTTTCCTATCCATTCTTCAGAATCACATAGGGGTTTTAAGAGGGGGAGAAAGCTCTTTCAGCTTATACCTGTTGAGACAGAATCAGCAAAAGCATTCTCCTCACTATGAGAACCTTCCCCATGATTATGGATAAATCACTTGAATTTGATGTTTCAGCCTTTTCATGGATGTCACCCAGCTTGGAGTTTGTTTGAAGTAGTTGTTGTTGTCTCTATATCTACTGACATAAAAAATATGCACTGGACCATCCAATTTGATTGCTTGTATATCCCATCTTGAAGAATTTCACCAAAAAGCTCATGCTTCTGTAAGTTAGCTGTAAAGTGCTTGAGGGAACATGGTGAGAGGCCTTGTAGGTGTCTTGCATTTGCAGTTCCTCAGTGGCAAACAGGAACAGGGGGTGCCTGATCTAATGCTTTCAGTCACTTGTATTTTTTTATTGTTCTTGTTCAGCCATTTCAGCAACTTGCTTTCTCCTTCCTTTGCAGGCTCTTGGGCAAATCCTGAAGTCTCTGGCTTTTCCTTAAATCTCCACTTTACCTTAAATGGCCTTTCTTTTCACACAACTTAAAAAAGATCTGCTTGCAAGCCTGTTGAATTATGTTACTTGTTAAGCCTGATTAACGGTATCTTTAGCTTGTGGAATTATTGGGTTTTTGCTCTCATGGACATAACTTCATTAGCATTCACCATTTTTGTCTGAAAAGTGGTAAGCCTGCACTATTATGGAGAAGGATCCAGTGTTGATTTTATGTGTGATCCTGTACAGCATAAAATGTTCCTGGTAAGAGGGAGGCTTGAAACCCATAGCCAGAGATGAGAGAGAGAAAAACAGAGGATGAACCTTATCAATACTGAAAAACAATGCTTAGGGGCCAGGTTTCTTGCTGGCTGATGGGAAGGGGCAAAGGAACCATGTGAGTAGAAAAAACAAAGAATCTTTAATTAAGGCCAAATAACAAAACCAGGCAAAAATTCTTGAGCTATTATCTCTGATCTCTCTATATGATTTCTCTTTATTTTGTTTCTAGGATTTCCCTACTGCCCTTACTCTTCTGCAAGATTTGGTTTTTTCCTGCAATTTGCATTTAGAATTAAATTTTCCTCCGTTCTCCCATGTGCATGCAGGAAAGAAAACATTTTTATTGCTATAGCTGGTGATATCTGCTCATCAGTAGGATGTGAAAGGCCTTTCATATTTGCTTTGCTATTTTTTGTTTCCCCTGCTACCTCTCCTCTGCGAATGTCAGATTTTCAGCTGCCAGAGTGAGCTGGTGGAAGAGAGTCTGCTTGAGGGAATTGTGACGTGGATTAGGATTGAATTCTGCATGCTAAAAACCATCCTGCAACCCTGGAAAAAAATGACTCCAGATACTTTCCAGTGCTGGAGTCCCTTCCCTTCTCTACTGCCAAGAGTAGCACTGGAGGAGATGGCATAGCTGATAAAACCAAATGTGTTCTCATGGAGGATTTTCATATTGTATTTCTGTTATGGAAAATAGCTGTGTAAAAGGTACAGGACTGTATTTCTTGGACTGTGTTGCTTTGTGGCATCAGAATTTGCAGTGCTGAATACAAAGAGATATTCTTTTCTTATCCATCTCAGGAGACTAATGTAGCAAAATGACACTTGTCCTCATGGAATTTTCTTGTAATACTTGGAGTATTTGCTATTTTTCATAAAATCTCAACTTTTACATGTTAATATTTCAGAATATTAGTTTTTATTTTTCTGTGAGCACATTTTAAACTTTGTTTTCCAGAGGAAAGGGTGTCACTCAAATGTCACACTTTCTAGAGTCTCTCAAAAGTTCTTGAATATTCAGACTGCCAACATTCAACGAAATAAATGCATCCTGAATTTTAATGCAGCCTCACAGTTTTAGGAGTTTGATTCCTGATTTCTCTATGTATAAGATAAAAAGTATTTAATTGAGCTGGATTTTATTCCTTTTGTAGCTACGGCAGACTAGAAATCTAGTGAGCTGACTTGACCAAAATCAGTTATAAATCAGAGGAGACTGTGGGAGGTGGTGAGGTTGCCCAGAGATCATTTCAGGTGTAATAAGAAGTTGTCAGGGCTGTCTTGTTACCAGTTTGGGTCAGCTACATGACTGGTAATGTGAAGGATGATTGGAAGGTGCTGTATATTCTTAAACCTTCAAGGAGAAAATGTCCAATCTTCCAGAATCAATTACCAACTGTCCTCTCGATTAAGAGAAGTTGGGACAAGTGGGGGTAATGTTGTGTCAAGTTTGTGACATCGTATTTCTTGACACAGTAGCGGGATGGCAAATCCCCGTGGTCAGTTCCATCTTCAGCTGTAACCTGCTCCAGGCAGGGTAATGGTTGGAGTCAGGAGACAATAAATTCAAGGCAGCCCTTAGTTGACACTGAACTTGAACATGAATAAATATTTTAAGCAGAGGACCTGGGTCTGAAGTGAAGTGACCAGATGCTTTGCTGTGTGTTTGTGCACACTGGTTTTATCTTTCTGTAGCCACCTTGTGTAAAATAATACAATAATTCTTGGCCTGCTTTTTTTCTTTCACTATGTGATCCCTGGCTCAGACTCAACCGTTACAGAGATTTGTTTGATCACCACTCCAGTGGTTGGGATCCCTGAAAGTCATTAGGACAAATTCATCTCTTGGATTACCTACATGCCTTGTTGCTTTTGTCCTGCCTTGACTAACAAGTTTTGACAAGTAAATTATCAGATCAATAGCCCTTGTCAGACAAGGCTGATGGAGAAAACGGGAAGCAGCTTCAAAGCACAAATGGTTTATTGTCTCAAGAAACATAGCAGATCTTCAGGGATGTTGAACCCAATTATCCATATCCTCCTTGGATAATGCTAAGCTGTTTCAAGCTAATTACCCAGAGTTTACACCAATCTGGATATGAATTTCATCTAGTTCTAATGAACTTTTATTCTTTGCTGTGCTCATCTCAACTGAAGTGAATTTCACTTTTGAGTTAATGTTGGTTTTGTTTTAATTACATCGCAGCAGACTAATTGGATGGCTCGGGACTAGATGCTTAATAACTTGATATTGCGTATTATTAGTGCTGTCATTTAATATTAGAGGATGAAAGAAAGTTATTACTAAGTACAGAGGTTTTGGAGCTTAGTCTTCCAGGAGAAGCATCCTGGATATTTCCACTACTTGGCTTGCTCTCATTTGACTTAGTGGCTGATAGAGCTCTTAGGAAGGTCTATAAAAAGATTCCCATTGATTTGAACAAAGCTTTTATAGATGCTGATTTAGGTCTCAATTTAGAAAAGTACTTTAGCAGGTGAATAAATAAGTTTTCCTATCAACAGGACTTAAGTACATGGTCAAAAAAAAAAAGCACTGAAGCATGAATCAAGACTTAAAAGGGTAATTTACTCAGAAATGCTTACCTTCCAACTTCCCAGAAGAAAATACTAGATCATTTTAAGGGTGGGTTAACCATTCTCTTTTAATTTTTACCTTATAGTCATGACTGATTTATCTTTCATATTTTTGCTTTGAAAAATTAGGGAGAAACCTCAAAACTAACTTCCAGTCTCTCTGCTACTTTATTCACCAACAGCTTGTATTTTTCAAGTCTGCTTCTGTTCTCCCTTACTTTTAATGTTGGTTCAGTAGCATTTAATCTATCTAAACTGAGTGGGAGTATTACTGCTTAATTCACTAATTAAGAGATTTGTACCCACCAGCTTCAGAGAGATAGCTTGTGTTACACAGCTTGATGTGAGACAGAATCTGGTCTTTGGGGTACTGGGCCTCCGTTTGAGCTCAGTCTTGTGTTTAGCAAAGCTCTGGCAGTGAAGTTTATCTTTGAGAACTACCAGGGAAGTCAGTGGGACTATTCATCTCCATCAAATTTACCATGCAGAGATGTTTTTAAATATGGTATTGTCTTTACAGAACAGGACTATATTCAGTGCCTGATTTTTGCATCTTCCAGATAATTTAATGTCTTGTAATGATATTCCAGTGTTTACTGCCTCTGGAAAAGCACATAATTATGTTCCTGACTGTTCTAGTAGCTACTTCAGCATCTCTGTGCAAAGTGCAGATGGTCTGAAGGAAAGAAAGCAAGTGAGAAGACCAAAAGTGTTGCACATTGCTATGCTCTCATCTTTGTT
The DNA here is from genome assembly GCF_965231275.1 of Zosterops lateralis. Classification (NCBI taxonomy): domain Eukaryota; kingdom Metazoa; phylum Chordata; class Aves; order Passeriformes; family Zosteropidae; genus Zosterops; species Zosterops lateralis. The sequence goes on from NC_139761.1 coordinate 45,692,718, forward strand.
TCTTTAAATTTTAGGTGGAATTTTCATGGTTTAAATGGTAGTTCTTATATTAAATCCATCTTATTAGTTATTTCCTTTAAACTCAGGTTTTGGAATGACTGCATTACTAGCAGTCATTAAGATATTGTTGGAAAACACTACAATGAAAAAAATTGCTCTATTTCTTTGCTTTCTGCACTTCTCTTATTCTAAGATAATAAAACCTAATGGGTCAGTTATGATTTTTGTGACTCACTAGATCAGCACACTGCAATTTATTTAGAGTTCTGGAAATAGACTGTATTTTTTAAAAAAAATCTATTCTTATCTGGAGGAAAAAAAGTAATGTTTTTGGTCATGTGAACTTTAATAACTTTTCTCTTAAGTTCCCATCTGCAAGTTCCCATCTGCAGCTCAAAACTTACAATGCATGTCGAAACAAAAAGATAGAGTTAGGTGGAACTTCAAGTCCTTCTATACTTCTCAGCTTGATGGAATTTTTACATTTTGCGGAGGCTGATCACAAGCTAACCTTGCAGTTTCTTTAACTTAGGGTGATGAGTAAAGGCTCAACTTATTTAGGGCATCAAACATTCCAATCTCTAGCTAGAAAACATTGAGGCTTTAAACAGACATCTGAATGCTTTTGTTCGTATTTTGTTAGGTCTAAAGTCTTTCTTAGCTGTTCTTTGAAATCATCACCTGTGAGTAATTCTTATTGTTAGCAGAGACTCTGCTGTTACCTCTGGTTCCAGGAGCTAGAACTGTAAGAGAAACACTAACAGATTGTAGATAATAATCTGAGTTTTTGACAATCTAATTGCAGTTAATAATACTGATAAGATGTAAGTCTTACAAATTATTATAAACAGTGGAATTTGTAGTTTTACAGGTAGTGCTATGCCAGCCATGTATCATCTTTTCACTGGAGTGACTTTATTACATATGACTCTGTAGTTGTTATATTGTTTTCTGCTAGCTGTGTCATCTGTACCTAAGAGAGAATCTGAATCTTTATTTCTAGACCTACTTGAAATTGTTGTTGTTTGGATGCAGTAAAACAATGGGAATGTGAATAAAACATGCAGACCCCTGCCTTTTCAAGTTTAGGTGCAATTAGAGTAAGAAAGATTTGCATGTAGTGCCCCAGAGCTGTAACTGAATAGCAGACAGCTATTTAAATGTTCTGAAAAAAAACCCTAAAAAAATCTCACAGGCATAAGCTAACTAGTTTAAATGAGATAAAATACTGCACTGCAGAGTTATTTCAAATAGGAGGAAATATGAAATACTGAAATGTAATAACACACCTCCAGAACGTTCTCTCTTGGAGATTCTTGGCAGGTAACACACTGAATGGAATGCAAATAAATTTAGTTTTAATAGTAATCAATAGATTATTGTGTGGGTGTAGAACAAATTTACCATTTGGATCATACATGGTGACTCTGCACTGTGTACCCATTGTGTACCCATTGTTCTTCTTCCGCAAAGTCCCATTTCAGTGGGAAGCCAGAAGATCTGCACACAAATGTGTGTTGAAGTCACACCCAACATACAGCTCAACATATGGATGTATTGCAAACAGTGTTTTTACCAGTGTCTCCTCGATTGTAGCTAATGTTGGAAAATCCTTGCTTTTTGAAATGATCCAAATTATCGAACATCAGTCCCAGCCCTTGTGTGAAAGCAGTGTTGGTCTGTGAGCTGATGTGGGAACACTGTTGTGCCAAGCAGGTCACCAGACAGAGGCTGTGTCCCATGTAAGGTGTCAGGAAGGCCAAGAGGTTGTGCCTGTGCCTTTTGTGACTTGAGTGAGCCAGGGCTGGGAGCACGCAGGTGACAAAGACCTGAACGCATTTCCCTGCAGGTTCATTTTGTGAGGTGAGGTCTTTGGTGAAGGTAGGAAGAGCAAGTTTGGTTGGCATTCGTATGTATGCAGCTATATGTGGCTGTTCGGTAAGGACGGAAGAGGAATTAGGTAGAAGATAAGTAATTAGAGTGATGAAATTCTATATCCAACAAAGTACAGGAAATACATAATAATCAAATATTGAGCCCTAGTTTTAATTTTCTGAGTCCCCAGGCCAGTTCTTTTTAACCACAAAATAATATTAATGTCACCACAGCTAGTTTTTTTACAAGATAGACAATATTAGAAATTACTCTTGTGTAGCACATTATAGCCTGAGTGATAGTGAAGCCTCTAAGACTTTTTTTTAATATGTCTTTCAAGGCATAATGGGAGCAAGACTAACTTTCAAGAAATTGTGTATTCACTGATGTTACTTTACATTTCTTTCTACTCTCGTTACTACTGAATTGGGGGAGATCATGCCTATTCTCTGCCTTTTTTTTCTGTTTATATTATAAACCAGCAGTAGCTATAAAATACGTGCATTAGTGTGAAAAAACACCCCAATGTTTAAAACAGCCAGCAAGGAATCATAAACTAGAATGCAAGTTTTGTATTTCTGAGAAAGCAGCTATTGTAAATTACATCAGGTTTATTTATGAGACTTATTAATGTGAAATATAGAATTGGTCAGTGTACTGTGGTTTTCACAGACGGCTACTCTCTTAAGAGACAGGGTAATTATGGTCATAAATATTGTGTGTAATCCTGATGGTTAGAAAGGGGAGGAAAGGTTAGAAAGGAAAGGCTGTGAAAGGATTTTGAGGGGGCGTGCTGTTGCCAGCAGGGGTTTAACACTCTGTTTGGAAACCTGATTAGAAGTATGAATGCAAAAAAAAATCTGCATCACCAGCAATTCATTATTACAGACTTCTTACTGAGTGTTTGGGGTAGAAAATGATGTTGTAAATGGGTCTGCCTCAAATGAAGGCAAGGTAAAAATTATGTTGTTCCTCAGAGGTTCCCAGTAGAGACTGGCAGAGCCCTCACAGGGGTTCCCTGGCGGGAGCCTGAGCACACTATGGGCTCCAGGAGGGGCCACAGCAAGGGCTGGCTGAAGCCTGGTGCCCTGCAAATGTAATACAGTTTTCAGAGAAGCAGACAAGTTTGTTCAGACCCAGCTGAAGGCAGGAAAGAGAATTAGTGAGCCCCTAATCCAATAACTTCATTTCTGGTCGTGCTGCTGCACTTCTTGCCTGAACAGACCACTCTCAATCTGTGTGCAAAACATGGAGGGAAGCTTTTTAAACAACTCCCTGTCACATGCTGTAGATACCTTGCAGAACACAGGTGTTGCAGCTGCACCCAAGTGTTTTGGTGGGCACGGAGCACCAGGAGGTCCTGATGGCCCTGCCCAGCCCCCTGCTGTGGTGGGAGCACCGCAAACCACCTTTGCTGTGCTCAGTAAATGTCATACTCGAGAAAGAGGTGAGAATGAAGCTTGGCAGGAGTTCCTATCTGTGGGTGCATATGTCTATTTGTATCCCTGAGCTGTGACCTTTCCATGATCTCCAGGTATGGGAGAAAGCTGTTGTGTTCAGGTGTTGCCTCAGGTACCTGTCAGCAATCAGTGTCGCTGTTGCCACATCAAAAGTGCTTATTGCTGAAAGCCTCCCTTTGTGGCTGTCATGTTGTTTACCTCTACTGCCTGCTACACAACAACAGCACAGATGTTTTCAAGAGATGCATCTTTCCAAGTGTTTGTTGGAAAAGACCATGTCCTGGGGAAGAGTGGAGGCTGCAAATACATCAGACTAAAGCTATGCAGGACAAAGGGCGTTGTAAAATAGAAGTCTTTCTGTGAGAAAGTAGTCACACAAGAGGTGCTGTAAGTCTGACTTCTTTTCTTTGTAAAAAGAAAAAAAAAAAAAAAAAAAAAAAAAAAAAAAAAAAAAGAAGGAAATTTTAGCAGCCCTCAAAGCTCCTTACAGTAATGCTGCCTCTTCCAGAGGGAGGTTGATTTTTCCCTTGTCCTGCTGATGCCATGGCTTTAGTATAGTTGGACTATGATGATGTGATGGTCCCCATGCTTTATCCTTGCATTAGTGCTGCTTTTGGATGGACATTTATTTGGCAGTAAGTAAATGCTCCTTACTGTATGACATATTTACACAGCATGTTACTTAAAACCTACTAAACAACCTTCAGGGCATAACAGAGACTTGCTGCTGCTTTAGACTCAGGATTTGGTTTGAACTGGTAACCTGCAGGTGAGTGGCTCCTCTGTTTATCAGTATTTTTCATGCCTTTTCCCTGGCTATTCAAAGAGGTAAGGAGAGTAAGAGCCACTGTGGGCTCTTGCTACCCCACTACCTCCAGTTTCAGTTTGTTGCTTCCCCAGTACTCTTACAGCCCCTGTGATACCATTTCATGTTAGATGTTTTCTCTCAAAAGCAACATTGGTTAGTGTGGCACAGCTAGGTCATGATGCCTGAGGAAATGGAGGTAGAAGAGCAATAGTGCTTGTTGAGGTGCTTCCTTAGCAGAGCCTGTCAGCAGAAACATGCAGTGAGACACATGATTAAAATCCCAAAAAGGAAACTTCTTCAGTAAGAAGAAAAATCCTCTCTAACCTGCTGTGTGACAGGTTGTTAATGACACCATCCCCCAATGATGCAAATGTGTACAAAAGTTCAAATATCACAATAAATACTTCAGAGTGTAACCTGATGAACAGCTGGGATCAAGCTGAGCTTTCTCACACAGGTTAGGATTACAAAGGGCTGTTTGACGTAGGAGAGTGCAACAGGGGCTGACTGAGCTGTGGGTGGGATAGAGGTGCAGGAATAAGGATGAGTGAAACTCATACACCTGATAGATGGAAGAAGAAAGTTGGGTTAGTGGTTGTGGCAGTCATGATGAGGTGATCTTGTTGGCTTTATTCTCTGGCAGTTGCTATAGATATTAGGAAGGGATTTCTTGGAAAGAGGGGCTGGGTAGCAGATGCAAGGCCTGTCATTAGCCTCAACCTGCCTTGTGCCCTCCCAAAACCACAAAAAAAAGGGGCAAAATCTGTTCAGCTTGCAAAGTTTGCCTGTATGTGATACAAGTAGCATATCCACAGTGAACTGAACGGGCCTGGAGTACACCTGTGATGGGTTTTGTGGAATGGACTATGAGGTTATCAGTTATCTTTGATCCTTTTCACCTCCCTTTTCTGTACCTACCAAGGGGAGATTAAAATGCCGTATCACTTCCAAAAACACCCAGGATAGCAATTTCAAGGTGAGGCATGACTTCATGAGGATAGAAAGCTTTATAGAACTTGGGACTAAACACTACAAAACTGAAAGTTAGATGAGCATCTAAATAGCAGCTGTCCAAGCTTCACTGAGGGCACTCACATTTCAGAAAATTGAGACTTTAATAATAAAAAAAAATCACAGGAAAAGGGCAAATTACTGTCCTTACACACCACTTAGTTTTGCCTTTGAAATTAGAGGAGGGAATTAGCTATGATTATAGCTAGGCAAAATTTGAAGTTCCCATCACATTGGGAATGCCTGCATTTCAATATTTGAGTTTGTTCCAGGTTGGTACTAAAACATGAAATAGGACATTTTAACATAGTGGGAATTTCAAAACTCTCAATTTGATTTTTCTTTAATTAAACCAAATACTTTCACACTTTTCAGGTTGGAAATGATTAATTTCTCTTATTGTTTAGCTCTGCAGTTATTTCATTTTGAGCCTGCTTAGTATTTCAGCTACATACCAGATGAAGACTGTGGTTAAGATGCATGATGTGTTTTCCATTCTCCCTTTTGGGTTGGCCTGCTTTTCTGGACTGCATCTCCAGGGATTATTCAAAATTATGCAGTTTCTATAATATATCATACAGATCCCTCAGAGGAAGGTCTGCATTGCATTATAGGAAATGTAATCTTCTGAGCCATTCAATTTATGTTAGAAAATGTGGGCCCATACCTCAATTCACAAAAACCAACATCCTTTTAGGGAAATGCAGTTCAGTAATTTCTTAATGCAAATTCAAGGAAACATTTTTGGTTAGATCACACTAAAAATAAAACTACAAACACCTTTTGGAGTAAGGAACTCCGAGGTATTTTATCTAAAATTTCCTGTGATGGTTGTAGTGATAATAATTAGTGGTTTTCAGTGGGAAATACTGGCTTTGGGCAGTTGTACATTTAATTAACAAGCTCTAGTATTCCTAAAATTTGTATTTGTAGAAGTTTTGTTCACTGATTGACTGAATAAACCCAGAGGTTTTCCCTCTGCCGATGACTGTTCAAATACACCAGTCAGACACTGTGAAATTTTGCCATAGAGATTCTGTAAGTGTTATCAGTTTTGCTATCATTGCCTTCCAAGATGTGCATGTCACTAAGACTCAATAATGATTTGGTTTACAACAATCAGACCAAGGACGAAGAAATTTAAAATAACCTGCTGAAGAGGGTGCAGGGACAAGGGAGGGTAGTGGTGACCTGAACTGGTCAAGGTTTTAAAGTAGTGAGTGCCCATGAGATTGATTAGGGAGAAGTGTGGAGAAAACAGCTGCCATCTGATTAGGTATCTAGTATTATCTTGTTCATGTTAGCTTTGTTAAGAAGCTTATCTTAGGTATTACTGTAGTCAATCCAATGAATGTATAATGGGAAACATGTGGGGATGTTTAAATTTTTTTCACTTCTTTTCTTTGTACTTTTTTTAGTTCTTTTGTTTTGCCTGGGAGTTGTTTTTAAACAAGGCACTGGCCAACAGACACAGGGGATGGTGGATAAAATAATCCTAACAGCTTTTCAGAGTGGCGTAAGTAATTGGGGTGAGGTTTCCCTTAACTAACTGCAGTCCAGTATTCTTTGTTTCAAGTTGTCTTTGAGTGTTGTGCTGACACCAGTTTTCAGATGAGATTAAAGAGAGCTTTAATTTGAAATGAAATGTAGTTGTTACTGCCTGTGTTGGCAGAGGATTTCCTTCTCATTCGATTTTTTCTGTCTTTTAAAAGCATAATCTGAGGAATTTCTTTCCACCACCATTATATCCCAGATATGCTTGCACTTGTGTGTGATAATGTTTTCTGAAGGTTGTCCAAGGTCATGGCTCCCACAAGACGAACAAAAACCTGGTGCTTCCCTCTCTGTGTTTTTGGAAGGATGAAGGATGCTTTGCAGGCTTCCTTATGTTTAGGATAATAATAGGAAACAATAGTCTGTTAATGCGGACTTTGCTGTATTGAATTAGCTCATTGCCTCCTGTGGTGTATTAGCACACCGTCTGCAACAGCGATGGAGATGGATCAAGGTGACCCGCAGCTCCTTTCAGTAATTTATCTAATCAACTGTGCAGTAATTTACTTAAGGTTGAAAAGGCAGAGGAGTTACTTCATGACCTTTGTATCTGTCAGTTCATACTCCAAAGTGTGATTTTTTTAGTATTTTTTTTACTACCTGTTTTATGTGAAGTTGCAAAATGATAACACTAAGTTCTTAAAATTCATTCCCTGCACCCATCTTTAACAAATTCTAGCAATTTTGTATTCCATGAACTCCCTCTGTGTTGCCTTAAGAAGTCTGCCTTTGTATTGATTTTTAATTCACTGCCCTTTAGCTTTATTGATGAAACTAAATATTTCAAAAAATAGAAATGCAGATTGTACCATCCAAGCATACATAAACCTTACAGCAGTGCCTGAGAGCACTCTTGTGTCAAATATATTCAGACACAATAAACAAGTGTAACTCTGGTGACTACAAAGGCTGGGCCTGGCAATTACATTAAGTCGTCTTAATGCATGGAAATGTTCTGAATAAAATCCCTATTTAACTATTTCTTCACCTTCAAATTAGAAAAGTAATAATTTTCCAGACTTCATTAAGATCCTAGATGCCAAGTGTACAAGTGTCATTAATCAGCTAGTGTAGCTACCTGGGCAAATCTTGAGGCTCAGTTTATTAAAATAAGGGCAATTCGTGGACAGAATAAAAAAGTTGGTGTGATGATGAAACATAAATTAGAAATACAGACACAAAGACATTATTTTATACTTAATGAAGTATTTTGTACTTAATAGCCTACTTCATAGCTTACACTTAGCAAAATCTATAGTCTAGGCACATCTCAGATTGCATCTGGCAGGGATCCTGTGAGGACCTCCATCAGAGGAATCCATCACCACCCGGTGCTGGTGATGCCTCCCCCAAGGGCTCAGTGGCCACAGCTCCTGCCCAAGCTGCTGAAGTTCAGTTCTCTTCCAAATCTCAAGGGCTTTGGGTTTCACTGCCTGTGCAGTGATGTGCTGTGTTTAATGAAAAGGGTTGTTAGAAACTCACCTTTAGGGTGCTGGGATGCTGGTTGCTTCACTGCAACTTCAAGACTCCTATTTCTAATAATTTTTCAGCTGCACTTAACATTTCTCATTGATAAGGTGGCATCCCTTCTCCTTGGCACTTAGTCCCATTGTGAGGTGGGTGGGTGTCATGGTGGGTAGGTGAGCAGCAAATGGCAAATGAACTCAGCAAGTGCCTAAGAACCAGTTTCCCTTATGAATGTGTGTTAGGAAACAGGATCCACCATGCTTGGAAAAACGAATTCCTCACAGTGCAGAGGACTAATAATGCAGTGTGCTTATCTGTTCTCTCCTCCCAAGCATAAAAACGTGGTAATGAAACAAAATAGTCCACACATAGTCCCTTGCAAGAAGGAATGGGTACTGTCCCAGTACACTGCAGCAGCTGAGAAACAAAAGAACTGGCTGCTGGCAGTAGTTTATCTTGTAAGTAGTCTCATGCACTTGCTGGAGAGGGCAAAGCAAAACTGCATGCATTCAGAGATCTGCTGTTCCCTCAGCAGTATGGCTCTTAAAAGTTGTTGTTCAGAGTTCTTCAAAAGCACAGAGAGGCTCTTTCTGGTGCAGATCTGCCAGGTCAGGTCCTCTATTGCCTGGCAGACAGGATATAAGGGAGATTTTGCCCCCTTAATCAGTTCAGGATAATAAAAATGATAGGCTAGTCTAGACAGAAAGAGAAGTTAGCCAGTGAAGAGTAATCACTGCCCAAGCTTTTATAAAGCCATTCTACTTAATCAGAATGTTTTAAGAGTGTTATTGTGCCTCTTTAAACTCTCCTTGCCCCACTGTCCAAAGGGGAATGGCTGTGGACCTGTGTGTAAATACAGATGATGGGGCACTTAAAGACGAGTGGTGGGAAAGGAGAGAGTGTACATCTTGGTTCTGTATGGCGGAAGAAGATTGAGTCACTTGAGGCTTGGGAAACTGCTGTGTTAACCCCAGCTCCTGGCTTTTCATTACCTTTGTGCCCTCCAATGCATTCATATTAAGTGAAAATGGGAAACAGAGTGGGTAAGTAAAAGAATGCCTTTGTTACAAAGTGTGTCTCTGTCTTTGGCTGTATTTCCCACAACATTTCACTCAAGCGTTTCATTAATATGAAAGCTTGTGCTTTATAATTTTTGAGAGAGTGCAAACAGCTGCCATAACCACAAAGAACTGTGCCTGGGCAGTTGTGCTACGTGTCTGTTTCTGAGCTGCTCAGAGGCACCAGGCGCTCTCTGACATTGATGGAGTGTGGTGCATCCCTTAACACCTTCATTTTCACTTCAGACACGCTCCCACTCTCCCATTATGGCTGGCTCCAGCAGTTTTTGTTATGATCAGCATGAGCACCTCATTTCCTCCTGGCCTCTCCACCTCCTTTCAAGGCTTCGTAAAATCCATCTCATGTCTGGTACCTGACAGATATTTCTGGGCACCTTGAAGCACTCTTGTGAGAGGAAGGCAAGGCTCAGATGTGTCTGCCTCTGTAAGCCAGCTAAGGGCAGCATTAACTCCATTTAAATCCTGTGAATGTGGTATCCGTCTGTCCCCCCCCCTCCAATTCTCTGTCTTCTTCAGTCATTTCTTCATTTTCTCTTATTTGCTGGTGGTTTTTACCTTGCTTATGGAGCCTCTTAGGAGATTTCTCCCTTATGCAGTCAGCAGCTGGCTCAGTCTTTGCTGCAGAACTTTCTAGCACTTTCCCTGCACATCTATCTCAGCCTATTCCTTTCCTGCTGTTCCAAAAACCTCTCTATTATTACTGTAATTACTTATTTTTATGGTGTTAGTGCCTGGAGATTGGTAGATAGTGTCAAATCAGGCTACAAATGTTAGCAAATGTGGGCTTGTAGAGTAGGTGTTTATTTCTACCCAAACAGGTTTGTAAACTGATATGTATTAAGACTCACTTTATAATATTTCAGCCTATGAAGTTGCTTTTTACTTAGGATGTGTTTCCTTTTGCTCACTGTAAGACCCATCAGGAACAATAGGGGTCATATATTTATGGCCTTAGCTATTCTCTCCAGTATTATACAAGTGTAGATAGCAAGTAAAATTCCCATCAGTGGATTTATCCTCTTGCATCAGATGCTGTTGATAGAGTTAATTTTCTGCTGAAACAGGGCAGTATGCCTTCAGTTATCCTATTTTAGCTACCTGACATGGGAGGCAGTGTGGCTTTCTTGTAGGCTGTTGCTTTAGATCCAGCCTTGTCAACTAATCTCATGAAAATGAAAAGTGTGTAGCTCTTACAGAACATCAATAACATTTGGATACTTGGTTCTCTTCATCCACCCTGGAAATCTCTGCCAATTGCAAAGGCGTTTTCCTGAGTCTTCACACTATGCTGTGAAGGGTGTGAATTAATACCCCTTTGTGGATTTTGGTTGGTGATTTTAGTTGTAGAGATTCAGGTAATTATTCATTGTGTGAGCTACATTTCCTGTAAACAGAACTTCAGAAGATAACTTTTAGGGGAGCAGATTTAGTACACGCCCTTCTATGCATGACCTTTTAAAAAGCAACCAAGCGTCCAACCCACCCTCCAAGTGCCACACATGAATTATGAAGAATATATTTTTCAATTCTTTAATGCTGAAAACTCATTTGTCTTCTCTGTCTTTAATCAGACCTACAGAAAAAGAGATATAACTTAAGTAATTTACTTTGTAGAATGAAGCACTGGCAATTTACTTGATTAATGACGTGTATTAGCTTTTGCTCTGAATTTGAAATCCCACAAAAATCACTTGACCTCTTTTTACAATTAGCTCTGTAGTGACAAAGGAAGCCAAGCCAAGAAAATGTGTTCAGGGTTTCTGAGAGTGCCAAGGGTTTGAGGGAAGCTTCCTGTTTCTGCCCAAGATAGCCACTGGGTCCTGTTGAGCCAGGCATATTTCTGCTCAGCGGTTGCCTTTCATTCTGTGGTTTCTTTTAAGACTGCAGTCATCTTAGCCATTAAAAACCAAAGTTGAGATGTTGTTTGAATTTGTCTTCATTTGTTAGGTCTGTGACAAAGCAATGCCTGAAAGAGCAGTATTTTATCTGTTACTAAGCTCCTATTTCAGCATGCTGTTTTGTGCCAGAAACTTCATAATCTAATTAATTGAATACAAACAGAGCAAAAGTATTATTTTAAATTAATTAACGGGAAGCTAAAAAAAAGCAAATGAAAAATGCTTCAGGATGTTTGGGCACAGCAAGGTCTTGCTTGTAGAATTATTCAAGGATTCATGGTTACTGTTTTGGACCAGGAGTTTGGCTGGTGGGCTGTGATGCAATGCGGGACTGATGGTACCATGTTGTGTTCTGCTGTTTTCCTCACTTAGGGAATATGCAGGTCCTGAATTGAAGGAGAATGCTCTAAAAGAAAATAGTTTCAGTTTATAGAAAGTGACATCTTTAGGGTTACCTCTGATTGTTTCCAGCATGCATGTTTCCCCTTTCATATTTGCTCATTTCAGCATAAGGGCTCTAAGTTACTTAACTCAGTTCATGGGGTTAAATTTCATACTCATTATACCACATCTAATTGGGATGAGGAGGTCAGAAATTAAAATCCTAGAACACTAGTTTTAGAAATTTAGTAGGTTTAGTTGTCTTTGAAAGGCTGGAGTATCTTCTAGCTTGGAAGTCACTTGTGCCTTGTGCTGTGCCTAATTTTTAAGTATCAGTAAAAATTGCTAAGGAAAGCCCTGTAAAAGTAGTAGTCAATAAGGGAGGAGTTTTAAAACAAGGTAACTACATATTTCTCAAAACTTAACTGTGACTGAGGTTAGTTGGGTTGGATTTTTTGTGTCACTCATTTTAATGACAAAATGTTCTTTCTGTAAAGTAAGGAGAACTAAGTGCCTCCGCTTGGACAATCAATAGCAAATCACAGATCCCATCAGCAAGCGCAAAAGAGGCTGCTGTAGCTCAAATCCCTTTTATTTTCACCTTTAATGAGGTAGAAAGTTGTTCAATTGATATATTGTGCCCTGGCCTTTTCCCAGTAATTGACCTGGACTGCTGGGCTATGCCTTAATATATCTGTTGAATAAAAGGAGGGAGAGATCAGGAGAGAAGCAGTGAGTTTTGTCTAGACTTGTCTTGCACTCTGGGTTTCCTTGTTAGTAATTTCAAGGATCCTTCTGTTCTGGACGAGTTTGCTATCATAGTGTAAAACTGACCCAAGTAGTTCGACTTGACTTCTGGAATACAGTTTTGCTTTTGCCAAAATTGCTGTATGTGCAGTACTAGTTATGGTCTTCTTGAGGATACTGAGAAGATCCTTGTCCTTTCTGATGGCCGCTGTTTAAGGCAAAGGACTGCTGTCTGACTGCTCTGTAAGCTCACTTTATCTCGAGGGGAAGAAAGAGTCAAAGGGTGTTTTCCATGCTTGTAGATACCCAGATTTCAGGATAGAAGATTGTTCACAGGAAAGGTGGTGCTTGTCCATATCCTTTAACCAACTGCTGGCAGTGGACACGCTCCTCTTTACTGCCTTCCTCTCTAAGCTCAGGTGTCTCCATGGTTCAGTGTGATCTCAGGTTTCCTGGATCAAACCACAATGGCTTCAGTTTCTAAATTTTTCCTGCTTAACATTGTCCATTGGGTGGCATCAAAAAGCAGTACTTTTCCTGTCCTGTAAGAGCAAGAAATGTTTCTTCCTTGGAGCTTGGCTGTTAGTCAACTGCAGGTGTATCTCCATAGTAAAAAAAAACCAAAACAAAATAAAACCTGCTGTAAAAGCACAGGGTTTGGTGGGATGTTTTAGATGTTGATTCCATTTGAAAATCAAGTCAGCTGTATTTATATACAAGTGCAGAGACTAGAAAAGAGCATAACTTAGGCACACTAGGTGTTTTCAAAAGCATGCTTGTAATGGAACCACTTTCATAATTTATATTCCTTTGAATATTATGTGCTCTGTTTGGGAGATCTTTGTTTTTGAGCACAAAGGATACATAGGAACATTTAACCCAGCCTCTCTGTTTCAAAATAAGCAATGTCTATGTTATGAAATATTATTCAGTATCTGCATAGACACGTTCAAGTGCTAAATTGTCAGTGTATTACAGATGTATGCACACATGTGTTCATGTACACATTTGTAATCATAACAGTACTTGAAACTGCTAAGAACTGTGCTAAGAGTGACTGTGGGGTAGAGGGGACTTCAAGCCTCCCTACAAGTTAGTGAATTGTTTTTTTGCTTTTTAAGTAATGCATAAAAAGCAATTTCAGAATGTGACATTGTTATTGTTTCACACCTCCTGCTCTTAAAGCTTTCAGCAGCTGCATCTTTCACATTGGCTCTAGATGTAAAAACTGTAAATGCTCGAGTACATGTGGCTGGCATGCTTAAGGAGTTGAGTGTCAGACATCAGCAGATGAGCTGGAGATAAGTCAGAGTAGCCAGTTTTCTCATTTTATAAATATTTGAGTGAAAACTCTAAGCCACATAGTTTTGGTTTGACTGCTGGATTAGTTTGCTTCTCTAGCTGGTTCATTTCTCACCCTTTGGATTGGAGTGACACAATTTATTTTTGGTGAATATTCCCTGTCTCAGAATAAAGGCAAACAGGATGCTTTCATACTGTCATAAAACTGTGCATAAATACCATCAGTCTCTGTGTCTGTTTATGTGCCAAAAACCCCAGAGGAATCTTAATAAAACTGTAAAGTGCTGTAAAATTAGGAAACTGAAGTAACTTGACATTTTCTGTGTTAAATGACTTATGGTAAAGATTTAGTAGTTACATCCTCTGATAGTGGCGATCCTATCACTTCTTACTGAGGAAGGTGCTTCACATTCATTGATTTTCTACCAATTTTGTTAATGGAGTAACTGAAGTATCAATAGCTTGGGGTTTTTAATGGAAATAGGAATAAGACACACATTTTTTAACATGTTGCAAAGCTATTTACTAACAGGAAGGGTATTTCTGAAATGCTGAGATTCAAATTTTAGATTCCGTTCCAAGCTTTGGAGGCCCATAGCTTTTTTTAGCATATATAAAGGTTTCCTTATCTCATCTTCATAAATTTGGATCCTTCTCTGCTTTCTGTTCTGACCACCTTCCTGTGCCATTTTTCCCACCCAGCCAGAGCCTGAGGAGAAACAAGGAACTGTTTATATGCTCATGATGCTGAGGCTGGGAGAGGAATCTGCATTCATAGGAAAACCTTGGCTGCCGTCACACAGCCCTGGCTGCAGCCTGCTCAGGGGAAATGGAGTTTTCAGCAAAGTCAGCTGCAGCAAATTTCAATAACTTTGCTAAGGAGCTCTTGGCTCCAGTTCGTCTGATGGCTTGTGAGTTGTTATTCTGCCTTGCCAAGCTGCACTTCCACACTGTATGTGTAGAGCCTCTAAAAGAAAATATTATTTTTCTTTGGTTTTTAAACATGAGCAAAACAACGTGAGTTTCTCTAACCTGTTCTTGGGAAGTATCTGAACTGTCAAGTCTGAAATTTCCCAAAATGGCATGGCTAGAGGCATGCTCCTGGTATGGCAAAGTCTTTGGGATTTGAAGGGTTTCTCCTTTGGTCCTAGGAACAGTCTTGCCCTATGCAGGGTACCCTTAAAAACGTTTCAGCATCAGCTTGCTGCTGCTGACATTGTCTGTCAGAAAGCAACAGGGCAAATTTTGTTCAGTTAAAGTTGTTACTGATGCTTCTATGTACCTTTCTAAATATGTAGGGCTAAATGGCACATTGGCCTTTTACAGGAAACTTATCATTTTGACCTTAATGGGTTCTTTATTCCCCAAGACATTTATTTGCCCAGCAGAGCAGAGGTCTTGCAGAGGACATAAGCAGTCAGTCTGAAATTAAAAAGTAGCTTCCTGACCAGAGTACACAATTCACAGTGAAATCAACAGATGTTATTAGATAAAGAATCTCTGAGTTAGAGAGGACAGTCATAACTATTCAGAAATAATTTCATGTTTCCATCATCCTTACATATATTTGTTCTACTTCCTGATTTCTCTATTGCAGTGTGTTTCTTTTGTAGAGATTCTCCTCTGTGTCTTTTCTGCTTGAATTTCTCAGCTTTACCATTTACTGGAATCTGATAGCTCTTCCAGCTTGCAGAGTGACAATGCTTATTTTTAGCTTAGGATTCGTAGTTCTGTCTTTTTGGGTTTTTTTATCGTATCAGTACTGATTCTCATATGTGAGCTACAAAATTTACTTCTTTTTTTATAGAATACTCCAAGGCTTTCCTTTGAAAGGAACTACTGGAGTGTAAGTGAGGAGTTGCGCTTGTGGGAGCATTCAGAAGGAGAAATTATTAATGATGAGTATACTTCAGGAAGACAGTCCATTTTCATTCCTGTCTTCCCAGGAGAGTCCTGTGTATCTCTCTGTGTGGCATTATTACGCAAGAGTAGAGTGACGTTGAAGTTCTCTTCTACACATCTCTGATTATGGAGTTGTATTTTTAACATTTTGTGGAACACACCAGGAAAGTAAAATAACAGTATAGGTTCATCCTGCTAGCCTTTGACCAGTTAATGAAACAAATTGTAAGGTTGATAAAATGGTTTCAATTGTAAATCCATCAAATTTAGCTGAGTAAAGTATTCTTGTTTATAGTAATTACAGATCTGGCCCCAACTTTTATCTCTTCAATGAAAACCTACATAGAAAAAGAATTTGTATGAACACCTATAAAGATATTTAATGTATTCTATAAATGCATTTTGAAGTACATTACTCTGCAGCTTCAGTGGAGCACTGTCAAGTAAAGTCAAATTTAATTGTGCTCCACAGACAGGAATGGATTCGCAGGACAGATTGCTCATAAGATGTGCCTGCTGTGGTGGCCTTAGTGTTTACTCTGCTGCCTGTTTTTCTCACCTCAGCCTTTCTGAGCTTTTCCTGAGTGCAACACATCAATCCTGGCAGGACTAATTTTTTTCACTCTTCAGGAGAGGGTGTTACCCTTGATCAGCAGGTACAGACACTTGCTGAAAAATGATGTTGCAAATTGCACATGTGTAGAATGACAGCAGCAAAAACCTCTGTCCATTAAAAGGTGGAGTAGATTAATAAATTGGTAATAGCTTACTAAATTTTGTTAAGTGTGAGGAGCTGTCCTGGGATATTAGAACATGTTGGCAATTATAATTGGTTAGTTTTTATTCAGTGTTCTGTAGTGCTGGTGTAGCTGGTGTGCTCTGGTGAGGGGTGGGTTCTTTAGTACAGATCTTGTATAGAATATGTGAAGTGTTTATAAATTACTATTTGTCCAGTTTGTCCAGTTTTGGTTACTTTAATGATGCTTTCTACAAGCAATTTACTTGCTTAGATTAACCTTCATATTTATTTGTGTAATTAAATATCTTTTATTTATGAATCTGTATGTCCAGAGATCACAAGTATGCCATTAAACTGAAGAAGGATGTTTGGCATTTGCATTTGGCTTTCACCTCACTTTCCAAGGTGATGAATAAACAGTTTCTTTGAAAATGGAAACAGTGGAGTTGCCTATTTCAAGTTGTACACTCTTCAAAAGAAGAGTTGCAGTCTTTAGAAAAGCTGATCAATTCCTACTATCAGTGAGGCTGTATAAAGGCCATTTCCTAAGAGCCATGTTTATAGTACAGTATCTTGTGCCTGGCTCTCTCTAATCCCTGCTGGTGTCTAAAACAGTGCTCTAGATTATAAGAAGCTTTGTTCCCAAGTCTGTGGAGCTTCGGTGACAGAGGAATGGGTGGACTAATGTTCACCAGTTGGAGTCCTTGGTAGTAGTTCTCAAACCACCAAGGTCTTTCCTGACTCACCTGGGGAATCACTGAATTCTGAACCTATAGGACCTACGCACCTGACACACCCAAACAATCTGGTACAATCTGACACAACCAAATTGAAGGAGAATAAAATTGATTCTATCCTGCAACATAGTTACCTCAACATTTGTCCCTCCTCTCCTTCATCTGGTAGGATACTTTATTCTCTGTTCCTCTCACGCTGTCTCTTTGGCAAGAAACACATCATCATTTCTGAATAACCATGACCTTGTCTGACTGATGAGGACAGAGCAGCTTAATATTTTCTCCTCTTTGGTACTCTCCAGCCTAACATTTACTGAAAGCAAAGCGCATGGGGAGAAAACTGGGATGCATCTATGGTGAGGAAATCTTGCTCTAATGGGGCTGCATCAGCACTTCTGGTGCATTAATATTTTTATTGGACTGTATAGCAAATACTGGAAGTAAATGCATTAGTGTGGATCAGCATTTCTGAGCTATGGGTGTATTTTATAGAGGCTATCAACAAGACAGTGCATTTGAAAGCTTTGTTGATCTGGATCAACAATTCAGTGTATTAGTGATTCATGCAAATGCTTAGGCCCTGTGCCCCAGGGAGAACAGAAATGTGTTGCTGTATGTCACTAATTCAAGGAATATTAGCCTTTGACTTGAAGCTAAAGTTCAGAATTTGATGGATATTGATTGTCATGTGAAAAATTTATTGTTGATGAATGTATTTCACAGTGAAAATGGAGGAATCTGCAGGGCAGTAAGGGATTATTTTTGCCTTTGAAATTTAATTTATTAAATCTTTTTGGAGGAAGATAAAATTCAATTCTAATGGCAGCTATAAAAATCCACTCAGCTCTTAATGACTGTATATGGCATACTATCAAATGGAGGCAGAACCAAAAATTAGAAAAGAAATGTTTCCATTATATTGAAACAGCAGTATAGACCTGATGTAATCTCTGGTCTTCCATGTCTTGTCCCTGACCCCACTGTTTGGTCTTCTGGTTGTCCATTTGAAAGCACTTGAGGCAGCTCAGACCTTTCCTTCTGCTTACTCTCTGTGGTTTTGGTCTCCCAACCTGATGGATTTTCCATATCTCACTGGTCATAATTCCCTTTGGATTGTAACTGCATTGGAACTAGGAGAACACCAGCAGTGGAAACCGAGGGAGTTGGTCTTTGGTCTTGAAAAGGGAAGAAAAGTAACAAAGTAACACAGTTAATGTGGGTGGAAGGAGGAACTGAAGTGAGACAGGTAATTGGTAAGGTCCGAAATTGAAGGGCAAGGCCTTTGAGCTTTGTTTGTCTAGGGAGAGAGAAGATGCAGAAATGAACAAAGCCTCAGTAAACAACAGGATATAAGGGAGGAGACAGAGATGAATCCTGTCCAAAAAGAGACTGGTTTTTAATTCATAGTATTTATTTATTATACAGTATAATTGTTTACATCATGTAACAAGTATATTAGAAAGTATATATACAATCTTTCTTTCTTCCATTACCAAGGAATGTGGTCAGAGAGGAGTGGGTACTTGGGACCAAGAGAAACTCTTAATTTCTCTTCCCTGAGGTAAGAGATGTGATGCAGTCTTAGGGATTCAGGGATGCATTGCACTTTTCTGTCCCCAGGCATGGATGTGAAGGGCCCAGTAATGGGGACATTTTTGTTCATATCCAGAATTACTTACTGATTTTTAAGAAATGCAACATTTTTTTCTGCTTTTCTTAATGGCTTTGACATATTCAGTCCCTGTGAGCATCACACTGGCAGAATGTGATGTGAAAGAGAAAAGAGTCTACTGAGAGTGACTGCTAAAGATCCCTCACTCTTTGCCTACCCAGATGAGAGAGGATGCACCTGCAATTTCAGTACAGATTTTCAGCACAGGAGAAAAAGTAGAGGAAATAATTTCCATTTAATTATTCTCCTCCTTCTTCAGTCAGTTCTAATGGTAACATTGTTGTATTCTATGATTTCTTCAGAATTGCAGTAGTTTCACCTAAACCCCATTTCACCTTGTGCTGAAGTCCTGGTAGTGTCACAGGGCATCAGTATGAACAGTAATTTAAACATGCTCACATTATCTGCTCTGGCTCCCTTTATCAACTCTTATTTAATACCTGCCTATTTAATTATTTCTACCCTTCCTTTCAACACACAGGTGAAAAACCAGAGTAAGTTGGCTTTTACTTTGTACATATTCTAGTAGCATAAGCCAAGTGCACGAGTTTTACATTATTTTAAAACTTTTAAGTTCTTATCCTACAAGGGAAATGGAAATGTGTCAGTGCTGTAAAGAAGACATCTGGATAGTCAGGTTGAAGCGGCTCCATGAGTATTGCTGATTTTACTCAGAATCTGATCCTTCTGGATACAGATTACATTTGTGGGTAATGACCTAAAGGGGTGCCTAGCACAGATTACTGGTGGAGGATTTGGGAAGTACTCTCTCTGGTGCCCATTCTGGGGCACAGAAATTTAGATGTTTTTGCTGCTTTATGGAAAACAGAGCACTGATCTGATGGTCTTGGCTCTAAAGCAACTGTCATCTGCTTGCGCTTTTTCATGTCACCAGTCAGATTAAGCAGCAGAAGTGGCAGTAGCAGCAGCAACACTGTCACTCAGTCTATTTATTTCTCTTGAGCTCCTTTTACTGTGCTTTTGGGATATAATTTTCAGATACATATTGGATATCCAGAGAAAGATATTCAGAAACAGCATGTTTGTTGGCATGCTGTTCAAAGCCATAGAATGAACTCATGCACTTGCTCCCAGGTGTCTGTATGAGCACATTGCCTGCCTCTGTGTTATTAAGTCTTGGACAAAATCAAGAATGTTGTTCTCTGGTTGTGTTTTGCAGCCCCATGGAAGGGTCTGGTTCTGATGTTTATGGTTTTAGGTCACTTCTGTCTGGGCATCTCTGTGTGCAGAGAGACTGGGCAAGCAGGGCACATGACATTTAAGAGTACACAGTGGTAATTCATCTCCTAATGCATGTAGTAAGTAGTCAACTGGGATCAATGTGCTACTATGGTATCAATACGCCCTCCACTGCAGATACAGGGACTTAATGGGTGGTGGGTTAATGGACAGTTCGCTGGGACAGAGCTGTCCTCTACTGCTCAAGCTTATTCATTGTGCTAAATTGCTGTCTTTTTATTCTCCATTTTTTTCTTAGGGCTTTAGAGCTTCTTTTGTCACTGTTTTTGTCTTGAGCCACTGACTGGAACCATCTGAATAGTTTAATTTCTGTCTGCATTTTTTTTTTCTTGCTTGTCTTTAATTTACAGATTGTCTCACAACTCAATAACCATTTCTGTGTTACAAAGCTGAGCCATATTCTCATGGCTGTTCTGCAGCATGCCAGGTGTCAGACAACTCAACCCCAGGGATGTGGTTGGTCTTTGGGGAAATGCCAGTAATTATCTTTGAAGGTGCAACTTTTATTTGGACAGGGGAGGCACAACTGGGGTACAACAAATTTTCTCCCTGGCTTAATTTTAATGTTTTGGTAGAATGGAGGTAAAAATCTTTTCTGAAACCAGGGATGTGAATGAAATGAGCTTTTGGTGTTATACTTGCCTGTGCAAAACACAGATCCTGCTTTCCAACCTGACTAAGAAAACAGTCTGATTGTCTACTTCCTACTGGTATCTCAAAGCATTGGAATGTTATAAATGTCCTTTTTGTGGGTGGGTGGGAGTGTGGGTGTTTGTTTTGGGTTTTTTTGTTTGTTTGTTTTTCCCCCATAAAATCTGTTTGGAATATTTGGGTAATAGAGTGTTCTTTTAGTCATTGAGGTTATTTCCTGGTAAGTGTGTTCTTGTTCTAAGTGAACTAAATCATCAAACCTCTCCTGGCCTGCGTGGGAGATCTGGGCTCACTCTCCAGAAGGAACAAACAGGTGGAGATATAAATGGCATGAATATCAATAAAGAGAATGAAAGAGTAAAGTTAAGCAGATCATGGACACACATAAAAGGGGTGCTTTAAAGTGTGCCTAGAGCAGTGGGACTGGAGAGAGCCTTTGAGCATCTCAGCAAGAATCCATTAGAAGTGCTCAAAGACTTGAAAAGGAGAAAACTCTTGAGGTCCTGTGCTTGCAGGAGAGAATCTGTTCTGTGTGAAAAGTCTGAGTGAAGGGCCTCCAAATACAGAAATCAGAATCAAACCTTACTTGTGTCTTCTGGGTTTTGCCTCTCATACCGACTGCTGTATTTTAAGAATGAAAAAATACAATGTCTTTTGAGGCTGGAGGTGACCCTGAATACTTAAGCTCTTTGGCATTCTAGTTTATACTTAGCTCTTTGGCATTCTAGTTTGCCGTCACCCCCACCTTGAAATGAATCTCCCAGATTAATTTTTTATTGAAGCAGGATTTGCATCTTTTGAGCCAGGACTCCCTGAAAAGCTGCCCATCTTTTCATGTGTTTTCTACTTAGCCCCTGTACTGTGACAGTGATGAGTGTAGCCTGCTCTTCCACCCTCGGGAAATGTCAGCTTTGCAAAGGCAGCTCTCTGGGGTCTCTACAAGGGAGAGCATTCCTCATGCTGATTAACTTAGGGGAAATGTTGCCAGTCAGTCACAAGGGAAATGATGACACAGATAATCATAGAATCACAGAATGGTTTGGGTTGGAAGGGAGGTTGAAAATCCTCTAGTTCCAACCCCCCTGCCATGGGCAGGGCACCTTCCACTAGACCAGGGTATTCAGAGACCATCCCCATCCAAGCTGGCCTTGAACACTTCTAGAGATGGGGCTTTCTTGTAGGCTTCCTTTAGATACTGAAGGGGCTCTGAAGTCTTCCTGGAGCCTTTTTGTTCCCAGACTAAACAACCCCAGCTCTCTCAGCCCATCCTCATAGGAGAGGTGCTAATCATCCTCACATCTCTCCTCTCGAGCCACTTGAACAGGTCCATGTCTTTCCTGTGCTGAGGGCTCCAGAACTGGATGTGATATTGCAGGTAGGGTCTCACCAGAGTGGAGTAGAAAGGGAGAATCACCTCTTACCCTGCTGGCCAAGTTTCTCTTGATGCAGTCCAGGATATGATTGGCTTTCTGGGGTGCAAGTGCATATTGCTGGGTCATGTGGAGCTTCTCATCCTCCAGCATCCCCGATTCTCCTCAGGATTGCTCTCAATCCATTCTCTGCCCAGTCTATGTTTGTGTTTGGGATTGCCCCAAAGACCTGGCACTTGGCTTTGTTGATCTTGATAAGATTCTCTTGGGCCCATGTCTCCAGCCTGTCCAGGCCCCTCTGGATGGCATCCCTTCTCTCCGGTGTGTGGACTGCACCTCACAGCTTGGTGTTGTCTGCAGTCTTGCTGAGGGTGCCCTCAATCCCACTGCCCACGTTGCTGACAAAGATGTTTGAACAGCACAGATCCCAAGAACTCACATCACGAGAGCATGACAACTCTAGGAAGTGTGTATGAGAGAGGCGCCGAGATCCTAAATGAAAAATAAAAATAGGACCTTGAATTGGTACTGCCTGTTTTAGCTGCACTTAACCCATCTGTGACAGCTTTGAGGTGAATGTTTGGCTGGTGTGAATGATAATGCTATAGCCAGGAGCCTGAAGCTCATGGACTTGTGTAGGCACAGGCACAAACATACACATGTGCACACACAGAGGGTAATTATTGTGAGATGATTTTATGTGAGCAGGTAGGAGTAATTAATGGTCGATATACATGATTACAAGGTTCAACTTTCTTGCATGCATAAAGCCAGACAGTGTGAACAATCTTGCAGGTAGGCCAGAAAGGTCACAGGGTTTCAGACTATAGACTGTGAGTATGGCTTGGGAGAGAAAAGGGACTGCCAACTCACAGAAGCAGATGCACTTCCTGGGCTTGTATGATTGGTATGTCAGATCTGAGTAATTACTCCTTGCTCCTCCTACCCACTTTGTTAATACAGAGAACAAATAAAGAAAGTACCCAAAATAAGGTGGATAAGTTGAATTGTGAAGCATTGATTCTATTTAGCCCAGTCTGTTGTCTGTTTTTCATGCTGTCTGTATAGTAAATTGAGCATTTTTTCATGATCAAGAGCACTAAAGAAAAAATGATATAATAAATATCATGGTAAATCATCTTGTACTCAGATGCTCAATCAATGTTCCTTATATTAGGCCCAAAGTCCAGGCAGATTGAGGAGTTGCTTTTTCTCAGGACATTAAACTGTGCTCCTGGCAGCAAGCAGCAGAGATGAAAACTATATTAATTAAAATATATCTACATGATTCTAACAGGCAAGCTAAACACTGTGCAAAGGACATAGGCAAAAAAATGCCTATTCCCTGAGGCCTTTGGAAATTTCCTTTTCAATATTACATCAAATTATCTGCATGCTTCTATGCATGGAGTTATGTTCACCAGCCAGTCCTTTAGAGGAATCTTCTACAGGAGAAGGACTCTCCTGCAGAGCACAACAGTGGCTCTCCATACAGTGCCCACAGCTCCAGCTCCAGCTGCTCTGATGCCTCAGACTAGCAGGAAGAATCAGCCAAGGAAAAGCCACAGTGTGCCTGGTCAAACATGCATAGATGGAAAAATCTTTCATTCTTCCCTCCACAGAGCATCCAAAGCTGTACAGTGAGTTTTGACTTTACCCACGCTGCAAATAGAGAACAACAACATCGGGGAGTGGAGTAAATTTGGTCTGCTTTTCTGGAGAATCCAGGTCAGGAGGTTCCCCTGGAACACAGACCTGTTTCTTTCTTCTTTCCCAGCTCTCTAGACCATAAAAATCTCTTCTAGAAGCAGCATTAAAATGTTTTAAAGTCTTCAGATCCAGGCAAATCTATCAACTCTTCTGGTAACCAGTTTTGATACTTAATTATACTTTCCCTAAGAAATTTTCCCTTGAGATTAAATCTGTCTCACATTAGCTTTCAGTCAGTGGATTTTGTTATGCTATTGACAGCAGGATTAGAAAGGTTACATTATCTGATCTCTTTTCTATGAGAAACAGTGTTTCATGTTGTCCACATCAACTCCAGATTTACTCTTTAGTACACTAAATTCATCAAAAATTCCTCAGTCCTTGCATTGTCAAGATGATTTTGTCCATTCCTGGGACACTTCTGTGATCCTCCTTTGCACTTGCTTTATGATGCCCACAGCCACATTGTTATGTGCAGGTCAGAACTGCACACTCCACTCTAATAATATTCTTCCCACTGTTGTGTGCACAGGGCCAGGAATTGATTCCCTGGGTGTCCTTAGGGCTGCAGCTGGCCTTTTTATCAGTCTGCTGTTCTCACAAGTTGTTGGCTAATCATTATCTATTAAAACCAGCAAGTTTTTTTTCTTAGTTACTCTTCCTGCAGAAAGTCTCTCCTGATGCAGGTCTGGTCGTACCTGTTGTTCCCATATGCACAGTGTCCCTCGAGGCCATGCTGAATGGTGGAACTCAAGATTCTCTGCAGTCTGGGCAAAGTTACTGGCCCAAGAAGGCAGCCTGTGCTGAGCTAAGAGTGAGGCTCAAAGAGCTGTCTGCTTTCCTCTATACTTAAAGCAGGCTCCTTATCAGCAGGCTTAACTGGTTGTCCTCTGTTTCTTCTGTGACAAACACAGAGATTAAAGGATAGAAAAACAAAGCAACACACCTCATAAGTCAATAAAGAGAAACTGCACTTGCATGATCCTTGGCAAGGCTATCATCCAGGATATATATGTACCTTTTCAAAAAATAGATGAAATAATGGGGAAATAGTAGGGATGAAAAGTCAAACTCATTTGCAAATCAAATATTTAAAGGTTTAACAGATAGGAAAATTAATTGCTGCTCAAATTGACTTACTCAAAGCTGTAAGCATCATTTATGCAATGATGACACATGGGTGGAATCAGTGATGAAGCTGAGATGTAGTTTGCCAGATTTAATGTAAACACCGAGCAAAAAAAATTCTGTGCTAAGAATTTTTTGATGTGCTCATTGTGTTACAGTAAGATAGAATAGTCACAGGAATAGTGTAAAGCACTGGCTGGCTGAGCTAGATCTTACTAATATCAGATTTTTTAAATAAGAAACAGGAGGCATCTATAGGTTTTGCCAACCCCCCACATCCACATGTGTTTACCATGCTATCCAGTTTTTGTGAGTCTCTAAAGAATTGTAGGAAACTGTAGGGCAGTGCTTTTGTGAATCTAGTGAGGATGTTTCTTACATTATTACATAGGAAAATACACTTCACTTTTATTGGAAGTAGCAATCATATAAGAAGTTGATAGGTGAAATCCACCTGTGTAGTAGACACAGGAATTTTGGTTCATTGTCTTTGCAGTCTTAACTCACCCTCCCTCTGCTCATACCAGAGTCTGGACTTAAGTGCTGACATGTTTTGCTCCTCATACATTAGGACAGTTGTAGGACTGCAGAGATTGAGTCTGATCTCGGTAGAACCCTTACCTTGTTTGGAAACTATGCAGTGCATGTGGCCAGGGCTCGCTGACAGGCAGTGCATGTCAAATGTGCAATGCCAAAATACTCTGAGCACAGGCTGCACATTCCTAATTACGCAGGTAGATGGTATCATGTGTGTTGGGCCAGATTTGCGTAAATGCTGAGCATTCCCAGCTGCAAGCATGAGGCTTGGATCTGTGCTCTGCACGTGTGGGGTGCCATAAAAATGGTAAGTACTTTGGAAATACCACACTCCAGAGGCCTCAAGATTGTTCCTTAAATGTAGAGTTTTAGCTGCTTTGGCTTTACTTATGGCTAGCTTTAGTTTCGTGTCTGCCAAAAAAAGATTGTAATAATGCCAAATGTTTTAAGAATATTGAGGCAAAACAGAAAATTTTCTGGTGTAAAAATAAAGGCCAATATTGTAATGCAGTTGCTTAGGGTTTATGGGTATACAGAAACAAGATGTGGTGCAATGAACTGAATGTGGAAGTTGAGAAGAGCTACCAAGTAACTATAGATTCACAAAATGAGCTCTAATTCCTATAGGAACATGAGGTTTTTTGCAGTACATCCCAGTCCATGGGCACTGCAGAGGAACCTGAAGTGCACCAGGCAACTTGTTATTGTCTGGCATTGCAGTCCTAGCTCTGATGTGCTGGAGGGCTTTCTAGTTTGTTTTTCAAATTTAATAAAAATATGTCGCTGCACTTCAGCAGCTGATTGTTTGATGAGAAGTGAAGACATCTGAGCTATTAATGCCTGAGGCAGGCCAGGTGTGGCTGTGGAAGGAGGTCCTTCTCTGTGAGCCTAATGAGTCATTCAGGGAGATGACTGTACACTGTGTCACTCTCCATCACTGCTGACGCCTGATGGAATTAATAACACTATTTATATCAATAAGATTAGCAGTAGATAGGTTCAGTGTTATTAATGGTATAATTAGCAACTCTGAATTTGTATCAGTGGTGTGTAGTACCTTCCACATTAGCATGTCATAAAAGCTATCACTGATAGTAAGGAGCTGTCAGGTGCTGAGTCAATGAAATGCCTGCTTGCACATAATTGTAATTTAAGCAGCCACATTTACCTTGGTGAGTGTAATCTTGTCTCTCTCTAGGGCTAACCATAATGCCACGGATGGCAAAAACAGCACCAGAGATTGGGAGCATCTAGTCAAGCTCCAGGTCTTCTCAATGCATCTTGCCCACTGGTATCGATTTTACCTGTTCTTGAATATTTATAGTAATGGTTCTTAGCCAACATCCCTGGAGGTGCTATTCACTTACCAGTTATTCTTTTCCTTACACTGCCAACTTACCTACCAACTTCTGAGGCAGAACAATTCCCATCTTTCATTTATACATTTATGTTATTGCCTTGAAGATATTTATAGATTGTGATCGTCTTCCCCATGAGTCATCTCTTTTCTAAACTATTAGTTCCTCCAGCATTTCTGTATGTGTGACCTGTTTTTCTAATTTTCTGGGTCACTGGTGGAGAAGGAGAGCTGCCAACAGTTTGTAAATAGGGTGGGGGTCAAAGAGAAAAGACACTATCAGAATTCATACCTGAACTTTCTATCCCAAACTTCTTTTTCAGTCACTGTTGAAATGATTGTAAATTTAACTTGGTGTCTGCTGGTTCACACTCCTAGTTCTCAATACAGAGAAGTCAAACATTAGATGAACCTCAGTCCTTTAAGTTTATCTGTATTGAAATAGTTGTCCACAGCCATATTGAATTCAATGAAATGATGTACTGAAGATAAACCATGATAAAATTAGCTCATCACCTGCTCAGGACTCTAAGAGTTAACTTTTAACATCTTCCTGCTGGGCTGAGAGTGTTTTATAATTTGCAGAAATAATGTAGTATAGCTGGTAGATACCAGATCAGGCTTCTTATTACTTAGCTTGTATGTCAGCTGCAGTGGATCTCAGCACAATTAAATTTGTCTAGAGTGAAGGTACACTGAACATACATATGTGTACACACACATTACACTATAGCTGATTTGATGTTAGCACAGAGTGTTTTGCTGAAAATAAATGCTAGCTATCCTATGTAAATAAAATGCGCAGAGGAGAGGGTAAGATCTAGTTGTCTTGGAAAACTCAAATTTTAAGAGCATCTTTTAATGTTTCAGGACATAGTAATTTACTCTGGCATCCTGTCATTGTGTCTTCACTGTATGCATTCACTATGTTCTAAATAAGATCAAAGAAAAGCAAATCCCTATCATCCTTCAGTTAAATAAATATTTAATCTGAAAAGAATAGGACAAACAGTGCATTAAGCATGTCATTCAGCCTGAGTCTGATGACCTGACCTAGTTCCTTGTTTGCACAAAGTTCTACTTATGGAGCATCCTAAATTACAAATATTCTTCACTTGAGAAAACTCTTCAGCGCAGTATCATGTATAACAAGTATAACAAAATAATACAGCTCATGTGAGATGAAAGTGTCTTCAGGGACTCATAGAACAATGTCTGCCATAACATTGATGTATTTTATAGACTCCCTGCCCTTCCTTTAGTTCTCATCTGCTCTTGCAAATAGCTTGCAGGAAGTTCAAGTGTTTGTGTACCAGCCAAGTAAGTTACAACCTCTGTTTACAGCCGGCTCTTTCCAAATGCTTGCTTCAGCTCATGCATCTTTATCTTAGAAGATTCTTAGAAGTGATATTTTCTTCATATTTATAGCGGAATATAAAGTAACTTTTCCAGCTGTGGCTGTAGAAAATATTTCATGTGTGGTAGAAAAAGCTGTCTCACTTGTGCAATAATCGGCATTGGGCATTACAGAGTGTCATAATCCTGGTACTTGCGGTGTCTCTCAAGCAGTAACAGCCACTGCTGTCAAAACCATTCTGAATCCACAATATGTACATAGAAAACCAAATGGCTGGTAACTGCCCCATCAATTTTATGTTGATTGTCTTTATGTTACTGTTTAACATAAAGGGAAAAGCTCAAAATACTGGAATGAACAGTTTTGTCTTTTGTCAGTTCCTTATTCTAGCACTTAGTAAACTGTCAATGTTATTTCTAGAAAAGCTTTTGTTTCAGTCTGGTGTCCTGTGGAAGTCAGCCCTACTCTGGATTCTAGCTTCTGTATAGACCTTAAAGCTGCCATTTCTTAAGGACTGGTAGAAGAGAGAGAAAAGAGCCCAGTGAGGGCAATGTCAGTGTAGCAACCCTATTTGTGAATTACTGAGGGGACCTTTGGGGGCCATCAGTAGGGAGTAAAGAGAAGTGCTTGGTTACACAGCAGTGTAACTGGAGAAACTTTCAATTCATTAATCAATGAACGAGCAATGTCCGCTTTCATGCAGATGAGATAGTAAAATATGGAGCTAAGAAATTCAAACTGCATCACCAGAACACCTCCATAAACAATGTATTGCAAAGAACAACAGCTTTAGAATTTCCCAAACAATCTGAATAGGGTTTACTTTTAACTGAAGCATTGATCTTCATTTCTTTGGGGACGATATGTTGCAGCCAAAAAGTACATGTAAGTGTGCAGTGTGTATAAGTATAATGAGAGATACAAAATATACATCAAAAACAAGTGCTGTATCAACCCTCTAGATTTTACCTGTTGCCTGTTAACTTCTTTTGTCCATTAATGCAGTTTGTGTCCTGATCATGGGTGCAACCTCGTAGTGATTTTTATATAGGTTAGGATCAGTGAGTGAGGAAACTACATGGAAAAACTGCTTCACCACCAAAAAAAAATTACAACAAGTTTCCACTTGCTTCCACTACCCTCAGAGGCAGAGTAACATTATGAAGTGTAGCCTGCTGCTGTGAATGTTATTCACAGAAGAATATCACAACTCTTCACACTGTTATATTCTGTATATGAAAACATACCTATTTTAATTTAGATTTTCTCCTCCTTCCTCCATCAAAGGAAAACTAGATTTTTGACAGCCTCTTCTTCTACCTACTTATTAAAATACTTTAGCAAACTTGAACACTGCTGTAAACAAACTCATTTAAGCCTGTCTTCCCCGATAAGGATTAACACAAGCCAGACATTCTTTCTCTGTTTGCAGCTTTCTGAGAAAGTCATCTTTGTGGCAGACCTGTAAACCAGTGATTCAGGCTGCAGTGTGCTGTATCTCCCACTGCATTCTCTGGGATTTAAATCTGTAAACCCACTCCTGCTTCTGCAGAACTATTTAGAGTAGTACCTTTATATTTTTCAAGAACAAAGTGGATCTATCAGCAGCCCAAGCCAATAGAAAAAAAAAAATGAACAAATTAATCCAAGCAGAGTTATTATTATATTTAATATAATATTATTATATTTAATATAATCCAAGCAGAGTTATTATAATTATCTGGAAGGCAGCACAAATCCAGGGGCCTGAAGGTGTGTATGTGTGTATCTATCTATCTGTCTGCCTCTGCAGAGGCATTCATAGGTGGCTCCCTTTGAATAAGCTGTAACTCTTCAATAGCAGTACTCAGGCTGAGGAAACTGGGGACTCTTCAACCTGGAGAAGAGAAGGTTGTGTGGAGACCTCACAGCAATGTTCCAATATCTGAAGGGGGCCTGCAAGGAAGCTGGAGAGGGAGTCTTTGTTAGAAACTGTAATAACAGGACGAGGAGTAATGGGTTCAAACTGAAGGAGGGGAAATTTAGGCTAGGTAAGGGTGGTGGGGCACTGGAACAGGTTTCCCAGAGATGTTCTGGATGCCCCATTCTTGGCAGTGTTCAAGTCCAGGTTGGATAAGGCATTGAGCAACCTGGTCTAGAGGGAAGTATCCCTGCCCATCGCAGGGGGGATGGAACTGAATGATGTTTAAGGGCCATTCCAACCTTTAACATTTGGTGATTATTGCAGTCCATCATTGACCAGTCAGTTCTGCAAAGGCATTGAGGATGTGGGGTAGCAGTGGGTGAGAAGGCTGGTAGGGAGTACCTGGGCATCTGACAGTACTTGGGCATCTCTTGTTCTTTAAAATGTGAATAAGGGCCTTAAACACATAAACTAAGCCTTGATGTTAGTCACCCAGTGCAATGTGTTTCCATACTGTGGTGCAAGTTCCAGTATCCCTCAGCAGCAGCTGAGGCAAAGCTCAGAAACACTCTGACATAGAAAAGAAATAGTGAGGTGGGCTGAGTCATCTTTCTGATATCAGTGATGTAGCAGATTGGCCACTCCAGGGAGCTAGAGCTCCTCCATCATTCCTGTTGTCCTGGAAAACAATCCTGCTGGGAAAGAATATGGGAAAGGGGAAGGCAAGGAAATAGCCAGGAAATTTTACCAAGTGCAGTTCATTCTGTGCTTCTTGATGCTAATAGTGCAATGGCCTGGAACTCCCACCCAGAAGTTAACTGTGAGCAAGAAAACTGCATTGCATTTGTATGCTGGCAGACCTGCGTGTCTTCAGTACCAACCTATTTGGTTTTTGGTTTTTTAATCCTAAGGAATAAGGTCACTAGGAGCCTTCTCTAAGGTGCCTTTGTGGAGCTTTTCAATACTTTGAAGTCTCTAACAGGCTCTTCAAGCCACTCTAGAGATGCATCAGTGAAAGTACAAAACCAGTAAAATAAGGAGAAGAAAAGCTGGATGTAATTAGAAGTTGTAGTGAGAAGGTAACAGGCCTACATTACATTCTGTACATAATTGCTTTTATCCAGAGCAGACATCCTCTTAGGACATGGAGATGCCAGAGATAAATTGTGTAGGACAGGCTGAAGCAAAGGTTTTCTTGCTGTTTTACACTTTCAAGAAGTGTGTGATAAGTTGTTGATCTGAGAAGAGAGTGAAATGAACCAAACTCTCAAAATCTAATTTATGCCTTCTGACCACTGCTTTCTTTTGGTGCAGCAGAGCAGCACCTTCTCTGGGGTGAGTTGCAATGGGGCCAGAGCAAGTCAAAACAGCCTAGAAGCCTCATGCATAGACTGAGGGACAAGGAGCATGGAGGCCACCAAACATGGCCTCTTGCAAATGCCAGGAAGATTCCTTACTCACTGCTGACAGCAGAAGGCATAAATTGAGGCATGAAAGCCTCTTTGTTCACTGAGCAGATGGAAATGTTTGGCCACTTCGTAGATTTCTTCTTGCAGTCTGGACTCGAATTACCCTTGTTTTTGTACCATCCAGCATTAATGTTTCCCAGAGTTGCCCCTTAAACAAAGCAAAAATACTCTACAGCATATTAACAGCATGAGCATATCACAGTAAATGGTTTTATACATAATACAACACGGTCATTAGCCAGCTGTGCACATCAAGCACCGAGTGGAGGCAGCAGGATGTAAAGCAGGTTCTTCAGCTCCGAAGGCAGTAGGCACAGAGGGCTGATGGAGCTCTCCCAGCCCATGTGTTGCAATGGAGAGTGCTTTTCCATCTGCAGCAGTCATCCTTCTCCAGGGTGTTTTACAACCCTGCAAAATGCCTGTAAGCCATGGGCTAGCTCGGTGAGGACAAACTAATTACGCAGCAGGCAATAACTCCTCTGTGATAATCATAGATCTGTTGGTCATGATAAGTTTTAAGCCTTCGTAAATTACCGCCAGTCAGATTTGGACAGGTTTATGTCTTGTGATGTACCTCAGCTAGAAACATCTCACACCGGCCTAGCCTAATGTCTGAATCCACCTGCTCATCATATTACTGTATTTCTGTATAATTAGAGAAAGAGAAAATATTTGACAATATAGTATAGAAGGTTTTTATTAGCAAAAGTTTATGACCACAACTTTTATTGGCTAAAGTTTTATATCCACACCAAGTTACGTATGTCATCCTTAACAAGGGCAAATAAAACTTGTATATTGTGCCACATACACTGTCATGTATTCAGAACATACCTCAGGACCATTTCTGCCTTAGTGTCTGCATTGCCTCTTCAACTGTGGAAATACAAAAATGTGAGCCTGATGGTTCTGAAAGCTCTACTGGTGAAAACCAGAGTAAGACACTGGTGTGGGTTCCCCATTCTCTTTGCTGCCTATGTATTTGGTAAGCCTAGGAGTACATGCTAAGGACTAGTATATGCTATGGTGGCTGGCTGGTTTCTGAAAAGTGAAGTTGTGTTTTCTCTTGTCCAGTAGAAGGATGGAACTAGGCAAGTAGATAAGCTGATAATATTTATAGACAGATTTTCCAGCACTATTTTGTCTTGGTCAGTTATTACTTACAGTTGTACTGCAAAGAGTCAAGGAGATTTTTCTTGCTGTAAGTTCAGTATAAAGTCAGGCAGCAGTCAAATAGCATAAGCAGTTAAATAGCATAAGCAGATTTTTCAGGGGCAAAACCATTTCCTGATAAATACCTGTAAGCAATTAAGAGTGCATCAGTTTTCTATAAGGCCTAACCATAGCTGCTGGGGTGGAAATGAAGCAAAGGCTTTTGTGCTTCTTTCTCTTAAGGAATACAAATTATTTGCCTTTCCCAATTTACTGTTACAGTAAATTTGCTGTCAGAGCTTGTGCAGTGCAAGTGAGAGAAGAGAACTTCACATTTCTGGAACATTTGAATCCTAGACTTCACCCTACTGTGAAACAAAAATGGAGTTTTCTAACCCTTTGCTATGCAAGTGCACTTGCTTTCACATCTGAACTGCAGTGGAGTTGAGCTGAGTGGAGTATTTAAGTTTATCTCAAGCAAATGTATGCTTGAGATAAACTTAACTACCTCTCTTTGTCTTGAGGGAAAAAACCAAAACCAACCCTTGGAACTGCAGTTTCCTATCAATCTCTGAGATACCTATGCTGTATGAGATCACTGTAAGAGGAAGAAGAAAACAAAGCAGGAGCTGGCTCAGAGAGAGAGATTCAGCAAACATCAGCAAGCTGCCAAGTGATCATTTTAGTGCTGCAGTTGTTTGCCTCTGCAACATTTCAAGGACACCCATCAGAAAAGCTTGATGGGGAAAAGTCCTTTTAAAAAGGGGAATTCTGTGGTGGCGGTTTCATTTGGAAGAGAGAGACAATGCAGTATTTCTTTCATAGGAGAGAAAAAAAAAGCAGATTTGATAATAAACAGTTCCTATATTTACTCTCCTACTATTACATTACCTTTTATAAAGCACTCCCATTTAGTGTTATCTCCTATCAGTATGTGCCTAAAAACTCTATAGGAGCCTGAGATGGAGTTTACTGTGTATTCACTGTATTTTTGTATCAGTTCTCTCTTCCCTTGAAGAGATGCAGATAATAGTGAGCAGCTTTGCAAGTAGGAAAGCTGTTGTGCTTTCTTGTGTAATGGCAATATAGGAAAAGCATTCAAGAAGGGTAAAACAAATGGCCTTTTTTATTTAAAGGGTAGTGAATATATTCCACTTTATCAGTGGTAACAGGTGCTGCTTAGAGAGGTTTCCTAGTTGAATGGAGTGTTTCCAAAGGACATGAATATGACTAAGTTGTAACCCAGTGTTCCCTGAAAACTTTCAGCCCACAGGGTTTGCATTATTCTTCCTGTTTTGTCCTATAATACCTCTCCTTTTTCTAAAATTGATGGACTGGTACGTTCTTATATAACAATGTTCCTTCAAAGCCTGAAATCATCTGACTAACCAAATATTTGTGGCAGAACCATTTAATTTCAAAGAACTTGCACACAGTGTCATAATTCAGCCCTGGTTCACTTGGGTTTTGGCTGAGGCAAGGGCTTTTCTCAAAGCACCAAGTGATATGAACTCTGCTTCCCTCAGTCCTGCTCTTTTCAGGTATTTGTTCTGATGCTGTCACCTCTGCATTAGCTGGTGAGGCTGAAATAGAGCAGAAATAATGTGGTGCTTTACTGTGGCAACTTTACATATAAATAACTCACAGTTGGAGAGGTTATTACCTGACATTATAGATTCAGTTGTATTGTAAGTATATACTCTTGGACATTTTCCCACAGCAGTTCTGATGGGAGTGGGGTAACAGTACTTTTGTTTTGTTTTGTTTTATTTTTCATGCAGATATAGAACTTTGCACAATGGAACTTACTACAAAGAGTAGTTTTTCAGATATCAGAGCTACACGTTCTTGGGTTGCTTGCACTTATGGGAAGGGAGTTGCAAATCTGCAACTTTTGTAGTCCTGTGGCTAAGGACTACGAAAGATTTGATTTGTGTTGTGAAGAGTGCAGTCTTTGCTATTGATCTTGGTGCAATGTCCTTGTTGGCAAACCAAGAGAGTATAAAACCCCTGCTCTCTTAAAGAACCACTAGGTTGGGTTAGGTCTGCTTAGGATCATTGGATGTTAATTCACAATCAATTTTCTTGTAAATCCCTTGTTGCAGAGTACAGGCATTGGCTTGCTTCTGCTAAACTGGTTATTCATAGATGAGTAAGAATCTGGGCAAGTGAATTTCCAGAGGACACTGACGTCCTATTTTATACAGCTATGGACTGCTCCTGATGCTGGAGAAGGATCAAAGACTCCTTTCAGAGCAGCAGAGGAATCAGCTGCTTTATCTGTAAATTCTGGGACTTCTCCTATTCAGACCTTGTCTATGCCCCATCACAGTACACTCATTTTTTCTGTATCACATTTGCCTGGGCAGCTACTTCAGTGTGCAGGAGCTGTCTCCATCCTGCTGTTCATCACTGTCAACCTTCTCCTCAAACCTAATTCTGCCTTTCAAGGGTCAGGAGCTGCTGCTGAAATATCCTTTCATAATGTTTGATATCCTCTTATTGCATCTCACTGTACTAACAATATAGCCTGGAGTTTTGCATACTGAGCTTGCTGAGATACCAAAAGCAGAGATTATGGGCTACCATGTGGCAGTGATAGCAGCAGTGACTGCAAATAGCTTTTGACTCCATATCAGGCCCTGTGCAGAGGCAGATGGTTAGGAGTTGTTCAGGCAATATTCAGTTTTCTCGAGAGGAAAAGATGGCCATGCTGATTCCTGTTTGTGTACCATGGTTTGGGAACAGTTCACATAGCCACAAGCACACAAACACCTTATCACAGAGACTTGGATTGGCAGTGCCTAGAGTTTGCAAAAGGAGAATTACAATTTGTCCCCAGAAATATTTCCTTGGTAATTCAGTCTACTAAATTTCACAGAAGTTTTCCTTGCTGCCGCAATACTGCATTATTGAAAATAATCCATTATTGAAAATATCCCAGAACAGCTTTATTTTATGTCTCTGCACCCCACCTCTCAGCTCCAGTTTGGTACAGGCATAGACTGCTAATTCATAGCATTATTGCCAGATCTGTACAGGCCCAGAGTCATCAGTGTTGAGGGTGTAAAACAAAGCAATCAGGCAAATAGCAAATTCTGTTTTGAGGGAGGAATAAAAAAAGGGAAGCTTGTGGTTTTTTCTTTCTTCCATTACAGTATTTTAAATAAATTTTAATTTTTCTTTTTTTCCACATCAGTTTCAATAATGTAGTAGGGATGAGTGACAGACCCAGTATGCTATGCTGGAAGGGGATGGGGTTATTAAGAAAACAGATTATTTGAAGCTTCTGGTCATTGGAACAACTGCTATTGTAACCAGACTGAAAACCCTGAAGTACCATCTTTTTAAATAATCAGAAAACTTATTGAAGTGCTGAAAAATGTCCTGTGCCTGTAATGAAGTTTTTCATATTTGATGGAAGATTGAGTCAAGTTGGACTGTGATGTATCTTAGTTCCTTTGCTTGCTTTAAGAGTAAACTTTAATCTCATTTATCCAGATCATTTATACTTTGCTTAGGAATGTGTTTGGCTGACCCCTTGCAGTCCCTTGTACTAAAGCAATGCTTATTAAATTAAGTGTGATTTTATTAGAATAAGAATATTTAGACAGAATGGCCCTTGACATTAATGTTCCTTATCATATGGAGCCTGCTTATTAATTTTGATTATATGTTAATTTTGATTAAATGTGTAAACACTCTTTTAAATTTTTTTTCTCTATTCTTCTCCTGGTATGGGGCTAGTGAGGAGAGAAAGGACATTCTTTCTTTGCTGTACAAGACAAGTATTTTTGAAGATGGAGAGAAAACTGTGCAGTTACTCTTTTTAGCATGAGCTGTTGGAAATGAGAGACCTTATCCACACACTTTTGAACAGTCACAAAATACGTGGATGCTTTTCCTCAGTAGTGAATTAAACATTGGTAATATCTGTCTCAAGAGCAGATTTTCATCTGCAGATAAGACCTGAAGGAGCAGTTAATGCCAAATGCACCTTTAAATCTTATTTTACAAGACTGAGGAGGGTAGAAAAATAGAGGCTGAGACCAAAGAGGTAGTCAGATGTTTCTTAAATCTTGCTGGTTGTGGTTATCTCAATTTAAAATACTTCTTTTTTGTAATCTTTGGGGTTTTTTTTCTGATAAGTTATTGATTTTATTATCAAATCTTTATGAAGAACAAGAATTATCTGAAATTAACAATAGAAATTGAGGAGAATTCACTATAGTACAGTTGAAAATGTTTCATATAGTTTCATAGAGTATATGAAACAGGTTGCTAGACTTTTTTGTTTTTTATTTTGTGCACAGACAGTTCAGTAAAACATTTCCATGTATTACATTGCATGGGCTGTTTCCTCCTCCTGGCATCTCATTGGTTAACAGACCCTTCTAATATCATGAGACAGACTTCAGTGGGCTTCAGATTAGGCCACAGAGAATGACCACACCTGGTGGAAAAGAAATCAGTAGCAAAATGTTAAAGACGTGTCAAAATAAAACTAAAATCTTAAACCTGAGACATACAAGACTGCGAATCTTGGGCTGAAGTAGTTTTTGGACAGTTCGTGTCTGGTAGCAGGTCCAATGCAAAACAGCAGATCCAAATCATGGTTCCTAGTTGACATCCTGTTGAATTTTCTGTCTCCTTTCTGTGTGTTCCTACTGTGATGTAAGGAAAATGCTTTTTGAAATAATTCTAAAGATGTGGCTGCCTTTTTTTCATATTTCAGGATACATCTCTTGTCTAGTTCAAGTTGATGTAATTTACTCAGTGCTGTACAGTGATATCTGTTACTGTCAGGCTGAGAATATGTAATTCTGTCCACAAGGGAGATACTTTTCTCTCTACAGCAAGGCACGAGCCATAAGATGCAGGACAATGTTGACATTTCCAGCTCTCAGCAGAAAATGAAGACTTGACAAAATAAGTCTTGTTAGGAGTCAGCGGATATCTTTGCAGGGTGTTTTTTGGATGTGATGCACAAAAGGGAAGATGATGTTAAAATGATGCTGTTTGAAAAGGTGCTTCAGGGAGGAGGATAACAGAGGTCTGTTTTCCACTTGGCTCTAGGAGAAGGGAGAAGTGTTCAGCCGTGTGTGTGCTGTTGTGTTAATAGCATGAAGATTATGCCTTTGAATGATGTTAAATGTTGCAAGCAGCAGCATGTGCTGTCTTTGCAGCACAGAGGTGAATGCTTGCATGCAGGAGTACTGTTTTTGAAGAGGAGTTGCCTAGAAAGCCCAAAGTTGTCCTTGTAGGTTTACTGGGACACATGGTTGATGAACACTACATGAATATTTAAAATTACTTTTATGGGATCCTTTATAAGCTTCACTGAATCTGCAGATGAGGAGAAAAGTAGTTTTGGATTATGTATGCTAATCTACCCAAAGTACTACATACTGATTTAACATGAAGAAAATATAATACCTAAAGTAAACTGATTCTCTCACCTGGTCAGACAGTAGGGTTTCCTGGTGTCACTGGTATCACTAGCACTGTGTTTGACAGTCCTCCTTTCCTCCCCTGGCAATTCAGAATAAAGATACTGCTGAGATTTAAGCATTCTCAGTTTCTCTTACCACTTCAGTCTGGACCCTTGCCTCTGCTAAAATGCTTTTTTGAGTCAAAGGTGCCATGTAGCTCGTAAAAGCAATGACGTTGCAGAAATGGCTTCATTTTCACAGAAAAGGCTTCTCAGCTTTTTTTATTGCCTCATTTAATGCTTCTTGCATGGTGAGACACACAGCAAAGGGAGATTGTTCCTCTCCCCTCCTTGGCCTTATGAGAAGAGAAAGGTTTAGATGTGAGGTTGCATTTTGAGTCACATGAAGTTGCACCAGCTGCTGGCTCTGACTGTCACAGTCTCTGACCTGTTAGCAGAGTCCCTCAGCAGCTCTGGGCCAAGATATCTGGTATCAGAGTTCAGCACTGGGCTTCTAAGTTCCCATGCTGGTTGCCAGCAGCACAGCCTGTTTCTACCATAAATTGCAGAGTTATTGAATCAGAGAAGGTCATGGAGGCAAAGCCCCAGCAGTGCTCATTTGGGAAGAGTTGCCATATGCTATAAACATCATTGAAAATGAAGACATCAGACAATGGTGTATTTGGATCCCATGGATGACATTTATTTGGATTTTCACTCTATTTCTACTTGCTAAAGACCCACCTCACCCCCTGAATGCTGTCTGCTGCATAGCAGACTTTTGACAGTTGTTTGAATGAAGCAGTCAAGACTTCCCATTAATTTCTCAGGATAACAGTCTGTAATCATGCTTTGTGACAGGCTGTGTGTTTGACCTGTTTAGTCTCAACTATTTCACACACTGTAAATGGGATGGTTGAGTCAGGAAGGATCTGAGAAATCCCTGAGGATTTCTCCCAGGGAGAGAAATCACACCTTCCCTGGACACCAGCTGAGAAGGTGCCAGGGAATGGGGCTTTGGGAGACACTGAGTATGGGAGACAGGAGAAGCATTGCAAGGAACTGAGAGCAGCGTCTCAGGGGGCAGAGAAAACTTTCTAAATACTGTGTTCCATAAGGACTTCTTATAAAGTGGGCACTGTTTGCTGCAGAAAGTGACTGATGGCAGGAATAAAATTTGAGGACAAGGACATGCTTCTGGGGAGACCATGGGTGAAGAGACTATTGACTTTAACTCATCTTCATTTGTTTTCCCTTTGCCAGTAGTTTTTTTATTTTTTTCTGTAGTTTAAATGTTAACTATTCTATTTCATATTTTTTAACAAAGCCTGACTTTTTTTATTTTAAAAGTCCTTTGCTCTGTTTTGCAGAACTGTCTATAGAAAGAAGGTTTGGGACCTTTTCACGCATTAAATATCCCATTAAATAAAGTTAATCCTTATCTCCATCCCTGCCTTCAGCCACATGGCAGTAGTAAAGGGCAAGGTGGAAAGGGATAAAGCACTTTATACTGCAAAATGTGAAACTGCTTTGACCTTATGCTCAGTAATTCTCCCAGCAACTCAAGCACAAAAATCAGCAAAATTAATACAAGTGCAGGGTTAAGTATCAAGAAAATCCTGTGAGGACAGAGAAATTCAAAATGGTGTTCAGTGCTCCAGGACCAGTTAAGCTCTAGTAGCTCAGTGCCTGCAGTGGGCATCACAGGAGGGCTGGGCAGGGTGCCCTCATTTAAATGCCACCCATCCCATTTGCTGCAGGACCCTACACTCAACATGGGGTATGCACAAGATTGCATATGGAGATACATATGTATGTAACTGCAAATACACTACACGTTAAATCCATTCAATTAGTTCTGCATTTGCTTGGAAAAGTTAAGAGTTTAGTGAAAGACAAGATCAGTGTTACCAAAGCTTTACATTTTCCTTTTTTGCTACCTTTGTCACCTCCAAAGGCTGCATGCCCTAAGTTTCTGTATTCTTTTAGATCTCAGGAGGGTGTAAATGTTTGCAAGGGATCCCTAGAGACAGGGCAAAGCAGTAGTGTTGTAAAGTTGTGCTGCTGTGATATGAAGAGGCAGAAAGCCAAGTTACATTGAGAGGGTAAGTGCCAACAAAATAATAAACTAAATGCAGTTTCTGTCTCCAAACCTCTTCTGCTTTCAGTTCCCCACTGGGACACTGTTCCAGTGCCCTTGTTCTATTTGACTTTCTTGCAGAGAAATTGGACAGTATCCAGTTTCTAAAATTACCTCTGTTTTAATTTATTCTGGTTTTGATGTTTATTACACCATATAACTAATGGTCCCCAGATCTTTTCCTTAGTCTATGAGTCTATAATTTACCTGCACAATGTCTCAAAGGCAGATACCACTTACTTTAGAAGTTAGGTATAATTTTAATATCCATATGTTTATATAATATATGAGGTTTGTGGGGTCAGTGGTGAAGGGAGATGTGAACATTTCCAGCCATTCAAAAGACAAGTGAATTTCAGTTTTACAGAGGCATCTTAGCAGAAACCTGCACAGGTCCAGCATATTTAATGTAACTTACAGTCAGCAAAAAAATGAACCAGCTTTTCTCCCTTAGGACTTAGTACCAACCTCACAGAACTAGGCATGATCCAACTAAATGTATTCTTTTTTCATGTTAGGGTTTTTTAAAGAAAAATGCAGAGATGAGGGATTCTGGGAAAAAGGCACATGAATTATGAAGCACTGAATTTTCTATGTCAGGACTTAGGAGTACTAGCTTACAGTTTCCACTGAGGCAGCTTTACATAAACCTGGAAATGCAATGGGAAATCAGTGAAACAAAGCTGTAGTGCTTGCTAGGGCCCCTCTTCAGAACAGATTAAATTTAGATAAAGCTCAGATCCTAAGGTGTTTTTCTCCCATGATTGCAGGG
Source organism: Zosterops lateralis (assembly GCF_965231275.1). NCBI lineage: Eukaryota > Metazoa > Chordata > Aves > Passeriformes > Zosteropidae > Zosterops > Zosterops lateralis. Next base: position 45,733,587 of record NC_139761.1, read on the forward strand.
CTCTAGGAATGGGAGTTTTTATATATTAGTAGAAGAGAATGGTGGTGAGAATTAGATTCTGAAGACTGGGCAGGTAAGGGCACAGAGCAGCTCAGGAAAGTAAATCTGAGCAAGATGTCCCATGGTTGCAGAGCAGCTGGTGGAAGTGAGCTCTGGTCCAAGGTGAGCGCTGATTCCGGAGCCCTGCGGACACTCACCCGCTGCCTGCAGCATCGCCTCTCGTGGCTCCCCGTGGCTGGCCAGGGCAGAGCATGGACACTGATTTCCTCCTGCATCTGAGCCTGATAGGATTTCTGTGTGCTCTTGCTGTTCTCCTGGCATTAAGGTGTTCAGACATGGTGGAAAAGGAAATTGGCTGATTTGCTGCAAAGCAGGTTAATGCATCTTTGGTCACACATCTTCCAGTTTCTGATGTATCATCTCCTCTTGTTTTCACTTGCACATACGCGCTCAGGCAGAGCCCAAGGTGTAACTTCCCTGAAGTCTGGTAGAGGCAAGAAGAGCTGCAGAAATCTGGAATCTGGTCTGACATTATGAATTTCCAGCCGAATAGAGAAGTAATGTGTGCAATTTAGCATCCATTAGCAACAGAAACAAAACTCCTCTTAAGAGACAGGTATCTCTATTTCAGTCTATGCTTGAAGGAACTGGTAACTTTTCTTACTGTTCAAAAATGATTGTTCTTTTTAGGGGAAGGAGGGGATGCAAAGACACTGCTTACCTCATATCTGCACTGCCCAATCAGTTATCCTAAACAACGTGAAATCTTCTTTTGTGTCTTTCTAACAAGCTTCTTATTGCTCCTTTTCTTTTATCCTTTGTAGATGATGAAATGGATTGACTCCAGCTCTCCCCTCCTGGCATGCCATATGTGCTGTGTGATACCTTTCTTTGCTAGATTGTTCCAGCTTTTGGGGAGGTGGGAATTTATTCCTGGAATCATTCCAGTGTCCAGATCACTTTCATTGTCTTTATTAGTATGGACTGTAGCCCATCATGATTGAGGAGAGCAGTTGGTAGGGAGCACATGGAGATAATTGCCTAAAATGAACTCTGCCTCCACAGGGCACAAAATCACTCAGTAGCATTGAAATATTCTTAGTCTGGCTTAAGTCACCTTTCTCACTGTAGGCAGTATCTGTTCTTACATATGTAATGGGGACCATATGCTCAGTCCCAAGCTTAGATCATCTGTTTATAAAGCACTACACTTTTTCTTTCCTGTAGACCTTTCTAGGTGGCATCTCCATCCTTCAGGTGCAGGATGGCTGGCAGCAAAGAGATAAGCTGTTCTGCATGCTCAGTATTGAGCAAAGCTCAGTGGGTCCAAAGGGTCAAACTCTTCCCATCTGCACATTTCCATGCCTGGAGCAGCTCTGTGCAGTAGGGCCAGCCTCTCAAGTATTGCTATGCCTCATGCAAGTAGACAGAATCAGTTAGATGGGAAAAGACCCTTTAGATCATCAAGTCCACCATTAAACCATGTACCTAAGCACCAGGTCTTATAAATATCTCCAGGGATGGCGACTTAACCCCTTCCCTGGGCAGTGCTTGATAACTCTTTCAGTGAAGAAATTTTTCCTAATGTCCAATCTAAATTTCCTCTGGTGCCACCACTAGAGACCATTTCCTCTTGTCCTGTCTTGTCACTTGTGGTAATTTACATGACTTCACTGTTTTTAAACTCTGTTGTCAAGTGGAGTTTTCACTTGAGCTTCCTTCTTGAAACACGTGTGGTTTAAGCAAAGATAAGAAGGGAAAACTCTCAGGAGTAGCACAACTCTGCAGATCATTTGCCTTGGGGCAGCTGTGTCCCATCAGAGCTCACTATAGCAGCTGGAGGGCCTCTCTCAACCCTTTGAGGGGAAGAGAGTTTGGCTGTTTGACTCTAGTCTGGCCTCCCCCCACCTGAATTTGGTGGGTTACTAAGGAGGGAAGAAAGCAGTAAGCTCTTGCATTCTGGACATAAAACTGAACTGTAACCATGGCCTGAATTAGAAGTATTGAGACAAGGGCAAAACCTCATAAACCAGTGAGCTCTTTTACAACCTACTGTAAATGTTTGTTTTACACTTCCAAAGCCACACATCTCTTTGCCACTTGAGTGAGCAGGAAGCTTTATTAGAAAATGTTTCCCTATGTTTGCGTCCTGCTTGGTTTGCTTGGTTCTGATTAGTTAGTAATTTTTTCATTAGTGTAGAAATAGGTGTCATGTAACTTTTTTGTGTTGGTTTTTATCCCACCCTTTGTTGTGTGAACATTTCTTACAGTTATTTGCTGCAGGGAGAATGCAAAACAGGCTGTACAACAGGAGGCAGAAACAGAGAAATTGCATTATCTTGGGAAGAGCCTTGCTTCTTGCCCTCAGCTGGCATCAACAAACCCATCAATATTAAAGTCAAGTGTGAGCCCAAATGACCCAGCTTTACAATCATAAATGGAAAGGGTGAGGGGAGATTGAACCATGGCAGATTAAGAGACTGAAAAAGAGTAATTTGGAGGTTTGCACTGCTGAAAGCACACCAGTTTCTAGTCATTACTGGTTGAATCAGGCAGAAGCAGAACCACTGGTGTGTTTTATAGGGTCCTTTGTCTGCTTATACCTTTACTTTCTCAACTCTTAGTGCTTTCTGATCCATGGATCTCCAGCAGGAGTCTCTTTTAACTTGGCCCTGCCTCTGCAACAGGCTGGCACAAGAAAGCAGTGCCAGTGGGTCTACGTGGTCTGGAGTTTACAGAGTGGTGCTGGTGCTACTAGATTCTGGTGTCTAGAAGAGCTGCTTTATTAGCCACTCGTCTGTCCAGCTGGGCACCAGAGGACATAGATCCCAGCCAGGTATGGCTTCCTGACAGCAGCTGGTAAGACACATGCAGCAGTATTTATGGCAAATAAATACTGAATAGTTTTCATATATTAAGTGCTCATCATGGAATGATGGAAATTTAAAGATGTGATGTAGGGGTGAAAGAGGGCTTAGTGAAGCTTTCCTTTTCTCATCACCCTACAACCTAAAATTTTCTGCTGCAGCTGGGAGGAGAGAGATGGAATATGTAGGGCTTTCGAAGAAAATGTATTTGAAGAAGAGATGTGAAAGAGGAGTTGAATGAGGAACAGGAGGAAGCTCCAGGCTTTTGCAGTTGAAGGGAAAGGGAGGATTCTGTGCATGTAGGCATGAAGATCATGTACTGTTTGGCTGGGGAGGAACAGGCAGGTAGGAAACAGCAGTTAGCAAGTGTTCAAAAGCAATCTGAAGCTTTACAAAAGGCTAAAAATAGTTCAAAGGTCATGATGATCTTCATGTGTGCAGGACAGACATGCAGTAACTCTGCATGATGCCATTGTTTCATTGGAGCCTTTGGGAAAACACAGAACACGCTGCTGGAAGTGCATTTCTCTCTACTTTGCCCTGTGTATCTTGAGAGCAAAGCCTTTGAGTCTTAGAGCTTTTATGAAGGATTTTGGTTTTTTAGCAGAATTAAGTGGCAGGCAGTCTAACTACAACTTTCCCATGAGAGAGCCTAGCCTAATATCCCTGTAACCTGTGGCTCTGTCCCCTCCTGACCTTGTGGTCATGGGGTCACTGCTGATGCTTTTGTTTTCATGGTAAATTGAAGACACCAACAGACACCTTGAAATTCAGGTGTGGTCTTGATATTTCAAGCAGAGGTTGTACAGATACTTTTTTGCCCCACAGGTAACTTTACTGCAGAGAATAGAGCTGCAGCAGAGAGGTTTGCACATGAAAGAATTGATGAATGATACATGAAGCACAGCAGTCTGGTATTGGCAGTGCCTGCTTTGTGAGAGAAAAGGAGTGACAGTAACAGCATGTGCCCTACGTTAGTTGTAGTTTTTCTTACTGGGGCAGTAATGGGAGCTGCTGGGCTGGGAATGGACAACATGGCTCCTCCTTGAGTTCTGGAGGCTGAGAGAGGTTATTGAGCAGCAGGGACAGAAGACTTGTTTTGAGCAAAGCAGGAAGAAAGGCAAGAGAAGGCAGGGTGGGCACATAGATCTTGGCGGGGCTGTGCTGAAGAGAAGTGGAGTTGCTGCTGGGTTGGCAGATCCGGCATGGGCACAGTAAACTCTGCTATGTAATGGAACAGTAGGACCAGCACCTAAAACATCGTGTCAGGCAGTCCATGCTGCCTGGGCTTGCTGTCCTGCAAAGCAAAGGTGGAAGAAGAAGGAGGAAGCAGTGGTTAAAAAAAACTTGTTAAAGGTGAAGGTTGACAGCAGAAAAGTAAGGGGGTAATACTCTGCAGTGCTTTAATGTGAGGTCTGTAGCTCTGTGTGACAGCAGACTTGTGGAGTTACTGCATGTCAGAAGCTGTGAGGTAATGCTCTATAGGTAACTGGTTCAAGTGATTTGCCAGGAAATTAGATGTCCTAGAAGTTCTCCAAGCCTTTGTGATTCATCAGCAAAAATAAATTCCTACACTTGCTGGCAAGTTGCCACTGAATACTTATAAGGCAGTTATGTTTTTGCAGTGGGAGTAGTAAGACCTTGGGTTTTCTTGTAACTCTGGTTCTCTCTAAACCAAATCTTCGTCTTCCGTCATTCTCTCTCTCTTGTTTTTGTTTTTTTTTTTCTTCCCATTCAGGATTTTCAACCTTTATTAGGAAGAGCCGGTTCCTACAGGTGTTAAAAGTGGGCTGTATTGCTGTGAGGCATCTGAACACTAATAATGATGATTTTTCTTTTTTATAGTGTTGGTTATTTCCCATTTCAAAAGAGCTTTGTAAGGAGCAAGCTTTTATCCTCCATGGTGGGAGAGTATTTTCATTCTCAATTTGCATATGGAGAGACTGACATGAAGAGAAGAACAGTCCAGGATTTTCAGAAGTGTCTTGTATTCAGAGGCAGACATTACCCAAGATTTTCAGAGGTGCTGATCATATGAGGCATCTCTGGACATCAGCTAAAGTGCTTGTTATTCATGAAACTGGAAAGCATTAATACTGCACAAAACTTGAGGCTACTCTGGAAAACACTGGCCTAGGAGACTTCCCTGGGCTAAAGGGCTCAAAAGGAATCCTGGACATAGCTATGATTAGTACTTCTCAGCTCCTGTACCAAGATTGTTCTTTATACTTTTTATTCTTTAGACAGTGACTGTGTTTGCCTTGGCCCCTGTCTTCCCTGTCTTTGTCAGAATCCTTTATGTGATGCAGTTGTGTATTTGAGTCTTGCATTTTGGAGTTGTTCTGACTACCCTTAACCATGAGCACCACAAACAGATGTTTTATTTGAGCTTCTCACTGGACACTTGGGTGTGGAAGAGAGGAGAAACCCCAGCACTCTGAGAGAGTTTTTACCCATGTCTGGATTCCTGAATTTCTGAATGTCTGAATTTCAACTCACAGCTCTTCTCAATGTTAAAAGTGTTGATTATTTAACATAATGATTGAAGAACACTGATCAAATTGGGAGCTCTCTTGCCAATGAATTGGCAAAGTTTTGATTCTGACTCTGCAGTGTCTTCAGTGTACACCTGACATGGCACTGTGTCATTACTGTAATTTCAAGCAGTGTTCATTGAATTGTTTTATTTTGCATTTATTGGTGTGGGTATGCATGAAAAATGAAGCCACCCTTCTTAACTGTAAGCAGAAAAAAAAGTATTGTGCTTTAATTGTTTTCATTTTTGGCAGAGCGACTTTCTAATGCAATTATGCTTGTGCCTAAGGGCATGTGGGATTGGAATATCAGGTATCCACCTTTCTGCACTCTTTCAGACATCCTGTACTTAAATTATGTGAACCCTTTGGGAAACCACAGCATTTTATAAGTGTTAGCTAGCAAAAATCATTACTGTTGCAATCATACTTCTCTTCAGAACCATTTTGTAGGTAACGTTTCTTTTTATTAATCTAAGAGCTTTGAATATGGACTTTAGAGTTCTTTTTAAGTAACTTGTTATGATTATGTTCTTCTGTGTATGGGGACAAGAGACAGCTGGGGAAAATATGAATCGCCTACTCTGGCCAAGCATGAAAAGAGAAAAAGGGAAAAAAAATAAGTCTATTGGGAAAAATAAGTCTATTAGTTGAAGTGCAAGCTCTGGTAATCCCTTTTCAGACAAGGCTTTTATTATAACAAGGTTAATTTTCCACAAATAATCTTCTTTGTTTGCTATGGCTTTTTGTGTTTTCTGCTTAAGGTTTTCAACACTTTTTGGAAGATGAGATGTGTCTGATGTTTTTGTAAAGATGCCTAGACAGGAGCTTCTTATTGCAGGGAAGAAATTAAGACTGATATCATGCCACTTATGTCAGTTTGGCTAAGATTTTTTTTTTTATTATTTTCTCATTTTTTTTAATGATTAAAGAAAAGGAATTTTTTCCATTCTTATCATGGCTTGTCTCTATTTCTCAGATGATCTAAAGTATTACAAACTGTTTAGAAGTGCATGCACAAAGTTGTTTACAATCAGTTAAGCATAACAGCTTTGAGCCAGATTAATATGAATTTACTCTATAGATGCACAGTAGTAACTTGTAAACAGGGGCAATACAAAATGGTTTGATTGATGCTCTGGCTTCTCTATAACGTCAGCTAAGTTGAGGGATGCAGATGTTTTGCCATTCAAAGACTAGATGTGAAATCTGGTTTAAACCATGGTGCTTCCACCTCCTTTTATGTTGCGATTGGTGCAAGGCAAGTGAATGCATATCCAAATTTTCCAGTATGTGTCTGTGTGTTATCTCCATGTATATCTGTAGCTGTAGAGATCCCTCCTTCCTTAACCAAACAGAAATGTGGACACTGATTCATTTTGTGGGACTGTCTAACAAGTTATTTCTTCATTGTTTCTTAACAACTTTCAAAGATCTCAGTTCCTCTGTTTTAAATGTAAAACACTCTTACTCTGTGTATGTTTAGTGTATGCTCATGGTTACTAAAAGGTATCTATTTTTTCATAAGCCAGGCTTGATGGTTCAGTGTCAAAATTCATTTGTTTCTTGAGCAGAAATCTTCCCTTCTGGTGCTGGTCCAAATGGGGGTTTTATGGCTGGATCTTTGCTTATACACAGAGGTGTTCTTGTGATTGCTGAAATTACACTTGATTATTTACAGAAGGATAATAATATGCACTGTGTATAACCTCCTCCCTTGGCTTTTATTTGAATACTGGAAGGAGAGAAATGATCTGCCTAAAGAGGTTTCCTTTGTGTTTCCCTTCTCATCCTCTTTCTCTTTCAGAGGAGAAAAAAAAACCATAAAAAGCCCAACTGCTGTGTTCTCTAGCTAAAACCTATTCAAACAAAAGAAGTCTTAAATCCATATTAATCACCGCCACCTTTAATTTTTCAATCACTGCTTGATTAAATTGCTGCCTAGATTTGTCCTTTCACTGATAAGGCCTGGTGAGTGCTCTGCAGTGAACTCAAATAGAGAAGTAATAAAGTGCTTTCTGTCACAGGCACTCCCCAAAGTGCCAGACACAACACAAGTTATTAAAAAAATATCAAAGAGTGAGCTCCTATAAACTGTGCATAGAGGAAAAATATGATTGTCCAGGGAAGGGGAAGAAGATTTTAATTTTGCATCTGCAATTGTGAAGGCAAATACATCTGTATAGAGGATATTTCAAAGTCAAAAAGAAATGTGCAAACTTGAATGGCTAGGCCTGTGTCAAGACACAGGTTTGTCATGGTTTTACCACTGTCAGAATGCAAATACCTGGGTTTTTTCCCCTTTCAGTACAAATTTCAGCACAGAGCATGTCTATCAGTTAGTAAACTCAGGCTGATCCACAGCCACGGAGTCACAGAATGGGTCAGGTTGGAAGGGACCTCAGTGGGTTCTCTGACCCAACCTCCCTGCTCAGGCAGGGCCATCCCAGGGCACAGGGCACAGGATTGTGTCCAGACACATCCTGAATGTCTCCAGTGAGGGACACTCCACACCCTCTCTGGGCAATCTGTTCCAGTGCTCATTCACCCACACAGTGAAGTGATTCTTCCTTATCTTTACCTTTAAATCTTCCCTCTGAGAATGCAGATATTCCAGCTCTGACTCCAGTGAAGGCGAGCAGGGTTCTCTGCACAACCCTTTTCCAATGCTCCGCAACCGTTACAAAAATGGCTTATGTTGCTCTAGGATGCAACAGGAGCCCTGTGGGTCCTGAGACACCTTCCCACTAGTGAGCAGTCAAGGGGCCATTCCCATCCTGGGCAGTGTTTGGTGTGCAGTGCTGGAACAGAGGTTACTGTGTAGCCTGACATGAGCCAGCAGGTCTTCTGTGGTGACTGCCCTCTCTGTGGAAGTGAGCTGTAAAGTTGGCTTTGGTGCCATATTCTGATACAAGTGGACTTTGTCCATTACAGCACAACTGCCAATCAAAGCAGGTTAAGTCAGTGTTGGTGTATCCTGGTGTCTCAACACTCGGAATAGTTAGAATTAGGGCATTTTACAAAGCCCTGTCCTTCATCTGAGTGTGTTAGCTGCCAGCACAAACACTGATTATCCGGTAAATACAGAATAAAGTGGACAAAATGAAGCAAATAGCTGGGGCTAAGAGTGCACATTTGGCTTCCCGGCTCTAGTTAGGAGAAGTGACATCCAGATGAAATGGGTTATTTTCTTTAAAATAAAATTGTCAGGCTTTTGCACATGAGCATCCACTTGGCTTTATCTCTTGTCTTTGACTAATCTTCAAACCTTGGTGTTGCTAAGGGCATATATTGGACAACCTTGTTCTTCTTGTTATGATGTTTCACAGGATGTGTTGCTGTGTTCTGACACAAATCCTTTTTTTTCCCTGCTGTGGCCACAACCCTGAGTCAATAGAGACTCAACATATGCTCAATCATTGTAAGTCAATTTTAAACCAATTCAAGAATGTCCATACTAGGATTTATGTGGACAACAATATAGTGAAAAAAATCAATGTTTGGCATCATCTGTGTCAGTTAAACTAGCTTGCTTCCCATTCAGCTTCCAGCCAGTTGATAGCTGGCAAACTCCTGCTACATAATGTTATCTTGGGTTTACATAATCTTCATTGGTAAAAGGATTTTAGAGGTTGATTTTCCTCCCTTAAGTTTATATTGTTCAGATCTTTACCCAGGTCAGAGTGTGCTGGAGACAGCCTGTTTCATGCTGAGAAAGCCTCTAGCTACAGCTTTTTGAAAGCACAAGAGGTTCGTAGACAAGGTACCAGAGTAGGATTCCAGGGAGCCAGTTGCTCATTTCTTCCATTTCTACTTTATCTTTCTATGTTTTCCCTCCCCCAAAGAGCTACAATAATACAAATGTCACATGTGGTGTATGTGCTTTTTTCATTCATTTGTGGTTGTGAAGTTTTTTAAGAGTCGGTGATTACAGAGGTGATTGTAACTCATGAACATAACAAAGGTAATGAAACTACTGGTGATTGTACTCATGAAGTGTTCAGAGTGGTGCTGGCTTGTTGGTGATATTCTGCAACCTCTAGCTAAAATTATTGATATGCTATGATGTAAACGTGGGGCTATTGTTACAGTGGTGAGGCTGGTCTAAAGAAACCTGTCACCACACAAAGTATCATCTAATTGTTTAGCAAGTGCCTTTGAAACATCAGAGCTAAATATGGATTCCTGCTGGTTAATAAGGATGGGATTTCTGTGAAAGATACATTTCTTCCCTTAGTTTTCTTGTACTGTTAAAGGAATTTTGCTACTGTGCTGGTTTTGATGCAGTGCTGACCGTGATTGCAGAGGCAGCATTGTCTCCATAAGAGTTGTAGACTTGAAATAGGGTCACAACATTAAAATTCATATTTCTTTTGCTAACCTGTAGAAAGATAGAGGAGTGAGGTGTATTTCTGTTCTGTGGTATGGTTACATATTCATTGGTTGCCCTATATAAGGCTTCATGGCCTGAAGTTACTGCCAGTGTCTGTAGTGCAGAGACAGGGAGCTGGGCTTGGTGATTGCTGTGCTCTCTTACTCTGTGGCCATGTATGTACCCTGTGCATCAATGAACAAGCACATCTCACACAGCTCTGCAGTAAAATGCAATCATCCCACAATGAGCAATAACAATTCAAAAAAGTTCCATAAACATTCTGTTTAAACAACAACAACCCCAAAAACCCAAACAAACAAACAAAACCCAAACAAACAAAACCACAAGACAATAGTGGTATTTCATTTTCACAGAATTACTTGGAGAGCTTTTTGTGGCCTGTACTAGAAATTTATTGGAGCAATGGGTTGGAGGCTTTCCTTCCCTGCTGTCTTTTCCCTTTAGCATCCAAATAAGTTTGGACTTCCTTCTCTGATATGATGCTGTTGTTTGCAAATCTGTCTTAGCTGTTGGTGCTCTGAAACCCTTACTGAGACATCTTGTGCTATTAGCTGATTGTTTGAGAAAAGGATCCAGGGTTGAACCCTTCCAAAAGGCAGTAGGTTGGATGTAGAAAACATCAGCAGGATACCTCTGTGCTTACCAGTATTTCTAGAAAGCACAGTCTCTCAGTTTTGGATTTCTGCATGTCTCTGAGTGAATACTACCAGAAAAAGCTGATGAGGGAAATTCTTTCTAATCCTGCAGTGTGCTCTATCCCTTTACTTGTCTAGTTATTATTGTATTGTGCCAACTGTTGGATGCCACATGTTCATCATTCCTTTGTCCCATCAAGTGCCACAATCACTTTAGTCCATACACTAGAATAACACAACCACAGCCATAATTTCCTGAAGATGTAACATCTTGGGATACTGAAATCATTAGGCAGGCATGGGGTTAACCTTTGCATCCACTGTAATTTTGTCAGCTAGTGGAAATTATTAAAGGACCTGAAACATGAACTTCAGAATAGACAATAACTGTAGACAGGTAACCTCCTGGGCTTACCTCAAGTAATTAAGTCTTATAACTGAATGGCAGATGCCTACTTTATTAGTGAGTCATTAGTTTAGCAGGGAGATGGTGTTACAACACATACGATTGCTTTGCTGCACGAGCTGAGTAACTTCTAATTTAGACAGATGAATAATTAATAGAAAAGGAGCTTTAATAGAAGTAAGGTCATCTGTTTTCAATTATAAAAGCTGGAGTTACTGCATAGATTGAGAAGGGCACAGCACACAGGAAGTGTTGATCCTTCAGGCTTAGATTGATTTGCCTCTCCAGATGAAGCCATTAGAAGTAGAGAAACTTGAAGAGCAAGAAAAGAGGGATGTGAGGATTTTCATCATGAGCACCCTCACCCATCAAATGACAAAAGAGCAAGTTGGGTGAGCATGACCAGACTGTTGGTAGAACATCTCTGCTGTGATCTGTTGATTCATGCATCTGTCTGCAGGTGGCCTTCTGGGTGGAGCAAGGGCGTCTGGAGAAGTGTTTTGTCAAAATATACCATTGACCAGATACTGGTGACTCTGAGTTCCAAAAAATTACTATTTCAGGGATATTAGTCCCTTACATCATGTGTGATTGCTATGAAGGGCAGGAGTTTAATCTTTTGCATTTGGTTGACAGCCTTTTGATTGATAGCAGATGTTGTTAGGAGAACATATGCTGTCAGCTTCGATTGTCTTCCTTTGTAATTTTGACAGACAATGTTCCCTAAATGTATGATATGGAGGATCACTTGGTGAAGACTGTCACATACTGGGACAAAGGGATTTTAAGAAGTACAGCAACAAGTAAACATTCATCTTTGGCAGATCATCGTAACAAATCCTTTGAGAAGAGATATAAAAGGTGTAATCAGAGTTTTAAGGATTGCTGTTGTCCAGAATGAGGAATTTGATTTTAACTAAGTCAATTAAATATAATGCAAAGGTTTGGATTCTTGATTATTTTGCCTTACTACTTCTCCCCCCGCCTTTTTTCTTTTTCCTTTTTTTTTTTTTTTAATGCTCTCCCGGCAGAGTATGGGGAGCTGAGTGATGCTGGAAGGAAGATGAAGGTGGGATGACAGAATCAGACAGGATGCAGAGCAGCCAAGAGGTGGCAATTGTATTTCAGATGGTAGGGAAACAGCCAAGAAGATGAGACAGGGAAAGCTCATTTGTACAACTGGGAACTGCTGACTTAGATGGATAAGGTAAAAGATACAGGCCTGGAACAGAAACTTTTAGTGAAGAGAAGCTTACAAACATCAGTGCCAGACCTAAATTTGATGAGTCTGTGGAGATGCATGATTTATGCCTGTGAAACATCTTGCCAGTTAGGTATATCTTTTTTCTTTTCCTCATATGTGCACACATGAAGATCAGGTTCTTGTTTTATGGGTTTTCTCTTGCTTGTTGTCCCCTATCTGCTGGATTTTTTTTTTGTATGTTAAATATTGAAGGATATCAATTATTTTAGGGTTTTTTTGTTTCCATAGTTTATCATCAGAGTTTTTTGAGAGCATGGCATTTACTGAATGGCAGAGAACTTTTCCAAGTCTGTGAAAGAACCTTTGACTCACTCAGCTTTAGATCTTTCTTCATGTAAAGCCTCAGTCTTTGGAGTTCACAGGTCAGTGACACTGTTGTCTGTCCTTGGAGACACTAGGTGGCAAAATTTGGGCGTGCAGAGAAAAGCTGCACATCAGCTCTAATTTTGGGTGAGTTATCTTCCTGTTCTATTTTCATGCAATAGTCTGTGTGCTGACAGTTTTGTCAGGGTTTTTTCATTATTTTTTAAATGCCATTGTTGTGGCAACAAAAAGAAGAACCCTTGTGCCCTCCCTTACTGAATTGTTCTTTTTCCAGAAGGAAAATTAAATAAGAAGTAGAATCAACAACAATGGAGAACCAAGATAGGAATAAAACCACATGATTATTTACCTCTTTTTTCTCTTCCTCAACTAAAAGAGGAGGTGGACCAACACTGAACAGACTCTGCCCTGCTGTGGGAAAGCACAGCAGCCTTCATGGGCCTGCACTTTTATAGCAAGCAGTAAATAGTCATGAAGCACTTGAACACAGTATATTTATGTGCAGGTAGGTTCTGTATTCAAAAGACAAGAATTTGTGTGGTGGTGGGAGTATTTGTTATAAAATCTTTGGAGGAGCTTGTCTCAGTTCAGTTATCTGAACCTATTTCTACATCTGAAAAACAACCCTACCAGCTGAAAATGTTTGCAGTGACAGGAGGAAGAAAGAAAGGATTCTAAAAGTTTTCTTCAGAACTAAGAAATCTGTCTCCAGTGTCACCCTTTTATTTTTTAAAATACTACTTTTATTTGAAAATACTACATAGTGTTGCTAGGACCATAAAGCATTGCTGAGGGTAAATGGCTGGGAACCTGAGGCAGAACTCTCAGATCAGAGGAGGTTTGGGAATAGCTCATGGCCAAAAAGAGGGCAGGGAGTATGGCCCTGAGTAAGAAAGACACATAATTCTGCACAAAATGTTTTGGTTTTTTACTTAGAATCTATCTTTAAAAACTGTATGTTTAATCTCAGTTATAATTTTTTTCAGTCAGAATTTCTGTAAGCATGTCACTGTTGGCATGCCAGTCAAAAGTAAGGCCTAGGCTACAAGGTTTTGCCACATGCTACAAAAAAGACCTAAAAGAGTAATGTGAGCTTTTTCTCCCTTCCTCTCCTTCTGATTCAGTAATTCAACCAGAGGCACAGTTGGTGAAAAGCACCAAAAAGATTCATTCCTCTACTTTTTCTCCCTTGCTGGCTCAGATATGCTATTTGTATGTGTGTCAGTTTTTCACACCTGCTTTGAAACAGCAAGGGAAGATAACATGAGGAGAGAGAGAGGACTGCCTTATTCTTTCCTTCTGTACCAATGCTCAGGCTAATGCATGAAGGATTCTTTCAAAAGACAAAACTCATATCAATTGCCAACCATGCTGTGACTTTTACACTCAGCATTATAAATTGGTCCTCTGTTTTGGATTGATACTCTTCACCAACTAACTCGGAAAGTGGAATTTAAAAACAAAAAGAAGGGATTCAATTATTTTAGCTTCATTACACTTCATGTTGCTGCTGCTCCTCCCCATGGAGAGACTCTCTGGCTGTTTCAGACTCTTCTCATTTACAGAATGCCATTGTATGAGTTGACCAAATTTTCCAAACCATTGATCTTGCTGCAAATGCTCTGCTGACTTGTTTCTGGCTTATGTGCAGAAAGTTCATGAGCTGGGTGGAATTTTAATTGAAGACAATTGAGGGGTCTGTATTTTGCTTTTCTGCATTACTAGATATTATATCCCCTACATGCTGGGTGAAAACAGAACTTAAACCATATAGGAGAGGGTCTCCTAGTTTGCATAGCTGCTTGAAGTCAGTGCTGTTTGTAGGAGCTGGGTTTGGCTGTGTCCTGTGATTCATGCCTGTAGGCAATTGAAATACTTTAAATGACATCAAAGGTTTGGAGGTCATGGAATACCCTGTTAGGGGTATGTGTTATACACCAGGCACACGTGTGAATGGGTATGTATGAGGGCACACAGCTTTTTCTTTTTGTTCTTTTTTTTCTTTTGCTTCTTGTAGCAGTTCTTTTCCCTTTCTCTTAGCTCTTATTGTATCACAAGTGTCTTTATCTGATGTTTTCTGCAGCCTGGATAGACTTAAACTAGTTTATTTCTTTCTCTCTCATCTGCTCTGCCTGGATGCAGGTTTATCCCATTATTTCACAGACAGCAGAGGCTATCAGTAGTGAATTAGGATTGAATAAACTTTCCTGTGCATGTTCAAATCCTATCACATACTCATTACAGAGCAGCTGCACATCTGAGCAAGGGAATTTCATTGACCATAGTCTACCTAGTGAGCTCTAAACTTTGTGTTCTGTATCTATATTAATCCTGCCACACTGGCAGCTTTTCTAAGTGATAAACAGTGTGTGAATGTAAAAAGTCTTTCACAAACTCCTCATCTGCCATTGCCACAGAAGACACCATGGGGTCAGAGGCATGAGCAGTATGTGTGTACAATTTAGCTCTGAATAGCATCCTTGTAAAAAATGCTCTGATATCAGAAAGGTGGATGGCAGGTCTTGCTACGGGGTATTATATGTAATGTAAAGTGGCTCTTCCTTCTCACTCTGCCCATCTGCCATCACATAGAAATTGTGTCCTCAGAGCTAAACATGTTGAAGTGTCTCAGATGGGCCAGATGAGGCTGGAACTGCTGCAAACCCCTCCATCTCTTGCTTGGCTTATATATTTTCTCCCAGTTTATGCTAGAAGGATTTTGACTGGCTTTACATCAATCTGCTGTGGGACAAGTGGTGGTAAGCCATTGTGGTCCCCAAGTGTCAGCCTTCCTATAGCCAGTGCCATCAGGAACAGACTGCAGTGAGCATTTGTGGAGGAACAGTTTAATGGTTGGGGCTGGATATTGCACAGGATGCAGCAAAACAGTCTTTTAATGTCCCAGGGCATAATAACCCTAAGGTCTGAGGGCAGGCAATGAGTGCTCTTTGGTCAGCACTCCAGCTGTAGAGCTGGCACAGCCTCCCACTTCCCTGTGGCCATTGCTCTGTAAAAGGCAATGCCTTGGGTTTACAGAAGGGTTTGGCTTCTGTTTAACCCTACATCCAAGTTCTTCAGCTGTAGCTTCTGTGCAGAGCTGTTGAATATGTCCATATATTGAGAGGCACCTGGAGAAGTGCTGATCTCTCTTTTCCTGCTAGAACCTTTGAGGGTCCATTTTACAAAGGAGGGCATTTGGAGGGTGATGTAAAGAGAGGGGAACCCCTCCCCATTGGCAATGCTGAGCATTCCTCCTTTTCATACAAATATTGCCACTATTTAATTCTGCAGTTCAAGATGGCAACAGCAATAAAGACAACAAGCAGATGCTTTGCAGAGAGAAATTATTTCTCTGCCATTGGTTTTCTTGCCCTGTAGCAAAGTTTTATTATGAATAGATTGTGTCTGCAATAAACCTGGCTCTCTGGGAGCTGCTCTCGGGTAGGAGACATGAAAGTTTCCCTATTATCCTCTTGTCCCCTTTGTCAGAGTTATTTTCCCATTTTTAGCTGGCTTTAAGGTAAGGATATGCATGTTTTGTCAATTCAACAGTAAGGGAAGCCAGAAGTTTTACTTGTCAAAAGTCCTTTAAGGGGAACGTCCCAAAGTGTGTTCAGTATGCTAAGCATCATGTGCTGGTGTGCCATCAGCAGCACTGGAGTTTTGGGGGTGTTTTAGCTGCTTGTAGCAGCTGGCGTGTTTTGATTGAAAGAGAAATAACCTGACTTTCAGTCTGTTTATAGTAATACAAAGCAGTAGGATTCCTGCCTGAATTGGGGTTGTTCTTCTTCAGTCTGAAAAGTGTTATATTGCCTGAAAGGCTGTGCTGAAATTTTGTATGAAATGAAAGCATGACAGACTCAGGCCTGTCTCAATTGAGCCCATCTTTCACTGGCAGCAGTGGCTGGGAAGGCATTTCTGCAGAAGAGGATCTCACTGTGCAGCAAACTGTTTCCTCTTCCCTCTAAAATCTCTTCTTCTCTTGTCTCTTCTAATGTGTGTTTGTGTAAGCATATAAAACATGCATAATTGTACAAAGCTGTTGGGGAAGATATACTGTGCTTTCCTTGGGCTTGGCAGGGCAGGAAGATGTTTTACTCAGCCCAAGGAGAGCTGACCTTGACGCAGCATTGAGCTCAACAAGAAGAGTGTCATCCTTGGAGCACAACTCCTTGGAGGTCCTGACAAGTATTGATTTAAGTATTTCAAAAACTTGCTCTAGTTGCTTGCACCAGACGTAGCTATTAAAGGTTATAACTGAGGATAATTATTCTTTATAAGAACTAGTTTTTATTAGAGAGGACTAATACAGAGCTCTGATAGTGTCATGAATGTCTTGGTGGTGCTTTAGCACTTCCTCATAATCATTCACACTAATGCTGTCTAACTGAGCAAATCCCATGGCCATTTTATCCAGATAAAATGGAGGAAAATAGATGAGCTTTTCACTATCCCTGGAAGGCTGACAACAAATCTCTCCTTCATTAGACCAAAAAGGAAGCAATTACCCAGACAGCAGCTTGCCAATAGCAACTTTTTCCCTTAAAATAAAGGGGTACAATGACATCATATTTTCATCAGCTCTTCCTGTGCTGCTGTAGTGAAGGGAAGGCAGATGCTGGGTCTGAGAATGTTGCCTTTTCCTCCAGAGCTTTCCTTTAGGGAAGTGTTTCCAATCCCCAGTGTTCTCCCTGTGATTACAACCCTCTCTGGCTGTGCAATACCAACCCTTGGCTTCACTACCACAAACCTCTTGGTCTCCCCCTTGCCCCACCAATTCTTACCTTCTCCATAGGCAAGTCAGATTGAGCAGAGAGCAAGGTTGGTTCACTGAACACAGAAAGTCTTCATATTAGGCATAAATGCAGAATTTCTGCAGAATAACAAAAATTGCTGAGATAGCATATGTCAGGATGAAGGTCAGGGATGGAGAGGGAATATTCATGCAGATCACTGAGTCTAGAGGGTGGCATAATGAAGTATTATAGACTGCTTACTCAAAGGATTTTTCTTCATGTTTTTCCACTTGTTTGTTTGTTTGGTGTTTTGTTTGGTTGTGTTTTTGTTTTTTGGGGTTTTTTTTTTTTATTTATTTTTTGTTTGGTTGGTTGTGGGTGTTTTTTTTTTTTTCTTGGTTTTTTTGTTTTTTTGTTTTTTTTTTTTTTTTGTTTTTGGTTTGGTTTGGTTTGGTTTGGTTTGGTTTGGTTTTTTTTTAGTGTTTTTTTGGTTTTGTTTTGTTTGGGGTTTTTATATTTTTTCTTTCCACTTTTGTTAGAGGACTCTCCTTCATCCTGCTATCCTTTCCTCCCTTTTCCCCTGTGTATTTTTGATGCCTGCCTCTTCTGAGAGAGCATCTTCTTACTGGCCAGTCACACCCTTTGAGGGATGAGGGAAAGAGAGGAAGTGGACTGAAAACTGGATGGTCTCTTCTTGTTTTTGCCCTGACAAACTTGTCCTGCTCTTACTTGCAAGGTACAGCTCACTCCATCTTTGTGAGAGTGAGAAGGGCCAGGAATAATATTGAAGTGAATGGTTCTTGGGGATTCACTTCATCGTCTGAAGATGAGAGCTCTCTGCCCCTTTGATTGTGTTTTGCCTGTGAAATTGTTAATGGAATGGCAATCAAGGTGGCTGAAATAATCTCGAGATGTTTTCTTCATACAGAACTGCTTATTTACAATTTGAAATTAGTAATTTAGCATTAAGTGGCTACAGGTCATTAATTGTGAGCAGGTTCTCTACAGCACAGCTGCAGACTCCAAGTGGCCTCATGATGAGTTACTGTATAAGACACTTCCCTTGATTGACAAACATGATTTTTAGCCTGAAATTCACTGAGAGATTTGATACTGAGAGTCCCACTGCTGCCTTCCATGTTCCTATCCAGAAAAGCTAATTTTGTAGTTAATGCAAGAATACAGTTTGCTCTCCAGAATATCTTCTTGTTTGGGTAAGGTTACGCTTCTAAATGTTTGCCTTTCTTTTCTATCCTGCTCCCATGCCTGTCTCTGGTTTTATTCTTCCACAAGACCTGTCCCACTCAGCACAGACATATTCAATCATCTCTGCCCTCAAGCTCATTTGTTCTCCTGCCTACTAAATTTGCATGAAATTCCTGTGTTTTGTTTTGGGGGACATCCTAGAATAAGTACGCGCCCTGGTGTCACAAGGCCATTCTCTACATTCCCTCCCTTTGCTGAAGGCAGGAACATTTATATTTCAAAGCTTTTTATTATTTCACTTGTGGAATTTGAATTGCAGTGCACCCTGTGGACATTTCAGCTTTGTCAGCTTGACTGTTATTAAACTGTAATCATTTATCATCATTGGCAATGATTTTATGTCTAGGGTTTTTTTTAAAGCAGGTACTGCAGAACATTTATTGGTAAACTGCTGTGAGCGTGCAAAAACTTACGGGATATAATTTATGAAGTCATATTTATGTAGTAGTGCTTTATGGTGGAAGGATGTGCTGAGGAAGTTTTGAGATGACCATTTATTTTTAGATGAGCCAGAAGACTTTGTTTCCATCCCATTTCGGGCCCTGGCACAGAATGATTGAGGATCTGCAGAAACCCAAAAGCTTTTCCCCATCTAATGGCAAGAAAGAGTGTGTAAATAAAACTGACATAAAAATGCAATAAACTACAACTGTTCCATGAATTTATAACCTGAAGGGGCAAAGTAATAAAAAAGCTGTAAATTCATGTCAGTCATGTGCCTTTGTTAAGAGCTACTAAGCAATAATACGCATAAGGGGCAGTGCAAGAATGAAAGTGTATGTGGATACTTTTCCATGAGCATTGGCTGGGACTTGCTAAACTGAGATAATTTGATTCTTCATGCTCTCTGTGTGTATTTGACCACACATAAGGGTTTAATATCTATGCAGTAGCATGTTTTTATAATAAGGAAAAAAAAAAGCAATTTGTACTTCTAATTAATAAGGATAGATGAGTTAATTTCCAGATTACCTCAGGGGAGATTGTAAAGATTCACAGTCCTACCTTTGGAAAGAGAATCATCTTTTCTGTCATGTAGGTAACAGGGTAAGGAGGGATTTTTTTGCTGTCCATGGTGTTCATTCTGGCTGCTGCTCAGAGTAGGTTTCCCAAAAAGTCATTTGGCCTGCAAACATATTCTAGAACAGGCTGGAGTGAACTTTGAAGATGCCTATTTCCTTCCAGTGACAAGTGAAAGAGAGTCTGAGCAGGCAAATTTGAGCTAGATACAGGTTTCTCTAACTCCAGGCATCTGGGCTGTCCCTGTGGTCAGGGAATTCTGATCAGTGCTGTTAATGGTGTCCAGGAGCTGTTCAACTGACCAAAAGCAGGCTTAGGCCATGGTGAGCCACCCTGATTTCTAGACACCACCAGCAGCATTGGCATCAAAAGTCAGGTGACCTGAATGTCATCCTAGATGTTTAAATGCTGGTGGTATAGACTGGAGATCAGAAGAAATATTTGCAGTCTTCCTGTGTTATATCCTGTAGCATTTGACAAAAGAAGATGAAGTTTAGGCCAGAAATCTGCAGTTCGGAAGTGTCAACAGTACTTATGTGACCAGAGGCATACTTGGAGGGAGCCCTCAGTGAACTCATTGTTTGTACAGTCCCAGAGGGAATGTTTGCACTCATTTATGTTGTAGTCTCATTTCCTCAGATCCATGAAATAGAAAAAACAAAATAAAACCTGCGAGCAGGGCAATCTGTGGTCTCTCCTGTCTGATTGTTGCAGCGAAGCTGCTGATCACAGATCTGTTTAATTCGTTTATTCCAAAGGCTCTGAAGTGCTTCCATAGCAGATATTCTGTTGGTGATAAGAAGGGACTGTAATGTTTCCTTTGGGGATAACTAGTGCAGAAAAAAAAAAGATTTTTTGAGGTGGCATTCATTACTGATGGCATACTGCCCATGCTTGCAAGTGGCTTGGGATACAAGTAATTGTGTATAAATAGCCTCAGATGTGCTATTGCATAGCAAAGCCTAATATAAATAAACAATCATTAAAAATTGCTAACATAAAACAAGGGAATAGTCTTTGCTTTCTCTTGTACTCCTACCCAATTAGAATAGCTTTCTTGACAAGGCATTTGAGCTATTGAAGTGAGAGCTGCTATTCCAGACATAACTCTGGTTTTGTTACAAGGGACTGCTTACATGGAATTTAGGCAGTTGAGATGGTAGTAAATACTTTGTTTGCTTGTACAAATATTATTAACAATCCATTAAAAAGAATCCATAAAAGATTCAGAATGTGTTTTGCTTAGCTTTCTGATGGAGCTCAGTGAAAGAAGATGAGCTTTGTGATGTGAGGCTATTAGGGTGTGATTATTGCTCACAAGCCTGTTATTGATCAGGGGATCAATATTGAACATGTCAGAAATCCTTCCTGTGACCATGTGAGCTGCTTATTGATGGGACTGTTTAAAAAAGACTTCTCATTATAAGCCAGCTGTGGTGTGTACAAGTTTGACCTTTTTCCCCCATCCCCTTGAAAAACCTCAGGAAATGAGGTACTGTGTCTGAGTCCTACTGCTTCCCAAAACCTTTCTGTCCCTGCTCACAATTGGCTCAATTCCTGAGCAGGGCTTGAGCTCCTCAAAAAGATTGGGCCAGTCAGAAATCCACCTGAGAGTCCTGTGCTTTTTAGAGAGGGACAATAGTGTGAAGGGGCTTCCTGTGATAACAGGGGATTGTCAGTACCTGGGCAGAAAGAGCTTCAGGCACAGTATCAATGGTGGGACTGAGTGCTGCGGGGCTGGTGTCCACACCGACCCTCACCTCCAGCCCTCTGCTGTCAGGGTGGGGTGGAGAGCAGTGTTTGATAGTGACCCTGTATGTATATACATCCTTCCTGGCAATGACACTGACTGCTGAGTACACTTCAGAAAGCTGAATTGGAGCAGGGGATGTGGCATAGCTGCATTGCCACCAGAGGAATTGGAGAAGACCTGTTGTGCAGACTGTGTTTGCAGAGGCCTCCATCAGGAAAATTAGCCATAATCATGATGGGATACATCAGCACAATTTGAGAGCTGAGAAAGGATGCTCAAAATCAGCTTTGGTATGTAAAAAGCCAGATGTGTTGGGAAATACTCAACACAAAATCCAGGACTGCCCTCAAATCCAGGACTGAGACCAGACACTTTTTTGTGGTCTGGCTCAACTTCCAGAACTTAGCTCCTGCCACTGGGCATTGCAGGAGATGCTTTGTTCAGGATATTTAATCAAATATTGGTTTATGGAGTGGAGACTTATTTTTTGAAAGCTTTTGTGAGAGAGGGCATCACCTTTAGCTGTTATCTAGTTGGTTTTTTTTTTTTTTTTTCCAGTATCAGCATGTTTTTTTAAATTCACAACTTATTTTGGATTTCAACTGTGATATCTATGTTCACTATGGATGTTTCTATAGCAACCACTTTTGTATTATCTACATACCTCTATGGATAGATTAAACATGCAATATGAAATTTGGGTTCATTTTATTTTTCTGCAGATTGTGCTTGTTACAACATGTTTTAAAAACTTTCAAGTAATACGAAATAGAATGACCATCTTTGTCATCTTTGTGTTTTGTAAGGAGCCTGTTTGTTTATCTTTTGTTTTTTATGGGACTCATATCATCATATTTCACTACTGTATACTCTAAACCCATCCAGTACCTTCAGGAGAGAGAAAAGCACTAAAGATACTGAATAATCTGGACGTTATCTAATACAGGAAATCTGTGCTAAACCCAAGAACTAAGCTGTGGCCTCTGGAGTCACTGTTTGAGGCTTATTAGTCTCAGTTTCAGCATCTCACCAAATGGTTCAGGTAAAATTCTCCAGCAGCAATCTCCTTTACAAAATCACAGGGTTTGTGTTGTATAACCCTCCAAACTTTACAATTATATTTGCTTCTATTGCTTTCAGTATTTAGTGCTAGGTATGTGACAACAGGTGACTACAATTGCATCTAGAGCTCCAGATCTGGTCTTTTCCCAGTTTATGCTACAAAGTAATTTTAAAAGTTAGTTTTTGCTCTAGGGATGGAACAGAAGGGAGACTCCTGGTCCCACCCACTTTTCTTCCACTCTTGCTTCTTTGTTAAATGATTGCCTCCATTTGATGGATTCTGATTCCAGACCTCATGCATGTATTCTTATTACACCTGTAACAATTTCATTACAGTAATCCCAGGTGGATTTAGAAATTACCTTTGAGGAGCAGATGAAAAAGCTTTAACACTTTGGGTTTGGCAGTAGTTAAAGCTAGAACCTGGAAAGAGTAGTGGTAGTGTATTCATCCCTTTTCCTTTTCTAACTCATGCATTTGCTGTGTTTCAATAAGTTGTCATTAACTCACTGCTTTCCTCATAATCTTTAATTTGAATTACCATTTAGGTAAATTGCCTCATTGGATGCTTGTGATACTGATAATCGCCACTTTTTAATATTCTTTTATGATGTTTAATCTTTTGTCAGCAATGCTGCCTTAATAGGTCATTCTCAACTGTTCTATTTCTGCAACTTTTTACATCCTTGGTGACAGAGCTTTGCAGCACAGGGCAATTCACTGCACTACAAAAGGACCTAATTAAGGTCAGTGGCAGTTAAGCACATTATTTTATTGCATTGCTGAATAAGGATGCAATTGAGCAGACCTTTAAGTGTTTCAATGAATTTTGAGCCCATGAAGAGAAACCATCACTTTTTAAGTTGGAGATATTAACTCATAAATGTTGCAGTTCTGTTCCTCTGTACCTGTAGTTGATAGCTAGCTATGATTTGAAGGAGCAAGTGTGTAGGAGAGTGCTGCTCATAAAACAGCAGGGATTACCTGAATGACTCTTTATTCACTTTTCCATTAGCGGGGTGTCAGCATGAGAGTCTGTCTTCTGACATCTTCAATCGTCCCCAAATTTACTTTAGTTGTATGAGACTGCAATTTAGTGGTGGAACTCAACCGAGAAGGAATAATGAATTTCTTGGGGCTTAAGTTCCTGAGGCTCAATCCGCACCAGGATAACAGAAAATGCAGCATTTTGAATGTTTTCATTATTGACAGTATGAAAAGGAATGTCATTCTTGTGATGTTTCTTTGCCTGTGTAGTTTACAAACAGGACTTCAGAGCTCCTTTTAAGCTTGATAAAATCACTTGGTATTTGTCAGGCTCATGCACTGGGTAGAATATCCTAAAACAAAACCTGTTTGTAGAGAGAAGGGTCAAAAGGGAAGGAAAACAACAACATGAGCTATTGATATCTGTTTCTTCTAACCTTTTACAAGACACAGTGGAGTTAGAGGGCAGTGAGGGCATGCATGTCATGCTGGCAGGCAGAACACAGGCTGGGATTGTAGCACTCAGCTACAATCAAGCAGTGTAACAGTTGCTTGCCTGTTGTGCAGAATATCAAGTTCAGGCTGATGGAAGATGGCATGGCACACCTACTTTGAAATTATATTGAGTGCTGCGCACTGTGTTGCACTACTGACAGGACACTGGGTTGTGAAGGAGAGGCAGGCAGGATATTAATTCAGGAGAAAATGTCCAGTGGGTCATTCAGGCTGGATCCTTGGCTGTTGTTGCTCTGGGTGGTCACCCAGCAGTTGTGCTGTTGACACCAGCTGGGGATGGAGGCTCTTGGAGGTCTTTGGCTGCTGCTTGTCTGCATAGTGGCCCATATTGCAACATGAGATTTTTGTATTCAGAACTAATTTTTAGAGAAAGTGAAAAGGATGTGAGATGGTAGGGCCAAACAACTAGTTTCATAGGGCTTTTAAATTTTTACTGCTTATATGTAAAGCTGAAGAGACTGGCATTTGAAATGCTTTGTGCTTTACTAGTTATGCACTTACCTTTCCTTTTCCCCTTCCTGGGAGAGAAGAGGCTGAATACAATCTGCATGCTGACCAGAAAAGAAATACAGCATCTGTAGGTCCAATGGATCTGAGGGAGATAAGGATTTTGAATTTGTTTCTAAATTAAATAAATTTGATGAATTTAAGATCTTTAAATTTTGCATTGAAATAAGCTATGTATTCATTGATACAAAACCAAGGATGTGATTATGTAGGTAAGGAAAAACGGGAATTTAACTCCTTTATTGGTGTCTATATCTATAACTCTGCCTCTGAAGGTAGGCTGATTCCAAGTCAAACAAGCAAGCAAAAAAAAAAAAAAAAAATATATATATATATATATATATATATATATATATATATATCAAGCTTCAAGTGAGCATTTAAACTAGTGGGGGAAGAGAGTGAAGTAAGGAGAACAAACAAATGCCCATAATGTTGGAAAGGTTTTATCTAGCTGAGTACCCTATTTTTGGTCATGCTTGCTCAGGGATGCTTAGAGGGAATATAAGAAAAAGGAAGGGACAAGACAGGATATTTTAATCATCTCCTCCAATTAATAGTTTAAGGTCTTCCCCTGTAAGGGCTGCAAGTAAAATATCATTATAAGAAATGCTGTGATACCTTGCTCTCATTTGATTTGTGTAATCCCTTTTTGAACCTGCATATATTAAAACATCCACAAAACTCTGTGACAATGAATTCCAGAATTTAATTAAATGTTTTGTGGAAGAGTACTTGATTTTATTAGTTTTCAATCTGCAGACCAAATAACCTCTAGCTTTTTTAATCTTAAGAAAAATGAATAATGATCCTCTATTCACCTTTCCTGTCCCATATTAGTGTTTAGGGCATGCTATGTTCCACTCTCTTTGCTCCCAAGAATGCAGTTCTTACTAACTGGTCTTTTTTCAAGTGTTTTTTGATTTGTTTGGTTTTGGGTTTTTTCCCCCTAGTTTTTTTTAAATTCTTACTAAAATTCTTACAGCTCAGATCATGGCCATTTTGGATGGAGTTTGTGTATATCCTTTAGTTTTATACTGCAAAGTTCTAGAGCCTCAATACTCTTAAGGATAGAACCGTGCTTCTACCATCCCATATTTGTTAAATTTCAGACTTCTGGCTAGTTAAAGAAATGCAGCTTGTGTCACACTGAGGTGACACTCTCAGTTTACATCTCATGAGCTCTCATGCCAAGAGGTTGGTCCATGTGGGGGGACAGGACACCACCTGCAATTTCAGTCGTACTGCACTCTGGCAGTCGGTCATGGTGGTGTGGTGCAGATGGATGGCTCTGGGGGCCTCAGTGCTGTAATGGCCATCAACTGCCTGCTGGAAGGTGTTTCCCACAAGTGGCCAATGTGTTTGAAGGTGTTTTCCAGAAGTGGCCACTCTCTCCTGAACAGACAACAGCTGCACAGAGAGGTCACTCACAGGGGAGTGAGGAGTGCTGCAGCCCCTGCACTTACACCCTGCTGCTGCTCCTGCTTCTCCATAGAAGATTCTTGATTCATTTGATCCTGTCAATATGCATATGTATTCCATTTCCACCCCCTCTCTGTGTCTAGCTGAAAGCAGCAGTAATTTAAGTGTGCCTGATACTACAAGAACATTTGCAAGATAATGTTCACATCACTACTGTTGATACTTAGATACTGGGTTTTTTCATTGTATACTTTAACTCTGTACTTGGCGGGGGAAGCATATTTGTGCAAGTGGGATTGAGAGAGCCCTTCTAGTTTAAATATGTAGAGACTAGGGGAGAAAAGTCCTCAAAGGGTGTTAGTGTAACTGCAGAACAACTGGTCATATCTTCCACTTGGATTCTCTTATCAGTGTATTTCTTAACACACGAGGAATTTTTTTTTTTTTTTTTTTGGCTAAAAAGAGGAAGTGTGATGAGTAGATCTTCATCAGATACAATATGAGAAACCTCAATTAGATGCATTTTCCATGTAATAAAACCACTAAAAAACCCCACTTAAAGGCGCCAGCACCATTATAATGAACAATGAGTCAATTTCTCGTGCAGTATTTTAAGTGTGTAGCTGTAACTTCGGAATAATTTTCTCCACCAACAAGCATATATCCAGGGCTGTTTGGGATTACTTTGATTATCATACTGTAAGATCAATTCTAAATGTAGGCACTGAAGCCTGAATAATTTATTTTCTAGCCCATTAGAACAATTTGGAGGATCTAATTCCATCTCTTTTGCCAAGAGAGCAGGTGCACGTGTCTGTGTATCTCTTGGGGAAGAAGAGACAGATAATCTCTGCTTTTAGAGTAAGACACCTGCTGTACTGCTTGACTCTGCTCTATAAATGCTTATGAGCAATTTGTCTGGAGCAGAATATTCTGCTACTTCCAGAGCCAATTGCAAAGTCCAGGGCTTGCAAAGAAACCACTGCTTGTGTCCCTTTCCTCACAGTTTTGTGGCTGAGGTACAGATGCACTAAAGAGCCCATTCAAGATTTACACTGAGGTCTTGCCTGGAGCAAACACCTGACTCAAATATCCTATGTCTTAGTGGTGTCCCACTGTTTTGACCTTAGAGTAAAAGACTTTGCAAA
The DNA here is from genome assembly GCF_965231275.1 of Zosterops lateralis. Classification (NCBI taxonomy): domain Eukaryota; kingdom Metazoa; phylum Chordata; class Aves; order Passeriformes; family Zosteropidae; genus Zosterops; species Zosterops lateralis. The sequence goes on from NC_139761.1 coordinate 45,760,430, forward strand.
AAAAATGCAACATTTATTAAAAACAAAAAACTAAAACAGAGATAACTGTGTTTTGTTTCAGGTTTTGCCATGAGCTGCCTTGCTCAAGAGAGTGGATTATCATGAAAAATTAGTCAAATAATGTGTTAAACATTTCATAAGGGAATTTTAAAAAATGCTGTTGTCAGTAGCCTGGCGTGTTTGAAAGGGACCTTTTTTTTTTTTAATTTAAAGTCAATTCTGCACTTACAGTTAATAGAGACTCTGATTTGTCTGCCAATAGATCAGGTTGAAGCTGTAGACTTCTCTCTAATTTTTTTGTCTTAATGATTTCTCTTTTAACCATGACAGCATCACTGTTTGTGAAGAAGCCCCCAAATTGTCAAAAGTAGCCCTATTAATGGTTTTGGTTTTGTTTAATTTCACATATCAGCAAACCCAGAAAACTGTCAAAACTTACAATTCCTTCACTATACTTCTGACACTCATTGACACAAAAAAAGGGCTGGGGGTTCGGGATCGGGGTAGGAAAAGAAAAAGTGGAGGAGAAGAACATTGTAAATAACTATTTAAAATTATCTATGCCTTAGATACCAAGAGGAGGAAGTAGAAACAGACATGCAGCATAGAACCAAGTACAACTGTTTTCTCTTGGCTCTGATCCAGAATAAGTAAATGTGATGCCTCTAATCCCTGGGTCTCAGACTGCAAAGTACATTAGGGTTCAGTTCAGAATGGGGGGCAAAGGGCATGCGGAGCAGGCTTTTTGAATGTTCTGGAATAGAAAACATTCAGCTATTGTTGTAAAGTCTTCTGTGGCTGTCTTGGTAGGTCTTGGTTCTTTAAACATCTCCTTAACTACATGCTTGAGTGTTAAAAGGCCACTGGATGGAGACTTGCAGGTATACTTTGCTTCTTGGGGGGAAAAAAGGGGGCTTTAAAGAGCAGTTTAATCTAGAGCTAAGGACAGCCTCTCTTTCCTGGGTGTGCCTGGTGTGACAGATTAATAAATTTATTTGGGAACCATGGGTACATATTCTGGTGTGGGAAAAGGAGCGGAGCTGAACTAAGGTGGAGCAGTCTTCGGTAATCTGTGCTGACTTTATGAAATCCCAGTTTGAGCCAGGTGGTTTAATGTTCAAAGGATTCTTTTGTGCTTTTCAAGTTTGGTCAATCAACCTAAGGAAGAGCTGTGCATTATCTCTTCAAAAATAGGAATATAATGAGCTGCTGGAGAGCAGAGTATCTCTGCATCAAGGGCAGTGTAGCAAGATACTCCTGCTGAACAAGTGACCTGAAATACTCATCCCTGATTTAAATGGCTACAGCCCCAGTTGTGGTATTTTGCATGAACTGTGTCCTGGTTTTCTGATGTTTCGTGCCACTGGTGAATTTCCAGTTTTTGCAAACAACAATGACTTTGGAGACAGAAGATTCTGAATTCAAACATCCAGGCAACAATGTCTTAAGCATTAAGCACTGTATATCATAAAGAATGTAGTGGATGATGGAGGAACAGGCAAGCAGGTCCTGTCTTTACAGCATCCTCAGTGAGACCCACACCCTGTAATACAAGTGATGGTTGTAGGTGTTGGTACCACTCAAAGCAGTGTAGCAGCATGGGGAGCATGAAAGGTGATGAAATAAGCTGCCTCTTACTGATGCTGTCGAGTTGCTTCAGAACAAAGAACTGAAGACAAGAGCTGAATGTATTGCAAGGTCATGGCTCTGCTGCTCTTGGGCATCTGCCTTCATTAGGCTTAATTGGGCTGTTTGAGCAGCTTCCCCATGTCTGCAGCTCTGGGGCTGATCTTGAGGCAAACATCCACCAAGCTGAAGAGGCAGAAGTGCACTTCTGCTCTTCATCCCATTCCTCAACCATTTTAGTGCTATTCCTGACTGTATTTCAGTGCTCTGACCAGTTTGGTTTTAGCTTAGGTCTTTGCGGCATCTCCTTCAATGCTGTTCTGTTCTATAGACCTTCAGAGTTTTATTCCCTCTTTAGGGAATTTGTTCCTAAATGGTTCCATTTTTTTAATTGGGCCATGATTATTGCTTTTCTTTATATTCCCCTCCCTTAGCCTAAAGAGTTTTCTGTGGGCTACCTTCTCTAAATATTCTTCCCCCTCCTCTCCCTTGGTTATTGTTTAATTCTTTTGGACAGTGTTAACGATTATACTCTGTAAGTGGGAATAGAGGGGAGATATTTCCAGTGTATATGGTCAGGACATGGACTGTCCCTCCATGGCACTTGTAAGAGGGTACTTGTGAAAGGTTGAGTACAGTGATAGGGGGTGCCTGGGATATGCAAAGACTCCTAAATGAGGCGATCTGACTCCCTGTGTCTTGGCGTTTGCTTTCTCTCAGTGGAGATGCGCAGGTTGGTGCAGCTGAGGTACACTGTGGTGAGGTGTAGTTTGGTTCCTTAGCTCTGAACAAACCAGACTGGTTTGCAGCTGGGGTGAGGAATGCTGCCTTAAAACCCAGCTGCCTTTATTGTCCGTTATTTGGGGAGGAATTCAGTGGCATTAAGAGACAATCTTAGTAATTAATATAAGGAATTGCTTTGGCTTTTGTGTTTTTCCCCTGTGTTTCATTTCAGAGGTTTAGCTTTGCCCCAGGATTAGCTCTATCTTTTTCTTTCCCTGGTTCATGAGTTGCCTTATGTTCATCCACTTTATGCAGATATTTAGTGGATATGCTCATGCATATGTCTGGCTTACTACTCTGTGAAGACAATTTCTTTCCAAGCCTTTAATTGATTTGGATAATAAAGCGCAATTATAAACTCAATAAAAATTTGTTATTTTAAAGGGAGAGCAGGAACGAAAAAAACCTAAGTGATGCTGTGCTGTGTGACTAGATAATAATGCAAAATCCTCTTTACCTTACACTCTAAATGCTCTCTTGCTTCCAGGAGAGGCTTCACCTAAGACAGGAACTAACTAAGAAGTATGAGGTGTCCTGCCAGGGGGACGCTCTGGCAAGATTTGTTTATGGCGTGTGTCAGGGATGAGAGACAGTCTATTGGGATGGGAAGAATGGGGAATTGACAATGCCTCAGCCATTCTGGGCAGTTCTCTAAGGTACCTAAATAGAGCAGGAATTTTTTCAATCCCTTCAAGAGCTGACCCTTTGGGAATTTATCCTTTATTCAGTGTCTGCTTTTTCACTAGAGAGCAAAAGACCTGGTATCTGAGATCATGTCTTGGATTTAGGAAATCTGTGACTTTTTGAGTGTTGCATCTTACTGATGACTTCTCTGTATTTTTTTTTTCTTTCTCCTTTGTTTTCAGTAGTATCCTATGATACTACTGAAAGTATCGTAGGGAGAGATCACTTATTAGGTGTGACTGTTGGTTTGCTCCACTGCCTTATTGACATGATTTCAGATCTGGGGTTGCTTGGATACAATAACTGAGTTTCTTTTTTTCTCTTTGTTTTCCCAGTTGGGAGGCTGTGGAATCCTTGGTGTAGGCATCTGGCTGGCTGTTACCCAAGGGAACTTTGCCACCCTCTCCTCTTCTTTCCCGTCCCTGTCAGCTGCCAACCTACTGATCGTCACAGGGACGTTTGTCATGATCATTGGCTTCGTGGGCTGCATAGGTGCCATCAAAGAAAACAAGTGCCTCCTGCTGAGTGTGAGTATTGAGCTGCTGCAGTGTTTGCTATCTTGTCATGCTGATGCTATTGCAATGCATGCTGCAGTGACCTGTATCTCAACAGAAGTTGCCCACTCGAAACAGGTGAAATGTGAGTTGTGTGTGAAACAGGCTTTGATAATTGCTCCAAGAACCTGCCAGGTCATTCCTGACCATGCTGTCCATTGAGGATGAGACCTGCAGGAAGGGAATTGTGAATTATTAGGGGTGGTGTAGGTTTCCTTGAACTCTTCAGAGAAGAGGAAGAATTTTGTGAAGATGTCTTTTGTAGTCTATCTTTAAATTCTTTTTCAGTCAGCTTTGATAACAATCCACTCCCTGGTGGGACTGATTATCTGAAGTCCTAGGCAGAAACATCAGTGCAGGCAGGAAACAGGTTGATTCTGAAGTGGTTGATTCTGGTTTAAAATGAAAATTAAGACCTTCAGGTTTGACAATGCTGGTTTTTACAACCATTAACTCGCCAAAAGCTAAGATGTCAGCAAGCAAAGATGCTAGCACAAGGAGACTGCTGTGAAATCAAAGATTAATAAGGCACCAGCTGTCCATGATTCTGCAGAAGCTTGAGCCACGTCCCTGGTGTATTTTATCAAAATGCAGTTTGATGCCAGTCAAAGGTGAAATTTAGGAGCAGTGAATTCTGTAGTTGGTGTTAGTGTGTATTTTGCATCCTGTTCAGCTGAGGACCAGGAAGTGAGCTGAGCTTGCTGCTCAAGTCTAGGACTTCACCATGGGGTCTGGCAAACCTCAGAGTGAAGAGGAGCTGTGGTTCAGCTGGTCATCTGGTGATGCCTCTGTAAAAGGCTGTTCCTTTCTGTGCTTCACATATTAATTTTTTTCCCTGGGAACTACAGGATGAGTGAAGGCACACAAGCCCCCAAATCGCTTAAGTGACTGAGTCCAAGCCTCAATAGAGGACTCTTTCCAGGCCCTTGCATTAATCAGTTGTTTCTGCTGATTTTTAGACAGTCAGAACTAGTCAGTCTAGGCTAGCAAAGGCTATGTATGTGGCTTGAAACTAAAATGAACAATATAAATGGAAATTAAGGCAGTTATGTGAGTGAAAATCTAAACTGGGAAGGCTGAAGTCAGAATCTGAAGCTGAAAGTCCTTGACATTTTTAACAGTCCTATAAATACACACTTTGTGGAGGAAGTGTGTGCCCAGACAGATGTAATGGATTACAGCTTCAATGCCAACGCAGCAGGAGCCCACAGGGTGCAAAGTCTAATGGTATAGCTTATACGTGCAGAATCACCTACTTTGTGCTTTCCTGCAGGCCTAGCCCAGGTGTGACAGCAGTGAGCAGTGCCTGCTTGTGTGTCAGGATCTGGCAGTCAGTACTCAGTACTGGAAGAGTTCAAGGCTTTTTATCTCTTGTGGTTCTTTGTCCCTCATCTGTCCTTCTGGTGAGGGCAGAGACTCTCTTGATCAGCCATCATTGCCCAGGTGGGGTGAGTGCACTCAGCCACCCCCAGCTGGGCATCCATGGGAGATGGAAATGCTTGCAGGTACTGCTCCTCCTGACATACTGCACAGCACTCAGAATCCAGTGTCCCTCAGGGCATGACGTAAGGACTGCACTTGATGGATCAAGTTAAGTAATGCAAAAGAATCCAAATTCATTTAGGAGCTCTCTGCACAGGAGAATGGGGAAGCTTGATCTGATTTGGTACCCGCATTTCACTCTGTCTGCCTGACCTTACCTTTCTGTACTGTAGCTATTCAGTGTGGCTTCTATTTTACTCAATTTTCTTCAAAATTGAGTTATGTTTGAGCTGATTATAGCTACTTTAATTCCGAATAAGCCTGGCTGTAGAGAGTTGAAATACAGTTTCATTAGTCCACATTGAATTCAGTTTTTATTTGGTCTAGAGTAACTTTCCACATTGCATTGCATTGGTACTTTCTCACTGTCAGTATATACCAGTGAGATTTTTGTGCTCTTGTGAGTAGTTTTTGTTGTGCCTATATCTTTGGAAGAGAAATGAATGGTGGTAGCAGTTGCTGTTTCTGGGAGCAAAGCCTTATCATGCAGATTTGTCCTTAGTCTTCCTTCCCCTAGACTGCTGGTTCTATTTGGCCTCTGTTTGAAATAGTGTTTTCAAGTTTAGGGCTGGGGCATTTGGTTTTGGCCAGCTCCCATTTTTCTAGGTAACATCGATAGCAAAACAAATGCTTGAATGAAAGAAATTGCTGGATATCAAACCAGGGATGCTCTTAGGGTATGTGGTTGCTACATCCCTTCATCCTTTTCTTATTCCACAGGTGTTCCCAACACTGTGTTCTGCCACAATGAAAATTCTCTCTTCCCAGAGAATATCTCTGGGTTATTTAAACATTCCTGAAAATGCCCTGCCTGCTTTTTTAAGAGAATTGTTTTGTTGCAGCTGGCTTGCAATAGGATTTACCATCTAAGTTGTAAAGGGAAAGCTCCTAAGTGTTCCCAGCACTGTGTCTGTGACACACATGGTGTTTAACAATTGCTCCTGGATCAAGTCCTTACACTCCTTTCAACATCTCCCTGGCTGCCACTGAACATGTGGCCTTGGTCCTGGTAGTAGCTAAGGTTGTTTTTGGAGCTGAATTTATGTCTCCAGAAGGCATTGCCACAAATGTGACAGCCACTCATGCATGGAGTAAGTTGTCTGGCTCATGTGTGATGCAGCTGCCATATCTTCCTATGAAGCATTTGCTTTAGCTAACGTTTTGTAACGTTTTATTCCATTTGGAAATAGGAGCTTTGAAAGTAGAAATGGAGAAACTGAAGTCTGCTTACACAGGTGTTTAAGAGGGGAAGATGGAGGCTGGTTGTGTTGCACCAGTCTCTGGATAATGCATTTGGATAATTTGCCCTCACCTCCTGATATTTGTCAAGCCCCAGCACTGGAGTCCCAGAATGGTTTAAGTTGGAAAGGACCTTAAAGATCATCTAATTTCAACTCCTATGGCATAAGCAGGATCACCTTTCACTAGACCAAGTTTAATCAGAGCACTAAACAAACTTAGGGAACTGGGGTAGACAGGAGTTAGACAAGGTCTGCAGGCAGTTGTAGTAGATTTTTGGTGGGCTTAAAAACATGGAAAAGTTATTAATGGAAATGCAAAGAAAAGGAAAGCAAGAAGTAGAAGCTGGAATGTTGCATACCTTGCATGTTTCAGCAGTCTGTATACAATAGTCTGATGATGTGTGGGTTGGAGTGGACAAAAAAAAGAGAAGGTGGAATTAAGCAAGCTGGGGGAATATTGAGGGATGTTATCAAGGTGGGTTGGCAGGTAAGAACCTGCCATATTATATCCTACATATGTGAGATCAGACATTGCTCCATTGAACAAAACATTGCTGTGTATCTCTGAGTGAGTAGCAATTTTCACTGACCTCCCCTTTTCCTTGGCTCCACACAATGTGACAGAAAACCTGGGATATTAAGAATGACCATAGACAGTACAAAGATGATGTGAATTCTCTGCCTGTGCTGTATTCCTGATGCAACCCACTCTGAAATCACATCCTTATGATCTCCTTGAAGACACTTGAGGCATTTTAAGCGCACAAACTACATGGTCATGCCTGGTTTAACCCCAAGCAATTTGTACCTCAGCTTGCTCATATCTCCCATAGTGCACCTCATCCTCATGCAGGGTTGTTGGGAGTCTGATCTGCAAGGACTGGAAAGACAAATTTCCCATACAACAGGAGCACTTCTTGCTCTGTTTCCTAAAAGCAGAAGAAAGAGGAAAGCCTGTGACAGTTACTAGCTGAGGGGATGTGCTGCTGTTACTGGGGTGGCAGTTTGGAGGAAGACATTGGAGATACTGCAGAAGGCATGAAGCACTTTGGGGATCCCAAAATGAACTGAGGAGAAGCAGGACTAGCTCAGCCCACCTGCACTGGAGAAGTTTATATGATGGTAGACACAGGATGTTTGTGGCAGGTCTTGCCTTAGGAATAGTGTTTCTGTTTGATGACGTGGCAAGGGATGAGATTTCCCACAGAGTTTGCTTGTGTGAATGAAAAGTGAGCAGTATCAGAGAGGCATTTCAGTCTATTTACATTTCATACACTAAGATGCAGAGCAGATGAGACTCTGATCATGTATCTTTTTGTTCTGCACATATGACATTTGTATTGGGTTGTCAGAGCACATATGCAAGCTCTTCGGTATTAGGCTGCTGTGGTGTTAGGTGTGAATGTTAGTAATTACTTACCTCTGGCATTTGCCAATGACTTTTGAAAGAAGGGAGAACAGACCAAGTGTTTTGAGAAGTAGAGGATAGATGGGGAAAGGAGATGGAAAGCAGAAGTAAAGTTCAGTTTGTAAATGAGATTTTAGCATAGCTGTGTGCAGTTGTCAGGAGGATTCACATTAAGTCTCTGAATTGAGTGTTTAGATAGTCTAAAGCTTCACAGATTTACTGACTTGAAAGGAATTACCTGGTGTCCACTGCAGATATTCTTTACTCGCTAGCAATGTATAGTCAGGAAAATATTAAGTCAGTGCTTCCTTAATCTCTTCAGAAACAGGCCCATTCCTATTTCTCTGCATTCAGAGGAATAGAATAATACAAAAATCTAAGAGTGTAAAGGAAAAAATAAAAGGAAACCTCAACCATTCTATGCATTCTGCAAAAATACATAGATGAGGTGAATTTTACAGCTGTCATTCTAAGATGTCAGTGAACAAAGAATGGGTGTTTGCACTGATTCTTATTTGCTCCAGCTACAATGTGAAAGAAGACAAACTTTTCCATTATTAGATTTCCCATGGGAAATCAAAGCAACAGGCATTCTTGAGATAAGTACGCAACCTGGTATATTTAATCTTACATCTGAATATCGATGCAAAGTGATGAATGAAGTGGGCAAACAGTGCTTTCCTGCGTCAGTAAGACTTGTTTAACATTTCTGCAGGTATTGTTGCTGAGACTGTGTGACTGAGGTCCTTCTGCTACAAGCTCAGCTGTAGTTAGAAAACAGCAGTTTTGTTCTGATGGGTTGGGTCAGTGTCCTGAACCAATGACAGAGATAATAAGCCAAGAGTCTGACCTGAGAAGGTTAATTTATGGACTTCCACTGATGTTTTTTCATAGGTATTTGGTTCTGCGTTGTTGGATCATGTAGCTGTACTGCAAATATTTATGGGTTATCTTGATATGAAATTAGGAATCCATCTTTGCTGGTTTTCCCTTTGGAATTGCAATACAATTCTGATATGCATCAGAGCTGTTAGCCATATCCGTCATCTTTGTGAATTTTAACAAAATATTTGGCTTGTGTGCTCTTAACCCCACTGCACTGAGTGTGCTTTCCCAATGGGGCCAGGTCCTTGCAGGAGCTGAGGCACCACTTTGCTCTGCCACTCAAACACAACCAATTGTGGTGGCTTGATCATAGTGCTGACTTCAGGCAAGTGCTGTATGTACACCTGAACAGACCATTTCTTTATGCTAAAGAGATTTATGCCTGATTAAGTACTTCAGTGCTCAAATGTTGACCCAGCTGATCCTTAAGGGTCTGTGTAAACATTATCTTTTATGTTAATTGCCTAAGATCTATGTTTGAGGAGCTAAATTGCCTGAATTCCCAGTCTTTTGCATGTGTTTAGCAGATATCTATATTTGTGTGCTTGCCCTGAGAAAGGCCATTCATTATTCTAGGGATAGTCCAGGTTGAAAGTCTCAGCTGCAGACGTTCAATCACGATGGGTTATGTAATTTATTACCTGTATTACAGTATCCCCTGCAGGCAGCCCATGAGGATGCTCATTCTGTATAAAACTCCGGGTAAGCAGAGGTACCTGACCAGTAGAGCTTAATGTCTAATTAGATAAGACAAATGGAAAATATTATTATCCTCGTTAGACAGGGAGCTGCAGCAAAGTGAAACTAAGTGCCTTGCATAAGTTGCATTGGGAGATTGTGAGAGAGCCATGCAGCAAAGCCAAATTGTCTAAATCTCAACTCAGTGCCTTCATCATCTTTCTGTGATTACATCAGAATGTATCTAGCCATCCTGTGTGCTTCAGTGACCTTTAAAAACATTTAGTCCATGTTTCCTCAATAGTAATGGCAGTTTTGATTTCTTTTATCATAATATTGTGTTCAAATGAAAAATAAATATCCCAAAGCAAAATTATTTGTCAATTTTTTTTTCTGTTGAAAATGATAATTGGCAGACTTAGCTGCTTTTTTCCATGGGCAGCACTGTAGGCTGTCCCAGCTGAGCTGATCAGCCTAATTGCAACACTGCCTTCAGTTAAATGTGAAACAGAACATTCAGAGAAGCTGCTGGAAAGGATCTGTGAACATGGTCTAGTGCGTGTATTTTTGCAAATAGGGACTTACTTTTGGTCCTGGGAATCATAGGAATACTGGTAAAAAGCAGTATGAGGCCCTATGTGAAAGAAAGATTTTAATCTCTATCTGGTTCTTACAGCACACGTGTGTAGATACCACGTTTCCAGACACTTGCAACTTAAAGAATAACTCATGTCCTAGAAGGAAATAAGAATCATAGGTAGTTCTTTATTTCACCCTCAGATTTTGTGGCACTTTTTTTTCCTCCAGTGATTTGGTACCAAGAACACATTCTTCTGCTCTGGTCGGGATGCAGCATGGCCAGTAATCCAGTCAGAAGAGGTAGAGGATGAGGGGATCCTTCTCCACACATTACCTACACACGAATAAAAGGCGTGAAAGGCGTGAAAAAGACAAAATGCTGATTCCTCTCTGATTATCTGGAGCCAGCTGCCTTGTTATAAAGCAGCAAGGTTGGATATGTTCCATCACTTAAGAGGATTAACAAAATGTTGTTAATTAACAAAATTAAGAAAATGGCTTAGATACACCCACTTCCCCTTATTCTTATATATCCTGATTTGTGGATAACCCTGATTTTTATTGTACAAAAGCTGAAACAATGGTTAATGAGAAGGGGAAGGAAAGTAATCATTAACAGGCAGATCTGTGTGTTCAGTTTAATTTAAATGATAACTTCATGTTAATAAGCAAGTAGTTCATCACAGCTGCTGGAATGAATAAAATCAGAATTAAAGCTTGATATTAGGTCAGGACCAGCTGTGGAATGCACTCATGCTGTATACATATATGTGTGACTATCCAGACATTAAAAGATTTTCATTTATGGAATAGTCCAAGGGGAAAATGAGTGCCCATGGTATTTTGTACTGTGCTGTTGAGAGTTTTCTGAACTCCAGCCAGCTCATCTGTAAGTGAAACAGCCATAAAGAAAATAAAAAAAAGTTAATGAGTAGGAAGAAAAGGAAACAGAAAAAACCATACTGTTTTCAATAGTATCACTGGATCCAGGGAGCTGACAGTTGAAACTTCATTGGTGACAGGGATTTTATTTCAAAGCAACTAAATGAGAAAGAAACAGCCTGTAAACGACTTCATCTCAGTAATTTAATGCTACAGATCAAGCAGTAGATTCTCATTCCAGTTTAGCACATGAGCTGGTGCTTTAGCAATCAAACTAGCAAAATCAGGGAAATGCTGGCTGCAGCCACAGCAGCAAGCATGTAATGCAGAGACCAGACAGATGCCATGCATACAGCCTGAGAGCATTATACATCATGTATATCACTTCTCTGTGTAATGCTGGTGCATGTGAAATTCTAACTTGCTGCCTGCTTGGACTGTAAGGACTGAGCACCAGCCTCCCTAGTTTGGTTGTCTCTATTAGAAAGAATCTGCTCCTCCTTGTCCTTCAGTTTTTGGCTTCTTCTGCTTGGCTGGTACTGAAACTCGTGAGGGGATGGAACCTGAGTCCTCCCCTACCTCCCTTCTTTTCTTCAGCTCTGGGCACACTTAATCAAAGGACCTGGAAACTGAGGAGAGAAAGAATAAAGTTTCCTTCCCTTCTGATTTTAGACTGACCCTAGGGTCGGTGAGGGCTTACCTCACAGGGTATATTTCATTTTCTGATACAGACTGATGCAATGCCACTAATGCCTGATGTGCTTTGAGTTACATAATCACACAAGGTTTAGTTGGAAGGAACCCATAAGAATCATTGAGTCCTAACTGCCTGCTCCTTGCAGGACTGCCTAATAAACTAAACAAGGAAGAGTGTCATCCAGAGACTCCTTGAACTCTGACCAGCTTGGAGCCCCGCTTCCCTGAGGAGTCTGTTAGGTCAGGGAAGAATGTTTTCCTAATGTCCCCATTTCTTTTTGTAGTGCCAAGACACTGCTTTATGGTCATCACAGAGTGTGGCAGCACCACGTGCAGGAGTCAGGGGAGCTGTTCTAATTTACATCAGCTGAAGGTTTGATCTGTTTGTCTAAATGGCTATCAGTGTTGGAGTTCCTAACTCCTTATTGGTTAAAGTCCATTAGTAATATCAGCTTCTCTGACAGTCTGTGCAGGCTCAAGTTCTCCTGTCACTTATGAAGTGTCCCTTCTCCCATCTGTTGTCTCAGCATTCAACCAACTCTCATGTGCCAGAGGTTCTTCAAAAGAAGCCTGGCTCTGAGCCATTTCCAGATCCAGTCATAGGATCACCTGCAAGAGCTGAAAGGCAACAGAATTACTGCCATTTTGAAAGTAAATGACAGGTAACCTGTGTGTTCCTTGCCAGCCCAGACATTCATGTCAGTTTTGAGCGTAACATTTGCTATTTTTTCCCCCCCAATAATAAGATTATCTCCTTGGATAGAAAGCAATAGGCTTAGTAAAGCAGCAAGTGTACTTTCATTCCCAGTCATTCTTTTGTTATTTTTAACCACCTTAGTAATGCAACCTAAATTGGAGAGCAACATTGACTTCTTTCTCTATAAGGAACAGAATTACCTGAACCTCAGAAAAGTGTAACTCTGGAGGTAAAGAAATGGAAGCTACTTTGTGTAAATCACTGATGCCACACAAGGTACAGCCAGAGTTGATTTGATGTTATAGATATTTCAGACCCTCAGTATTACCAGCTAAAAGGCAAATTTAGGTAGGCTACACTGCCTACTTCTTTATTTTTTTAAGCTACTACAAGACTTACGTATGTGCAGCTGATGCAGCTGCGTGTGTGTAGCACATTTGGGAACCCCATACTGGGGGTAAAACCAGCAGTACAATTTAAATACAGACAAAATACTCTACCTTGTCCATTATTTTCTACTTGCCCATCTTCTCACCATCTCCTTCACTTACACATACATCACAGTTTCTAGGCACTATTTTGACACTCCTAGAAATAAGAACATTGCATGGCATTACCACAGATGGAGTAGGTTGGATTAAAGCCAAGCCAGAACCCTTTAGTTGTATTGACTGTATTCCTTCCCTGTGTTAGATGGACTCAGGCAGCTGCTTTGGCACGAGTGGAGTGGCACAGGACCTTGAGAGAGCTACTCTGATGTTTTATTTTCTTCTTCAGCCACCCATACTTCACAAAGTAAGATGAATTTTTCTCCTGGCTGGTATAAAATCACACCAGATCACATCACATCTTTGCATTATGTTTGCAGAAGAAATGAAGCAACCCTTATGAAAGTCAAAGGCCAGAGAGATCTTTATTACTGCTAAGGAATCTGTGATCTGCTAAAGGTGGATATGTGTTGTGATAGGAGAGTGATACCTGGCTAATATTTAATGACACTTCATTGATTTTTAAATCAGTTTTCGTAGAATATGAAAAAAATCTAGAGATGCCATAAAATACCACTTTAAATCATTTGATGCATACTATGGGAATATTAAGTCTCTCATCTCTCACTCACTAATGCAGTAAGACTGAGAGATTCCAACTGCAAGCAGTAATGAGACTAAAATGAAACACTGTTAATGTGTTAAGGCTGCATATGTTGTATATTTTCCCAGAAATAATTACTGCAGATTTCTTTGAGCTTTATTGATCAGCAGGAGTTTTTGCACATTCATGAAATACATAGTCCAAACATAAACAGAGCTGTACTATATATCCAGCAAGCATATAAGGCATGAAAGGCTTTGTCACAATCAGAATGAATTAGCCATTAAGGCTTTCAGAGAATAATAGCTGATGAACCAAATTTAGATACATGACGTTTTCATAATGGAGTTTCTGTTCGTCAGTTTGCTCATATACATTACTGCCTTTTTACAGTTTATGAGCAAACTTATCATTTTTATGCTGAAAAAAAAAATGATTGTGAGACTAAGGAGATTTACTTCCAAGGAAGTACTTAAAGAGCTAAATATGCACAACATGGGAGAGAGAGGGCTCAGATGGGACATAAATCTACAAATATGCAAGGAGTATAAATGCTGTGGACAGAAAGGGAACATTCGTGGTGCTGCAAAGGCGGGTAAGTAGGAAGAAGTGCATGGAACTAATGAAAGGAGTGTTCAGACCGAGTGTCAGCAAAACCTTTGGTACTGGGATGTGCAATCAGAATCCACTATGATGAAAATGGGTAGAAACAAACTGTCCTTTCCCTTTTGCTCTGAAGTCCATGTAGCGGATTAATACACTGGGATTTTGTTGAGCGTAATTCCAGTTATTGTTGCAGCCTGGGCACTGTCCTGTCATTTCTTGTTCACTGCTCTGTCTTTTTCTGTACAAGTCTTCCAGGCTGCAGAGAAAGTCACTTCTAAGTACAATTCCCACTGCACTTTCTCTTCTGTTCTCCTCTCCTTGCTCAGTACCTTGGAAAAGAAAATCAAAGGATTTTTTTTTTAAAAAAATAAGAGAATCTTTCATAATCTTCCAACTCCCTATTAATATATCAGATCAAGATGCCTTCAGGGAATTATGTTAAATCAAACTTCTTGTGAGAACTAGTGATACATTGAATACTTTTGCTTTCAAAAGTGGAAGAAAGTTTCACTGGGTTTTTTTTTTTTTTTTTTGGAGTGCTGACAAAATCTGTACCATATGAGGTTTTTTTCTGTAAAAGTCAAGTACCAATATGTAATTAAAAAGCTATTCTGGGAAGTCTGAAAGTGCTTAAGGATGAACTTCATACTGCTCTGCTTACAAAGCCAGACCCAACAATGGCAAAAATACAGGACCTTTATAAAGAATGGGTGGTTCTCCAGTACCTGGAGTTATTTTTATTTTAGTATTTCTGTGTTTTTCTGGCATTGATTCAGACATTTTTTAGGTGGCTTGAATTTTTCCAAAGTGTGGAATATGCAGTAAATTTGGCAGTATTTTATAGCATTCAGTACCTCTGACAGTGTTAGCCCTTTTGCTGCTTGACTAATACATCGAAGTTTGTTGATATATCTCTCATAATTAGATTGGGCATGGAGATGCTGCACTTCTGCAGGAAGATAAAAGATTTTAACAATGCCAACCATAGTAATGAGACATCATCACTGAATCCATTAAATAATATTTAAATATAAATAATATAGTCCATTATAAAATAATAGAAAAATTACAGAAGTAATTTTAAATTACCTCAAATTAAATTCAAGGAAAACTTTAAATATTCAGGCAGCATGGTAAAGTGTGGCTCCTATAAAATACATTAAGTTCTTCTGACTTTAAAATGGAGCTCTGCGAATTTCTAGGTGTCCTGGTTTCAGCAGGGATGTCATTTTCTTTCCATGACAGTAGGTTCAAATTTGACATAACTTATTCAAAAAGGACAGATACCATTTACACCTTCAGTATTAAATATAGGATGAGAAGAGAAGGGAAGGATGTGTGCAGGATGTGAGGTTACCTTTGACAATATTTCTGTTCATATCAAATTACAATCTAAAAATCAAGCAGAGATATTTTAAATATAGCATTGTCTCAGAATAAAATGATGAATGTGGTAATTGGGTCTTTGTGGACCATACCAAGCCTCACATTCCTTTACATTTCTTGACATGGAGAAGCAATGACACCTTCTTCCAGAATAAGAAAAGGCTACGGCTGAAATGCTGAACCCAATTTAAAGCTCCCCAGTAGAAGAGACACATGAATACTAGAAGGGAAAGGGATCCAGTGGAGAGCCACTGTGATGATCATGGGGCACATGATGTGCAAGGACAGACTGAGGGAGCTGGGTTTGTTCTGTCTTAAGAAATTAAAGCAGGGAGGATAATTTATTCATGTCTTCAACTACCTTGTAGTACAGTGTAAGGAAGACAGAGCTTTTGGAAGGATTCACAGGGGTGGTACAAGAGATAACAGGCACAGGTTTAAACCAAAGGAAATTCCAGTTAGAGATGTGGAATATTTTTGTTATTTTTCTTACCATGAATATAGTAAAGTGTCAGAAAAAGGTATCCAGTGAGGCTGTGGGTGACTGTCCATCTTCATCCTTGGAGATGCTCCTAAGGTGACTGGGCGCAGCTCTGTACAGCCTCGTGTAGCTGACTGTGCTTTTAGGAAGGGGTTGAACCATGCAGTCCTCAGAGGTCACTGATAACCGGTGTGTTTCTGTGATTCTGAGAGACTCTGTCTTCTAGCAGCCAGAGCTGGTTCATTCTTGAGCATCAAAGTTGTATATGTACACATTAGGACCAGGCAGACAAATGAATAACTCTTCCAGGCTATGAAGACTAAAGACCTCTGTCTTACCCCAAAGAATTGTCTGTATTTTCTTCTACTGGAGTGTGTATTCATTGGGAAGTGAAATGTAATACTGAAATTAAAGATGATCAGTGAGGATTTGGTAATCCAGCCTCACTAAAAGGCAAAATGCTTGTATCATTTGTATAATCACTGTGCCAAACTTGCAGTTAATATTACAGAGGAAGGACTGGCTGTAAATTTTCTATTTTTTTTTCCTCCTAATCCTGGGATCTGGTGCAGGTAGAGGGCAGTTAACTTGCTGGAGCATTTTCTAGGGGCAACCTCCTGTTCATGTGCTGTACTTCATAGTGTCTGTCAGGAAGGAAGCCAACTGTCCACCCTGCAGGCTGTTTAAATGTGATGGAAAACAGCACAGGCTGTCTGTTGAAGTTGTTTGTTCAGTTTCTTAGGAAGGTTATACTAATTGGTATGCAGTTTGGTGTAAGCAATATATTTGCTAGGCCATGAACTTGAAAATTGTTTTGGAATGTATCTCTATTTGAAAGAAACAGCTGGCTCTCAGGTCTTCCTACTACTTTCATGTTTGTTGAAGAGGATTTGAATAAATCTTTGCAAGAAACTTCTGTCCCCTGTCATGACCTACATTGAAAAACAGGTCTGGCACACTGAGATCCTACTGTCTCCTCCTGAGACAGCCCCCCATCAAACTAAAAGCATTACTTCAGCAAGCAGTGGAAACACAACAGGCTCAAGTTTGCTATCAGTTATACCACACTGAGTCTCACAGCAAATGTTAGGAGGCTAACAAGACAATCACACCTTGGTTATCATTGTATTGGGTCTCTTTTGTCTTTGAGACACTGAGAGAAGATCAGCTACTCCTGACACGGGCAATTTGGGCAACATGATCTCACTATTGAGAAGATTTGGGAGGCAGAGGCAGTGGGAAGCAGATGACCCAGTCCTGTGTATTAGTGTGTGATGTCAGTTGTCATGCAGAGAGGCAAGTGTCTGTAGCCTCTGAGAAACCAGGGAATCCTCTTTGTTTGGGAGTGAAATGCAATTAACTTGTTCTCTGCTTGTGTAAGCAGCAATGGAAACATGCTTGAAGTGTTGTACACAGGGTACAGTTCTTGGTTCTCCAACTGGTATCAGCAGCCTGAATGAACAAAACTGGAAGTAGTGAGTCAAGAGCCTGGTACAGATCCAATGGGGATGGAGTTGAAAGTTGGGACCTCCTCTCCTCTAGCAGACTCTTCTCTCTGACAGCAGGAGAGTGGTACATATCCATGACGTAGGTTTGGTAGCAGTTGCACGCTTCCTTTTCTATCCACCTTTAATGAGAATCTGTGGGAAAGTCAAAGGCTTTGTAGAATATAAAGGTAGCTGCTGAGAAACTGGCCTTAGTTTTCTTAGGGGTTGGAAATCAGCAGTGGTAGACAGAAGGGTGTTACCTTACCTCCCTCCTCATCAGAGCTTCCATGGGGTTATTTCAGGTGTAGCTTATGAAAAGCTGAGCAATAGGAACCTCTCCACTGAACCTCTGCTGGGTTGCATCCCACTCTTTGACAAGCAGTATGGTAAAGCATTTCTCTGTACAAGGTCAGATTAATCTTTTTTTATGGAGTTTCACATGAATGCTTTGCTTTGGGATTGTTGTTTCTCCATGCATAAATCTTTATTATACCAATAGCCTACAGCCCCAGTGAACCAAACAAAACTCAATTTTATTCTTCTCAGTATTTATCACCACAGTGAGAGAACTCAATTGAAAAGCAGCTGTGAGAGTTTCCAGCAGGTGTCGTGGGGGTTTAGGTGCTGTGAGCCTTCAGTGAGTTCATGTTTTTTCCTTCTAAATTTGAATGGTATATGCCAAGCTGGGTCTGGCCCTAGACTGGGCATTGTTCCCTTTGGGATGATACTGAGGATGAACTGAAAATGACCTGTTGTTGGAAGGTGCTGTGGGCTAGAGGAGCAGGTTGTGCATGTGCCTGTGCATGCACTTTAGTCTGGGCAATCACAGGATGTGCTGCAGTGTGCAGGCCTTGCTTGGCAGCCATCACAGGCTGAAGCCTTGAGTGCTACTTCCCAAGGTGTTGGTCTGGGTTCAGGTACAGCTCTCCTTTAGGAGGGGAATGACAGAGGAGCTGACATGCAAGTGCTTGTAGCTTTTACCAGGTGATGAGTGTGAAGCCTCTGCGTTGAGGTTGATCTCACTTAATTAACGTTTGTAATAAAAGATACAGCTCAGGTCTCTACTGTCTGCACACCTGGGGATTCCTAATAATTGTTTGTTATCTGTGATACAGCCATGTGGGTTCTGTCAATGTTTCCAAATGTAAAAAAAGATAGAATTAGATACTTTATATAAAAGCAAGATACTTTTCTGTGGAGATAAAGGATAATCCTTATCTAGGTTTTGATTTTCTGAACAGTGTACATTAGTTTTGGTTCACTGTATGGCTTCCAAGATTTGCAGTGCAGTAAACCGAATTCCCAGCTCAGAGGACCCTCCTCTCAGTCTAGGGGAAGACATAGACATGATACATAACCATCACTGAGAGGATTTTTTTTGTTCTGCTATTTCCTAAATGTTGAGTGCTTGACTCCACAATTTTAGCATCTTTTCTGATGTCAGTGCCATGCCTATTTCTCTATTATGACCTGAGGAAGGCAGGAGCACTGTCAGGTCTCACTAGAAGGTCCAGCCTCCTTCAGCTGGTGGACACAATGGCACAGCTGGCAAGAGTAGCTCCCTACTCCAGTCTAAAACTGGTAGTTTTTAGCAGAGTTGGTGTTGTAGGGGAAAATACTCTTGAGATGTGACATTTCACTTCGTTTGTTGCCAATTAAGATTAAATTTTAATTACTGATCCTAGTATTAAGAACAATGACGCGCTTGAGAAAACACCTCAGCTTCTCTCCAGATCCCTTACCTCTCCCCTTGCCAGTCTCCAGTCCCTTCCCTGCACATGGGATCAGTCGTGGGGATCAGTGCAGGATGCTTTTCTTTTATGGCCACTCTTTATTTCTTGCTCTTTTTGTTCCCATGGCTCCAGCATGGGCCCTTCCCAGGCCACCATCCTCTCAAAGGTCTCATTCCTCCTGGGTATCCATGTACACAAGTGTCCCCTGCTCCCTGTGCTTCCTGCCTGGATTGTCTGCTACTTGTAGGACCAGTTTTTCTGAAACTTATAGCCAGATCATATCCTCAGCCAAACCATTCCCCATCTACTGTTAAAAATGTTCTTATTTGGGATAGCCTTTCTCCTGCAGTCACCTGTGTCTTCATGTGTACTGTCTCCAGGCTGCTGTGTACAGAGAAGGGAGGAAAAGCTTTCTTGAGAGCCCAGGAAAAACAGATCCCTAAGTTTTATTCCAGCTCCAGGACATACCCCCTATTCCAGGTCATGTCCTGTGAAGTGGGGCTGGAGGTTATTGGCTTTGGGGATATGGCAGAAAGGCACCACAGGAGCAGAAAAGATCTGTGGGATTGTTGGTGGGTTGTCTGGTCGTGTGTGAGCTACGTGGGTGGACGATTTACAGGTTTTAGCTGCTGAGCCCTCTCATCTCTATGATGTGTGAAAGGCAGTCTTTTGAAAGCTAATAACTTTCCCACAAACATCCACTTATAGCTGAGTAAAACAAAAGGCTGAAATTTCTGTGCCTGAAATGGAGCTGCACTGTGTCGGGTCCCTGCTCTGAACACTGCAGTATGAGAAGATTTCAAATTAAAGCACCAGAAATTTCACCTGGGAAGAATAGCACACTTTGCCCAGCTTCATTCTTAGGAGTAATTGGAGTGCTATTTTTGATGTTCTTCCAAAAGCTTTTATCCTTTTGACAGAAAGAAGCACAGAATATATCAGCACAGACAATTAAGGTTTGGCAAAATGATAAGCTGATGAAACTGAGGTCCTGTGGTAGGAAATGCTGATCACTGTATAGAATGGGTAACTAACAGTCTTTATCCTTTGTTCTAGAAATTGTCTCATGTGATCCTGTCTATGCCAGGGAATTTCACAGGGAGAAAATGGTGTCTGCTTGCACATTTTGGAAAAGTAAAGCTTTTATGGATGAGCAAAATACTCCACAGCTAAATAGATAGAGCAAAGTATCTGTGCATCTTTTTGAGGAGGGATGTGCTTTGTCCTGTTTCAGTTAATGCCATGCAGCAGACTAAAATTGTAAAAAATAAGCATGCTGCACCAAGATAGGTTTGCAAGGCCATGCAGAAGGTCAGTGTTGGATGGTAATGATATGGAAATCAGCTTGGATCACAGGCATAAATGAGGTCTGTGATTCAAAACTGGGCAGTAATAGGATCCAGTATTAGGGTCAGGCAGGTGTAAAAATACTGGTGATGAAAATTTGAAAATAAATAATTTAAGATTCATGGGGCAAAATGCAATGACTTCTGGAGACACAGTAATTGTACCAGGGAAGAAAAGTATTTTCCCCTTTGTGACTTTTTGCCCTCCATTCAGTCACATAAATCCATGGGTTCAAAGGTTTGGTTTTGGCTTACCAGTCAGAGCAGAAATTCTGATGAAGGCTTAGTAGCTATTAAACTTTCATAAGTTTGCAGCCTTGTGGTTGAAGAGACAGTAACTGCATTTTTCTCTTGGGAATAGGATTCCAATTAAGTTGGTGTTGCTCAGTATTAGAATTCCAGCCTTACAGGTTGCTAAGTGTGTGAATTTTGTGTTATAGGGAGCTGGACCTTTGCCTCAGCCTAAAAAGTTTCCAAAATTACTCTTTCCTTTACCTATCTATGCAAAACTCTGTTTCATTTAACGCTCTGATGGCACTCACTCTAAAGACAATTGCAAGTGCTGTGTTGATGCTGCTGCAGACCCATCCAGCATGGCAACAAAATACAGAGGATGTGGTTTCCCAGAAGGGTTTGGCATTGCCAGCAGTTCCTCTCACTGAAGTCAATCAAAGCTGAGGGCTTTACAGACTTCGCGTGAAATCCCTGTGTTAAAAGGTTTTATCCAGTCCTTTGAGCTTTTGACTCCTGGATGTTAGGCAGTTCTATGGCTTATGAGAAGGAAGAGAGGTGGCCCAACTTAGCTTTGATGTCTTCAGTACGAATCAGCCCCTTTCAGCTGAAACTCATGGGTGATAAGTGTAGCTCCCTGAAACTGCTCATAAAACTAACTTGGTACACTTTTCACTACCCCCTTGATCCCATAATTACCCTTGAAAGGAGCTATGACTTTATGATTTATGGCCCAGGCTACCTTCTCTTGCCATGGGAAGTTAAGCTGTGGATTTCATGGATATCATTGGATATCATCACTAATATCCAGTCGGGAAAAAATAAAGAAAACCTAGCATGGGAAGATTCCTCAAGTTTTGCTGTCAGAGAGAGCACTGGCTTGCTCTTGGTGGGGTTTTAGGCTGTTCTACTGAAACCAGTCCTATAAATGAGCCATGCCTATGCCCAGACACGGTGGTGTTTCCTGAGTAGTCCTTTACCTGTTTTTTCAGTAGCAGCAGCTTTGTATCCTGCTGCCTGTATGACTCCCACTCCCCATTCTGCATGATCTGCTGAATGTACTTGCTGTGCATCCAGAAAAAGCTGAAATAGATGTTGATGGCTTTTGCTTTTATTTTATCCCCTGTCCTTTCTTCTCTTGACAGTTTTTTATCATGCTGTTAATTATATTTCTGTTGGAACTCACTGTTGTGATTCTGTTCTTCGTCTACACCGACAAGGTAAGTCAAATTCTTCATTTTTCTTTCCCCTTCAGCAAATTTATATGCCCCTTTTCCCTATAAATAAATCATGAAGCACTTGGCTTGGTATGCACATCATGCTTCTGTCTTTCTTGAGACACTCCTCTCAGAAGGAGCTCTCTCAGAATGCATAAGCAGCCTGGCAGGACTGGGCTGTCTTGTTTGCTCAAGTGTACAACTCAAGGTCACACATACTGCCAAGTGCATCTGTCATTAACAAAAAAAGGAAAAAACATCCAAAAAAGCCCACAAACAAACACCAAAACATCCCACAAAAAAAGCAAAGAATCCAACAAACCTTACTAGGAGGATATAGGAAGAGATGCCCATCAGAGAGAGTAGGATTTTTAAATACCTGTTTATGGTTTAAGAGCCACATTGATACTGTTAAAAATGAAGTGTCCTCAGTACAGGCAAAGGCATAAAATTCATTATCTTTCCACATTGCTCCTTGCAGCACATGTGTACTTAGAGCCTAGTGAAAAGCCGGGGTAAATGCATGAAAGTTCAATAAACATAGCTTTTGTTTGTGCCTTCACATGTTACTTGTGTTTGACCATTGTTCCTTCAGTTGTAAGGGCAGTATTGCCTGTCTGAAATATCTTTATCCTTTTCTTTAAAAAAATCTCACATGAATAAATCCAAAACAAGGGCATAATTGTGTGCCACCTGCTTATTAAATCAAAAGCCCCTTACAATTGAAAACTGAGGGAACTTAATAATCACAGGGAAAGTGGCAAAATTTTACCATGAATTAACATTCATCAGATACAACTGGTACATATCCTGAACACTTCTTTAGGAATGGAAAAGCAATAACCAAAAAAACCCCACCAAAGACCCCACAAACCCAAACTGAAAACAACACTGTGTTCATTAATGAATAAATTATTGACATAATTAGTAGTATATTAGTGATAGGAGTGATTATGTATTAGTCATATAAGTGAGTGATTGTCAGGTGCACTTCTGAAGGGCTTTAAAGAGCTCAGTTCTGTAGCTGGAACATGGAATTAACTTGCCAGATAATTACAGTAGAAGGGACAATTTAAAATTACTTGTATGCATTATTGGATTCTGAATTACTTGTCAGCTCTTGGTAGAAATAGCTACACATCATACAGGAGTAAAGGCATCTACTTAATATGCAATGGGCCTCCAAAACCCAAACACAGCACTTGGTTATATTTAGAAAGAAGACCAGTTAGAAAATATTATCATGTCATTGTATAACAGACTTGCCTAACCGTGAATATGATGTTGAGTTTTAGTTACAGAAACTATTAGAAGTGTGAGAAAGGTGCAAGAGAGCTGTCATGAAAAGGGATTATGGAGACAACCTAGATTCAGTTTGGAAAAGGAAAGAGATCCTCTGCTTAGTAGTTCTTACAAAGAGTAATTATAGTAGTTTCTAAAATAATGGCAGACCTAAAATAAAGACCTGTCCTGAACACAGAAGAAATACATGAAAGTGTTTTGGATTAGGTTAATAAAGTAAATGTTTCTTATGTTCCAAGTTATCCTCTGGTAGAATTCTTGTTGTTGGCTGGTGTTAAGGCTAATAGATCAGTAAATGTGAGGGTATGGAGAAAGAAACGAATCTAATGAAGTATTTTTATTCATAAAGCAGTCAGTGCTGTTGGGTTGACAGGTGTGTCACAGAGAATGTTCGTCCTCACTCTTCAGAGGTAAAAACAGTGAAAAAGTATCAGGAAGGATTCCCTCCCTCCTCCAGCCTGTTGATTTGCAGTGGTTTTTATTGATTATTAATAAAGAGATCAGGAAATTAACTTTCCTCTGACTCATATACTGCAGGAGGTAGTACCCTGAAGTTGTCTGTAAGATGAAAACAGAATCTAAAATATGGGCTCCAGCTCAAGTGCAGTTTTACTGAGTTAACAAATTCCTGTAGTCTGGGTATTGCAGATGATCAAATTTGAAGCTCTTAATGTTCCTGTATGACTTTAAATCTTATACTGAGGAAATCAATAGTTTGTGTTACACTTGCAGTCCTGCCTACTGCAGAATAAATAAACCAGCAGCAGCCTAAAACTAGTATTTTCATAGAGCACATTTAGAGTTTGTGTGCTGGTTTTCCTGATGTGAAAAACAATATTGCCACGTGTACGGGGAAGTAGCAAACCCAGACAAGTCCACCACAGTAATTCAGTTAATGTAGATACTTGGAAAATCTGAAGAAGATAAAGTTAATTTTGTGTGCAGGAGAAAAGGACCCTGCAGATTATCACTTTGAGCAATACCAGCCACAGGGTGGGTGTGTATCCATGTGTGTGTGGACACAGGGCCTGGGCTCCTGGGCACTCAAGCACTCTCTCTGTATCTATTGCTGGCACTGTTGCTTTAGTGCTGTGTTAGTGACTAAAAAGCATCATGGCAAAAGTTCTTTACAGCTATTCACAGACAGTGTTTTGGCACAGGGCTTTTATTCACTTGCTGTGGAAGGGTGTGCAGCTGTGGAGGTGAACTAGGACTCGCAGCAGCCTCACCTGACCTGTTCTCATTCATCAGCTTGGGAGAAGCCCAAAAACTGCCTCTGCCTCTCATTTCTAGTGACTTGGTCTTCTCTGAGCTTTTAAGCAGCCAGCTTGATCTTATGCCCTAGGATGTCATCTTCTCTTTTCTTGATGGATAAAGGTTCATCTTGATCTCATGAGATAAATGCTGCCCTGAAGTTCAAAACTCTCTCTGAGCTGGCTATCCAGTGTGATATTGTAAAGAGAGGGGGACTTGGGAAAGCTCAGGAACTCAGTGTAGGAAGGAAAAGTGCCTTGTCTCTTGGAACTGCACTGTAGATCTCCTTGGCAGGGCCTGAGCTCACACCTTGTTCACTATCCCTCCAAAAGTCGTGACTACTTGTGTTGCAAAATATGAATCTTGTGATTTCTGCAGAAGTGAATATGGGCTGTGATGGAATGCATTCCTACAGAATGGTCAGGAAATGTCAGGAAAAACCTATAGCCCTTTATTTTGTCCTGGCTGTTCTCAAAGCAGCAGAGGAACTGGTTCATAGGCTGTCTTCAGCTCAGTGTGAGCACCTGAGCGACCTGGAAACTCCAGCTGGTGTTTGCACTCATTCATATAAAAGTTCCTAAAGTGTGCCTTTTAATTTTTTGAGGTCAGAAGTACCAGCCCTAAGTACCTAAGAGATTAGGTGTTGAAAGGAGTTGGTGTGATTATGAGAGCTAAGGCATATTGTTATTGCTCTGAGTGTAGTATTTTTTGCCCCATTTGCCTACATTTATGCCCCCATTTGAAGCAGTCCAAACTCCAATGACATTTCTGGAGTCATGTGGATGGTTATGTGCATGGCTACCTATCTGTAGGCAAAATATTCGCTTTAGTATTTGTTTCCATCAATACAGAGCAGCATTTGGCATTTTTATACGTTTGACATTTCAATATGAGGCTCTCTGTGTATTTATAACAGATCCATGGAGTACTGAGAGGGTTAACCTTAATTTTATTGTGATAAGGAGAAAGCAGCAGAGCCCTATCCTGTCAAAGGTTGGATACTCATATTTCTCAACACCAGATTGCATCCTGCTAGAATGTAAATTATGCTAATAAAATGCACAGTCTTGTACCAGTTCTAACTTGTATAATCCTCCTCGTTTTAGCATCTGTATTTATTTTTACTGTGATGATTCTCCTGGAAGCATAGAAAAAGAAAAGTCCATATTTACTTTTTTGCATCTGTAATAGGTGATTTTTTTTTCAGTGATGTCTGCATTTTATATGATGTACAGGCAGAGGTATGTAATGCCTACAAATGAAAGAACATAACTAAACCACCATAATGTGGGGTTAGCTTTTTGTGTAGTGTTTGGTGGGGGAGGGGAGAGGCTTAAGTTGTTGAGCTCTTGTTTTGTTTTCCTATTTTTAAGTGTCAAACATAACATGTAACATAAGCCAGGAAAGAACAAAAGCATTGAAGAATCACTGACTATGATATTGGATTATAGGAGCAGTTACTGCTATTGGCAACTTGAAGTTAAGATGAGAATTTTCAATAAAGATTAGGCCATTAACTCGCTTGGGTCCCTGTGAAAATTACAGCCTAAATTCCATGCCTGCTTAGCTGTGTTGAAAATGGCCCACAGAATAGCCCACAGAGGATTGAAAAATAATGGCTACTTCTGTTTTTCATGAAATGTGTGAAAATGTTCTTGTTTCCTGTGCTGCTCCAATATAGCTTTTGCTGCTATCTTATAAAAAATATATTCTGTAGACTGATGCAGTTCTTGCTTTGTTTCTGAAAAGAAATTGAAAATTGTTTTAATTTCTGATTGATATTTTGCCTCGTCCCATACAAAGACAGCAGGTTGGAATTTAGTGGATATGATTTCAAATATAGTTCAGTCCTCACAACCTCTTACACATTTGGCTTTAGAAAATGGAAAAACAAAATCTCTTCCACCTGCTGCACTCGTGTGCAGTTGCTCACAGAAATGATCTGATCCTGCTGAGCTGCTCGCTGGTGGGAGGGAGGGATTCACAAAAAAATGATGGAATTATTCATATAGAAAGTTTAGTTCAAGGCTACTGCAGAAACTTGTTTTCATTGAGTTTCTGTCAAGAGAGCTTAAAAGTTTTCCGTGTTTGTCTTTGACAGTGCAGCAGAAATGTCTCCCCGGGTAATGAAGTGCCTCGTGTTCCCAGTCAGCACAGCCCACAGGGCTGTCCAAAACACACTCACAGGGCATGTTAACATTGCCTAAAGTGGAGAAACGGAGCCTGAAGTGAAGAGACAGGATCACCCAAACTGTATGCAGTTTAGAGATAGTTTTAAGTTATAGGAAAACAACAGGCTGTGGAAGATCCTGCAAAACTGTCAGAATGGTCACCACACCACTATTCAGTCAATGTTTCTCCATCAGCATTTGACTTTGCCTATACCATCCCCTTCTTACTGTTGGAACTCTTAAGTGGTGGTAGAATTATTGAGTGGCTGTATCCTCCTTTGCCAGATGAACAGGGCTGTGCTGCTGTGCAGGGCTGGGATAATTTCAGAACAGAATCTGTGTGGGTAGTGTGTGCACTTGTCAGCATGCAGAGAAGGCTGTCTAGAGGACAAGGGCAATTTGAGCTCTCTCTGGTATTTCTGTGAGGATGTTCAAGTCCTGGCATATGTATGCAATGGTTTCTGAGCAGCCTGTGTATTAATGCTTTATTTTCTAGTTAAAGTTCCATTTGGTTTGTTTGTAAAAGACTTGAAATTACCAAGTCCACCAATTAAGCAGTTCCTGGCATATAGCTGCTCTCTGGCAATGTTCTGGAATTTGGGTTTTGCAGTGAGTGCTGATGTAGCTAAAAGCTGTTTCTCAGGATCAACAGAAGTAGCAGTGCAGGCAGATGTGGAGGAATCTATAGATTGTCTCCTGGATGGGGATGCAGTGCAATTACTGCTTTGTGAGTTGCATGTTTTAGCTCTGGTCAAGTATTTTATTGCTCTAATGCAAAATAATGTTATATAAATGGTGGTATAAACTAAGAAAAGACAGAAGTGTCTCTGTGGTTTATTTTACTTGGTAATAAGCTTAATTTTAACTAGTTTATTAGCATTTCAGTACTGGTATCCCACAGTAGGGAGTTGCAGAAATTTCATCAAAAGAATTTAATTATAGCCAATTTACTTTGGCTTCTTTTCAGCAAAGCAGTCAGGCATAGGTTTAAATCTCTCCCTGTTCAGCACATAACCTAAGTGCATGCTTGAACCCATGTGACTGATTTAATCGTATGCTCAAGTCTTGTTAAAGTTGATCTGCAGCTTTTGGGTCTTTAAAAGAAATATTGCTGGGAAAATGCTAATGACAGTGAAGAACTCTGGAGTGTGTAAAGAGGCATCACATCTTTTATTCCATAAGGAATTTAGTGAAAAATAATGAATATTTGCTTTGAAGCATTATTGGTTAGCTTTTTCCATTTGTTCTGAACAGCTTTCCATTTAGTATCTTGAACTCCAACACATCACTTTAACCTTTTTTAGGCAGGAGGAGATGAGGAGCATGGAATCTATTTGCCTGTGCTGCTGAAAAAGCCAAACACACCAAAGGAAATCCCGGTAGTTTCACTAATTCATTTCTCTAAGTAGGATTTCACTGAAAGTGCACTTCCAAAATGTTATTAACAGGCTTGTTGAAGGATAGCACAGTATTGATGAAAAGAATTAAGTGCATGCTCAGAAATAAGTGTATTTAGGAACAATAGCTGCAGATAAAATGCATTAGGGCTCCCCATTGGGAACTCTCGATCAATGGTTGATCAAGGCCTAATTGATTCCTTGAATAAAAT
Organism: Zosterops lateralis; assembly: GCF_965231275.1. NCBI lineage: Eukaryota > Metazoa > Chordata > Aves > Passeriformes > Zosteropidae > Zosterops > Zosterops lateralis. The sequence goes on from NC_139761.1 coordinate 45,788,600, forward strand.
GTTAGCAGGGGAATGGGTGCAGGGGAAGGAAAATCAAACTCTACTAAATTAAGCTCCGTGCCTAACACAAATACCCTTTGTAAAGATCAGATAATGCAGCAGCCTGCCAGCTCTTTATGCCTCCTTCCTTCCTACTTGGGCTGAGTTCAGAAATGAAGATGAAGATGGGTGTCTCATCCTCGGCAGTATGGATTTTTGCTCATGTTGCAGTAAGTTCAGTATTCTCCATGGTGTCCCACTGCACAGGAATAGTGCTTTTTTCTCAGGAGAAATCCATTTCTAACCTCCACCCTGGCTAACCCTGGTATTAATTCCCCTGTCTGTATGGATGACTCGGACATAGCTGCTGCTGCCAATTGTGCCTGACTTAAAGCCACACAGATCTATCTTTTATTTCCTGACATCACTAAATCCATCTAAGGGTTTCCTGATAAATATTTGGTAATGTATCAGTCTACAATAGGAAGAGATGTAATTGGGCCTCCTTCTTGCCAGTTTGCAATCTCTAATTACAGGTTAACTCATGATCTCAGGAGCATGTCAAATTGTCTTTGTTGTGGAGCACTTGTACAATGATCTGATTCCCACACCTCAAGTTTCAGTTTTCAGAGTAGACAAAATATAAGTGGTGCAGATCATCAACCAGCCCTTCCCAAGGAAGATTCTGGCATACAGTCATGGTGGTTTTTAAGTACTTAGCACATCTGTGTGCTTTTCATCCATCCCTGAAAGGGCATTACAAGAGATGAGTAGTTTAGCTCTGCTTTTGCTGACTGGGAGAAGTGATGTTAAAGGCCAAATCCTGAGGGTGCAGTGTATCCTGTGGAATGTGTAGTACTCTCATGTCTGAATGAATGGAATGGGACCTTACTGTTCCACAAGACAGGATTTTACTCAGTTTTGACTCTGATGTGGTCACATAAAAAGCCATTTCAGTTTCTGGGTGGATCTGGAGCTGAGTGCACGCCCGTATTGAGTACTGACAGAGGTGAAGTGAGCAGCACTGGTTACACACACCTCATCAACATCAGCTTTAGCTGGTGACTGACCCCAGCATGCATCTCTTCCAACTGCTGGCACTGGTTTTATACAATTTTATTTGACAAAGGGAAGAAAAGCAGAAGGAGAAAAGAATGGTTTAGAGAGGCAATAAAATAAATAATTAAGGCAGCTTTAGGCATTTAAATACAGGCAACATCAAATGCTGAGGGATGACTGAGGTAGTATATTGAAGCAGGCAGCACATTTTTTATTCATTCTATGAATATTTTTGATGTGTCACAATGTATATCAGGCAACATTAGAAAATGACAGTAAACTAAATGCTGAACATTTTTTACATATTAGAAAAAGAGAGGGGAAGATGACTTTTTGTATTATCAGACTGTGAGCAGCCCAATAGCATATAGTCCTTGTCTTGGATTTGTCAGCTGCAATTGCAGAGTGATGAGCTAGGTTGACCACTTTATTAGGCATAATTTGCAGCTGAGGTTTCTTCAACTCCTTCCTTTGATTGAACTCAGCAGTGGTAGGCAGTGAACTAGTTGAGACATGGATCTGTTGATCAGCAGCTTCAAACCGTTACCAGTTCCGAGTTCTCTTAAGGCTGGAGCATGTTGACTTAAGGCCACAAATCATGCTCAGGGACTCTGTATTACCCAAACTCCCTGATATGTCTAAGGCTTCTCAATGGAAATATTGCTGCACTGCAAGATGGTGTAGTCTTTTCCATTGATAATTTTGCAGGTTGAATTCTTGCTGTGAAGTTCAGGCATAAGGAAGAGGTTTAGCAACTTTCTACACACAGCCATTGTACCTTTTGAAATATATTCCTCAGACCTACAAAACCAGCATAATCAATAACGGTTACCAATCAGTGGTCATTGATGCCAGCTTGCTGAAATCATGTTTAAAATGAACTAATAATCTTTAATAATTTGGGATCTTGGGCTCCCTGAATCTATTTGCATCAAAATCCCTGATTGACTTGACAGTAGGAAGTGACTGAGCTGGAAGATACGGTAGATTTTGTGTAAAGGGATATATCTTGACAGAGAGCAGAGTAAGAGCTTTATTTTACATTTTCTGAGTGCACACATTTCTTACTTGACGTGTACAATGCCTCTGATAATTTGGATGATAGTAATATAAAACAATTCTGCTGCAGTGTCCTGGCATTAGGAATGAGTGAGGCTTGTGCAGAAATTGTTTTAACCATGGTACAATCTTAATTCACTTTATTGTACTGCAGTCATTTTGTGTACCCTCTTCTATGCCTTTAAATTGCAGGAAAGGCATCCTTGAGCAAAGAGAATGTTCAGAGAGGCTGTTCTTGTTGAAACCAAATTACTCCCCTGCTCCTGCTACTAATTGTCTTTGATACAATTTCTTAATGAGCTGACTTCTGTGATAGTTCATGGAATTATCATACAACAATATATATTTTTATTTTCTTGCTTCCTCCATTTTGCGCTTTACTGCCGTAATCCAAGGGTGATGTTGTTGTCCCAGACGTTTTTGCCATCTGCACCTTGTCTCTGAACCACAGGAAAGCAGAACAATACATGTCATCTCCTTCAGCAGTGCTGATGTTGCCTCTGTTGACGAAGTCCTAACCTCAGCATTTAGGAAACCTTTTCAAAGGTCGCCTTGAAGGGCATAGTGAAGTGCAAACTGAATTGCATGTCAAATTGGTAAATTATGTAAATGAAGCAAAAGAGAAAAGATGCAAAAGATCATTGGAGATATTTGAGGAACTACTAAAAGTCTTTATCCAGAGATATAATGAAAGCAGAAAGTCACAAAGCATGTAAGATTTTGATTAAGAACCAGATGTTTGTCAGATTTATCGCACAAGGCATCTAGTTTTTCTTTTAAAAATTCAGGACCAAAGGAGTTGCAACAAAATTTGAATTAATCAAAATGGTTGAAGGGATATTTAAGAGCTGTTCAGAGAATCAACATTACTCTCTATGCAACAAGCACGCCCAAGGAAATGTCCTATAGATTTCTTTCAGGTCCACCTTTTTCTCTGTGAATAGGAAATGCATTGTAGTTAGCACAAAGGCAGCTGGGTCTGTGCAAACAAAGAGAAGAAATGGTTTTTTCAAGGTTGGTCACCTTGGGAGGAAAAAAGAAGAAAAAATCTTTTCTTTTGAGAACTGTGAAGAAAATGGGGAGAATGTACTGCATACCTTGAAGTGGGACTGATATTTAAGTAAATGTCAGCAGAGTGCCCTTGCTGCTGCCACCGCTGCAGGTGACCATTCAGCAGCCAGGTGTGGCTTCCTGGGGCTGGGTGTTCTGCTGGAAGCCTGGCTGGTGCTGGCTTTGACACTGAGTTGTGTACAGATGGCAGGGGCAGCTCTTTCATAATGACTGTTATCACTGAGAGCAGTGAGGATTGCTTCTCCCACTCTTTCAGCTCTTTTCATGGAGGTGTCAGTTTGCATGTGAGAGCTGCAGTGAGAGGTGATTAGATGAGTGAGACTAGGACACTGGAACTGCTTCTGGCTATTACAGTTTTGCCATAGCCATTTAAAGCCTTTTAGGAGATTATCTGCATGGTGCAGCATCATGTGTCAGCACAGAATGAATGCACAAGTCACCACTTTGTGTATGGTAAAATCCTGCCCTAAGTGAAGCCAGTGGGGGCTGCCTGTTGTCTTTCATGAAGCTGTTATCCTTCATTTTAGTATTTTTAAATCTCTTTCCCACTTCCCAGCTTAGGGATCCAAATAATGCTCACTTGTGGAATGTGTGGAATGATGTATTTCAGTGCTGTAGGAGATCCCACTGCCTGGAAGCTGCAATGATTGGGGAGTTTTGTTCTCAAGCATAATGTCTTAATCTTGTGATGCAGAATCTGTGGGATGCTGTTGCCTGCTAAGAAATTAGTTGAACGTTGGCTGCAGAAAAATCACACATTTTCAAAAGAAATGTAATTAATGAAATATAGATTTCTCTGGATGTTAATTTCCTAATCTCTGCTGTGGCAACTTGGCTTTTGCATCCATGCTCTCAATGACTGTGCAGCTAGGGTATGGAATTGCAGAATTGTTTCGTTTAAGAGGAACTTCTTGAGATGAAGAAGTCCAAGCCTGTCTTCAAGCAGGAACAGTGAGAGCAGGCTGCCCAGGGCTGTGTCCAGTTAGGTTTTGACTCTCTCAACAGATGGAGGCTCCACATCTCTCTGGGCAACCTGTTGCAGTGTTGGACCACTCTCACAATGGCCTTGTTTGCTACAAGAGTGCATTTCTGGCTCACGGTCAACTTAATGTCCACAAATTCCCCAAGGTCTTTCTCTGCAGAGCTACAGGTGTCAAAAGCTGTATAAAGGCAAAGGAAACAACATCCACAGCTCCCCCCTCACCCACAGAGCTGGTTGCCATATTTTGGAAAATTGTTGTGTTAGTTAAGTGTGATTTCCTCTTTTTAAACCCATTCTGACTGCTCCCAGGCATCTTCCTGTCCTTTATGAGTTTGGAAAGGTTTCTGGGATTGGTTGCTCTATCCCTTTCCCATGGCCAGAGGTGAGAATTCCAAGCCTGTAGCTCCTGGTTATTCTTGATTGCCCGTGGTGAAGACAGGAGTGATATTGGCTCTCTTCCAATGTTCAAGAACTCTCCAGCCTCTTGTGGGATAGAGCCCTCTCTTGTCATGTATAATGTTGGGATTTCTTTTTCAGAACTTTCCATCATTGTGCTGGTAAAACAACATCCCAAGCACCGCCTGCCAGGGCACTACAGATTCTGGAGCAGATGAAATATTGATCTGTTAACACTCCCATTTCAGCCTTTTTGTCTCATTCTGGGTATTAATTTTGGGCATCTGCTGCAACTAGTCACCACTTTTCACAAAGATTATGGAAATTGAGTGTATCTGAAATCTACATATCTAACACCCATTTGACTTCATTTTTTTGGTTTCATGATAATTTTTTGAAGGCATAAAATGGCAAAAGCTTTCCAATAACAAAATGCACCCGCTGGTGCATACCATAAGTTTGAAGTGATTAAACAAAAGGAGAACATTTGAGTTAAAATTGGATGTGTGACTTAAAGCTTTTCCTCAGTGATACTGAAATGATGCTTTTCCAATTAGGCTTTGACTGTCAATTACTTGGAATTGCTTTTTAAAAATATTTGGAATTCCTGGAATATACTTGATATCAAACTGCTAAGGGGGCAGCAGGGAGAGACTTCATTCCACATCAAGCTGGACTTTTTGAGGATTTAATATATCCTTTTTCCACAGGCTCATTTATTAGATTTTGTGATTGGTTACAGTTGTATTTTTGTACTCAGCTTTAAGTATCAGCTAATGCTATGTATGGTAAAATAGAGAATGTGGATTTTTGCTTTCTTGTAATTAGTGGGACCATGCACATTTCATAGGAGTTGGATTCTGGATTCCTCAGGTTCCTTTTTCCTGATCCAGGGCAGTTCCTAGCACACTCCTTGGACACCTGAGAACTGTCAACATTACTGTGCAGCTCTTTGAGGAGATTGGATCAGGCTCTGAGGTTCACAGCTACACTCCCTGCTTGATCTAGAAATAGGTATGAGAGACTTTCCTAACCAAAAGCATTCCTCGGCCCGTTCCAGGCATGTTTTGAGCAATGTTCTGCTGCAGTAACTGGCCATTTGGAGTAAACCTGTTTACTGTGTGCCTGGGGTAGATTTATTCTTGCCTATGAGGCTGGAGTGACACTCTCAAGTGACCTGTGGCATGTCCTGGTGTGAATTTGCCTGTGTGGGGTCCCTGCCATGTCCTGTGTATCCGGTAGATGCCAACAGCCATGTTTAGAGGTGGACATGTGAACCTCTTTCACATGGCTTTATGAAGCAGTTTCAGTGCAGATAAATAACATATTTTAAATCACAGACAGTGTATGGAGCTTTTTTTCTGGTCTCAGCACGATGCCATGCAGTGGGAAAGGCTGTAAGGGTCACATGGTAAGTCCTCTATCTATTCCACAGCTTTTTATGTTTAGAGTTGATACATCTCATTAATATTTTTTTTAATAGCATATTAAATTCAAGGATTCCAGTATTACTCTTTCTTAGTATTTTTCCATATAAACTTTTCTAGGGGAGATTAATTTATCAGAGAAGTGTTGAGTAGTCCTGTTCTATATAGATTTTCTTTTGAGAAGTGGCACATTTAGGGACTGAGAAAGAGAGCTGATGAGATGCAGTACTTGAAGCGTGTTTCTTCAGTCACAGAATTATTCTCTTTCTCCTCCAAGACTGGTTGCCTTGTTCAGCTTAGCACCATGAATCCACAATTTAAATAGTGTAAATTAAGAGGATCAGGTTTCTGATCTCTGGAAGCTTGCAATGCCCTGGTTGCTCTAACCTTCCAAGAGAAGAGGACATTGAGAGGTCCCCATGTCAATTCTGACTTGCCCATCACTTCACCTTCAGTCCTTGAAACAATTTCCCAGTGGGAATTTTAAGTTGCAAACTGACAACTGGTTTTGTTCTGACTGAATAGATTTAAGTGGAGTCAAGAAAGCAAGCATTTGACACTTGTTACAAAGGTTGTTTTTAAGCAATTTCTAGCTGCTCTTTGAATTGGTGGTGGTGGAGTCTGATAAAGAGAAAAATTAACGCTGAAGGAAAATTATAGTTGGCAGATGCTTAACTACATCCTACCTAATAAAAATGTGGTTTTAAGCTGAGAGTGATTTGGGTGTCTCTCCCTTGTTGACCTGCTTGGAGATAATTCAGAGAGGCTTGAATTTCGAGAGTTTCTGAAAATGCTGGGATGTGGAGTGCCCAGAATTCCTCTCATGTCTGCAAGTCATCTCTGAGGTGGAGTGACCCTGAACAGCAGCACAGTGGTGGGACGTGCTTCAGGCACTGCCCACTGCAGCAGCTTGCTTCACAAAGGAAGAATTCCCTGGGTAAGAATGAATCTTAACATTCTCTTTTTTGTGTCCTGTGACCACAGTGCTGAGCCTCTCATATTCCCTTTGGAATAGGGTTGTATGTGGAGGTTAAAAATGTCTTTGTGTTATTAAGCGCGTAGGTTTGGGACACTCCCTTTGTTTTATCAGGAACCGCCAGCTTAACTGGTCATCCATTTCAAGCTGAAATGGAAGAATAAATTAAACAAGGCTTTTATCTCAGCAGATTTTTATAAAAGTGAGTGGTGAATGAAAGATGGATTTCATTTTATGAAGTAGGAAATTAAATTGTCCTTCCACTCTCTAACTTAAAAATCCAGGAAAACTCAGGAAATGCTCATTGTTTTCTGGATGTACCAATATTTGTCCTCAGACCTGGATTGTCTCGGACCGTACAGGAAGGGCTTTAGGATATGGGAAGGGTGGCTATGTAGGTCTTTTCCTGCAAATAAAGCTATTTCTCATAAGTGTACTCAGCACCTGAAAGTGAGTTTGTTGATCTGCACCAGATTGACCCTGCAGTGCTCTATGGCTTCATTAATGGTCCTGGTGAGGTATGAGTCCCCTTTTCTGACCTCTCCAGTCAGCAGCTCTGGGCACTGGGATTAGCTGAGGAGAAAGGGAAGGTTTTATGCTGCTGCCTTTTTCTCAGGGAGCACAGACTGTTCTGCTTTTCCTGCATCGTGCCTGGGTTGAAGATTGAAGTTGTGGATGAAGGGATTGAGTGAGGGGCTTTGCACTTTGCTAGAGATGAATATGAATACGATTGGTCCCCAAGCTGGGAGGAACGTTTTTCACTAGACTTTACACAAATTGTGGCAGAAATGGCTGTTCAGGATTTTCCTGGCTGCATTTGTTCTGTCCCTCTATCCTAAAGAATGCAATCCCATGGCCCCAAGTAATTTAAAGCGATTAAAAACTCTCCCCTAGTGAAAGGAGTGATGAGGGGGATTCTTTACTTATTCCCCATTAGTCCTGAGCAGGCTTGACTCGTGAATCCTGTAACCTTGGCAGCAAGAGAATCCCCTTTTGCTTCACTATCTGCAAAGAAATGAATTACACAAGCATAGAAATTCATGAACAGTGAATGCTGCAATTAATTTTGTTAAACTCTCTTTATATATTTAGTTTGAGAAGAGGAAGGAAGGAGAAGCTTATCACCAGCTATGAGTCTGAAGCCACAAATCTCACACAGCTTTCACTTTGAGATAAAAATGAATCTATAAGGAATCCAAAAGCCTTTTGTTTATTTTTTATATTGGAAGAATGAGAAATGATGAAGGCAGTAATGTAAAGTAGTGTTAACATCACAATCCCCATATTGAATTGATTAGCATGGAGGAAGCACATTAATAGCTTTTTTATTACTAGTCTGAAAACTTTATAATAGCATTTATTGAAACAGAATTGAAATGTGAATGGCAGAACTTTATAAATCTCAGCTCATATGTGTGGTGGCCTAAACACTGTCTGCAAATGTCTCTTTAAAAAAGTCCAGACTTTGAAGCTGTCCAGTTTTCCCCATTTAATCTTTCATTTGTACATGTTAAGCAGGCAGTCATGGCAGAGGAGAGGCTGGATGTAAAGCTGAATGTATTGAATGTGCAGATATTTTCTCTTTATGGCCAAAACAGGTGCATGTAAATGTTCCATCAGCACACCCATTAAGTTTCCAGTGGTAAATTTAGCCACAAGCATTTGAGAGGTGCTTACTCTGCATTTAATTTAGAGCTAAAAAAAGAAGTAGGTTTATTTAAAATGCATTACAGTCAGCTTATTTAATATTCTTATTCTCATATATTCTTATTCATTATTTATATATGAAAAATAAATGAGAAAGTCACAGGAATACCCACGCAGCTCAAAGTGATGAGGGTAGTTATTCTAAAATAGGTAAAATCTGGCTTAGCAGCCAGCCAGTCATTTTGTGATCATGAGTGAAACAACTTCACTGAAGTCAGAGAGCTTTTCCCAGACAGAGTTATCCTCCCTGGTATCCTCTCTTTTTGAATTATACCAAATATTCCTGATTTTTCATGTTGTTGCATAGTGTTGCACTGTAGGGAGTTCTAGCTCTGTTTCATCCCTTTTTCTTATTTCTTCTGTGGGCAGGAAGTGTTAATTCTTGTGGCACAGCCTCACTTTGCCACAGGTAAGAAGATGCAGGGACTTCTGTTTGTGCATCACCCACCTTTCCCTGGCAGCAGTGCTTTGCACCTCATTTGGAGTTGTGTTTTCTTTGAGAGCTCCACTGATGTCACTTGTGTGTGAAATGCTTTATTTATCACATCCGTTCAAAATGGGTGGCCAGAAACAGTAATTGCTGGACAAGAGGAACAGTAGTATGGTAAATAAAGTGCAGTAAACAAAGCTGCTATCTGGAATATAAAAATAAATAAATTCCTGTCTGTGTGGAAAGCTGCACTGAAGGGAGAGGGCTACAAAGCAGGAGGGAGACTCTTTGTGGTAGGATCAGATAGATACAGGCCCCTGTAAAGTGTGCTTGGATAGTGTTTGTTTGGAAAATGTCTATTTGGTAAAGTTTGGAATAACTACACACTAAGTCCTTAAATATGAATCAAAATAGAGTTGTCGTCTTTGTACTGTTTCAACATGTCTTCAGCCAGAATCACAGGATTCAGTTTGGTGAGGGATTAAATATCTGGGCTTCTCTGTTGTGTTTTACTTGCTTTGGCATGCTTTTATTGCCTTGTCTTCCATAGGATAAAGTTCTACCCCATCCTTACTATATCTCTGTAAACAAGAAGAAAACAGAAAGCTTGCTCCTTACACTTCTTCTTGAGATTAGCTGTATTGCCTTACCCAAGCTTTAGAAGATAATTTTAACAACTTAAAAAACTCTTCATGGATTGTTCAAAGTGACAGGAGAGAGAAAAACTAATTTTTTCCCTCTCTGATTTTTTCTCCTGTTGAAATGGTCTTTTGTGGCAAAAAGAAGCACTTCTTTCCACCCTAATCCCTTCCTATCTTGTTTCATCACAAGTCACACTGCATTAGAGTCCTAATGTTTCTATCAATAAATGATGGATTTGCCAATGGTGATTTAAGTTTAAAATTACTTGCGAAAACTTAATGAAGCCTGCAAATCATGAATTAGATCTCAAAGAAATCATCTCTGACAGTAAAAAACTACAGGGCCAAAGTAATTTCAAGGGTGGCATTTTTCTCCCCTCTATAAATTATGTATCAGGGCAAAACAGAGGTGGCTCTGTAGGCATTATTATGAGAGTAATAACAAATAGCAATTTGTCTCTTGCTGCCAGAGCTTTCTCTTACTGGTGTGTAGTGGGGTAGGTGACATGCTCCTGCAGAAAAAAATTAATCTCTGTTGCAACTAGTTTTTCTGAGCACCAGTCTGCTTCTTGTCTGCTTAGGTTTTGTTTTTTTTTTTTTTTTCCACTGGTTTGAATGATAGTTTCTAATCCAACTTCCCAATCTTGTGTCCTCATTACCAAACTGCTCAGACTGCTTGTCTGCTGTGGACAAAAATGATACCCTGAAGCTCTCAGATATTGTATTTTTAAATGAGGTTATATTTTTATAACCCCAAGTTTCCTTTGCAAACTTAAAGTGTCCCTTTTGGCCCACACTTTGCCTGTGTAGGAGAGGATGCCTGGTGCTGTTTGCAGTTTCAGGAGAATTGCTTTTCTCAAAAATGCACGTGGGGGATTTGCTCTTGCTTGCAGCATATTCATTTAGTTAATTAGATTTTAAAAGAAAATTAAAAGTTTCCTGTCCTAAATTCCGGATGTTTAATGCAATTTGCAAACGGTTATAAATCTATCTAAAATAGCCAGAAGAGCCATAGTTATCCCATTGATTCTGTCCTTTCTTTTCCCTCAAATCCAAGGAGATAAGAGTTGTTAAAGCTCTTCCCAAAAATGGGGGTGGGTGAGCAGAGTGCTTCTACTGCTTTAATAATCTTGCCTATAGACAACTTCTCCTATCTGTTCATTTTGTTTGAATTGACCCTGCAAATGAACCCTTTTTTCATCAAAATTTTGGTTCACCTTTTCTAGTATTAATAATTACATTGGATGTTTCAGAAATGATGTGTGGTTTTGTGCCCTCACCTCACGTATTTGTTGTGGAACAGTACTCCAGTGAACACACAGCTTTCTCAGGTTTTGCACTATTTTTTTTCTAATTTGTTAAATGATTTTATTTTTCTTCCTCATGTGTCTGCATAAGTTGTCTGAGTGGAAAGAAATTCAGCCCTGGCTGATTAATCTGAGCATTTCTGTTGTCCTGTTTATGTTGTAGAAGGCATGGTGAGCACAATGAGGTTAGTAATTGAAGCTTGTTTCAATCCTCTCATTTACTCCATGTATGCTGGGTGTCATTTTTCATCTGCAAAGCTGCTTTATGCAAAAGCTGAATATCTGTTACTTCTGATTTGCATGGTTTCAGCTCTGTTTCCAAGATTAGATTGTCTGTGGCACATTTATCTATCAACAAATTGTTTGTCTGCGTGATGAGACATTCCTTTTGGCAAGAGGGATACTGTTCTTCGTTGCTCAGCCTCCAGGTTACAGCACTTGGCACTCTTTACTGAATGTTTCTTTCACAGATTTCTGTGTGCATTTGGCTGTAAGGCTGCAAGTACCACTAATATGAAGTTAGCAAAGAAATTATTAGTGCTTAACGATGTCTGTACATGGGGATGTGGCTTTGCAGATTCAGAACAATTGGAATCCAGTCCCTGTCCCAAGACTTTCTGTAGTGCTGTTGGAGCCCTCCATGTTTTATTTGTGTGGATCTCTGGGTGATGCTGATGAGCCTTGGCTGTGCTGGCAGCAGAGAGCACTCTCACATTTCTCCTTCAGTGGGAATTTCTGCACTGCCATGTTTGCCTGTGGTGTTACACAGCCAGTTTCCCAAAGCTTTTCATCCTCCAGGGACACCCTGACTCCTCTCACTCTGTGAGATTTACATTCCATGTTCTGTCATGGTGGTTCCTGAGTCTTTCCTCCTGTCAGAGTTGCTGCCACTTGATCTTTTATACAATGAGATTTGAGAGTTGTGCTTTTCCTTTTCACTGTTAATATACTGCAGCACTTCAAGTGATGCCGACAGGTTTCACCGTGATTATTTCTCTTGATGATTTCCAAATTTTCCAATATTCAGAGATAGGGACTCTGACCAGTGACCTAACCAGCACTCAGAAGAGTATGTCAGGTTTTTATATCCCAAAGCACCACTAGATTGAATAGAGTTTTCTGAAATTACAGTCAACATGTTTTCTGTGTTGATTAGAAAGGTAATTGGAGCCACTGGTTTTTTGTTGTGTTTTTCTTCTTGTTTTGTTGGTGGTGGTTTTCTGAGGGTTTTGTTGGGTTTTTTTTCCTCCATTTGTCTTCAGAGATGTGGTGGCAAAAATTTCAGCAACGCTATGTCAAGAAGTATAGGAATAGGGGAAAACACCTGATTCTGTATCTTTCTTTTCTGTTTTGGAAAATCTATCATAGATAAAGAGATTCTAACAATGTTTTGACTGTTGCATTTTCCAGCAGTCAAGCCCAAGAAAGGTGAAAGTTGGCACAGCAAAGACTTCCCCATCTGTTTTCAGATTGTTGCACAGTGGAGTTCTTGTGTGACCACTTGAGAGCTCCTGCTTGTCACAGGTACACAGCTCAGGGGATTTGATCACTTCCTCTTGTTAAAGTGGTCATGCTTTGTTTAAAAAAAAAAAAAAAAAAAAAAAAAAAGAGAGAGAGAGATTTAAATAGAATCTGAGTGGGGGAAAAATAAAAAACCTCAACAACCAAAAAATACAGGTGTATCATAGGAAGGAAATGGTCTTTAGTAATTTTTCTAAATGTATTTTGATGTTCAGGTGATGGCACTGTATGTGCCAGTACTTGTTATTTTGTGAGATTCTGAATGAGTATAAATAGTCTAAATAGCAACAGCATCTGTTAAATACTCCCATCATCAGCCCATGGAGCTGTGCCAGAGTTTCACCAGAGCTGGGAAGCTGCCAGCCTGCATTGGATGAAATCATGCGAGATAAGAATGGCAGCGAGGCAGAATGACAAATCCAGCTCTTTCTTCTTACTAAGCTGGGATGAGGGGACATGCCTTTTAGTTTTTAATATTTTAAAACTTTTAGCATAAACCACAAGGCCTTAACATCTTATAATGAATCCTTTTCTTAGTAAAAGCCAAAATTCTCAACAAAAGTTGCTCGATTCAGTATCTGGAGTATTTTACAAACTCCCATGCCTGTATTGTGGGACTTCTCAAAGTACCCCAAAAGCTGGTAGTATTGGTAAAAGTACAGAGTTACTCCTTTGGATTTAGTGACTTGTGCAGACTAATCCCAGCCTGCAATTTTTTTCATGCTGCTGGGTTAATTTGGGGGTTTTCTGGGGGGTTTTTTTGTTACTTACAGGTTTTTCAAAGAGCATTCTCTGACTCTTTACTATTTAATATTTAAGTTCCACTGTTTGTCATCCCAAACCAAACAGGCTGTTTTGCACTCTCCTGACAGAAGGAAGAAAATGTGTTAAGGGAAGATGATCAATGATGAATAAACAGCAGAACTGGTCTCAGACAGATTTTCATTCTTGCTAAAACTGCCTTTTCCATCATTTATATGCCTGACTTTATGAGCATGAGTTGGGTACGGTCTGGAGGGGGTCCCGGTGATCCCACACCTTGCCAAGCCTGCAAACTCTCAGGGAAAAGCAGCTGGCAGGACAGGTACAGGACAAAGGACAGGTAAGAGACAGTGTGTTCCTATGAAGTTAAAAGAGCCAAAAGACCTGAATTGCTTGGACTGCAGAATAATCATGGGGCATTCATTGCTGAAAGTTAAACTGAAGGCAGCTTTTGCTGTTTCTCTTGGAGTCCTGGCTTTATATGAAGAGGGACTAAAATGTCCTTGCTTGTCCCGGGGGAGTTAAGGCAGCACATCTTGGAGCTGCTCACCTGTGACTCCTCAGGCTTGGCCTGTCCCTGCAGCCACAGTCCTGGGGGCTGTGGATATGCTGGCTCCCACACTGTAACCAGGGGAGCCACAGAGCAGCCTCTGAGATAAATGCCATGGATGTGCTGCAGGGCACAGGAGCCTGCTGCATATGGGAGCCCTGGAGCAGCTGGCCTCTGTATCTTGGATGCCACAGCTCCCAGAGGACAGTCAGTGTTGACATGGATAGGGAGATGTGGATTTGGCAGATACAGAGCTCATTGAGATAACTCAGGCTGTGACTGAGAAGAATTTGTGCCCCAGGTCACAAATGCCAGTTTAAAAGGAGCAGTGCCTGAGTTCCAGAATGGGATGTGCTAGAGAGACTGATATGTTTGCTGCCAGCTGTTCTTTCAGAATGGACTTGAAGCAAAGGTCAAAGTGCAGGGCATAGGTGACATAACCTGACATGAATAACCCAGTCCCTATCCATGGAAAACTTGTGGCCTGCTGGGAAGATTTGTAAATTTTAAGACCAGATCAAACAGTTACAGTCCTCTCTGGTCCATAGTGCTTCAATCAGTATTCTTGTCATCAAATTAATTACATCTGAGTTGTAATTTTACAGAATTCTCTAGTCTTGATTTAAAGGCATCATTGACTGCATCTTATTCCTTAATGATTTGTTCCAAGGATTTTTTTTTTTGCATCATGGCTAAAATTATGCCTTGTTTCTGTCTTGTATTTTTCTGTCTTAAAAGTTCTAACCATTAATTCTCATTATGTCTTTTTGTGATAAAGTGCTGTCTGCTCTTGAGAACTGCTGCTCCACGTGGGTACCTGAAGACTGTAATTACATTGCTTTTTGACCTTGTCACTCTATTTAGTTTTTCCAAAAATGTTAGTCATGTGCAGGAAAGCACACTTCTCAGTGATGGCTTTTTATTGTAGGTCTTCTGTGGAATCTTTTCAAATTTTCAGTAGATTTTTGAAAACATGGGTATCACTTCTGCAGTGTAGAAGTAATGACAATAATCTGCCTTTATGCAGCTGATGTTGAATAAACCCATGGCTGTTTCCTCTGTGAGGTGGGAGTATTGCTCTCAGAGCATGTCCATCTCCATTTCCACAGTCCTTCCACAGGTTTCCTGCTTTCCAGAATATAGTTTCCAGTCTTGTAGTGTGACCTCACATGTTTTTTCTTAGATGTCTTTTCTGGTATTTGTCTGGATAAGCCCTGAGGATCTGCAAACAAGCAGGACAAATGATATCAGCAGATTCTTTAATGCATGGCAAGTTTTGTGTGGTGTCTGCAAAATTTCATTAGCAGGGATTTTTATGCTACCTTCCATAGCAGCAGAAAAATACTAAATAACTTCAGGTCAAATGCCCACTGAAAACCCCACTGAATGAATCCTCTGATTATTTTTTGTAAATTTTGTAAATTTTACTTTTTAAAATACATTCAGTGTGCTTCAGTGACTTCTTTTTTCCTCTTGTGCCCCCATAATCCCTGACACTGATAACAAATTTCAGTTAAATTTGAGCTCTTCAGAGATGTCAAAACTAGTAAATTTAGGTCGGTAGAAGGACCCAAATGAATGCCCTACGGGGAAAAAAAAGTCTTGGAGCTATTGCAGGCAGTGTTATTGAACATCAGAGAATCCAAGGGGGGTGAGAGGGAGCAGACAATTTCCACTTTTAAGGAGAAACTTGGGATTAATGCTTCTCTTTTGCAAAAAGTCAGTTTCTTAATTAGGAAAGAGGGGCTCGTTCTGAAAGGTAGAAGCCTGAACAATAAATTCAAAATAAGCCAGAGGCAGCTGAGGAGCCTCCTCACAGGTGTTCTTGGGACTGTTGTCACATGTGGCAGATTTAATCTTCCTGCTCATCTCCAAGGGGTAGCTCACCCTTCTGGACAGAGACTGTTCCTGCACAGACCAGACCATCATGGACATGGTTCAGTCTGCCTGGTTTGCTTCCAGCACCTCAGTGCCATTCCTAGAAGGGGCTCTAGCACATGGCAGAAGCTCCTTTGAGGTCCTAAGCTCAAGCACAGTCTGAAAACACAGCACCTTTGGTGCCACTCAGCAGAGTGGCTGCTGCTTGTTTGGTAAAAGCCACTTTCTATGTGCAAGAGCAGCACTTGCAGTTCTGTTCTGTGTGGAACATCCAGTCTCTCACTCAGTGAAGGCACTGTCACTTATCTCTGTTTAACATATGGGGTATCAACTATATTTTCTTCTTCATTCAACTCATCTGACTTCCAGTGAGAAATGTGGCTTTGTTCTGACACTATTGGAAGCAGAGAGTGTTGGAAACCTGCATTTGGTGCCATATAATTGTGACTGGCAGTTTGTTTGTTTGCCTTTTTTCTGTTATCATAGAAAGCAATCTCCATGTAGTTTACTCATTTGCAGTGACTGAGTCCCAAATCATTCAATTCACTATTAAATCTGTTTTCAGTGCAGTGCATTGAAGAGCTGCAATTGTTTGTTTCATTAAAACAAGGGAGGAATTTAATAGCAGTTATTCACTTCTGTTGCTTTGGTTATTTACCAGCTTTCCATGACATTTTGTTTACCAGTTTATGATATCATCACTGAAAAGCTTACCTGGGGATTAAACCCCATCATTCCAGTTGCTAAATGTCAGAACACCCCTGCTGTCAGAGTTGTGGGTTTGGGGAGGGAATGGTTTCCAAGCTTGCATGTACTCTCATGGAAACATGGGTCTGAGCCACTGGAGAGCCATATGAGGATGCTAAGTTGCATAAATGTGAGCAAATCCATTGTCAGGAAGATTCCTGCCAGCTGATGAGATGGCATTTAGCATATCCTTTTTTCTTCCAAGTACACATCCATGCGATTGGAAGAAAATAACGTTTTTTCAAGGAAGAAAAGATAGGTAAGGGGATCATCACCTTCTTTGCTCTTTTGCCAGGCAACTCTTGCATTGGTTTTGTTGAGTTTCTGCCAGGTAGTCAGCTGTTCCTCCAAAGCCCAGTGTTTTTCCTGGATTTTGGATTTGTGCTGCCCTCTATCTCAAGGGGTGCATTCTGCACTTTTCCTACTTCCAGGCTGAGCAGAGACCACACTGCCACAGGAATGAAGCCCACTGGAGTGCACTTGACTTTGCCTGCTGCTCTGTTCCCTCCAAGGATGATGGTAGTTCTCCTCACAGCATTATTTATTTAAAGTAAGTTAATTTCAGAGAAAGCTTATCTTAAGAATAATAAAGCAGGCTGTGTGCAAACCTCACTTTCCCCTAAGGATTAACGTTCCTTGGATCTAGGAATACACAGCTCTTTCAATCTGTTTCCACAGAATCACTCTTTCCAGACAAGTTTCTCCAGGCAGAGTAGCAGATTTTAACCCTTCGGTGGGTTGGGTTTGTTTTTAAATGGGTCTTTTAGTTCCAGCTCAGAGAAAGATGGCTTAGCAGCAGACATTTCTTTTCCTTGTTCTAAGGACTCGGGAAAATTCCTACCCCTGAGGAAATTAGCCAGCCCTCTCCCCCAGCAGCTTTTCAGCTTGCCCAGTTGTTACTGGTGCCAGTGGAGCTGAGGTGTGTTCAGCAGAACAGCTCTGACCCCAAGAGGTGGCCATGCCCATGCCTGTGAATAACCACAGGAGCTTAGAGCCTTCCCCGTGGCCCCAGCAAGGCTCAGGTGACACCAGAGGCCTGATACAGAGAGGATGTAATTGTTTTGATGTTTGCAGAGTTGTGTTTATCTTACAGCAGTGGACAAATCTGTATTTTGGCTTGTATTTTTCTACCAAAGTCATAAATGTATGAGGAAATTCAGTTAACTGGATAAATGGCTTTGCAGACAAATGTGGGCATTTACACGGTGTGGGGGCCTTGTTCAATCTTCTCTTACCACAGTGGGAGCACAGGGCATGATTTGCCTTAGTTATCCCTCCTCCTCTGATATTTTAGTAGTGCTCTCTTATTTGAATGCTCTCTCATTCACCTTTAAGCTAAGTAAATGAGTATGGTGAATAATTGAAGCCAAGTTTGATCCCATGGGACAACTGCAGCAAATGGCTCAGTGGGCAAGTGGCCAAGTTCATCTCTTTGAGCAAAGTGCTGCCTTCCTCTTTTCCAGCCTGCAGCGTCTGCAAAGGATTATGTGTCCAATGTCACTGTTGCTGGTACCTAATCACACAGGGGTCATTCGTTCCTACAAGGGAAGTGCCTTGTCTCCCTGCTTTCACTGCCTCTGCACTCCTGAAGCCTTTGTGGCAGCTAATTGGATCTAAAGCTCTATTGACATGTGCATCCCTGGGACTGGGGTGGGTTTGTGCTCTTTTTTGGGTCTGCTTAGTTGGAGATAACAGGTTGTTAGCACTGGAAACACAAATGCAACCTACCTTTCATGTCTCTTGGCAGACAAAGGCTCAACAGCATGTATCATGTTAATTAACATCCTTCCCATTTTGCTTATCTGAGGTTATACTGATGACTGTTGAGGACAAATGAAAGTGATTATCTATTTTAAAATTTAAAAAGAAAACAAAAGGTAAGGAGGCTGAATACAAATAACCTGGGAATATGCTCAACATAAGCACAGGTTTTGAAATGAGTGTTTCCCTTTTCTGTTGGCCTGGATTCAGTGTGCATGGAATTTCAATACATGAGCATAATTCAGAGGAGTCTTTACATCCTGGCACAGGTGTGCTCCTGAGGCCACTAGAGTTCAAGCCAAAATTACCATTTACTGGGAGAGGAAGGAAAGGAGTGAATCGGGACCATGTGTGTGGAAAGCTGTGAGGCTTTTGTCACCAAAATCCATAATGGTTAGGAAGAATTGACTTAATAACATGGTAGTTACTTTGCAGTGTCAGGCTTTTGAGTAAGCAATTGATTTGATTTACCTGCCTAGTTTCACCCAGCCCTTGCCCCGTGTCTGCTGCAGCATTAAAACTCCTTTGAGACTAGAAGCAGCAAGCCAAGGATTCATATTTAAAGCTTTACCCCCTAGTTTCACTAAAAATAAAGATTGGGGTTGTTTTTTAAGGAGGTCTTGGACTATCTCATTGGGAAGTACCTGTACTCAGGTGCCATACAGACAGACAGCTGAAATAAGGTGCTGGCTCTGATACTCTTCATTCTCTAAATGAGCCAAGAAACTGCACAGCTGCAGCTTAACATTTTGAGCCTGTGTCTCTGAGCTTGTTATGATGTACTTTATTTAAACAAACGTGGGGACCTGATGCACAAGTAATTCAGCTGTTGCTGTGCCTAAGAACAGATTACATGGCAGTGGCCTCTGGCTACAGAGCAGTGTATTTCCCCTTAGAGCAGCAATAATAGGAAGCTAAACAATGATAAAATGCCGGTCTCTTCCTCGGACTTTTAAAGGCATCATTTGGACAAAATCAGGTGCAGTTTGCTGGAAACATTTGAATTTGCTCTTGCATGAAAAATTTTGAGTTGCAGAGTCTAGTAACTTGCCATCCTTGTGATCTCCTGTTAAAAACAGAGGAACTAAAGCTGCTGTGGCATTCATTGGCATTTCAATAGTGTGAAAAGTACAGGGATGTTTCAGTGGCTTCTTTCCTGCAGCCTCAGCTGTTTGCCTGCACTTGAGTACAAGCAGGTGCTTGTGGGCAGAAGACAGTGACTGAAATTGCAGTTAATTATATGCACAAACCATGGCCCCAGGAGACACTGGTTTGAATAACCCTAGTTCTTTCATTTTATTGCTTCTCTACTAAACACTATTGCAACTTTTTGGTTCTTGCCAGAACACATGGAGGGGGAGACTCTTTCTCTTATAGTTTCACCAATTGCCTGCTCTAGGCCAGTGCCCAATGCATGATGTACTTGTCCTGCCTGTTGCTTCCTGATGAACCTCAGTTTTACCTCAAGTGCCAGGAAGGTTTCTCTCTCTCTCTTGTTAGAAACTCCATTCGTTGTCTCAGATTGTGTTCAAGGGCTTCATCTTCCAGGTTGAGTTTGGTATTCAAATGCCTACTGCAAATTATTTATTGCACTGTTACTTCATGGCATGACTAGAGTCAGGCTATTCCTGTTTTTACAAATAGCTGAAACAAGAAAAGAAAAGTCACAGAAAGTGACTTTTCAAGACTGTGTAGAGAGCCTGTGGCACAGCTGGAAGGTCTTAGCTGACATAAGCCAGTAGGTTTCAGAAACATTTTTTCTGCTCCCAGACCATTTCCTTTGATCTTCTGTTCCTGTATTATTTACTATTCTGAAGTTACACAGCCAGTGTCAGTGCACCTCTCCTGATATCAAACTCTGCTAGGGCAATAAGTATTTCAACTAAATTATTGAAGTTTAGAACATCTGTAAAGTGATGCCTGATGCTGGTTTTTGCAGCCAAGCTAGGAGAAGAGTGTTCACTAGATTTTTGTGTTAAAGGAAGCAGTTACAAGAAAAAACCCCACAAAGCAAAACAAAAAACCCTAAACATTAAGTCCTGAAGTTGTTTCACATTTGGGGGAAAGCGAGGAAGGGAATCCCACAGCGCTAAGTGAAGTGTTCTGGAGATGGGCCACATTGATGATAATGGCAAGCAATTAGTATATTGTCCCTTAACTGCCAAATATCACCAAAAATCATGCAGTATCTCTTTATTTACTAAAATCTTAAAAGATTTCTATTAAAAGGCAGACGGTGTAAGGGAGATTTCAGTGATGAGGAGAGCATGTGTGGCTCTCAGCTTCTTATGGACAGGCTTGGGGACATCTCATTTAAAACAAGCCTTACCTGTTGGTACAATCAATCTCATCTCTTGTTAGCAGGCAAAGGCTCCCACAAATGACCTTATAGATTAGGCACTTTCTGTTTACATTCGATTTCCCACTGCCTGCTATTTGTAGAGAATGATTATCAAGGCATTAAATTAAAAGTTTTGCCCGGTGGGAAACTATTGGATATTTTGTCATTTCCTTAGAGCCTCTCCTGTTCTGCTGGAAAGGCAGAGAGGTAGGGGAAGCAATCATCAGAAAGGTCAAGAATATTTGCTTACCTATATTGGAACACTGCTGAGAGGCTTTCTCCAGTTGAGGGGACTTTTTGGGTAGAAGTTTTGTTCATGTTGTGGTAGGAAAGCATTGAGGCTTGAAATTAAAAGTCTCTAGTTGCCTGCAGGTTAGGAAGCTGGGGATACTGCTGGCATCCTCTGGCCTTTTCCTAAAGGCTATGCCCAATCTAAGTGACATCTCATGCTTTCAACAAGTTCAAAAGGAGTTAATAAGAATCTCCCCAAAGCCTTATTTTGACCTTTATTCCAGGGAAGATTACAGCAAAACCACCTTTCCCTCTCAGGGTGCTGGGACAGGGGAGGGACTTTGTGTCTTCAGCACTGCTGGAGCTTCAGTTTGGTCAAAGTCGTGCGTCATATTAGCAGTAAATACTGATAAAACCCGTGTTCTGCACAGACACAGCTCTCTTGTTTGCCCAAGACGTTCTGCTCAAAGCACTTCCTCCTGCTTATCAGCAGCAAAATCCAGGACTGGGCTTCTCAGGGAACAGTATTTGTCTTCTTTTTCATGCCTTAACAGTAAGTACATAAACTCCAAAGCCTTTCATTTAGACAAGAGAGTGTGAGGTCTGTGAAACCACCCCCAGGAACTGAGAAAGCCCCTGCAGTCCCCCATCTGTAAAACAGAGCTGGAATTAATTATAAACCTGGATGTTTGCAGTGCAGAATGTTTCAGCATGTCTATGCTAGGCAGGTGTTTGTTGTCGCTGTTGTTACACAGTTTTTATCTCCTTCTCAATTATTCTTAGGTTGTCTTATTCAAGGAGACAAGGTGGAGTCTGGCAGCCCCAGGTCCTCTTGAAATGTGCTGGCTTCTCCAGCTGGGCTTGTCAGCCAGCCACAGTTCTGCTCAGAGGCTCTGGATTTCTGAGGCCATGAGGGACAAAGCTGACAGTAAAAACAGCCTTATGTGTACATTGCTATAGCTTAAGTAGCTGCCTCAAGAGAATACAGATTAAGAAGGAAACACTTTTATTTGGCCTGGATTTATATGCAGGCTGGAGTAATTTTTTTTTAAGCAATGTTTTGTCTCAGCTGTAGTTTAGGTGAGGCTCAGATCCTTGCCCATTTGCTGTAACTGCATCTAGCTTCCAGCCACCTTTCCTGACCTCTGTGGCAGACTCTCTGTAGTCCTGCTACATTTTCCCCTACATTTTCCCTTCTTCAGTTCAAATAGTGAGTTTTCTTATTTTCTTCATTGCCTGAAACTCTCTGCACATAACTTGTCCAGCTTAGATCAGTATATATTTTTTAGAAAGTCTTTGTAATAGGACAGTGAGAGATTTAAGAGCCCTATTAGGGCCTAATGGAAGTCAGTGAGAAAGTATTGCTGCTCTTTGCAGTAGGAACAGGATCTTAGCTTAGAAAAAGTGCAGCAATATGCATGCCCTGCTCTAAGAAGTGCTTCTCTTGAAGGCATGGATTGTATTGGATCACCACACTGGGACACATTTAACCTACCAGAAACACCACTGGAACCTGATGAGGCTGCTAAGCATGGGCAAGGCTCCAGCATGTCTGAACCCAGGGCTCACAGGAATTTACATGGATGGCATGCCAGCTTCAAGCTTTCACCTCTCATCTGTTGACCAATGAATCCTGAGGAGGAAAAGAATTTTTCTCTACTTCGATAACAGATTGATAAAAGATTCTTGCTGCCAAATCTTTCAAAAACTCTTTCGTCTAAAGAATTCTCTGGTATTCCACATGTCTAAAAACATGCACCTCATTTAAAGCAACAGTTTGTCTGCAGAGAGTTTTTGTTATTCTTCTTTGTGCTACTTCACTAGAGCAGTGATTTGTGAAGGGCCTGGCTCGTGTATGGAAGAATGCAGCAGATTCAAATTGCAGAATATTAAATACAATACTTCAGTCCTGATTTGAGATAGACATTTTTCCTGGCTGAGGACTGGTAGCTCAGAGACAAACAAGGGAAGATGACAGATTGGTGAATATTGGGTAGGATCATTTGTCAGGAGATGTGATGAATCACTGTGGCACAGCATTTCATTTTCAGAAAGATCATTTTCTGAAAAAATCAAATTAAAGGCAGAAGAGGCAGCTGGGGGTGTTTTGGTATTTTTCATTTAAATCAAACTTACAATTAGAATAAAGGCATATTGAAAAGTTCCTGTTATTCTAAAAATATTTTGAGGAAGGAAAAAATTGAGCTTAGAAGGAAACAGGAGGACCTGGAAGAGCACTTGCCAGCTGTGCCCCACAATAGGCCTTGGGTTTTACTTACCCCTCTCTAGTCAAAGCCAGTAGGAATCATATGTCTAGAGCTTCAAGTAGTGTTTCAATTGGGGGAAAAATACCCATCTTGTAACCTTGCAGACAGGTTATTTGAGCAGAGGTCAATGTGCTTTTAATAGGACTGCACGTAGAGACTGAGCTCCTCACAGTGGGATGGAGAGCAGTGATCCTGTTTAATTTCGTCTGGGCTCTTAGGAAGTCCAAGGCTATGTCAACACTGATTAATTCATGCACGGTAACGCATTAATAACAAATGGGAAGGGGAGACACAGAGGGTGGGGGGCTTCCTGCTGGCACTTCAGCTGCAGACTCAAGTGCCAGGAGGCCAAGGGCCGATCCCTGTTCCCCCTTTCTCCTGGAGCCCAGTGGCCACCCACAAACTCAGTTGTTCTGTACAAGGTTATTCCTAGAGTTTGATCAACACCTTTCTGACCCTAGTGTGAGCAAAGAGAAGAGTGTGAATGCTTCAAGGAGTAGTTCTGGGACAAACAGATTTTAAATGAGCTGCTCTTTAGAGAGCAGCACACTGTTGTATGTACAGCACTCTTAATTAGAAGGTCAGATGGAAACTTTAGTAAAGGAGAACTGTGTAAAATCCTACCTTTACCATCACTCAAATCTATATAAAGTTTTCTATGTGTGCATATGTATAAAACTGGTATTTCCAGTCCAGATGCCTTCCCTATCAGTGGACATGGAATAAAAAGGTAAAACAATCTGGAAATACTGTTCCACAATGTGTTTGCCTGTTTCAAAGTTGTAGCCTGCACAGAGATGAGAGATGAGGAAATGAGACACGTGTGGTGTGGGATTCTAAATAAACTTGCATCCTCTTCCAAGCAAGATTCAACATGCACTTTATTTTTAAAAGAACAAATAATGATTATCATACCATGTGCAGGACTTGATGTTGAGGCTTTCTGAAATAGCAGTGGGAGAACTGGTCACATAGTGCCTGTTTGTTTGACTAATGCTCTGCTGGTTACTCAGTTTCTGAAACATGGAAATCTGATGCCAGCTGTGTTCCCAGTATAAAGGCCTTGCACTTTTCTTTGTACAGGAAAAGTGGTTAATTTTATGAGGAAGAGAGGACTTGCTTTCATTTTGGCTCAGCAAGCTGCTTGCTAGTGAGGCTTCTCCAGGTAGAAGGAGGATCAGGAATGCATGGTGACACAATCACTTGAGACCACGTTAAAGCACACATGGACTAACAAAACTTTGCTCTTGATCTTTTATGGATGCTAAGTTAATAAATTATCATGATGTTTATCCATCTCAATAGGAGGTCAAGATTGCAAAGCAAAACTTGAGTGAGGAAATGCAAACTTTGTATTTTGCATCCTTTTGTTAACATGGCATTTACCCTTCAGATAAGAATCACTGTTCTCTCCCTTGTTCCATATTAGTGCTGATATGAACCTAAGGCTGGTGTGTAGCCCTCTCACTGTACAGGGCAGATATTCTCAGGTGAGATAAATTAATATTCAAAATAAATCTTTCTCTTTCATCTTCAAGGTAACAGATCACTTAGCTGGATTTCTACCTCGACCTGCCCTTAGTTACCCTGTTCTTCTTCACCTCTGTCAGTTTCTGAATAAGAATTAGTTTTTCAACAATTAATTTACCTCACTGCCTCTGTAGGACATTAACTAAATTTCCAAGCCTGAGACTGGCATCACAACCATGCCTTTCCATCCTAATTGATGGCTCTGTTGGAGACCACAGCAGGTCCAGTTGAGACACAGGGAGCTGAGGGTAAGTGCAGAGCTGAAACACAGTTCAGTCTAATTCTTAAATGAATGCTAGGAATCCCCAACACATATAAGTTTATAGTTTATTGCCTGTAATTTTCTCAACTAATTCCAAATTTAATGACAGCTTTCAGCTTTGGTGTTCTCTTCTAATTAACGTACCAGTGACTATGTATAATCTCTGTGTAAAGCCAAAAGCAGCTTACATGATAATTACAGGGGGATCACAGCACCTACTGTTCAAGGAAGGCATCCTAGAGAAAGGCCTTGCATGATAGTTAAGGGGCTGAGATTAAGTTGTGCTTAATCTTAACTTGGGCTGTTTCTTGTACTGCCTCAAAGCTGCTTTATTGCCAGCTCAACATGATGCTGGTAAACTTTCAGGAAGGCAACAAAAGAACTGGACAGATCAAGCACAATCTTTTGCACATTAACAGCAGAGGCTTCCTGGACATGGTGAGCTTTTGAGGTCATAGTATTTTTGTAGAGTCATGTTATTGAGTAACTTTATATTTTCCCCATAATAATTATGATGTAGTGAGTTTCTACACTGTGCAAGATTCTTTGCATCCACCTTTTTTGCAGCTGCAGTCAGAAAGCAATTCTGACTGTACAAAGTAGAAGTAAAGCCCAAGAGTATGGCAGAAGCAAAATACCTTTGCTGCCTCTGTTAACTTAAAATTAACGTTAGTAACATCATTTTAGAGACACTCCCCCCTGTTGGAATGATGAGGTTCAGAGGGGTAATGACTAGGGAATACACCATGTCTGTCTATTTTCCAGTATGGAAGAGTACACTTTAATGCACTTGGTCACAGTTAAAGATACTAAGCTAAAAGGAAACACTGTGTGTAGATGAGTGTTTTCATAAAAGGGATTATTTGCAGAAATGAGTGGTTAAACTGCATCCAGTCTCCCTGTAGTACTTTGGTAGTTATGTGAGAAGGGAAAAGATGTATTAAAGGTCTCTGTGATGGGAAACAAGAACATAAACACAGAAGAGGAACTCCTCATGTTATTTTTTAAATGTTGGCTAAACTTTTATTCATTTCAGTACAGGATCATTGTCCAACATCTCTATGCTCCATTGTTTCTGAAATGTGGTACTCAGCAAATTTTGAGTTCTATGTCTTTTGTTGTTTTTAGATTGACAAGTATGCTCAGCGGGATCTGAAGAAAGGACTTCACTTGTATGGGACAGATGGAAATATTGGCCTCACTAATGCATGGAGCATTATTCAAACAGATGTAAGTCTGAGCTCTCTCTTTTATCTCTTCCTCTTTACCTTCTGGGTTCTGTAACAGCATGTTCTGGGTGTGAACCTAATTAAACCTCCAAATCCCAAGCCACTCTCTTTCTCCCACCCAGCAGCAAATTAGCAACTAATCTCTGCTTTTTGTAACAAACAGCAATTTTTATTTATTTCTCCTTTGACAGGAAATCTCTTCTTCCTTTTAGAAGGTTATATAAAGTTGATGCCTACATCTCATGCAATTCTGTGCTATGTGGAGGGTGAAGGAGCTGGTCAGATGGGAAACAAGCAATACCTGCTCTTTAAAGTCAAGGAGGGGCTTATGTTGACATGAAGAGCAATAGCAAAGAACCTCTTCAACCACTTTTCCATTTCTGTCCTGTCTCCTTTCACTGCTGCTATTGTTCCCACTAGTGAGTCAAAATGGAAACAGATCATGGTGTTTGGAACCTTGTCCTACAGTCAGTACTTTCTCCCTGGCAGATTTCAATCATCCTCCATCACAGGGGGACAGGGAATGTTTTTTGCTGTGTTGTCGCTGTTGTCTCTTTGTTCTGATTCTCTGGCAGCCCTCTGCCAGTGTTCATCTGCTAAGGACTAGTGAACATTGTAGCTGGCTTCCTCCTCCTGTCCTTGTCTGAGGAAACACCATCAGTGACAGTTCAGGTTTATTAGCTCTGTATTTCTTGTTTTGTAGTCAGTTCTTCTGGGAGTGATCTTCCTGATTTCATGTTCTCTGCTTCTTGAATGGAAAAGTGCTCCAGCTCTTCTTCTGCTTTAGGCAGAAGCACGTGCACTGCCTTGGCTTCACTCAAAAAATCTTGCATAGCTTTCTCAGTTTCTCCTCCAGTGGTACAAGTGTGGTACAGACAGGAGGGGATGAGTCTTGCCTGATGTCTAAAATGGATCAAAGACAGTAGCCTCTCTCAGTGCTCCCTAAATCTCCTCTTATGAACAATACAAGGTAACAGGAGCAACAGGCTGCTAAGAAATTATCTGAGAAATTAAAGATTTGAGATCACTAACAGAACAAAAGAACTGATTGGCCAAACTCCTTGTGCATCTCTAGGTCTGCAGGACCTCTCTGTGTTGAGTGCAGTAGGTCACCTACAACACTCTTGTGTGTGAAAGACAAACAGCTCAGGTCCAGCAAACAAGCCAATTCCAGTCCTGCATCTCAACAACAGCACATGAAAAGTTCTTTCAGTTACCTTTAAAAGGCCTCAACATCTTGCAAAATTGTTAGTAATTTCCTCTTCCAGTACTTTTTCCTTTTTCCAATACATCAAATATGAGAAGGCATCAATTACTGACAAGAGAAAGGCATTTTGTGGTGCTAACCTGAGAGTAAGCCATGTGAAATATAGATAAAAATTTTAGTATCATTGCTTATGGCTAACAGTATTAGAAAGCTTACTCTTTTACAGTAACTTCTTTATGTGTAGTAAAAATGTAGCAAAACTACTAATATTCAAATGTTTGCAGTAAGTATTAATTTCAGTGACACCCCAAGAACTCTTAAAAGCAAAGGTGGGGGGGAAAGCAGTTTTTGGAGCACTCATGGTCCTTATGGTATAAACACCATATTTCTGCTCCCCTTTGTGTAAAATAGGTGTAACAATATATGCAATGTCTAGTTCACATAGTCGCATCTTTTCAAAATCTTCAGAAGTTGATTGGATTCAGAAAAGATGTAAAAGAGTAATAAGAATTTTGGAAAGTGACATTATGGTGAGAAATTTTAAATACCTTATATAAACAAGGCAAAGATGAAGTAGTGATGTGATTGCAGTCCTTAAAAAGAGAGCAGGAAGGAAAAAGGGTTGTGAGGGAAAAGGGCTCTGTAATTGATCCAAGAACTAAAAACCCATGTTAGATGTATCTGGTGGTGGGATGCTGTTATACAGCAGCACAGGAGATTATTTTTCTCTAAAGAATAAGACCTGGCTTTTTGCTTAAAGGAAATGGTCACGTTCAGTGACCAGCTTGGGTTTGAGGCAGGATTCAATAGTCTGTGGTTTGTGTAGTGCTGCAGATCAAGGTCATTTGTCCTGATAATTCCTTTGGTCTTGAAACTCATTATAGTTTAAAGAGTGCCTTATAAGCTTCAGATGAAACTCTTGTTAGCTAACTCCTAAGAGCTCAAAAGATGACAAGAAAATGCCATCCCACGGGCTGTGTGCAGCCAGGGGACATCACTCTCATGGCCTCTGTGAAATCACCACGCGCCAGCTTGGCAGTACCACAGTGTGAAAGTCATTGTGCTCCCCGTGCTGGGCACTGAGGAGAACAGGGAAGAGCTCCCACAGATCCGTTTTTGCCACTCTGCATAATTGGTTCTCACATGTATCTTTCAAAACTGTGTGGGAATAGGCTATTGCAGAGGTGCAGCAAAGACAATCCCATCATGGTTAATTATGTAAAACACTTTGCAGTTGAATAGAGCTATCTAAATGCCAACTTGGGGGGTTTTTGTGTAATAATCATTATCTCTTACATCCCTAATCAGTAGAGTGTAATCACTGATTGGAGGATTAGGGTGATACAGGGGATTTTCTGCCAGGGAAGTCCCAGCCCAGGCTTGCTGTTTGCATTCTGTCTCCTAAGGCTCTCAACAAAACCGACAGCAGAGCAACCGTTGCCATATAGGACAGTGTTTATCCTAATGGGAGACATCAGTCATTGGTTGAGCCATGGGCTTTGTCTGGATGTGGATGGAAAACAGCAGCCTCAAAAAAAAAAAGTTCCATGTAAAAAACATGACAGTAAATCATAGTGAGCCCTTGTCCCCTCTGCATTTGCACTGCTTTCTTTGCAAAAGTACTTTTCAGAGCCTGAGCAGTGGTTAAAGCAGTATCTTAGACACTCTGGCATAGTTTTTAATTTCTCCCAAGATGTACTTAGAGACCATCCCCATCCTGCATTCATTAGGTACTGCTGTGTATGGCAGCTTTGGCTGAAAAAAGGAGGAAAAAGTTTTTCCAGGGAACCACATTTAGATGGCATTTGACTTCTGTGGGACTGGCCACTCACAAATCAGAGGGGAGTTTTGACCAGGAGTGTGGATGCCCAGTGCACACAGTGATTTGTGAGTGGTGATTGTCTAAGTGTGAAAGGCCTGAGCATCTTTTGAGGAAGGTTTTCTTTTCCAAAGCCTTTGTGCCTTGAGAAATGGTTTTCCCTTTTTTAACAGAAGCCTACAAATTTCAAGGAAACAAGGAAAAAACAGGGCCTGTCTTTTAAGGGGAAATTGCAGTTTTGGCTGGTGCCTGAGCTGTTCACGTTACTGATAAAGGAGTTGGGTTAAGCTGCAAACCTGCAAAGTGTATGAGAGGAAAGGCAGTGGACTCATTTTGCAGTCCTAGTAAGCCTCTAGGTCAGGGAGCTGTTTCAAATCAGAACATTCTATTGATTTCTTTTTAATACCTTCAGCTAACCAAACTCTCAGCCTTTCTCAATAGCATTTCAAACCTTAAAAGGATCAGAAACACAAGCAGATGAATTCTGAGTGTCGTGGCCAAAGACTGCGAAAGCTTACAAAATGATTTTCAAACATGACTAAAATTCTGATAGTTCAGGAGGTAAGTTACCTTGAACTGCATTAAACTCCTTACCCACCAGGACTGGTTAAAGTCACAGGTGGACATCATTAGAAAATGAGAAACAGGCATTAATTTTTAAAATGTTGCTTCATCCCCAACATCTTTGTGATCAATATTTGAGCACTTCTACTTTTAACTAACTGGGCAGTAATTCGAGAAGCATGCAGAAAACCTATTAGCTTCATTAAAGTGAGCAAATTCAGCTCACTTTTGCTGCTTTGTAATGCCTTTTCTTGTCTATTTAGACCGCTGTAACTGAGAAGAAATTTGACCCATCTCCCTCTTCCCAGTCATTGATTATATTAGATCAAGCCATACTTTAGAATTACTGCTGAAGTAATCAAAACCACCCATTGAACATGATTTTTAGAACAAAACTATATTACTCACCACTTTTTACAGTGATGGAGGAAAAAGGTGTATAGAAGGCCCCCTAACCTGTCTCTAGTTCTTTGCCCCATTCACAAAACCAGAAAACAAGGCATTGCTTAAAAACTGTCTGCAACAAGAATTGAATGCCTGTTTGTTTTCATGAACTCTATCCCATCCTGACTGAGTCTGCAGGAATTCAGCAAAGAAGATAAGGCCTACAAAGCCTTCAGTATTGGGATTGCCTGTAAAATATGTACAAGTGTCCAATTCCTTATCAGGAGTTGCACTGTAGCACTGAGATAGAAACATTTTTAATAGATTACTCCCTTTTAAAGTGTGTTGGACTGGGTACCCCCAAATAAGCACTGTTAGTTAGTTTGTAATTGTTTCTAAAAAATTTAAATGTTGAAGATAGGAACAGAACTAAGCAATTAGGCAACCTTGTGTAATTTTATCACTTAACGTGTGAAGGGAACAAGACAGGAATGTAAATGTGACCAAAAAATGAATGTAGTTGTAGCAAGAATCAAGTCTTCAATCCTTTCATGGCACTGGCAGAACACCAACCAGCCTTCATGGCAGAACTGGCTACAACAAACTGCTGGGACAGACATTGTCCTTCATGTGCCCTGAGCTTTCTCCATACTCCAGGTTGGAGTAGGCCTGCCTCCAACTATCCCTGCTTAGAAACCTTGCCAATTTTCAAGAGAATATTGCTCTCAAATCTAAGAGGACTCTAAAAAAAGTCCTCCATATTCCCCTCATCTCTCAACAGTTTGGCTGTTTACTGTTCAGCTGCATCAACCTGGGATAAATCAGTTGCTTGCCACATGATCCAAAATCACTCTTGCTTTCTCTCTTTCCTACTTGGACATCCATAGTGAAGTCTCTGAGTTTATTGAGCTCTCAGCTTATCTGCCTTTCTGGTTTCTAGCTGGACCTCTTTGCTGAATCTGAGCTGGTGATCCATTCAATCCCATTGCTGCTTATTTCCTCGTTCCTGCATCTTTGCCCATGGATCAGTGCCCCTGTTCCCTAGAGATGCCTGTCACGGAACTTGGCCTTCATTGAGCACTGCTCCCTCACTTTCTTCTGCACTCTCAGGTCTCTGTGGTGTTAGAACTCTGCTGTATCCATCACTTCCTCTTGATTAGGCCTATGGATCATCCGCTGCTTAATCCCATTGCTCGTCCTTCCTTTTTCTTCCAAAGATATTTCTTCCAGTTATAGTTACAGACACTATTTCTTCCAGTCCCAAGACTATTGATCCTGTTTTATGTCTTTTCTTTATACCATTTGTGTCCAACTGCAGCTCATCTTTGCAACTGCATCCCTTCCTATTTTCACCTTGTGGTTTACCAGGAGTTTTTACCCTTTGGAGTCCCAATCCTAGCTCATGGCCTAGCCACCTCCTGCTTCACAGGCTCCATAGGAGCAGCTGTCCTCACCCTGTTAGTGAGCACTTGGCTACAAAACCCGTGCTTCATCTTCATCTCCTTAGTCTGTCAGACTGACACCTGCAGCCATGCATTATTATGGGGAGAAGGAGTCTAGTTCTGATTTATGCAAACTTGTGTCACTTGTGTTTGGCCAGAACATCACTCAAACGTCTCAGCCCTTACCGCTGCACTCTCTACATCACAGATGAGCCACATTTTTAAGGCTTGCTGTTTACAAGCTGTCACTTCTCACTGTCTGTCAAAGAGCTGCCTCCCCACTCTAATGATGACAGCCTGCAAGACCTTCTTGTTAGATTTCCAAATAAACCAGCCTTCCTCAAATGCATGCCATGTGTTCCAGGCTGCTCCTACCCACTTTTGGGACCCATT
This sequence comes from Zosterops lateralis, assembly GCF_965231275.1. NCBI lineage: Eukaryota > Metazoa > Chordata > Aves > Passeriformes > Zosteropidae > Zosterops > Zosterops lateralis. Next base: position 45,820,522 of record NC_139761.1, read on the forward strand.
ACACATGGACCTCCTGTTCTGTGCAGGAACATAGAGGAAAAAAGAAGGGCACAAAGGTTTTTTTCTAGTTTCATGTCATTTTGTAGGAAATGAAGCCTGTAAACTTACAAATCAAACATTTGCAAGTGGAGGATTGAGTACTACTACAGACCAAATCAAAATTTGGAGCAGAAACTTGGAGGGATAGATGTTAGTCCAGGAAAGTTTTCTGACTTTTCCTTGACAGAAGAAAAACTCTGCTGTGAGCACTGAAATGTCTCTATCAAGGAGTACTTTCTGAGTGCTTGAAGCATCATATGATGCATGAGGCAGCATGTGACACCTCTGCCCTCTATGGGTCTGGAGTGGCACATTTTGTGTGTGCAACAAGACCAGAACACTTCAACTCTACTGCAGCCTGAACTCTACAAATATTATGTAACAAAGGAAAACTCTCCCTCAAGCCAGTGTAAACATCAGGATCTCAATTAGGTCTCTGGCCCTGGTGATGCAGATATCTGCATGACTGTGAGTCTCTCAGAAACAAGAGAAGCAGCTTCTATAGGGATGCAAAAAATATTGCTCAGGCTTATATGAAATCACATTTTAAAAAATAAGATCCTGGCAAGTAATTTTGGGACTATGTAGGTGGCTGGCATAGCCTGGAAAAAGTGTGAGGTACTGTGAATAGCAGAGAGCAGTTGTGCGGCCCAGTGTTTTCTTGTTTTATTCATTGGTGCTGAAGGGTCTAAATACCAACAACAAATTCATACTTTTGCATAGGGGCGACAGATGGTGTATACATCGAGATGGTAATGAGTCCTAGCTTATTTCCTATCACAGGAATATGCCAGTTCCCCAGGGGAAGGTGGCCACAGAGCCATTCCCTGTACCACAGTGTGTTTCTGTACCTTTCGTCCCACTACCAAAGAGACCTTCTGATTTAGCAGTGTTGTGATCTCTGCACACACTGTGTCGTTGTAGGCAGACACTTAAGGCACAGCTATCAGAGCAGCATCAGATGATGACATTAAAGAACTGCACCACAGAGAGAAGGAAATACATCTTTTGCTGACTAGCAAAGACTTCCAGAGGTGATTAGTAATTAACAGCTTAGTGAGAAATTTGCCTTGTTTACTTCAATCATGATCCCAGAAGTAGAGGCTGTAGAGATGTCAGTACCTGCATCTCATGGGTGCTGTACCTGTATCTTTTTACCTGACAAGCTGCAAACAACTGTTTATAACAACTGTTATAATTCTGGTCAGTCAATAACTCCATCTCAGTACTTGTCTGAGGTTGTCCAGTTTCAGCTCCTGCAGTTTCTCCCACTGCATCTTTGCTTCTTGCGTCAACATTAGCTGCATACAAGGCCATATTTAAATGTAATACAAAAGAGTGGAGATGGAGAAAAGGGTCTGTTTGGGTAAAGCTGGGGAAATACTGTATTTCTTTAAAATTTCAAGCCTCTGATGGTGTAATTGAAATGCACTGAATGTCAAGCTCTAGGAGGCAAAGTCAGAACAGGCAGAAGTCAGTAACAGATCACACTGACAGAATCACCTCGGTTCATCTTTCTCCAGTTCAGATGCTGTGGAGTCTCCAACTACACGGACTGGTTTGAGGTGTACAACACAACCCGGGTGCCAGACTCCTGCTGCTTAGAATTCAGTGAGAACTGTGGGCTCCATTCCCCAGGGACCTGGTGGAAAGCGGTGAGTAGCTCTGCAGCACACGGCAGCAGCTGCCTTGCAGCCCAGGTGAAGGGCAGGCAGGTGATAAGCTGTGCACTCAGTCATCTATCCTAATTTCAATTCTGAAAGCATCAGGTGCTTTCAGAAGGCTCCTGTTGTGAACTGTGGCCTTTGACCTCCAATGAACCCCCCTATTTATTTATTTTTATGAGCTGGTTTCCTTTCATAGGCTCCAAGCTGTTGTTTCACATTGCAGACAGGTCCATTCCAGCACTGATCCCAGCACAGACTAGTGACATCTAGCTAGGAAATGGCAGGAATGTCCTTTTTAGTGTCCCACCTGCTGGGGTCAGGTAGCAATAACGGCAAATGGTTCATGCACACACAGGCCCTGGAGCAGCAGCTGTAGCTTATCACAGTCCAGGCAGTCCTGAGGCAAGAGGACTGTGAGGGCCTTGAGCACTCTTCTCCCACCAGGAGCTCCTGTTCAGGGGCTTCCACTGCACAGAAGAGTGGGAACTGTTCCACTGAGTTGCCAGCAGCATTTTTTTGTTGCGTTTCTCCGCTTGCCTGTAACCAGATTCAAAACTCCATGGGATAATTACCCTACAATGGCCTCAGCAAGATCTTTCTGGAACTGATAGTCAGAGCCTAAATATGTCTCTGAAATTAGCTCAGCAATTCTTTGTGCTAATTACAGGTAGTGCAATTACACAGGAGGGGTGTGGAGGAGGGCCACCTGATGAAGTGGAATTACAGCTAAGTTTTGCTGGTTCTAATGGTTTGTGAAGACAATGAGTAAAGCTCTCTTGGCCACTTTCTAGTGAGATTTCATATGCATGGATTGGTACTCACAGAGGCTGAGTTCAGATCAAACACAGCTTCCTTATACTTCTTGAGTAGCTCCAGGTAATTGTTTTTAATTTAAGGACTGAAAAGTTCTTCTATTTTATTCAGGGTAGCAAGAAAATCAGTGCAGGTTAACCCTCTGGCTTCTGATGGGCTTTAATAGTTCTTCAAAAATGTAAAAGCCCCTAACTGAAGGCTGAATGATTCTTGGCCATGAACATTTACAAGATGAGGGGGCACTGTTTTTGCAAATGTTTCTTACAGACATTATTATTTAAAGAAAGGTTTTACTTGGGCCAATTCCACCTTCCCCAAAACTGGACCAGTAAAACAGAGCTACAGCTACTGCAGAATTTAAAACAGGAAGAAAATAATGAAGGGGTGCCCATAGTGCAGTTTGAAATGGAGGAAAATGGTGTGAAATGGGCCCAATGTGCGGCACGAGCAGCTACTGAGCCACTTGCACTGGGACTGTTGGGTTTCATGTGTCTGTATGTATTACAAGAAGTGTTTATTTCCCTGGAATGTGGAGAAAATGAAAGCCTCATTGTAAGGTTCTCACTGCTTCTGGTTGGGTTTTAGAGGGCAAAGAGGACCCACACCCAGTGCTTGCTTATTTGTTGTAGTTTAACTCCAGCTGGCTACTAAGCCCCACACAGCTGCCTGCTCACTTTCCCTCCAGTGGGATCAAGGAGAGAAGCAGAAAAGTAAAAGTGGGAAAAAGACAGTTCAATAGGGAAACCAAAAACTATGCTCTGTGTAAGCCCTCCTCGATGATAACAAAAATATCTCCATATTATCAACCTTGTGTTCAGGACAAATCCAAGACACAGCCCCATACCCACCACTGTGAAGAGAATTAACTCTACCCCAGCCAAAACCAGCGGAGTATTTTTAGTTACTGGCTGAATTTATATGCAGTGCTCATGCAGCATTTTGGAGGTGCACTTCTTTGTGTCACTGGGATTAGTACTCCATGTTCAAGCTTCAACCCAAAAATACATTGTGGTTGCTCCAGCACTGAAAGGGTAATCCAGGCTACCTAGCAGCTAGGTCAGATCCATTTTTTCTCTGGCTGTATATTCCCAGGAGAGTAGAGCTGTATTTATGGCTAATACAATATTCTTGGTTTGTTTGCTTGTTTTTTTTAGCCTTGCTATGAAACTGTGAAAGTATGGCTCCAGGAAAACTTACTGGCAGTGGGGATCTTTGGATTGTGCACAGCTATGGTGCAGGTACAGTTTAATATCAATTTTCAAATCCTAACTAATTGTAACTAACTAACTATAAATTCAGATATATACTCTGCTCAAGCAGGTTTTAAATCTTGCAGAGTTTTCCTCTACCATCATGCAAAATTATTAAGTACTTCGTGTTTTACTTTAGTTAAAATACTGTGTACAAGGCACAGAACTAGGAATACTGCACAGCTGGCACTTCATCAAGTGGTTTATCCAAGACTGAAACTGGACTTGGGAGGGGAGACTGAACTCCAGACACCTAGTCAGGGTAGGATGAATTGTCTTTAGGGTGCCTGTATTTGTCCAGTTATACTCCAGAGAGAACTTAGGCTAAATAACCAACTTGAACATAGTCTGGAGGTAGCTTAATTCTTCAACCTCATCTCTGGGGTAAATGACAAATCAAGATGTGGTGCCCATTAGTCAACCCTGCCAATAAACCTGTGCTTCCTTGCTATTAATGGCAGGGAAACTCAGTAGGTAATATTGGCATAGTCTTGCCTATCAGATTTTTGAGTTGCAGTTCTTTCCACTGTGACTTTGGTCAGAGAAGAATCTGTTGTCCACCACTTTGTCTCTTACCTGCCTCTAACCCAACCTGCTGTGGTTATGCCAGTCTAAGGACCAGTGGCACACCTGAGGATACACAGGTGAAAGATGTGCTGGAGCTCAGGCTGGTTCAAAGTCCCTTTCCTAAATTCAGTGAAGATCTGGCTTTAGTTTCTACCTCCCCCTCTCTCACACTCAATATGGAAAGACAAATGATGGCATTGCTGAGCTAATTAACACCATGTAACTGCAGATTAACCCATGGTTGGTTGTTTTGGCTGGGTTGTTTTTTTTTTTTTTTTTTTTTTGTTTTGTTTTGTTTTGTTTTGTTTTGTTTTGTTTTTGTTTTGTTTTTTTTTTGTTTTTTTTTTTTGTTTTTTTTTTTTTTTTTTTTTTTTTGTTTTTGTTTTTGGTTTTTGGTTTTTTTTGTTTTGTTTTGTTTTGTTTTGTTTTGTTTGTTTTTGTTTTTGTTTTTTTTCCCCCTGGTATGCAGCAGCAAGAGAGAGCCTGGGATCAGTATTCTACTCACATTCCCACTAATGACAGATTAGGCAGAATGGCACATATCTTACTCTCTCATATGTCATGCATTCGCTGCAGCTTATTAATGCAAATGCCTGACGCCTCACAGGCCCAAATTGAGTGGAGTTTGGGGTTTGTTCCAGTATAGTAAGCAGATATGCTTAGAGAAAAAAAAAGCACAAGATCATATGGCAGACAGACAATTTATGATTGTTTTTAATATATTACCATAATTTCAAAAACCAAACCAGCTTTTGAGCATCCATTCAGCATTTAGAGTATCTTTAAAGGACACACAAAAACCCCCCAGCAGCACATGATCAGAGTCCTTCTCATAAATACCCTAAATATAATAAAGTTCTAAGACAATGCTATCTTTCTGACAGAAAGACATTGCTAGTTTGCATGGGAGGAGACACTTCAGACAATTTAAAAATGCAAATTCATATTCCCAGTAAGTGCTGTGCAATGCAGGGAAAACGCCTCAGAACACAACTGATTTGTAGTCAGCCTTCCAGCTGCCTGCTGTGATTGAATCTACCTGATGACAAAAGTTTCTGTGCACTGTCACATGAATGAGCTGGGCTCCCTCTCTTGCTGCTGTTTCAGTTTTGTTCTGGCCAATGGCATGTGACAGTTTTTCATGTTAAGCATCTTATAGAAACATACAGTGACATAATTTGAAGGACGTACAGCACAAGCAACAGAAGAATCTTCCTCAGTTGTGCATGCTTCAAATTATGAACCGAGTTCAGCCACCACTGTTTTGTTATGTAGCTGTCCCCAAAGGTGTTCCTTTGCCAGGAAGCAGAAGGCAGAGTTCAGGGATACTTCCAAAAGGCCAGTGCTTGCTATAACAGCACACCAAAATCGAATAATCTGATTTCACTGTGGAAGAGTGAGACTTGAGGAAGATAACCATTTTTTTCTTCATAAATATAACAGTGTGTATGTATATTCATATATTCTTTCGAAGTACTCATTAACAGGAACTATTACTCATGTAAAGTCTACATTTGAAGTGGTCAAATTAAGTGCTTAAAACATAGTTCGTACCCTGAAATTTGCTACCTGGCAGACCTTCATTTCAGTGACAATTCTTACAGTGGTGTTGCAAAGGGAAAGTAACAAGTACTTAGTACATTCGGATGGAAGGAAAATAAGACTCTCTCCCCCATCCCCTTTTGATGAAGTAATCTACCAGAGGCAGCACAACAGGTCAGTGCTTGGCTGGGAGAAGAACCCCCACCTCCCTGCTGCTTCTCTTGAATAGGCTGAGTGGAAAAACACATCCATTGTTGATGAGGCAGTGATGGCCATGATTAATGCATGTTGGGTCTCCAGTGATTCCCCCACAGGGACCTGTGCTCACACACACTTGGAAAAGTACAGTCAAGTAAACCACAGCATCCATAGGGCCAGGGATTAACCCAATGTCCATCAAAACAACAGCTACAGGGATACCCACAAAATACCCACACAGCTGTGGATTTCTACTATAAAACATTTTCAAGCAAAAGGCATCCAAATTCTTTTCAGTGTACCTCTTCCCAGTATCTGGTGGCTGCTCTTGATGGTGAAATCAACTCTGCCCTGCTCTCACTGTTCATTCTGTAAGACAGCAGTGCAGATAAGGACAAAAGGCAGACAGGCTCTAGGAGTAGAACAAGGACAGAACAGGTAGGAAAAGCAGTATGTGACATGTCCTGTGTGTGAAGAAAACTAGTATTATGCCTTTCTCTTTTTCCTTGTTCTTTCAATACATAGGATTTTTTTACTTACTGACAAACAATTGTTTGTTGTTTCTTTTCTCTTAGATTCTCGGACTCACGTTTGCAATGACCATGTATTGTCAGGTAGTCAAGGCAGACACCTACTGTGCATAGATACCATTCCCAATCTTTCTGCTTCTCCTCCAAAGGACACAGGAGAAATCTCCTTCATGCTCATTCATCTGACCTTTTTTTCCCCCCCTTTGTACTATAAACTGTGTATAATGCTATCTTTCTGAAGATTTTGTGAATCACCCCACTTTACTGAAGGAGGAAGAAAAGGAAGTCAGTACTTGAACTGGCACAGGTAAGAAGCAGCCTTGTCTTTAAGCAGAGGAAAACCTAAAAACCAGTGGTTCATTTTCCATGGCCTGTGGCAAGGCAAGAGAGGCTGCTTATGAGGGGCTGACTGCAAACCCATATTAGGAAAAGATGGCACTGAGGCAACCTCTGCAAAAGCTGCCAGGTTGCCTTCCCGCATTTCCCAGGCTGGAAGAGAGGATGTAAGAAAAGAAATGTTCTTCAGCAAGAAGGTACAGAGTAGTAGCTAGCACTGAATGCAATTGTAATTTTACTACAGTTTGCACACAGCTAAAATGTCAAGATCAAGCAGCCCTGCCTCGAAGTGTCTCAAGATGATTTTGTAGCCAGGAGAGGATCATCTTCAGAAATACATTGTTTTAAAGGAGTATTTTTAATCTTACGCGCCGCAACGTCAGGCTTTTAATCAGAATCTGTACAGTGAGATCCTGGCTGTTAATGGAAAACAATATTGGACATTGCCTCAATTCCTAATTGCCAGTGGCATATAGATGGTTGACTGCATATGTTATATATATTACATTCATAAACACATACTTTTCTGAAAGGAGGTGAAAATACCCAGCATCTAACCTCAGAAAGGGGAAACCTTTCTATCCTATTTTACATTCCAACTGAAATAACCAAGTATTATTTCTTGTACAAGGCACTATCACTTATACCTCTGGGAAACAAGTAATTACTTTCAGCTGTATCTTCATTTCAGTAAACAACTTGTGAGTGGGCTCTCTCTGTCAGTCTACTATGGTTTTATTTTTTTTTACCATTCCTGTTTCAAGTAAGTCTGCCAAAAAATATCACTCATTTCCACGCTTGAAGATGTGTACGGAGCTGTCAGCTGTTCCCTCCCTGAAATGTCACCATTTCATTAATTTACTTTGGGATAACATCATCTGCAGGTATGATAGAGTTCCTTGCTGAGGAAAAATCTTTCGCACATTGCTCATTTTTCTGAGAGTTATTAAGACTTCAGATGCTTTTATGCTTAGCTTTTTTTTTCCTCCTAGCTGCACACTGACAACAGCCAAGACACATCAGTCTCTGTTAGAACTGGAGTCACTTCTCAGTGCTCTTTTTCAGATGCATTTTGCTTCACCTAGCTGCTGGCTAGAATATAATCCACACTTCCTGGAATATCACAGAATCACAGAAATTTGCAGAAAACAAAGCCCTAACTTTCCTTAACTGGGGAGCAGCCACTCATTGACAACTGAAGTAATTGATGTAGTACCCTCCTATGCACATCTTCTGCTGATGAGATTAAAAATCAGATGTGTCCTATTGTTGAAACAAATAATTCCTTGCCAGCAAACAGCTCCAGGTAGTGCATGTGTGCCAGGGAGAAGCTGAAGCAGCCCAGGGAAAGGACACAGCAGGGAACAAGCAAACAGAGCAATGCAGAGGTCCTGCTCCCTTCAGTGAGCATTTCAGGAGCTCTCAGCCACTGTCACATAGAGCAGAGAGCTGACCATGGAGCTGTGTTTTCCCAGGAAGCTGAGTGCAGCCATTCCTGCAGACTGGAACCATGCATCAAGCTCATAGAAAAAGTTACCCTGCTTACAACAGCAGGTCTCAGCTCTGAGCGACATTTTGCATGCTTTGATTTAAAGGCAATTTCCAGCACAAAGCTGGACTTGCCAACCCACAGCCTATTGAACGATCTTCTTTACACCCATAACTAACCCTTTCCTGGACCTACATTATTTGACAGATTCACTCTCACTTGTTAGATTCGGGGGTTTTTTGGTCTCTTTGCTGATTTCCTGCAGTCTTCTTACTCTCTGGCATGAGCTACTCCATATTTTCTGGGAAACTGCTTAGGACAGTCTGGTGTTTAAAAGAGCAATTTTCTTCCAAAAACTGTTACCCCCATGGGGCATTTAGCTGTGCAGGCTAAGGTAAAAGTCATGTACTACTTGTGTGCATTTTATATGGCTTCCCAACCACTATCACCACTATCCTCCCCAGCACTAAAGGATTTTACTGTCATGTAAAGAAGCCCCAACAAACCCAAGCTGAGCAAGTAGCCCACACACAGGTACCCTGTACTCCAAGCAAGAGGCTCACTTGATGTGTTGCAGTCACCACAGCCTCCATGCTCTCTGCTTCTTGAGCCCAGGCTGACCTGCAGACTGTCCTGCTCTGCGAAAGATGGTGTAAGTTTGTTCCTTTCCTCTCTCTCCTCTGTTCTTTTCTTAACCTCCACAGACATAGTTCCAGGTTAGCTGTACCATTAGTTCTTGCCTTGGCTTGTAGTTTGTACACAGGGGTGCTTCTGCTGACAACTCTGAGTTTCTACCACTGAAAAGCAGCATGACAGAGTGATGAATACATTCATAAAACATTGATTTTTTTTGAGACAGATAAAAGGTAGACAAGTCTATTTGTAGTGATCCTTGCCATTAAAAATTAACACAGAGACAGCAGGCTGATGATGGTTCAGTTGATGGGAGCAAACCATTGTGCAGAACTCCCACAGAGAGCAACTCTCATCAATTTGCTTGATGCTGGTGTAGAGAAAAGAGAGATCACAAACCCTTCTCCTGTGAGACTCACAGTAATATGTGCTGAGCTCTTAGAGAACACTTCTAGACTTCAGCTAAAGCTTCGGTGGAAACAAAATATAAGAAGACTGGAGACAAGTCACATTTTATGATTTCCTCTAATAATTTTCCACAGTTTAGGTGTCTTTACAAGACAGACTGCCTTGGTTTTCAAAAACAAGTACCTAAAGGGAGTATAAGCAACACTCACTTTGTAAATCCCAGACACTGCAACAAAAACCATGAACAAACAAAAAAAAAACCCAAGCAGACAAAAAAAACCCCCACCCAGATCACATATTGCTGCTAATAATTTTTTTAAAATACTATCCTTCTACTACTAACTGAGATGCTACTGCAACTTGTTCATAATTTGAACTGGACTATTTTGTATATTTGATGCCATTAACTCTCTCCACGCAAACCAAACAGCTGTTACTCTGCTGACAGCATTAGCAGCACAATCCAATTTCATACCTCTGAATACACTGCTTATAACAAGCCTCAGACTTACCATGTTTTCTTAAGAGCACTGCATCCTTTCTCTGTTGACAAGGTCAGAAGATTTGTGATGTGTAATAGCAACAGTCTTTTAAAAAAAACCCCAAAACCACAAAAACTCAACAAAAAGCCAAAAAAAAAAAAAAAAAAAAAAAAAAAAAAAAAAAAAAAGACAGTTCCATTTTATACATAAAACTTCAAATTAAACTGGTTGATTATATATAAATAACCTGTAGTACATAATATCCATTTGAAAGGCTGCTGATACTGAATGCAGGCAGAGCAACACAGAAGTCATTCCAATTGCTTCTATTAGTGTCTTGTCACTTTTAGTAAAGCCTTTTATATTATTGTGACTTCTTATCTTTAAACATGAAGGAGGACTCAATACATTCAAATTAAAGACAGAGACAAAGGCAATAAAGGAACACTCCCAATTTATTCTCATGGCTGTTTCTGCTTAATAACAAGATATGAAGGGCATATGGCTGAACCTACTGAATTCAGCGGCATCAGGATTTAGCTTTTTAGATTCAGTCCAATATACTTTTGGCTTTCCATCTTCACAATTAAAAAACAAAACAGTAACAAAAACCACAAAACATATATTTAATAGAATATGGTTTATTTTCATGTACTGTAACTAGCAGCCAAATCTTATTACTTGTACAACAGAATTACTTACCTCCTCATCATACAGTGCACAATCACTGAAATTCACTTTGCTCTTCCCATTCTAATCAAACAAACTCATAAAGGTTTATTCTTTGATCAATAATTAGCATTTAAATGTAGCATTGTAGGATTTATAATATGGAGAGGAAGAAACTTCACAGAGGGTGTAAAAATACTCTGTCTTGCATCAGCAATAGGGCTGCTAAGGGAATCCACCCAAACCCTCACTTCTGCCCAGGGTAGGACAGGAGCTTGTCAGCATGGACACAGTCACAGCCTTTCATTCACCCCTTGGCTTCGGTGGTGTGCTACAAATGTGGCACCAAAGGTAAGCAACAGAAACCAGCACTTGATTGTGGCATTTATTTTAAACCCAGACTCTTTATTTACTCTAATTTATCTGCAAGAATTGCTAAGTGTAAATTATCTGCATAGATACTGAGTTAGACAGTTAGAAAACACATTGGGGCTTGCCATGGGAAATCATGTTTGGATTCCATTGTGAATTCTCCTCCCTTGTCATTGGTATCTTACCACAGTGGGCAGGTCTCTGTTCTTTGGATTTTGTTGCTGCAATTACAATGGTACATTTTTGTGCATTCATATAAGGAACAAAATTTAAAATATACATTTTATTTTTTAAAAGTTATTAAATATTCTTTAAAGTTTACAACAGAATGTCTTTTGTATTCTTTATAAGCAACTGCACTACAAGCTAAACAGTGATTCTAGACAGACCCAAAGATGTGTGTCCGTGCAGGTGCACACACACACTGTATGCAATTTAACAAAACCCTACAGTGTTCTACTTCTTTGTCATTTCTCATTACCTTTGATTTGATCTATCCTTCCTGAAAATTTTGGTATTATTATTTAAGTGGCTTACCTATTCCCAGGTAAATTTACACCCCTCTTTCCTCTTAAGGGTGGGCAACCTGAAATTATGTGGTAGTCGATAACAATTCAGGAACTACTGCGAGATCAGGTTCAGTGTTAAAAAAATACTCAGACCCAAACCAAATTATTTTGTGTTCACAACTTGTCTGTTACTGATACCTTTGAAATAAAAGGACTTCTCTTTTTCTGAGGTAGTTGCTTACATTCAAAAATTACATAGAAAAACTTGAAAAATTAACACCAGAATGTTTTTAATTTGAACAACTAGGAACTTGTACTGTGTCAGATCAGAAAAATGTCTGGTTGGCCAGGTATGTTATCTGTTATCATGTCTAACACTGCCTTTTTTTTTAAATAGAATTTGTTGTACCCTGCAGGTCAAACAGCTTCACAAGTGAAATTGTCTCTAAACTGTGCATTCTGAACAACAACACAGGTGTACTGTTTAAATTGTAATGAGAGAAATAGAGACTCTGGACTTTTAGAGGTTGTTGCACAAAGGGTCATAAGGGACAACCCTTACCTTTGGTGGAAGTTTCTTAGAGCTCCCTCGGTTTAGGAGAGATGTTTAGATTACTTGAATTGTCTTCATCCCACTAAGTGCACCACTAGATGGTCTCATCAGCCACATCTATCTTTAATCCCTTTTTGACTTTGTGAAACTTTACACGTTAGTCTTGCAGTACAGCAGTGAATTTCAGTTTCTTCATGTTGCATTTAAAAGAATCCTTCTTACATGGATTTTAATGTGTTACTATTTAATTTCATTTACTCACCATTGGTTCTACACTTTAGAAATGATAACTTAATGATGCTTCCAGAAATATATGGGCTCAGAGCAGCAGTATTACTTTTACAGCTTAATTTGCCTTTCCACTAGAGCTTAGCCCTGGGTAATTGAGTACTCTGTTGATTTTCAAGATGCCATTGTTTCAAACAACTAAGCCCAGTGTACTTCCCTCAGTAGCTATCCCAGTTGTCTTTGCTTTTCTACTGCATGTTGGCATAGACAGAGCTGTTCCTGTTTTAATCAACAACTAGATGAGTATTTTACCTGACATCCTATTTTTCCAAAGTACACTTAGCACAACCTGGAAATACCAGGCCTGGCTGATTATTCTGGCTGTGTAAAACAAAGTACTTTTCTGTCTGCCTGGTGATAATTTTCAAAGAGATTTAAAGGCAGCTTATCAAGCTTCATCCAAAGTTTTGTCTTGACACATCAGAAGTGCAAAACACAGAGCCCTATGTTTCTTATCTTACCATCCTAAAAAGCCCAAACAAATAAAAAAAACTGTCATTAACTCATATGGCAAATGCCATATGAAAGGCTGTTTTTCTGAAAACTCATTAGTTGCCTATGGTAGGTCACTTTACCGTAGGCCTTGCTTCCCTGTCTCCCCCTGCAAGAAACGGTTTCCCCATGGAAATAATGTCTGTTCACTAGAAATCCTGGAGTTCGTTGACCTGCAAGAAGAGCTCAGTTTATGTTCCTCCCTCCAACAGCCAGAAAACATTCACTACCAACTCTACACCAGTGTGTGTCAGACAGCTAAACAGAAGTTCCATATCTCAGGATGAGGGTTTTTAAATGAAGAAACAGCTGATCAGTTGAACTGATTTTTCAAACAAGTCCGTGGTATCTTTTATGGAGAAATCATTTAGGCAGAACAGAACATTTTGTTACTACAGAATTGCTTAACAGTAATCCCTGTACTTGCAATTAAAGAATAATTTGAAAGGATGGGATAATTATCCACTATAAACTTCCCCTTATATTCCCATGGCACTGCTATTACAGAGTATAGTTCAAATCACAGGCAACAAAATAAAACATGTAACTGTATATAGTTAAACACATAGAAAACAAAACTCTATAGAAAGCAAAGTACAGCATAAAAACCTCCTAACTGTTAATGTATACTGCTTATGCATCTGTGTCTTATAGGGACAGTGCCAAGAGTTTCAGGTGTAAAGCATTCATCCTGAAGATTAACTAAAAATTACTGGAGAAATACAGGGATTTCAGGAACTGGTTTCTCAAAGTCTATTCGGATGCACCTTACCATCTCCCTCCTCCACAAATGCCCTTCTCTGGCCCTAAAGCTTAAGTCCATCACTGCTCCAGCCCTTCCATCTCTACCATTTAAATCTGTTCTGCACACAAAAATACATGGTCAGCCACAGTCCCAGTCTGGCAGATGTGGAGGGGGTTCAGTTGTTCGACTGTATAAATTTTATGGGAAGACACATTATGTGTTACAAAATTCAGGTTTGATACTGATTTAGGAGACCAGTGTCCCTACAGAACAGAGCAGAGTAAGTGCTGTGACCAAGTAATTCATGCAGCCTGGTTGTGGACCTATATAGTGACTGAATCTGAGTTGCTCTTCATGTCCTCAGTTCCTTGATGCAAGCCTGCAAATGATTAGACAAGCACTGTTACCAAGCAGAACTGTCACTGGCTGTTTAGCATGCTCCAGACAGACTAATGCTGCAGGGATTCTTTTTCCATTTTTTTTAAACCCATTTTACCTTAGAAACTTGTTCAGTGTTATTGTATCAGCCACAGATGCAATTAATGGATTCTGATAGTATATCTCAGCTTGAATAATAAGCACACAGGATACTGAGGTTAAAAAATGCCTCATCTTAGAAATTATGCGTTGTTTGTTCTTTTGAAATGCTCACCTGCACCCACACACTCTTAAGGTGACTGGGGCAGCATATGCATCCCCACAGTTTGTACTGTGGCAGCCCAACTGTCCCAAGATTAATTCTATAAACAAAAAAAAAAAAAAAAGTGTTTGTGTAATTCTCAGTTCTTTCATTTTGAGGCTGTCATTTCTCAAGGAACAAACCCTCTCCCTTCCTTAAGGCATTTAGAGCAGTTTGCAGGTTCAGTTAGGATGAAGCATTTGCAAATACTCCAGAAAAGAGCACCCCTGCATAGTGCTGATTCTAATGCTTTTTTAGAAGGCCACCTCTCACTCTGTAATCCAACACCAGGTCTCTTATCAGAGTCAAAGGCACCAAAAGCTTTGTTATAACCTCGGAACACCGCACAGCCTCTCTCCTTCCCTCCCCACCTACAGCCCCGTGTTAATTTCATTTGAAAGCCAAGCTGGCATTAGTTGAACAGGGAGGCTGTGTGGAAGTACAAATCAAGCTCTTTGGGTAAACTCTTCATGCTGTAAGCTCAGCTGCAGGAACTGGACACACAAATATGTTAAAAACAGTAATATATCCCCCTAGGAGCCAGAGGTGCTTTGACTATTCTGGTGAGCAGCTAAGTTATGGTGTCTGAAGGGCAGAGTTGCCTCATGATTGAAAACACTCCTACTTTTGGGGGAAGGACAGAAATTGTGAACTCAGACCTGTGCACAACGGAAGGAATTACGGATTTGCAAATGCAAACACAAGAGAGTACATAGACTGAATTGATGTGTCATATAATTACTAACTCACTTTCCCTAAACAAAGTAATTCACCAGCTTGGAAGTACAGCTTGTTGTCATGGAACTTGCTTGATATTTGGTGCTAATAAAAATTGAAGTTTTAAATCTTCCTGTGAAGTCCGTGCATTGAAGTTCTTCCCTATTAAACACCTTCTTATTCCTGACTGTGCACCACAGCTGGTTACCCTGACACAAAACATCTTCGTTATCAAAAGGTCCTTTGAAATAAGTGCTCACAGGTTTCAAAGAAGAATTATCACAGGAAAAACTGGCACAATTAAGAGCTTGCCGCAAACCATACTCTCTTATTCCTGATGGAATCAAGAGTAAATGTATGTTAAAAAAAAAAAAAGTCTATGTGCATGTGTTTTTTTCCAAACCAAAATATTCCAGTGCAAGCAATCTTTGCTGTGGGTGGCACAGGGTTCCAATTTATCCAAATATCTGCAGCAGGAAAGGTGAGGAAGAAAAGGGAAAATAAAAATGACAGGTATGAAAAACAACATAAATGAAGATTAAGAGAGAAATGGACAAGAGACCTGAGCAGACTGGTTTTCCCCACTGTAAGGTACAAAGAGCAGCATCCCATGAAATGTCATGAGCCCATTTACAACAGGCCCTGTGTCCTGTTCCAGCTGCTTTCCTGTTCTCTGCAGACTGCAATCCCATCTATTCCCCTCCAAGGTGCAGCAGGTTTGCCAAGCTAATGAAGGACACAGGAATACTCAGATGATGAGCAGCTATAAAGGGGGACAGACACTGATTTCTCTCACATCCTCCAAATTTCAGTTCTTCCAGCCTAGCAGGAGATCAATCCTGGGAGCAGTGGCATTGAATTTATATGTAATTTAAATGTTATTGAGAAATGCTGAGGATTATGAGATCTATCTGCAAGTCTTGAGGGAACTGCTGGATGAAGCAGCTGAGCCACTGTACATCATATTTGAGATACATAGCAGTGCAGTAAAGTTGCCACTGACTGGAAAAGGGGGAATGTAACCCCAATTTTTATAAAGGGAAAAGTGGGATACCTAGAGAACTACAGGCCCATCAGTCTCAACTCACTGCTCAGCAAAGTCATGGAGCAGATCCTCCTGGAAAATATGCTAAGGCACATGGAAAATGAGGATATGTCTGGGGACAGCCAACATGGCTTCACTAAGGGAAAATTGTCCTGAGAAATCCTGTGGCCTTCTCTGACAGGCTTACAGAAGTGGATAAGCAAAGAGTGATATGACCTACCCAGACTTGTACAAAGCTTGACACTGTCCTGCACAGCAGCCTTGTCTAAAGTGGAGAGACACTGGTGTGATGGATGGATAAACCACCACCTGCATGGCACTGTCCAGGTCCAAAAGGAGACCAGAAGAGTGCTGTTCCTCCAGCTCCAGGAGGACTGTTGGGACCAACAATGTTCAACATCCCTCAGCAAGTCTGCAGACACCAGCTGCTGTGAGGTGCAGTCCACACACTGGAGAGAAGGGATGCCATCCTGAGGTGCTGTGACAGGTAAAATTATTATAAAACAAAGGCCTCATAAAACCAGGCCTGCTCTATTACATTAATAGCCTGTCATCTCTTCTAAGTGCAGTTAAGCAATTTGCAAGTTCCCGTGCGAAAACAGTCTCGGTATGAAAGGTTTGTTAACACAACAACCTGTTCATGGGCTGAAAAATAAATGCACCTGTGTGAACAGTAAGCTCTGTTCCATGAAAACTCATAAAGGAAAACCATAAACAACCCCACTCTTAGCCCAGACACACAAATCACCTTCAGAAAATGCATTAAGAAAACCACCAGCCGGTAGGTGCTGCACAGGGGGTCTGTGAAAACTGTGTAAAATCAGTGATGGCAGTAAAGAATTGGCTTTTCCCCAGTGAAGAAAAGGGGCTCTGGGCTGGCCCATCACAGGAGCTGCGGGGCCGAAGGAACAGGCGGGGCCGGGAGCGGATCCACAGAGCGGGAACGGGACGGAATTCCAGCGGCTCCGGCTGCGGCCGGCCCGGGACGGCACAAACACACCGGGACAGGAGCGGGGCCCGAGCGGGGAGAGCCCGGGACCCGCAGAGAGACAAACACAGAGAAAGACAGACACCGAGGCAGACAGAGACAGACACACACGAGCGGAGCCCCCGGGAAGCGCCGCCTGGGGCGGGGGAGGCGGGACCGGGACCCGCGGGCGGGGGGGGACACGGCGGACGGTGCGGCCACCCCGGGGAGCGCCCTGAGTGTGGAATTCCGGACCGGCGGGAATTGCGCGGGGCGGGGCCCGGACCGGGAGCGCAAACCAGGTCAAACCGGGGCGTCTCGGCGGCCCAAAAAGCCGCCCGGAACTGCTCCGCCTGGGAACTGCTCCGCCCGGGCCGCGCGGGGCCGGAACCCGCGTGCGGCGCCCCCGCGAAAAGGCTCCGGCGGGCCCCGTGTCCCGGTCGGGGCGGGGAGTTCGAGCCCCCGGAGCCCCCGGGCCCCGCTCGGGTCGCGGCCCCGCGGGGAACGCGGAGCTCTGCGGGCGGCGGGGCCGGAGCACAGCCCTGCCCGCGGCTCCGGGGCCGGGCCCTGCCGGGATTTCCAACAGCCCCGGCGGCTCTGCCGGGCCCGCGGCGGGACGGGGAGCCGCCAGCGCTCGGGGCCTTTCCAGCCTTTTCTGTATTTTCGGTGTGTCCTGGGGTGACCTCTTAGGGCACAGTTCTGTTGAGTTCATTTTGTTGAGCTTTATCACTGTCAAAATTCGTTTATACAAGGTTTGCGTGTTATTCAAACTGAGTTACAGCTTATACTGGTAAGCTGTTCACTGTTTTGTTTCATTTTACTGTTATAGATACAGGAATATTTGTAATATATTATCTCAACCTCTTCAGATAGTTACAACTGATAGATTTTTGGGAGAAAGAGTTACAGACGAAATAGTAAAAAACTTACCATTCTCTCTCTCTCACACACACAATGATGGCATTGCTGAGCCAATTAACACCATGTAACTGCAGATTAACCATTCTACAGTTTAAAAGAACTCAGCATGTCACAGGTGACCTTTTTGTCCCTGTTACAGGGAGCACAGTATCCTGCAACTGAAAAAGCTTTCTTAGTATCAGTGCAACTACACAGAACACGAGAGTGCTCAGCTACACAGTCACATCTAATGCTGAACCACTGAGTACCCGGTGCTTTACATGCACAAGCAGCTCTGGTGAAGTATTAAGAGAAATTCAGGATAACACTTGCCACTCAGTGCCGATGATGCAAGCTTATTTCATTTTCATGTTAATTTAGTGAGCTCTCACTGAAATGAAAGATTCCCTGAAAGCTTTATAGCATGAAGTGAAATGGCAAATTAAATTGAAATTGAGATAATCCCCAGAAATGTATACACAACTACAGCAACTCAAAGTCTAGACATCTTTCAGACTGGCAAGTTCTTATAAAAATGAGAAAAAAGCAATCTCCTATAATTCTCAACCTTTTCAATCTGTCTGAGGACATCCCAGAATGCACCACATTGTGTTTACACCATCATTGCAGTGGGACTACGCAGATCTCTATCAGAGAATGAAGCACTATTGAAATGGGTTACATGAACCCAAAGCACCACAGAATTTCACATATAGGAGTTTAAAAAAACCTTATTTCCTCTGTCTACTTTATTGAGATCACATATCACAGGCATCCAGGTAATTTTCTCTTCAGTAACAATAGCAAATAGCAACATTGGCTTGTTTGAAAGCCTAAGCAAGATCTCTGTTCAGGTAGGAAAGTTGCTCAACTCTGCAATTTTTGTTTCAAGTTTGTGTAAAACTGTTCTGCCGCAAAAATATGGTAAGTGAAAACCCACAAGGAATCACACTCTGGGTGCACAGATGTGCACAGAAGGAATATAAGGAATATAAGGAATGAAAGTAGATTTCCCAGTAGGCAAAGTTGAGCTGTAGTTTCAGTTAAGTCTTCAGTGAAATTTTTGGAGCAGAGAATATGATGATTCCCCAGGGAAACTGCACAACCACAATACCTAAGCATATTTAAAGATTATCATTCAGGGCTTTTAAATCGAGCCTTATGTTTCCATTAATCCACTGAGCTGCCAGCCCAATCTCACAGTGGCAGCCTCACTGCTCTCTAACAATTGAGAGCTTATTAAATATTAAGGTCTTAATCTTAAGTACTTCTGTTTGACTGAGAAATTCTAAACAGCATACAGAAGATAAACATTTTCCCACTAATATATATATAAATGCACACACACATATATACAGAGAGAGAAAAAGCAGTATTAGATAAAGGCAAATGTCCCCAAACTAGCAGAATAAATCCATTCATTTTAAAGCAGCTGATGTATCTGCACAGTCACATCCCCTTCCAGCTGTTTAGACCCATCTTTCACAGGTTTACTTCTGAAGGACAAAAGCTCACCTCTCTCCTGGCCTTGAAATTCCAGCTTAGGAATTAGAAAGATAATTAGAGCAGGATTCACACTACTCTAATAATGCCACACTACAGGTAAAGAGAAAGACAAACAGTTTTAAAGGTAGCAGGACTAGCAGCGTGTCTGGTACTTGATTTCTCTGACTTTTCCACTCCGTTATTTTTAAAAGCATTCAGCTAAGATAGCTTTTGCTTAAAAATTAGGCTAAGATGCATAAGCTGGATGTGTATCCAGCACAAGATTTTCTGAAAAATCGTTTTCTACCTAACAGGGACAGGGGCCATCTTGTCAAATGCTTCACTTTCCTCTTGTACTTCAGAAGGATCACTTTAGATCCAGAACGACTTAGGGTGAGTTGAGAGAAACCAGGAAAGCTTTTAGTTGGTATTTTTAGATTTTCATTCTGTTAAGGCTTTCCACTAGACCCAACAGTAAAAGAGATGGCGACTGGGAAAATGGTGTAGCAGCAAATGAGGGTCCTGTTTCAGGAAAGGAGCCAGGGAGTATCCACAGGGTGCTGAAATACCACTTGCCTCTTGCACAGAGGATCTGCCATGCAAGCAGTCCTGCCCCCCGAAGCAGGACTGTGAGCTTGTTACACTGTCTGGGAAATGAGACTTGTCCAGACTACAGAATTCTTTTCTTTCTCTGCATCCTTCTCTTCAACCCAAGCTTTCTGCTGGAAGCAGACCTGCTCCTCTCCTCACAGCATCACCATTCCCCTGAGGGCTGGCATGCTGAAACCTCTCTGTCAGGAATCAGAGCCACATCAGCTTCTCTACAAACAAACTTGAATTTCCCTTTCTAGACAAGGTCAGATATCAAACAATGGTCAGGTGTTACACCACATGAGAAAAATGTAGATCTTGCCAAAAAATGAAAGAAATAAGGAGCTAAGATTCTGTTTGTATACATGTAAACACAGAGATGAATCCGAACTTGAACAGTGGAATTAGTGCTGAGGCAAAACACAATGAAGCAAAACATCAGGCAGCTGCCCGAGGCTCTTTCAGCAGGGACCTCAGCTGGAGGTGGATCCCCTGTCCTGCTCTATGCCAGGGGACACCACTCTGGCATGGGTAGAACATGGGCAGTGTCACACTAATTACAATATTTACACGTGGGCCCAAGAGACTAGTTGCAAAATCAATATACTCAAAAAAAAAAAAAAATTATCCATTATTTTATCAGATCTTGAAATGCAAACTACCATTTGGAACCATTTTGGCCAGAGGTTTAGCTGAGACTCAGCCTCATGTTTCCCTGACCTATGGCATCTACAGGGTCATCAGTATGGGACAAAGCATTTTCAATTCCTGATATCCACAAATAACATTTCAGAAAAGCAGTTTCTGCAGTTAGTGCAATAAAGTAAGGAGATACTGAGGGCTAGCAAACCCATAAGGCTTCAAACCTCCTGGAACAGATAATACAGCATGCAGAATTATGTAAGTCATTTTGTACTGCAAGTCAATCCCTTTATTAAAAGGGGATTACAACAATCACAGCATTTGGTGTCATTCACACACACACAACCCATGTATTAACTCCTGAATATGCAAAACTCAATTTTGTGATATGCAGCTGCAGTCTGCTTGTCCTGTCTCCCATTCCTCCTTCCCTAAGCTTTTCTACCTGCAAGAATGTCAGTAGTTCAGATTTAAATATCTAAAGGAATGGAGGTTTAACATTTACCCAGAACTCTGTGAGTGTTTGTCCTTCCTCCACTAGTGGCCCATATGGCCAGAAAATTGTAAGGTCTGCAGTGAGACAAAGCTTAAAATAAATAAATAATATTCAAACTCCTTTGTAAGACCTACAGGCCAGTCCTTGAAACAATATGGATTTGAT
Organism: Zosterops lateralis; assembly: GCF_965231275.1. Lineage (NCBI taxonomy): Eukaryota > Metazoa > Chordata > Aves > Passeriformes > Zosteropidae > Zosterops > Zosterops lateralis. The sequence goes on from NC_139761.1 coordinate 45,841,791, forward strand.
AATGAAATGTTCTTCCACTTATCAAGAGAGGTTTTTTTCTGTCAACTACTTTGGTTTGTTCATGCTCTGTTCCATACTGGAACACCTATTTTATAAAGACAGTCTTTAGAAGTACTAACTACATATGCTTATAAATGCTTCTTTATGTAAAAGTAACAAAACCAAATCACAGAATCATTTTAATGGACAAAACACTTGAGATGCAAAATAGCTTGAAGAAAAATGTGTTACTTAGGCAAGCACAGGAAGGAGTTACTCTGATAATCTGCAGAACAATCCATGACTCATTTAAAATAAATAAGCTTTTCAGCTTCTTTCTTAATAAATTCTTTTATAATCTTGTCTCTTCATAAGTAAGCAAAGTTTTCCTTGCCATAAATTCTATTCCAATAATAATGGCAAAAGACTGAGACATTTATCAGGACACAGGTAATCAGGAAGCTATACCAAACATCCTTCTTCAGGATGATGCACATTTGATGGGCTATTAATGGAATCCTTTCAGCTGAGCATCACAGGTTTTACTGTCTGGCAGAAAGCAAAATCTACAGTGAAAGAAAAGCATTGCATAGAGAGATACTCCAAAGGCTTACCAGATGCTGCTGCAATTCCCAGACCACTCCAGTACAACCAGAAATTCAAACCCATTTTCATGTGCAGTGAGTCAAGCCGTTCTCCTGCTCTGCTAGTGGGTGCAGTCAGTCTGAGGAACATATCCCCACCACCAAGAAGAAACTGCCCATATTTAAGTGCCTGACATCTGCACTGTAGAATGCTTCACAATAAGCAAATAAGCCTTTCATTATTTTGGGGTTGCCCAGAAATTAGAAATAAATTCTTTCACAATGCTACTATTTACTTCCAGGAAAGCCCCAAGTGAGTTATTCAATGCTGCTTGTGCAAATAACCTCAAAACCCTTTTTTATTACAAAAATAGCATTATCAATAAAAACTGGCTAAGCTACACAACTTCATGGCATAGCTCTATGCTCAGAAGTGTTTTCATTGTGCAGAACCAACATCTACTCTTCCGTGCCAAATAATGCTTTTAAACTTCCTGCAGGATGGGAGAAAGGCATCACTACTTTTTTGATTCCTCCTATTTTTGCTGAGTCTACACAAGATGAAGCAGAATTATGTTTTGATTTGAGATTCATCATAAGAGCTGCAGTCAAGCTGAGCTGCAGTTAAATTCTGTTTTAATTAGAAACAACAAAAATCCTTGAAAACAAATGGGCTCCCAAACATGCGAATCAGTGGCAAAATGGGGCCCATGGAACCTTTAAGCAGCAATGGTCCCTGAACGCCAACAGTGATTCAATGTCAGCAGAAAAAAAAAAAAAAAAAAAAAAAAAAAAAAAAAAAAAAAAAGGTTTAACTTACAGAGAAAACAGCTTGGAAATGAATGAAAGCTGACCAGCAGTTTGACTCAGACATCAAACACAGAGACCAAAATGTCACTCTTGAAAGAGAGAAGTACAACTCCCCCAAGCACATACACAAGCAAGTTTAAAAAGCACAAGGTTAGCCTTGCAAACATGATCCACTACAGATCCTGCTCCTTTTCGTTGTTTCAGCTTACCCAGACAACAGCAGAAAGACCAGGTTGGGATGGAGAGAAGATGCCTCAGAGGACTAACAATCCACCTTATGACAAGAGGACTAACACACCATTATGCTCCATTTGAAGTGTGTAATCAGTGACATCATGACTAGGAAAATATTCAGGCCTTTTAAAGATCCAGATACTCTCTGTGGCTCTGTGACTTATTGCAGTAATTTTTTCCTCCACCTGATTGCATGCTGTACAAATTACTATTTCCATTTATCCTTTGCATAACAACTTGCCTCCGTATCTACAAGCAAAGCCATCTTTCCTCAGTGTGTGGTTGTGAGGGGGACTCATCAGTTCTCACAGAACCACTCAGAATGGAAGTGTGCACTGCTCACTTTGACATGCACACAACCCCAACTTGTTGCCAACAGCTTGTTCTGCAGTGAGTGATTTTGAGAGGACCCTCACAGCATCAGTGATGAAGGGACCCTACTTTGCTCTGCCTTGCTCTGGTTTGTGTAACTCAGCAGCAGGGTCTAGCCAGCATGTGCTGGGAGACAGAATCATAGAATATCCACATTTGGAAGGGACCCACAAGGATATTCAGAGCCCAACTCCTGTCCCTGCACAGCACAGTCCAAAGAGTCATACCGTGTTGTGCCTGAGGCTGTTTTGCCCAAATGCTTCTTGAACTCTGTCAGGCTTGGTGCTGTTATCACTTCCCTGGGGAGCCTGTTCCAGTGCCTTAACATGCTCCGGGTGAAGAAACTTTTCCTAATAAAATCTCTCCTGACACAGCTTCAGGCCATTCCATTGGGTCTTGCCACCACAGAGAGGACATCAGGGTCTGTCCTTCTTTGTCCCCTCACAAGGAAATTGTAACTGCAGTGAGGTCTCCCCTCAGGCTGAACAAGCCAAGAGACCTCAGCTGCTCCTTGTATGGCTTGCCCACCAGACCCTTCACCTTCTTTAGATGCTTTCTAATACCTTTATATCTTTCTTATATTGTGGCACCCAAACCTGCCCCCAGCACTGGAGGTGAGGCTGCCCCAGTGCAAAGCAGAGCGGGACAATCCCCTCCTTTGCACGGCTGGTGATGCTGGGCCTGATGTCCCCAGGACACCCAGGATCAAAAACCCTGGCTCCCATTTGACTGTGAGACAGATTTACTACCTGGCACTGCAAAAGTAATTTTCTCTTTTCTTTCCATTTTGTTCTTTGTCTGCTAGGTCTATTTAAGGCTGTGTGCTCTTTGGAAACTGTCCACTGCACCTTTTTTCCAATGCAGTTATCCCTAACAACCAAGGGCCTCAGGGAAGGAGAAGGAAAAGGCTTCTCTCATACACTTCTGATGATTTCTTCTCATACCCATGATGAGTTTAATACTGCACACACTTGAAGCTCAGATTATACACTAATATGTGTACCTGAGAAGGCAACAAGTACCTGCAATATTCATGCTGTCATCTGCAAAATTCACTCAATAACTTTTAGTGCTCTGCTAAAAAGCACTGGGGAAAACCATCTGAAAAGTCACTGCAGTTTTGACAAATATTTATGCTGAGGACAGAGCACAGCCTGCCAAAATATTTCATAGTCCTAGGCTCCATGACAGGCAATGCTCAGAAATGCACAGGGATCACTGTGGAACACGGGAGTTTGGGTTTATCTCGTTAAGTCTATCTCTCTGCAGGTCCTACAAAAGGAAGAAAAGGAGGAAGTGCATATTTTCTGAAAGCAATTGTTCTGCCCCATTCCCTCCCTCTCATCCCCTTCAAGCAGCCACAAACACTCTGCTTCTCTACTCCACCCTGCCTACCCGCTTGAGAGACATGGGTAGATAAGATCACTTGCTGCAGCCAAGGGGAGAAGAGGAAATCTGAACACAAAACTGGGACCTTGCTCAGAGATCAGAGGTTTAAGCACTCTGTATTAGACACAACAGGAAGTTTTCATTCTGGGGAAAATGATTATTCTACCTGCCACTTTATATATTTATTTAACTCTTACTAAAGCAATTAAAAAATCTAGTTCAGTAAACAAAAACAAAAAACCTCTTAAAAATTACTGTTCATTCCCTCTCCTATCAAAGGCAGTAATTCCAAACCTTAAAACAAACGTTAAAGGTACAATTTAACCCTCAGTGTTTTAAAATAGTTGATAAACTGCTAAATCAGGCTTTGAAGACATGTGCTTAGCCAATCTCCTGTGTGCAATTGCATCCTCACACCAACCACAATTTCAGGATTGATGTGAATGGAGAAAGGAGGAATTAGATGAAATTTAAAATCCTGACCCACTGTTTGACTCAGAAAATCCATCTAAAACACTTCCCAGCTAACAGCAAATGCAATTTCATTTCAACAGAAAGTTCTGAGCTAAAAAGCAGAAGCAGGATGCAAAGGCCTCATACCTCAGACAACAATTCAGTGCTATGATTGTAAAAGCATCATTAAATAAAACACTTTGTATTGTTAATTCCAGGTAATTATACCAGCAATACACCCAAACTTGAAAAACCAAGAAGGACTCATTTTAAGTTGGATGTACAACTGTATCCACGATACAATATATTTGTAAAGGGAGACTGCTTGTCGTTTATGAAGAAACTATTTACTTATGCTAGCAGAAGTGGTCTGCATGAACTGTGCCAAACATCTCCACCTGGTTCCTCAGTAGCTCCATCTCTAGTGCAGAACAAAGACACTTTGGCTTTCACTTAGCCAGGATGATCAGTTGTTTTAATGAGAGGAAAATGAAAAAGGGTTTTCCACACTGAGACATGAAACAGCAGAGCAAAAATAACACAACACTTGTTTTACACAGAAGACCTCAGCACAGCAACTGAAACAGCACCTAGAAACAAGGAGGAAACCAGCCCAGAGGTTGCTGCCATGAGCTTTGCCACCCTTCCTCTCACAATATCCCTCTAATAATTGTAGGGATTAGGGAGCCAGCTTTACAAATGGCATAAATTACCCTCTCTTCCTCTCTCTCAGTGTGGTCACACAACACTCCCAGGCATCTTTTTCCTAACATCCACAGTACAAGGATGCTGATTCTGCTACTGCTGAGCCTTCATCTACTTGTGATATACAAACATGTCTGCTCATAGAATTTGTTTTGTTCAGCCCCCAAAGAAGCAAATGAAAACTCAAAAAGATTGAAAACTCTATAATAATAGCCAAATCATCTATTAGCAACTTCTCTGCCCCACGAGTTCACCTGAAAAATCAGAGAAGAAACCATTAAGATTGAAAATGGACACACACAGTCCTAAATAATTTCCTACACTGGGCAGTAATTCTGCCTGTTGGTTGTTTTTAGTCACAGTCCCATCCTCCAAAACTGTAACAAACACAGCATACAATGGAGTATATGCTTTCCATCACTGCTATGAAAGAAAACTGACTGGTATATTGAAAGTCCTGCCTAGACCATTCCTAAATGAGATTGTAAAGAAGAATAGAAAAGTAATGTTTACTGAAAATTAGTAATGTTTGTATGGTTTTTTTTAAACCGTTTCTAACACTTGAAAATAAAGGAAAACAAATTTCAGTATTACCTTTTGGAGTAGGACGAGCAGCAGAGGTAACCATAATTTGTAGACTTTACATACTGGAGGAAACTGTTGAAATCCCATAATCTTCTACTCCACTCACACTAACCTTTGAGGAAGGTGAGGCAGGTCACTCAGCCAGTCCCTGCTGCAGCCATTCACAAAGCAGGGACTTAACAGCAAAAGATGACAAAGCTGGAAAATTAGATATCCCAGCTCTGAGAACCTGCTTGTGGATTTGCAGAAGAATGCAGGGATCTGGGGAAGCCCTACAGCAAAAACCCCCATGCTGTGCCATCCAGACATGAGAGGGTCTGCGCCCTTCTGCCACTATGTGTATGTCTGCTGAGATTAGTAGCTTCTGGTAAATGAAATAAGCAAAGTTAGGAGGTGTCTAGAAAGACAATATGCTGCTTATTTACACTAAATATTTCCACATGATCTTCATTACTGCTCTCAAAAAATCAGGTGGGCAAGGTAATGAATGGCCTGTGATTAAACTCTGCTCCCACCTGAGCAACCAGCTGCAAATTCATACACTGAGGGGCAGGGTTTTAGTTTATGTTCTGCCTTCCCACACTAGACAATTGCAAAATTTTACCTTATTTGAACTCCACATAATGATGGAATAAAATATGATAATCTATGTGCCACATGAAGGCAGCTCAAAAGTGTCCATATGCTTTGGTCTCAGCAGTTAAATGGAGAATAAGTTCTAACATGCTAGAAATCAGAATAAAAGCTTATTTCATCAAGAGTTTGTAAGAAACTTCCTTGTTTTTTTCTAGGAATAACAGCATATGAGTTTTTCTACAGCATTTTTACTAAAACAATTGTCAGTTACATTCAATTAAACATTGAAATATATCCAGAGAAGGTAACTAATATGGGTAGGAATGTAAAACAACAAACTGTTTTAAATGTTGAATCTTAGATTCTATTCATCTGCTTTTTTTTGCAAAATAACATTTTGTTATAATATTCCTGTTCCAATAGAATATATTTTAAAACACATCTTGCTTTTAATTTCACATACTAAGAAGACAAGTGATGTTAATCATTTTTGAAACTGTTTGAATAAGTAGCATCAATCCAGTTCTAGTCCACTTACTTTTTCATATTATGCTGGGTTTTTTTCTAAAGAGATGATATGTTTTTCCCCAACACAGACTATCAAAGTGACTGCCTGGCAGACTACAAAATACCAATTCAGGCTTACTTAATTTGCACTTATTACATATAAAAGCAATCACTGAAGGAATGTTATTTTCAGGAAATAGCTGCATACAACCCCTTCAAGCTGCAGAGGTAGAATCCATCTGCTTTGTGCTGCCATTTGTTTAACTGAAGTCACAGAGCTGTACTGTGTATTAATCAAAACAGTAAACTTCAAAAGACATGTCCCAAATTCAGGAGAGACTGTAATTACAGCTCCTGTGAACATCCACTACCTTTGCAGTCTCCATAGACGACCATGCACAAAACACTTTCCCCACTCTTACAAATAATTACCACTGGTAGCTCACAGCAGAAATGAAGAAAGGATTTTTTTTTTTTTTTCCTTGAGCCCATAAACACTAAACTGTTAAAACTCACTCAACAATTCTTTATAACTAAGAAGTGGTTAAAGAACCTGTTTTTGTATTATCATCATTTGGCCTACCTTATCACATTATCTCTTCTCTTTCTCTCCCAACTTTCTCACCTGGAAGCTACACTTGGTTCTGCAGCTTCACACCTATATATGATTAAAAAAAAGGATCTATAACATGAAATACTATAGCAATTGTAGGAGAAGGAAATACAGGTGATCTTGCCCCTGTTCCTGATAAGGAACAGCTGTGTTAATTACCCAATACAGCCTTGCCCTTGATGAGTAACAGCTATATCCAATATATCCAGTGTGATAAAAGGGAGTGGGTTAGAAAGGAAGGGGAGAATCATGAGGGAGGAGGAATCTTGAGGAAGGGTGAAGGAAAGGCTCCTGAAGAAGGATCCTGGGGAGCGAGAATCACTGCTCTGAGATCAGTCTGGGTCTACAGTTAGAGCCTGTTGTTGCAACCTGCAGTTACAGTTCCAGCTAGGTAAAATCCTGCATTCAGAATCCACCAATTAATTCATACAGTCACAGTCTAGCAGAAAATGACCAGCAGTCAGATGCTGCAAAGGAAACCCACAGTAGGAGCTTGCTGCAGCCAGAGTCAGGGAATGGTTGGAGTCAGGATGGCTGGGCTGTAAAAAGGAATAAACCAGGATCCTTTTCATGCTGTGATAAACAAGAAGTCTGTGCCTCAGCTCATTTCTACCCTCTAACAAGAGGGCTGCTGCAACAAGCAATTTTTCTTGAAGAAGTAGCACCTCACAATGAGACAAGTGAAACAACTTATTTTCCACAATTCTCTGTTGAATCTGCTTCTCATTATAAAGTTGCTACGGCAGGTCAAGTTTTCAAGATACATTCACCACAGGAGATAAGATGGGATGATGTTATCCCAGAAGAATGGTCCATGTGGTCCTACAAGCACCCAGATAAGTCCTCTATTCTGTCTGGGTAAGATACATAGTTGTATACAGATACAACCCCTGCCCAATACCTGTTAAAATGATGTGTGTGATAATTGACAATAAAAATATCAGCTTTGTCAAAGGCTAGCTGCAAAAGAATCAGCTGCTATTTCTTTTTCTCAGTGAACAGAATAAAGATTGTGCAGAAAAATGTATTTATCTTAACCCTGTGTAAGTCTCACCCAATAAAAAGAAAATCACCCAGAAATACAAGAGCAAAGGTCAGTTAGAAAAAATCTCTACTTGGCATCAGGTAGATCAAAGATACCTTTACATTCATAGTGCTTGAGATCTTATACAAATACAAGGAACTTTTTCTTGCAAGAAAGGACATTTCTCACAACAAAGAAATTTTTCTTGCAACATAGCCAGTATACAGCAAACTTTTTTTTTATGTATCTTAGAAAACTTAATGATAATACACTGTGTTTAAATAAACGCTCCATTTCACTGCTTGCTATACTAGGTCTAAGCTGTTTTAGTAGAAACACTAAGTATTTCTGCCCAGTTATACCCTTGATCCTTTATGTCCAGTATCTTTGGCCTTGCCCTGCCAAATACCTAATTTTAGGAATGCTTGCTTTGTTTATTTAGGAATAAATGAATGAATAATGAATTAATAATAAAATAAATGAATTGCCACTTCAGCACTCCCTTCCACCTTCTGCCCCTCATGCAGTTTTCCCCATTTGTCATAAAAGAAGATGCTCTGCAGGACCCCCTTTCATACCACCATCTCTCTCCTGTGTCATCTTTTCATAAAATGTGTTGTGGTGCAAATTTCAAAAGAAAGCTGTTTTCCTTGTGGCTCAACTGAGTTCTCAATTCTCTGCTATTACAAGACAACCAGACATTCCTACATATTGAAAAATTAGGGAAATGCAAGACCAACCCATCAGAAGCTGTTCTGCATTCATTCTGGAGCTCACAGCCCTTCTGATGCTCAATTTTTTTTTTTTTTTTTTTTTTTTTTTTTTTTTTTAACAGAGAGAATTTCATTATTAAGAACAGTGTCAGCTTTCTTTCTTTTAGAATATTATTTCTAAATCAACAAACACGTTTTGCCTCTAGAGATAAAGGCAACATTCTTGGCCTCAAGCACCAATATACAATGGATGGCTCAAAATCCTATCTGGTACTTCTTACCTGGTATTTATTTTTCATGATACAAGGGTTAGTTTCATCTTTTTGAAACAGAGGTATTTTTTCTACCTCTAAGGATGGAAAAGACATTTCTTTCTAACACAGCTGTACTCAGAGAGAAACAGGAATCATGAAAACATCACAAAAAATCATCACAGAATATAAACAAAATAAAAATTGTGATAAATTATGTATCTTTTTTAGAGAGGAAACAAGCTAAAATTAAACATTTTCTTCCCCACATCCAATTTGGGAAGCTACCTAGTAGCTAATATAAAAATTGATGCCATTTCAGAACATAACCCCTTTAAGTTCTGAGTATTTTTTCTGAGACACTCTGGTTCAATAGTGCCACTGAAAGCAGAAAAAAACAGTGTAATAGAATTTAATTCCTGTGCTATTCTAGATACCACTGCCAGAGTGACTTTAAATTGCTTCTGAACGAACTAGAAAGTTCAAGTTAATTGAACACAAGGATTCATGTAGCAAATTATCTTACTACTAATGGTATGGAAGAAAGAAACCTGATTAGTAAACCCAGCTGGAGACTTGCAATGTGAGAAGTTCGAGAGATGCCAGAACTAAATCAGAAAGGTGAAGATCAATAGTTCTTTAATCAATGGTGGATTACAGTGGGATTTATTCTGCTGAAAACAGCAGGGGCAGATAAATTCCTCGCTGAGATTAATTACTGGGAAGGGTGGATGTGAACAGAGGAGTGCAGTCATCTTTGTGACAACTGTAAGTGGCAAGAAGAACACCAGTGGGAGTACAGAGCTCTTTGCCTGAGTCTCTGCTGGTGACCAATGACACCTTCATCAAATTCCCAGCACCTCTTAGTTCCTTAGAAGAAATTGCCTTGAAGCCTGTGGATTTCTACAAACACAAATACTATAAACCAGGCGGGGACACAATTTCTTGACTTTGTTTTTAAACTGATGGGTTTTTACAGCTGTTGGGTTCCTAAAAAATCCATATTACGGAGACAAAAGCACCAATGTGTGCAGCCGAAGAGTGACAGCTTCATGCACAAAGGTGCTGATGACATTCACAGTGCCTGCTTCAAGTCAAGGGGTTGTCAGAGCTGCTGGGGCTCTGTCTGCTGGGGACATGGAATCTACCATGTCCATGGAATTCATGATTACCATTAGAGCCTTTGTTGCTGAATGTTACAGTTCCCACAAACTGGCCACTAATGCATCACGCTCTAGGGCTAAATGCTGTAACTCAGACACCAAGCAGGCTAAGCAGAATAGAGAAATCACAGAGCATCTCTTGTAACAGAACTGTATTAGAAACAGGTCATAAGTTGAAATTACTGGGACTTTGAACTACTTAAGGAATTTACTAACATGGTAAAACAAATAGAACCAACAGCTTAGCTTGTCAGTGCTTGATTTTCTACCAGCTCAAGGGAAAGTCTTCTAATTTTCTGACATTTTATGCTCACTTACCTTACCAGAAGACAGCAAGATGCAGAGAGTCCAGCAGATTTTAAATTTGCTGGGTTTAATATGATGGATTTATTTGTTCTCTTACTTTGGTTATTACCAGCAGCTCTTTGAGAGGTCTCCATCTTAAATTCTGATCAGATGGCATCAACTTTCCCATTTTACTTCTTGTAGAAAACATTTCAGAAAATATTTTCAATTCTGAATCCATCCAGCTGTTGGTCTGTTTTCAATGACTCGGAATTCAGGTGCTTTAAGAGAATTTCTGTGGTTTTTTACTCTGAATTTTACCAGATACCAACAATCATGTCTGTGTGGCAAATCAAAAAAAATTCTTTATTGGGAAAAAAAATGCAAGTTTAATACAGATACGATATAAATTACAAAAAATGTTTTCAAAATCACCTCTCCAGGATATCCAGATTAATTGAAGGTGGAGCCTCAGTGAAGCAAATAAAGTCTTTCTCAGATCAGCTTTCATTTTAAAGCAGGTCATAAAAATAGTCCAGGCCTTGTCCCAGTTCCCAGATGGATATTCCAGTGCCCAATTCTTTTGCAAGCTCCAAGCGCAACTGGATGGACTAACAGAAAGACACATAAAGCAATCATGTCTCAGTCAGAGCTATCAGACACTCCATGCTGCCATCTCTTCATGCCATTATCAGACCTTTTAAAAACATCTACCCTTGAACCAGCTACTGAAAAACCTCATCTGTATTTCAAATACTCTCTGGTTAGCAAGCAATCATTCAGTCAACGACACTTAATCGTACCAGTTAATTCAGTGACCTAATAAAAGATTACCAGCTAAATTGACAAAATGCCACAGAAATAAATCAGATTTATGAACTATGCAAAGAACTATTCTAATTTAGGCTATCATTTCACAATGTACAGAAATTCTAACTCTTCCCAGAAATATCTCAGGGGTAAAATAAAACTTTATCACTGAAGATGATCAGAACGGTTTGTCAAATACCATCAAGATCTCTTGCCTACCCTTGCCTTTTCCCAGGACAGAATCAAAATTTGCATTTCAAAAAATCTATTTTAAAGAGATTCTTGGAGATAATAATTAAAAGTATCTTTATTTGAGCTCCAGACATTGATTTAGAAGAGTTAGTTTAGCCATTGGTTAACAAGGGAAGCAATGCCACAATTCATGTTCTGCCCTTTTTTAAAAAGATAATTTTTTGCCCTCTTTTTAAAAAAGAATTAGTTTTCAATCTTTTGCTCTCAGGTTTTCTTACTTTGAACTGCAGCATTGCAATGTTTAAACTACTCACACTAGGGATGTGTTTAAAAATAATTTCCATGGGAAACAGAATAAAGTATCACAGCATCATTAACAGATACACTGGGCCTGGTATTCATGACTGCTTTTAGTCATGAACAAACTAATTTTGAGCAACCTGTCAGTGATTACAACATTAAGGGAAAGATACACATTTTTCATGAGGTAATAACAATCAGTTTCCCAACCATCTAGACCAGCAAACAAATCTCAAAATATTCCATTACAAGCATGTTGAAAATGGAAAGAAAACCCATTTCCATGCATTCACCAATCACCACAGTTGAGTGGTGATCTGTTAGGGAAGAAATAAAGAAAGAAATGTACAGGAATGAGTGTTCTTAACCTGGTTAGTAGTGACAATGGCAGGGTGAAATCCCTCCACAAGGCTGAAGAAAACATACCATAACAGCACAAGCTATCTTTTCTCTGACACATTCACAATTAAACTTCCTAACGCTCTCAGACAGGCAGCACTGGCAAGACCATAATTACTATCCCATATGTGATAGTACTTCCACCTACATTAAGTTAATAAAGGAAAATATCCTTTAACTCATGGTGCTTAAGACAGCAATCCTGTCCAGGAAAACAGGGCCTTATATCATTTCATACTAGTTTAACCATAAAAAAAAGTCTCTGGTCTTTGTAAAAACGACATAGTTTCACTACAGAAGCAATTCCCTTCCAATACTAAAAGCCAGCAGAAGTTTAACACGCTGACTTCAGTTTAATTTGAGAAAATCTAAAAATAACTTCCTAGAAACTAAGACTGTAATTAACCATTTCATCCTGTATTTTGCTCTACTGCAGACTATTGTATAGAAGGTTTCAAAACATTAAAGAATGCTCCACAGAAACAGAACTGAGGAAAACAGGGTAATGCAGGCTGACAGGGAGAATCAGGACCATGTTACAAAGGAAGGCCAAAGTTCTCCAAGCTTCCAGCCACCATGATGAGAAGCAAAATTTCTTTGGTATCTTCTCTGAGAATCTGCTAACAACATGTCTGATAGTACATGAGCTGTGCACTTGAACAGATCCTCTCACAGCACCTGTTTGTCCTGGTGTGTCTTATCTCTAGACATGCTTTATCTTCAGAGATCCCAAAACCCCATTATGCATGAAAGAAAAAAACAACCTTCTTGCACAGGCAGCTGAAGCTTTGAATAATAACAATTTACATAACATTTACATGAGAGCAAACTTCTTTCACAAAAGCTTGACTCAGCTCAACATTTTTTGAAATGTATGAACAATGAAACAAGGTCAAGTAAACATCTCTGTCCTCTTACAGCCCTCTGACCTGAGAAAGTGGCACCTACCTTCAGTGTCGGGTAGAAGACTGCATGTTTTCCTCCCTTATTTCTGCAAAACAAGAAAACCAGTCACAATAGCTTTGATAGATAACAGGATTTTAAACTAAGGCTAGAATTGAAAATCAGGTTGATCCCTTCCAACCTTAATCATTCTGAGATTGTGTGATACTGTGAAAAGGCTGACAGTGAAAACAGAGGATCCAAGAAGAGATCTCACAACAGAGATGGTTTGATACCATATCATAGCATACACTGAGATATTTTGTTGCAACTGGATGACAAAACTGTCAGATTGTCACAGACAGTTGTGCCTGCTAAACATGCATCTGAAAAAGATGAAGACATTTGGTTTTCTGATGCAAACTGTGAAATTTTTTCTTCAGTTCCCTGAATTACTATCCTTCAGACTAAATTAAGTGTCAGCAGTATAAAATAAATATACAGACAGGGCAAGCTACACTGGGCACAAATACCAAGGCTGCATTTTAAACCCCTAGTAATGAGAAGGATGACTTACAAGGAGTCTCACAGCACCACTTTACCACTTAGGCCAGGAGAAAAAGTAGAGTGCATGGACAGACCAAGAAGGAATTGCTCCTAAAATCTCACAAATTACATAAATGAATACTTGCCTATGCACTGGGACAAGCACTCAGATTTCTGCAACTATTTGTAAGAGACAGTCTCTGCCTGCTACATGAAATCATTAGCTGTGCTTTGCTTAAAGATTCATGATTTCATCTCTCAGCCACTGCAGACATGCAAGATTTCCAGGTGAGAGGCTTCACCAGGGAAGCATACATATTTCAGGCCTGGCTGCCATCCCCATCCAAGATAATTGAACGTTTGCAAAACAAAGTGGTAACTGAAAAAGAGTTCTTTAAATAACCCTCCACTGCAGCCAGCTGAACCACACAGCTGACTGCCAAGCACAGCACAAGTGAAGTTTAGAATGATTTTCAGACAGAGTGGTTTCAAGCATCAAAAATTCCTCCAGGAAGCCCCCACACAAGAACCTCCAAAGGCTGACTTCAAAAAAGAAAGAGGAAGTACTACTGACAAGCCATCCCTTAGCCACAAGTTTATTTTGCCATGTAAGAAATGTGATTCAGACATGAATCCCAGACGCATGCCATTCAAACAGAGTCCTCAGAGTAACTCTTGAGAGCAAGTTTTCATCTAGTGCTCATTGTGTCTCCAACAGGATTGGACAGTAAAGATCAGTAAAACAGAGCTTCTGATTCATTCCTCTTTAGTTAACACAAAAAACTGTAATTGCTTGGTACAAAGTAATTTTGCAAGAAAATACCAAATGATTGAAAATGAAGGGATACAGATCCCAGTCTTTTCTTAAAAACACAAAAAACAAAACACTGCTGAACAACAGATTTTTTTTTCTCATAAATAAAAGTCAGAGAAAATTACAGGCTAAGAAACACCTTGAAAATTAAACTAAAAATACAAAGGTAGGCATTTTGAAGGTTTAGTTTTGGTTTTTTTCTAATATTTAAAAATATTTTGAACAAGATTGTTTTGAAAATAAAGAAGTTTTGATTGTTTTTACTAAAAGCTTCTAAAATGTGTTTTACTCTTGCTTTCAGTTGTGTGCCTTCACATTAACAATGCATGGAGTAATACACATGACACAGTTTTGCAGAAGCAGTAGAATTTGATGGTATAATTTTGCATATTTGGGTATATTTGCATAAAATAAGCAAAATATCAGAGGATTAATAAGATGTTGCTGGGTTTTTTTATTTAAATCTATTTTAAATGGATTCTTCCTAGATCAGGAATTCTCTTGTCATTTCATGATGAACAAGGCAGGACAAAGAACATTATTACTCTTAATGCTCTCAGTTCTTTCAAAAACTTTATCTGGAAGTTACTTAGTTTTACTTCTATTATATTTCTCTACAGTCCATTCTATCTAGTGGAAGTTTGTTGCTTAAACAATCTTAGCAGTTGTGAAACCAGGCTCTTGTACCATAGATTTTTCTCAGAACTATTTTTGGCTGAGTTATTGGTAATCACTCGACAGCTCACAGTACTCATCTCAGAGCCTCTGATTAACTGACACTCAATAGATAACTTTGATGGATAATTTCTAATGATATGGCTCATCAGACTTCTCTTCTAAAGATTGTTCTACTTTATGTAATTTCATTAATCCTTCTCTGATTTACTTCTCTAGCCCAAAATACTCTTTTATGCTCCTGTTCAGTGTTGACACACAGATCACCATCAGCAGAATTTTCCATTTGCTGAATTCAGTTCCATACTATAGTCACTGGCTCATGCCCAAAATTGTTTGCAGAATGGTAAGTTAATAAATGTAACTCACTTTTTATATTCAAAGTAGTGTTCAGCAATTTGCTCATCCCAGACAATTTTCGGCTTGTGTTCCTTCAGGGTTTCAATGTACCTACAAATTAAAAACACAGATATGGAATTAACTTTTCTTAGAAGCAGTTATGAAATTACATTGCAGAAAATTCTGAAAGAGCAGTTTTACCATGTTTAGATGTTGAACACAGTATCAAAAATATCTTCTTGTTGACAACTAATTTCCTAAACCACTTTACAATTTCATGTTCACATTTTTAGGCTATTTTTTTCTAAAGTGTTGCATATAAGTATCTGAAGGGAGGGTGTCAGGAGGTGGTGCCAAGCAATATGAGAAGAGGCAATGGGCAGAAACTGATGCACAGAAGCCTCCACCTGAATATGAAGAAACACTTTACTATGTGGGTGACCAAGTACTAGAACAGATTGCCCAGAGAGGCTGTGGAGTCTCTTTCCCTCGAGATATCCAAAAGGTGTCAGGGCACAATCCTCAGTAATGTGCTCTGGAGAACCCTGTTGTGCAGAGAACTTGGACCAGATGGCCTCCAGTGGCCCCTTTTTCATTCTGTGATTCTGTGTGACTCTGTGAATTAATTAATGTTCATTGATTGACAAATCTGCAAGGACACATGAAGGCACTGTTTTAATATTTCTACAGTCTGAAACCCATAAGCCAAAGCACAGGAACTGAAGTCATCCCTGGGCTGCACACAGCTGTGTCCTCCACTATGAGGTTTACGTCATCAGGAAAGTTCTGGAAAAGGGGCTTAGCTAATCTTCTAAAACTGAAATTGTCAAGGAAAGTTCACTGCTAAGTAATTCTGCATATGAATTTTCCCCATCACTGGCTTCTTGGCATTATTTTCTTGCATGGACATTTTGAACATGGAATGACCTATCTCCTCTGACAGGAAGTGAGGATAGAGTACTACTTGTACCCAAAACCCTGCAAGGGGAACTGGGCTGGAAGAGCTGGTATGCTGTAAATTTATAGTTTACAGTATCCTCTCACTGCAGAGACAGTGTCTGCATTTCTGACTGCAAAACAGAAACAAAGCTGCTGGCTGCCACATGTCAGAGGACCAGAAGATGGCAAGCTACTGTCAGTGATACAGGCCACATAGGTTTCACACAAAAATGAGAAGTCTCATTCCACTACCTCTGCTGCCCTTTTTAACCTGAATCTTTGGCCATCTCTTGAAAAATCTATCCATCTCTCAACAATTGGCTCATTCTTGCAATAATTTTTCTGCTTATGACAAGATTTGGATGGAAAAATAGAAAAACTTTGTATTGCTCAGTTTGAAAAAGATTTGTTCTCTCATTTGGTATTATTCTAAATGCAATTAAAACAGTCAGCATTGCCAGGATCATCTCTCTTTCACTGTGGCTTGCTTATTCATATATTGGCAAATTGTTTCCTACTGCTAGCAGATTTAGAAAAGATTTTCTTTTGTATTTATGTCAAATGAACCCACACCAGGCATAGATTTATCTACATAAGCAAACATGGGAATGCATGAGCACATGGAAACATGCAGAGCTCTTAAACTCTCTCTCAAACACACCTGCTCTGGAACAATGGACCTTTTCAAATTGGGTAAGTTGGACCTTGGAACCTGCCCATCCTTTTTTAAGGCACAAAAAATTTTAAGTTGCCCCACTAGAAACATTTACAAAGAGACCTGGTTTTTTATATTTAAAATTTAAAAGGCCTCAACAAGTAATGACAGAAGACTACACTCATATAGAATATGGTACCAAGATGTTCCAGACCAGAAAACAAGAATTGCCAGCCAAGACATCCTGGCACGTAGCTTTGTTCCTGAATGTATGTCTTTAGATGGTAAATCTTAATTTTGCTTGCTAAATTCCCAACACAATTAAAGAGTGTCCAAAATACTTATGAACAAGGTTTAAAATTAGAAATGCAAGTGGTACCAATTATTATACCCTAGTCTATAAAAGTTATATTATTTTTTAAAACTGTTAAGGTATAGACCACATTTAATGAGCACTCATCCTGACCACGCACAGAAAATTTATTTCCCTTTCTACTGTCTCTAGGCATTTATCCCCACAGCATGTAACAGCAAAAAATGAACAAGTTCATCTTGAAATCACATCTACAATGATGAGACTAGCTACAAGTTTGACTTGGGGAAAAAAGAAGCATTAGCCCCCAAATTGTCACTGCGATCCATTAATCTTAGGGAGCCTACTTGAAACATATGAACTGGGTTTTTATGTTTCTCTGTTAAAGACAACAAAAATTCCAAGCACAATGCTCAAAACAATAAGCTCTCATTTACTTCAGTTGCAACTGCATCATCAATGCTTATGAAAATCAAGCTTTATAATTTTCAACCAGACACAAAGTTGCTGTGAAGAGTTGGGAAGAGGTGCATCAGCAAACCGCATCTGCTTCCCACGGGCTTTCTATTGCCTTAACTTGGGAATAACCCATTCCCCTCTTGATTCCTTTTCTTTCAGTAAAAGAAAGAAGGCAAGAACTCCAAGATATGCCATATTATCCTATTATCTCTGTAGTATCCTACCATGTGCATAAAAAGTGGAAAAGTTTCTGTGTAAAACTGCAGCAGCTCTATCACAACACACTTGCTTGACTCAAACTAATTCTTACCAGACACTCTTAATATATTATCTCCTAAATGGGGCAGTACTTAACTGAACAAATATTTAACACGCACTGGTTTAAATAAATAAATAAATAAATAAATAAATAGAAAAGCAAAACTTGCCATCACACTGAGTAAGACAAGGGATGTCAATGTGTCTGGGACAGCAGAATTCTAGATAAATTTTCAGGTTCTCAAAGAGGAAAATAAAGGGGCAAGAAGCTCACCACAGCCTGCTTTCCTTTTTTCCAACTCCTCACCTCACTCTACACCTTTCAACTCATATTTATTGCTATTTTTTTTCATCCTCTCTTTCTAATTTATCCCTCTTTCCACTGCCTCTGTGCCAGTTCACCTCTGCTTTTATGCTGCTATCCAGACTAATTCCTCATCCATCAGCTCCTAACTTACTCCCTTTCTTCTATTACCAAGCTGCCTCAGCAGTTAAGAGAATGAAAAACACCGAAAACTCAGCTTCACTGCCTTGCACTACATATTTCCTGGGAAGTTTGTGACCATTTGCAGAGCAAGTCACACTGTTTCTGCGGTGCTAGCCTGAAACAAGGTCAGCACAGAAGAAATATCTGGATTATTGATGCCAGCCTCTACTGAAGCACCAATGCAAGATAGAGAAATGCTAGATCTGCATGGATCATCAGGGATAGTAACAAATGGCAGATGACACCTGCATGTCCACCTTGCAAATACATGTTCCAACACAGACAAGTACCATTCTGGCTCCCTTAAATTGCCATGCCTTTGTCAAAATGGGCACTTCCTGCTATTCAGACAAGAACTATTATTTGTGTGACAGATACTCCTGGTTACAAACACTCTGGATTAAAACAAACACTCCTTTTACTTCTGCAAAGGAAAGGAGAAGCCAAAACATACATATTATGGAGTGGCTGTAAAGTCAGTCTTGCCAAAGTTGTGTATCTATGAACAATCCTGATGTGGCTACACCTACACACTATTGCACTTTACTGCTCATTCAATGAATAAATAAAGGAACCAGATGAAAGGTGCTCAGGATTTATGCCTGGTGTTCCCTTCCTAAGATACTTTTCTTCCAAAACATGAAAAATGGCATGGCCCTGGAATATGTTAAGGTAAAACCCACAATCTTTCGTCCCTCTGAAGAAGGTATTTATCTTCATGGATAATGCTTTTTTCACTGAGAATATAAAGAAACCAGTCTCTAGTATATCTTCTGCAACAAAATTTACATTCTAGGAAAAGAGATAGCTTCATATTTAATTCTTAGACTAGAATTTATTTATGAAGTTAAACTTTTTAATCTTCAGGTGTTTTGCTTTACTAGTCCTGAATCACTCTTCAACCAAAAAACTTTAGTGAAAAGGAAACTGCTGCTGAGCATATGGTGCATTTTAATGGTCTTTTCTAACACTTTATATTTTCTCCCCAGTTCTCACATGAACAAAACTCTGATTAGAAGCAACAAGTCTCTAATCACAATGAAGGATCATTTTCTCTTGCTACAGAAAATTGAGTTTATCTTGCACTGTACTGAATTTGAGAGATTAATTCAAAGAATAAAAATACTACTCAGCTTGAAAATCTATGCCACACATTTTCTTTTCAGTTTTCTTCAGTTACAATAGGATTAGTTATTAAAATGTGAACCTACCAGGAACTGTATCTCCATAACAATCAAAAGTGCCTATGCATGGAAACACATGTTTTAGACTCAGCTGGATAGGGCCCATCCTCCCCCTTTACAGGGAGCTGTATCTCTTAATAAATGTCAGAGAAGTCACACAAAAGGCTGCATTCTAAAGCTCAAGAGTTCCGATTTCTGATGCAAAACAAATAGAAATAGCTCCAAAACAATTTTCACAGGAGTACTCCTAAGAACATTCTCAGTACATATCTTCCGAAAAAGTACCATCCCGTTTCCCCACTGCTCTGTGTACATCAGGAGACTCTGTGAATAGGCAGATATCCATCTCAAAACAAGATTTTTCAGAGGGGTTATATATATAACCAGTAAGTCAACCCCCTTTTTATTTAATGTTTAATTTTAGTTACCTTGACGCTTACCATTTAAGGTTTTTCTTAAATTACTTCCTTTTAAGTGAGACAAAATGTCAAGAAACAATACAATCTGGAGACATTTTTTAAAAAAGGTTTTAAAAGTGAGAATTTTTGGCCTTCTTGGCTTCTCAGAAAATAATTTCTAAAAAAAAAAAGCAAAAATTTTGAATACCCTATAAGCTACTGAATGATTTAGTCATAAATCTAACAGTTTTGATAAAAGTTGCCTTCAATAGTAATTAATAAAAACACAGAAGGAAAAAAATCAAAAAACAAAAAAGATTTTATGCAGATTTTTGAGTTCTTGCTCACTCAGTCCCTAAAACTGCAGCTTGCAAAAGGCAGAAATGCCCTGCAGTTTAACAATCTTTAGATATTAGCCTTTAAAACAGTTTTGAAAGCATGCATAAATTTATGAAAAACCTAGCAGAGTCATTAACTAGCAGAGCATAATATTATTTATGTGTGTGTGTATAGATATATATATACAGCATTACACTGTGCAGTAAAAAAGGTCCAAAACAGACTGAACAATTAAGCTTTCACCACACTGGTTCCATCAGGATCACTTAAGCACCTTTTTACTCATCTCCTCTCTCCACTCAAAAACACCATATTTACAATTTATAGGCTCCCAGCTTGAAAAAGTGCTAACATTGCATAGCACTCTAGTTGCTTGCACATTAAAGAATTCAGATTTTATTAAAAGAAATCTCACAAATTCTTTCAAAAGCAAATAGGTTATCCAGGAAAAAGACAGCTAGTATGTATGTTCTAGAGAATCAAAAGAATGCACTAACACTGAAATAATTTTTACTCTGAAGATTTATGCATCTGAGAGGAGTGGGGAGCACACTATAAGCCTGTCTACAGGGTATATTATTCAAAAAATAATTCTGTTAAGGTCTTTGGATTATTTAATGTAAAAAAACTTATAAACACAGTTTGAAGAGAGAAATCAATCAGTTAGCTGTTAAAATATCCAAGTAGCAGCCTAGAAATGAAAAATCTATAAGCAAGCATCATCTTTTTCTAGTAATCTCTCCGTTGCTGCTTGAACCTAGCTCTGTCAGTTTTAAAAGGCAAGAAGAATTTTTCTCCTATTTTAATAGTAACAGTTTTCCAACACAGTAATTTTTCTGGGTGTACTGCTTTCAGTAAGTTTTATAAAATCATTCTCACTGATTTCTTCACAATACTTCATTACTGACTTGACAGATGACACTTCTCAGCACTTCCACACCAACCTCACACAAACCCACTGACCTTGTACCTCCTGCCATGATGCATCAGCCCAATGAAAATGAGCAGAACCTCTATGACATTTCTACCATTACTCTGGGCTCTTCAAAAAAGCACCTTGTTCAGCATTCCCAAAGTAATTTGGAAACAATAATACTGGACACAACTGCAGAGAGACAGAAAATTATTCCTAATTTACAGATCTCAGGAGATACAGTAGACAATGTCAGGCTTTTCAGAAGCATCCCCATCTCAGGAAACAATGAGCATTAAAACCTTCTGGTGCTTTACCGTGGCTACAGAAGAAAACATAAACATTACATATTTCTATTGTATAGAGCTTTACATGTGAATAGTTTTTATCATTAAACTTCACAGAGGTTTTATAGAGAGACCCACCTGAGAGTTTACACAGTGGTACACTGGCAAATTATCCATGGGAACGTCAAGTACAGTTGAAAGCAATGCAGTGCATGCTGTATTTCTCTATATAACCAAAATGGTGAGTCTTTACCAAAAATAGGACCCCCAAAGTTATGGTTAGAGATTGATCTATGAATTGAATTAATCACACACAAGGCAGAAAGGTGTGGACATTTACATATATATTTAAGATTTTAACTCAAGCTGATGGATATGAGAAGAACATATGAAAATCTCCTTAAAGAAAGCAAGAGCTTGATTTCTAAGTCAAAAACTATTTCTTAGACAACGAGGATATAATGAGATTGAGGCAGAAGGTTTGCATATCTGTTTGTCTGCCTTCAGCAATACATTGCTGTTCAGCAGAATGACTATTTCTAAAGAAAACTGAAAATATGTATTGTTGAGAAGCCAACATGCGATTCCTTCCTCAGTCGGGGTCAAACCCCTGCACTGACATTACAGAAGCTGAAATGCTCATCCTTCATAGAAGAAAGACAGGTCCTAATAGATTCCTATAAGGCAAGGTATCATGAAGAAACAGTAAAAGTATTAGTGCTTCCTAGACCATACATAAAAACTTACATTCTGCTCCAGTTCACCCAATAATCTGCCTTAGTACAGAATCCGAGACAAGACAGAGTGTCTCTGCTTAAAAATACTTCTCACCATGATGAAAACTAATGTTTGTTTATCCCTACAGGCGTGCTTCAAGAACCAGCAGGTTCACCCTAAAAATAAAATCGCTGAAGATAAAACTGCTAGTTTAAGGGCCCATTTCCTGAAATGTTTAAGTAACACTCAATTGAGGTTGAAGCATTTTCAGATTCATTACTCCAAATAAAATACTGTGCTCCATTCTTCTAAGAACTGACATAATAAGCACTGCATCTGGAAAAGTGAGGCTATTTATCTTTGGATGTGAGGCTGAACAAAGTTCAGATCCACTAATATGTCTGCTTCTCAGCTTCAGCTGTAAATAACCAAAAAATAAAACTATGCTACCTCTGTTTTGTGTCAGATTTGGTTTGTTGGGGTTTCTTTTACTCACATCATAAAAACTTTACAGACTTTCTTCTTGCTCAAAGTATACAAATCAGCTCCATTCACACAGTGCTACACAGATCAGCGACGAAAACTGTTATACTGGATTTGGAGCCTGGTCAGATTTAGTTGATCCTAATTCAGTGTATAGGAGATTAAGTTTGAGCCGCTCTAGTGTGAAAATGAATTTTGAGTGCAAACTCATCATATTAACTTCGATGTTCTTAATTCTTCTATAACTCTTTCATTAAAAAAGGTTTCATATTAAAAAAGTCACATTTCTTTTCCACCCTCTTTTAAAAGGTCAGATGATCTTAATGCAATTAAATACCACTCCTAGCTCTTCCAATTGCTTCTTGTATCTCTCTTCAACCATTCCTGAATTTAAATCATCCCAACACAACACAAGGTCAATAGCAATGTCATCTAGCAGATTTAAGAAATACAAAAGCCAGCAGGAACATCTTTTCCTCACCCTGAGTCAGGAAAGGAGCAGTGCAGTTCTTCCTCCAAGCCTCCACCTCAGGCCTGTGCCAGCCAGGTGCTCATGCCCTGTTTCCAGAGGGTTGCTAAGATGTCCTGGTTGAGCCCCATGCAGGGGAAAGGACACACTTGGTAGCAAAGGAGAAATGAAGGGAACATGCATTGGGTGCAAGCAGCAGAAGGCACCAAAGATGGGACAAGGACATGACTGAAGAGGAGGATCTGCTCCCAAGTGACTTAAGTCAGGCAGAGCACAAAATTTGCAGGCTGCAGGACTGTGGGGATGTAAAACTGACCCAGGTCAGCAACTGCCTTAGGAATGAAATGCTGCTTCTGTTGTCTCTCCAAAAATAGGAGAAATAGTTTAGGTCAGACAGAAGCAGAGCTGTCTGCAAGGAACCAGAACTTCAGACAGTGAAATAAACTAACTACAGTAGGAGACTATACCCTGAAAAAGCTGACCACTATTTGGATTCCATTTGCTTCACAAGATGCTGAGAATGAGACACATAAAAGTATCTACTCCAAGTAGCCTCAGAAGAATGTTCAGGTTCCTTAGCTGACAATCACATCAGGCCCACAATTTCTACTATTATCATGGATGAATGGTTCGGCTGCTTAAAGAAACACCAAGGTATTGGCAAAAGGAGGACCTGAACACCAAACACCTTCTATAAAATAAAAGAAGAATAGCTCAGGGATAGTTTTCTGGCATGTAGGAGTTATAGAAGCACAGTAATAAATTTAAGTTATCAAGCCCAATACAGCAGATAGTTTCATGTGAAAGAAATGATAAATTCCATCCTTGGCAGAGAGGATTGTAACTAGAGAAGTTAACTATGCTAAAGGAAAATCTATGGCAGAGCAGTAAATTCTCCAAACCTCCAGTGTCCCATGAAGATATGAACTATGTACTCTTTTCCATCTATTGGGACCAAGTTAAGTGAAGAACAAAGAACACTGCCGCTGACTTTTGAGTTAATTTTTCATACTTGGCAGAGGGATCTTTCTCCTCTCAATTGACTGTGCACACAACAGAACTTTTGTAAGACTTTCAGACTTTTCAAAAAAGACAGAATGATGACAAATTCATGTAAATGAGTATTAATCTCTCATAAAAAATGCAAATCTCAGAGGGTTAATACATTTTTAACATGCCTTAAAATAATCTAGATATCACACAATTCCTCATTTTTTGGCATGACTTGAATTGAAGATAGATTATGAAGTCATAAACTATCTTTTAACCAATGGGAGTGGAAGTTTTTGCCCTTTTAAGAAACTATCTTTTTCAGAGCAGTTAAGTAAATATTTGAGAACATGAATTTTAAATCTCTTGATATTTAGTTAAACTACTGCATATTCATGTGACAGTGTTCAGTTTTAAAGAAAAGCCTGGCACTTTTCATCATGAAAAACAGCAGAACACCTCCCCTATCTTTGCCGTAACTCCAAAAAAAATTTGTATATTCTTATCTATATAGTTTCTGCTGAACACACATACCTGCCTTCTGATAAAATTTGCTAAGATTAAGACTAAATTTTAAAGCAAGAAGAAATACACATGAACTTATTTTCAATTATTTCCAAAAGAGCTGTTACTTAAATCAAACAGTAACACTTGGATTGCAAATCAAGGGACAAAATGATGGCCACCACATTTTTGCCCCCTTGAAATTAACTGGGAATTTCAAAATGCAATACTATCTACCTCCAATGGGTATGTATATATTTTTTTAAAATCTTTAATGAAACAGCACTTACAGCATTAATCCTCACAAAAGATCTTTGGTTGGCTGAAGAAATTGTTGGTTTAAAGGAAGAATGAAAAGGGCATTATACTCAGGATATATGGGATCTGTGTACATCTAAATTTTGTTAACATCTGGGGAAGTTAGAAAATAAATTGTTTTGCTGTGCTTGAATGACAGAAGTTTGCTTTTTGCAATTATTTAAGCAAATTCAGACTGTAAGTGTTGACAAATTATCCTAGTACAATACTAAAGGTAAAACAGTCAGGCATTTCTGTCTCCAAAGTTGTTCCATATGCAAACATATTAAATTGCTATAACGCTTTCAAAACACTATCACTTTGCAGTACCTACACAAGTCATCCAACACATAGAGCAATCACCAGTACAGCTGTGTAATCAATAAAAGAAGAATGTCTTTTAAACACTAACTGTAAAGCTAAGCAAGTTAAATATAAACATTATGATATGCACGTAAGAAAGACATATCCAGAAAGTCAAAAGCAAAATTAAAGAGCAAAATATACTGCAAAGGATCAATTACTACAAGCATAGTGGCTGAGAGATGGATGCAACGTGGAATGAAGAAACCTCTTTTTTTCTTTTTTTTAAAAAGCACAATTTAGAAACTGTTGTTGGGGAATGAAGCTTTCATTTTCCTTTTTTCTCCTGATTTCATCAGTGAGCATTGCTTCTTTCAAAGGCTCAGGAAAAGCATTTGATTGCTTTAATTAAGAAAAAACGCTGTTTCTGTTGAATTATGTCTGACAAGATTCTGAAAGGTTCATACCCGCAAACAAGTCAACTTCTCTACCTTAAGGCAGGCCTGAGGGGAGAAGTAAAGCTCTACTTTTCATTGCAAAGAGCTATTTCAAAACCATATGGCAGAGGTGCCACCTGGGAATAACTCCCTATGCCCCACATACCTAATTAACATGAGCTCCTGCTACAGTGATATGCACAGAGAAGAGGAATGAGTGACCTTGTTAGGTGAAGACACATAAAAAGAGGATGAGAGCAAGGCTTGGAGATGAAGAGAAACAGATGGGACTGTCAGCTGTAGAATTGTGATGCCCTACAACGCAAGAGTACGGGTAACATGGGGAACATTGCTTGGGTTAGACAAAACAGTTCCAACTGCAGGCACCAGAAGACTTGCTGACCTACATTTGGGATTGGAAAGGCTTTTCCTGCATGATATTTCAGTTGTACTTACTTCTACATGAAGTAGAGGACTGTAATGTGTTCCTCTCTCACTCTGCATTGCAGCTACTCCTGTAAGTGCCAGTACTGCTTTACACACTTTGTAGTCTACAGCACAACTACTGCATCACTTCAGATGCTCTTCAATTTCAATCCGCCCACCCCCTCAGGATGGCACAGTTTTCTCTTTAAGTTAAGAACCATTACTTACAGATAATGGATTCTGTACTCAGCATCAAAAATGCTTGGTGATCAATTCCAGAAGTCCTGAAGAGAAATAAAAATTACCTCCTCACACCGTGAAAAAAGTGCAGGTTCTTGTCTTAACAAGGCTCTAATTCCATAATTGAGATTGTTTGAACTTGTTTGGTTGACTGATTTGGGAACTTGCTGATTTGAAATCCCAGATATTATGTTGTTAGAAATCTCTTCTCTCCCACAAATATTCTGTATTTGTGGATTATGAAGGCTGATGCCTTTGATCAAAAGCTCAGAAAGTTTTCATGCAGAAGACCAAACTTGGAGGAAAAGAACCTGCTGCAACACGTGACTGACAGCCAGAATATAGAGAAATGATTGAAAAGTCCAAAATGCATTTTATTGGGCCATTTGTCTATGTGGACAGGGCTAAATACATCACACATGTTATAGATTTCCTAAGCAGACAAGAACAAAGGAAAAAAAATATTGAGGACAAGAGGATATTTTTATCCATTAATATTTCCAAGCAAGGAATAGCAATTCAAATATGCTGGACACTTTTTTTGGCTCCAGGGGAATGAAGAGATAGATTACTAGATCTATTAATTTATATTCACGAAACATATTCCAATTACAAGTAGTTTCTGACCCTTTCTGGCCCCACAGCCATTGCAAGAACCTCTTTAATTACTTGCCTTTTTTGCAACAAAATACAATTAAGCAGCACTAATTATTTGACACAAGATATTTTAAGTATGGAAGAGGCTAACCAGTTGCTATAACAACATCATTTAAATGAATTTGACTGACAGGTACTATATATTTTTCTTCTATGGCAGAACAGTTTTGTTCTGCACCTTCACTTTCAAACATATCATCTTTGTTCTAATTTGTACCTACAATAAAATAAGAACATACTGAATAGAAAAGTGCTGAAAGAATTCAGAAAACCTTCACATTTCACACTATGGGATAATGGATAAATATTAAGCAATTATGACAGAGGTGGGAAGACTATGGATTAAAATAAAAAACCTATGTGGAAACAAGGTCTTCTGAGGACAGAAGTCTGGGATAACATTATAAATTAAACTAGACAGAAGCAATACCAATCCAGTCAATAATGATGGGCATTTTTTAATGATAAAACCATGACTTATCCCTATACAGGCAACTAAAGATGCCATGATGTATAACTATTTCTTCAGAAATACTGCAACACCATTATTAAAAAAATATTCATTAGGAAAAAAAATCAAGTCAAATATCCAAAAATTATAACAACTCTTTAAATTTCTTTATGTGATTCTAGATAATCTTCATTGTCTTCCCCAAAAGGTCACAGAGGGAAAGGAAGGCTAAGAAAATACCAAGTTGGCTTAAGTATATTACATGACAGGATTGGGTAACTTAAGGAGCACTTTTTTCAATCTTATAGATAATGTAGATTATACTGTTCACCAGATGAATTTGGTCAACACTCAGATTCAAGTCTTATTTTTAAAACAATGAAAAGATGAGTAATTCAAAGGGAATTCAGAAAGGTGCTCAATTCTTACAGATACAAAAACATCATTCTGTAAAGAATTGGTTCTGTAATTTTGAGTGCAGGAAGAAAACACATGGGCTTCATGGAACCAGAGGCACTGTTTCCTTCCAGCCAACATATGCTGTTAATAAAAAACTACAAGTAACATCTACAAGTTTTCTTACCTTTTCATGAGAGTTACTGGATACTCAAAATCAAATTTAAAGCTAACACAAGGTAATTATGTGTTTACCCAGAGTCTAAATAGTTTCTTGAAAAAAAGTCAGCTCTAATAATCAAAACTGATAGAAATCATTAGGATTTTATAGCTCTATTATCTGTCCCTAATTACAACCTCAAATAGAACAGTAGGAAAAAATTCTTGACTGATGTCTGATATTCACCTTCACCACCAAAATTTCTTTCTTGATGATATCTTTAGCAAGTTAAACCAACTTGTGAATCAAACCAAGATTCATAAGTTCTTTAGAAAGTCACACACACTCCTACCATTTTGTCAGTATCAAATCAATGGTATCTCTCCTTCCCTGAACAAACAGGCAAATCCAAAACTCTTCCCCTCTGACAGTCAATGTTTGCACACATTAGTATACATGTACTTGCATATGGATCCACAAATATTTCCAAAAGAGTATCTAGTTAAATAATAAATTAAGAAACTACTTAAACATTATTTTAGTAACATTTAAAGAAGCATGAACACATAGAAATAAACTCAAAATGTTTATTTAGTAGTCAAAGATTAGTTAACTTTCATTCTGCAAACAGCAATAGCATTTTTGCTGTTGAATTTGATTTTCAGCTGCATAATAGGGAATTTAAAATAAAATTAACAAAATGCTTTAAAGCATAAAATTCTTACCTATAAGAGAATATTGTTCAGTGTTTTACTTCCCTTTCAAAAGATTTTAAATCTCTATATAAAGTTCTTACTTTATTTTAAAATTTGCATGGAGCTCTAAAGATTCATATCTGAAAGTCTATGAAATATTTTTATATAGTATCTGTCAATGTTTTCATATAAAAGTTCTTATTAAGACATACTGTATCAATTTTGGTGGGTAAAGTTTAGGGCACTTTCATCATCTTTACCACCCCAGCACTAATATGGAAGACCAGCAGACAGAACAAATGCATGAGAATTAATCACAGGATTCATATTCACGTATCATATTTAGATAAAGGAAAATAAATTGAAAGTATCAAAGAAGTCTTTTAAAAGGACATAATACATTCATTAGTCAAGGATGAAAATCACCTTTGGGAGATAAGTTCTGTTAGACTGCAGGATGCTGTTAGTGGCTACTCTACTCCACCTCCACATATAGTGAGGAATTTACATCCCTTATGTACAGAATAATCTTCCTGCATGGTCAGCATTGAAAAAATTGAAGCTGGAGTTTTACATCTTTTTCTAAAAATAGCAAAGATGGTGATTTTCATTAATGCAAGCAAACACAGAATAAATTCAGCACCTCTTAAACTTGACTGATTGCCTGCTTAACTTCAACTGCACAGAAAATGTATTTTAAAATAACTATGCAATCACTGTATCCACAACATACTAATAACTTCTATAATTTATGTATTCCAAAGCATTCTGGAGGCTTATGAACCTTGCTGTCTTGACTTATTTAAGATAACCTGCTTGGACAGTCATCAAGAAGCCATTTTCTCACTGCACAAAACAGAAATTTTCACTAATGGAGAAAATACTATAAAATACCTCACGAGGCTTTCCTTATGTGCTAGACCATAATAAAGTCTGTTGGTCTCTATTGGTCTCTGTTTCCACAGCAGAGTCTTGGACCTCTTGTCTAAAAGAAATTAATTTTGTGTACTTCAAGACTGCTCTGCAATGTGAATTAAAGTAACAGAAATGGGAAGTAATAAGGAAGATTGACTTGAAAAATGTGGTTCAGAACCAATGAAAATACACCACACTAAATACACCAAACTATATTTCATTGTTTCTCAGTAAAAGAATAATCATGAGCAGTTTTTTTTTGGTTGGTTGGATTTTTTCTCATCTATATGCAGTGTACATTTATCTTTCTTCCCCTTATTGCATTTTTTCAAGTCCAGTATGAACATCCACACTGTATTGCAAGTGTCAAGTCTAATTGAGTTGGAATTATGATAAGGAATTATTACCAGAATAATAACTTGTATCCCTGAAGATAAGTATCCTAAATATGCATGTGTAAGACCTTGATTCTGTTGCTGAATTGTGTCAGGATTCAGGGTATCTCAGAAACAAAGCTGCAAAGTCAGATTGATCTGTGTTGCAAGAAAGTGAGAAAAGTGTTCACCTTTGGAAACATGAAACACATAACAATGGTGATACAGTATTACATCTGAAATACTTGCATTTGGCACGCTAGTAAATTTGCTATTAATTCCTGAACAACAGGGACACTATCAGTAGCTCATAAGCTCATTTCAATAGGTCTGAGAAACCCAATGTAAGAAGGATATGGAGCTGCTGGAATAAGTCCAGAGGAAACCATGAACATGGTCAGCTGGAACAGCTCTCCAATGAGGAGAGGATGAGAGTTGGAGTTGTTCAGCACAGAGAAGAGAAAGCTCCAGGGAGACATTAGAGCTTCCAGAACTGAAAGGGGCCCTACAAGAAAGCTGTAGAGGGACTTTTGACAAGTATGTAGTGACCGGTAATGGCTTTAAATTGAAAGAGAACAGTTTAGATAGGATATTAGGAAGAAATTCTTTACTGTCAGCGTGGTGAGGCACTGGAACAGGTTGTCTAGAGAAGTTGTGGATGCCCCATCCCTGGAAGTGTTCAAGGCCAGGCTGGATGGAGCTCTGAGTGACCTGCTCTAGTGAAAGCGGTCTCTATCCATGGCAGCAGGGTTGGAATGAGATGATCTTTAATGTCTGTTCCAATCCAAACCATTCCATGGCAATACTTCCAGATTCTATAAAGTTCAGAAATTATGCATAGAAAACACACTGGCATACAATAAAAAAATACTTATTTCACATTTTTCACGGGAAGAAATAAATAATTAGATCCTGAATGCATTTGCTTGCTTTGTTTATTTCAGAAAGACACAAACTTTCTAATTCAGAAAAAAAGCTTTACTGAAAGGATCAAAGATTAATTTCACATAGTAGCTTTGTGAGATCTGATTTCTAGGAAAATTTTTGCTGAATTTAGAACTAGTTATTTCTGCAAATCAAATGTGTATTTATATGAGTCACTATGTGGTGGTACTTATTCCGAGTCTTCTGGAAAACAACAGCAGAGTAGAGATGTCATTGCAATGGCACACTCCTTTATTAGTCCTGCTTCTTCTGCCTATTTTTAAAACATCAACTTTGAGTCTCACCACTCCAGCTACACTCTAAACTATTCTGTAAAATTTTAGTCTCTCCTCATAAGAATTTTACTAAATCCCTTAGGGATTTTTCTTGAAGTGTTTTTCTTGTTTTAAAGAAAATTTTCTAAAAAGTTCTAAGCATGTATGCAACACTTAACATATGTTTAAAATGATTGTATTTTTATCACTAAGTATGTCTTGGAAAACCTCTGGAAGGGAAGAGCTTGAGAATTGGAATCATTAGTAACCCAAGCATGTATTAGGAAACACTTAGTGTGACTGAAATTACTTGAATTCTTCACATAATAAGTAATGAAAAAATGTATGCTATTAAAAATAGACATAAAGAATAGCACATTGCAAACCCAAGGTAATTTCATTTGTGGAAATCTAGGAGGGATTACTAGCCCACAATCAAGAAGAGAAGAAAATCATGGAGGGAGATTATGTATGGCAGAAGAAAAACAGATCAGGAAAGGATTGAAAGGATTGAACTGGGAAACTGAAAATTATAACAATCTCCAGAATTCGGGATAGATTAATGAAATATAAACGGTACGTAAGATTTAAGGACAAACATAGAAACATTAGGATTGAAAAATAATTAAAATACCAATAAGCCTGGTTATTAAACTATCACTACTAAAAGAGTAAATATACTTACGTATACATATTAAAAATGGAATAGAAAACAACATCACCACTCAGCATATCAGATGTGAACAAAACCAACTCAATTTACATCATGGATTATGTTTTTAGAGAGAGAAGAATAAAATATATTTTTCATTATCCTACTTGTAAGAAACATTAATACGCAGATTGTGTGCTGAAATTGGCTGAAGTTCATGATGATTTTACAAGGCTGAAGTAGATGTTAAGAGCAAGTTTTGCTCCAATCAGTTTAATAAATCTAAGTGATTTAGTAATGAGGGAGCAGGACCTAGGGGTTAACTCATAGAACAGTTATGAGTTAAATGTTCTATTGCTGGTTTGCTACTATTACTTGTCTTTTACAGTCACAAGCAACTCATTTATCAACATGGAATATCCCCAACATAAAACAAGGCTGTACTTGCTTTTACTAGACACATTGAAACTTCACACTGGATATCATGCCCACTTGAACTACTTCCACCATTATTTTAAAGCTTTACATAAAGAGACTCAGGTCTAATTTGTATGTACTGTTCATAAAGAAGTTCTGAAATTTTATTTAGCATAGGAAAGGGCCATGAAGGATTTGGCAACAATCCTTGCTTGGTGGAAGCCTGATTTCACCACGTTCCTCTGTAAAAGCCAAATAATTTAAAACTCCTTGCATTATGTAAATGACAATCTAGCAACCTCTAGAAAACACTCTCAGCTAAGCAACGAAGCTGGGGAAGGATCTGGAGCACAGGTCTGATGAGGAGTGGCTGAGGGAGCCTGGGGTGTTTAGCCCACAGAAAAAGGAGGCTCAGGGGAAACGTTACAGTGGTTTACAAGTTAAATTTCTGAAACAGAACGTCAGTATGGAAGATTGAGGAGAAAACAGAAATAAGACATAACAATTTATCTGCTTGTTCTCTGCTACTTCCTTTTTTCTTTTCCAAAGCATTAGGAATCACAGGATGGCTAAGGTTGGAAGGAACCCCACTGGAGCACATCTGATCTGTGCTCAAACTCTACAGCACATTACTCAGGGTTGTGTCCAAACAGCTTTTGAATAGGTTAAATATCCCATGAAGAAAGGGCAATGCTTAATACCTAAGGTAATGCTTTATGGTAAGAACCTGATGGTTGTAAAGCTTTTCAGTTTTCCTTTGGCCACAATTACCTAACTGGAGAATCTCTAACATTAGCATTCAAGAAAAAGCAATCAGCTGCTGATCAAGCCTTTCACAGCTGGAGTTGAACAGTAAAGGGGTCTGGTTTAGTGCACTTGCACAGCACAGGGAAAGAAGTTGGATCCTCAGCAAGAGCCTCAGATGACAGAAAACATAATCAGACAGCAAGACCCTTCTTACAGTACCTCAAAGTGCCCTCCAGATATTCAACATGCACTGAATGTGAAACTCAGCTTTAATTCACTAACAGAAAATTAAATACATCAAAGAAAATGCTGATGAGTGACGTTCTGGTATTGGCTGTCCCAGAGAGGCATGTCAGCAAAGAGAATTAAGTAATTTGTGGCATGGTCCCCTGCTGAACCAGGTCAATATGCAGAAGACAACCTTGTAAAGGGAACTATCTGGTCTGTTAAGACTGATGTGTCAGACAGGACAATGCTTGAATTTAAATCTAATTTCAAGAGAAATAAGAAATTTCTTGGGAGGGCACACTGTAGTCTAGTGGTTACACTGTGTTAAACACTCATTCTGTGACAGGATAAGTTGCTGCATTTGAAGTATCTAAATCAAAATATTGGGCAGTTTCCTTGCTACAATGAGAATACCATGACTGAAAGGAATACTACTAGCGTTTTTAATAAAAAAAACAACAAAAAAAAGGTTTTCTAATTTCTTTATGTCATAAAATTAAATGTACAGGAGTAAGTGAACAATCACATCTACAACTGTAAAAGTTTTCAAAGCCCAGAGAGAGCAGTTTAATGCAGGAGATAACAGCCCTGGAAGAACTCTGGTAATTGAAGGAGAGTATCGTTCACAACTTTGAATCAGAAAAGAATATAACCATGTTAAAAGCAGTAAGTAACAAAGTTAAAGTAGTCTTACACCCGTAAATCCAGCAAAATGTCTTGCTGAGTTATTTCAGCCAAATCATCACCCTAAGTTCTCAAATGGGCAGTGGTTGAAGTGTACAAATGGTCAAGGTAGTTCATGTTAGGAAAAACAGAGCAGTTGAGGGCTGCTGCAATGACAGTTCAGCAAGCTGAAAGAACTGCACCCTGTGGTTTGCAATTGACTGTTTCAAAACCATGTGCAGTATCTTCAAAGAACTGACAAAATATCAAGTTTTTCAAATAGCAGCGTTTAGAAAACAGTGTCTGAAAGATGTACTTGAGTGTTTCTCACAGGGAAAAGCTGAAAACCTATCAAAAGTAAATATTCATCTCACTTTCTGATTACTCAAATTGGTACTCTGTAAAAATTTTCTCCTAGTGTCCTGTTTATCAACAAATGCAACTTGTAAAGCGTATAAATTGCACAAAATAAAGTTAGAAAACATAGAGCTGTGCTCATACAAGAGACACGAATGAAAGTCAAAAGCACTACACAGCTGTTCTTGTTTGTCATTTGGATATAACAAACCAGACCTGACAAATTATGATTTATTACTGGTGGTTTTTAAGTCTAAATTTCTATTCCTCCATGTCAATTACAAAGATAAATGTTCTTTTAAAAAAATCCTGACTATAAAGGTAAATACACAAGGCCATGAAACACAAATTGAATGCTTCCATCTCCAATTTGCACATGCCACAGTAACTCAAAACCTGCATGCTGGGTCTGACCCTCTTAACACACTGAGCACTGCCTTGCAGGTGCTCAAGCACAGAGCCTCAAACATTTTCACACATTTTCCTTCTATTAAGATTCTTTGCTACAGAAGACTTCAGGAAGAACTAAGTGCTCAAATGCTTTGGGCAACCTGGGTTGCAGGCTGAGATGTAGAGATCATACCTAAACTGATGGGGAAAAGAGAAGGCTCAGGCCTTAAGAGTTTCAAATTTATCATATTTTCTTTCAAGAGCTGGTAAGGGACAGAGTGGTCATCTGTCATGTCACTTAAATATATCTACAAACTTTAAAAAGCATTGAAATGAATAATTAAGAAGATCATAAATTTTGCACTACCCACAAAATGAATGTACTTTATGTTTTTCAAATATAAAAGAAATGCATATTTCATTATAAAACAACATGAATTGTTGGTGGCAGTAAGAGCTGGGTTTATGCATTATTCACTCCTGAAAATATTCATTAATTCAAAGATTGTCTGATGGTGTTCATGCCCTTCTGCAACACACAGCCCAAGGGGGAGTGAAGGTACTTCAAACCCAAAACTTGCGTGTCACATGGTTTTGCTGGGAGTGGAACTCTGGGAAATACCTGCACCCCCATCCAGTCACTGCCAGTGACACACTGACCTGCAGCCTACAGAGGGGTCAACTCAATATGGCAAAGCCATGACTGCAGGCAGTGTTTCTCCAAGCTTATCAGTCCAGCTCAGATATAAAAAATCGCTGCAGAAGCATTTGGCACCACCAGAGCATTCCCAGGTTCAATCCCCAGGCAGGGTCACTTCCAAAAAACTGCAGTGCACGGGTGCATTGGCCCACAAGCTTTTATTATCCACTTTTTGTCAGTGCCTAAATGGGAGAAGAGTGTGGCTGCAGATTTAAGTGTGAACAAGTGAAATGACAGAACTGGAAGACAACAACTGCTCTGGTGTAAGGGGACTAATCTGTGTGACCAAAGGATGTAGGCATGTATCTCCTACCAAGGGCAGTGCAAGGCAGACTGCAAGTAAATTGGACAGACATACTGCATCTCTTAAAGAGAGAACAGCTGTTACATGAATTTTTTCCATGGTTTTCTATTTCTGATGTCTCAGAAGCCTGGCTTTATCTGACTTCAGATCCTCTCAAGAGGGAAAGAAGATACCAGTAGGAATCTATAGTTCAGCACTAAATAAGGCATTTTCATCAAATTACTAGACATATGGACTGTTTATCTGGCAACAGTAAGTGGCTGTTTTCACAACAGAAAGAAGGCACAGCATATCACAAATATCTGTGTTGTGACCTCTGCAGTTCACTTCATATACAGAAAAATCTGTAAAAATTAGCAAGGCTGCAAAATTTGCTGATGATATGAAAATGGTCAGAGCCAATTAAAAACCAAACTTGACCAAAATGAGTTGCAGAAGCTCAGAGAAATAAATTATGTCACAATAAAATGGCAACTAAAGTTGCATGCCAATAAACACAAAATAATAACTATGAGAAAAATATATGGTTCTGAATAAGTTATTATCACCCAGAAAAATGACCTTGGTGTTTATATAGGTTGTTCCCTGTCAGCAGCAGTCCAGCACTCAAAAATTGCCAAGAAGTCAAACAAAATAGTAGAAATTAATAAGAAAGGACCACAGAAACAGGAACTGCAAGTGATAACCTGTTTCACTAACTTCATAAAATATTCTGAATGCAGTTTCCAGTGATGGTGTTTGGAAGTTCATGTTATCTATCAAGAACATTTCAACAAATCATGCAGCAACATTCAGCTAAGGGTCACATTTAACCAGCCTTGGCCAATTTCCAGCCAATACCACTATCTGCTACACATTCCTTTGAACCAGGAAATAAATAACAAACCAGAAATCATTTCTATTATTTTGCCCAAAAGTACTGTAATCAGTTAGGAGAATGTAAAACTTACCATGGTTTTAGCACCTATTTCAATTTTCTCTTCCCAGAGGGCAAGTATATGCAATTGCAGTAGATGAGGGAGAAATCTAGGTAAATTAAAAAAATCTGGGACAGTTCCATCAGCCATGGTTTAATCTCCATATGGGAACAAGCATTAACAGAACACCTCAATCACCAGCAAAGTTTGTGGCTCAGGAGGAATCAGAAAAGAGCAGATGAGATACTAAATCATTTTCCAACAAGTGCTGGTTTGGTGCATAAGCCTTGCCTAGAAACATACACAACTCCAAGGTGAAGCTAAGTAAGTGTATTAATTTTACAATGTTTGGAAAAGCATTAGAAATAGAACCAGGTTCTTGATGTTAATTGCAGCACATCTGGCACCTTACTGCTCTAATTTGCTCAGATAATTGTACAACATATTTAAAGGATTACAGGTTCTGAAATTTGGTATAACATTAGTTTTTTAGAAATATACATCATGCATATTTACTGAGAAACGCCTTAAAAAGAGTAAGCCATGATTTATCATTTATATATGATCTCTGTAATACTAACTAGTCATTAAGCATGGTAATATTTTTTTCTGAATTAAAGTCTGTTAAACTTTGGAATTTAAGAACATTGATAAAATGGCTGTTATTTTTAATCACTGTTACGGTATTTCAGCAAGTCAACAGAGATAAGCTACATTTTCTAGTAATTTGTTACTTTTTCACTTGTTCTGTTGAGACCATATTAATTTTCAAAACAGACTGCTTACCAACTGGCTCTATAAAAGTCACTGCCAATGTAATGTCAGTTAATACATAAATGGATTTGTTACAATGATTTTAACTTCTCTATTAAAAACAGTTACATCAGAATTCTTTTCCAATCACTATGATAAAAAAGCAGCAAACACATTATTTGCAAAACTCTAAACATAACTTGAAAAACATATTAACATACTGTGACATTCTAAAACTTTATTCAAGCAACCCAATATCATAAATGTAGGTAGTACAACAATGGTACCAGGGCTGAATATTATGGTTGGAAGTTCACTGAGATTTGCATCAGAGTTTTCATAACTGCAAGTCATGAGCATGAGAGATAACTAACACTTGATGTTGTGAAAGAAGTGCAGACTGATAAAAATTCAAGGAACTTGAGAGTGAAAGTGAAATATGAGAATTCTTTACTTTTGTAATGAAAATAACAAAAACTCCATAAATACAAGTACTTCAGAGATCACAAAGCACACATATTTCTTGCCCTTTGCAGTTTTAGGCTATGAGATAAGATAATCTTGGTCTTCCTATAAGTGCACAATCCCTCAAAGCTTCATCTTACAGTAATAATTAACAAAACAACATTTCAGGATAAGACATA
This sequence comes from Zosterops lateralis, assembly GCF_965231275.1. Taxonomy (NCBI): domain Eukaryota; kingdom Metazoa; phylum Chordata; class Aves; order Passeriformes; family Zosteropidae; genus Zosterops; species Zosterops lateralis. Next base: position 45,879,708 of record NC_139761.1, read on the forward strand.
AACCCATAAAAGAATAAAACTGTTTTCCCTGTCAAGAAGGCGAGGCGACCCTGTGAAATGGTAGATATTTAAATAGTCAACTGGTACATTACAATTTAACCTCACTTTGTGATCCCTCCAAAATGAAAACACACCTATAGGACTGACCAAGATTTTATTGGCAGCACCTGAATCAGCTACTTCATCACAATAAGTAAAATGGACAAAAAGATAAATTAATTTGCACTAGAGTTTTGTCAGCATAAAGCTTTGCTAGTTCAGAAAATAACTTTTATCACTCTTCTAATATTTTAGGCAACTACCAACCTAAAGATTCTACATCTTCATGTCCCCTGGAATAACAATTTTTACATCAGTAATATCTAATCTGTGCAAATTATGCAAGTTAGATAGAATAGGAAAAGGATCAAAATCAAACTGTGTCCTAACTGTAAAACTGAAATACTTCAGCATCATTCTCTTTCTCCATTTCACTACAGAGGTGTAAAAAAAGCCCAGTGCTTTGAAGCCCCTTTACATTTTGTGCAACTAAGAAGAGTAACAAAATAGTTAACTATGTAAACATAGAAAATTAAAATTTTCAAAATACAGAAACAGAATTTACAAATGTTATCCAAACGAAAACCTGAATTTGGGCAATCCAGTGCACCTATTTTCTTTTCTGCTTACACCGACTTAAAAACCAGATGTGTGAAGTCTGTCTCCTCATAATTTTTACAAACTTAAACAAAACGAGATTCTAGAATCCTAGCATTGACCAACTACATTTTGTAAAAGTCCCAGTCTTTTCTTCTTCCACATCCATGTCTTACCAAATACAGTGTCAGTGTCACTTGCATTAACAACCCTTTGCATTGCCATTCCATCCGTGTTCTATCCAAAAGCACCATCACAATAAGCTTTTCACAACTTTTTCTGCAGTACAGATCATACAATGTAGTCCCCAATAAATCTTTTAAATATCATTTCTTCAAGATGCATTTCCATCAACTACCTCTGAGAATTCTGAGAATGTCACTAAGTTATGAATTTTGCTTAAGGTTATAAAAAGGTGGCAGCAGTGATGGCCTCAGGGCACACACGCTTTGCAGTTCTCTGTCAGAACAGCATCTGCTCTCCAAGGCCAGGTGCAATAAACAACCATTTGCTGACCAGTTATTCCAAGGGAGCAACCTTGGATGAGGGCTTGCTACATAACACAAAACGACTTCACTTTTAACTCTAAATGTACCTGGTTTCCCAGGCTGCCTGGGAAACAGACAAAGGATTAGAAAAGGAGGGGTTACATAATGGCTCGTTGGTGAGAAAATTGCAAGTAGACAATATTTTGTTTCCTAAGGAGAAGGGTAAAAATTTTGTGCAGGAGAGGAATAACGAACTTCTAGAGGCTCTGACATTATCTTCAAACAATACTTCACTGAAGAAAATAAACCCATAAGAAATACACAGACATTTATTATTATGCTCTCTGTATGCTTCCTTTTCTAGCTAAAGTGGAAGAGTGTTTGTTTTCTTGGACCCATTAGCAAAACCTAGTGGGTGTTTATTTGTTCATTTTTCCTCTAAATAACACAAATATCTGATAAGACAAACTGCAAAATGAAACTGTTCAGCAGGGGCTCAAGGAGAGTCTGCACTAACAATGAATTTTCAGGATTCATGCACATCAAGGAACTTAGTTGCAAAATAAAATCCACTGCCAGGGAATAAACAGGGTCTGGCTCCAAGAAAACTATCAGAGAAGCAAGAAAGAGACAGCACTGTAACCAACCGAGACCCAGCACAGGTATGAGTACAAGGATGATGGTGAACTTCAAACCCAGCAACCTGCACATGTAGCAATGGAACCAAGTGGTGTTTGTGCCATACTTTCATTGCTTGCCCAGCCTTTTTGTCTGCATGTCCTCCAAAGACTGTTCTAGATAAGACCCAACTGCACTAACCTAATTTTTCTATGAAATCTCTGAAGAAATCTCTCCACAATTATTAGAACTGCTGCAAGTTGAAAGTAAACATCTCAACTGATCTCACTGAGTTGGGTGAGCTGTTCTGGAGAACTTATCTGTGTACTGATTCTATATCCCAGGAACAGGATATTACAGGTGTATTTTGGTTCTGCTCCACAGACCCCCATACCCCACCTCCCAACTCTCACCCCTAAACAGAGACAAAAGATTAGATTACAGCCCACATGAAAAAGTTTAGGTACTTGACTGCACAGCAGATGCAAACCAAATGACCAAATGGCATTTTACACACTGCACTATTTCGAATTTATATTGTTTTAGTAGTAGCTTTGGAACAAGAAAGACCTGCTGAGGTCAGCTGCAGCCAACATTTTACTGGCTTACCTACAGTCTTTGTATTGGTTCTTGTTTATTTACCTGTTGCAGATAAATCTTAAGTTGTTGCATAGCAGATTTCACTTAAAATGTTACTTAGTAGAGTGGCTTTTATTTATTATTTATTTATACTTTTAATTAACTCACGGTCAAGAAACCAAAGGTAATTTTCTAGCAACAACTGCAGTGTAACTGAAGTTTTTGTTGGGACAGCCTCAACGGTTACTAGGCCTGATTCTTGTTGCGACACATCTCATCTACAAAGAGAGGGGAGTTCTTTGTGCTACAGCTTCTTTCACACTTTACACTGGGAATATTTTCTCTGGTACCTGCAAATATTTCCATTGCCAACTCCAAACATTTACAAACTGTGACAGACACTTACAAAGTGCTCAAACAAATATTTACAAAAACACTCTGAGCTTATTCGTTATTTTAGGTGCAGAAAATTTCCATTACAATGCTGTACCAAAGAGGAAGATAAACGCTCCATGACATGAAACAACTCTTTTTTTTTTTTTTTTTTTTTTTTTTTTTTTTTTTTTTTTTTAAAGAGAGAGTTGAAGCCTACATTTTTGTGCAAAAATTTAATATTTGAAATCATCACATATGGACTTTATGTTACACTGAGGTAACTGCTTTTCATGCATGGAGCTGAAAGAGGAGCTATGTTAGGCAATGTTATTTTCTGTCTTTAAGTGCAGAATTGGATGCATGGGCATGGATCATGGCAATTACCCTGAACAACAATCTGACTGACATTTTGGTGGTAGTATGATGGAAATAACAGAACTGGACTAACCACAAGAAAATGTGACATCAGAAATTAAAAAATGCAAACTATTAACATTGATGCTGCTTGGAAATTTGGTAAGAACTTCCCGTAACTTATATCAGTCACTCACTCAAAAATCTCAATGAATTTATCCTCTAACAGTAATACTGATTAAATACTTCTTGAGTTCTTTACTGTGTATGGTATTTTAAAAGTTTCAGGAATATCTTAATTGTAAACATTTTACTTTTTACAACTTCTAAATCCTTAAATATCTCTCTATTAGCCTTCTATATTTTTATCTTAAAAAAACCACAAGCTGCCAGTGTGTAAGATTAAATAACCATTTTGGCTGAGAAAAATAGCATTCAGCCAATCAGATAAAAATACAGGTGCAGGCAAATAGTTACTACAGTTACTTAAGCCCTCTGTTTTGAAACAGTGATTCCCCTAGAGATGGTTTTGTATTACACAGAACTATTGAAAATCCCTAATCCCCTCAAACCTTCTCAGTTTTCTTTATCAGCTTTTCTGTGATTGTGCTATAGTCTGAAGGCTGGTAGTCTCATCCTTGCCTTAATGACATGGAAAGCTAAAAAGATGCCCCCAGACCTTCCTTCTCAAAATGGTTGTTTTATCTGCTGAAGTAAAATATAAATATTCCCTAAACTATCAGAAGTTATTTGGAATGATGTCTCCACTTTTACATTTGGCATGTAGTCCACTTACTCGTTCTATATCCCAACAATAAGGCTAGTTAGAATTAACAAGTATTGGTTATGATCCAGCCTGTTAATAGCAAGATTGATCCATGGGGTGTTTTATAGCTCGTTAAAAGTTTATTAGCTATTGCAGATCATCAATAAAACCTGTTTAATTGGCTAATTGCTACAGCTGCTGCAGTGAGCAATGCTTGCAATTCTTCCCATGTTTAGAGCAGTGTGTTCTCCTGGACTCTGATTATCTGATATTCCTTTTGCAGGAGATCTTATTGCAGTTTTGCACCCAGTGATAACACACCAGTTTTTACATCTTAACAGTTCCTATGAGGAGCGTTAGATTAAGTTACAGCTGCAGTTAGAAGAACTTTTTTTTTTTTTTATGTGGAAAATAAATGAATTTAAAGCCTTTCAAGTGTCTTGGTTTGATAAGTAGTAATCCCAGAAAGTCAGTGCTCTGATGGGCTGACTAAGGATTCCTATTTAGTTCAAGCCATTTCACCATCTCACATGGCTCAGCAAGTATTTGCACTGAAAAACATTCAGCAACCAAACATTTGGCCAGCTGGAATTAGAAAAATTATGCTATTTCATAATTATTATTAGATACAGTGTAACTTTATAGGAATTCTATTTCAAGAGATAAAATGATCATATTTAATGTGCAGAAACTTTTCATTTTCTCCATAAACCACTTATTCTAATTGCTTGTAATATGACAATTGTGTTTAAATACATCATGAGTGCTCCCTAAAACAACTCTTAGCTGTTGCCTGTGAACAGCTGACTGCTGTGCTGTTCTACAGCTGCCCATATGACATTACCAGCTCTTCCAATGTTCTCAGAGCAACCAGAAAGTCAGTGTGACATAACCAATATCATCTGAATTTTGCTTGTTAGAACCTGTTGAATGCTGCATATATTTCAGGTGTATTTTCAGACGTACACTAACCAAGGACAGTCATTTATCAAGATGCATTTGGGGCAGCTGTGCTCAGGTTTTCACCAGTGAAGAGCACTGAAGGGCAAGTGTTCTTCTGAAACGGGGCTATACTTTTAGAAATTCCTAAGAAGCAAATGCATACAGTGTTCATTCATTCATTCATTCATAAATTCCTTCTGTAGATATTCAAATACTCAATGCCTGAATAGATAGAAGCCCTCAAACACTGCTCTAAAATATTTCTAGACGACCCCTCTGTAAAGTTCTGAGTGGAGAGCAGTAGTATAATAGCTGAGAACAGCTTGTTATGCATGGGAATTTCTTTCCTTACAACTGTGCAAGCTCAGTAAAGGGAGAGAGGGTGTTCTTAGCAACAAGTCCCTCTGGACCTTCCAATTACCCTGCTGTTTCACAGTAATGCAAAGATAGGAAAACATACAAACACACACAGAAGAGGGATCTAATTCCAGTTATTGCTATAGTCATTCTAGGTTAATTTTAAAACTGCATGTCCCTTTTATCATGGAATTTTTAAGGTTCAGAAAGGCCTTAAGATCATCAAGCCCAACTGTTAACCTAAAGCTGCCATCTTCAGCCCTAAACCATGTCCTCAAGAGCCACATGCCAGATGTCTTCTGAACACTCACGGGGATGGCGATTCTACCCCTTCTCTGGGTAACTTGTTCCAATGCCTGACCACCCTTTCAGTGAAGAAATTTTTCATGATAAACCTCCCCCGGGGCAACTTGAAGCCATTTCCTCTCATTCTGTCACTTGTTACCTGGGAGAAGAGACTGACCCCACCTCACTACAGCTTTAGTCAGCACAGCTATGCATTCCTGACATTCAAAATCTAAAACCAGTGTTAAACACAGCATATTCCATCTCACTGTGTCTTCCAGTACCAACTCAATGTTAATACAACACAAAAATATTTGGCTCTGAAATCCACTAACACACAATGTATTATCTTTGCTTGTTGAACAACAACAGTGCTACTGTGAATCCTTCTCTTGTGGCCTCTCTGCCTTGGATTTTGTGAGATATGAGCACAATGGTTATGTAGCAGAAAGTATCATCCTAGCACATTGTTAAATCTGCTCACTAATTATACATTAAGTGTTGATCAATGCTGAAAGGGAATTAATTCATTACAAATACATGACATGTATCTTAAGCTACTATTAAGGCTACAGTCTTCTGAATAATGAATGAAGTTACAATGAGTTTTAACCACAGTTCAATAGGATAATCACATTTCAGAATAACAGTTTGTACTACAAAAGCTTGAGTACCTTCAAAGCCAGTATGAGCTCATCAAGTCACAAAAAAATAGGTCAACTGCAATTCATACTGCTGCTTTAGAGTTTTACACGTATTATTTTAGATCATCTTTACCAATAAACTTAGATATTCAATTTTTATCATGTTTCAATATTTCTTGCCCTTCAAAAAGGCATCTGTTAAACCGACTTACATAGAAAAGAAAGGGAAGAGGAAGAAAAGATGTAGATATCTGATTAGAAACCGCCATTGTAAGTTGTAGATAAAAACCCATTCATTTTTCAGTGCTGAGCTGCTGCTTCTACTCCAGACCCTCTTATACACTCAGTTGCTTTCTGATAATTTCCTACAATTCCACCAGTTCAGTCTATAAATTCACAATGATCCACACAGAGGCAATATATGAGAACCTGGGAAGAGAATATTGTCTACAAGTTCTCCTCTCAGATTTGAGAAAATTCACTTTCCTGCATTTCAGTTCCATGTTTGGGATAAGTAGGAACTCTGGAAACTCCAAGCAGCTGTGATGGTGGCTAGATGGAATTCATCCTGTGCATGGTACCAATGTCATGGGGCACCTTCTGGGATTTTTGGGATGCCAAATAGCATCTCTGTTCTATCCAACCAAAATAACTGAAAAAAGCATGTTGTATAAAAAAATTTAAACTAGTCTAGGAAATAAATACTAAGATAATAAATATTGTTTCCTTTCTCTTTATTCCTTGTTCCCAAACCTCATAGTCTTCTTGATATTCACAGACATGCAAAAGCTCTAAAAAAAAATCTGAGCGTTAGCTCCTGATTATAGCACATCAGTACTGAGATGCAAATAATAAATAATGCAAAAGCTCTAAGAAAAAAATTTGAGTGTTAGCTCCTGATTATGGCACATCAGTAGTGGGGTGCAAAGAATAAATAAATTGATTATATGATGGACAACATAATTTTCTTAAAGTCAAATAAAAGGTCAGAGAATATCTACAGATACATGACAAGACTGAATTAAAAAAATATCTAATGCTTTGTGGGGAAATCTAAGGAACAAAAATTGAGAAACAAGGATGTAATTTCTATTGAAAGATTCTCTTTTCAGAGTTGAGAGGACATACCTGCTATGCATCAAAGACTGGAGATAAACTCAGTTCAGAGCACACAACTGCTCACTGTGTGGGTTACACTGCAGTCTGCCACCTGTCCTCTTAGGGCAAAAACTCCTAGAGCTTTGTGATTTCCAAAATCTTTTACCAGGGAACAGGAATCTAAAAACAAGGATCTGACAACATCTTGAGATGGAACAAGCAACCTTGTGGGAGATGTCAGCAACTATTGTTTTGTCAAAGTTCAACTTTTAAATCAAATTTATTAAGAGCAAGTGGTGCCAAATAGGGAAGGACACAGATAAAATTTTCTCCTGAAGTAGCAATCAGCAAGTCCTTAGAAAAATGACACCAAACCTCGTCTAATACCATCTGTTAATAAAAGATGTGAGCATTGGGTTTAAGCTGGCAGTGTTTAGTATGGCCTCATCTGTACCTTGGTAAACCCCACAGGCTGGTTAAGGATACAGACTATCTGCAGAGCCCTGAGTAAGTCCAACTGGGCTGATTAAAAATCCCAAGTGGAGGAAAACAACCTTTTGTGCTACTGTAGGTTTTAGAAGGCTACTGCTGTTTTCCTTTAATGCAAAGACCTAAAAGCCCTGATTGGAAATGTGAGCAAAACTACATGGCAGTCTGGAGCAAAGATGCAATGAAATACATCAAGAGTTTTGTTTTGATTGACTGATAGTTCTCATCCCAAGCAATACATGTTTCACACACAAGATGGCTGTTCATACAGTCTTTTACCAGGAACTTGACCCTTATATGGCAAATACACTTCAGCTCTTCCTGGTGACTACCAGAAACTGGAAATAGTATCTCTCTCATATTTAACTAATATTGCACTGTTGGCTGCTACAACAGCTAACGGTGCGTTTAGTATGACTAGAGAAGGGTTTTAGAATAGACTATTCAGTATAACTAGAATAGGGTTTTAGCTATTAACTCCTAATGCAAGGAGCTACCTGCTAGTAACAACTTTTATCTAGGGAAAGTTAATAAATCAAGCATTTCCCACTCTGGGATTGTCAATGTTCTTCTTCTAAAATGTTTATCATGCTACTGAAGATAATCATTAAACTCACTGGCACCTTTACAACTTTACAACATCATAACAAACATAACCCACTAAACATAATTCATTCAGCCTCTTCTGAACAACCCTTTTGGCAATCACAGCAGGTATGATATTAACTGTTTGATTAGAAATAATACTACAGCATAGAAACGGAATGTAGATACAATGAATATTGATTTTATGATCATGTTACAGAAGATTTTCCATGTACCAGTCTAGTAGCATTTAGAACAAAATCCTAAAGTATGACATTTGAGTGCTAAGGATTGTCAAATTATACTTCAGGGTGAGAAGGATCACTGTCATTCTTGGTTATCAACATAAAACGTGTATGTGTTCCCAAAAAGTCAATTCAGACGTATAAACATCCAAATTACTTGGCGATTTATCATACAGTCTCAAGACAGAATCAGCACAAATCATTAAATCATCTTGGTCTAAAACACAGATTAACTTGCATGATCTGTTCATAATGTCAACCAACCTCACAGGAATCAAGTTTCAATCAGTATTTATTGTAGCACTAAAACAGGTTTCTGTTAGAATGCAAAACTATACTTCCACTTGACTGAAACAATCAAGCTGGTATTTTTCATTTTATCAAAGAAGTATTACACCAGAAGAAATTAAGTTACACCAGTCATTATGTATGCCCCAAATATTTTTATTTACCATACCCTTAATTTTTGTATTACTGAAACTCCTTTCCACCTAAACAAGCCTTGGCGTCTTAGGCTGGTCCCACCAGCACTAAATGGTCACTATGCAACAGTGCTGCCATCAGCATTGTAACATCCTTCCATGTTAGAATGTCAAAACATTCTTCACATCTAAACAAACATTTCAGGGCACTGAAATGTTTTACAATTTTTGCACTGAGGGAGGAATGGGGAACCCAAATTCACGCCCAGATGTCAAGTTCATAGCTAGAGCATGAATTTCACAAATTAGAGTAATTTGAATTGGTTACAATTCCCTGTGCAAGCATATAATTAATAAAATGGGAATAAACCCTGCTGTACAATTTGTGCCAGCACTTGCTCTAATTTCCCAGACAGCCACAGCCTCATTACCTCCAGATTTGTGCATCTCATTATGATTCTGACACTCACACTTGTGCGATTAGTGATGAAATTACAGATTTATCCTGATTTAGTGTGGCCTTTATTGCTGTTAATTAGGCAATGAAATGTGAAAACTGTTACGGCATTTTAATTATTTGAATGCAATGAAATTTGTATATTAAAAAAACCCAACCACAAAACAACAACCCAAAACCTGGAGAATGGTATCTTTTCTTAGAAACAGCAGCTGGTTTTGATGAAAAGAGCTGACTGAGGATATTTGAAAATTTATTTTACTGCTAATTGAAGTGATGGCTCCTGTTTGTATCTGCCATGTGCAGTTTTATGTTTTGCAGAAAGATAAAATATGCTTTCTTATCAAAATATGGAGTAACAAAAACTTGAATGAAATATGGACAGATAAATCACTTAATCTCAGTAAAATTTTTGTATTTTTTTGGCCAAAATACTTCAAAAAAGCCCTAGAAGAACAGCCATCAACAGGCAGAACTTACGTGTAGAAACAAAACCTCAAAGGAAGCAGCACAAAAACTCTAAGGAAAAAAGCACTGAAATCTCACCCTTGTTTCTGGACCTAGGTTGAAGTAATTTTATAATTACTGATTTGTTTTAATAACAATTTATGCTGAAGGGTCAGAACAATCCCATTATCATCAGACGGGTGCCCTCCTGCAGTCAGCTGGAATGGAAGGTGCACAGGAATACTCTCTTGGTGTTGCCACAGCATGGGTTAAACACAGCACATATCTGTAATTAGTCATGTAATTAATGTGTCCCTCCTACTCTTTGATCTTTTCACTGTTGAAATTAATGTTTCATTGAGCATTATAGCTTTGTGTCACTAATAAACTAGTTATAACTAGTTTGTTAGTTTTTTGCTAACATAAGGAATTAATCAATTGTCATAGCACATTTTGAAGGAATTTGGTTCATGAGCAGAAGGTAGCTTTAGAGAGATGGAGAGCCAAACATCCTTGCATGCTGTACCATATCTGCTCCAGGACAGCTTGCAGAAGGAAGGCAGCCAGAGGTCTACTGATGTCACCAGAAGTCCTGCAGTGGCTGTGCACCTCCAGACTTGCCTTACTAAAGTGGCACATCAGGCAGGCAGGCCATGTGTGGGCACTTATAAGTGCACACAAACACTCAAGTCTGAATCCTGAGCTGCAGCACACTTTGTGTGTTTGTATTTCTGAAAAAACTTAGCTATATCAACCTGTCTTCACAAGCCCCCATGAGAATGCAGAGGCTGGCAAGCCTTCAGACAGCTGCTCATAACAAACATGTGGAATCTGTAAAAAACAACTGCTGTCCTTCACTTTTTACTATAGACTCAAATTTGCAGGATGTTATTCTCATTGTACCCATTTAAGTCTTTCTTCAACAGTATTATTACCTATGGAAGTGTTACTTTACTTGATTATAAGTAACTTTCTATACAAGATACTTTTATTTTGGTAATTCTGATTAAGCTACATTAAACCTGTTCACTCCTTTCATCATATATTGGATAGAAGTTCATTGGGGTGTTTTTTCAAGATCACGTACACAAAAAATTAGTATTACATTTCTTTGCAAAAATGAAATTGAACTGGTATCACAGTTTCTCAATAGGCATGAGATTTTAAATAGATTTTAAACAGACAAGCACCAGGAAATTTGAAAAGGAAAGCTCTCAAAGAAATGTCAAATTTAGTAGATTTTATGCATATATATCTCACACATATGCATTCATCAGTAGTTCATACATTAAAATATAATTGGCATTGTGGTGCACTGGGAACTTCTCTGAGCTCTCATTTACATTCTTAATTTATGTACATTATACTTTCTTTTTAAAATGAAATAGCTAAAAAAATATTCTCAAGTAAGAATATTTTCCAATGTTCTGTATACCTCCAGTGAAACCAAATTCAGAACATTATGGTGAAAACACTGAGAAGTAGTAGCATTATTGCTACTACAGACCCACTAATTATCATAATATAAAAATACATAATTTATCCACATATTTAGTACAGAAAGCATGGAAAAACCTGAGTGTTTCAGAGAGATTTCATCCATTGTTTCTCTCATGCCTTCTCCATCCTCTTTTAACACCATCATCAGTTCCCTGAAAATAATTTTAGGAATTGTACCAGAAAGAAAATATTATTGAATATCTGCCTGAGGAACTAAATATGGAAGAAATCCTAGAGTGATGGGCTTAATATATAGAAATTAACATTAATTTATTCAGCAATTTTTCACTCTAAAGCTAGCTTCCCCCAGAAGCAGTGTACAAAAATAAGTACCAGCATTTTTCAAATACTAGAAATGCAAATATTAGGCAATTTGCCAAAGGCGACACAAGTCAATAAGAGAATTACGAGCAGAGTCCAGTTCCTGGATGAATTCTGAAATTAAACTGCTCATCAGTAAAGTCCTTAAAGTCAGGGCAAACAACACATACCACTAACAGAAGCTCAGAAATTATGTTGCCAGAATGTATATAAATATGTGCACACGCTCAGTGTGATAATACTGCAGTCCCTTAAGCTTCTTGAAAAAGCAGAGATCAAAATCTGTAAAAAGAGAAGCATCATTATTTTATTTTCTATTTAAAGGCACTGTACAGTCACCTGTTATACTTCAGAGTGTTCTCAAGATCATCCCTTTTTGCATTATAGAATCCTATAATCTAAACCTCAGACAGCAGATGAACTTAGTGCATGTATTCTTAATAAATATCCTACAATCTTGAAATTATCTTACTTCCCAGACAACCTTTCTTTTTTTTTGACCATTTGTTTGAACACACAGAAATAACAAAAAATCTCCAGCCGAATACACACACTTCATGGAAAATTTTACAGCTGTCACAAAACAGTAGAAAGGATGGTACTGGCTCCACCAGGCCAGCTGAGTGCCCCAGCTCAGTGCATGTGTTCCCAGTGAAATGGATACATTTCCTATGGATATGATCCTTTTGGCACACAAGGCTAAGTGCAGCCAATTAATGTAAAGCAGTAAGACAGACTCCCAAGTGTGAAATCAAATGTATTGGAAGGTCTAACCTGACCAGCTTCATTAAACCATCTCAGAATAAGGAACATCTTAGAAGTGAAAAATTAATTAATCTTATATAATTAATAAAGTATATTTTATCCATAAGTTTGTACTTTTTCAAAGACAACTAAAGAGAAAAGCAATTAGGTTATTCCTGCCCATTCCCTTATTTTTTGGCTCGTATGGAGAATGATAAAGTAAACTGTTACTTCTCTAGCTTAAAAGCAAAAGTTTGATGTGTAATGCTGAAGTCTAGGATTCTTCTGCCAATAAATTTGCAAGTTAATGACTTGTGTATTCATAATCTAGCAGACTACTATACAAGTAGATTTTCCACACAATAGTATCTAATCAATACAAGATGGTGCATTTCATTAAATGCTTTCAAGTGACTTGAGAATGGGGGCACTCACATGAATACTAAAAGAAGCACACTGAAATAGCAAAGCATTGTTGAAAAACCCCTACTGTACTACCTCCCTAAACATCACTCTTCCTTTAATCCTGACTCATAAACTCTCTACTTCTCATTCATCCCCAGGCAGAGCTCCAGCCCCATGCCCTGCAGCTGCTCATTAACACAGAGAGTGACTCCTCATCTCCACTGCCTGTGCCTCCTAAAGACTCCCATCCTTCCATCCAATGCTCCAGCCATCATGATGGCAAGAAGACCCCAGCCCTGCAGGCATGCTCACCTCTCTACCTCCTCTTGCTTATTCCCCATGCTGCGTGTGTTTGTACAGAGGCATTTAAGCTGGGCACCCAAAGAACCCAATTTACTGTCTGAAAAGTCTGAAATTCTTTTGTCTGTCCTGCAGATGCTCTTCTGCTGACTTAAAATCCCTCACCAGGCTCAGGGCATTTATTAGTGGCACTGGCATCAAACTAGTAGGAGTAGAATGAACCCAGGTTCCCCTTCCCCAGCAACTTTATTTTGAAATCAAGTATATGATGGATATCACAAGTGGGGTTTGTCATTAAATGCTCCCTCTCTGAGCTTGCATTTCTTGTCTTACTAGATATGAGATCTCCTCCTCCATATTCTTTGTTTGCTGAGTCTGACTGGTTCTGAGTGTTTAGAATAAAGGAAGATGGACAAGGGAGATATTGTAACCTGTATAATGGAAAAAGACAAATTTGCTGAAGAGACATTAAGAATTTTACTACAGTTTTCTGCTGAGTAATCAGGACTGTCAGCCTCTTGCAATAGCTCACAGAGCCTGACAGTGCAACACTAACTTGATCTAAGATTACAAAATGCTCTCCACAAAGTTGAAGTACAACAACATCACAGCACTGCAAGAGAAGCATGAAAAATTAAGCTGTGTGCTCTTACCCAGCCCTGATACTGTGACTGAACACTGAAACAACTCAAATTAAGTGTAAGACAGTCCAATTTTAAGAATGACTGTAAATGATGGTGTTTTTTCAGCCCTTCAACATTGCATCATTGGTACAGTACAGCACACTCATGCATGGCTGATAGAATCCATATCCTTTCATCATCCAGCACCCCCATACCCACCCTTGTTTCCCCACAGAGGAAGGCTGCTTAAAAGTATTTTAAATTCTAGGCATACTTGTTCTACCACTTGTCCTCATCCCCAAGATGACTGCTACATCTTCCACTGAATCTATAAAAATTTCAACACAAAAAGAGAGAGGAAAAAACCCCCATGATTTAAAAAGAAAAGACCCAGAAGAGGTGGGGAGGCTGGTGAAAAGTAGTCAAGCATCAGCACATTGCACAAGTGTTGTCAAGGCAGTCAAGAGGGCACTGAGGATACAGATAGACAGCAGCAACTACAGGGATGGAGTACATGGGAATTCTTTTTGGTGGTAAGCATCACCTTTAGATGATAAAGCAAGGGATAATTTTCTCCTGAATCTTTTTTTAAACACATTAAGCTAAAAAGGTTAACTCTACAAAAAACACTGCGTGACTGTGTAAAGCACTTAGAATACATCAATCAAGCATCCCAGACACATAAACAAAGAAAGTCAAAATGTCCTAGGCACATACAGTGTTTATATACAATTTTTGGCCACTGTTATTCAAGAGAGTGATTCAGATACTAGAACTTGCTGTCTCTGGTAAACCACTTATTACCTGAAAGCAACCTAACTCTCATTTTACAGAAGTCAAAATATTATGCCTTAATAATATCTTTTGGATCTTGAAATACTCCCTTGATATAAGACAGTTATGCTTCTGCTGGTCCATCACAAGAATTATGCCTTTCTGTCAAGTACTGGCTTTTGACACCACTGAAGGTACATCTGCTTAACATCATTTAAGAAATGCTGAACCACCTTTCCCTGGATATCACTTTCAAAATTACATCCTCTTGAAAGAATACATAAAATATGAAGCATACCCTCTGCTAATAGCCACTGTTAAAGGAAGTATACTTATTATCCAGTGTAATTAGCTAGAAGCTTCTGAATGTCAATTCACCACACAGAGCTGAATGACAGCAGAACAGTCAGCTTGACCACTGAGGTCTTTATGAATTGCAAACATTAGCAAATCTCAGTAAGAAAATACCCTGAAGTATGCACTTGCAATTTCACTGCTATTAGAGAGTATTAAAAGTTATTCATATGCCACAGCTGGAATGAGACGAAAATAGAAAGCTTAAATAAGCTCCTATTACGAATAATTACTATTGAATGTAAAAGTAATTGAAAAGGAGATTGTAGGCAGACACTGGAAGGCTAGACTTGCCTTAGCTCTAAAAACACACAATAATGTAAGGGACATACAGCTGATCCGTATCCATTTATAAACACTGCATGTGATGTGCTTACTGAGATAATTACTGTATGCACATGAATGTGGTTTAGTAAAAGAGCTGTTCAGAAATTGCACACAATCATTGGATTAGCAAAAATTGCCAGGTTATGAATGATTCAACCAGAAAACATCACTAATGGAAATACCGGATGTCTTAAAGCTCAAAGCTGCAACAGTTATTTTGCCAAAGTTGCAGACCTAAAGGACAGGAAACAACGAGGAAGTTATTTTTGACTTTCACCTTGGGGAAACATATTGCAGAGGCCTGCTATGCAATCACAGTTTACACACAAGTAGATCACCCAGCATACACTTTAGAAGCAAATTCTCCTTTAGATTTAGAAGGATCACTCAGTAAGACTAGAAATGGCAACAGAAAAACAGCTAACACACAAGTCCTGACCAAGGTATCCTTAAGAAAGTGCTTATTCCAGGTAGAATGTCAAGTGTGCTAAAATTTGCCTTAGGAAACATCTGCCATTCTCCAGCATTAAGTGTTTTCAATGTTCAATATTTTATATGGATTCATTAGTATGAACTGGTCATACAGGGACTTAGAGTTTTCTTTGTAACTAGCTTAAACACCATGCCTGTCAACATAAATAGATTCTAAGCTTGCCTAATACTTCCAAGCATATGTGTGTAAAGAAAACACTGGTCTAACAATTAATTAAACTAAAAAAAAAAAATCCAAAAAAACCTCCGTTTCTCTTTTTGCTCTAACATTCCCTAATACCTGTTATACAAAGGGTCACAATGCCCACTCACATGTATGTAAAGCAGACACAGCTCTCATAAGAATGAAAACAGCAGTCACAATGTATGATCAACATCCGAAGCTTTCACCAAATTACAGTGCTAGTTGTTTTACTAACATCAGTTACAGAACCTCCCTAACTGCAAGAAATTGCCACCAAAATAATGAGGAGCTAGAAGGAGAAAGAAAATTGTATGGCCCTGTGATATTGAGAGGTCATGGCAAATTTAATCAGCAAGTGTTGCCAACAGTGCTATATCCCAGAGTTCAATCTATTTGGAGATAAAAGAATATAAAATGAAAGCTAAACTGTGACTGAACAGAGAGATTGGAAACAACCTCCTTTCATTTTCAACCGGCCTCTTAACCAAATATACTGTGTGCAATGGTGACCTTACCCCCTGAAGATAATGCACTAGGAAATTGGCAAATTTTTTTTAGAGCATACATTAAAGAACCCTTTGTAAGTGTATCAGTAGTAGATGCAGGCCCTTGTGAGAATACTCACTGCAATTTCAGAAAACATTTATTAATCTCTGATACACTGGTTTGTTTCATACAAAACAGGAAAAAACCCTAAGCCTCTAAAACACCACAGAGAATCCCATCTATCTCCAAAGCATTCTTTAGCTCCAAAACTACAGAAATAGAGCATAAGCAGGTGTTTACAGTTAAAGACCTTTGAGACTTAAGGTCCTTAAAATCATATTAGCAATCATGTCATTCAATATTGAATATCAAGGAACTTTGCAAAAATACTACTCTGAAATGCAGCACATCTGTGCAAAAGAACACATTAAAATAATACAAAATCATGCCAACCTGATGAAAAAAAAAAACACTGCTTACATAATGCCCCAAGATAATATGTGAAAGGAGAGTGACTTTGCTTTTCAGGTTCAATGGAAGCTCCTGGTAAATCACATTCTCTAGAAACTTCCAAAGTGAAACCAAGTTTCTATTTGTACATAAAGTAGACAAGAATTATTACACTGTGAACAAGATTTTATATGTCATTATTTTTAAGCAATATGCTGTATTTCATCCAGTATTTAGCATTAGAAAAAGCAAAAATTTCTTGAATTAAAACTCCTCACAGATCTTATGGCAGTTTCAATTGGTTGTACAAAGGGACATCTCACAGGTGACTTTCAAATTGTGCAGATCAGGAATTCCACATACTGAAAAGCGTAACTGCAACTAAGACCCACCAGCAGACAGAAGTGAACTCTTCCCTTATAGTTATTACACTGAACAGCTGCTCTTCAGTTTAATATTCAAAGGAAAAGTTTCTTGGCTTTTTATAAAGAATAATAGTAAAGCTACCCTCGAGAAACACCCGAATCATAACAAATCTGGAAAAGACCCTCACTACAAATACCAAATCCCCAAACAAAAGCAACTGAAAGGTATTTTCATACTTGCTTTGTCAAGACACGCACAACTTTCTGCTGCAGAAATCAACCTTGTGTTACTTCACTAAATGTGTAAAACAAACTGAATTCCTGGCTGAAATTTTCTTTGAAGAATGCTATTCTAATATCCTAACTCTGATCATAGCCTAAACCTTTAATATTCTAACATCTAACTCTTCAAAATACAACATTTTAATTGACAACAAAACCCTGAAATTATACCGACAATAGCGTATAACCAGAAAACACAGATATAGAATATTTCTTCTCTACTGAGTGTGGTTCTGCAATCACTCAAGCATTTTTTTGAAAAAGCACTTAAAAGAAACCACGCTGTTGTTAACTACTTATTCTGTGCACTGATCATTTTGTTCTTCTTTCCTCAGTGACTACAATTATACATAACAAAGACTGTTTAACTTCTCTGTAACTGTGTTTCTCTAATGATTTTTTAAGGCAATTTTTCAGATCCTTTCTAAAAGAAGAAAAAAATCCAAATCTAAATGAAACTATTACTTGGAACATAGCTGCTCCAAACAAATCTCAGAAGCAAAAGGTCACAGTTTACTCTTACAGAAACCATGGTGGCTTTCTGTATTTTAAAAGACTACTTTTTCTAATGATGCTGATACATTTAATCCCTGTGGAAAACACTTCTGTAAATCCATTACTTTTACATTTTTCATTCAGATAGTTGCCCTTCCAAAGACACCCCAGTTAGTGATCTCACCAAAATATATATTCTAGACCGTTCCAGTTGGTAAAGATAAAACCTCCTCAGGGGAGACTGCAGTGGTTTTGTTCTGATGTGACAAAAACACACACAATAGCAGGACTGATATTCAGAAGGAGACCAGTGCAACCTCTGGAACCAGGTGCCAGTGGTCAAAACACTAACTGGCATACAATGATGCACCACACAACAAAGTGCCAAGTGTGCCGTGGGTTGTAGCAATGCTTGGTAAACAGCATTCCATCAGCTCTTCCTGATGGATACAGAAGCACCGACATAATCTCACATCATTCCCTTTTGCTGTCTTCCACTATCACTGCTCACAACTGAGATGTGAATTCTCTTACAAACCATGACATCTCTTTTGATTGCCCTTGGACAACACGTTGCAGCTGCATCGTCACCCTCATGAAGAGCAGTAATGGGTAAGAACCCAAAGGCTGCATCCCCCCTAAGGGCTTTCCTCGTGATGTCCTTAGTCCAGGCGGCAGAGAGGCAGCAGCCTTCTCTACAAGGAAAGTCTGTCCAGCACACTGGACCCTCTGTTTCCCTCAGGAGAGAGTCACCTACCACTATAGCATATCTTTTCTTCCTTGTGGACATGGTCAAGGTGCCAGTCCTTTCTGTTCAGCAGTATCTCTGGTGTAATGGGCCATCATCCGCATCATCCTTTGACTTACCTTTCACACTCAGAGCCTCATCACTGTTGTGTACAAGCATGTGGGAAGGCAAGGTGGGCAAAGAGGGGGTTTGCTTGCTGCTCCGAGCAGGGATTTATCCTTGTTCACTTTTTTTTAAGTTACTGCCCTCTGCATGGCAGGGGAAGAAGACAGGATCCCCTTAATCTTGTGCTTTTTCTAGTGGCTGTTCTTGTTACTGTCTCAGGGAGAGCAGAGCATGCGTTTGCCAGTTGAATTCTTTCTCATTTCCCTACTAATGACCCCGTGTTCCACTCTTGTACTTTGAAATAGCAGCCAAATGTCTTCATAATGGTAGCTGATAAGCGTGGCTCTGAATAGCAAAGTGCAATGTCTTTGAAAACATTGTTTTCCATTTCAAGCAATGACATTAAGCGATTCAAAAGCATTATTTCATGCTTCTTATATTAGCCACGCAAAATGGAAATTTCTTTTTTTGCTCACAGTAGCAGATGAACACACACAAAAATGTATTGCTAGTAAAGGGTCATTTACTTCTTGTTTTATGGATTTTAACCAGCATTCACATGAAGCTTGAGCAGAAGCCATGCAATATGACTGATATAGAATGAATTCCATCTTACTCATATTATTTTGCAGTCTGTATTCTCATTAGAGAAGAAAGCTCCTGAGGTCAAAAGACAATGGAAATTATATTTCATTTTACCTTAGACTATGAACTCTGGAACTAAACCCAGTGCTTTAATATCTGGATGCATTTAGACCTGCTCAATTAGGATTTAATATTCTTCTAAAATTAGCAAACACTGTAAAAAAACTCTCACTAGTACAGAGAAAACTCTTGAAAGTGTTAATATATTTATAGCCAAAAAGTATACCATATTCTATACATGCAGTGCTCTCCAGACACATATGTAGAAAATGTGACAAAGTAAGCATTTTTACACTATTCTATTAATACTATTCTACTTCTACAATCATAAAAGCTTTTTTATCAAACAATTTTTTTTTTTGATAAGTAACATTTTTGCTAATTCTAAAGGGAAAAGCACCTAAGAAGTTACCACATCAATGAAATGGAATGGAGCCAAATGAGGAATCTACTATTAACTTCTAGAATATGAAATGTTAATTCTTTAATGTTAACTGGCCTTTTGGGATTTCTAATAAGCTGAGTCTAGCATGCTGTGGGATTTTAGCATTGACATGTTTCTAATGAGAGGTTAATGAATCTAATCTCTCAAACCATGGTGAAACACAAGACTGGGAATCAGGGAGCAACTTCTGACAGTGTTTGGCTGTGTTCCAGTGGGGTTCACTTATTCATGAAGAAGCATCCATCAGATACTCTACTTCTTACTGAAACATGAAGTGAGCTGGAAAAGAAAGGTCTCTGTGGTGTAGAAGGAACTGTCAGCAACCCAAGGAAAAGGCCAAATTAAAATTAAAATTCATTAACCTTAGCATCTGTCAAAGAGTTTTGAAAGGAAGAAGGAAAGAAGAAAAAGAGAAGGGTGAATACAGTAGTCTGAGAGAAAAAAAAAAATTACAGCTTTTTACCTGTTTACCAGAAAACTGCCTATTACATCAATAGCCTCAGTTCTCAAAAAAACAGTATCTTTGATAAATAGAAATAACGTAACATAGCTAAGTACTTTTCTTCCCTGACAACTCGTCTACCTGAATGTGACAAGAGAACCTTGTCAAATCAACCCAAATTTATGTCTGGTCAAGGAGAAAGCATACCACCAGCTAAGTCTACCCATCAAAAAGCTATTGCAACATTCCCTGCAATCCACATCCAAAGAATCACAGGGAGAAATGCGCAGGCATAAGTTACTCTAAACAAAACAAGTACACAATTCACAGCAGACATGAGAAGTGAAGCTTCCTGCACATTGAGCAGATGAAGTTTCCTACACCTTGAACTCTACATGGATTCTCTGGCAACCAGCAGCCAGCTTGTGGTAGGGAGGCCTACTCTCTTCACAACCCTAACTCAGCTATATTCAGAACAGTTTTCTGATCTTTGAGAGATATGGTTTAAAGTAGTTCATATATACAAAAGGCACCAAAAGGTTGTAAAGAACAACTGCATGAACAAGCTGACCAACAGAGGCAGTAAAAATTTATTTTCTTAAGCAATTTAGAAAAAAAAAATCTGGATGGCCAAATGAAGAATATTTAGGATATAAAAATTATAAAATAAAACCAAACCACGTATTTGAACACTGACATATATGAAACATGCATGAGCTTCTCAAAAGTAAATAGAATCAGTGAAACTTCAAGCACTTCATGAAGAGCTACTATTTTTCACTGGTAGTTTAAAAATCACTCCTTAGCATCTCAATACATAATTTACTTAAACTCTATCCTCAGAACAGCCTTTTTCTTTTCAGACTACTCTAATGAATACTTGGATTTTGTCTTCATACATTTTACATTTCCTAGCCATTGAAAGCACAGTTCTGCACTTTAACAGTGCCATAATATGGGTAAATAAATAAATACATTTCATGCAATTTCAGCCAGTCTCACTACTTTTTAAATACTGCAATATTTCTATGCAACTGTGAATGATTAGCATCCCTCCTTCATCCCTCTCTGTTTAGCTCCCTTTTATCTTTGTTCCTGCCTAAAATACAGGCCTTTTTTCAATACAAGCAGGTCAGGATGATCAAAAGTCCAGTAATAGTCCCAACATTTTATCTATATCTCCATTTTAAGATTATTATGCTCATCTTCCCCCCTCCAAACAGATCTCAGATTTAATATTGGATATTAATCGAATTCACTTTCTTTTGGAACTCTGTTTCCTTATTTGGATTAGGTAAATTCCAACTCTGGAACTAGGAATGTTCCTTTTTGATGCTGGAACAGTGGGAAAAGAACTACTGAAGGCAACACACTCACTACCTGCTTGAAGCATTCTTATTTGAAAGCTTTCTATTTTAATGTTTCAGAGTTAAAAGTATTTAGAAATTGGAATTATAAATAGAATCTCATTTTTAAACTATGCTTTAGCACAAAGTAGAATAAGAGATGTTGCACAGGTATGGCAAACTTTCCATGAGATGAACATATAAATTAAATTATGTACTAGAAGTATTAGAGATTTTCAATAAATTGCTGAAAAATCACAGATCATATAGCTAGCCTAAATAGAACAACTTGTAATGAGATTTATAGCACTGGTAATGACATTGGACTGTCATTTGTTTCTAGAATAGAAGAAACCCATTAAAATGGACCTCCAGTACTGGTACAAGACAGTATTGTGTATCCTTCTCCAACAAAGATTATTCTTTCATGGATAGACAACATTCAAAACTTTTACTCTAGGAGTAAGATAGAGAAGAGAAGAGAAAAAAAAAAAGACAAATAACTTGGAATCTCCTCAAAGTAATTTCAAAGTAGGTGAAAATATTACAATATCTCAGATTATCCTTGAACACATAGTTTTGAGAAAACCAGCCCTTTCTACTGCAATGAGGACACTATAAAATTACCTTTAGTTATAATGGAGGAAAATGCTGCCAACTAATATTGTGAAGGAAGATAAAATATCAAATGCCAACAGTTTCAGTAACACATTTTCCAAATCCAAACCAAGATCCCTGGTTGCACAATAGTACAGGATTGTTCTTAATAAAAGCCAAAAAGATCCACCCTACACAAAAGCAACTCACAAGAAAGACAAACTCTAAATTTATTTCATTCTTTTAAAAGCTCTTCCTTTCAGTTAGCTATCAAGTAAGGCAGAATATTCTGATTTCCCTTTATTTATTGGCTGCCAGTAACTCTGGCAACATAAAGAGAAGAAGAATTGCTATCCAATGGAAGGCTGGAGAAAGGCTGAGTTCTTTGGCTCATTTCATGAGATGATTCTTGCATTGTCATTTGCATGATGAAAATTATTTACCAGAACCACTGTTAGTATGAAACATGTTCAGGAAGCAAAAGTTATGTTTACTTTCCATGAGAGTGAATTTTTTTCCCCCCCAGCAATCCTGGCAGAGGTTTTGCTTGTTTAACAGGCTCCATATTTGCCTTTTTTTTTTCTCCCTGTCAAAAATCTAACCTCCACACAAATTATCTGAAAAGGAAAAGTGACTCCATTAATGAAGACTGTCTTAGTTTATGACTAAATATCAACAATTAGTAAGGATTTGGAGCTGCATGACACAAGGCAGGAAGCGAGTTAATAGAGACAACCTTTAAGGGAAATCAGGAATCAGGAAGAATGAGAGAAAATGTTAATTAATTAATATAACTGACTAAATGTACATGATTGAAATAATTCAAGAAACTGGAAATCATTGAAAGCTATTACTGGGTAAGGTGAAACACATTTTTTCCTTCAGTGGAAAGATCAGCTATTCCTTCCTCAAAACCAGCAAAACAAAACAAAAGCACAGCCCAGCTCAGGTCTCCAGTGACAGCCAAATATTTATTATCCTATTACTGCAGAGCGTTCTTGAATTTTACATTACCTATATTCACCATAGCTCAGAAAAATGCACCTCAGGTTGTTTAATTTTATCTTTTCAATTTTAGATACAGAATCACTACAAAAGCACAAGCTGCATATTGAAATTAATTCCAAGCTGTTCCATCTGTATTAAAAATCTCAATAGTTGCCAAAGTTCAAATGTAGATCTCTTACCAGTAATACTCCTGGAAGCAAAATACATACATGTTTGCTTTTCTAACAGTTCAAATAAAGAGGAAGAGGTTAAATAAGCTGCTAAGGTTTCACAGTGAAGTCAACAGCATTGAGAAAGGAAATTAAAAAGAGCAGGTATAGATCTGTTAAAAATTCTGCCTTTTCACCATTATATTCCTTCCTTTTCCCTTTAGAAACATAATCTTGATTTTTTAATCTTGCTAGCTAAAAGAACATGGGTCTCTCTCCAGGGATGCCTCTTCTGAATAGGTTTTCCTATAATTTGCTTTCCAAACTCTAGAACAGTTCTAGTCCCATACAGCATTTCGCTTTGGAGGTGATGGGAGGCTTTGCTGCCCCTGGCATAACACCATTAGCTATCAGGCATATTGAAGCACATTAAATACAGATTTAATAAAAATACTGACAAAAGAAAGGCAAATATTTGCACAGCACTGCTTTCCTCAAGATACCATGCTGGCAGTAGCCAGTAGTAAAAGACTTCGGGCCTCAGTCTGAACGTCCCAGCAAAAAACATTTTGAAGGTGGGAAGTCACATGTCCCAAGGTCAGGCTGTTTAAAGAACAGCTTCAACTTGGAATAATTAAAGCTGTATTTAAACATAAATAGACATTGCTTGAAGGAGGTGGAATAGGTAAGGCAGATCATTTAGTTAAAAGTATACATCGCCACAGGCGATGAGATTCAGAAGTTCTGGTCAAGGTCTCAAATCCATTCCTTTAATTTGACACCTACTTCAGGACAAACTGAGTATCCGGTGCTGTTCCTTTTTGTTAAAATAGTGGAACAATAATTCTAGATAAGGATTCCATTGATAAATGATTGGTTTATTACTCTATTAAATTTGGAGACACAACTACAGAAGAGTAGTCACTACATTACAACTATTAAAGTGGCAAAAAATCAGAGGAAAGAAAAGAAGGGAAAATAAGGAGATTTAGTGTGATTGCACTAGAGCATTACAACATGGTCATCCACACCCAGTACCTCACACCCAATACCCTAAATACTACAACCACCTGGGGTTTAGACACCCTTAAAAAATAAATGTCTGTTTATGGCAAGATGCTCTAAAATGTAACAGCTGTGAAAGATTACATGCAGCGAATCACTGCCACACGCTGGAATAAGCAGCTATATAAAGAAGGCAAACTCAGAATTTGAGCATTTTACAGTAAATAAGTATATAATTCTATCACTTATGCCACTGTTTCACAGGATTTTTTTTTCTTCATGGCCCAGCACCTGTGTAGAAACTGTCAACCTCTATTTTTTTAATCAAATATGACTCAGATTTATTACTGCAAGGATTTTTTTCCCATATTTCTACAAATATTGCTAGTTCAACTTAGCCTTAACAGGCTATCAGAGAATACAATTAGACTGTGGAAAGTAAAACCAGCTTTAAAACTGACATAATAGTACTGAACAAATAAATATAACAGCATTTTTTTCAAATTATACGTTTATATAAATGAGGGAAGGTTAACTTCAACAGCCTTTTCTCCCCTGATCACTCTTCTTGTCTTTATATATGGTTTTGTGCAAGCTGAGGACTCATTTTCATGAACAAGTAGCTTTTCATTGGATGCAGGTTTTATGGGTAAAATACGCTAAAATAGGTAAATACCAAATGTCTTTCTCATTCCTAATAACAATAAAAAAAAGTTCCAATGTGAAACTTTAATGTGAAAATAAACTCTGAAATAAATTCATTATCCTGTGAACAATGAGTTTCATTGTCTAAATCAGCATCTTCAAAAAAAAAATCAACTCAAGAAACATTCTATTACTAAAATTCAGATACCCAAGAAATTAAAGCTGCCAAAATACTTTAATTGCAGAGATTTCCAAACTCATGGGGAGGAAGAGAAACATTTAAACAGCAGGTAATTTAATGTCAGAATCCAAGAAACACTCAGTACAATGGCCAAAATATAAACAATCAAGCAGCAAATATGCCCTAGATTAGCTAATACTACTCTAGTGGTTTGTGAACACATTCTGGAATTTGGACACTAAGGAGATGGAAAAAACAATTTTGGAAATAACTAATTCTTAAAATTTTAAACCCTCCATAAGTATCAGTGTGAATTACACTGGGCTGCTTTGGTGGTTTTTCTACACAGAATGTACATAAATAACAGCTCCACAATTCTAAGGATAACTTTCCATCAATTCTATGTGAACAGAAACACTCTAATTTCAAATGATAGCTGCCAAAATGTAGCAGAGCAGAAGAGGTGATTGTAAATTGTGTCCAATGCAAAGAAGGGAATTCTAGTAACTAAGTACAGTGAACTTCGAGAAAGTGAATGGAATTTATTTAGAGTGGAAATCTGAGCAGCACATGTGAAATTATGCACATTAATGTCATTTGAAACAAATGGCTCCAGGTAATTTTCTCCATGTCTTCTTTTTCCATGCTCTAAAACTACAACTATTTCTGACGGCATTTATTCTTCCTTACAGCAACTAAGAAACACATATTTTCCTGCTCAAGTAAAAGATTAGTGAGTTCTTCAGAACAAATTGTTTCATCTGTTGCCACAGACTTCCTACTGTTTAAATCTATCTACTAATGCATTTGAAGATTTTATGTTCCTAATCCACTCCTATTTAAACATCTCTTTTTCACAGTACTATGTAAGAGATTCTAATAAAATACTATTTATCCTGGATGACACTCCTGTACATAGTAAAGGATGCCATCAGTCCTTTATTATGCAGCTTGATAACGAGCATTTCACGAAAGACTAATGGCAAATGGTTTCCTTTGGAAATTAACAGTGGTTTACTGTAGGCAAGCTCATGATTCAGAATCAGATTTTTGCTTTAAAAACCCAGAGATTTTCAACTATTCTTAATACATCTGCTAAATAAATGCTGCCAGTCAGCTACAGGGTTCCAGGCACATCTTATTCTTAATATTCCCTTTATGGATTTTCTCAAGGAATACTCTAGGGGTAAGAAGCAAGATGAAAACTCTTCATTTTTGGAAAGAGGTTTTCAGATCAGATTGAAATGTATTGGTGGAATTTCCTGTAAGCTGACAAATTACTATTAGAAGTACAGGGCCTTTTTTATTTTTTTTTTTTTTAATCTGGGGAGAGACTAAAATTACATTATATTTAGCAAGCACCTTAGTTTCTCCTGACTTAAATTTACCTTGGTTTACTTAAGCCTATGCTGATTTTGGTGGACAGTTTTCATCACCACATTCATCAGTTTTCTTTCACAATGATATTTGTGAGGAAAAATAAAAATAATAGCTAAGATATTCTTGAACATAAATCAGAAAAAGTTTCCCACAGGTACTGCCATACTGGCTATGCCTTTAAATGGAAGCACTGTGTTTGTTACCCTTATCAACTCATAGTTCTAAAATCCTAAAAATGGCATCTTCAAGCAAGGCTCACAGAAAAACTGATACTTAAGATTTAAATAGTTGTAACATGATACCCATTTTACACATAGAGAAGCTTATAGTACTGATTTTCAGGGTCAACTGTGAGAGCAATTACACATGAAAAACAATTTCCCATTCATCTCTAACTATTCTACCCATTTTCCTGTCTCTTAATTCATGTTCCCAATGATACATGCATCAACAAAACCCAGAATTGCTCAGGAGTCCTTCAATATGCAAACCCAAGTATAGAAACAAAGCCAGGATAAACTAAACAAGAATGCCTAGACTCAAGTAAGACTTAGTGTCCACAAAATAAAGACTAAAATTCTGAGAAAGTAAGACTTAATTTGTAAGTAATCAGCAATGAAGGTGATATGAGACCCCCACATTATATTTATAACTCAAAATTACAGTGGTGACTGCAGAGACATGCTCCCCCTAATGCTTTCCCTCATGTATTCATTGGATTATGAGGGCTCAGCAGTGGCAGTTTGCAATGACCATATTGGTTTCCCAGGTTTGGTATAGAAAGGGCTCCCTAAAGATGCAGGGTCCATTGCTTACAATCCACAAATGCTAAAACCTAGGACCAATTCAATAGATAATTATTATCATCAATAGGCATCTTCACTTCTGCTATCAATGCTAAAATACATTCCGCCTCTATATTGAGTGCTCAAACTGTGCAGTGTCTCTTTACTATAAAATGTAGAATCCAGTAAAATTGGAGATGACACATTTATCTATTAAAACACATTCAAAGCTGTGCATGAATATGGAAAGTGATAGCTTCATTGTCTTACACATTTCTGGATTTATGAATAGTGTACGAAGCACAGATCTCTAACCCACAACTCCTCCTCAGATGGAAACACCTTATTTTCTTAATTTACTGGTGCTCAAAGCTCAGGACTTGGGGACATTTGCTTTCACTCACATGGGAAAAAAATAAATCTGTATAATATGAATGCCTCTAAATTTAGTAAATACAAAGAAACCCTAAAAATAAGACAATCTCCTTTAGATTTTAACCATTGTAGAAAATGATTTTAGATTCAAAATTACAACCACCATCTGCCATCAACACGCCCATCCTGTATTAGAGGCTGGCAGTAGGATTATCTCCAGTCTCACACAAACTGGGTCACAGAAATGAAGAGTCTTCTCTTTAACCTTCTTGCATGCTCACTAACAAGCAGTGAAGAGGAGGTACCTGCTCTAAGCCAGCCAGTGCAGTTACCTTGAACTTTACAGGAAATAACACTCTAGAGGCATTTTCTTTCTCCTCCTAAACCTTAAGGACAGATAAATAACAAAAGGCAGAAGCTACTGTCTTTTGTAGTATATGGAGATATAGTACATACAAGATGTAGTATATGGAGAGATTTTTACTTTTTTCAAAGACAATTGCTTTCTAAAATGGCATAACAAAACCAACATTTGGTTTAAACACAAAAATTACATACATAAAACTGTAAGAAATAGTGAACTATATGGGTATACATGGTAACTAAGGTATATATTTAGGATCTGTAGATATATTTTGGCCATAGTCTTGTAAATTTCATTGAATTTCCCAATAACTAATTTGTAATAATTTTCATAATATTGTATTTTTAGTAGACATAGTATCAAAGTCTGCCTGGATTTCCATTTTAGCCATGAACAACACTGCATTCCAGCAACATTCTGAAATACAACTCTCCTATTTTTAGCCCAAAGTCCAAAAACTTATTTTAGGTAAGAGTTATTACTCAACATTTTTAGACCCATTTCCCTAATGTGGGCATGAATTAATTTAGGGTGGAAAAACCCCACTCTGTTTGCTGGCATTACTAATATACTAAAATAGCTCATAAAATCATAAAGAAAAAAAATTATTGGACATTGTACCACTACTGAATGTTATCACCAGAAACCTTATTCAATCTTCTGCTGTATAATTCCAAGTATAAACAAGCTGTTTGCACAAATCAAAAGCTGTTAATGTTGTGGAACACATTTGCACTTCTATTACTTCAAAGACTGTATAGCTATATGCTCCATTACTATTTCCTGTAAGTATTACTTCAAGGCTTCAAAGCTATTCCTAAATCTTATATATTTCCACACTGGCTCTTCACTTAGTTATTGAGTCCTTCTGTTGGTAATTTGATCACTCTGAATACTTTGCTGCTGTGATTGCTACTTTTCTCTGGAATTGCAATATACATGCACATTTATTCTTGCCCTCTGAAAGAACTGTGCACCAAAAAAAAAAGTCTTGAGAAATGTAATATTATTTTTAGAGAAATTTTTTCACTGCCATGTACAAAGAACAGTGTTTTGTAACTTTATTTTATTTTTTCATCGTATGTTAAAAAGAATTGCGTCAAAATGAAAGGAAGCATTTAGGATGTGTGATTCTGCCTATATCAAACTCCCAGCTCACATCAGGATGGAACTTTTACAATAAAATCTAGCACCATGCTTTAGTCTGCACCATGGAGCAGTCTCAGAGTGCATAAAATAGATGCTTTTGTTGGATGAAACAACCGGAGCAGCACTCAAACTGCTAATGAGCAGTTTGAGTAGGACCAGACCAGACTTATCTCAAAGGAAAAAGCCCCAGAGACTCATTTTAAGCACGGGGTCTCCAGCCCCACTTTTGTAGAAGTCAACTTGACAGCACATGCATAGCCAAGTAATTAAGACATAACTTCACAAACAAAGAAAAAAGCAAAGAGCTGTGCTTTATCAGGGATTACTTTATATTTCAGAGCTTGCTAAATAAAGCTTTGGAAATGGTGCTTTTTAGCAAATGAAGGAGTATATAGTTGTCTTCCTATAAATTCAACCAACTGAAATTACATTCAAGTTATGAAGAAAGTTAATTTCAACTTTTAAATCTATGCTGATGATATTCAGATCAGTTTCAATAGGCCTATAGAAATTTATATAGAAGCTTGATTTCAATTCTGACTGCTTCGCCAACAATCATGGTAGTTAAAATTCACTGAACAGATTAATGTTAAAATTAGATAATGAGGACTGAAAAACCAGCTTAAGATCAGAGAAACTCCATACTACTTGCTTTTAAAAGAAAAGCACGTCTGCAAAAAACCCCAAACATATACTATACATCAAACAATGCACCTCCTTGAACAAAATACAAATGATCTCACTACTGCTAGTTTTCTAGTAAAGAGAATAAAGAACAAAACTTCAGGATCTGGTGTGTTTTTGTTTTTTTTTTTTTTTTTTTGTTTTTTTTTTTTTTTTTAACTTTGGGAAAAGGTAAAAAACTTTCCCTTTTAAGAAATAAGAGGGAAATATATCCAGCTGTCTGGAGCCAACACCTTAGTCTATGCAGCCATGTCAGTGGTGGGTGGGTCTAAGTGTAGCTGATAAACTCCACCCAGGCTGTTGTCCTTTGGCTCCAAAAGAGGGTGTCCTGCCTTCAGAATCCATAGATTCCCAGAGGAATCCATACTGCACACAATCCAACAAGGCAGCACAGTGCATTGACCCAGCTCTAGGTATGAAGTCACTAAGCATTTTCAGGAGGCCCTTTTCACACTCATTCCCAAATGAATTGCAATGGAACACCACACAAGGAGTCTTGTGAGGGACAGCCAACACCAGGCAAAATGAATGATTAATTTCAGCACTGAGCATGAGAGAGGATGGGGCAATGGAAGCCAAGGGATTCATTGTGGAGTGATCTGGATACATACATGGTGCTATCTGTTCTGTAGTCTTTGTTAATCATCATGTATCTGAAGATATTCAATCAGAGCTAGGACTGCCTTTAGGTCCACCATTAGTGATCTCACAAGCCCAAATAGGGCTACCAAAGCAACGACTTCCTATCACTTCACGCTGGGCACAAACACCCACATGCAAATCTAGGAACATTAATAATTTACCTTACAATAAAGGTTTCTGACTCTTAGTTTTAAATCTCAGAACTATTTTTCCAAATTTCATCATGCTAATGGTTGGAGTAAAACAACAAGACAGTAAAGAACTATATCCTTATTATTTTTTTTAATATTTAACTGCCTAAATATTGCCTGTAGCAAGTTTACTATTGAAAAACTCCACAGGAGACAGAGAAGAGCACATTTCACAGTAATATGCCCACCATTTAAAATGTACATCACAACTGGCCAGTTTTTTAAAGCAGATTCACTGAGATATACACACTCACCCACAGCCAATGCCATTGCACAACTGAACTTGAGAATGAATTATTTGCCTAATAAACAAAAGCCACGTTTCCCTCATTTCAAAAGAAATAAGAATGCGTTTTACATCAAAAACAATTATAACAGCTTTTTTATTTATCATCACAAGGTAAATTTGGATAAGCTGAAATATGACCATAATTTTACTTTGTAAGATGTTCTATCTACCTTACATGAATTACCTAGTCTTACGCTTTCAGATAACAGCTCAATCTCATCTTCCATTCCTAAAGGGAGGGAGGGACAGATATACTATGAAGAGACACATACCAGTCTATTCCAGAGGCAATTTAGGAGAATAAAACTTTAGAAACACTCCTGAAATATTTAGACACCTGTAATATAGAAATAATTTCTGACTCCAGGCCCAATTGTGACTTCCTCCTATCACTGCCACGATTTCACCATCTGGCCCAGCAGTACAATTTAAGAAGAAATAGCTTGGCAGTTTCTTCAGTGAAGAGGAGAGGTGGACAACAGGTCAAGCTGTTCAGTCCTACAAAGCTAATGGGTACATTGGTTTATTTGAAATATGAGTATCTCCCCAAAATCCCATGAACTATGAACAAAATAGATTAAATCAGGATACAGAATCCTGGCAGACAGGGAAGTAACAGAAATCCTGAGAGAATTACACCATGAAGAGAAATGTTGTAAAAGCTTTGCAGCTTCAAAAGTAAAAGAGCTCCTGGCACAAGGTTTTTGCTAACTTCTATAAGACAAAATCATGAGTCACAGTTGGCCCAAATCTTAAACTGCTGCTTATAAAGACACTGCCATGATAATTCAGAGAAAAAGTTCACCTCTAACTGTTTCTAAGTACCACATTTTATGTGGTATTTACAGAATGGCAAGCAGCCAATGAAATTCTCACTAGAACTCTACATCCTCACATAGCTTGCAAGTAATTTTATTTTCTATCTCTGAACAGCACAATGTATTGTAAAATCAGTTTCTCCCTTGCTTCAGCTGGCAATTTATTATATCAATCTTCTTAAATGTTTAAAATTAACATAAAATTCTTTATTCAGATTACTTTAAATAAAAGGTAAGTACACACAGCATTGTTTCAAAATAATGGAGTAATTCACATATCTATTTTTAATGGCTACATTTGGAACAAAATGAGCTTGAATGCAGAATATATTCAAAAGTTACACAGAGCCAGGTGGAACATTAGAGATTGTATCTTCCCTCTTTCAACACTATACAAAAAAGAAAGGACAAAATGACATGATCACATGAAACTTAGCAGGGAGGTGCTCAACAAAGAATTTTGATTTATGAAACGTAAGCAATACCATTGCCACATGACAGCCATTGATTTACATTGCTTTAAATTCTCAGCTAGCAATGAAGTTTATCAGTTCCCTTTTGGCCCAGGTCATAATGGATATAGATTTTAGATGGCATGGAATGAAAAACAGCATTATACTGCTGTGTAACCTCCCATGAGAAGGCAAAACAAAACTGCAACTGAAATGTAATGTCTCAATGATTAAGAGAGAGTCTGTAGAACAGATAGCTAAAGGCAGAAAAAGTACACTGGAAGTCAGAAGCTCATGAGATTGAGAGGCTTGCTGACCTACTGCAGGTCTCAGAAAGGACTCAAAGGTAAAGATCTCTCAAAAAGACTAACCCTTTTCTAAAGCTTCAGAGTATACTGAAAAATTATTTACCCAAGACATACACTTGCAAGGTGAAGAGGAAATAGTGTTTCCTCTTCACAGCATCGACAGAAGACATGCTGGAACAAGGTCATCACTAGAAAATCAAGTCAGCAGCACCAGATGATTATGCTCTTACAGGATTTTAATACAAAAAGAAAGTTAGAATGACTGCATCTCTGCATCTTAACAATTCAGACACCTGATTCTTGACAGCCAGAGGGCAGAAAACATTGCCAGAAGCACTACAGGTGATTTAGAGAATCACAAACAGACCACCTTTATTTCCAGCTTAGGATTTCATAAAAATAATGTCACAATAAAATATACACAGGAATGCAGCTTCCCTGCAGCTAACCAAACAGTACTTGGTTGATTAAAGCACCAGAAAGTGCTGTAATCTCTGTGATTGACTCATTGTATTAATAAGTAATAGTGGTGACTGAGCTTTAAGAAACAAATTGTTGCTGCAAATATAAATTGTAATTCCTATTGTAACAACACCCAAGGACAAACTACATCATGCTGCTGTAGGAGAAAAATTGTTTTCATTTCATTTAATCTTGAGATATATCTAGATAGATATATATCCATGCAAGCATATACATATATACCTTTTACTTCTTATGGTGTGTATGACAGAAACAGGATATTACATGAAAGGGTTGTATATCTTTGCAAGTATTTCTACCTTTAGATTACATTCTGCAATAAAAAACCACTCCCAAATAATAAGTTATGCAAATAGGATTTCTACTGTAAATTATTTTATGAATTTCTGGACTGAAAAAATATGTAGTGAATGAAATCTTCCAATGTTCAGCATCTCTTTTCATCACATAATTCCTATTCCAAAGAAAAACATAAACACGAGAGCAGCATAGATTTCTGTATTCTGCATGCAATTCTATGCTCATACTTTACTAATAATCAATAAAGATGCATAATACACTGACATCAAACAACTTGAAAACACACAGTTTGAAACTGAATCCTGCAATTCTCCATTTCTCTTCTTAAAGAGGATCAGATTCCAATGAATATGTTTCAATAAGAAATTGTGCACCTTACTGTGTGCCAAGGAGCACTGACATGCTGGAGACTTGTACTTGCAATAAATTTCATATGCAAAAACTTGAGCAGAAATCTACAACAAAGAAGTTGACACACACCAGACTGCACTTAACTGAATAGACTTTGAATTAATTTTAATACCAGTACTTTAGCTCAGCTTCACTATCATTACAACATATGGACAATGCCTTAAAGGTGAAATAAATCAATCCTTCAGCACTTTTTGCAGGTCAAAATGCTTCCTTACAAACGGCCTGATACCAATTAAGTGGCAGAAAGGTTATTTTACACTAAAATCCCCTTTTTTTTCTGCTTTCTTTGTGTCAGTGTTGCCTTTTTTAAAGCTATTTTACCTTGAATCTATTCTACTTTTACATTACTATATGGCATATACAACTGTGGAGGCTTGGAGCTATATTTCTGGAAAAATAAACATAACCATTAACCAACAAGTAACACAGCAAAGGGAAAATCGATGTGTTTTATGTATAAATTCAAAGCCTCTTAAAGACTTTGTCCAGAACCTTGCTTCTGGTAAATATCTGGAAAACTACAATCTCATGATCTTTCAGTGAAGAATATGTTAACAGAACCATACTGTGCACCAGCATCCTACATACAGGTAAATAGCCTCTTTCAGTAAAACTTAATCATATGTGACTCTTGGCTAGGAAATTTTTGCCATTAATTAAAAAGTATGAATTAATACTATGATATAGTCCAGAAGAATCTATAAAAAAGTAGATGCCATTCTAGTTCATGTGAAAACAATTTCAAAAGTAGCAGTTCAGAAAAAAGCAAGAGTCTTTTATTCTGCTAGACAGTGCTACACTCCATTTGCAGAAGGAGCTGTAAATATTACAGTAAAGCTATATAATCTTGCTGAGCTTGTATAATTAGGACTGTAAATCAACAATGCTTTGACTATTGAGTATTCTTCCTGCCTAACCACCAAAACTAACTTTACAGAAGTCATTCTGGAATACTTGCTAAATAGCTTTCACTGTAAACAATGGCTTTATTTTTCCCCTTTTCTGTTATTCAGTCAAATTCAGCGATGAGCCCTGGAAGAAAACTGTGTCTACAGTATTATACTCCTGCAAAGAGCAAAGGAGAAGCAGGAAGAGAGCAAAAGCAGGTGCAAGGATAACAGAGTGTTTGTCTAACTGTAGGCATGGACACAAAGAAATTCAACCTTACCTTACACAGTCTACCTCAGATAGTTTTCCAATGTCTAAACAGCAATTTGTTATTACATTCAAATATAACGGGGTAATGAATTTAGTAACCTGTGAAAGTGAGAACAGTCACCTTGTGTGCTTTAGGTTTGTTTCTACCTGGCTTTACTCTGTTTTAGAATTTAATAACAAATTTCTCAACAAACCTGATTTTCCTATCAAATTCACTGTGTTTTTCTTGCCTTTCTACTGGTTGGATGTACCATACTCTGACTGTATTTCTGCAAAGCTCACTGTTATTACAGGTGCTTATCACCCAAAACTAAAAACAACCATTTTCCTCTGAGACTCAATATAAAATTTCAAGCTGGCTTTGGAATATTTCCCTTTATCTTGTTATAGATTTTTTGTCTCCAGGTGAGCTTATTGCAGCTTTTTCTACCAAAAAGAAACTCTGTGGCATATTACTGTTGGAAACCAGTATCCAATTTCAAAGTAACAGGTAACAACTTCAGCAGCTTAGAGAAAGAATCATTAGGACAACTGCAGGAACCCCCAAAATGATACAGAGCATAAGAGAATACTGTAGAACATTTTTAACACAAAGATGACAACCTGCATGTACAAGCATGAATAGAGGAAAGAGGGAAAACTACACAAACAATTTCTGCATAAGAGTTCTGACAGGATAACTGTGCCATCTACCTGCATTTCTGTACAGGGAACAGAAGTTACAGGTCTTACTCGTAACAGGTGAGCTACTATTGCATGTGCAGATTCATCACTTTTGCCATTTCTGTGTTGCTAACTCATCCATATTTCTAAACTAGAATACTTGTGAATTTCTAATTTTTATGAGAATATATCATACAGAAGTACTTACTATTCAGAGAAGTCCTACCTGCTGCCTAGAATTGGCTCCCCAGAGGTTCCCATAGCAGAATAGTCCATGCCATAGAAATTCAGTCCTAAAAGTATTTTATTCCTCCATTTTGAATCAGGATCCAGTACTTCAACACAAGCTCGTACCCAGGGAAGGGGGGAATTTGGACCAGGTCTGTCAAGGTTAGCAAAAATCAAAGAGGTTGTCAGAAAAAGTACATGTTCATACTTAGCCTTCTCTTTTTGACCAGTGTAATTTTAAAGACCAAATTATGGCACACAAAAATCACTGAAAATGAACCTACAATTCCATCAACGTTAAACACACATTCTTCTGTAGCTTGAAGTGCTGATACACAAAACATGATTGCCCCACTCTCGACTTTTAGATTCAATTCTAAGGTGAAGGAACACAGAATCCCTTCCTAGGGGTAAGAAAGGGGTTTCCCCCCTGCACATTGTTACTGGGCCTTGCACAATGCCTACACTATAATTCAATATTCTCTACGACTTCAGTTTTTTCCCTCAATGTTTTTACTGTAAACTGGCAAAATATACTGGACAAAATCTACCACTTGCAGAAGGAACTATAAAATTAATGATTGGTAAGCAAGATACATTTCAATAATAGTGTAACACATATTTATGGGAAAAATCCTACAAAGTACCTAACAAAAAGCTACATAAAAAACCCCCCAAACTATAGCCCTAATACACAGAGTAATTGAATCATCATGTATGTAATGTCAGGATATTGTGCTCATTCCATTCCTACCTCACTGGAGAAGAGAGCAGGCTCTCCCTCAAACATTAACATGATAAAAGGCACTCACTAGCATGGTAACAGGAAGAGCACATCCCAGTCTTAGAAATATCAACATCTGCTACTCCTACTAATTATCTGCCTCAAAGCCTTCATAATATCTGTGCCATTAAAACTCAACATGCTAATACAGCAGAGTCATGTTGCTGGCAACTCTGCTCATGTTTAAAGGCAAATGAAGTATCAACTGCTTAAAGGTAATTTGTTTGACAATGTTATTATTAGTAGTTTTATTACTAGTGTACCTGTTCTGCAGAATTGTGCTCAAAAACAAAAGAACCTGGCCTGTAAAAGAGTAAGTGTCAGGTTATCCTTTTAAAAAGATGCCTTTTTAGCTGGAGTACAAAGTCTTTCATAATATCCAAACCCCAGATACAAACTGCTGTTAAAAATGTACTGAGTTAACAACTTCTGGAAAAGTCATCTATTTTAATTACTAATCCAGAACTTTTGTATCATACAAGTACAAAGCACTATCCACTTCACTAGAAAGAAATGAACTTGTCCTGTAGATTTAACAGACCTAAGTGGGAATCAGCTCCTTCAATGATCTCTCTGATGTCAGATGGAGTCTTACCGATGTGGTGCTGAGTAGTCGTATGTCATGAGACTGAAGCTGTCTATTGCTGAGGCCAACTGATCAAATTCTTTCTTTGTGAACATTCCTGGCTGGTTGGTCCTTTCAAAACAAGAAAGAAAGAAAGAAACAGAAAAATTACTAAAATAACCAGACTTATTCTCTCCTTTGAGTTTCATACAATTTGGTCACATAGGAAAAATCTTTAATTCTGAGGTGGCAAACCAAAAAAAAATAAACTATGTATTTCAGTGTCATTTTTGTAATAAACAGCTAAGAAAAAAAATTCAATGCCATGTAGCTGGCCAGTGGGAAGAATCACACTTTCATGGCATACTTACCAAATAAGTATTTCTAGCATGGCTGCAATAGTGGTTATAAGGGCTGTGGACTAATCAAATTGCCTTAGGTAGCAAT
The DNA here is from genome assembly GCF_965231275.1 of Zosterops lateralis. Taxonomy (NCBI): domain Eukaryota; kingdom Metazoa; phylum Chordata; class Aves; order Passeriformes; family Zosteropidae; genus Zosterops; species Zosterops lateralis. The sequence continues at coordinate 45,917,392 of NC_139761.1, forward strand.
CAATTGAACTCTAAAAGCTTTTACAAAACCTTTAATTGCTTGGGCTGTTGAACTGGTTTGGACAGTTCTCTCAGGCAAACTTAAATAAACGGATGGGTGCAGCTGTTAATAGAAAAATATAAACCGAAGGTAATTTTTTTATTAACCTCAAAAAGAATAATTTCAGTTTATACCATACTTAAAAAAGAAAACCTGTTTTCTTTAGACAAAACAATTTCTTTCTTTGGGCAGGGAAGAATAAAGAAGAAATACATTCTATGAACTTTTCTAGACGAAAGTCTAGTTATGCCTTCAGTATTTCTTGGTATGAAATATGGAAAATTATTCTTCCGTCTTTTTCTTGCTTACTCTTGATTTACAAAATATAGACCTGGATTAATATCTACCTTATTTTCAAGGGGACGGGGTGTGTATTTCATCTGTTTTGGACTCAGGGAGGCTATTGACTTCCTTCAATCATTCAAGATGGAAATAATTAATTCACACAAGTTGCCTGAATCTGAAAACACTGAATCTGTTTCAAAGAGAATTTGTAATTTCAGAAAAGCAGCACAAAGAGCACAGCAGGCAACATAAGGCAGCCTTAATCACATTGCAAAGATGGGACTGGACTAAAATGGAGAAGCTACTGCCAGAAGAACCCTGTCCTCAACCAGAGGACTCTGAAGCATGTTAACATGAGACAAACAGGTAGAGAAGTAGGATATTGTCCTGAATAATCTGGGACAGCAGCGTACATAGGGAGACATTGCAAGAGAAGAGAAAAGGCGAAAAATGCAATTTAACAGCTCCAAACTCTGTGGTGCACCGCTGTCATTTAAGAGGCAGAGTTACAGGATTGTACAAGACTCCTCTAGAGAGCAGAGGAGAGAGACTGGAGAATCCAGACTTTCCCAATAATGTCAGAAACTGCTACTTGATCTAGAAATTAGAAGCCAAGCCTTGTCTAGGCAAGGTATGCTTTTAAAACCACTCACATTCCATATTAAGCGTAAAAACCAAAAAAGATGTTCAGTGACAGATGCAAGTAATAAACAGAAAAATCACATATTTTGACCTTTATCCCTTTTGGATCAGTGTGCAAATTCTATATCCAACAATATGTGCTGCATGGATCACCAGAGCATAACAGTGTCCATTTATCAGTTCACAAGGACACTTTGTGTTCCACAGCACACAGGAAAGAGGTAAACAAAATGCAGGTTACAAACTAGGGCAGATTAAATCACGTAACATGCCTGTTGGATTTTCAAAGCCAGTGATATACTGGTCACAGGAAGGAGAAATCCCATTCTTTTCCTTCAAGGTTTGTAACAAATTTGAAAAAAATCTTTACTTCTGGAACCTACTGGTGGACCTCAGGTTTTTTATAGTTATCTGCTTGTGATGTACTGCAATTGCAAACTACAGTTGTTCTACAAGAATTAAAATAATAAATATGTCTTTGAAATAATGTCATGGCAACTTGGATGTCTGTAGGCAAAGCAATTTCCCAATGCAAACTCCAGAAAAACACATTTTCAGTAAATTGATTGTGATTACTCCTGAAGGGAAAAACATAAAAAGTAATTATAATGTGTATTAGATATTAGGGCAAGTTGGATTGCTTTATAGATTTAGCCGGGTAGCACTTTAATGAAATTTGCATGTGTAACTTAAGAAGAAACCCACAGGTTAAATTGGATATTGCCATAATTTTCTCCAAAGCAATTTTGTAACTCAACTACTTCTGTTACAAAGGAATGCCACCTGAGTGGCAAGGGCACAAATTTCCAACTTGGAACAAGCCCAGGAGCAATGAATATACTTTGTCCATTAATGTAGAGTATTAAAACAGCAGCACTCTCCAAAAAACCAAGCTCCACTCAACAATTCAATGAGCATCACCAGTCAACTCTGCTCTAGTCAAGCACTTTGGGAAACTCTATTGGAATACAACCAGAACTATCTGATTCATGCCTTTAAAATCATTCTGAGTCAAGAAAACTGGCCCTTAAGAATAAAACCCAAATATTTTTTGACACCTATTATACTTCAAATTGGAGCTTTTCCAATCATTCTGATATTTATGCAAATTTAACTCAAGGGCAGGTATGTTCTACTGACTACTTTGTTGAGAAATCCAGCACAGAAAGTCAGGAGACTTGGCACAGAATATGCAAAGTCCATGAAAGTAATACTTTCCAAGCCTAAGTCAAAAGCTTGTCATTCTTCCAAGCTTTGAATACCATTTCCAAAATAGTCAGTGAAGTGGCAGAAGCTTCATCATCATTTATTAGTTCTGTACAATATACATAGAATCATAGACTCATCAAATGTGCTAAGTTGGAAGGGACCCACAAGGATCAAGTCCAACTCCTGGCCCTGCACAGGACAGCCCTGACAATTTCCCCATATACCTGACAGCATTGCTAAAACATGTCTTGAACTCTGTCAGGCTTGGTGCTGTGACCACTTCCCTGGGGAGCCTGTTCCCAACCACTCTCTGGGTGAAGACTTTCTAATGGATACAGTATCTATTCTTTATGGTATTTTAAAATATTTATTAAAAAAGTGTAAGAAATACGCACTTAACCTTGTAAAAATATGTATCTGGAATTAATCTGAAAAGTGTTTGTCACTCCTGCTCAACATTTAAGGAATAAGGGACCATACATGAGGTGGCTTTCTACAAAATCAACAGTAAATTCTAAAAGTAGAAATTATCAGGGAAATTAGCAAGGAAATGATTAACACTAATGAGACTGCTGGATGCGCAGAAAGGTAGTGGAAGAACAAAAACACACTGCAAAGAGAAAATGAGAATTTTCCCTTCCAGTTCATTGCTGTCTTACCATTTTTTATTCTGAAGTATTTTCCTTTTAACAAACAGTAAAGAAGCTGCCTTACACAACATCCACGGAAATCCTTCCCCTAAAAAGCCTCAGAAATGCACCATAATCTTTACAAGTTCTCCCCTTCAAGTAAGAGAGCAATGGCAACCTGGCAGGACTCACAGAACGATGATTCCCTTGAGAGCATAAGTCTTATTTGCACACATTTCCTGAGAATTTATCAACATTTCCCAATGGCACACTGCCACATGTATATAAAAAAATCTCTGTTATTGGGACAACATCACAGACTTAGAAGAAACCACCTGTTTGCCTTGGTATTTCCATATACACAGCTTAGAATTCCACAGTCTCTTTTTACTGTTCTATCTTTTCATGTCTAAAATAACTGCAGGTTTGTTTTACAGCCTAGAAAGTTTATTACTCGAATCTTCCAAATCACATGCAGTCATATGTATCAAAATTCCCATTATTGCTTTACTGATAAGTATGTTTGTAAGGTTTTAAGTTTGTAGTCTTTCATACTGAAAGACTGGAAAAAATGCTTCCACAATCAAAGCTGCTTTCTTCTACTTTCTTATGAATCTACATTCTCAACTACTTCTTGTCTCACTACAATTACTGTCAAAATGAAATAAGGAGAAAAAAGGTCTTTTAACTGACTGCTATTCCCTGCAAGTTCAAACTGCATTCTTGCAGGGTTACCTCACCTCTGCCCTCCTTTATAAAAGAGAAGATTCCTGTATCCTCATCTTTGAATAGCCTTCATAATGGAAAACTGATTGATTTTCTGTTTCCACTATGATTCTATTTCAGAAGTCAGCCGCTCAGTAATGACTTAATTTTCTTGTCATGTATAATTTTCTGTAAAGCAACTGCTTGCAAATCTTTCTTCACCATGAGATATTATTGGTTTTCATACCTCGTTGCAGATACATTACAATATAATGCTACTGCATTTTATGAACACAGACCACTGAATTCAGTTAATGCACAATCACTGGATGAAAATTCACTGTTTCGTCCTGCATGAAGTCTGCTCTATAGAAAATAAAAGAAAAAGCTAAATGTTTACCTTGTTCATCACACAATTATAGGCATTGATAATGAAACAGTCAAATGTGTAACCAAGTTCAATCTGAAACCATTTCCTTTTCCAAAAAATCCTCTTGACAGTTTTGTAACTACCCTTTCTCATTTCAGGTTTTTCAAAATTGTCAGGATGACAGCTCACTGAAGTAATTTTCCACTATCAGTACTTAGAAAACAATTCTACATGGATCCCGGTTTCCATGGATGTTTTGCAACTGGATTTCTGGTGTCCTGCAGATGTTTCATTTACAATGTCCTCTTACAGCTGGGTCTTGGAAAAAAAAATTATTTCCTATCTTCATCTGTCCAGCTACATATTTTCATGAAGTAACAGGAACCTGACTATTAAAATTCTATGCCTATGTCAATTTGGCTTGAAAATGGTCAAATGCCAAAGAAGATTTAGCAGAGAGATGAAAAATGCCAGAGAGAAAGCTTACAGACACCTTTTTACCTCAGAAATCAGGCTAAAAACAGAATTAAGGTCTGTCTTCAACAGCACTGAAGCAGCCAAGTCAGCAACAGGACCTTGAAACATGAACAATAATTACAGCTGCTGTCAAAAGAACATGACCATACTGAATGTTTAACCAACAAAAGAGAGATCCTCAGGTAGACAAAAGCAGATTTACTGCATAGTAGGGGATGAATTCCATGCAGTTGAATGGAGATTATAAAAAGCACAGCATGTTCTCCATCTCTGATCTCTCTCCCTCTCAGACAACAGATCAAGGCTTTTGCAGAGATGCGTGTTACTCAAGCATTTCAGAAAATGCACATGCTTACTGTAAATTCAAGTATCTTTACCACCCTTCAAAATACAGATTTCTTTTTCTCTAATTCCTTTCTAAGGATAAAATGTTGCAAGAGGTGAAGCATGATCTACACACAGTATCTGATCTTGTGGCCTACAAATGCAGATCAATATGACAAATCAGGGACTGTATATTTCAAATCAAAAATTATCCAATCAACCACAGTGTTAAGGTCAGTCCATTTCAGGAAAAAACAAATAACACAAATGCTAAGTTAGTATAAATTTCTCCTCCACAGTTTTTTATGTATTTAACAATCTCTGTACAAAGTCTTATTGCTCTTAAGATAGAATTAAAAATTAAACTGAAAAGTTATTCCATAAAACCAGTGCAATCATCTCTGGTCACATACACTCTTCCAGTCATGGTTATTCATCTGGTTCTACTCAGAGAACACTCTCCCAGTTTTATACACAGAAGTGCTGCAACAGATCCACAGGCAGAAACAGGAGATTCCCTCCTCTCCCATCTGAAACCCATCTTAACATCTCCAAATCACATTTTGCTAACAGAATATGAAAGGACACCTTATTGTTAATAAGTGAGAGACAGATCATCCCAAGAGACACAAATTATAAAAGAATGAGCAAATGAGAAAGGAGAATTTTAATGGAAACACACAACAGTTTAGTAGTTCATTTGTAATCAGTTGGAGCAGTCTGAATATCCCAAGATAACTGCTTTAGCAAACCAGGTCTAGACATTAAGGAGAACCTTCTAAAGGTGTAGGTAGTCTGGGAGTTCTGATGTTCATTTGTTTGCAGATTTGAAGAGTTTGCTAGATAAACTTCTAGTAAAAGTAATGTAGTTAAAGTTTATCTTGACTTTTTTTTTATTTGCACCTTCCAATACTATGCTCCACTACTATTCGGAATAGTAGCTTAAATTTAAATTCAGAAATAAAATCCTGCAACCCTACTTGTGCACTGTCTTTGTCTGGTGCACCTATTTCAGGATGGCAATGTTGACACTCAGATGCCTTCAGAGCATAAGGGCTATCTGTCCCTTGTCCATAGAAAGGATAACAACTGAAAATAAACAAACATCTCTACTGAAAACCACAAATCACATAACTGACTGTGTTCAAATTTTCTCAATGGCGAAAATCTCTTTACCAAAATCTCAGACAGGAAAGATTAAGACAGGTATTTTAAACCCAACAAAATCTAGACAGCTCGATGAGTAAGAAAATTATAACTGAGTGCTACAGATTCACAACACAAAAGCCCTGGGAGTGGTTCCTTTGTGTGCTTCTTATCACTAGGGGACTGTGAATTTTAACAGACTGACAAGTGAAAACTTGCTATATTTTTATCAGGAAGCAGAATGGTATCTCTGTACCTAATGAATTTTTTGCAGAACATTAAGGGCTGGCACTCTTCTTTAATATACATATCCCACCCCAGCTGTTGCCTTTGCAGTCCTTGCTCTCCAAATAGGGAGAAGCACGGGATCTGCTCTTGCCATAGAGTAGCCTACACAGTTTTCATGAAGCCAAACTAATTACCTGTGGCCCATCTGGTTTAAACCAGTAACAGAAGTCAAGAAGGGGAGACATGCCAAGCAATATATGTCCCAAAAAGAAAGCATGAAATCTCAGCAGACGGCTAGGGACAAATAAGCCTGAAAACTGCTGTCCTCAGAGCTGAGGCATGCTGGCACACCAGCCACCTACAAATTCTTAAGTTACTTGAAAAACACAGTGTATCTAAAACTCTGAAGTCAATGTAAGAAATATACATTTGACAAAACCAGACAATCTGACTACCAAAGAAGAAAAAAATTAATTTTGACACTTGTATTTGCCAGTTCCATTTTTGGGAAGGTCAACTGTTCTCTTTTCATGCCATTTCCATCACATTGCTTCAGTCTCTTCCTAGGAGCCATTTAAGAAGGACTATGCACAAATGAACATCCACTGTGTCACCATTTGCTTCTCCTAATTTCCAAACTATTCTAGTGCTTTTCATGCCAGGGCTTAATGCCCAGGCAAGCCATGCTCCAATAGCAGAACATCACGCAAAACAAGCTTGTACTCTGGAGCATATGAGCCTAATTTAAAAACTCTAACACACCAAATGTAGCCTTAATTCCTCCTTGCATAAAATGCTCACCATTTTTCTTCGCTTTGTTTTTTTGGAAAGTTTTCCAACTTAATACTGAAACTTATGTAGTAATTGCTCTACACCAGCTGGCTCAGAATTGGTAGAGCTATAAATGACAGATATGAAGAGGAATACATTCCGCCTTTTCTTCTCTTTGACTGTTGTTAGCTGACCTGCAGATTATTTTAATGATTCTCCCTAGTGGGAATTCAAAACCAAATGTGCGCACTTGCTTCAGAAGATGCCAGTAGAGTCAGACCTTCATTGCACTGATTTTATATTGTCAGGTATAGTCTTTGAAAGAGCCACTTCTAAGAATAGATTTGTTTTCTTGAGTCATTTCTCAACCTATGCAAAATGCAGGAACATCTCATGGCTGCAGTCAGAGCCACGCTGTACTGAGCTGGCAGCCCAATAAACAGTAACAAAACCTGGGAAGTCATCAGCAATGGAAACATGTAATTTAGAGCCATTAAAAATTTACTGTAGCTAAAAGAATTCACTTTAAAAAGAGATGCAACTGACAGACGTATACTTTGAGCCTTTATACAGGGGAAAAACATGAGCCTAGTAGCATGATTATGAGCAGGATTTAGTAGCATCACCATAATTTGAGGACATTATTAAACTTGCTCCAGTAACTGTTACTCAGAAGTAGACAGTAATAATTTCCTACTGACTTTTCTGTTCCCCTCAGTATAAACTCATATCTCAAGCTCTATCTTGTTGATTCAAATCAAACATATTATACAGGTTCTCTAACATGCAATAAAAATGACTACACTAGTCAGTTAGCCTAGACAGCTCTCTTAAAAGTGATTTCTGTGGCTTCCTGAGTGCTGAATTTCATGCACAGGGCCCGATTAAAAAAATCTCTTGATATGTAACTGTACTCTCCATATTCCTGACAGTCTCCTTTTTTTAGGATACTCACAGTAAGATGGACAACAATGGGAACAGTGGAGGCCAAGTGTTACTACCAACCAGGCACAACAAATATGAAACTGTGCATAGTTAGCTCTCAGATTTTCCCTCCCACGTCCCATTTTCAGTATATTGATTGTCCAAAGAGATTGTCTTCCAGCATCAAACTTCCATACCAGCAACAGCAAGCATGCAGAGCATATTCCATATATACTTATTAACTTGCTTTTCTGTGACCTCATTAGTTAAATTGGAAGGAAAAATAAGAAAGATTAGACATGTGGAAAAGCTCAGAAAAATTAAGCAAAGTATTAGTGATTCCAACAAAATAAGATTATTATGACCAGGTTTCTCACAAATATTTTTACTTTTCATAATTTTAAGGTATTGGTAAAGAAGAAATCCTACTTAATAAACAGCATTCTACAAAGTTGGTTTTCTAATATACTGTTACTTGACATATTCTGATAATTGGAAAATTCATCTGAAACAAGCAATATGTTTCCTGCTGGTTTGATCCCTGGCATTCTTTACTTACCAAAAGTTCAAGGCTCTACATTCTGTCCCACATAGTCCTTCCTGAGAATGATGTTAAAAGTAAGTGACAGTTCCTATTTCACTCCAAAACAGACACATGTTAGAAGCTGCTTATATTTCATTGAATTTGTTTACCATACATTATCATAAAAATTACCCTGCTGTTTACTTGCATATTCTACATCAGAATTGCTACTTGCTAGAAATACTTCTAAGGAAAACAGTATATTTCTGTGTATGTATACACAGAAATAGTAAACCAATGAATATATCATTCTGTGTACACAAAGTTATGGCAAGGCAATTGAATCTACAGCAACTTCTAAAGATGGCAGATTACTGACATAAAAATATAATTACAAGTATTCGTTCATAATCAGTTTCTAAAAGACCAAAGCACCTATTTCCTTTATCACATATGCAAAACACTGGTCAACTGCAGCATCCATTAGGCTGAGCAATTGTGAGGTCAATGAGCAGTTATTCATTGTGTGCTCTTCCTACTTTCCAGTCAAACATGTATGTATATTTATAGGAAAGGCAGAAAAGAGCTTGACAGCACAAAGTAAGAGGAGGGACAAGATGTCTGCCCTCCTGCCAATCTTTCCAAGAGGCAGAGTAGCAAAACTAAGCTGGTATTGACCGCTACTGGATAGCACTAATGAAGACTGCACAGATTCTGGTAATTTTCATTGCACAGCAGCTCTACAAAGAAAAGGCTGAAGATACTTAAGACAGTGTTTCACATCCACAATGTTTTTGCAGCAAGAATAAACGGAGTAGCTAAAATGTTAATTTTGAAGAAGTGGCAGTTTAGTGCTGGAAAATACTGATAATACATACCTATAGAAGTTTTAAGTAACAGGAACAGAATCTGTAGATTTTTTTTTTCCTTACATATGCAAATAAGAAATCCAAACTTGGAGATGCTTGCAGTATTTTGATGAGACAAGAACATACATTATGTTCAAATATTTGAAGAGAGAAAGTGGCTTGGGTTCCTCTAGCTTTAAAATGAAAGTAGCTGCACTACAGCTGTGCATCTCAAGAAGTCAATAAAGACAGATTTTTTTTTTCTAGAAGCTGTGAGGTTAAGTGTACCTTTTATCAGGAAGAAACATGTCTAGTTTTAATTTAAATACTGCTTTGATATATGCTATCAGAAACTAGCCAGGAGATAACAAATTATTCTAGCTAAACTGTATGCAATTTGCCAATAATAGCATTTTTTGAGAATGTCACGAGGACAGCAATAGCTCCAATGGTTTGTTTACAACCTGCTTCATTGAATGAAACCATCTTGCTCACTGACCTCTGCTTTGTACTGGCAGGCATGTTATTAAAACACAGCTAAGAACAGCAGCTATTTTGCATACAATTACTTAAATAAAGGATCAAGGTTTGACATATCTAGTTATTATTATGCTAGACTTGATAAAATTACTAAAAGTACAAAGCTACTTTGTGTTACCTGAGGCTTCTTAAACAATTGAACCAATCTCTAACACTGTCTTCCATGCATTTTAATTATGATTGATGCATACAAAGCTCCAAAGTTTTAGAGATTTATTCAGCAGATTCTTGATTTTTTTTTTCTTGGAAATACAGCAGTAGCTACAGCTGTAATTCTAAAATTCTTAATAGTGACTAAGTGGGGAAGGTGGGGAAATGACAGAGAGGCAACTGCTGCAACAGGCAGGAATTTGTCACCCTTGCCCTCATCCCTTAAGTCACACATTCAGTCAGGTGGAAAGATGACAGGAAATCTGTGTCATGTGCCCTGTTTGCCTAAAAGATCTCTAGGGAAGGTAGGGTGTGATTCCTGTGATCCATTTCTCTCTTGGACTCTTGGAGACTCCTCAACCAATTCACCAGCTCGTGCAGTTCCCTGAGGGCTTTCCAGTTCAGGAACCCACCCCCTGGGCAGCAAACTAGAGTGCTCCACCACACATCACACTGACACTGCAGCCTCTCACCTCGGCATCTGAGTTTACTTGTTTACTTCACTGTTTACTTTCTCCCATTTATGGATTCAAGATATAAAGAATCATCTGTTATTCAAGGAGCAGCTACTGTCTTATAGCCTGAAGAGAGGTGTGTTAAAAGGATATCCATCACACAGGACAAACTGCCTAGTGCATACCCTAACCATCAAAATGTCAATAAAGAGTATAGTATTATATTATGAAGTGACACAACCAATACCATTTTTATTTCTCCTTTGTCCAAAGGATTATACTTCTAGGGATGATAAAAGTGCAAGGAAAGCAATCACTAACAACCTAAATACAGAGTTATTTAACACTGTGTTTAACAATATGAACAGCTTTTAATAAGTGCATAATGAGACTTGAGATATTTATATCATATGTCTAAAGTGTGTCATGAACTACAAATGCCAGGAAGGCAAGGGTTATGCAACCATGGATAGATTGAGAATCCTGTGAAGACAGCACTGTACCTACAGCTTCCAGGAACTTTTTGTCCTTGTTCTTTCTCAGGACAGCAAGAAACAGGAACATTTCTGATGCTCCCTCAATGATAGCTTATGTAAATAAACCTAATTTTATTTACTTATTGTTTTCTTGACAGTAATTGGGAAACACAGTGGATAAAATGGTTGCTGAACCTGGACAAAACACATAATAATCTAGTCAGATGAAATTCAATTTACTTGCAGACAGAAAAGTGTTACTATACCAAGTCTCACTTTTTGCTCTGAAAATACACTCTTAATATTATAAAGAATTTAAGTACAGAGAAACAAAATAACCAACCCAATGCCTATGACTCATGAGAACAGGTGCAACCAAATTTCAAGGTCCATTTGCCATATTTAGTTCCCTCCCCCAACATCATTATGCAAGCGCATATTTAGGCATAAAGGTAGTTCACTCCAGCACAGCTACCTTATTTGGAAAGAGGCTTGCAAAATCAGCATAAAAGCATCCACACATCTTTCCATGGTATAATTTCTGCAGCACAATAAAACACTGAATTGCATATATTTAAGGCAGGAATTTAATCAAGCCCAGGATAAGTAGGACCAATGGTTACTGATGGTTACTCACCATCAGAAATGGACAGAATATGCCTGGCTAGCCACTGATCTTATAGAAATGGTACTCATATGTCCTGGGTTTATACAGGCATCAATGCCCATGCACGTTAAAAGCAGTAAAATTCTAACTCTTTGAGACATTCTGTTGGAAGACAGAGTGGAAGTCTTCAGCAAACCATCTGCTCTAGCAACCACTTACACATCACTGTGATCCTTGCATGTCTCTCTTCAGACACCTGCAACTGCAGGACTCTAATCCACAAGGGAGAATTACACACACACACACACTTCATAAAGAATAGCTTTAGCTCCTGCTGTTCCTCTCTCTTGTAAATCATTTACATTTGCAAGAAAATCATACAATGCCTAGACATCAAGTGGATGAAAATGTATCTCAATCTCTGTTTTCCACCATGGGAGCTCTACATGCATTCTCTGTGACAGTAAAGCTTGCTGGAGAGGTTCCTGCCTCCCAATCAGCATCCAAACACATTCCTACCTCTTGATTACTCTTGATTATGCCAGCTCAACTGTCTCTGGTTAATGTTGTGAAAAGCTATAAAAATATGTAGATTTAAAAAGAATGAAGTTTTCTTTTAGTCCAGAACATTTTACAAGCAAACCAAAATCCAAAGGCACCACTGGAATCTTCAGTTACTAAAGTAAGGTTCAGTAGAGGATCAGTCTCACTTAGTTCTTTTTGCAAAAGTTGAATTTGAGAAGTTAAACAGATGATCCAACATGTTTTCTTCCTGCATCCCACACTCGATCTCATGTGCAGTGCTGCATTTTCTAGATGGGTTTTCCCTCAGCAAACCAGTATTTTTAGCTATTAAGAGTCTCCTTTCAGATAGCATTTGCTGACAGACTGCTTTGATCTTAATGCATATCAAAAGAGTCTAAATTACAAATTCCTAAATAAACTGCCTACATTTGACTATGCTCTTTAAATTTTAATCAGGGTAGAACACAAAAGGGACAACATTTCAGCTCTTAACATCCCAGTTGGGTAGGATACTCCACATACAGCTCATGTCTCCTTTATCAGTCTATTGCCAGCTGCTGAACTCTGATATATTATTTGATTCTTGATGGTACTTATTTCCATGCCTTTAGCAGTATTTTTGATGAATAGTCTACAGTGATTCCAAAAACTAAAGAATGTAAGATGCATTAAACACACTTTCAACCGTGTGGAAATGTTAAAACACAAAGTGAGTTTCATGACACAAGATATTTAATGCACAGTAGCAGGCACTTTTCAGTTCAAGCCTTGCATCCTATAAATCAAATATTTTCAAGTACAGCTGCTATCCAAAAAGTCAAGTAAGGTCGTAAGAAAATTTCAGAATTCTGATTATTGATATAATTAAGTCCAATATACTTCTAAGCTTTAAAGCATACATGTACATTGTGAGTGTTTTAAGATGTTTCTCTAAGTTATGAATCTATTTGCAACAATCTATTTACTCAAAAACTTCAAGTGTCTTTTCTAGTTAATGCAGTAAGAATACATACATGGAAGACACAGACAGGTGGCTTATGTAAGATTATTGATTGAAAAGAATGCGATTATTGAATTCTCCTGGGCCATAAAGGTTTATGGATAAATCCCAAAAACTTTAGGAATGCATAAAGATATATATATATAATTGGTTTAGGGGAATGAGACTTTCAGATTATTTTATATAAACTACAGCTGTTATTTCTCACAGCTCCTCTACAAACAGGCATTTAGGAACAGGCATGTAAAACTTATTTTAGGTTAAAAACTGCACTTCAGACAGGCATCTCTTCCCAGCTCTAACAGTCCACCCCTAAATCCCAGTTCAGAAAGGTTTCAGAACTGTGACCTCACTATTGTGTCAATATGCAGGACAGCAGGAGGGCAGCAATGACAACACAAGATCCAAACCTCGGTTGGTGCCCAACAGAGAAATAGTCCTGAAAGACAGTTACCTTAAAAATGCAAATTCTCGTCCAGGCAAACATGTTTAAGAAAACAGAGATTTTATAGAGGCTCCAACTCTTGTTTAGAGATTTAGAAAAAATAGACTGTAGAGCCTCACATGACTTACAGAAACAAAAGAGATTTAAGTCTCTCTGGCTGACCCTGGTTTTGCTATTCTCCACTTTCTCCCTACCACCAAAAGCACAAATGCACTTCAAATGTGAACACTGTTTATAGCAATTACTTAAATTCTACCAGAGCATGCATTAGCATTTTAAAAAGCATCTGTGTGATGCAGTGACTGATAAGGCATTTTAGAAAAATGCTTTAAAATGTTCTCTTTTTCTTTACCTGTAATAGACTAAAATTATTAGCAACAGAAAATTACTTTTAAAGTAACTATCAATTGGGATGAGATGCAGTACATAAGAGGGCAGCATGAAAGATTTGAATAAGTGACAGACAGGAGATAAGACATAGTAATTTTGCATTACTTTTGATTTAACCAAATCAGAAGAAACTCAAAGTACTTGTTAGCACCACTGAAAAGCCATGTTATGCAAAGGCATACCAGCCCACAATTTTCCAGAAAAATCTGCAAGAAATTAGAGGATTAATGATGCCAAGGTAAAAGCATATGTGCTTGAGGGATAGGAAGGAATGTCCTCAATATGCAGCTAGGCCTTTAAATAAAGAGCTTGGCACAGGTAATATTTTACAAAAGTGTACAGTTCACCAAATTATGTGGAATTTATTGCTTTCTTCTGCCACAGTCTTCAACACATTGTTTCTCTCTCTCTACCTATCAAAATTGGGTGGCCAATCCCATACGGAAGCAAAGGGATTTTTGCATTAAATTAGCTACTTCTTGTAAGGATATAAACCAGTTATAGCATGCAACAGAGGAAAAGATAAAGAAATATCATCAAGTACATACTTTACATAAAATAAACTGCAATCAGATTTCAGGCAACTGTTGAAGAAAAAAAATGGATAGATATTGTTCTGGGCTTAACAGTCCTAAGATGGTAGGAAGTCCCCATATTCAGGAAATGGTTTGGATGGGGTTACATTACTAACCTACAGAAGAGATGACACCACAGCTATAGGACAGATACTAACTGATTTCAGCACACAGACAACCTTTTAGTCACCTACTACAAGATCCCTGAATCTTTTCAGAGACGCATTTAAGTCTGCACAGATAGCTGTAAGCAGAGGTGCTTTATTTCCCAACCATGCTATAGGACCTCCTCATAAAACTCAACAAAAATTTAAGGTCATTGCACAGAAAAGTCCAGCCACAGAAGCAACACTTACCAGACTGCTCAGGCATTCAATTTTCTCAGCACTTTTGGCACTTTGAAAATGAATGTACACTGAAAGATGTGACAGCCTACAAGAAATTTAGGAGGCTGTACAACACTGTCCTGAAACTGTGCTGTTAAACTGTCATAATCTGTATTGGCTGTGAGCCTATCTATACTGCTGTATAGCCCAAGGTGAGGAAAATAAGAAATTGTCATATTTTTTGGTAGCTGCCTACTAACTCTCATTTGAAAAAGTACCTAACAATTCTTCTCTGTTTGAATTACATTACTGAGTTTTCATATGCAGGCATAAGGTTGCTGAACAGCTTAAAGGAAGAAAGGAAACTTTGGGGAGAAAAAATAAGCTTGCATTGTCAAGTATACAATTGTTAGCCAACTGTGCACTTGCAGCTGGGAAAGTCAACATCATCATGGGCTTGAATGTCCAAGGGAAAAGTGGACAGCAGATCAAGGGAGGGGATTCTGCCCCTCTACTCTGTTCTCATGACAGCCCAGCTGGAGTGTGGGAGAGAATGAGGTCCAGCATAGCACCTCTCCCTGTTGGCTCCTTTACCACACCAAAAATTAAGAGGTATGTATGAGTGCACCTAACTACCAAAACTATTCAGTACAACACACATGCAGAAAGGACTACCAATCAAACCCAAATAATTTCTTCTTCTTTTAAACTGCACAGCTTTAAGTAAAGCTTTGAACTTACTGTTTATCAGACAAGAAAGTATTTCTCACCTGGAAACTGCCACCTAAATAGGAATACTCACCCTGCTGCAACTGCAGGAGGGATGACCAGTATGAGTTTAAGCTGTGCTTCATGCAGAGCTTCAGAAAGATGAGTGAGCAAGTGAATCAACTCCCTGAAATATAAATATACTATTAGAGGGAAAGGCAGGAAAACTGCTGCTATATATTGACAAGAACAAGTAACAGTAGTAATAATTGAAAAGATGCAGCTGGCAAGAGAGACAAACACAATTTGTTGCAAATGATCGTAGCAGAAAAAAACAATTAGGAAGACTGATTAGGTTTACCCTCTTTAAGGACTAGGAACACTGCACTGCTTGAGACAGTCTTAGTTTTATTGGAACTGGTGATTACCCTGCGGTTCTAAGTTTTTCTTAGTTTTATTTTAATCTAACTATGCATTGTTAGCATGTAAAACAAGCCAGCATATCTTATCGGAGCAGGTCACCTCTTGAGGTAGTTTTTGGTGAAAAGAATTAGATCAATAGAAGAACCAAACACCATTCTGAAGAAGCAGCTTTTGGAGAGATTAAAGTTGTCACCGTGTTGCTACACACAAGAAATTGTGAAGATGCTTTCACAACAAAACATACACTCTTCAAGGGATATTTCTGAGGCCTGTGTTTAGAAACATTTCTTCTGCTGTTTTTTTTCCTGTATAAATAATCCTTTTATTTCTTCTTACTTCACTGTATACCTACAAAATACATGTTTGACAATGTCCTATCTGGAAATAGCATCTTCTGTCTGCATCATTTAAATAAAGACTTCCACAAAAGCTGATTTTCATATCCATGTTCTTGGTATTTCAATAGGAAAACAAACTTTAAAATTCTTATGCAAACTGTTTTTAGCATTCCTAACTGGAAGGGTGATGTTAATAGAAAACCCTTCAATCTGCAGAAACAAAGTTTAATGTCATCTTAAGAGGAATCCAATATTTACCTTAAATTTGCTCTACAAACATGGCCCTTCTGAGTGCCTTTCTTAAACCATTTGATTTTTCAGAAGTTAAATTTCCTATTTTTCAGCTGGCCAGGAGGATCCACAAACACAGTCAGATAATATTAGTACAGAACTCTAGATCTGTTTAGGACTAAACTTAAACCAGAACCAAATAGAAAGCAACTTCACCATCCATTGCAGGATGTTAAAAGTTCTTAAGCAGGAAAGGCAGAATAGACAAAAGCCATCATCCAAGCTGTTTGCTCCACTTAAACTGAATTAGACCTGAACTCTCAGAAACTGCATCTTGGTACTGTCATGCCTTTCAAGGCAGTATAATCCTGAGATTATACTTCCAGTTTACTTCAGTGCACAAGAAGTAAACAGCTAAGAGCTATTGCTCTTTCTACATAATTGTCCATCACAGTGACTATGCTTGATTTTCATAATGTTGACACTATCCAAAGGTAACCAAGTATTTCCATTTTCCCTGAAATGGTTTGATGCCTGATGAAAACTTCCTAGGGCCTACAAAAGCCATTACTCTCAAAATCCTGGCAAACAAACAAAGCACGTTTTATCACCTTCCCTATACCAGCAATATTTTGTGCTTACAATTTGAGAGCTGGCTGTGCTGAGCAGCCCTTTGGGTGACTGTCACACTGCCACCTATATTTCTTTTCTGGGGGAAGACATGGGATTACAGGAATCAGCTTTTGATCTGTCTGCAGCATGTACTTCTACCATTCTTGCTCTGGGAAACCAGCAGCTTTCCCTCGTGTTACTTTACCACATTCATTCTACATTAGGAGTGTCACTATTCAGACAAAACACTTGTATCATAGAAGAATCCCTTTTCATAGGAACACATTAAAAAAATTACAACACTAAGCCAAACAGACATTTATTGACACAAACATACACATCTATCACAATTCCCACATGACATAATCTTATCAAAAACTATAATCAGTATTAAAACTAGGTAAGCAAGCTTCCCCACTGATTTGTGTCTTGTGGCTTAGTGACCTTTTTAACTAATTATGCCCAAACTACGATGCAACTCAACCTTTATTAGATGTCAGAGATGCTATATATAAGATAAATTTGGCCACAGAATCAATTCCTCTTGCTTTGAGATTATTCTACATAGTTCATCAGCAGGGATCTCTCTTCTCTGCCTGGCTGCCTTTGTTAGCTGTAGAAGCTTTGAGAACTCTACATGCAAAACATTTGCTGACTTTAACTATTTGGAATATGAGGGAATAAAAAGAAGGGCAGAATAGGACAAAAGCATCTGGCATAGGTACAGAATAAGATAAAATCTTTTTCATTTAGAAACAAGGTTAACACCCTCATTCCCATTCTGCAGAGGCAAAAACTGATCCACAAAGGCAGTGACACACTCATAAAACAGTGACTGCACAAAAAAAGTCATATTTTGAAACATGCAAGTGTAAAACCATAACCTACAACTGTAAACACAGGTCAGAGGTTTGTGGTCTGAAAAAGGGGTGGGAATACCACTTGGCTTTTTGGTGCACTTGGAACTCTAAAACAGGCTACATTTAAACAGCCACTTCCTACCCTTCCCCCACAAAATTCAATCAGTATTGATCTGGCTGAAAAATAATTACCTTCAACTTGAAGGAGGTCAAGAAGAAAAAGGACAGCTGGACAATTGCAGATTTTTGCTAAAGAAACCCAGATTAATATCTATTCACTAACCTGTCAAGCTAGGGTTCTGAGCCCTGAAAAGTTTCTGGCAAATCAGGCAGGATTAATGGCTAAAGACTTAATTTAGGTTCACTTCCATGGGCTGGCCAAGACAGATGTAGTAAATCAAATGTGCACTCTTCCCTTTCCTCCAAAGAGCAATAGCAGAATGTTCATTTATTGTGCCATAAATTAAAACTTTACTGCGTCCCAACAGTGTTTTCCAGTGTTTTAAACGCAATATTCTCCAATGTTATCATGGGCAATTTTGTAAGAAAAGCTACTGACATTTTAAACATTATAACGAGGTACAGGAAAGTAGGAATAGAATCAATCTTTCTAAAAAAACTTCATTAAATATTTACCAGACACTTCACTACAGTCAACTTTAACTTCAGAGCAACTACTGAAATACTGGCAGCTTTAAGATTCTATCTTGAGGTAAGTAAGGTCGCTGTCATTCATACTGTTTCAGGCCTTCTCTTATCACTACCACTTGGTAGGTCAATTTTCCAAGTGTTTATGATTTCAAAGTACCTTATCACCTGTAAAGTATGCAGACCTCCAAATTTTCATCACTCATAGTTTGTGGCAAGTTTATTTTTCCAAAAATCACTTTTTCCATCATTGCTGCTCTACTGCATTTTGGACATCTTGTAGAACAGTTTACCTCAGTGCACAAGAGTGGGATGTCATGCATTTGAAAGGCCTGGCAGAAGATAAGTAAGGTTTTTGTACCCTTCCCTTCAGTTACACCACCCTTCAAAGCTCTGCAGCTTTCCAACTTCAGTCACCTTTCTGCACAAATTGGGAGTCACTGCTCCCTAAAATTTATGCCTTGTCAAGAAAATTGGACAAAATAAAGCTGTCTGCTTGAAGAAGAAATTGCCCTTTTCTGCCATTTCACTGCCTAGTTAATACCAAGAAACTGGAGTGAATTATGGCAAATCTTTGATTAATAGATTAATTTTTCAGGGACTAAAATGAAGGATACAACTACCAGAACAGTTTTTCCTCCTTTACTCTTACCAACATTAATAAGATGTCTGAAGGTCATCTTCTGCATAGAGTGACAAAAAAAATCACGTTTTTCAGATTGATTCAGTGTTATGGCAGTGCCATCTGTCAAGTAATGCTGGACTGATCAGAATATTGTGTGCATTTTTATGTAGCCTGTGAGAGTATTATATTATGCCTTTTTCACAACATATCCAGGTCTCTGGAGAAAAATAAACCCACCCAGCAAACCCACAATTGAGATTAGTAAGTGGGACATGGTCTTGTCTACCTGTTAACTAAATAAGCAGGAGAACCTTTGCTTGCTCAGGTCTCTCAATATTTCTGCCATGTACATTTCTAAACTTAAATGCCATGGGATGAATAACTTGGAATATTTTATTGCAAAATCAGGCAAGAAAGTTTTAGAAAAAAAAAGACAGTTATTTAAGAAGTAAGTTTAAACTATAAGAAGTAGCAACACAGATTAGAGTTGAGGCATCATCTGCATAGGACATGTCAGCTCATTTAGATTTCTATTAGGAGAATACTTTCCTTTGTGTTAGGGTAAAAGGTGGGCAGCTGAACCCTTTTTCACTGTGCAACGATTGCTAGCACGAAAGGAAGCAGCATCAGTTAGAAGCAGTCTTTCATCTCCCATTAAATCTGATGCCACTGTGATTCGTATATTAATAATTCTATTCCCAGAAAACACAGGGAAGAAGTAGGTTCCAGTGCTACAGAGGGTACTTCAAAGTATCTGTATTGGACATCTGCAAGAGTCTGAAGTGGTCAGTATAAAAGCCCATGTACCCAGGCACATGTATCAAAGCAATTCAGGTTCTTCAGATGGAAAAGGTGTTATTTCTAAAGTTAAGAACCTAAACAGAAGACCCTAAAGCCATTCCATACATGTGAAAGTACACAAAGTATGCATACAGCATTGCTGTGTAAGACTCGAGGCACCAAGGCTCCTACATGAACAACCAGAGAAGAGGCTGCTCAGGATATCCAACATGAAAGCAGGCAGATATATTCAGGCACATAATTCTCTAATAAAAATTGATAATGGTGATAAATCAACATTTAATGCATATGAAAAATAAAGCAGTACAAAGTATTTATATAATTTAAGACTTTGTTCAGTCTATGAAGCATTACTGAAAAATTTTATAACCCCAAACAAGAATGACTGAAAATTCTTTTGTTCTTGAAAAACCCGAACTAGTTTGAGTTAGTTCTGCTCAAGAAGACATAAACCAGAAAATATTTAGTGACCCTGAAACCACAGAATTTCATGTCTTAGTGGATGCCAGCAACATAACTTCTTAGCAACATTTCACCTCATCTGTGATACCACAGGAAACTGAAGACTCAGATAACTCCTTGGGCCTCAAAGGAAAAATTTTCACTCATTTCTAAATTTGAATTGAGTACCCCAAAAAAGAAAGGTTTTCTAGAAAAAGAGAAGTGTCTAAATTTACCTAATTTTAAAAATGCTCAGTGTTTACAGGTTCTTAAAGAGTCTGTCAGGTCACAGGATTTATGTGTTACTGAAGAGCCAGCACTGTTACCCTGTTACATGAAGATTCTTACATCATTTAATAATCACAAAGCTTTTAGGCAATTTTTAAGCCCCAACATCAAGGGACAGCATGTATTATGAAAATGCCCATCCAATATTCAGGTTCAGCCATTGAAAAGATGTATCTCATGGGGATATGTGCTCAGCTGAGGTCAACTGAGAAGAGACCTTCAGCTGCAATTAATCCAGCTTTCTGATATATGAAGTAATTTTTAAATCACAGCCAAGTTTATTGGTGAGTTAGGACACTTATTTGCAGGTTTTCAGATTCTTTCACAGACTCACCTGCTTCTGGGTGCACCTGCTAGGAAGTATTACTGAACATTGTCTTTAGAGAGTGGATGCTGATTTCCTAGAAACACCATATCAGGCACAAATACTCCATAAGCAAATCCCTCTGCTGTCAATTTAAGCTGGATAAAGAAACCTGTGCTGTATCAAGTGTTCCTGAACCACTATGGCAGCACACTGGATGGGATCACAGATCTTTTCCATAACACAGCTAAAAACATCACAGGAATAATTTCCACAGCTTTCCCCTTAACACAGATATATGAAATATATTGAGTGTCATTTATTAATTTAATAGCTAGCTATGCACTTAATTTAGGTTTTCAAAAATGAAAACCATAATGATTCTCTTTGAAATATTTTCCCTAGATCAACACCACTGCTCTAACGTAGCATAAAGCCAGCTGGCAGCTGCAGTGTATAGCCACACATTTTTATGCATCTGTGTTGAGTTTCACTAACCTGTTGCTAACTGCTAATGTGAGATTATTCCTTGTATGTCAGGAAAAAAAAGGGATTTTTTTGATTTTATTTTTAAACTAAAACATGTTCACATTAAATAACATGAAAAAAAACTGTATTAGCTATGCAGGTCTCCTCATATTGTCAGACTGCTCTGAAAGTAGCTTGAAGGCAAAGTAACTGTTCCCAGGAGTATCATTATGATCTCCTGTCCCTGTAACTAGAAGCAGGTTAAGCTACCTTGCAGGCATTTGACCTTGAAGGATCTGAACCAGGAAAGCCTACATTGCACCTAACAGTTATGACAGATGCTTTATTTGGAGCATGCACAAATATCGTCCTACAAACACTTCACCTCTCCCAAGGATTAGGGTTCATCTCTGTGCTGATATCTCCTGTGATCTAATCCCCACCTTTCCAAGGTTAAGAACCTGCTTCACTGCCGGTGTTTGCCACTTTCGAGAGACATCAATTGAGGGAAATCAGGTGTGACTCACGTTACAATATTGCCACGCTGTGGGCTAAAGGAGTCACTGCACTGCTCCAACTCTTCCGACAGGAAGAACCGAAGCTAAAGACCACCTATGCTTACCCAGAAAAAAACTCTGCCCTGCTACTCGAAATGAACTGATCCCAAAGTAACAGCACCCAAAGTGCAATAAAATACAGGCTTGCCAACGTAATAAATTCACTTAATTTGCCCGTTAAGATCTGTTCTAAGAAGCTGCTCCTCCAAAAAACATTATTAGGGAAAACTCCTGGAGCACTGGGCAGCCAAGCCATCAAGCTTCAAAGCAAGTGATAGGAAAACACAATTTCAAAACGAAGACACCAGTCCCACAACTTAGAAGCCTCATGAGACAAAATTTCCATGTAATGATGAGAGTCTCCTACATTCACAGAACAGCTGTAACTGCTCACTGAGCCCAGCTCCAGCTTTGTCTCAACTGGCATCATTCAGAATGCTGCAAGCCCAACCCAAGGCACCATGCAATTTAAACATCTTAACCATTTCCAGAGACATGGCAATAAAAGGAGGAAAAACCCACTGATGAGTTTCTAATTAAACACTTAGATCAGTCTTGAAATGGAGAAAAACCTGCAGACTTCTGTTTTACTTTATGCTTTCGTGACAAACAATCTCACATTTAAGTTAGGATAATCCTAAAGTGCTGTTCACAGTGGCCACATACAATTACACGTTACCGACTCAGAGAAAAGGATCTAGTTACCATTATAGGGTGTGAGAATAACTTTCCTTTTCAGAAGTTATGGAAGATACTTTCCACTCCTTTCTATCAATAACAGACAGATCGTAAATGGAAGTGGTGCTTCACCTAAATAACACTCAGGCAACTGAAGGCTAAGGCAATTAAACAGCAGTATCTCCTTTAGTACAAACAGGTTTTATGACACCTGTTTCTCATAGTGTCCTTCTGGACAAAATGTCCAGCAGAGAGTTAGATAAACTGTGCCATGGAAAGGGCCCTGGGGGTCCTGGTCTGTGGGAAGCTGGATCTGAGCCAGCAGTGCCCTGGCAGCCAGGAGGGCCAACCCTGTCCTGGGGACATCAGGCCCAGCATCACCAGCCTGGCAAGGGAGGGGATTGTCCTGCTCTGCCCTGAGCTGGGGCAGCCTCACCTCCAGTGCTGGGGACAGGTTTGGGTGTCACAATGTAAAAATGACATGAAGCTGTTAGAGAGTGTCCAAAGGAAGGACATGAGGATAACGAAGGGCCTTGAGAGAGCAGCTGAGGTTACTTGGTCTATTCACCCTGGAGGAGACTGAGGGGAGACCTCACTGCAGTTACAACTTCCTCATGAGGGGAAGACAAGAGGCAGACACTGACCTCTCTGGTAACAGTTGCATCAGGGGAGGTTTAGGTTGGATATTAGAAAAAGGTTTTCCACCCAGAGAGCGCTTGGGCACTGGAACAGGCTCCCCAGGGAAGTGGTCACAGCACCAGCCTGACAAGAGTCTAGGAAGCCTTTGGACAACACACTTGGGCACATGGTTTGACTCTTGGGGATGGTGCTGTGCAAGGATGGAAGCTGGACTCAATTATCTTTGTCAATCCCCTCCAATTCAGCTGATTCTGTGAAACAACACTGTTTTAAACCAGCACTACTCCTGTCAGAGAGCAGTTTTACCACGCCACAAATAAATTCACGCTGGAGCTAATAGAAAAGTATGCTTTGTTCATGTGTTTCATTTACAATACAGCACTTTCATGCCAGTGTGTTTAAAATGATCCTTCAGTGAGTCTTACAATGACAATTAAACACTCTGTCTTATATCCGTGTTAACTAATAGGAAAACTATTGATTTTACTTAAATACAGTAAGCACAGTAAATAAAATGACCACTACCACCGACTGCTGACTGGCAGTTACTAATTGCTTCAGTCACCTTCTTGGCTACTTTATTAAGACATTGCACTAGGTTCAGAGCTCAAGATACAGATAAGCTCTTAGGAACAACCTAGCAAATTATCTAATTATAAGCAAGAGCATATAGCTGAAGGATTACTCATTTCAGGGCAATTGATGGAGCCCTTTACAAAGCTAAAAAGATTCTGCAGTCGTTTGTTCCCAAGTGTTAATTTTATAGGGAAAAGGTAGGACTGTTAATAGCACACTCAATTAGAGAAGTAACTAACATATGCCATCAGTCAGCAGCATTTTCCCTAATCAGAATAACCTGAAGTAACCATTTTTTGAAAGGTGAAAGCCTTCCATAATGAACTCTGCATTCTGTGCAGCTCTCTTGAAGCTATTTCCCCCCACACACATTTTAGGCAACAGAGATAGGTAAGAAACACTGTGCTTTAGAGAAATAGATGCCTGAATTTCCTGAGAAACTAACATAAAATCTTCAGATTCCTGCACTGAATCACTGATTTCATAACCATATTCTGCCTTTTCCTCATGAAGCAGAAGTTTGGCATTTGCATTTGGTCTTGGAAGTATCACACTGTTCCAAGCCTCACCCAGTAACCTAAACCAAAGAATGTTATGATAAAGGCCAGTGCCAACATGGGAGTGAGTGTGCAACTGAGGTACCCTCTACGTCCTTGTACAAGTCACATCACACAAAACTCAAGTATGAAAGACTAACGTGGCCCAAGTGGCTGAACCCACTGTGAAGATTATTATGTAATCTTTGATCTCATGTAGAGTGAGGTAAACCCTTCTACTTCATTGTAAGACAAGCAGAACAACTTTAGTTGTTCTAGAATGAAGTGTATTTATTTATAAAGACATATTCAAATCAACATGGACAAATTAAAAGGATGTTTCAAAGGAGCTGATTTTTAGGAACTGCATCCTAGAGATTTATACTCACGTTTGCTTTTGATTTCCCAGCTGACTCCAAACTTCAACTACAAAACCATCAAAATTTTCATTCTAAATAAAGAAAATTGACAACAACAGACAGTTAATAACCATGCAGTTAATTTTCTTGTACTATTACAGATTGAACATGCTCTGTATTCTTACACCAGATTCATCTTTAACACAGCATTTCATGGAGAAATCCAAGAGAATCTTAAATAATTTAACAAACACAAATGTGCAAAAGTTGAAAATCCCTATTAGTTATCCATGATATCTATTCTTACAGAATAAACCAATATTGTATTAGGAAAATTCAGACACTAATGAAAGGTGGTTGTTAAGCAAATAATTTGACAAACTTTTACTTGTATATCAGGGAAAAAACCTCATTATCTCGAGTCTAAAGATGTAATTGCTAATTCAGCATAGACACAATTCCAAATAGCTCCCACAATTAGTCTCTCTTTTGATAATTTATT
The DNA here is from genome assembly GCF_965231275.1 of Zosterops lateralis. NCBI lineage: Eukaryota > Metazoa > Chordata > Aves > Passeriformes > Zosteropidae > Zosterops > Zosterops lateralis. The sequence goes on from NC_139761.1 coordinate 45,942,595, forward strand.
CTTATCACGATCAAGGATGCTGTTGTACTTCAGTTGATCTCCTTAAGAGGTCAAATGTTACTGAGGACCTAAAATTGATGTATCAGTTACAAATTTTAAGAAATTACTCAGTTTAGCTCTACATCCAACTTCCTCTAGAACACTCTAAGATTTCTTCGTGTCATGTAGCAAATGAGAACTCCTATTCTGACAATAAATAAACAGGCTGCCACAAATCAACCACTAATGCTGAATGTCTTTTGGGTACAACTTGTCTAGTCCCACACATGGGATAGCTCTAAAGCCATTAATTAGGAATGGGGTTGGCCAGAAACCTTAGAAAAATTCCTCTTCTCCTCTCCCTAGTCTCTTAACATTTGAGGAAACCAGTTGATCAGACCTGAGCAAAACTGTTCAGTAACATACATCCAGAAAGTGAATCTTGGTATTAAAAGTGGCTCCTTAGCTTTACCACACTGAGCCTGAATGTATTCCTGTACAGAAAACAGCACTCATGGCACCCATGACCCTTTTTCTGCCTATGAGAAAATACCACTAAGAAGTTTAGCCACAGCTCAATAATTATATTTTTAATAGGAATGTAAAAGAAATTTAGAGCAGGCAAAAATCACAAGTGCAGCTGCCAATGACAAGGTTACGTTGATCAGACTGAATGTAGTCTCACATTAGACTTGTGGTCACCTGCCCTTAGGTGTTGCTACATTTCATATTTACAGGAACTGGACAGATATTAAGACACTATTAAGAATCCTGCCTCATTATTGTTTTGAGCAAATTTTATCTTGTAGAATACAAAATCACAAGAAATAAAAAAACATCCATTACAAGAGGAATCAAATATCATCTCACACTACTTTATAAGCATCATAAATAGGTTTTTTACCTTGGCTAGCAGAACCATGCTCTTGGAAAGCTCCTCTATTTCATCTTCACTGCTAAAAACACTCTCAAAGTCTTGGTAAGTCCAGCCATCAAACAAAATTCGAGGCACTATCAGGCAAAGTTGTCAATCAGTAGTGAAAATTAAGAATTTATTATCTACACTGGAATGTTTCTGCAGAAACAGAATACAGCAGATACAAGCAGAGATGCCACTCAAAATCATATCCCATGACTGAGATCACTGCTTTTTCACTCTGACCAACTTCAGCAGCATAGATAAATTGACACTGTGGAACATTCTTAATTTTAAATTTAGTTAATGATCAGCACTGATGCAAGTTTTAAGAGAAGATACCTTCATTTGACTGAGTGGTCTTAACTGAATTTCCACTTAGGCTTCAAGTAGAGTCATAAACCAGCAACAATACAAGACACCAATCTTTAAGTTGTGCATATCTTCTACCACAATAATGAGATAGAAAAGTTCACCTCAAACTCTAATTTACTCCATATACAGCCCCATATTACTTCACTGTTCTACTCAACTCAAGGCCCTAAGACAAATTTTTACTTTTGGAAAACACTTGAGCTTATGTAATATCTTTTTCTAAAAAACCAAAACATTAAAAATATAGACAGGACGACTGCTGTTGGAACAGTTGACAGTCATGCCCACAGGAAAAGGTAATGGATTTTATGGAGCTATGTCTAAGCCCCTTCTAACTACCATGGTTGTAAAAGAGTGTTTTAGAAGAGTATAGAGAGATTTCAAAGGCTTTATCCTCTGGCAGTTGAAGTACGTTAAAATATCTGACTGAGCGTTCAATTTTTCTAATACATTTCAAATTTCATACTCCCTTCTGAATCAAGAAGCATTTCACAGTTCCACAGAATTCTTGCTAGAGACAAATGTAAGAAGTCTGGCACAGCAGAATCTCTATAGCAATGTTTGGCATTTTCCCTAAAGACACACTGTATGTAGCACATCCCATGAGTTCCCAGCTTCAAGAGGAGAAGAGACAAAGCAGGACTTTTCTACTGTCAGGCAGGAAAGTCTGACTGACTGACTCAGATTTGGATTTTTCTTTTTTTCTTTTTAACTACACAGAACCCCAAGCTACAAGTTTAAAGACTTCTTTCCCCAGGGAGGCAGACAGTGTTATGTACTAGTATCCCTCCAGGGTGGGCACTGTAACCAGGATTTATTCAGAGACAAGAAGCTAAGCCAAAACATAAAGGCATCAAGAGGGTCAACACTTCAGTTACTTAAATATCTACAGTTTATTGCTTTAATTTTTCATCTCAGACATTCTCTTTATACAGCTGTACTAAGGTAATCTTCCTTCCTCCCATACAGACCTGGAAAAAAGCCTTTCCTCTCCTAGCAGCTAAAGAAGATAAAAAGCAAGCAAACAAACATAAACCAGAGGCTCACCTATTTTGATGTTTTTGGAGGTTTTTCTCACATCTTTCATCCAGCCTGTCAAACAGTATCAAGTAAGAGAGCTGATAAAATATAAATGATGTTGACAATGACAACGTATTTTCAAGCATTCTTCAAATGATGTAGCATAGTTTCATTACACACATCTTCCTGCCACAGCCTAGCAGTTCATAATCCACCCAGACAGAACATCCTGTGGTGCACAGAATCTGAAGCCATGAACCTGCACCACAACATTCACTACAGCCTTACAATAGCCCCTACCCAGCCCCTCCCTGCTTGGTTCTGCCTCACTATGGAAACTACCCCAGTGCCTACTCAGAATAACACTCCTGCAGCTACCAGGCATCACCTGGAAGGAATGCTGGGTTTTTTCAGCTGGTACTTTAAAGTGTCCCATCCCCTCCTCATGGCAGTCATTGCACTAGGATGAATTTACTAGTAGGCACTTACACAGTAAGAATTACAGCTATTTCAAATGAAATTTCACATTCAATCAACTTCAAAACCATGAACCACTACATACTAGCTGAAATTTAAACTTGCTGCCACTTTCCTCACAATGAAGGGAAAAATTCTCTTCAAATTAAATTTATTTTCCCTTTCTAAAACAAATTTGCCTAAAGGGTTTTGCAAATAAAAAAAGCCAAAACCCACAACAGGTAAACAACTGCACAGTGCAATACCAAAGACTGTTTTTCCCTGTACAGAATCTTTGCCCCTTCCTTTTTTAAGAGGGACTTTGTGGACAGCATGGAGGAAAAGCCTATCTTCCTACTTACATTTCTTGACAAATAAACTATGTACATATGTGGAAGCAGGTGAGGACAGAAAGAAGTTCACTCTGAAGAAAACCCAAAAAAATTGAATGGATTAAATGTACTTCACCATGAGGCAGAGCCAGCAAAACCCACCTAGTATGCCAAAGCTGCCTAGTCCACAACAATACTGCAATTTGTATTGAAAGAAAAAGAAAATAACAACCTTGATCAGCATCATGGAGCCCAGTGAACTGGAACCTTTCCTTCCCTCTCCTTTTCACTTGTAACCAAACAGGTGAGATTAGTGTAAATTTGTTTCCAAATATTTTAGCAATGTCATAGCCATGGTTGTTCCACTTGAAAAACAACAGAGAAAAAAAGTGAGAGACTCAGAAGCAAGATACACAGTTTACTCCACTTTTGACCAATATAAACTCCTTAACAGAAATGTAATCATCTGCTAGATCTCCATTCATTTGAGGAAACCTTCTGGGATATTGCTTTATTTAAGTAAGAAGGTACTCTGGAAGCTCTGATAGTTACATGGAAGGCAATCTTCAAATTGTGCTAATTCCCCTGAACTACAGTAACTTGCTTGTAGATTCCCACACAGTTTTGAATTTACAGGCTCTGAATTTATGCTCAAGAGAACTTGAGAAAGGTGAAAATTTATAGGGCAACTATTTGTTTTTCAAGCAGTGTAACACAAAAAAACGTGACAAGTATCCTCTAAAAAAGGGAAGAAAAATTTATCATTCAAGAAAAATACTTTGACGAAGACAGGATAGGAAAAGACATCAGTTTGACAGCAGCATACAATTGTTACTGTTGATTTGGCAGGTTCGAGTTGCAGCCCTCCTGTTCTGACTTCACTGCAACTCCACCTGACTCACCACTGACAGGAGAATACTCTCATCCCTGTTATATAAACCAGTATTAAGGAAACTTCCCTGTCTGACCATCCAGGAGACACTATGGAGTCACACTCCCACCACTCCAAACTTTCACTGCTGAGAGTGACTCCAGTGACCCCGTGGGTGACCATCTTGGTCCCTGCACACCCCACACTCACAGTCAGACAGGGTTTTCTTACTGGCTCAGCCCTGGGTTTCCCATGGCAGAGTCCCATATATCTGGATCCTTAAAGCAATTTAATTGTGGTGCAGTAACAGAGACAGCTCAAGCTGGTGCATGCTGGTGCAACAAAGGAATCCCCAGGGTTTCTACCCTCCACGCCTGTGATAGTCCGGGGTCTTCCTGCTGAGCCCTTGGCTCCTGCTGTGTCCCAGTGTCTGGTCACCTGGCCAGTGCCACAGGCCCCTGTGCCTTTTGCTGACTGAAAGGTGAGCACCAGCTCACGGTCTCTTGCCTGGGGCTCCCACCTAGGGCACAACCTGCAGCTCTCACTGCAGCTGCACACCCAGTACCCGCTCTAAGTGTATAGCTCAGCAGCAGGGAGAAGAAAAACAATATGACCTAGACATCCTCCAAGAGACAGATGAGAGAGAACAAGGGTGTGAGACCACCTGAAGCTCAAGTCAAGTCTCAAATATTTCTCTGGCTATTTGGCTGTATTCAACCAGCAGCTCCCATTACTATACAAATACTTTTACAGCACGGATACAAAGTTGCAAGTTAGCACAGTCTGCTGCATATTCATTCAAAGCAAATTTTTTTCATTGTATCAACTTACAGGAGTAATATATCCCAGAACATCTCCTGAGAAATGTCGTTCCTTCGTCTTCTTGGAGCAGTAACTTTTATGCTCCAGTACAATATCCTTTGCTTTTGGATCCACAACTACCAATCCCCGGTCCTGAACATTTTTATCAGAATGCAGCTTCTGAGGAAAGAAGACAGTTATTAGAACAAGCTATTTGAAACAGCTATTTTCAATGGCAACAGACTCTAAAAACAACAGCAAAACAAATCACTTCATTAAACTCTGAGCACTCCTTTTAAATGATGCAAAGCACTTTGATTTGGAACTGAAACACAGAAGTCCTCAGAAACGATTTGTCATCATCAGTCAACTTACTTTGTTTGGAAGACAAAAAGCATATAAACAAAAACCAAAACCCAAGACATTATAAGAGTAAAGAACATAATTTATGACAGCTGACAGTGCTCTGTTTTCTAATCAATGCTTTCTGTCATGTTAACCCCAAAATAATAAAAAGGGGTTAGGAGCTCATAACCAAGAATGAGAAGACAGCTTTTAAACTGGATATATTTTAGTCTGAGAATGCTGCATTGTGGTTACTTAAGGGCAAGATTTTAAACACTCCACTCTTCTTTAGGGAAGATACTTCAACTGACCCAGCAGATAAAAACAGAATGAGAAGATCTAATAAGATATGCATGGTGGGTATGTAGAAGCCATCTATTGATTCACTGCAAGGAATTTAGGGATATGGTCTGCCTTAACACCTTGTATTACCCTCACTGCCTGCAGATGAGATTTGCTTCCTGGTAGATGTTGAGCAAGTAACACAAACAGTGACAGATGTATTTGCATAATGACAGGAAACAATAACATGCTCAGCAAGTGATGAGAGACTTCAGCATGCTGGCTCTGCTTGCTCTGATTATTGTGAGACTCTGAATCAGTTCTGCCTGCAACAGAACTACTGGTTAGAAGGCTCTTCAAACTCTCTCATCAGGATACAGCCTTCTCACTGGCAAGGCTCCATTCCACCAGTAAACGACCTGGAGCTCTTGGCCCAAACTACTGTTCCCCACCCTGTTTTCCAAAGGGATGGAAGGGTGTTCCCTGGGGGGACAAAAACTTCCTGCTTCTGCAACTTGCATAGAGGATAAAGCTCCTGAAGTCTACATCATATATTTCAAGAAGTGAACCATTTGTGACACACAGAAAAGCTGAAGGAAAGGACAGCTTCAAGTTTTATCTGTGAGTAAAGACTTCAGCAGAAACGCATTAACACTGTTTTAGCAGAGGTAGAGGCCATTTACCAAAGTTCAGTTAATTACCTGCATGTCAGATAAGACAAGAATTTCAGTTACTTCCCTTACCTTTTCCTCCAGTTTTTTTGTAGCACCTTTCTTTGCATCTGTTTTTGACAGGGTACCTTCAGCTAGCCAACATATCATGGCAAGAGAAAGTGAAGCACAGAGAAGAAGGCTCATGGTGTTTTTCCCCATGTCAGGTTTCTCTTCTTCTTAAAACATAAGGTTCAAACCTCTATGAACAGAGGAATATAACAGTTGAATTCAGTTTTCTTGTCTAAAAAAAGTCACATTTTCTTATCTTCTCCCATTTAGAATCAGGCTTATTAAGGCAGTACTGTTTTAACAGTGCTTTTGCTCTGAAAACGAAAGCAGAGCATTGTAAGAGATTATTTCTAGGCTCAAACATCTTTTTTTGTCCCTTGTTTTAACAGCTGTATCACAGCTGAAGTGGGTTGGAGCCTTGCAGCTTCCTTTTTAAATGAAGTACAACTTTTTACAGCTGAAACTGAGATAAATGTCTGCTGCACAGAACAATTATTGTACCACCTTACCTTTTCTACAGCAAGTAAGAGATAACATTTATTTCTGCTCCTACCTAGCCTGGTCAGTGTGTCATAAATTAATTAACAGATATAAAGAAATATAGCTATGTGCCTTTACTGTAACAGGTGAGACCTTTGCTTTCAATTCCTTGCCAAGTCACTGATACAGAAATTGAAGAAAAAAAGGAGGGAGGGGGAGAATGTCCTTTTTGTCTAGAAGAATAACTTTGACAGTTTGTCCTAGCTCCTGATAGAGGAACTGAGAATTAGTAGACAACAGTTCTGTTGTGTGTTCATCTATCACATCTTGTATCTGTAGGAAGACTTAAAAAAATCAAATACGGATAAAGTTTGTTTTCCAATCACTCCCCATTTAAAGGTCACATTGGTTTCCCAGCTTAGCTCCTAGTAGTGAATAATAAGAAAACAGAAAAATATATTTGGCATTTGGGAACCAGGGCTCTAGATCTGTATCAAGCTGCTTCTCATAAATATGAGATCCCAATGGAGAGGAAAATAGTTTTTTAAGTTCAACAAAAATTCAGAATATTGGAAAGAACCTATCTTAAAAAGCTTCCTATATTACTCTACCACTCACTTTGAAGACAGAGAAGCTCATTTCTACAAATCATATTTACAATACTTGTTCTACTGGCACTGATAGCAAGTACTGCTCAAAGTTTGAGTACTTTGTTTCTGTACAAAACTTTAGGTGAGGGATCCCACAACACAAGACTGAGCCTCTGAGTACTGTGGCAGAAGGAACCTTAAAGCTTCAATGGAAATGTACTCAATGAAAAAGACATGAAATCAACAACCCAACAAACTTACTAGTATTTGGATGTGTTCGGCTTAGCAGTGAGATTTTAAAAACCAGAAGTATTTATTGTAGGATTTAGGGATTCTGCAGGAAAAGAGAGGAATATGTGATTAGGCAACAAAGTAGAATGATGGCAGAAGGGCTTGGGGAAAAAAAAAAGCCAACATCACCAAAGAACATCAAAAATCTCATGTACAAAATTATCTGAAGATTTTAGTCAAGTCTTTTATAAACTGCAAAGTAAAAGCAGAAAGCTTTCTAATACTTCTTGGATCCAGAGAGTGTGGTAAAAGCTAAATTGTTATACTGCTTGAAATTCACTGTTATTAATAATTAAGGTCTTCAACTTCAAGGTCACTGGTAACCCCCTTGTTTTCCACATTCTAAAAAATGAGACACAGAGGTTGCTTTTGATAGTATCTCCTATGTTCCATCTAGCTTGGCAAGATCTATAAACTATTGCAGAGAAGAACAATTGAGAGCCTGAACAGTCAATACAAGTCTTAACTATTTGGACAGGATATCAATTCTCCCAGAAGCTCGTATATATCGATTTGGAGGTGTTTGATTTCACTTTCAGAAACAATTAGCAACAGCATCCACTTCCCTGAAACGAAGATAACATCTAACAGCTGCAGAACAGAAGCTTAAAAAACCATCACTGAACTCTAATTAGACATCAAATGTGCTCATTTCCTTGACAAGATCGTATTCATCTGTCAATTATTGTTAAGTCGACATCCACTCCCAGATCTGTGGGAAGCACTGAGCCTGTGGCAAATCGGTTTCCACAACTGACAGTCTGGTATCAACTCTTGGTTGGACACTTATTTTAATAGTTTGTTCTTTAACAACATCAATGAAAATTAAGTAGACAGCATCACTGTAACACAGAAGATGAATTGGTGAAACTTTAAATGCTCTTCGTGGAAAATATAAGGATGCATTTTGCAAGCTTTGAAAAACTAAATCCTCATCAAAGTTTTCTTCTATGAACCCTCTGCCATTTTTTAACACTTCTCAAATTAACTGAACTCAATAGAACTGTCTGGCACTCTTTGTTAATCTCCTCTATCACCGTGAAATGCAAACAGAATTGAATACTCCTTCTGTCTATGTCCTTATCCAACTGATACTACAGACAATTTAAAGCTTAAAACATAAATTGACAAACTGATCTGAAGACCAGGTTTCTCTCTTAGCCGCGTCACAAATGAGCTAACATTTTGGTCAGCTGTTTTAAATTTATCTCCATTTTTAAAAGCGAGCAAAGTTAGCACAGATTCAGGCTGTCCAAAATAAGCAAAGAAACTAAATGGATGGTACGCAACGCTGAATTAATGTTTATTTATAAAGAAGAAACTAGATTGTAACTACATTTGCAGAAGGAGCCTGCATCACTCAGTAAAGGAAGACCAGGGAGCATAGTGCTGATGCGTTTTTAAATGAAAGTAAAAAAAGCTATACTGGGGAGTGAGGAGTGATGATAAATTCATTTCTAACCTGTGTAAACATTAAATCCTCCCCTCTTGTAAAGTGCTCCCTTTGACGTTCAGACTTCCCTCTCACACTCTCCCGACTCCGGGTTTCCCACAGCTCGCGGGGAGCCACACGGTGCCCCGGCACCAGCGCCAGCGCCGCCGCGGCCTCCCCGAGCTCGGACCGGCGGGGCGGCCCTGCCTCCCCCGGCTGCCGCCTCACCCCCACCGCGGCACGGCCGGGCCCCCGCCCCGCCGGAGCGCGGCTGCACCCCCGCCCTTTCCCCTCTCCTCCGTCCCTCCCAGCCCCGGCGGCCCGCGGACAGCACGTACCGCCCGCCGCCGCCGCGGAAGTGCGGGAGGGAGGGAGGGAGAGAGGGCGGCAGCGCCCCGCCCCGCCGGGCCCGGGCAGCGCCAACATGGCGGGGCCGCGGCGGCGACTATGGATCCCCGGCGCTCCCGGCTGGCCCGGCCCGGCCCGCGGTGTTTTGGGGCTCACCAGCAGCTGAGGAAAGGAAATACTAATAAGGGTGTGAGTCTAAATTCCCATAAAGAGCCTCTTGGTTTGGCCCAAGCTGTAGTAAATTGATACAGCTCCAGGTCTAGCCTGGAGAGGAGGAAGTTCAGGAGGGACCTTATCGCTCACTGTAATTGCCCGAAAATAGGTTTAGCCAGCTTGGATCAGTCTCTCCTCACAGAGGAAATGGCATGAAGCTGTGCCAGGGGAGGACAGGTTGGACATTAGGAAGAATCCCTTCACAGAAGGTGATGAGAGGTTGGGAGGCGCTGCCCAGGCAGGTGCTGGAGTCACCATCCCAGGAGGAGTCTAAGAAAACTTAGAGCCATGGTCTAGTTGACAGAGTGATATTTGATCACAGGTTGGACTCCTTGATCTCCGAGGTCTTTTCAAAACAATTTGTTTCTGTGATTCTGAGAAACAGTGTAGGTAAATCAAGAGCTTGGACTAAAATGCACACAGTGACCTGGAGGCAAAGTGATCATATAGGATCGCATAGGTATTGTATGGGATCATAGAGAGTCTGCAGGCAATACTGCTGACTCTGGGTGTGCAGAAAGGAGGAGTCAAATCTCAAAAGGGCTTTTAATTGACTCTAAAATAAAATATGATGGTTTTAATTGAGGTTTTTTATTGTTATTTTCTTCTGTTTTGACCTTCTATGGTTTGTGGTTTTGCGTGCAACGTGGCTTGTGCTACTGCTATTTTTACTGCAGTAGAAGTTTTGATATAACCCTGTTGTTTCACAGGCTGCTTGCAGGGACTAAACACCTTATCAAAAGACTTGATAAAAAACCAAATGTGTTATACCATGATGTAGTGGCAAGGCCAGCATATCCTAGCAGTGCACTTCCCAACAGAGGCTTCCTGTGACCTGCTTTCTGTCTTGGACACAGTTTGGTGCAACCTCCTAGAACCTGAACTGGAAGGTTGCCTTATTCTGCTGAACTGCCCTCTTTCATTCCCTCTTGTGTAATAAAGACCTTCATGAGCATTCTTCAGCACTGAAAAGAAAAATGGAAATATTTTTTCTCTGCACAAAAGTCTTGTCAGTGGAGCAGATGCTTGGTCTTCTACGCCCAGATCCATCCCAAATTTCTGTCAGTTTAAAGTTTTGTGATAATGATATTGTCCTAACTTCATGTTTTCTAGTGTTGAAAGCTGATATTCTGGCATGGCAGAATTGCTCTCTGTTAAGGGATAATGAATGTTAGATGTCAAGTCAAGAAAGTTAGATGTCACAGAAACATGGTTGTGTATGCAGGGTGGAGCCACCGATTCTGTTTACTCCTGAGTTCATTTGGCTTCCAGTAATGGCTGGAATGATCATAAGGAGCAGAAGAAAGCAATAAGTGGTGAGACAAATGTGAGAGAAGTAACAAAGGGGAGAAAGGAACAATTCCTTTTTTGTCATTCCCACAACTTGATCCTCACCAGCTGAAAACACTCAGATTGAAAGATAAGAAAGTCAGTGCAATTATTAAAGCCTTTATATGAAAGTGTAGTGAAATCCTGAAAAAAAAATTAAAGTAACTCCCATATAAAATGGGAAGGAGGGGACAAACATTGTGGATTTGTTGCCAAACAAATGTGATGCCAAACATTTTATGTAATAGGAAAATAGTTCTTGGTACTATCTCCCCTTTAATGCTGATTTTACAGTAATTATAATTATGTTAAACAATCATAAGATCTTGGGATGATAGAAGCACTTATGTTTGTTTTTAGGCAGCCTAGTATTTTATAGATGTTAGGCTCAAATCAAAATATTTTACAGAATTACCAACTCGGTGTGTTTGCAAAGGGTTGTGCCTGGTGCAAGCTCTGAGCTGAGTAACAGCTGAGCTCACATTACAATGTTTCTTTCAGCCAAGATGCCTCTAGAAACCCTTACAGACTCTCTTTCCTCTAGCTACCTATTATTCCCATAAAATATCTACCTTGTCCCTACCAAGACATCTGAAATGCACAGCTAAGTTCTGAGTTCTGAGGCAGTAAGGGCAGACAGGCCTACACATTTGCACAAGCCTTCGTTGAGGCAAGAAGACAGGGGGCAAGGTGAATATAGTGAAAGCCAGTCAAAGGAGGTTGACATAAACATAATCAGGGTATGTGTGCTGCATACTGAGCCCCTTGAAATGAAAGATTTAGCTGTATAGTTACAAAACTAGAGGCATCCACATGGTGCTAACCACTTGGATATTTTCCCAGTTCTCAGGAAGAATTTGCAGCTCATGCTTAGCTTGGTACTGCCACAGCTATTCTGCTGGCAGTATTTAAACCACCACTGAAAAGGCAGTTGGATACCTGCATGACTTGCAGTATTGACAGGAATTCAGCCAAACAGGACCACAGATTGAGCCTTTAGGTGTCACTGTGCTCTTAAGAGTAGAAATTAGCTCAACATTTTGGCTAGCTCAAAAAAGATTTTTTTTTTTTCTGATCATAGAAAACGCCTCATTTGATGACATGGGAAGTTTTCATCTTCAAAGGTGCATGGAAATTATTATTAAGCATCAAAATCTATTTGTAAAGCTGTGAAAAAGGAGAGTGTTCTTCATGAAGGCCTACAAATAATCTGGGTTGAATAATAGACTAATTGTGCACGACTGCCTGTGGTTGCACTTGGCCTACAAAATGGATCCAGGGACAAAGGGATAATTGCATGACTACCACATGCTGTCATCCTGCCTTTCTCATAGATACTTGCACAACTAAAAAGCACTCATGTAACAATGTATCCTGAAAACACCCAGAATAGACCCTTGACAGGTGACCTAACTGAGGTGTCAGACAGAAGGTATCAAGTATTATGTGGATCTTTACGAGAGGAAAAATGCATCACGAAATTAAAGGTACTGGAGCTTGATGAATCTAAACAAAATGCAAGCTCTAAACAAGGAGAATTAACCATGGGAGCAAACGATCTAGGGCAACAGTGAATTTGATTGTGTCAGAGCAAGACCAAGTGCCTTTCTGGAAGATAGACTGTTGCTAAAAGCTGGATATTTGGCTCAGTTCACTGGGGGTAAAAAAAAAAACAACAACCAAACAAACCCAGATGAAATTAAATGTCTTGAAGTATGTTGAAACAGGTGAAATGATCTCTAGTATCCCTAAGCCCCATGATTCTACAAGTTATTATTCTCCACTAACCATACGAATCCCTCGCATCATGACTGAAGCCCCCAGCATACTTTTGGTTAGGCAGTCTAGGCCAGTTTTGAGACCATTGGAACCTATTTTCAGCTGAAGACATTAGATGCCCTGCACAGTCCCACCTCTTTGGCATGTTGGAGACAGTTTAACCTTGCAAGGTTTTCAGTCTGGGGAGCAGATGAGGTGCGGGGCTGTGTCGCTGGGCATGTTTAGAGCCATCGGGAGGAACATGTGGCCCAGGGAGTGGGAATCTCCATGAACACAGAGCCACTGCGCCACTCACACAGGCGATGGCAGCTGGCAGGGGGCTGTGCTGAGGATGGAGGGCACAGAGCAGCCCCCGGGCCTGTCAGCGCTCACAGGGCTGTGCGGGGACGGGCAGAGCATCCCCTGCACTGCCTTGGGGACCCTTTTGGGGAGGAGGGCCAAGGCACAGCCTCCCGCGGTCCACGCTGTGGAAAACATGTTCTTACGGACTGTACCACTGAGAGTCTCCTCACGTTTTGGAAATAAGATTCCAGATCAATAGTCTGCTCAATGCTTAGCGATGAAGTGAAATTTTCCATTATCTTGATCGCCCGTCCCTTTCCTCCCTTAGCAGTTACATCCCATGAGGTGCCTGCGAAGCCCGGTGTTTCACCTTCAAAAATCATCAAACTCCTCGGCCATCGGGGTCATGAGGAGAGGAAGGGCTCAGGCTGTTCCCGAGCAGGAGCGAGCAGAGAATTCACCCACGGACACCGCGGCTGCCGCCGCCCCTCACCTCGGCCCGGGCCCGTTTTCCCTCACGGGCGGTGACTGGAAATCGCGCGGCCGATGCCGGGCCCGGCCTCCAGCCAGGCAGCCCTTTAGGCCGGCGGGGCGGCCCGGGGGGTGCCCGGAGCGGGGGCGATGCCGGGGCCGGGCGGGGGCCGCGCCCGCCACAGCTGCGGCAGCGGGAGGGCGGCGCTCCCGCCTCCGCACGGCAGGTGGCGCCCGAGCCGCGCCCGCCCGGCGGCTGCGGGGGCGCGGGAGCCCCGGCGGCGCCTGCGCGCTGCGAAGGCGGCGGCGCGGAGCGGCCTGAGCAGCCCGCGGGGAGAGCGGGCGGCGGCTGCGGGGATTCGGCGTGTCGCGTCCCGGGGCGGCCGTGATCGTGCGCCACGATGCCTGCGGTGTCGAAGGGCGATGGCATGCGAGGCCTGGCGGTCTTCATCTCCGATATCCGCAACTGTGAGTGGCGCCGGGGCCGGGGCCTGGGCCGGGCCGCGCTGGCCGTCGCCGTGGGCCGGTGCCCCGCGGGGCCGGGGCTGCGCCCCTCGATCCTCTCCCCGGTGCTCCCCTCTTCCCCCCGGGCCCCGCCGCGGGCAGCTCGGAGCGCTCCCGTCTCACGAAATGGCGACGCGCTCGGGGGGGCGGCGCGGCGGGGAGGGGGGGGCGGCATAAAGGATTTGCCCGTGGGTTCCTGCTGTTTGGGGGGCGGGTCGGGGTGTTCCCCGGCCCCATTAGCGCCCCTGTCATCCCCCTCCCCCGTCCCGGAGCTTGGCGGGGGCCGCCCCGGCGGAGGGGGCGGCGGGATCGGTGGCGCCGCTGTGGGCGATGCGCCGGAGCGGGGCCGGGGCGCGGGTGGGTGTGCGGCCGGGCGGGGACAGGCGTCCCTGGGCTCCTTCCAGAGCCCCCAGCCGCTCTCCGGTCATCGCGTCACTGATGGAAAACAGGCCTCTGTGGGCGCCTGGGAGCAGGGCCCTCCGTGCCTGTGCCTAGGCTTGGCTTCAGTTGGCTTAGAGATTCTGCTTTGACGGAAATTAGCGCTTGGAATGAGTGTAATTCATCCAAGGGGGGTGCGAGGAAGTGCCTCCCCGAGAGAAGCGGGGGGAGCGTGTGTGTGAGTGTGCAGCGGGAGAGGAGGAGTGTGAATCTGCTGCTGCTCGCTCTGGGGGGAAGGGGATGTGTGGGGGCACACCTCGCTGCTCAGTCTTCCTTTTTGTCCGAGAACTGCATACGATAGTTTAATATTAATCAGTTAGAGATCTTAGCGTGTGATGTGGCAGGAATTGCCTGGGGAAGGGCTAAGGTCGCTGTGGCTGCTGTGATGAAACAGCTCTATTTTATCCACCTGTGTGTGTCTCTGTAGATCACTTGAGGCTATTTTAAAAGCAGTGGAGGAATGGCAGTAAAGTCTTCTCTCTGAAGATATAAATGGATTTTGAGAATTTTTAAATGCAAGTTATGTTGTTCTGACTGTGCTTGCATTGGGTTTATTTAACCACACTGGCTTGGAAAACTTCATATTCATGACTTCTAATACGAAAAAACTTGGCAAATAATTATACTGGTAAAATGAGACCATTTAAATACAGTGTCTTTAAAATCAGGTGAATTGGACTTCCAGACATGTGCACAGGGGCTTTATATGTGAAATTCAAGCTTGGTAATCTTCCTTAGAGCAGAAGCTGTTTGAATGGGGTCGTTTTGCTTTTTCAGAATAGGGTAGGAGGTCCTTAGGTTGCTGTAGACTTCACTGTGGTGTGTGTAGAAGATGAGTTATAAAATGTGCAGTGTAGCAGTTCAAGGTTACACAGATGCTCTTGCACATTGTCTGGTGGGCCTGGTGAGCATTTTCCAGTGTCCTGGTATTCTGTGCAAGCCATATATGTAACATAGCTATGACTTGGTGCCATAGCAGTTAAGACTTGCTGTTGTATCTACCCAGTACAATTCACAATTGTCGTTTTCATTGATTTAGCTAGAAGCAGTATGACTTGATTCATCAGTGCCCCATGTCTCGTAGTTGGTTAGCTTTGCCCACTCTTGTTTTCAGTGGAATTCGCTAGAAGTAAAGTCAGGAGAAACATTCAGGCTCTTAGGTTTGTAACCTGTATTCAGGGATGTGGAATAACAAAATTTAAGGTTGTAGGATATAACACATTAGATCTTATTTCCCTACAAGGCAGTGTGGGAACAGAGCTGAAGCCACCTTGGTCCAGATGGGACAAGAAACCTCTCATGCTCCAGTTATCTGCAGAAGACACAAAAATGTAACTTACTGGTGATACAAATAAAACGTTAACACTTTGACTCTTTAAACAAATAGTGGTATATCTCTAATGTTTTGTGTCTGTCCAGACAGGTGTTTGGGAGCTGTAATTAATTCTATATCTTTCTTGTCTTCACAATGAAATAACTGGCAGCATCTTCTAAACAGCTGCAGAAGAGCTGGTGTTCCCACTAGTAGGTGATGGATGAAGCTTCCAAATAGCTGTGACTGGCATTTGAGCCTTTCCTTTACTGGAGCTCTCAGTGCTGCCAGCTAACCATGGGCTAGTGTACACAGACTAAGATTCACAAAAATACTTCCTGGAGCATTCAGAAAAATGTTCTCTGGAGACTCTGGGCTTTGCAGGTGCTGCTGTTGGCTGAAGCTCCCTCTTTGCCTCTTCAGGGAGGAGCTAGATGTTGTCAAGAACAAAAAGTAGCAGCTGTTAAGGTGAACAGCATCCTTTGACTAAGCAGAGAAAGCAAGTGTCCCTTTTCTGAGAAGGGAGGGAAGCTAGACACCATGTGCAGCTCTTGACCTCTTATTTCTAGTCTTAAAATTGGACTCAATATCTGGTAGTTGCAGTGACATGCAAAGTGACATGCATTCTTAATTTCAATTCACATTTTGGCTTTGTTTGACTCTTACATCTACTTTTAATACTGCCACAAAGGCCTGGCACTTTTACTTTGCCAATGGCCTTTCCAGATTATGAGTAATGGTGAAGCATGGTGTGTGTGGGGGGGGTATTCTGAAAGATTCTGCACAGATAAAGATTCTACATTATAGATCTTGCTGAAAAATGAAAGTGCAGTTGTTGAGTGCTGACTGCTTGGTGGATGCACAGCATGTGATTTCAAATAATTCAAGTAACCTAAACTTCTAGGGAGTACTTATGTAAATTTTGACTGTCTACCTTTGTAAATGCTTGATCTCCCTTACATCAAGATTTATTTTTTGGACATTTCTGCACCACTAAACAATGCAGGATTCTTTTACAGGTTGGATATATTACTGAATTGGGAGTGATGCCTGTCTTCCCTATCTTTATACCAGTCTGTTACAGGCTTCACATAAGTCTTACTTGATAGCAGTTTTCAGTGTTTACAAGTGTAGCTGATTGTGAACAAGCAGCTAGCACTACCAGCCTGTCTCTAATACTTAAAAGCTTGGTTGTCACTTCTGTCTTGTTTAGACATATTTTTGGCGTGTGGATTATCTATTAAACTTGATTTTTGTCTTAAATCCTTCTATGTCAGATGTAATTTTTAAAGCAGACTATTTTAAAGTACACTGATTTCTCAAAAGTCTGTGATGTTTTTCATTAAAACCAGTTGGCATACTACTTGTAGCAGCAATTGTAAAATATTTCAAGGCTTCTTAGCACTTGGACTTTGCTCTAGTCTCTGTGAACCTGTCACATTGAGTGTCTTCTTTCAAAATGAAATCTTCTTTATTCATACAAAGATCAACTGAATTTTCAAAATATGATAATGTAAGAAAATTAATTATCCTTCAGTTCCTTATAGCTCTCCAGAATTTTGTTTCAGTGCAGCTTCTCGTTGTAGGTTCTGCATTTTGCATATGGAGGTCCTAGTACAGATGGCAAGTAAAATATATATTTTTTAAAAATAACCCTTTTAGCTGTCTGTCATTTTGCCAGTAGATGTATGGGCTTTTCTAGAGACTTGCTCATTTGGATTGCTTTGTGACATATATGAATTACTACAGTAAGTAGGTTTTTAGCTTATCTTTCATAGGCACCAGAGGAGAGACAAGAAAATTACAGGTTGAAAGGGAAACTGCAGTACTTGATTAGGATAGCCCAGTTAATTAGTGCTTGGTTGGTGTGACTGAGAGACTAGTTAGGTGTGGCTGTGCTGTACAAAGGATTGTGGTGGTGTGGAGCTGAAAGCTCTGAACCCTGTGTGTGGTTCAGTGAAGTGCTATCCAAGCTTAGGAGTTCAGGTCAGGAGGAGTCCTTGTCACTGCATGGATTATGTGCCTCATGAACTAAAACCTAATGAGGTCTGCATGTGTTAGAAGCATATGGACTCCTGCAAGAAGTATTTGTTCTTAAATAGTATGTTAAGTCTTTTCTTATGTATGTACTGCAGAGCTGCTGAAGCAATGTGGCTTATGCAAGATGATGCTTTATAAACTCTCCAGCTGTCTCAGCTGACAGATACATCATCAGGAGTCTGTTTTCATTTTTTTGAGTACAGCTTTATGCTTATCTCACAATGAAATACTTTTAAGTCATTTGTCACTCAACCTATTCTGCTGCAGCAATAGTGCTATTTACTAGTCACCCTGAAAACCAGGAAAGCTTGCTTTTCTCCTTTCATTTGCAGGCTGTAATGTAGAAGTAGTTACTATTACAGTATTAAGTGTTTGTATCTTAGTGACACCCTGCTCCACAGTAAAATTGGGAAGTCGGTTCCTCTTGGGTTGATGAAATGTGTCTGCACAGAGGCAAAAGCTGATTTTGTCACGGGTTTGGAGGATGAGACAGTTCTTAATTTCCCTTGCTAGGTAACTCTCTTCCCTTTCCAGTTTTGCCCCAGAAGTTGGACAGAGGGAGGAAGGATTCCTTAGTTTAGTCTCCAAAAGTTTCTTTGTATATTTTCTTTTGAGTTACTGTTTCTTTTTCCTCAGGCCATGTTTTTTTCCACAAATAAAATCCAGCAAATATAATGAACAAATGTCTATCTCTTCTCATAGAGTTTAATGCATTAAATTTTCATTGTACTAGACAAGGGATCATGTTCTGAAGCTGAACCTCCCAAAATGTATCTTTGCTTGGGGCTGGTGTGAGGTTACAGATCAGCAAGTGGAGATTGAAAAAGGGTGGTTCATTGGTGATCACCTGTTGGAATGGATGGTAGGTCATGAAGTGCATTGCAGGTGTGGGTGGGAGGGGCATGTACATGGATTAAATTACTACATGTGTATGTATAGAGTTATTTGTTCTTTGTGAGAAGAGCCACCCCGTGAAACAAACTTCACAGAGTGTGTTTGGCACATACAGCTTGCTTTAGTTACCTGTAAGTTATTATATCTCAGTAATAAGCTTTCACTGTGTAGGCTCAAGCTACTGCATTGCTCCTCTGAGGTGTGGGTTCGTGTTTGCATTGCTGAAGTGTAGTGCTAAAGTAGGACTTGAAATACTTCTCTAGACAGTCAGAGACTTTTTTTACATATATTCTTAGATTACTTACCTTTTTGAAGAAATTGGAAGGCAAGGCATCTTGGTTTGCTCTCCTACCGCTTTTGCAAGGCTGTGGCAGCACATCTAATATGGTCAGTTTCTGGCCTGAAAAAACAGCCCTAAGAACGTGCTGCTTAGAGCTATAATAAGCACTAAGTCTTGCATCACTTGCTACTATTTGCAGGAGAGTGATTTAAGGAAAACACAATTAGCATGAGATTAGTCTGAGGAGGATCTCTAAAACTGCTGTTCTTCCCATGACTTCTCTGTCTTGGCTTGCTCCTGGTCATCCCAAAGAGCTCTGAGGGGCTGGGATGTTTTTGCTTTTTTGTTGCTGTTGTTTGGTTTTGGGTTTTTTACGCTTGTTTAATTTGTGCATGTTTGGCTAAGGGAGAGTAATGGAGGAGAGATAGTAAAGAGCTAGAATCTTTCATGTGACATCCAAGCTCTCCATTAGATACCCTGGAATGCTTAATTTGAAATCCTTTGGATAAAGACTGCCCATCAGGACTGATAAGAGGAAATTAAGAACTATCACAGAGACTATTACATATCTGCATTAATTAATGAGCTCAAATGGATTTTAAGGTCCCTGAAACAGTAGTTTAGAAGTGATAGCTAAACTAGAATAGGCCTAAAACTGTTCTTCTATTTGAACATGAACTAAGGTAGAAGAGATCCCACAGTGACTTGTAGTAAGTCAGGGCAAATACTGCTTTATCTTGTTGAAGGGAGTGTAAGGGAGTGTAGCTCTGCAGTGTGAAAAGACTGGTCAAGGAAATGACTACTTGGATGCTGCTCAGTCAAGGAAGGAGGAAGAGCTGCTTTATGTACAAGCCTAACCCTGCACTTACTGTTTGCATATCATCTTGGTTAAAGCTTCTCTTTTGATAGGAGTCAATGTCGTTTTGCCACCTAAACTGCCAGATAGATGCTCTGTATGTCACAAGTCACTTGGATATGAACTTCCAGTAGTACCTTTCAGTTATTTGGGGCAAAGGTCTGGTCTTAAGCTAGATGCTATCACCTGGTTACTTCTCAAATTTCTCTTAACTTGTGGTGCTTAGTTAGAAAAAAATAGCCATGGTAAGCATCTAAAATAATTAAATTGTTGCAGTTTATTACATCTGGATTGGAAAGCTGCTTTTGTGCTCTTATTGCTCTTCTCTTGTGAGGACAAAGAGTTAATGGATTAGTGGATTACAGTAAAGCCTGTGGCTCCCTGCTGTTCCCTGAGAAGTGTTGTTACAGGGGCAAATCTCTAGTGGCACAGTGGAGGAAGGAATCAGTTCTGTGGACAGCAGTTCACTTACTGTGCAGAATATTAGAAAATGTTCTAAAATATCAGTAAGTCACTGCTCTCTGTCTTTAGATATCTAATCACAGCAAGATGTCCCAAGACACAACACTTCTAAACTGCCTTTGTGCCATTCATGATCTTCAACATGACAGACAGGCACATCTTTCTTTTGATCAGACAAATCTTGTGGAAGGGCAGCATACACTCCTGTTTTTACTCATAACAGGATGTTAGCACGTCAGTAAACAGAATGCTTCTTGTTCTGCAGCCTTGGACAGGTTGATTCATGAACAAAGATGAAGCCATAATAACATTTTGTAAAGGTGTTCAGTATTTTATTGTAGTCTCATTGGTTTAGTTGTGCAGTAAGTTTGTAAACAATAGCACCGACAAGCTCCTTCAGATGTACTCAGGTGAAGCTGGAGCTTGCACCTCTGTTGTAGCATTCTAGATTAACCAAATGAAAGAGTTTATGTAGACAGAGTGACAATATGAGGATGGGCAAACAGACCACTCTAATGTATTGTTATGCAACCTGTCTGCCTTTCTTTTGCCCTCTTCCCTGCTGTGCTAAAGAGCCAGCTGAGAGATTAGTGAGAGTTGGAGGATAGATTTGGTGTTTTACTTCATGAAGATCATGGCCTGCATAGCAAATGGCTCATCTATCCTCTGAGCTGTAACATGAGTATCTGTCCTGCTGGCAGGTAAAAGTAGTGGTTTAATTTACTGATATGAATAAGTATTACAAGAGCTCTTTCACAAAGGCAAGAATGGAGGCACTGATTACCTTTACATGCATATTTTTCTCTATCTCTACCGTTTTTACAGTAGAGGCAAGTATTTGTTTTGATTTTCCATATCTTTCAACCAGTTTCCTTTTCTGTTCTCTGACAGCAGAGTTCAAGAATGTAGTGTAGTCTTTGCATCATGTTTGCAGGCTGTTTTAGCAATAGAAAAAGCAAGTGGGTCATTTGATTGTTTTATGCCAACTAAAGTGTGTTTAGACAGTGAATGGGTGAACTTGCTCTGTACCTGATCATGTTGTCTGCTGGCACTATCACTTGTGGTAAAGCTGTCATGACAGCCTTTGGATAAACCCATCTTGCTTTTGGCTGTTTGGTTCCCAAACTGACCTGCAGCAGTACAAGGTAGTAGCAGGAATGTGCATGCCTGGGTGAGAGCAGTGTTTAGGAACTGTCTGTAGCTCTCTTAAGAAGCATAGCCTTGAATCAAACTGGCTCTCAAACTATCAGTGTTTTGCTGAAGGGAAGCTGGGTAACACTTTGGCTGTGCTGTCTCTCCCACTGAAGTGGTCAATCAGCTTGGATGCTCCTAATGTAAAGGCTAAGGTAAACATAACCAGAAACATTCTTATGTTTGTAAAACAATGACTTCCAGCTCTTAGGGAAGATTTTAGAAGATCATCTTTTGTGTAAGAACTGTGTTCTTCCCAAGTAAACGTTCCCAGCCATTAAGGAATTCAGAGAAGCTCCTGCTGTTGTACTATTCCTTGGTAGTATTTGTATTCTCTCTCCTAAACAGACAAGTAGACTTGTCCTCTTTCTTCAAGGCCTGTTTGAATGTGAACAGAGTTCATGTTATATTAGACCTATGATAGTGCCACAGAAAATCACTTACACTACTAGTGGCCTTCAAGGAGCATGACAGTATTGTGGCATGCTTTTTCCTTGTGCTAACAGAGCCTCCTCCCCTCTGCTTTATAGTTCATGCCAGCAGTGGTGCATCTTTAA
The DNA here is from genome assembly GCF_965231275.1 of Zosterops lateralis. NCBI lineage: Eukaryota > Metazoa > Chordata > Aves > Passeriformes > Zosteropidae > Zosterops > Zosterops lateralis. Next base: position 45,964,443 of record NC_139761.1, read on the forward strand.
TCATAAATGGTCAGGTGGCCGTAGGGCAGGTAAGGCTAAGGGGTCTAACACAGTGTAGCAGTTCTCACCTGGACGTAAATTCAAAATGGATAATTGGCTGGGCTCAATTACGCTGACTGCTGGCCTTAAGCAGATTGGAGCCAGAGGAGTACTGGGAACATATAAACTTTTGTGAAGTGATTTATTTATTTGTTGCTTTAAATGTTGACAGTATGCCTGTGTCTCAAGGCCTTGCTTGCAGAAATCTACTCTGCTCAGTATATGTATAACTGCTGATAGGAAAAACACTTCTCTGTTCCTTTGGGAAATAAATGTGCAGACTTGGTCAGAAATTATCAAGTGGTTTGTATGTAAGTTAAGACCTAGTAGCAGTTCTAAGGCACAGGTGGGTTGTGTGCCTCAAACTTGCCTTAAACAGTCTGCATTTAGTGTGGGAACAAGTTAATCCTAATGGAGCAGGTCACTGAGTGAGCCGAAGCAACCCACTGATTCTAACCTTGAAGCACTTACTTTACCTTGGAACTCTGCTTCCAGGTTACTATTAAGATGTCAGGTGGTCTTTTCAAATGAATGGACCCAACAAACCCCTTTCCTGTAAATTCTGCTTTCTCATTCTTTAGGTTGTAACTCCAAACAGAGGAATGGAAGTGTATTTATGCAGTACTGAAGTGCTGACTGTAGCCTGGATTACTGGGAAATACAAGGATAGTAATTGGCTCTTTGATGAGCTGCATGACTTACAATGTTCCCTACTCTATCTTTGTTAAACAAGATGGTAATTAAAGATAATACTGCTCTGCAGACTAAATTTACCTTGTCTAAGGAAGGCAGTAGGCAGCATGATGGAGTCTGAAGCCTGACAAACTGCCAAATATGAAGTAATCACCCATAAGCACCTTGGACTGTGTTGTGTCTGAATACCTGTGTGCTCAGTACTCATCTTGGAAAAAATGAGCAGCACTTGTACACGAGGGCTGTGAGGCTCCAAACACTACAAGTGTGCAGCAAAACAGCAACCCAAAGCTTTCTGACTTGCACTCACCTCTTTTAATAACTTATTACGAATATTTAATGATAGTTTGTTAAAATGGTCTAAGTCTGAATAAGTGAAAGTGAGAGGGATACAGCCTGAACTCATATGGAGCATAATCTTCTTGTGCTCTGCCTTAACTACTGTCCTACCCAGCAGTCTGTACATGTGACATGACCTTTATTAAAGCCTCTCCAAGCTGAATGATGTGGTTATGAATCATGATTTTAAAGAGTTAAGATTTTAGCCAAGGGTTAGAAGCAATTTATATTGATTCGGATGCAAATTAGGAAAAACAAAAGATAAGCTAATGATTATTAGATGCTTAAGCTAGAGCTAGATGATGTATTGCTTGCTATTATGTGCTTGTTTTAGTTGTGTTTATAGAAGGAAATGAAATAAATGAAGCGTCATGATAACAAATGGAAACAAATGGGACCATGACCTGCACCTGGACTCAATATTAATTGATCACGAAGCAGGAGGGATTGGATTGTGCCAAAAGGTCATGAAAGCCTGCCAGCAGTAAGAAGGTAGAAAGGTCATTGTGATGACGATTTTCTGACTTCATCCTGCAAGAACACCGAGCCAATTCAAGAGAAGAATTGTGCACGTGTGAAGGACTTTTAACCTCATTTTAATATGAAGCATGGAGTGAGAGGTGTTGGGATTATGCATATGAATAAGCATTTTGAGTATGTAAGAATTTAGGAAATAAATAAAGGGCACAAATAAATTTGCGGGCACAGCTCCAGGAGGTGACTCTTGTGCAGCCCAACATCGAAAATAAACATGCCACTTTCTAACTTGAATTGGTTAGAGGGTCTTCATCCGTGATTCTGTTGATTTTACTTGATTCAGTTGCAGAACATTTTGTTCGTATACAGCTCTGATATTTCCTGAGACTGGGAGCTTTGCAATAGCCTCAAAGTGTAGCAGAGCAATTGCCTTTGTTAGCTCTGAAATCTAAACCTCTGTTCCTGCAGCATAGCATTCCTTCAGCTATCATCATCTTCCTTTTTACTGTCCTAAAGGCTACTTGAGTGTTTCTAGTGATGGTAAAAATAAAATATGCATGTAGAAATTATTCAGTGAGTGTTGGCAAGTCAGAGTAATGTGATGAAAACTTCTCAGTTAATCAAACACATTTTAACAGTGCCCTCCATTCCACACTCAGTGGGACAGATCTAGCTAGACATTGGTCCTTGGTTTATGATACTTCTGTTTTCTTTTGTCCTTTACAATGGAAGCTGCCTTCCTCTGTGAGATTTTGTTTTGCTTTGTCATCTTCTAATATAAGCAGTTAATCATGTTTGAATAAGGTTACCATACAATATAACTGCTGGAGTTGAGGAAATTTGGGGTTAGATACTTCAGCCTGGTTTTAACTTGTGAACTGTCCTCAGCATTGTGTGATTGCTCTCAGTGACATTTAACACTTGGTGTGCTGATGCTGTTCTTTAAAACTACAATTGCAGGCTTGCATTAATTAGTAATAAGGTGAAAACTTAATTTTTCAATGTGATCTCCAGTATATGGAGTTAAACTTTTTATCACCTGCTAGTTGCTATGCTGATTATGTTTGGTCACAGTCTGGATGAGCTCATATACTGTCTTCAAAATAGAACAGCCTGAAGGAATTATTCGAAAAAGGCTTTTGTTCATGTGCTAAGCAAGATTTAAAATTTGAGAGAATAAACCTTCAGATGTGACTTTGGGTGTTCCTGTCATCTCATTGCTACAGCTGTGTGCATGGGGGTGGGATTTCCATGTTTGTGTTGCTGAGCCTGCAGACTATTTCTACCAAAGGTGCTGACTTCACAAATTCCTGAAGTATTTTAGTCAGACTTTGCTTAATGCTCTGTTGCTTGCTTAGGACACAAAGAACCCAATTTCTAGCAGTAACTGGTAATCTGTGACTGTAGCAGGTAAATAATGCTGCTTGAAAGATTTGACAGAAGGTTTTGGTGGTTTTAAAAAAGTAAAAGATAGCCTTGATTTCATATTAGGATAAGAAAAGCTAGCTGCTATGTATTACTGTTTCTCTTTACTCATCCCATTTTTAACATTTTTAAATTGTGATTATTACCACACTTGCTGAAATTAGAGAAACAATTGCTAATAATTCAAAGTAAATATTGCAATTCATTTTTCCTTACAAATATAAGTTAAAGATGCAGAGCTAAGACCTAGTTTCTAAATTTAAATAACTGAATATCCTACTCAAGCTAGCAGTGTCCCAGACTGAGGTCTATATTCTCTGCCCTGTTAATGTAAATGAAGTACAAAATTTCCAGACTCTGTGGTTATGTCTTAATGAGAAGTGCTCTTCTCAGGGTAAAAGAGAAAATAAACTAATAGCTTTAGGAGATTCATTTTTTCATCAGAAGCAGATGCATGGCTGAACATAAGGGAAGTGTTTTCAAGTCTTTAAAAAAATAGCATACAAAATTGGAGTGTTGTTTATTTACATAAATATTTGCACCCTTTTGGGGTATGTTACTGTGGCCCCTGTTTTCAGAGGGTGGACCCCGGAGCAAACAACTTGGTTCAGTCTAGTAATGAACTCCTAATGCTGGCAAGCGCCCCAGGAGCAAACACTGAAGTGTCTCTGCTGTGTGCACAGGACAAATAATCCAATTAAGACAAATCTAAAATCTATAAAGGAAGACAATTCAGGTCTTAGACTGTATGACTTGCTGCTCATTTACACAATAAATAGTGTTACTACTTTAAACCCAACTTTCTTTAGGTTGACAAGTTAAATTAGAACCAAACTCATTATGTGTTGCATGATGTATTAGTAAAAACTGGTTAAACTTTGTGATTCCAACAGATGCATCTTTATAAACTGAGGGAGCTATACTGTGTCCTCTAGCTTTGTCATTCTAGAAGTTAATTGGAATTTCTAGGTCACATTGTAACAGTGGACATTATCTTCTGCTTTATCCGGAAACCAAGGTGCATACAGATAACAACTACAATTTGTTTCAGAACAGGCATTGTAAATTATTGAGCTCTGAAGTTGAGGGTTGCTTTTTGCCCTGTGGATTGTCTGCCAAGGCACCCTGCATTTCAGTCTTTTGAGCAGTGAGCCTTACAAAACACCGTTGTAGAATGGAAAAAAAATCCATTTTAAGTGAATATATGGGGTCTGTAGATATTTTGTTAAAAGGACAAGGCAAGCTGAAGTAATTGCTTTTATTTTGAGCCTAACATTTCTGTTTGTAGTGTGCTGTGGCTGCTCTGTGTCTGTTCTCTTGTGGCCATTGTTAGAGGCAGATAATACAAACCTGTTCTCTGCATCTTATGCAAGAGTTGGTTTCAGAAGTCCTTAACTACTGTTTATATTTTTGAGTCTAAGTCAAGAAATTACAAAATCTAGATTTATTTGTACTTGGCAAGGGATTCCCTTATACTTTACTCTTAAACTATCCTAAGGCACTTGTTTCCTTCAGTTACTTAGTCACCTTTCATAGGACTGGCTGTAAGATCCCCAAAGGAATCATAAAGGGAGGATGACAGTTACAGGGTGACACAGGCCTTTGGACATGCAAATATAGTAGGATATTTAAATACTGTGAGATGTTTCTGTTGAAGAAGGGGATGAGATTGGAGGTGCTTTGGAATGCTGGTCATGGTCTGCTCTTCAAGCCTTGTCACATCCCCTACTTGCATGTTCATGGCTGTAGCTGTGATCCCAGTGGTGTGGGGAAATGTGTGCTGTCAACACAGGCCATGTGATCCCCATGACTCGAGGTTGGACCATTTTGAACCAGGGCTAGGAGACTTTTACTCATAACCTTGTAGCAAATATATGTGATGAAAAGGGAAAGAAGCTGTCATCTTCTGCTGCTAGTTGATGTTTGGAATACTTGAAATTGCTTGAAACTTTTGGAAAATGCGCGAAAGTTTTAGAGGTTGAAAGTTCGAGTAGGTACAGGTCTGACTTAACAATAGAACTAAATGGCCAGTTCTGCATTGCTGGAATGTACTTCACTTGCTTCTCTCAAATGACAGGCAGCTGATCACAATGCCTGAGCTGCCTATTTTACCTTTCTCTGCTCCTACTCATGTAGGAGACAATGGACCCAGATGTCTGTAGAATCTCAGTCACCAAAAACTGAAATGCTAAAGAGTAATAAGCTGGTTTGGTTTGGACAATGCAAATATTACTTGAATAAGTTTGCATTATCAGAATTTAAACTGCAGATGTTTCTCTATGTAACTTGCATTGATGCTAGAAATCCCAATACCTATTCTTGGAATCAAAAGCTGATATGAAATACTGATGGTGCTGAGAAGCATAAGATTGCCAAGTCATCTAATGAAGTGTGAATTTTAAATATTTCTGGTTTTCAAATGACTTTGATGAGGTACATTGAAATTCTGAACTTGTATCCTAGCTGTGTGAGGTCTTGAGTCTTTGGACTCCTTGTGAGTTTAGTGCACTTCCTCTTCAGTCTGTTAAGAATGTTTTTAGAGCTGTTGAACTGAATGACCGTTCAACAGAGGAACAATAAATTGGCTTGTCCTTAAGGTGAGGAATAACGTGAGCTGCTGGTTTATAAGATTGTGCTTAGGAGACTCACTCCTTCAAAGCACTGTCAACTTAGTAATCACATAGGAAGTAAAATTCACTTTTCTCTGGGCAGTTTTAGGAACAGAACAACTCGAGTATTTGTGAAAGTCAGTAGCAGTGGCTTCTCAGGTTATATGCAAGTGACACTGTCTAAAGTCTGCAAAGCTTCTTGAAACAGGGACATCCTTAAAGCTTCTCAAATTCCTGTATAAAGTGATGCTTAAGTTACCTCTGTTTGCCTTTAGTTCCAGGAGTGGAAATGGAGAGTAATAACTTCTCCTGATGTTTGTATGTTCACAAATATGTGTTTGTGTTTGGGTGAAAAGATGCTTCGGGTGGCAGAGGGTTGTCCAAAGCTCTGTGTCCTGATCAGTGTTCTTTTCATTTCAGGCAAAAGTAAAGAAGCGGAGATAAAGAGGATAAATAAAGAACTAGCAAACATTCGGTCAAAATTTAAAGGTAAGTGACATACTACACTTTATATATTTCCACATGACATTTTTTTATGGGGATTTTGTTTTTTGCATGGTTGGACTTCTTTTGTCAACTGCTGACTCAAGCAAAATGCTAGAGCAGTCTGTTAGACTGTTGAAAATGTTCTCTTAAGTACAGAACTTTCTGACAGTCCTGTGATTCTTGGCCATAACAGAAGCAAACTCCGTCCTCTATCAAAGAATTCAGCTACTGGTCACAAACTATTTCTAGTACTTGCTTCCAGAAGGCTGAGGCTGTGAATAGTTTGAAGGAATATGAGTGGACATGATTATTTCCAGTAGAACAGCATCTGTTTAAACTTTTCTTCCTTTCCCCCTCTCCAGTCTTGAGCCCTTTATGGAAATAATGGGTTAGGCTGTCTTCTAGCAGAATTAAGATTAAAATATGTAGTTGCTGAAGCTATACATCTTAACCAAAAGCAACAGCATTGTTGTTGCACAACAGAGGATATGCAGTAACTAATTCCAAGAGGCAGCAATTTACTTTTAAACAACACAAGGTAAAAATCTTGCTGTCAGCTGTATTCAAGCTGTCTATGTGGTTTCAAAGTTTAAAGATTCTGAGGGGTAGTTGGGATGTTTTTAAATGGAGTTAGAAGCGTAGTGGCTGTGGCAATTTCTGTTTAAGTAGTTATAGGGCAGTGTGTGTAGTTAGATAAGGCATTGTAATGTGGAGATCATGTATATGCCTTCAGAATCTGCTGAGTTTGTAGTAAATTAATTTACCTTAGTTGGTTATCCTGTCTTAGACTAGCATATCTGTTTGGAATGCTCAATGCATTAACAAGTAACTTCCCTGAACTTCGTATGATCTGTGGCTGATCTGTGTATGATTTTAAGTGGTATGTCTCTTTAAGGGGTATGAAGACCTTTAGAAACCTGAGTGTCATCAACAGCTTAGAAGGGAAAAGTTAACCACAGCGCAAGATACTTAAGAAATTCTTCTAAATTAGAAGCCATCACATGCCTTTGTGTTTATGTTTTTCTCTTAGAAAGGTAAAAGTACATGAACAGTTAATTCTTCCCTGCTTACTCATGTAGCAGGGGAGAAATTATCCTAGGAATCTCTGGCTGTGTAGACCCATAAATCAGATGGTGATCAGAGAATAGATGTGCTTTCAGCAAAGTAGTGTCATAACTTTAGCCTGCATACCTTGTGTAGCATTCTTTAAGCACTGTTTAAATAGTTTTGGATAAAGGTCAGTATATGCTCATTCAGTAGCTGGGGTGGAAGATGGCTAAACCTTCTTGTAGCTGATCTTCATTATGATTTATTACTAAATCTGTATGGATTTTGAGTGGAAAATTTTAATTACCTGGAGACAATAACTTGGTGAAGCCTGAGCAAAAGCATAAATGTCACAATTTGGAAAAAGTTGTATTTAGACAACTTGCTGTGTAACTGCTTGAGGCCTTGGGAGTGTGAGGAGCTGATAGCTTTGTTATCTTTCTGCTACAAGGAGTCCCACATGGGCTTCATGCTGTGTGGTTCTTCCTTGCAAAAGGGCTACATAAAAATTAAGAGACCTTCATATGCATTTTATTCTTGGTTTAAGTGGATCTTACTCAGTGTAGCCCAGTGTCTTTTCATGTAGCTCTCACCTTAAAATGTTTTTAAATAGTTTGGATTAAGACCAACATGTGATTGTGAACTTAAGATGAAGTCCCTTGCTAGATAACTGTGGTGAATACTGATGGCAAGTTACTGGCCCTACTTGGCCAAAGATGCAGCTTTTGGACTGGCTGGATTGCTGTAATCAGGGAATGGTCCAAGAAATAAAACCTCTTGACAGAAATTCTTGCTTCGCACAAGTGTAGGAGTCTGCTCTACCTCTGTGCCTCTCTGTATGCCTCAGCACATGCTGTTACAGTATCTGGATGCCCATCCCATGTAAGTTGCGAAGTGTATTTTTACACTGTTGCAGACAGAGCCTCAGTATTTCTACTTTTGTTCCAGTGTGCAAGTAGCTGTCAAGCCTCATACCTGCCTTGTTTTGGTAACTTAGTGTTTAAAATACTCTTGTATTTAACAGGCTGGGATAAGGTTTCACATCTCTGGACAAGCAATACTTTCCTTGAAATTACGGAACTTGTGCTATGGCTTTGGGTTCTGATCCAGCTTTTGTGCACCAAGCTCAGCAGGAATTTAGAATCTCTGTATTTAAGGTGACTGTGTCTCTTGTCTAAGCATGAGGAAGCTCCATTGCTGAGGTCACTGTGTCCTTGACCGTTGCTTTAAATGCTTCTGCCTTAACTGAGATAAGAAGAATGGAGTAGCGAGAAACTACACCAGTGTGATAAAGGGGAAGTTGTAGGAGTAACGTGTGCAGAGATGCTATTCCTTTTGTTTTACATGTTCAGACTGTAAGCTCATTTTGCTCCCATGCTTGAACCAAACTGGAAGTCTCAGTGGCAGAGCAGTAACTGCTTTGGGAGTGAAAAAATATCTGGTTTATTAAATTGTAATATCACTTTGATCTCTCAAACCAGAATTTGTGTAATTATGAAGCTGCCCACAAATCTATAAGCTGTTTCTGCGGTCAGAGGAGCTTTGTTCTCTGCTTGATTCAGACTTTCTCTTTTTTATCCTGCTCTGGCATTAGAATTTAGTTTTGTTCTGAATGTTTAGTAGGGTTTGTATTACAAGAGTGGCTGCTAGATTTCAGACATGCTTGTGGATCTTCTTTTCAGCTCTTGCAGAGGTGCCCTGGTGTCAGTTGTTAATAGTTGCTTTTTCCCCCCTTCCCCCCCGCCTTTTTTTTTTTTTTCCTTTTTTTTTTTTTTTCTTTTTTTATTCTGCTGACTTGATTTTCCATATTTGAGCAAATCTTCTCTGTTCTCCCAAACTACATGGTAACTCTTTGGAGGAAGTTAAGATAAAGTTCTAAATACCTGTTTTAAACTTAAACTGTGTAACAGTAAATTCAGTAAATTGCTTTCCTGGCAGACTGTGAAAGCATAGGCTTAATATATTTAAGTTGGGCTTGCTTAGTCACAATGTCTTCTGATCACATGTGAAGGCAATCACGCAGTAAAATCATTAAGTGTTTTCAGTAAGATACTGAATTTTTGGAAGTAAAATCACACATCAAATATGACCTGAGTTGTAGGGCTGCTCTTTGTTCTGGTGCTGGTAGTATGGTAAATAAATACTGTTTTATGGATTTGTATGGGTGGTTTGGCACAAATATTCAGCATTTGATGTAGAGGGCTTGGACTGTCACTCATAAAGAAATCCGGATCTTGTCTCAAAGTGTAGCTACATTCATAAAAATCAAATTCAGTTTCCTTATCCTCTGAGCTAGTAGTGGCCTTCTGATACAGTATATCCCTGGCTTGCTGCCAACTGCATGAACAGAGGTCAGTGTAGGAAGGAAGCAAAGAAACAGTGTTTTCCATTCTGTTTTGCAAAAGCCATTACTGTGGTTTTAGAAGCTGGGGTTTTAAGGTAGCAATCAGCCATTGAAAGCTAGTGAGATTAGACTTGTCAGGCTTCCTTATCTACCCCCAGTGAACATCCCAAGGACTAAACTGCTTTCCTGACCCCTCTCGCTGGTAGCAGGCTCAGTAACAGTGCAGCACACTGGCTTTTAGATACACTGAGTTAGATTGAAAAGCAGGTGCTGATTTTTCACTAATGTTCCAAAATAGAGCTGGAAGCTGCTGCCTGAGAACCAAAGGGTCTTACAATACTTTCTTGCCTTACTTCTTTCTTTTCTGAGGGCTGTATGAAAGATATGTATGAGCAATGAAAACCGAAACTTTTGTGTTGAAATGCAGAGGAGGTGATACACAGAAATTTGGAAATAGTAATTATTTCTTAATAGTACTCATTGTAAATCAGCTGTTAATAATTTCTTTCTTAGCAAAATAACTAATTTTTTCAGAGAAAGCAAGTAGCCATTGAAATGCCCACTGTGCTCAAAACCTGCTGACATGTATTGTGAATCCTTCCTGTTTCTGCTGACTTGATTTGCAGCACTTGCAAATGTTCCCGAAAGCATTTGAAAATGAGCTGAGTTAAAAGAAATGATTGTGTATTGCAATAAAGATAACAGAACATGTGACATTTCCTTCTGTTTTGTTCGGATGTTTGCTTGGGACTGGGGGAAGCTGTACTATTTTGGCACATACTTAAGCAATGAGACTTGTTAATGTTTAAAATAGAACCTTCAGAACTCCTCTTAAATGCGACATGGAACGGAGAGGAATAGTTAAAATTCAGTAAGAATCCGAGTCACAAACTTCTTCAAAACACAGGTGGAGTTAGACAACTATTGTGAGACCTTTGAAGTGCTGTTTTTTTTCAAATTGCTCAGATAATTAAATAATAAAAATTTTAAAATGCCCAATATTCTGTTACTGCTGGGAACTAATAAGACACTGAAGAAGAGCTGTAGTAACTCTAACTTGGCCTAGTTTATAAGCTTGCCTGAGAACTGTCGCACTGCCTTCAGATCTGTGTGTAAGGAACAGGAGCTTTTGAAAGCAGTCAGTGTAGCATTTTTTCTGTCTTCAAAAAAAGTGAAATCAGATACTGATTTTACAATACTTTTCTTTGATACCACATGGTGGAGAAGGAAGCTGCTTGTTAGTAGGATGATGTTATGTTTTGTGCTTGATTACATGGTGTAGCTTCTATCAAAAATTCTTCAAATACTCTGAGATCCAAGGACCTTGCTAATCTGCACTCTTAAAATACTGATGTCTTGGAAGGATATAATGTTTTAAATAGCTGGGTCCTAAACCTAAAAAAGGAATTGCCAAACTGACCAACAGTTTGTTGTGAAAGTTGATGTGATTCAAAGCATACGTATTTTTATCCGCTTATGTTCTGCTTTAAGCAGTTGAGTTGCAGCATTCTGTACTCCCTCTCCCGTTTTTGTATCACAGAGTCAACACTAGTCATTTGAGAACATAAGAGATTAGATTTAATACTTCTAACTTTTGTATATTGCTGATGGATTGTACACTACTAACAGGCAGCTGCCATTCAGCCTCTTGGCCTGCTGGGAATTTGGTCTTGGAGACTGGTTGGGGTGTCTTTACTTGCAGTAAAGTTCATGTGAAAGCTACTTTCTGATGTCTTTTGGTGTATCTGAATCTCAGAGAAGCAACTAATGATATTAATGCTATCCAATACCATGGTAAGTCCTCAGTTATGTAGAGCTTGCCCACTAGAGTTAGGCTGACTAAAATGGATTCAGCTTATTTAGTGCCCCCTTCTGTGAATCATTATAGTATCTGTTAATGGTATTGATCATCACCATTCTTTTCACTGGTCCCCTAGAACAGGTGGCTTGTCAGGAGTTGGAATGGGTTTTGTTACTATGTAATGTAAAGCCCTACTGGTTTATTCACTGATAATTTCTTTTCCTTCTGGAGCTCATGTAGGTGACCAATTAAAATCAAATCTTAAGAGTTTGTAGAAACTCTTCCTAAGCAGCTGAAAAAATACTAGAAAACTAAAACTGTCACTGCCTTTTCTTGTGTTTTGTTTTGGTTTTTTTTTTTCCTTGCTTCTGCTAAGGAAAGGTATCTTTGATCTGCCGTGGTGGGATAGGAAAAAGCTTCTGTTTGAGTGCCATTTTATTGGGAAAATAGTATAACAGGAAGTATTTATGCAGAATACTCCATTGCTGCTTATGCCATAGTTTGAAGGTCACAGCAGATGGGCAGACATGGTTGATTATCTTCTTTCCTCTGGCCATATGTCTTCCAAAGAAGGGAGAAAAAATATTTCTCATTGGATGTTTCACTCTGGTTCTTCTAAAAGTAATTCCAATGCCTAGGAAAAGGAAATTCCATACATTTGTTTGCTGACTCAGCAGGAAAAGAACCTTATGGCAGCAAACAGTAAATGTGGCTTGAAGAAAATGTGTCTTTAGGCAGCTTTCTGCAGAGCTGGCTGTTGTCAGAGGATGTTGACAGGATCCAGTAGAGCAGGATTTCACTGCCATGGGTATCTTCAGTAGTGCTGCTTCCTGTCAATACAATTGACGTAAAATGTGACATATATTGGCTTCAGTAGTATGGACCTGAAGATGACTTCTCTGCACAATATAAAAATAGCTTAAAGGTGAAGTTTTTTGTTGGCAGCTGATGCACTGTCTGTGCCAGTTAAAAAAAAATCAACAGGTGCCTAAAAACCCAAATTAGAAGGGTATCATTGTCTGCATTAAAATAGCAGCGATTTGCTTAAATTTATCTCAGTTTAAATAAGATTAAATAGAAGAATTTTTCAGGGTCAAAATAGAAAGCAACCCCCAAAATGCATAGTTACAGCCTCTAGACATAACATTTTAGCATTGTGTACCTCGGTGGGCCAGTATGCTTTCTGTTGGTTCACTGTTACATGTCTTCAAACACAGATGGTAGTCTTCATTCCTTCACTAACTCTTCAGTTTAGTAGTGGTAAGGTTTCCTTGGTTTCTATCCAGTCTGTGAATATAGTGTGAAATCCAGGGGAGCTGTAGATTCACGTAGCCTGGCAAATTTAATATGCGTCTGTATCAGTTCATGAGAAGGAAGAAGGAGCAACTTCTGCACTATTAAGTTTCTTTTTTAACTTCAGATTTATGTAATAGGCAGCTAAATATAAAATAAAAAGGCAGCTTAGAGCTTTTATTGGCAAGGGCAATGAGTAAGGGATATCTTACTGAAGCTTTAGTGTATGCAGTGCTGTTCTGGCTGAACTTTCCCATCACTGAAGAATAGACACTTGATGCGACAGATCAGTTATTCTGGGCCCAGAATGCTGAGGCAAAGGAGCTTATATAGCCCTTTAGGCTATGTATCAGAATTTTGCTACCCTGACTGAACTATCTAGCAGTCTGATTTACTGGATACCCCTTTATTTTCTAATTTGAGATAGGGAGAGGCTGTAACACAGAAAGAGTTATGTTCATATATAGCTCTTCCCTTCAGGAGGAGCAATGGTCTCCCAGTGAACTGGAAGCTGCACTGCTCCATGTTGTTTCTGCAAAATTCTAAAATCAGCAGTACTGCAACATATGGCCAAACCTATTTATGGTACATTTTTCTTCTAAAACTGGAACATTTGTGAATACTTGTCATTTTACAAAAGCTTTAAAGTTCTCATGGTAATTTCATTTCATGTATTTCTTTGAGTCTTTGGGATAGACTATTGTCACCTGATCTTTCTAAAACAACCTGCTGGATTTTTTTTGTTTTTTTGGGGTTTTTTTTGTTGCTAATGAAGTGGTACAGTTGTTAAAGTATGTTAACTGTATGTTTAAAAGTATGTTTTACTGAGATAAAGGTTTGAGAATTGGTTTAAGATGAGAACGTGTATGGAAGACATAAATGCTCTTAACTGAAGTGGGAAAAACAAAATGGAGTGTACATGGATGTGCTGCCTCTGAGTAAGCACATTCTCTAAGGACACTGCAGGATACTTCAAGTACTAGATGATAGCATTATTTCCTGACCATTTTTTCATCACCATCCTTTAGGATATAGATAATGGTAGATGGAATTATCACTAGGCAACCAGGTAAAAGCTCAACATAGACTTAATTGTTGTTTGTTTCCTTGCTTTTCAGGTGACAAGGCTCTGGATGGTTACAGTAAGAAAAAATATGTCTGCAAACTGCTCTTCATCTTTCTGCTCGGGCATGACATTGACTTTGGTCACATGGAGGCTGTAAACCTGCTCAGTTCCAATAGATATACAGAGAAACAAATTGTGAGTAACTTGGGCTGTATAAAAGATAAGCTGGTCTAATATCCTGCCTCAGCTATTTAGTCTGTAAAGAATTTTGTTTTATTCCCCCTGCCCTGGCTTAAAGCCTTATTTTGGCTCTAGGAATGATTCTGAAATCTAAACACCTTTGTGCACAGGGAGTCTTGAACTAGTTGCAAAAAATGTGTGTTCTGCATAAAATTATTACTCTTGTTAAGAAACTGCCTTGAGTCTTGCATTAAAAGGTAAGTAACCTTTTAATTTTCCAGATATCTCTTTCCATATTCCTAGGTAAGGTTGTGTTTATCAGGTGCGTGTAACTTACTAGTATTTGAATAATAAGCTAAAATCTTGATTGGTCCCCATTCATCTAAAATCACCTTTTGAGTATATGCCAGAATAGACTGAGAAAACACTTAAAACCAGATAGTTAGGGTAACACTGAACTTACTCATTTTTGTTTAATTCACTTAATCTTTCTAGCCTTTGCTTTGTCTACATACCCATTTCTGCCCATATGGTATTGGAGAGAAGTGTACATGTCAAAGAAATCACATTTCCTGTTAATGCCACAATAAATGCAGTCAGCTAAAATAGGTTTTCCATGTTGTGACTCCCAGGGCTATCTGTTCATCTCGGTGCTGGTGAACTCCAACAGCGAGCTCATTCGCCTGATAAACAACGCCATCAAGAACGACCTGGCCAGCCGGAACCCCACCTTCATGGGGCTCGCCCTGCACTGCATCGCCAACGTGGGCAGCCGGGAGATGGCCGAGGCCTTTGCTGGAGAAATTCCCAAAATTCTTGTGGCTGGGTACGTGTGACCTGCCTCTTTCACATACAATACCAGTGAACTTCTCAGCAGCCAGGTTCTGTTACAGCACCTTAATCCATGCTTGGGGGTATACAGCCCTGGGCTTGCAGTCTAATGACTGTTCCAGTAGCTGCAGGTGCTTTCACTTGCCTGAATGTGGAGTTGCTTGTAGGAGTGTAAGACTATATGGAAATTAAGACTTTTGGTCTGTTGAATAGGCTTTTACAGCCTTGTTGTGATCTGATTTTTGTTTTGGATAAATCTGTGGTACTCAATACCCCTGAAATGAGGTGTTCTACTTTCCTTACCTCTCCTGATGAAAAAATAAATGAACCTAAATAGAAGTTTATACTACAAATTTTTTTATAAACTGTAGTTCTTACTTAAATGTATTGACTTCATAAGGAACATAGTGATATTGATGTGTGAGTTTTCCTACTTCCTCTCTTAGCCATGTAAACAGCAATATGTTTAAATGGCAAATGGTCGCCACCAACTTTCTTAATTTGGTATAGCTGAAAGTTTCTAAACAGACCTGGCAAATGTCTGAAAGTGTAGTTAAACCAATGTAAAGTTGGACCTATGACTGTAGAGCTAATTTATTTTGAAACTTAAAATGTCCAAGTGCAAACACTGCATAAGCTCTTATGGATATGAAATGTTTTAGAATATGCATGGATCTTTTTATAACAACTAACTGTCTTACATAAATATAAAAAGTGATATGTGGTGTAAGAATTGTATTAATACTCTAAATGTCAGGCCACTGCCCTTGCTAAGTGCTGCTCTCCATGTAGCACAGTGGAGACAATACTGCAGCGATGAGTCATGGAGTTTTAATAAGATAACCTTAAAAAATTCCAAAAATTTCACTTGGTGTCACTATCGCAGACAGAGCACAGCACCTTCAGGTCAGACTTGTTTAAACTTCAAGCTGTGTTTATGTTTTCTGAGAACTGTTCAGGGTCTCATTCCTTCTGCATTTCTAAGATAATATATATGAAATGTGTGTGCCTGTGCTGTCTAACTGACCGGGGCAGAATGAGCATTGTCAGTTATATTTGCAAATTCAGTGTAGCTCTCTTGGCTTAAATATAAATTAGAGACAGGGGAGGAATAGGTTTATGGGGTCTTTTGTGGTTTTTAACTGAGGTAAAACTTGATCTCATGGAAAACTGATAAATTCATGAAGAATAGCTGAGCTGAACTTCTGCTGAGGGTATAGAGACTTCTGAAAATTTAACCAAGGTTGCACATTATAAGCTGCCTCTTAAAACTTTTACTGGTAGTGCTGTGTACATTTTGTAGCTGTTTTCTGTGCATCCCACAAAGTGCTTAATAAACTACTTTGTAAAAAGGAGTTCACTGAACTAGAATAGTTGGATGCCACTCTTAAAATAGTCCATTTCTGTGCCAGCAGCAGGGATGGCAAGATGAATAGATTTGTGGGTTGTCTGCTTGGTGACGGCCACCTTACATTCTAGCTGTAGGTGCTGAAGCTGTTGAGTAGTTCATGATTTTTATCTGACATGCAGGACCTATCAGGAGATCCAGCTTTGGTCATATTCATGAGGTATCTGAATATGTATCTGAGCTGTATGATTTCAGTCAGCCTGGAAGGAGCTTGCTCTTGTGATCAGATGCGATGAATTTTCAATTCTCATAAAAAGATGTGAAATGTCACTTCAAATGATAAGGAATCATTACATATGTCTAGTAGCCTCTATAATAGTTGAAAACATGACTAATTAAACTTACTGGAAAAATTAAGAAGAACAAATACTTCAGCATAAGAAGACTTCAGTGAACTTCTGTTGCAAAGCTGCAGCCTGGCCAGGGATGCTGAGTCAGTGTGAAATCTGGCATAAAGCTGTCCTGCAGATACTGCTGTGCCCTAACCATTGTATTTTAAATCAGTATGTGTGTCTTGCAGGGACACCATGGATAGTGTGAAGCAAAGTGCTGCTTTATGCTTGCTGCGTTTATACAGAACTTCCCCTGACCTTGTTCCCATGGGAGACTGGACATCTCGAGTGGTGCATCTCCTCAATGACCAGCACTTGGTAAATCAGCTTCATTATGCTTCTTGGGCCTAGTGTGTAATGTGGCTTCTGTTAAACACACAATTTATTTCTTCTTGAGTCTTTCAAGGGAGTGGCTTGCTGTTGCCTTCAGACTTTGGGAAGAAAATGGAAGGAGTTGTCCTTTTTTAGTTGCTGTATATATTAATTTATAATAAAGCTTTGTTTACATTTTCACTATACATAGAATAATGGTATATACAAGTTCTTTTTCTCTGGCTGTAAATTAATTAATCTTGTGCCTTGTTGCACTAAGTCACATTGCATAGGTGTAATATGAATTTTCCTTGGCCTCTTAAGATTAGATCTGCACTAAAAATTCAAGACTTGATTTGTCATTTGCGTAGACTTCCTTGTCCTGTGGTGTCTATGTCATTCTTACTTTGAGGCTTAAAACCCCCTATTACTTTAGAAAGGAGACCCTGCCTTCTCCCCCAGTCCAGTTACTTTATGAAAATAAGGCTGTTAATACCTGTTCTTCAACAGTGATGAGTGCTTTAGTATGCAGTAGTAATACCCAGTGATTGTGTTATACAAAGCCCCCTCCTCATGTTGGATTGTAAGAATTCTTTCCTGGATGATCTACTGCACTGAATTTCTTCTGCTCATGCTTCTCTTGTATAATAAGACAATTTGTGTCTAGGCTTAATTTTAATACAGCTCTCTTATTTTAGATGTACTATCCAAACATGAGACAAAGCTAAAACAAAAAATAGCATAAAATGCTCTGCAAGCATGGCAGTATCATGTTGTTGAAAATTCTGTTGGATTCTGCAGGTGTGTAATTAGTCTAGCTGCTAGCCAAATAAAATGTTTTTAATGTAGAGCTTTGTAATGGGGATAAACAATTTTTTTTGTCTATTAAAAAACAGCTGAATTGAAAGGTTTTAATGGACAGCATCGTAAACTGATACAAAATTGAACATGGGTTTGTTTGTGTTTTGGGTTTTTTTCCCTAGGGTGTGGTTACTGCAGCTACAAGTCTGATCACAACTTTGGCACAGAAGAACCCGGAAGAGTTTAAGACTTCAGTCTCCTTGGCAGTGTCTAGATTAAGCAGAGTAAGTCCAATGATGACCCTGATAATACTTCACTGTTGATTAATTTACTCAGCTTTCTAGATCAGCTTAGCTTCCTGTTCAGCTTTCTAGGGTCAGATTAGTTTACTGTACCACTAAATGTGAAGATGATTCAGTGTCACTTCATGTGGGTGCTTCAGGTAACCTCTAAATGCTTGTTGCTTACCAGGACAGAAAGCTGTATTGGCTTGCCCAGACTTTCTTGGTTTAATTGCTGCTGTGCTCCAAGTAGTAATCCTCACTTTGTTACTGTAATACCAAAGAATACTTGTATCAAAGCCTGATTCTACAGACTTCACACAAACCCCTCAAAAATACAGACTGTAGCTTTAACTTTTATCTAAACTTCTTACAAGACAAATTACCTTCCTACTCCTTCTTTTGAGCTGCTGCTAAGTTAATAATCATAAGAATTTGATATTCTGTAAATTATATAGGGGGTTAAGCAGGGGCAGGGAGGAGTGGATGGAGGGACATGTCTGTAAGTTAACATTTCCGTGCTGGAAAATTGATGTCATTGTTTTCTTTGATTTTGTTTTCTCCCTCCTTTCGGAAGGTGTGCAAGACTAGAGAGACTACTACTTCACAAATGTATTTTACACCCAGTTTTATGCAGTTTTATATCCAAATTACTTGTAGGTCACAGTTTATTTTCTTTTCAAATATGAAGATTTTTTTCTAATGCTTAAAAACAAGAAAGTGCTGAGGGAAGTGAAGGGCTGTTCTTTAATGGAGCAGTAAGAATTAGATAGAATTATTTTGAGCAAATTCATAGTAGAAGTATTTAGTATCAAACTCATATTTAACCTAGAATAAAAGAAATCTATAAAGAGGGGTAATCTAATCTAATCCCTATCACATTTCATTATGCATATAAAGCCTCTTCTGTGAATATTATCTTTTTTTTGCTTTGCCGTATGGGTATTACTGAAGGTGTTAGTTGATCCTTCTGCTTTAGGTCAGCCTGTCATAGCATTTTGTACTTGAATTGCAGGCTCGCCTATCAACAGGCACCAGACTGTTGGCTGAATCTGTGAATTGCTGAAACAGAGAAAGTTGAGCTTCTGGTTAAACATTTTAATGTTACAAGATGGTTGTCTTCATTCTTTAAAAACACGAGTAGGCTTTTTTAGAAGAGACTTCCTAGACTACTGTATCTGCAAAACTGGATTTCTATTCCCAGCATTTACTGTGGTGTACTCACAGTATGGCAGCTTGCACCTAATTAATCTACTGAACTAGATATTGCTAGTGACACAGTTTTTTTTAAGCTTCTGTCAGAGGTGACCTACAGTGTTCTTTGAGTCCTTCTGATGATTGTGAATCAATTAACTTTAGCAGTTGACATGCTGGCTGTTTGTTTTACAGATTGTAACTTCTGCATCAACAGACCTTCAGGACTACACATACTACTTTGTTCCTGCTCCCTGGCTATCTGTGAAACTTCTAAGGCTGTTACAGTGCTATCCACCTCCAGGTAATGCACAAATCACAGCTCTGGTCATCTCTTATGCAGTACACTGGTGCCAAAGAGCTGCTGCACTGCAGTGTTACCATAGCTTGGAGTGCAAGCATATTGTCTGTCTTAAGGCAAAGATACTGAAGTTTGTATTCCTGAGGATTTCTGGTAGCTCTAAGCTACTTAGTCTTTTGAATTATCTTATGTTTAATTTTAACAAAATGTCTAACCTGTGTGCATCTTACAAATCATTGGCAGTTACCGTTTTAACCATTCATTAATATTATCAACTATATTAAAGCCTCAAAGTATGTTGTAGTGCAGATTGTGTTTGGCTTTTGTTCTCACCCAAAATGACTGTGGCTTGGAATTCTTTTCCCATGTGCATGTTGGGGAGCGTGGATGTTTTTAATGTCTCGGAATAATTTAGTTAATTTAGATTTAACCAGGGGAAAAACTAAGGTAGGGATTGGGGTTTGGAGCAAACGAAGTTGTCCAATGGCTCATTGTTCTCCAGAAGACCCTGCGGTACGTGGCCGTCTGACAGAATGCCTGGAAACCATCCTCAACAAAGCACAGGAGCCACCAAAGTCAAAGAAAGTGCAACACTCAAATGCGAAGAATGCTGTCCTGTTTGAGGCAATAAGCTTAATTATACATCATGACAGGTGAGCTGAGACAACGGTTCTGTTATCAGAGGGGTTTTTAAAGTGAAAAGCTGTGGCTTTGTCTTGAACAATTAATCAGATTTTAATGGGGGAGGGAGTGGAAGAGAAAAGAATACAAAGTTGTTTGCTAGATTGGAGCACAACCACAGCTGTGTAACTGAACAGCGAACTGTGTAGCTTTGGGTTTTGCTGCTTCTTTATTTGATGTTTTGTATTGACCCCACTGCTCTAATCCAACAGAGATTATTTGCTCACAGTATTTGAATTTGCATTTCACTAGCAAAGCATTCTAGCAGACACTTTGAAGCATTTAAAAAAATTTTCACTGGAGCAATAGTATTCTGAATTGAGTGTTCTCAAACCTGTTGCTTTTAACCCTTTCACTTTCTCTCCTGTTCTGTGCAGTGAGCCAAACCTACTAGTCCGTGCCTGTAACCAGCTAGGTCAGTTCTTGCAGCACCGAGAAACTAATTTGCGTTACCTAGCACTGGAAAGCATGTGCACGCTTGCCAGCTCTGAATTCTCACATGAGGCTGTGAAAACACACATAGAAACAGTTATCAATGCATTGAAGGTAAATATTGAAGTGTGTGGTCTGGTTTTGAGTGTTGTCTTCTCCCCTGCCTCAGTGTCTTCTCCCCCACTGTCCCAAGCTCCCCATCCCTGATTAAGTTGATAATACTTAGGAACCAACTGAGTTATTCTTTGAAGTCTGCTTCAGTTTTTTTACCTCAATCCAGCAAAATCTTGCTGTGCTGGCAATTACAGAGGTCAGCTTTTGTTGATTCCTACACCTTGCTGATAAATCTGATACCTGTAGCTGTGTCCCCTGTAACACTGGTATGTGCTCAAGTGTAGGCTGAAGATGAAAAATTGTTTAAAATGTGGGATTTCAAAATCAAGACTCCTGGGAAGGCAGTTTTATTACTGTCTTGCTGGTATTGGACAGTGTTCCTTCACTGTAGTAGCTTATGGGGGTGGTGGAGCAGGTCAGCTTGCACTGCAGAATTGTAAAGGCCAGAAACCAGAAAGACACGTTCCCAGGCCATGTTTATGTGACAAAGCAGAAGTCAAAAGAGTAAGACTGATTTGCATGTAATTTACTTGCACACTTGGATGTTTAAATGCTTTGTTTTCCTCCAAGTTTAATATGCTGTAGCATATTTATACATTTGTCTAAGTTCAAAGTATGTATTTGTTCTAGCTGGAGTTCAGTTTTTACATGGTATGCCCAACACTAAACCTGCAGGTAGCTAAATGCTCATTGGCCTGGTAACAATTTAACAATTTCAGCCAGTTATCGGTGCATTTATGGCCACTGGTAGCAGTTACTCAGTGCATAGTGGACGACAAATTCACTCACCCTACTCTGTGTAATACTGAATGTTCTGTACAAACTCCTCCATTTTTTCAGCACCTGCACAGATTTGAATAAGTATGCGACAGGAACAAAACCTCATGATTTGAATTTTTGTGGTAGTATTTAAAAGCAGTAAGCTGTCTGAGTCTCCAGTGACCTCTTCCTAGGTGACTGAAAGTGAAAAATAGCATAAGGAACTCACAGCTTATATAAAGGATATGTCTGAATTCATTCTGCATCTGAAAAATTATGCAAATTCATTTGTTTTAAATTTTACTGTGTATTATACTAAGTTTCATCTCTTTGAGTTGCATGTACTTTCTAAAAAAAGGTGAAATCCTCTTGACCTTTGACTCTGTCCTTTTGCAGACTGAAAGAGATGTAAGTGTACGACAAAGAGCTGTAGATCTCCTCTATGCCATGTGTGACCGAAGCAATGCCCAGCAGATTGTGGCTGAAATGCTCAATTACCTGGAGACTGCTGATTATTCCATTAGAGAAGAAATTGTAAGCTGTTGGTTAAATATTTGTTTCATAGCTGGATTTGGCACCATAAGTATCATTTATTGATTGGGATGCTGCACAGTCTGTGATAGAGATTGCTTTTCATGGTGGCTTAAAAAAAGAACCCAGACAAAACTACTAAAACAAACAAAACCCTCCAAACTTTGTAGGCTAATAGCAAAGAATTTAGGTTAAACTAATCCAGGAGGAAGTGAGGAGAGAACCTTGAAAACTTAAGAATTTTAAAAACTGATCTTGGTCTCGAGACAGTGCATATAGAAAGTGAAGTGAATTTTATATGTGAACCAACTCATTAGCTACATCTGAGAGTTAGGTCTTACTCTAGTCAGTTGTCCAATAACTTCAAAAATTAGTGATAAATGCTTATTTGTAGGTAGAACTTTGTATGCTCTGAAAATGTTCAGTCTAAGGGTTCCCAAAACAAATAACCTGATAAACAGCTAAGACACCCGATACCTATCTCCTTTCTACCAATAGGATAAAAGTTGAAATGCTCAACTTAAAACTTTTTAGAGTGGTAAACAAAACTTGTACTTACAGTAGTTATTTAGCTTAGTTAGGTGCTGAAGTCCCTTGGTTGGAGAAGTAAATGTGGAATAAATACAGTGTTAGTTGATTTACCTCTTGTGCTGTCTGGTTGCTGTTGGCAATGTCCCCTGATTTGGCAGACAAGGAGAATTTCATTCTGTTCCCTTATACTGACCTGTTCTTTTAAGAGTAGTAAAGGCACTTGGTAATAAATTGTGTGGGGTCTACCCTGAAGCTGATTGTTTGCTTCAGGATGCAGGAATCTAAGTATGACTTGAAAAAGTCAGCTATGCTTTGGTGACACTATTTGCCTCTGCTATCTTGAGTTTCCTTTTGCCTTTTTTTTGAAAGGTTTCCAATTTCCTATTTGATCCTGTCTCAGTGTTATAGCAAACAAAAAATGTTCTATAAATTGCTCTTGATCACTTAGGTACACAATTGAAAAGCCACAAAGATACAACATATTTGAATGCATTATGGGGCAAGCAATATGTGCCTGGCAACTGCTGTATTCTGGCACAGCATTTCAATGTTCACCTTTCACCTTGGCTGTGGGAGCAAGTGGGAAGAAATGAACAAGCTCATGCATCTGAAACTGAGGCTTCTGGGCCAGTGTGGGCATCACCAGGTGTATACAGCTCGTAGTCAGAGCTAGCCAACCCTCTGTGTTCTCTTTTGTGTGCTCAGGTTCTGAAGGTTGCAATTCTAGCTGAGAAGTATGCAGTGGATTACACCTGGTATGTGGATACAATCCTGAATCTGATCCGCATTGCTGGTGACTATGTCAGTGAAGAAGTGTGGTACCGAGTTATTCAGATTGTCATCAACAGGGATGATGTGCAAGGATATGCAGCAAAGACTGTTTTTGAGGTGAGAGTAACTGTTTTCAATTCCCTTTCAAAACGAGCTAAGATTTAAGGAAGCACCACATGATGTAACGGGGGAAACTTAAGGAGCTCTGTCTGTCACCAAAAGTCCGCAGTGCTGCTGGATGGGCCTAAGAGTGCTCTTAATCAAGTAATACTCACCTTAGAGTCTTCAGTGAAATCATACCACCTATCATGTTTTTCTCGTAAGTGCTCTGTAGTGCCTAGATCCATGGTCTGCTCTTGCAGGAAAGTAGATGAGAAAACAGGGAATGGAAGTGACAGAAAAGATGTTTTTTTCGTACATTGCATATCAATGATTATTAATGTGTTACAGGCCCTTCAAGCTCCAGCATGCCATGAGAATCTTGTAAAAGTAGGTGGCTACATCTTGGGAGAATTTGGAAATCTGATAGCAGGTGATCCAAGATCAAGGTAAAACACCTTCTAAAATACTGAATTGAAGTAGTAATGCTTTCTGTAAAGAACTTAATTCCTAGCATTCCTGAAGGCTAGTTAACAAATCATTCAGCTCTTGCTAATTATACAATAAAAAGGATTATCATATCTACAAAAACTGAACAAATTTTTTTTTCATCTTTTAAGTCCCCTCATCCAGTTCAACTTGCTACATTCCAAGTTTCATCTGTGTAGTGTTCCTACCCGAGCTCTGCTTCTGTCTACCTACATCAAGTTTGTGAACCTGTTTCCAGAAATCAAAACTACAATTCAAGATGTGCTGCGCAGTGACAGTCAGCTAAAAAATGCTGATGTTGAGCTGCAGCAGAGAGCTGTTGAGTATTTGAGGCTCAGTACTATTGCTAGTACTGATATATTGGTAGGTATAAATTTATTTTTTTTAAATGCAGTACTCTGCTCTCAACAGGTTAAACTTGACTAAATCTTACCTGATTGTTCAGAAATCTCAGTGCAGGATTAAGGATTACAATGTGGGTGCTGGTTCTTTTAGTCTCCTTAATTCTGTTGTAGTCATCTTTAATTTAGAGCTAAATTCCAAATTGTTATTGCTGGGACATATGACCATTAAGACATGTTAATCTGGAGCAGAGAAGCCAGGGAAAGCTGGCACAATACAGGGTCCTAGAGGATTTAGATGTCAGAAAGCGGGGGGTGGGGGGGGGCTTTCTTTTGAGGACTTACTTTATGGTGGGCAGGAAAAGTGTAGTTTCTTGAAGTTCAGTGATTTAACCTGGTGCTCTCAGGTCTGAGCACTGTGTTGCACATTTGGTTTTGACATCTAATAAATGCTTTCTGAGTAGAAACTTGAGTATTCTCTGTTGTTTAAGTCTAGGTCTGCATGATTTAAGGACCCTTAGGTCTGCTATGATCTAATTATTTAATTTTTGGTTTTTAATTTAATGTCATTGTTTCAGAGAAGTGGTATGCTCCTGTTTTCTTAACCAAGTGCTTTGGAAGGACTTCAGGAAGTTTTAAAGAATTTTTTCTTTTAAAAAAGCAATCAATCCCTCACTATAATAAACTGCATATTAATTTTCTGTGTGGGTAACTACTTCTGCTTTTGCTTTATGCAATCTGTAAGGGTGTGTCTCTTCAAAGACTCAGAAGTTGGTTTGGCTTTTTCTCTGAAGTTTAACTAATACTTTTTCTTTTTTCCCTAATGGTAAGGCTACAGTGTTGGAAGAAATGCCTCCCTTTCCAGAGAGGGAATCTTCTATATTGGCTAAACTGAAGAAGAAGAAAGGCCCAGGCACAGTTACTGACCTGGAAGAGATCAAAAAGGAGAGGAGCTCCGACATGAATGGGAGTGCTGAACCTGCCACTGTTGTTGTGAGTTTAAAAGCTGTTATTTCACTAATTTAGATGGTGTGCAAGTGAGAAAAGACTGGTTTCCTTTTTGGAGATTTAAAACCTCTCATCTGAAACTTAAAGCTGTGGGTGTTTGCTATAAAGCAGGGGATGTACAGTTCCTTTCCCCTCACTGCATGCTTGGATGCAGTTTTCCTTTGGAAATCTTATGTAGTGGGGACAAACCGTCTGCAACCTAAAGAAATCCCTTTTACATTGTTGTTTGAAAAATATTGCTGTTCACTTTAGCTATGTGAGTTTCCTTGTTGGTGAAATTGTACTGAGAGTGAGATTATAAAAATTAAGATATTTAAAATGAGTTAACTTGAATTTCAGAATATCAGCTGTTTTTTCTGCTTTGTCTAATGTTATTTTGCATCTTGGTTTGGGTTATTGTTTTTTTTAGAAGTGGACAACATTTACCTTCACCAGGACGTCCTTAAATCAATACAAAGTTGTTACTTTTTATTTGACAGTAATATTTAAGTTCAGTTTTGCTAGACAAGTCCACGGGTGTTTTTTCTTCTGAGCTGAAACGTCTCATTTTATTGTCAGTTAAAGCTGGTAGGATCAATTTTTCCCATAATGTAATACTTCTTTCTGGTTTAAATGCCTAGAATAGCTTGTAATTAGATTTAAGATGCTGTAGAAGATTACCTAGAGAAGAAAATACTGTAGCATGCTCCCTGCCCAGTTTATTAAAGCATAATAATTTATGACTTGGTCACTGCAGTATATAAGAGTAGCTACTCCAAGTGCAACAGTTTTGACTGGACAGAAATCTCTCTCCAGCAGAAAACTCACAAAATTCTTTGAATGCCAAATCGAGGTGTCTGGCAGTTAATATTGCGTTCTGCTCTATGAGCTTCATTTGTGGGTTGCAGCCATGTAACAGACTGCTCAGCGTTACCTTCACCAGTGGCTTTATCTGGTTTAGATTCCAAAAATGTTAGAAATTTGAGGTCCAGCCTTTGTTTGTTTTTAGTAGGGCTTGGCTTCTTAATGATTGGCTTCTTAAAGTCTTTTGCCAGGGAATTTTTCATTATACTGTATGGAATATATAATAACTTGGAGTTGGCTTACAAAAACAAGATTTCAGATTCATCCAAATGCCTCTCATGACTCATCCTCAGATTATCTGGCACAGTGGAAGCTGCTAATACCTAATACATGACCATTTTGATTAACAGTCTGCTTTGTTCTTGCATGTGACTTGGGCACATATATGCAGGCTCTGTTGCATGATTCTGTGTCCTGGCTGCTTGATCTGTTCTGTATAAGTAAAAAACAGTTTAAACATCTTGTGTCTTCCTCTGGTGTTTGCAGCTTGAACTGGCTACAGGCTCTGCTTTTTTTGCTGGTTGGGCTTACATTCTTTCTAAGATTTGCTAGGCTTCAGAAACCCAGGATTAAACTGATAGTCAGTTTTAAAAATGCTGTGATGACCTGTGATTTAGGTTTGTGTAAAAGCCACTTTCTTTCTTGATGGATTCTTCATGAAAGAAAAAGTAACACATGAATTTTATTCCCTAGAGTACTTACTTTCCCTTGAAACTGATGGGAAGATAGAGGGGGGAAAACTGTCACCTTTATCTTTCTTCTGTAGAACCAGATTTTAGATGAATTTTGGTTTTGTTTTTATTTAGTGGTTAGATGGAAGTAACTCTCTTCAAAGGAAAAAAAAAAAAAGAAAACCACATCTGTAAATGACCTTAAGTTGAAATTCCACATGGTAACTGCTGCATTTGTGAACCCTTTTGCAGCCATTCAGACCTTGATTTGGGGTGGGGAGAGGCACTTTGCCATAGCTTAGTTGTCTATGCGAACGAGACAGCTTTGTTGTAGTTTTGTTGCAGTGTAACACCGAAGTGTCTTGTCTTCCTTAGTCCACTCCTTCTCCATCGGCGGATCTGCTGGGTCTGGGTGCTGCCCCTGCCACCAATTCAGCTCCCCCACCTTCCTCTAGTGGTAACCTGCTCGTGGATGTATTTTCAGATTCACCTTCTGCAGTTGCACCTCTTGCTCCTGGTTCTGATGACAACTTTGCGAGGTAATTAAGTCACCCTGAAAGGAATTTGAAGGAGAATTTGTCTGTTAAAACAGGATTGAAGGAAAAACACACATAACTTTTGGTTTTGTTCCAGCATATTGAATGCATTCCGGGGTGGTAGTTTTGCAGCAAGAGAGGTGTTCTTGGACACTCTGCTGGATGTGCTGTCTTTATTGAATATCTCTTCTAATGGAAAAAGCTGAATCTGTAGTACTCAACCTGAGGATATTTGCCACACAGTAGTGTCTGGTTTTCATACTGATTTTGCTTCTTTGTTAAGTTAAGTTGCTTGTGCATCTCCATACATCTTGAAGTGGGCGTTTTCTGTCCTGATATGAATACATTTCTTATTTTCATTTCATAAAGCATTTTTGTCTCTCCACTTATGGCAAGCTGCTACTGAAACAGTGAGATGGATTGTATCCAGAGATACTGCTTCCCAGATTTTAATGCCACACTTCAATTGTTCTGCTACTGTCTTGACAAAGGGGCGTGAAAAGGAGATAAAGAACAAGTGGTTTTCTTTTTTTTTTTAAAGGGGATTTGATGCTACAATTACATTAGCAAGTGTAGTGTAGGTACAACGTGTTATTAACCCCATTAGTATTAAAAGCCCCTGTTACTAAAATGTTACATGGCTAAATTTTTGGGAATGAATGGCATAAAATCACAGAATGTCTTTAAAATCAGTTGTCCTACTGGACAAGAACATATTACTGTTGTCAAGGACCAAATTTTGAATGTTGGCACAACAAATTTTCAATGCAGCTTAATATAAAAGACGTAATTAGGGAAACTGATCTGCCTGGATCATTGACACTTTAATCAAAATTTTATACCAGGCAATGCATTGTTGCAGGTTTCAGTGATTAGTACTTGATCCTGTGTTTCTTCTGGAAGGTCAGATGTGATACTTGATCATACAGCACAAAACCAGGACTTTGGGAAGCAACACAGGCTTGTTCATGCTTTTTTTTTTAAAAAAAAAAAAGAGTGAAAAAAGGAACCAATGCCAGTAGCTGCATAAGCAAATGTTACTTAGAAAGAGTTTTCTCTTTCTGCAGAAGAGAGTATAACAATGCCCAACTCCTTGGTCTGTCTGTAAATGATGAAATGCTTCTCTAATGATACTGAGAAGTTGCTTTTTACAGTTTCCTGCCTCTTTTTAGTGCTCTTGTCACTTTTGTTTCTAATCTGTTGCTTGGGTAAGTCATTCTCTGTGTGCCTGTGTACTCTTGCCTATGCTTTATACTTGTGTGTTTTTAGGAACTGATTGTGCACCAATCATTAGAAGGGTCCCTAAGGTTGATGAGGCCTCTCCTTTTAAGCACACCTTAATAGTAGTTAATATGCAGCTACCTTTTTGATTTTGAACTTAAACACTTCTGCTGTCAAACACCTAAAAGGGCTTGGTTCTGTAAGAGGTTTACATTTACTGAACACTTAGCTGTCTTTGTGAAGGATTTCTGTTTTCTAACAATCGGGGTGGGATGGGGGAGAGAAGTGGGGGAAACATTTCCTAATGCCTAAAACCTTTCTAGGGTACTGAGCTAGGGCAGCTAATCAGTTTCTCGTGCATTAAGCTGAGCAGTGCCGTTTTTGAGGAAGGAGGTAAAAGAAGTAACTAAGCTCTAAGCTGTCTTTACTAACTCCTGCTGTCTCTGTCGCTACTGCCTTTCTTCCTTTGTGCTGCCTGAACTAGCCCTGACCTGGCTTCATCTGAGGTAGTTTCTGAGGAACCAGCTGATACTGTGCATGATGCTGATGAGCTTTTTCACAAGTAAGCAATACTAAAACCTTGCAAGGCTGGGCAATTTCCAGAATATAGTTATAAAGCAAAACTATATTGTTCATTAACTTAATACCAGCAAAACTAAAGAAACATGTATTGTCAGACTTGTGACTAGAACGCCTCTGTGGATTTTGTGACAGGCTCATAAATACACGGGTTAGAGTTGCCTTTACAAGTCAGTGCTATCACACACTGCTCTAAAATGAGACAATGCCAGTTGTGTGTTAAAAAGTACATCTCTCAGTTGGCTTAGGTGATACAGAAATGATAAAACAAAGAGGGTTTTTTTCTTTCAGGTTTAAACAGTCAAAGCTTCAAACTTTCAATTCTGCACCAACCTAATGAGTTTCAGAAGTTCTCAAGACTAATAAGAAAAATCCCAATCTGTTGTTGCCTGATCCTTTATTAGACAGTGTGTGTGTATATAGCATATTGTGGTTTCCTTCATAGTTTCTCAGACATCCTATCAAATGAAAATGTCAGTTCTTTTAGTGTCCTACAAATGGTGGTTCTGATTGTAAAATTGTCTTTTCTAACTCTGCAGTTTTCTGTAAAGGCCTCTCTCACAGATTGATGCATTCTAGGTTAACCGCAATCTTCATCCTCTGTGTAAACCCTGAATTTTGTGGTTCTAAATATTGTTTAATGTGGCTCAATTTAAAACATGTTTTCCCTCTCTTCCCCTAGGTTTGTGTGTAAAAATAATGGAGTCTTATTTGAAAATCAGTTGCTACAAATTGGCTTGAAGTCTGAATTTCGACAGAACCTGGGTAAGATCTGTTGTGCCGTGGTTGGCTGTCTGCATTATCAATCACAGTGCCAGCATGATATTCCAGATAGGACTCACTTTGCAGCTGCTGAAGAGGGAAATAGCATTATAGGCCTAAGCTGTTTTCCATCTCCCACTGTTGTGCATCCCTGGCTTTTGTGTGGGCTCCTGTTTCCTTAAATTTTTTGATTGTCTTGGTAGCTGATATGAAACAGGAGTGTTAAGCTCCAGCACTCCAGCTCTTACTGCCTGGTAGTATGGCTGATGCAGACAGGTGTATAAAGGACCATTCTTCCAAAATTTATATCTTGCAGTACAGCTTACTGTAATAATATGAGACACAATGCATTTCAGATCAGACTGAATGCACAAGATACTGGAACCGTCTAGGAAAGAGATGGGATTTGAACACGGGCATTAGAATTGCATGCTTCTCCCTTTTTTGTAAAACTCTTGGTAGCATAGTAGTACTTTAACAAAATTTTCCAGCAATTGAAAGACTTCCACTGATGAGGTAACTCAGTGTGACAGCTGCTGTAGGAGAGATCTAATGGCTTGGTTCAATCACTGCATTTTGAACTGTGAATGTCTTCGTGAGATAAACCATATAAACTGTATTTTGTTCTTAAAAGTGGTTTTTAAGAAAGGTAGGAAGACAATATGTTAGGGAATTGAAGCACAAGTAGTTCAATGTTTTTGATTACATGACCTAAAAATTCTGATGTCTTGTTCTTCTCTTTCCAGGACGTATGTTCATATTCTATGGTAATAAGACATCAACACAGTTCTTGAATTTTACTCCAACAGTAATCTGCTCAGATGACCTTCAGTCAAATATCCTTAAATGTACCATGTGTCTGTTCTTACTAGGTTTTTGTGGTTTATTGCTGCACAATATAATAAATCTGTTGGATCAAGGCACAGTGTCCTTGAACATGAAGAAATTAAGAACTTGCTGATAGCTCTCTGAAGTTCTTGTAAAAAGAACAGGTCTTGAGCAAGGATGAAAGATTCTTTCTTTAAAGCCTTGGTTATAAACACAGATGTTACTTCTGAAGTAACAAGAAATTGGGCTGAATAAATACGTACTGGAACTGTAGCTTTTGCTACTGACATGAAGTCACAGAGGTAGAAATGTGTCCTTTGAGTACTGCATTAGCAGATAACCTAAAACTTGACATGGAGATGGAATACCTGTATGCCAAGATGATGGTACTTTAAAATAAGCTCTTCATTTATGGCTAGTCCTTAATGCTTGGTATTGCAAATTTAGGATTTCTGGAAGATTAATCAGGCTTGTGTGACTCAAGGCATCTCTGTCCCATTCAAAGTAGTCCTGTGGCTTTTATTGTGAAGGCTCTGTGCCTTCACACCTGTTCAAGAGCATCTTTCTTTAAGAATATCCAATTAACTGCAAATTTTCAGTTATTGCTTGTAGATGTGTCAATATGAAAAAACCGCAGTAAACAAAACATAATCCCCCACAAACTCTTTCATTGTACAAAAACTGAGCTTTAAATGTTCAGTAGCACATAGAGAATGAGAGAAAACATGAAGCTAATTCCTCATAGAAATTATTGGAAGATTTGCATTTTTTAGGTTA
The DNA here is from genome assembly GCF_965231275.1 of Zosterops lateralis. Taxonomy (NCBI): domain Eukaryota; kingdom Metazoa; phylum Chordata; class Aves; order Passeriformes; family Zosteropidae; genus Zosterops; species Zosterops lateralis. The sequence continues at coordinate 45,995,675 of NC_139761.1, forward strand.
TCAGTTCATTGATCTTTTTCCTTAACTACTTTTCTATGCCTGAATCTTCAGACAAAACCTGTTGACCCCACAGTGGATGGAGGTGCACAGGTTCAGCAGGTTGTGAACATTGAATGTGTGTCAGACTTCATGGAAGCTCCAATCCTGAACATTCAGTTCAGGTAAAACAAAGGATTTAAATGTTAGTGAATTCATTAGAGGAAAGATGTTAAATTTGCCATGGCCCTGTGACAGCAAATGCAAAATATGGATACACAAAGCTCTCTTGGGTGGACAACTTGAAAATTTGATCTAATGAAGCTTTAAGGTGTTAGGGAGAATCCACTTGGAACAATGTGGTTTAAAACCCCAGCCAAACCAAACAGTCAAGAAGCAGTCACTGATAAAATGTCTCCATGACTTCTGTCTCTGCTATCTATATAAAACAGCAGTCTTCCTGTTTGCTTAAGAAATCTTGACAGGAATATACGCAGTAACTTCTCCCTTCTGGAAACCAAGAACATTTCTGCAAATAACTTGGCCTGGAAGTGTATGCAACCAGAAATAGAATCTTGTTCTGTCCACTCAACATCAGCTCAGCTTTATAAAATCATGAGTTCTAGGCTACAATGCTGTTATTCTAGTCTAAACTGGATTTTATTGGTATGTTTTCACAGGGATATATTTTTGCCCCTTAGGGTGATATCTAGAAGGATAAACCTATGCTAAAACTGAGAGAACCTTATCAGCAGTTCTGCCAATTCATGTGTCATCTAAGCAGAGAAAATAAATTTATTTAACAGTGGATTGAAGCTGTATATTAGAAATGTCACGTGCAGTTGATGGATTTTAATCATAAAGTTCCTCAGTTGTTTGGCTGATTTCTGCTGAGACACTGCTGAGGCTGCCACATGCACTGTGGTTTTTCTGTTCCATCTGCAGGTACGGTGGAACATTTCAAAACCTTTCAGTAAAATTACCCATCACTCTGAATAAATTTTTCCAGCCAACAGAGATGTCTTCTCAAGACTTTTTTCAGCGTTGGAAGCAGCTGAGCAAGTAAGATTTTCTACTTGGGCCTCTTGTGGGCAAGGGAAGAGAAAGGTACATTGTGAATATAGCTGGTGCAGTGCCTCATCCCATACTCAGTCCTGTAAGCCATGAGTTTTCCCAGTAGAATTAATTGCTATTGGAAATGCTGTTCATAATGTATGTCTTGCCTTGTCTTGCAGTCCAAAACAGGAAGTACAGAATATCTTTAAAGCAAAGCACCCAATGGATGCAGAGATCACGAAAGCAAAGGTGGGTGGTGGTGTGATATTTTAAATTCATAGCATACAAGGCAGTGGCAGGTCATGTTTTAACCCCAGCTGGCAACTCGGCACCACACAGCCATTTGCTCACTCTCCCACAGAGGGGTGGGACAGAGAATAAGAAGGGTAAAAGTGAGAAAATGTGTGGATTGAGGTAAAGAAAAGCCATGCACAGAAGCAAAGCAAAGAATTAATTCAGTGCTTCCCACTGGCAGGGAGGTGTTTGGCCATCCCCAGGGCAGCAGGGCTCCCTCAGGTGTAACGGTTACTTGGGAAGGCAAAACAAAATCGCTGTGAACATCCTCCCATTCTTTCTTCTCCCAGCCTTACATGCTGAACCAGGACATTACAGTATGGGGTATCCCATTGTTCAGTTGTCCTGGCTGTGTCCTATCCCAGCTCCTTGTGCCATCCCCAGCTTCCTCACTGATGGGGTGAGGAGCAGAAAAGATCGTGGCTCTGTGTAACCCCTGCTCAGTGGTAACTAAAACATCCCCATGTCATCAACTGTAATCTTAACGTGCTTCTGAGTTGCTTTTGAAAAGAGCCTTATTTACAGAACAGCTCATTTATATCAACCTTCAAAAATTTATAGTAATGAATTTGTCTTGAAGACTTAAAAATTAATTTCCTCCTTGTTTAGCTGTTTGATAGTGACTGTTTGGGTATGCTTGGTATTTGTGTCCTCTTCTCCCCACATGTAAATCTTCTGGGTTTCTTTCACAGATAATTGGATTTGGATCAGCCCTGCTTGAAGAGGTAGATCCCAATCCTGCTAACTTTGTTGGTGCTGGTATCATACACACAAAAACCACTCAGATTGGATGCTTGCTGCGCCTTGAACCCAACCTCCAGGCACAGGTATCTGTGTAGCTCTCTCCAGCTTAGACACAAGTTCTCATTTGAACTAAATATCTTTGTGTATCTGAAGCCCCTTAAGATGTTTAAAAATTGCTATTGCATTAGCTGCTTGTGAGTGCAGACTCCCAACAAGAAACTAAATTGTAGGAGCTGGCCCTGGCCCAGCTGGGTAAGCTGCTTCTTCAGAGCAGTTCTCTTTCCTCTTGGAAGAGATCATTGTAATATTCCAGGCTGTCTTGTGCAGTTGTTGACCAGATTAGGCATGCTTCCTTTCTCTATTTTAAATTAGTAAAAGAATAATTGGCTAAAAGAGAAAGCATAAGGTAGTGAGTACAATGTTAAGAGTATTTTTACTAAAGCATTTTTGACAGAATGTTATCAAAAATAACAATTAAAAATAAGGTTTGGATGGTTGTGTCTTCTGTTCCCTGAAGAAGTGGTTGTACAGGGTCTTCAGACTTTTTCACAGCATTTGCTCCTCTTTAAAAGATGTTCAGGACAACACCTTTCTGTTAAAGCCAAAAAACACTTGACTAACATTAATTCCCAACAAGGGTTTGAAGATAGGGTTGGTTCAGCCAGTGGTTTGAAAAAGCTGTGTTGCCTAGTGGCTCTTTGCCTCTGAGTGTTTTAATTTGTGATCTTTTTCCTACCAAAGCTTACAAAGCAAGTAAGAGGTAACGGTTAGTTTCCACTGTTGACTCTGCATTCCTTTAATGCCAAACTGATTAAAAGTATTATTTTATGTTCTTTTTCAGATGTATAGGCTCACACTACGAACAAGTAAAGAAGCTGTATCTCAGAGATTATGTGAATTGCTGTCAGAACAGTTTTAATATTAACCATGTCAGTTTTGGTTTTTCCACTTATATCACTGTCATCATACTGCAAATAAATGTCTTGTACATCACTGTCTGAGTACTGCAATGTTAACCAATACCAGCTCCCTGCCTTAATAGGACTTTGACCCTTGTTTGAAATTAAGACTGTAAAATGTACAGTACAGGGAAGTGACTTTTTCCATTAAAAATGGCTTTTAGTGTGTTACACAAAGGGTGGGAGGGCTGTCTTTTTTTTTCTTTTTTTTTTTTCTTTTTTTTTTTTCCCTTTTTTTTTTTTTTTTTTTGCAGAGGTCAGGCTTTTAAACTTGTTGAAGGGAAAATGTTTTTGTTGTGGCAATCAAGCATTTCAGCTGAAAACAGCTAAAAAACCTTCTGCTTAGTACCTTTAAGAGATACTTCCTCTGCTCTGAGCTGAAAGAAACCAGTGTACTGCTGCTCAGGAAGGTTAACTCCCATGTTAATGTAGAGTTAAAACTTTGTAAAGTTGAACATTGCCACAAGTTGTCTACCGGATGGAAGGGCAGATGTGAAGATGTGTTTGAATCTGATTAAAGTGAACATTTATGTTGTGTCGCCAATCTTTGTATTTGAAAAATGCCACAGGACCAGAGTCTTAAAAGTATTAATCTTGTAATATTTTGCATCTTAATGTTTTCTGATCTTTGGATTGAACACAAAAGCTATTCTTAATCATCCTGCTTGTCTCCATTAATGAGGTGAGCTGCTCTGGTAGGGGTGAATGAGTATATACTTGTTTGTTGTTTCTCAGTGAAGTTAAATATTCTGTTCTATGTTTTTTCTGTTTGCCATCAGACTTGACAAGTGAAAGTCCTAATGATGTGATACAATTAACTGCAGAGACTCACATTGTATAAAAGAAGTGGGAAGAAATGGGCCCTTGAAGGGCTGTAAGGCATGCACTCTGAGGTGAAAATGTAATTTTAATCAATATCTTTTCCCCAATGTACATTAATGCTCAGACTCAAGAGGTTGAATAACTGATATCTAAGCAGTCCTTCCTGTCAGTGGTAAAAATGTCCAACATGGTGTAGAAAACTTCTGTTGAAACTGAAAGTAGAAGACCCAAAATTTCTCAGCTTTTCTAGTGGTTTTTACAGCCAAAGTCTTTGTACCTTGTTTCATATCAAACTCTTTGCAGGCTCTCTGCAGAAGTCAGTGGATAGAAATTTTGGCTCATGCTCCTCAAGCCTTGAGGTGAAACAAGCTGCTAAACCAAAGCAGGTGAGGTGGCCCAGTTAGAAACCCTGGGCTGGTGGCAGCAAGAGCTGCAGAGCATGGTGAACAAAATCATCTTCTGCTGACAGGAGAAGGGAACCTCAGGTCAAGATTTCCTCATGGTCATTGAAAGGAAGCCTGGGGCTGCTGTGTCACAACACATACAGACAAGTGTGCCCAGGGAATGAAGGTGTTGAGTCATGGTGGTGACACTGAAAATACATTTAAATGAGGCTGCTGTCATGCTGCCCAGTGCTCAGCAGGGAACAGGATTCTCCATGATTGAGTGTGCCTTGCTTTTTGTCTTCAGTGCTTTGATGGTGGAACTTGTGAGATTATCACTTGGTTTGGCTGAAGGCTCCTGATGGTACTTGAGCAGAAGTGAAAACTGAGGAACAAAGGTTTGGCTGTGATGTGTGGATTTTGCAGGATATGTTTTTCCAGAAATGGCTGGTAGCTATGGATATTAAGGCTGAAAACTGAGCTAAAGGCCTGGTCTTTCTGCAAAACTTCTCTTGAACAATTGGCCCCTTTAAGGCCTTTCACATTCTTCTTGCTTAAGAGTCTTTAATCATAAATGTTGTCATTGAACATCTTGGTGAGTGGTTCCTGCAGTCAGGTTGGGCAGTTGGCAAATACTGATGGAATACCTTTTGTTTTGGCCTCTTGATGTTCTGTGTCTCATTAGTCCTGTTATGTTAACCATGCTCTTGGCTGCTCTGTTAAAATCTGTTGTGCTGAACTAAAGGGAGTCTTAGCAAAGACAGAGGAGGAGATTCTCTTTTGTATTTTCCAAATCCTGTTGTATATCTGTCCCCCTGAAAAATGTTCTGTGCCCTCATTAAAGGACACTTTGAGACACTGCACTACTTTATTTCACTTTGCTTTGGTTCAAGCTGTGCTAAAATGTGCATTAAAATATGGGAAGGAGGGGGGGTAAGGGAAGTGTCTTTTCAGTGGTGACTGTGTTAAGCTTATGACTGTTCACTCTTTGTATTAAATGTCAGCTCAATGAAGCCATGAGCAGAAAAGTGAACAAATTAAAGACAAATACTTGATTTTTTTTTTTGTGAATGATGGTTAACTTACCAGTGATGTATCCTGTCAAGCAGACAAAGTAATTTCTGCAGTAAACAGTGTTATTGTTTTTAAGTGCAGTATTTTCAGGCATTGACATGTGAAAATAACTGAATAGCAAAACAGGTAGCATATGTTCATTCTTGACCTACACTCCAGTATGTAACATTTATGGTGATTGTCTTATTTGTATAAAACAAAGTTCTGTCAAATTAAGTGGAGAATTTTCATATAGAAGACTATATATTAGACTATATTCATCAGAAGAACATATTAAGATTAAATAAATGATTAGAACAGTGATGAAACTGTCCTTTTTTTGTCTGGGGGCATGAAGGTGTAAAAAATACTCTCATGGAATGGTTGTTGTGGAACACAATTGCTGTGATTATTTTATGAGAAGTACTGGTGGGTTTGTTCACTGGAATCTACACATTTTTGCTTCCCCAGTGAGGGAGTTTGATTTTGTTCGTGTTTGGTTACAAGTTATAAATACTCAATTTTTAAAAAGCCCCAGATGTAGAATCTTTCTCCCTAGAGTGTTTACCAACAGTAAGTATATGAGCAGTACTTGCTGCAGTAAACTGCTCTGATGGTGGGATAGGGTTGAGGCTGAGCAGTACACACTTGTATTGCATGCAGGGTTGATGGCACTGTAGAAGAAGAGTAATCTAAACTGCTAAATAACATCTTTTAAGCTTTAAATGCATGCTTCAGATTCTACACTTGCTAAAAGGGGAAAAAGGGCACTCAGAGCTACTGTGCAATCATACAGCATTTTCTTAAATTACAAACAAATTAAAGATTGTCTAGAGTGGTAGCAAGTAGATATTGTTTGTGAGTGAACCACTTGTATCCTGTTAGGTGCCTGTCAGCTTTGACTTCCTGCAGAGAAATGCCCTCAGCTTCCTGCTTTATCCCAAAGCTTCTCCATGTGTGTGTTAGTTATGTTTCTAGAAATGTCCCACTGCAGTAAGGATGCTTGTGGAAACTTCACCATTCATTTTTGGGTCATAAAGCACCTTGCTTTCCAACCCTGTCATCTGTGGATGATGAGCACGTGCTGTGTCCACCTTCAAAGGCAAGGAACAGGTCATTTCCCTTCTCCCACTGAAGTAGTGAGCTCTTCCACAGGTGCAAGTTCACTGTAGTGAACGTAACAGACTATTTTTCAGTTAAAATAATGGGTCAAATAAGGAGAAAGAAGTTAGCAAATTCAGTTCCTTCTACTTTATTTGAACATTGAATTTCTGTTACTACCCAGTTCATGGGCCAGGTTTTAGCCTCTGGTTAAATAAATCACCCTGAGCAAGGCTGAACAATTTGTCCTCCCACCTGATCCCCACCCTGAGCCTGTTCTTTATTTCTGTGCCTGTTCTTTCTTTCCTCCTCTGCAGCCCACCCTGCTCCTGATCAGGAATAATTTATCTGGTAACTCCACTGCCCAGGCAGCTCCTCAGGCAGCCTGACAGCAAGGCTGTCCTGTGTAATCAGTACAAGAGAACCCAGCAACGAGCTGTGGAAGGATTAACTTGTGATCAGAGTTTAATTACAAAAAATAGTATCTGCAGCCACCAGGTCTGGCTAGTGTGTGCAACTGTCAAAGTCACACACACAGCCACTGAATGCAATTATTTCTGTGGTGAGCCTTCTTCCAGGGTTATCTGGGTCTTGGCATGGTAGTTGGAGTTGCTTCTTAAGAAGTACAAGTGGCCTACAGCAGCCACATGCTGTGGTGACCATCATCTTCTCAACATCCAGCCTGTGTGGAAAAGAGGGAGAATCAGTTGGCATTTGTTTACAGCATTTTAGGCTCACAGCCTTTCAAGTATCTGAATTTCTTTCTTTCCTATGGTGGGATGTTTAGAGAAAAGAGAACAGCTCTCAGCTGAATGGTGCTGTGTGGGAAATTATTCCATATCAAGTTCTCATGATGCAGAAACTCTGGTGTACTGAGCTGCTGCCTTCCATTTCAGAACAGGATGGACTTGATGATCCTTGTGGGTCCTTTTCAGCTCAGGATAGTCTGTGATTCATCATCTCTTAGACCTCAGACCTCACTGGAAAACTAATAGAATTTGATTCCCCTGGTCTCTTTTTGGCCTTCTGAATATTTGTAGAGTAACCAGGAATTAAATTTGTTAAAGCTGCGCACTGGACTATCTAAGAGTTTACAAAAGGTCTCATCTGCAGATGCTGAATTTTGTGTGTTCCTTTTGCAGTCCACAGAGGAAGGAAAACCCATTTCTCCCTCTGAACAGTTAGTCCTGGAATCTCAAGTGGTGGCTGTATGATGCCAGTTCTGGGTGTGAGGTCAGCTAACAAGATAGACTTGCACATAATTGCTGAATTCACACTAACAGAGCACAGGTAGGTGAAGTGAGAGATTGAATAGGCAGGTAAGGATTTGAGTCTGTCCTTATGGTACTGCAGTTCTTAGGCTGTTGATTCATGACCATGTTCAGCCTCCTGCTGGCCTTGGTTCTGCCTTTCTCTTTGTCAGTGGGAAACTATCAGTAACAGGCCAGAACGCAGGTATGGGAAAAAGAAAAGATTTTTTTAAGGATTTTTTTTTTTTTTTTTTTGAAAAGCCTCTTTTGAAGCAGAGGAAAGTTTTCTTGGTTTCAGTTAAAACTGGGTTTTAACCACAACTTTCTTAGCAGTTGAGACAAACCTTAACTCTAAAAGTCTTCCTCCAGGTTTCACAGCCCTTTTGTCAACTCTCAGGATACAAGGTCAGTCACTCAGTTTTGAACATGCTGGGGGACACTTGAATGCGCTTTGAAGGGGACAATTTTTAGCACAGGATTAATTTAAATAAGTTCCTGGAAAAGCAAAAGCCTTCATTGCTTTCCATTCTTGAACATTGTATTGGCTTGGATTGTTAGGAATGTAACTTTTTTTTTCCCCTCAATAACTGAACTCTAATACTGCTGCACTTGATTGAAGCCTTGATTTCCTGCCAACTTCTAATGGGCAGCAGAACTGCACAGGCTCAGACAGTACCCTTGTAATTATAAAATATACCTGACTTACACTATTAGGAGCATGTTACGAGCCAACTGAAGTGACATTACTTACCTTAGATGAAATTTCTTATTTTCCTGTCTTAGCTATTTGAAATAGGTATTTGTAGTCTAAAATACTTTTTCAGTCTTTAAAAGCAAACAAACAAAACCAAAACCCCAGCCACCAAAACAACAAAAAAGCCCTCCAAACCTGCAGCATTGACGTCCAGCTTTTTTTTAAAAAAACAAAACAACAAAAGGAAGTGAGATGACCATCCTTGATTAGATGAAAATCCCTGTGTAATAAATGACCTTATTGTTGCTATTAACTGGTTTATACAGCAACATTGTATATTGCTGGGTGGATTCTAACCACATTTTCCTCCCTGAATTATAAAGGCACAGTAGTTCAAAAATTTCCCTACTTACAGCTAACCAAATAAGGAAAACAACTTTAGTTCTGTACAGCCTCAGTTATCCTTACTTTGTTGAAGACGGACATGATCCTTCACATCGGCTCAAAGTGACATTCGTGGAACAGCCTTTGTAAGTTATTACTTCTTCATATTCAACTTCTCTACAATACTCTGTCAAATGTAAAAAGAAAAAAATTCTGCTAAAATTCATCTTGATCTTCTTGGGTGACCTTTGTTAGATGCCAAAAGCCTCCATATTTGGTTTCATGGAAAACCATTCTTATTGCATGAGATAATTAACATGTCACAAGTGAGTTACACTGCAAGAAAAGGTTTTAAACTGGGCACTAAAGTTGCAGGAGAGGCTTACCCTGGGGGACAACAAAAGAAAAGAATAAAGTTCTTTTTTAAGAAAACAGAAGTTGTTGGAATTAAAATGAGAAAAAAAACCCCTGTTAAGAATATAGTACACATTCAGTCCAGCATGGTAAAACTAATCCTCTGCTGCAAACACAAAGATGCAAAGAGAATAACCAGTTGGCTCATTCTGGTAGAATTATTTCTGGTTCACAGACTTTACTTATTTGAAAATGGCTTAATTTACTCATTTAAAGGATATATTTAAGTGTAGCCAGAAGTTTACAACTTGCCTTACTAGGGGGAATGTTTAATGCTACATGGTAGGTGACAATTCTGTGTGTCAGTGTTACATTTTCTCCTGCCTTAAGCACCACAATAAGCACTTTATGAAGCAGAAAGCTGGCTGAAAATGCAGGTTTTCCAAGGAGTTCAAAGAGAATGTTTGAAGTTTATATTAAGGAGAACAAACATGTTGAAAACAATGAAGGCAATTCATGCATCGCTCACACCTGATCCTGCACAATGATCTTTTAAGCACAGTCAGGTTCCCTGCTGAGAGAAAGGTTATAGATTATTGAACAATATTGCAGGGGAGGCTCAGTTAATGCTGTAGTATGACTTTGGGATTTTCTTATTGGAAAATAAGAAAACTACTAACTGGACAGTAGACTAAGATGCTGTATCTATATGCCCAAGTATGCAGAACATGTGAGAGCTAACAGGAAGGCTCCAGGGTAATGAGGGGATAACCTGTTCAATAAGAGGTTTCTTACACTGCTTTTTAAGGTGACAGAACCAAGATTCTGTGGCTCTCCTGAAGTATATCCTGTCAGAATCTTTAACTCACACTTCTTAGTGTTTAAACCTGTATGAAATCTAAGATGTCAGACAATAGCTTTACAAAAAATAACTGCAGAAAGGGCAAAACGAAAAGATGGAGCCAATGAGTACAAACAGGATCATAGCCAAAGAATACATAAAGAGTATTCATGCACTCATTTAAAAAAAGGCATTAAAAGCAAATCCATGATAAAGGAAATAATATGGTGGTACATTACCGTGTGGCACTGTTGATGGCACAACAGAGGACAGTGATGTTGAAAGTCCAGAGGTGAGAGGAGGAGATGATGTGGTGCGGGCAGTGGTCAGTGTTGTTGTTTGCAGGGAACTCCTTTCAGCTGACTCTGTAGAAGCCGTAGTGATAACATAGGGAGCAAAGGTAATAGTTGTAGATAAAACAGTTGGGATCAGTGCTGGCTTGGACTGGGGAGAAACACTGGTAGGGACAGCTAACGAAGATGTTTCGCCATATGGAGTAGATGTGGTGTTCTGGAAGTAAGAATGTGTAGTGCTCTCAGCAGACCTAAATGTGGACGTAGTCAGGGATGTAGGTGCAGACATTGTGCTGACAGCTGGGGCCAAAGCAGAAGAGAATGGAGATGTGGCAGTGGATGGCAGCTGGGTGCTGAGCGGGCTGCTGGGGGCAGGTGGAGAGCTGGGATTTGGAGAGGTTTCCAGAGGCACTTCTGTGGAGACAGAGGTCTTGGAGGTGCTGCTGATGGAAGTGGTGGCCGTGGTCTTATGTGTGGTCACAGGTGGCACAATGTGTGGCACAGTTGACTTTTCATGGGTGAAGGCTGTCAGGAGGAAGGCACAGGTAAAACTGAGTATGCCCATCTGGCCACTCCTTCACTCTCCTTATTCAGACATGGGGAGAGAATCAGAAAAAGCCAAAGCAGAAACACCCACACATGTCCAGAGTGAGAGACAGTTTTCAGAAGTGAAGAAACTAAAAACCAAATGAAGATACACCTATGAGTGGTGGATCTTTGCAAAGGCAAACACTCACCATACCCCATCACTCGCCAATATCCAGCCAGTCTCCAAGCAATGGCTACTTGGCAGTAACTGCCCTGCTCTCCCACTGTACAGCTCAGCACGATGATGTGTGGTATGCAGTGTCTCCTTGGCCACTGCCTTTGGGCCAGCTATGCTGGCTGTATCCCTGATGGATATCCTGACCACCCCAGGCCTGCTCCCTGGCTGGCAAAAGGACAAACAGAGGAAGCCCAAGCCCTGAGGTGGCACTCCTGAGCAAGCACCAAAGTACTTGTGTGCCAACAACACTGGCTGGAATTCACAACTAAAACAAAAGCAGGAAACCTGCTGGGAACAATAATTATAATAAAAATCTGTCACAAGCAGAGTCAGTGCACAGGTGCAGGACTGTATTGGGAAACCAAGTTGGTCAAAGGCAAGAAATGGAGGGGTAAGAAGCCACACAAATGCAGAATGGAAATGTGGTTTTTGAAAGCAACAATGGACATAGGGAAAACAGAAAGAGTGTAAAAAAAAAAAAAGGAGAGCTTGAAAAAGCAAGCAGAACCAGGATGGGTAGGACGGAGCCTTACCTGGCTGTGAGGAGCTGAGCCATGGTGAGGACACTGTTGACGAAGGAGAAGAAGCAGGAGATGGCAGAGTGCTGGTTTTGGCTGTGGTGGGTGCAGAGGACTCTGTTACAGGAGACTCCTTTGCAGCACTGGTTGTTGGGGAAGAGGGCTTGGGCCTCAGGGTTGTAGGTGTAGGCCTGGGGCTGGTGCTTGGAGCTGCTGTGGAGGAGAGTGGGGAAGTGGTGGCAGTGGATGGCAGGCGGGTGCTGAGAGGGCTGCTGGGGGCAGGTGGAGAGCTGGGATGTGGAGAGCTTGTTTCCAGAGGGGCTTCTGTGCTGCTGTGTGGGCTGCTCCCTGTGGAGACAGAGGTCCTGGAGGTGCTGCTGATGGAGGTGGTGGCTGTGGTGTTGTGTGTGGTCACAGGTGTCACAGTGTGTGGCGTGGTCAACATTTTATGCGTGAAGGCTGCCAGGAAGAAAGCAGTGGTCAGTTGTGGATGAGGACAAGAAAGTAAAAGAAATGTGTCAAAGGACAGAGGTCTTAGATTTGGAGTATAAACAAAAATGGCCATGCTGTGCTGCACTGAGTATTCCTGGGAAAAAGGGAGCACTGAGTCTCTGGGTCCTGTCCAGGAGTTGCTGTCTGGACTCTTTCAGAAAAAGCGAGGAAACGGATACAGTGGCTTCCAACTGGCAAGATCCAACTACCTCTTACTGGACGAGGATCCTGAGTGCATGTGTTGCTTCAAGGCATAGATAGACATTAAGGACATTCTCCTCTAAAATTGGCAGGTCAGGGTCCATGGGAGAGACCAATGTCCCAGGGCCATACCAAAGTAAGGCCACACCAGTGTTCCACAGCAGAAAGAAGGGGGAACGGGAAACAAAAACAATTGCGCAAGCAACATCTGTGTCTGGAAAAGAATGAGTGGAAAAGAGAGAGCAGGCAGATGCACCTGGACAGGTAAGAGAGAGCAAGAGCCTTACCTGGCTGTGTGGAGCTGAGCCGTGTTGAGGACACTGTTGAGGAGGGAGAAGAAGCAGGAGATGGCAGAGTGCTGGTTTTGGCTGTGGTGGGTGCAGAGGACTCTGTTACAGGAGACTCCTTTGCAGCACTGGTTGTTGGGGAAGAGGGCTTGGGCCTCAGGGTTGTAGGTGTAGGCCTGGGGCTGGTGCTTGGGGCTGCTGTGGAGGAGAGTGGGGAAGTGGTGGCAGTGGATGGCAGATGGGTGCTGAGCGGGCTGCTGGGGGCAGGTGGAGAGCTGGGATGTGGAGAGCTTGTTTCCAGAGGGGCTTCTGTGCTGCTTGGTGGGCTGCTCCCTGTGGAGACAGAGGTCCTGGAGGTGCTGCTGATGGAGGTGGCAGCCGTGGTCTTGTGTGTGGTCAGATGTGGCCCAGTGTGTGGCACAGTTGACTGTTCTTGGGTGAAGGCTACTGGAAGAAAAGCATACATCTTTTGAGGATGAGGGCAGGAAAAGTTGGAAATGGAGGTGGTTAGAGGCTTTAAATTGGGGATATAAACAAAAACAGCAGGACTGTGCTGCACTGAGTATTCCTGGGAAAAAGGGAGCACAGAGTCTGTGGGTCTTCTTTAAAACTGTCTGGTTTTTCTCTGAGAAAGGAAGAAAATGGATACAATGACTTCCAGCAGGCAATACTGTTGGGAAAGAAGGGACAGGAAGGACTTATGAATGTGACTGCATGGTAAGAAATACTGCAGATATAAAACCTGTGAGTGAAATAGAAATGAAAACCAGTTTCAAGATGTAAGCATGGCAGACAGGAAGACAGTGATTAGCTGAAGACAGGAAAACAAAAGACAAGAATGTTGCCTTTCCACCTTGGCAAAGACATCCGGGAACAAGTGCATAAAAAAGAAGTCTATAGAGTTTAGAATATAAAATGACATGGTAATGTAGTAGTTCTCATAGGCTGCATGCAAAGTTTGTAGGTTTTGTACCTCACGCCGGTTGGTCATTGTAAATTAGAATATTCAACACAAAAAGAGATATAATGTATTGCAACAAAAGGATCACTAGCTTCTCCTGGCTCTCCTACCCTCTTGTCTGGCCCTCTCACCCCTCTTCCCTTACCTCTCTTCTCTTGACTCCCTTACCCTCTTGGCCCATCCCTCCTCCTCTCTCTCACCTCGCTTACTCCTGTTTTCTCCCCACGTTTTTCCCTACTCCTACCCCGTTTTTACCCCTTAGCTCTCTTCTACATCTCTCTCCCCTCATTCTCTCTTTAGGGCTTTGCTTCAGCCGAGGCTGGTGGCTTGAGGCAGGCCCTTTTTACCCACGACCCTTGTAATAATAAAGCCACAAGTTTCTAGAACACCTCAGGTCTACAAAGTTCCTTGTCCCTGCCATCCACAGAAAAATTTCTACACAATAATACTTGTTCCTGGGAGAGGACCCTGTTTGGATGTGTATGTGTCCATTCAAGGAATAGGGAGAGATTAAGAAGTGTCACCTCTGAGACAGGCAGGTCAGGCTCCATGGAGAGACCAGTGCCCCAGGACCATACCAAAGTAAGGCAATAACAGGGATCCAAAGCAGAAAGAAGGGGGAATGGGGAGCAAAATTTAAAACAACTCAGCAAGTAGCCTGTACAACAGGAAACTAACAAGGGAAATTGGGGAGAGGGGGGAAGAACCAGGATGGGCAGGAAGGAGCCTTACCTGGCTGTGAGGAGCTGAGCCGTGTTGAGGACACTGTTGAGGAGGGAGAAGAAGCAGGAGATGGCAGAGTGCTGGTTTTGGCTGTGGTGGGTGCAGAGGACTCTGTTACAGGAGACTCCTTTGCAGCACTGGTTGTTGGGGAAGAGGGCTTGGGCCTCAGGGTTGTAGGTGTAGGCCTGGGGCTGGTGCTTGGAGCTGCTGTGGAGGAGAGTGGGGAAGTGGTGGCAGTGGATGGCAGGCGGGTGCTGAGCGGGCTGCTGGGGGCAGGTGGAGAGCTGGGATGTGGAGAGCTTGTTTCCAGAGGGGCTTCTGTGGAGACAGAGGTCTTGGAGGTGCTGCTGATGGAGGTGGTAGCTGTGGTGTTGTGCGTGGTCACAGGTGTCACAGCATGTGGCAGAGCTGACTGTTCCTGGGTGAAGGCTGTCAGGAGGGAAGGACAGGTCCGTTGAGAATGAGGTCAGAAGGGAAAAGCAAAGGTTGGTCAAAGCAACAGAGTGCAAGCATAAGGAAAACCAGAATTCCTGTACTGCTGTGAGTATTCCCAAATTTGAGGGAGGAATTAGGACTCTGTCCTAATCCACAAGCTGCTGCTTACTTTCTCCTTAAACAGGAAGAAATGGACAGAGTGCATTCCTAGGGGCAAGATCTCTCTTCCTGGTACATGGCCCTTTCTGAATGTGCATGCCCCTTTGAGGAACAGGAAGTATGTAGGGATTGCCCTTCCAAGAATGGCAGTCCAGGATACATGGGAGTGACCTTTTCCCAAGGCCAAACCAAGGAATGGCTACACCACCATGCTGATCCAGATTGAAGTGGGAGTGGAGACTAAAAAGTAAAAGAAGAGTAAAAGCAACCTGCTCTGCTAGAAATGACGAAAGGAAAAGGGAGAGCAGACAGAACCACCAGGAAAGGAAAGGAGAGAAAGTCTCACCTGGCTGTGTGGAGCTGAACCGTGTTGAGGACACCGTTGAGGAGGGAGAAGAAGCAGGAGATGGCAGAGTGCTGGTTTTGGCTGTGGTGGGTGCAGAGGACTCTGTTACAGGAGACTCCTTTGCAGCACTGGTTGTTGGGGAAGAGGGCTTGGGCCTCAGGGTTGTAGGTGTAGGCCTGGGGCTGGTGCTTGGGGCTGCTGTGGAGGAGAGTGGGGAAGTGGTGGCAGTGGATGGCAGATGGGTGCTGAGCGGGCTGCTGGGGGCAGGTGGAGAGCTGGGATGTGGAGAGCTTGTTTCCAGAGGGGCTTCTGTGCTGCTTGGTGGGCTGCTCCCTGTGAAGACAGAGGTCCTGGAGGTGCTGCTGATGGAGGTGGTGCCCGTGGTCTTGTGTGTGGTTAGATGTGGCCCAGTGTGTGGCACAGTTGACTGTTCTTGGGTGAAGGCTGCTGGAAGAAAAGCATACATCTTTTGAGGATGAGGGCAGGAAAAGTTGGAAATGGAGGTGGTTAGAGGCCTTAAATTGGGGATACAAACAAAAACAGCAGGACTGGGCTGCACTGAGTATTCCTGGGACAAAGGGAGCACAGAGTCTGTGGGTCCTCTTTAAAACTGTCTGGTTTTTCTCTGAGAAAGGAAGAAAATGGATACAATGACTTCCAGCAGGCAATACTGTTGGGAAAGAAGGGACAGGAAGGACTTATGAATATGACTGCATGGTAAGAAATACTGCGGATATAAAACCTGTGAGTGAAATAGAAATGAAAACCAGTTTCAAGACGTAAGCATGGCAGACAGGAAGACAGTGATTAGCTGAAGACAGGAAAACAAAAGACAAGAATGTTGCCTTTCCACCTTGGCAAAGACATCCGGGAACAAGTGCATAAGAAAGAAGTCTATAGAGTTTAGAATATAAAATGACATGGTAATGTAGTAGTTCTCATAGGCTGCATGCAAAGTTTGTAGGTTTTGTACCTCACGCCGGTTGGTCATTGTAAATTAGAATATTCAACACAAAAAGAGATATAATGTATTGCAACAAAAGGATCACTAGCTTCTCCTGGCTCTCCTACCCTCTTGTCTGGCCCTCTCACCCCTCTTCCCTTACCTCTCTTCTCTTGACTCCCTTACCCTCTTGGCCCATCCCTCCTCCTCTCTCTCACCTCGCTTGCTCCTGTTTTCTCCCCACGTTTTTCCCTACTCCTACCCCGTTTTTACCCCTTAGCTCTCTTCTACATCTCTCTCCCCTCATTCTCTCTTTAGGGCTTTGCTTCAGCCGAGGCTGGTGGCTTGAGGCAGGCCCTTTTTACCCACGACCTTTGTAATAATAAAGCCACAAGTTTCTAGAACATCTCAGGTCTACAAAGTTCCTTGTCCCTGCCATCCACAGAAAAATTTCTACACAATAATACTTGTTCCTGGGAGAGGACCCTGTTTGGATGTGTATGTGTCCATTCAAGGAATAGGGAGAGATTAAGAAGTGTCACCTCTGAGACAGGCAGGTCAGGCTCCATGGAGAGACCAGTGCCCCAGGACCATACCAAAGTAAGGCAATAACAGGGATCCAAAGCAGAAAGAAGGGGGAATGGGGAGCAAAATTTAAAACAACTCAGCAAGTAGCCTGTACAACAGGAAACTAACAAGGGAAATTGGGGAGAGGGGGGAAGAACCAGGATGGGCAGGAAGGAGCCTTACCTGGCTGTGAGGAGCTGAGCCGTGTTGAGGACACCGTTGAGGAGGGAGAAGAAGCAGGAGATGGCAGAGTGCTGGTTTTGGCTGTGGTGGGTGCAGAGGACTCTGTTACAGGAGACTCCTTTGCAGCACTGGTTGTTGGGGAAGAGGGCTTGGGCCTCAGGGTTGTAGGTGTAGGCCTGGGGCTGGTGCTTGGGGCTGCTGTGGAGGAGAGTGGGGAAGTGGTGGCAGTGGATGGCAGGCGGGTGCTGAGCGGGCTGCTGGGGGCAGGTGGAGAGCTGGGATGTGGAG
The DNA here is from genome assembly GCF_965231275.1 of Zosterops lateralis. Classification (NCBI taxonomy): domain Eukaryota; kingdom Metazoa; phylum Chordata; class Aves; order Passeriformes; family Zosteropidae; genus Zosterops; species Zosterops lateralis. The sequence goes on from NC_139761.1 coordinate 46,012,748, forward strand.
AGCTTGTTTCCAGAGGGGCTTCTGTGCTGCTTGGTGGGCTGCTCCCTGTGGAGACAGAGGTCTTGGAGGTGCTGCTGATGGAGGTGGTGGCTGTGGTCTTGTGTGTGGTCACAGGTGTCACAGCATGTGGCAGAGCTGACTGTTCCTGGGTGAAGGCTGTCAGGAGGGAAGGACAGGTCAGTTGAGAATGAGGTCAGAAGGGAAAAGCAAAGGTTGGTCAAAGCAACAGAGTGCAAGCATAAGGAAAACCAGAATTCCTGTACTGCTGTGAGTATTCCCAAGTTTGAGGGAGGATTTAGGACTCTGTCCTAATCCACAAGCTGCTGCTTACTTTCTCCTTATACAGGAAGAAGTGGACAGAGTGCATTCCTAGGGGCAAGATCTCTCTTCCTGGTACATGGCCCTTTCTGAATGTGCATGTCCTTTTGAGGAACAGGAAGTATGTAGGGATTGCCCTTCCAAGAATGGCAGTCCAGGATACATGGGAGTGACCTTTTCCCAAGGCCAAACCAAGGAATGGCTACACCACCATGCTGATCCAGATTGAAGTGGGAGTGGAGACTAAAAAGTAAAAGAACAGTAAAAGCAACCTGCTCTGCTAGAAATGACAAAAGGAAAAGGGAGAGCAGACAGAACCACCAGGAAAGGAAAGGAGAGAAAGTCTCACCTGGCTGTGTGGAGCTGAGCCGTGTTGAGGACACTGTTGAGGAGGGAGAAGAAGCAGGAGATGGCAGAGTGCTGGTTTTGGCTGTGGTGGGTGCAGAGGACTCTGTTACAGGAGACTCCTTTGCAGCACTGGTTGTTGGGGAAGAGGGCTTGGGCCTCAGGGTTGTAGGTGTAGGCCTGGGGCTGGTGCTTGGAGCTGCTGTGGAGGAGAGTGGGGAAGTGGTGGCAGTGGATGGCAGGCGGGTGCTGAGCGGGCTGCTGGGGGCAGGTGGAGAGCTGGGATGTGGAGAGCTTGTTTCCAGAGGGGCTTCTGTGCTGCTTGGTGGGCTGCTCCCTGTGGAGACAGAGGTCTTGGAGGTGCTGCTGATGGAGGTGGTGGCTGTGGTCTTGTGTGTGGTCACAGGTGTCACAGTGTGTGGCGTGGTCAACATTTTATGTGTGAAGGCTGCCAGGAAGAACGCAGTGGTCAGTTGTGGATGAGGACAAGCAGGAAATGTGTCAAAGGACAGAGGTCTTAGATTTGGAGTATAAACAATAATGGCCATGGTGTGCTGCACTGAGTATTCCTGGGAAAAGGGGAACACTTTTACTGTGGGTCATATCCAGGATTTGCTGTCTGGACTCTTCCAGAAAAAGTGAGTAAATGGATATAGTGGCTTCCAACTGGCAAATCGAACTACCTCTACCTGGAAGAGAACCCTGGGTGGATGTGTGTGGGGTTGCACGATTTTTGTTTAAATGTTTTATTGTAAGTTTAGTATAGTTTTAGTTACCCTAGATGTGCCCTCTGTCTTGGAATTTCTTTCTTAAGTTGATAAAGGTTTTTGTGCCGTCTCTGGTTTTTGCCCAGAGACTGTTCCCTATTGGTCCTTTCCCCATGATGTTCCCTGCTCATCCTTCCCTGTGTATTTTTTTCCTCTGTCCATCACTGGAGTTCTTATCTCCAAGGTCCAGGAGATCTGGCCAGTGGTTGGCAGATGCCCCAGGGACCCCTTCCCAATTTACCTTTGATTTGTTCCTAGTTATGTAACCCAGTTGGCATTTATTGCTTTGCTTTATTTTATTGGTTCAGAGCTTGTATCTATACCTTGAGCTTGTCCTGGACAAAACCCCCCCTCAACCCAGGTGCGGGGTCTCTCCTGAGGCACTGGGCCTAAGGTGAGGGGTTCCCCTGTGTTCCCCAATAAACCTTTGTTCCCTGAACCTCCAAGAGTCCCCTCTTTCATTTATACCACGGCGGTGGCAGCGAAGGTCGGGGTGCTGCAGAGCCAAGAACCCACATGTCGGTTCTGTTGATGCGTATCAGAGCTGACCGGGTGGTCCAGCCGAACATCAAGCTGACCAAAGAGATACACGCACACCAGCAGATGTGCACGTGTCCCTTCAAAGAATACGGAGAGTTTAAGGACAGTCACCTCTGAGATTGATAGGTCAGGTTCCACGGGAGAGACCAGTGCCCCAGAGCCATACCAAAATAAGGCCACACCAGTGTTCCAAAGTAGAAAGAAGGGGGAATGGGGAGCTAAACCAAAACCAACTCAACATGCAGCCTGTGCAATGGGAAACTAAGAAGAGAAATGGGAGAGAAGGTCAAAGCACCATGATGGCAAGGAAGGAGCCTTACCTGGCTGTGTGGAGCTGAGCCGTGTTGAGGACACCGTTGAGGAAGGAGAAGAAGCAGGAGATGGAAGAGTGCTGGTTTTGGCTGTGGTGGGTGCAGAGGACTCTGTTACAGGAGACTCCTTTGGAGCACTGGTTGTTGGGGAAGAGGGCTTGGGCCTCAGGGTTGTAGGTGTAGGCCTGGGGCTGGTGCTTGGAGCTGCTGTGGAGGAGAGTGGGGAAGTGGTGGCAGTGGATGGCAGGCGGGTGCTGAGCGGGCTGCTGGGGGCAGGTGGAGAGCTGGGATGTGGAGAGCTTGTTTCCAGAGGGGCTTCTGTGGAGACAGAGGTCTTGGAGGTGCTGCTGATGGAGGTGGTAGCTGTGGTCTTGTGTGTGGTCACAGGTGTCACAGCATGCGGCAGAGCTGACTGTTCATGGGTGAAGGCTGTCAGGAGGGAAGCACAGGTCAGTTGAGAATGAGGTCAGAAGGGAAAAGCAAAGGTTGGTCAAAGCACCAGAGGGCAAGCATAAGGAAAACCAGAATTCCTGTACTGCAGTGAGTATTCCCAAGTTTGAGGGAGGACTTAGGACTCTGTCCTGTCCACAAGCTTCTGCTTACTTTCTCCTTAAACAGGAAGAAATGGACAGGGTGCCTTTCTTGGGGCAAGATCTCTCTGCCTCTTCCTGGTACATGGCCTTTTCTGAATGTGTATGTCCCTTCAAGGAATAGGAAGTGTGTAGGGACTGCCCCTCCAAGAATGGCGGTCCAGGATACATGGGAGTGACCTTTCCCCAGGGCCAAACCAAGGAATGGCTACACCACTATGCTGATCCAGAAAGAAATGGGAATGGAGACTAAAAAGTAAAAGAACAGTAAAAGCAACCTGCTCTGCTAGAAATGAAGAAAGGAAAAGGGAGGACAGACAGAACCACCAGAAAAGGAAGGGAAAGAGAGATTATCACCTGGCTGTGTGGAGCTGAGCTGTGTTGAGGAGACTGTTGAGGAGGGAGAAGAAGCAGGAGATGGCAGAGTGCTGGTTTTGGCTGTGGTGGGTGCAGAGGACTCTGTTACAGGAGACTCCTTTGCAGCACTGGTTGTTGGGGAAGAGGGCTTGGGCCTCAGGGTTGTAGGTGTAGGCCTGGGGCTGGTGCTTGGAGCTGCTGTGGAGGAGAGTGGGGAAGTGGTGGCAGTGGATGGCAGGCGGGTGCTGAGCGGGCTGCTGGGGGCAGGTGGAGAGCTGGGATGTGGAGAGCTTGTTTCCAGAGGGGCTTCTGTGCTGCTTGGTGGGCTGCTCCCTGTGGAGACAGAGGTCTTGGAGGTGCTGCTGATGGAGGTGGTGGCTGTGGTGTTGTGCGTGGTCACAGGTGTCCCAGTGTGTGACGTGGTCAACATTTTATGCGTGAAGGCTGCCAGGAAGAAAGCAGTGGTCAGTTGTGGATGAGGACAAGAAAGAAAAAGAAATGTGTCAAAGGACAGAGGTCTTAGATTTGCAGTATAAACAAAAGTGGTAATATTGTGCTGCACTGAGTATTCCTGGGAAAAATGGAGCACTGGGTCTGTAGGTCATGTCCAGGAGTTGTTGTCTGGACTCTTTCAGAAAAAGGAAGGAAACGGATACAGTGGCTTCAAACTGGCAAGATCCAACTACCTCTTACTGGACGAGGATCCTGAGTGCATGTGTTGCTTCAAGGCATAGGTAGACATTAAGGACAGTTCCCTCTAAAATTGGTAGATCAGGCTCCATAGGAGAGACGAGTGCCCCAGGGCCATACCAAAGTAAGGCGATACCAGTGTTCCAAAGCAGAAAGAAGGGGGAACGGGAAACAAAAACAATTGCTCAAACAACATCTGTGTCTGGAAAAGAATGAGTGGAAAAGGGAGAGCAGGCAGAAGCACCTGGACAGGTAAGAGAGAGCAAGAGCCTTACCTGGCTGTGTGGAGCTGAGCCATGCTGAGGACACTGTTGAGGAGGGAGAAGCAGGAGATGGCAGAGTGCTGGTTTTGGCTGTGGTGGGTGCAGAGGACTCTGTTACAGGAGACTCCTTTGCAGCACTGGTTGTTGGGGAAGAGGGCTTGGGCCTCAGGGTTGTAGGTGTAGGCCTGGGGCTGGTGCTTGGAGCTGCTGTGGAGGAGAGTGGGGAAGTGGTGGCAGTGGATGGCAGGCGGGTGCTGAGCGGGCTGCTGGGGGCAGGTGGAGAGCTGGGATGTGGAGAGCTTGTTTCCAGAGGGGCTTCTGTGGAGACAGAGGTCTTGGAGGTGCTGCTGATGGAGGTGGCAGCCGTGGTCTTGTGTGTGGTCAGATGTGGCCCAGTGTGTGGCACAGTTGACTCTTCATGGGTGAAGGGTGCTGGAAGAAAAGCATACATCTTTTGAGGATGAGGGCAGCAAAAGTTGGAAATGGAGGTGGTTAGAGGCCTTAGATTGGGGATATCAACAAAAACAGCAGGACTGGGCTACACTGAGTATTCCTGGGAAAAAGAGAGCACTGAGTCTGTGCGTCCTTTCTAAAGCTGTCTGGTTTCTCTCTGAGAAAGGGAGAAAATGGATACAGTGGCTTCCAACTGGCAAGATCCAACTACCTCTTCCTGGGGAGGACCCTGTGTGGATATGCACGTGTCCCTTCAAGGCATAGGCAGAGCTTAAGGACAGTCACCTCTCAGGCTGGCAGGTCAGGCTCCATGGAGAGACCAGTGCCTCACACCAAAGGCCATATCAGGGTTCCAAAGCGGAAAGAATGGGGAATGGGGAGCTAAACCAAAACCAACTCAACATTCAGCCTGTGCAATGGGAAACTAAGAAGAGAAATGGGAGAGAAGGTCAAAGCACCATGATGGCAAGGAAGGAGCCTTACCTGGCTGTGTGGAGCTGAGCCATGTTGAGGACACTGTTGAGGAAGGAGAAGCAGCAGGAGATGGCAGAGTGCTGGTTTTGGCTGTGGTGGGTGCAGAGGACTCTGTTACAGGAGACTCCTTTGCAGCACTGGTTGTTGGGGAAGAGGGCTTGGGCCTCAGGGTTGTAGGTGTAGGCCTGGGGCTGGTGCTTGGAGCTGCTGTGGAGGAGAGTGGGGAAGTGGTGGCAGTGGATGGCAGGCGGGTGCTGAGCGGGCTGCTGGGGGCAGGTGGAGAGCTGGGATGTGGAGAGCTTGTTTCCAGAGGGGCTTCTGTGCTGCTTGGTGGGCTGCTCCCTGTGGAGACAGAGGTCTTGGAGGTGCTGCTGATGGAGGTGGTGGCTGTGGTCTTGTGTGTGGTCACAGGTGTCACAGCATGCGGCAGAGCTGACTGTTCATGGGTGAAGGCTGTCAGGAGGGAAGCACAGGTCAGTTGAGAATGAGGTCAGAAGGGAAAAGCAAAGGTTGGTCAAAGCACCAGAGGGCAAGCATAAGGAAAACCAGAATTCCTGTACTGCAGTGAGTATTCCCAAGTTTGAGGGAGGACTTAGGACTCTGTCCTGTCCACAAGCTGCTGCTTACTTTCTCCTTAAACAGGAAGAAATGGACAGAGTGCATTCCTAGGGGCAAGATCTCTCTGCCTCTTTCTGGTACATGGCCCTTTCTGAATGTGCATGTCCCTTCAAGGAATAGGAAGTGTGTAGGGACTGCCCCTCCAAGAATGGCAGTCCAGGATACATGGGAGTGACCTTTCCCCAGGGCCAAACCAAGGAATGGCTACACCACCATGCTGATCCAGAAAGAAATGGGAATGGAGACTAAAAAGTAAAAGAACAGTAAAAGCAACCTGCTCTGCTAGAAATGAAGAAAGGAAAAGGGAGGACAGACAGAACCACCAGAAAAGGAAGGGAAAGAGAGATTCTCACCTGGCTGTGTGGAGCTGAGCCATGTTGAGGACACCGTTGAGGAGGGAGAAGAAGCAGGAGATGGCAGAGTGCTGGTTTTGGCTGTGGTGGGTGCAGAGGACTCTGTTACAGGAGACTCCTTTGCAGCACTGGTTGTTGGGGAAGAGGGCTTGGGCCTCAGGGTTGTAGGTGTAGGCCTGGGGCTGGTGCTTGGAGCTGCTGTGGAGGAGAGTGGGGAAGTGGTGGCAGTGGATGGCAGGCGGGTGCTGAGCGGGCTGCTGGGGGCAGGTGCAGAGCTGGGATGTGGAGAGCTTGTTTCCAGAGGGGCTTCTGTGGAGACAGAGGTCTTGGAGGTGCTGCTGATGGAGGTGGCAGCCGTGGTCTTGTGTGTGGTCAGATGTGGCCCAGTGTGTGGCACAGTTGACTCTTCATGGGTGAAGGGTGCTGGAAGAAAAGCATACATCTTTTGAGGATGAGGGCAGCAAAAGTTGGAAATGGAGGTGGTTAGAGGCCTTAGATTGGGGATATCAACAAAAACAGCAGGACTGGGCTACACTGAGTATTCCTGGGAAAAAGAGAGCACTGAGTCTGTGCGTCCTTTCTAAAGCTGTCTGGTTTCTCTCTGAGAAAGGGAGAAAATGGATATAGTGGCTTCCAACTGGCAAGATCCAACTACCTCTTTCTGGGGAGGACCCTGTGTGGATATGCACGTGTCCCTTCAAGGCATAGGCAGAGCTTAAGGACAGTCACCTCTGAGATTGAAAGGTCAGGTTCCACGGGAGAGACCAGTGCCCCAGAGCCATACCAAAATAAGGCCACACCAGTGTTCCAAAGTAGAAAGAAGGGAGAATGGGGAGCTAAACCAAAACCAACTCAACATGCAGCCTGTGCAATGGGAAACTAAGAAGAGAAATGGGAGAGAAGGTCAAAGCACCATGATGGCAAGGAAGGAGCCTTACCTGACTGTGTGGAGCTGAGCCATGTTGAGGACACGGTTGAGGAGGGAGAAGAAGCAGGAGATGGCAGAGTGCTGGTTTTGGCTGTGGTGGGTGCAGAGGACTCTGTTACAGGAGACTCCTTTGCAGCACTGGTTGTTGGGGAAGAGGGCTTGGGCCTCAGGGTTGTAGGTGTAGGCCTGGGGCTGGTGCTTGGAGCTGCTGTGGAGGAGAGTGGGGAAGTGGTGGCAGTGGATGGCAGGCGGGTGCTGAGCGGGCTGCTGGGGGCAGGTGGAGAGCTGGGATGTGGAGAGCTTGTTTCCAGAGGGGCTTCTGTGCTGCTTGGTGGGCTGCTCCCTGTGGAGACAGAGGTCTTGGAGGTGCTGCTGATGGAGGTGGTAGCTGTGGTCTTGTGTGTGGTCACAGGTGTCACAGCATGTGGCAGAGCTGACTGTTCATGGGTGAAGGCTGTCAGGAGGGAAGCACAGGTCAGTTGAGAATGAGGTCAGAAGGGAAAAGCAAAGGTTGGTCAAAGCACCAGAGGGCAAGCATAAGGAAAACCAGAATTCCTGTACTGCAGTGAGTATTCCCAAGTTTGAGGGAGGACTTAGGACTCTGTCCTGTCCACAAGCTGCTGCTTACTTTCTCCTTAAACAGGAAGAAATGGACAGGGTGCCTTTCTTGGGGCAAGATCTCTCTGCCTCTTCCTGGTACATGGCCCTTTCTGAATGTGCATGTCCCTTCAAGGAATAGGAAGTGTGTAGGGACTGCCCCTCCAAGAATGGCAGTCCAGGATACATGGGAGTGACTTTTTCCCAGGGCCAAACCAAAGAATGGCTACACCACCATGCTGATCCAGAAAGAAATGGAGACTAAAAAGTAAAAGAACAGTAAAAGCAACCTGCTCTGCTAGTAATGAAGAAAGGAAAAAGGAGAGGAGACAGAACCACCAGGAAAGGAAGGGAAAGAGAGATTCTCACCTGGCTGGGTGGAGCTGAGCCATGTTGAGGACACCGTTGAGGAGGGAGAAGAAGCAGGAGATGGCAGAGTGCTGGTTTTGGCTGTGGTGGGTGCAGAGGACTCTGTTACAGGAGACTCCTTTGCAGCACTGGTTGTTGGGAAAGCGGGCTTGGGCCTCAGGGTTGTAGGTGTAGGCCTGGGGCTGGTGCTTGGAGCTGCTGTGGAGGAGAGTGGGGAAGTGGTGGCAGTGGATGGCAGGCGGGTGCTGAGCGGGCTGCTGGGGGCAGGTGCAGAGCTGGGATGTGGAGAGCTTGTTTCCAGAGGGGCTTCTGTGGAGACAGAGGTCTTGGAGGTGCTGCTGATGGAGGTGGCAGCCGTGGTCTTGTGTGTGGTCAGATATGGCCCAATGTGTGGCACAGTCGACTGTTTATGGGTGAAGGCTGTCAAGAGGAAAACACAGTCAGTTGTATTTTGCTGGCTTATGGCGTGTTGGGTGATACTGATTTTTCTGTTTTGGGTTTTGTGCTTAGTTTTGGGCCAGGATGTGTGGCCAAGTTCCCACTACATCTGGTTGGTTTTGTATTTGGTTTTTTTCAGTTTAATAAAGTGTCCATTATCCTAAATATGTTCCATCGTCTCCTGCCTCTCTTTCATAAGTGTTTGCTGTTGACCATTTTGAAGATTGACCCCGTAGCAATTTATCTTATCTCCTTCATCCTGCAACAGTTGAGTGGGGAAGAGTTATCAATGGTAGTTTAAAATTGGCTTGCTGCAGACTCCTCTGGGAGGGATCCATGGGAGGGCTGTGGCTACTGAAGGGATATGGATGCATTAGCCAGGGATGACTCTTATCTCTTCCATGACCAGAGCACTCACCTGTTACTACTTTAGTAGTTGGTGTCTTAGCTCTGGTTGGCTCCCTTGCTACAAAGAAAGGGATGAGAGAAAAAATGATTGAGTCTTGGGAAGGATTCTAGACAATGCATGTTGTGGCATCTCCCCAAAGGAGGATCAACACTAAGACAACTCTGGCATGTGGGTCTGAGTGAAAGAACTCTAGTCTGCAGTTGAGTGTTTGCTTTCTCGCCCACCCTCCACTGGTGAGTCTTGCACTTGGGGTCAGCATTGGTCCATGAGATCATATTTGTTGAACTGCACTTTTCATGGGTGTGCCAGGGCCTAGGCATCTTTTGGCAAGAGATGATGCCTTGGGTTTATGCTTCTCACTCAAATCTGTCCTGAGTTGTAAATTGGAGATGTGTTTGCAGTTTCCCTGCCCCATTGTGCATTCTCAGGGCAGCACTGTAAGAAAAGGGAGGTATTTTAGCTTGTGTCTGACTGGTAGTTGGAGGGCATGGACGCCTGAACCCTCATAGAGGCCTGTGCCCCAGAGCCAAAGCCCTGAAGTTGCAGGGAGGAGGATACAGTCAGGGTCATGTGTCGGTCAGGCCTAGGACCTGCTGGTGTCCCATGGCAATAGCAGGGGGAATTGAGAATGAATACCAAAACTGAGGCCTTTGTGGGATGCGCTGCTTAGGAGAGAAGGGTGGGAGCTGGAAGAAGCAGGCAGAGCAGCAGGAAGGAGCCTTACCAGGGTATGATGTTCCCAGCTGGGTTGAGGACAGGGAAGCAGACGAGGCTGAGGTGACAGGGGAAGAGCTTGGAAATGTCCTTGTCAGTGGAATTTCTGGGCTGGTAGCAGGGCTGGTCTCTCTCAGAACAGAAGTGCTGCTGGTGGATGTGACAGGGGTGGTGTGAGTCTGTGTGACGAGGTGCTGCACAGGCTGTGTCAACGTTGTTCTTAAGTGGGTGACAACTATGGAGAGAGAAGCACAAGATGATTGAGAGTGGGTCTGAAGGGTGCCTCTGACAATTTGACACTCCCTGCCTTTTTCTGAAGCTTCTGAGGAAAGAATAGCCTCATTGCATGCACATTTCCCCTCCCAGGTATTCCAAACTGGGCAAGATCATCATCTGGAAAAGCTGGGTAAGTGAAGCAGAGTCTTAGGCCAAGGGCATTTCTCTAGTTCCTTTTACCTTCTTCTTTGTCCCTTTTACTCACCTTCTGGGTAGTGCAGAGTGGTCGCTTCAGTTCCCTCACCCTCTGTGATGAAAGAATGAATATTAGTAATGGTTGGGAGCTGGTAAGGTTCCTAGAGGATGCTGTAATTGCTTGCAGAAGAAGACCCAGATATAGGCCCCCCAAGAGTACTTTGTGAGAGAGACCTGGATTTGGGAAAGAGTGTACAGCTGCCCTCCCACTATAGTAGACTTCCCACCACACATTGTCCCAGACTATCAGTCGCTAATGTAGTATTTTATGTTGCCATACAGCCTTAGAGGAGACCATCCTTGTTTGTATATTGAGTGTCAGACATTCAAAAAGGTTAATATTTTTGGAGAGAGTATTTCTTACAGTGGGTAGGGGGAACACATATTCTATGGTCTGTGAGTTTTAAAGAACTGGCTTTGAAGTGCAAAGAGATTTTGTCTAAATTTGGAGGAAGTGTTGGAAGAGAAATGTTAGCTTTAACATTATATTTAGATGTCAGATGCCTGCTCCATTGGCAAGACAGATTTCCATTGTAATCACACTTCTTATCCATGTCTTTTCCTTTCTATTTCCAACGTTAAGACCACTAGTAAGAATGCTTGGGGTTTTTTTATAAGGAGTATATTAACATATGTGTTGTGAGTGATGGCTTCACCTGACAGATCTAAGAAAGTGCTATTTACCTGATGTTGTTATTTTAGGCTGGCTGAAAGTTGTGCTCTGAGTTGAGGTTTGAGTAGGTATTGAGGAAGTTGCAGTTTCCCTTTTGGTGGTGGTCTTGAAGGGTGGTGAGGTGACCCCTTCTTGTCCTGTCTCTGTTGAAGCAGAAGCTGATGAGGCAGAAGGTGATGAAGGAACAGACTTTGGAGTAGTGGCCACAGTTCTTTTCATTGAGGTAGTTATGGATGGGGTAGTGATGATTGTAGTCATGTTTGGTGTGGTAAAAATTGATGTTGTACGTTCTTTTGGAGTAAAGGTAAAAATACAATGTGAGTAACCAATTCATAGAAAAATTAAAACCAGATAAATTATAAAGAAGTTATTAATATTTTAGAGATAATTTATTTTTCAAATATTTTCAGTGTGACTGTTGTACTCATCTTCTCATAAGCTTACTAAATATTTCTCTGCTTATATTTGTTTTCTGTTGTCTCATGTCTGTCTTTGTTCTCATTTTCTGTATTTTCCTGTATTAGATTTAATAAAATTTTTTCTAAGTAGTTAGTTTTGTTGCCACTTTGGCTAAAGTCTATATGGGCTTTAGCTCATTTGGAACATTATTATGTTCCAAATCAGCCACACTTACAGCTTTCTGCATTTTGTGTTGAAAAGTTAAATAACATCATACTATAGACTCTCAGTGCACCAATTATCTGTCACAATGTCAGCTTTTGCGCGTTTTTGTGACTCCTTTGGGACCTACTTTTACCTCTGCTGTCCCTGACAGCCATGGTCCAAGATGGTTTATTACTGATGTGCATGTTCATATGAAGCTAAATGAGGCTCCACAAGCCATAGAATCAGAAAGTAATTTATTCTGGCAGAGTCATCATGCAGAGAACAGGACTTCAGAAGCCCAGACAAAGCTGCTACACTGATACCTATGTGACTCTGCTTTGGGGCTTGCTTACATGATTCAGAGTCAATAGATTGGGTGTTCCTTGAACTCCATAAACGAATCAGTGGAAAAGAGGCTGAAGCTGAGCTAATAAACTCAACTGCAGCTGGGCTTGCTCACTGCTTACAGAACTTCTAATTGTGTTTCTCAGATGGGTCACTTTCTGGTTGCATTTTTTACCTAATGCCTATATCCTTTATCTCTTCATACACTTTCAATATACACTTCTGAACATTTCTGGTTCACAAACTCCTTTCTGGAAGCCTGCTTTGCCTGCTTCATGATTTGGACTCTAATACTTGGATGTTGTATGAATTTGAAATGCATTTCTAGGAATGGTATCTCAATGATAGACAGAGGTACAGAGCAAGTTTACCATAATTTATTTTAGACAGTAATACAAAAAACCTACCAGTTGTTGACCTTATTGTGACAAGAGGTTGTGAGGGTGAAGCTTTTGGAACTGTAATTTTTGAAGTTATTGTTGGATTTGTGGTCTCAGATGATACAGTTGTTGGAGAAGAAGTACTAGGTACTGCTGGTAGGGCACTTGTGGTAGAGGTCCTTGTTACTTTAGGCTGCACTGTTGTTGCTAAGAGAAAAAATCAAAACAAAAAGATAAGAAGTTGTCCTCAATAATCTATTGATATATCTATATAAATGGACTTTTTTCTAAAGTCAAACCACTGTGTTTATAGCTATTAGCACTAGCTACTATTAAAACCCATTATATTTTAGATTAAACCTTGAAGAGCTGTTATCCCTTGCTTCCTTTGCTATTATGTGCAGTGAATACATGAAACAGGTACTCTTGGAGATGCTTTATACCTTTTTCTTCGCTTTGAAGTGAATTTGGCATAAATACTTGTTCATATCAGCAGTGATGGAACAATATTCCAATGCTATATCCAATAGTATGCATAATTTCATTATTCACACAACCCATAGTGTAACATTTTCCAATACCATCTGTCTTCAGGGAAATTAAGGGAATTTGTAAAAAATTTAAGATCAGCACATGTAGATTCCTTTCCTGTATCAGGGCATAGGAATTTAGTATAGTCAGCCACACATTTCCATCAAGACTTTCTTCAACTGTTGAAATGTTACATGGCCAGTCCCTATTAAGATTTGGCATAAATTTTTGTGAGATCCTTTTCATCACAGAATCATAGAATAACTTGGGTTGCCACAGTCCATTAAAGATAATCTAATCCACTCCCTCTGCAATGAGCCGGGATGTCTTCAACTAAACCAGGTTGCTCAAAGGCCTCTCCAGCCTGAACTGAATACTTCCAGGTAAAAGGATTCAACAGTCTCTCCGAGCAACATCTTTCTGTGTTTTACCAGCCTCATCATAAACAATTTCTTCCTTACATCTAATCTGAATCTACTCTCTTCTGATTTAAAACCATTATCCCTTGTCCCATCACAACAGGCCCTACTTAAAAAGTCTGTCCCCATCTTTCTTACAAGCTCCTTTCAAGTATTGAAAAGCCACAAAGATGTCTCCATGGAGCCTTGTCCTCCCCAGGCTGAACAACTCCAGACCTCAACCTTTTCTCACAGGAGAGGTGTTCCAACCCTCTGGTCATTTTTGTGGCCCTCCTCTGTCTTTCTTGAATTAAAGACTGCAGAGCTGGACAGAGCATTCCAGGTGGGCTCTCACCAGGGCAGAGGGGCACAGTGCCATCCCTTGACCAGCTGGCCATGCAGTTTTTGATGCAGCCCAGGATATTATAGTACCAGGGTATTTTTAATTATTTCACCTTATGCATTTGAAACTGATAATGCTGCTATATCACACAGAAAAGGACATTACTGATTTCATAAACACTTATCAGGACATAATATCAGTGTATAAGATACACAGTTGGTCGGCTGTGTAAACTAACCTGGTGAAGGTGAAGATGGTTCGGGTGTAGTGGTAACGTTTACTTGTCCTGCTACATAAAGGCAAAACAGGTTAAAGTTGTGAATAAAAGCAAATTAAAATATCTCAGATAAGGCAAATCTCATTTGACTGGATTCCAAGATTTGTGCTAATTACTGAGACATTCCTGGAAGTATTTAATATTACATATTTCAGTGGTCCAATTCACATCAAAGGACTTAATTACAAAGAAATCAATAGATCGCATTATTATAATGAACACTACTGAGTTTTTCCTATCTTTGTTACAACTTTTATGGCTAAGGGCACTTCACTTTTTAGGGATAGTGGAACATGGTTTTGTATGTAAGGGAGATCACTAGCTGAGATCCTGGTTACACAGGCATTTTGTAATATGAGTTTTGTTCTTAAAGTTTTTCACATCTGCATGAAAATCCAAACTGTCCATCTAGACTCTATCCGAGACATTATTTAATAAGATAGGTTTTCACAGAAATAAGCCATATGGTAATAAACCTCAAATTAATTTAAAACAATTCTCTGAAATTATATTTATTAACTCCAGTAGCTAAATCTGCTCTTCTGCTACATGATCCCTTTTCCTGTGAAATGTGTTGAATACCTCTGAGAGTCACAGCTCTGCTGGGCCTGTGCCTCACACAGATTAGAACACCAACACTTTATTTTACAAGCAGTATAGTAATGGGTTTATTTTGAAAGGAAGTTATGCCTAGATGAACACGCATTTATGAAAAGATACTAGAAAAGTATCTTCTGTGAGTCTTTGCAAATGCTGTAGTACGGTTTTCAAGTTACTGTGGAGAAAGAAATGCTGCTTACCACATGGCATGCATCTTTCCTCTTCATGGTCAAAGTATTCATCATGAGAGCAGTTGTAACAACCTGAAGAAAGGGGAAGAGATGTTTGTTTTACATTTCTGAGAGAAGGGCATTTAATTTACACAATTTATGATTGAATATATTATAATTTGTAATTAAAAAACAGTATCAATTGAAACATCATCTATTCAGGTAAGTATTTCCAGTTTTATCCTCAGAAGGAGGTTTTGTCTATGTAAGAATTTACTTGGTTTCTCCAGCTATATCAATTTGTTTAATAAAAATATTAATTGCTCTCTCCACATGTTTTATTTCTTAAGTACAGTGCATTCTTTTGAATTGGTGCAAGTCAGAATTGCTCTTCCAGACAGGCTAAGTTTGATATAAAGCTAAATATAATACATCTACTGAGTTGAAGATGTATTTAAAACACTACTAGAAAGGGAAAGACCAGCAAAACTTCTTTAAAAATATCAATTAGATTACCATTATTTAACTATGGTATGACCGGTTTAAAAAAAAACAACCCAGCACTTAAAAGAATTATGTTACTTTTTCCTGGTTTACAGTAGTAGAGGTTATTACCTTCAATATTGACATATTTGTAGTTATGATTTGGGCAGTTACAAGGCCTGTAGTGCCAGGTGCATTTGTCATCGTTGTAGCCACGGGAAAAAGCATCATCAATTCCTGTTCTTTTATGAGAATTGTAATACTCACAATAGACAGCTACAAGAAGGACAAGCAAGAGAGAAGTCAGATTTTTTTTTTTTTCAAATTAACAGCATGATATTTCCAAAGCACAAGAAGGAAGACAAAATTAACAGTTGAAATAAAAAACCCTTCACTGAAGTGATTAGCTTCTGAGGTACCTATGTATTTTAACACAGAGAAGTTAGTTTCTTTTTTGCAAGTACAGTATGCAACTTTTCATACACAATATATTGAAATGTGGAAAGAAAACCATCAAAGATGACAGCTCTAACACTGATTTATAGCATGTTCATCCTCTTTTTTTTCCTCACTATGTGCTGTTCTGGAACACCTTGATGTCATTTTCCTGTTTTACAGTGTTCCAGCCAACACAGCTGTCTTCATTTCCTTGCCATCCACACAGAAGGTGATTTCATCATAGCTCAAATAAAGAATCTTTTTACAATTTCATGCTTTCTCTGCTGGCAAACTCACAGTGCACTATACAGTGACAGCAGAAGAAACAATCTACTTTCTGTGACCACATTATTTTCTCTCTCATTACTCCATGATAAAAACAGTTAAAATATTTTTATTAATTTAGCAGAAAAGTACAGATTTCAAAACCCATCTGACTGAGGTCAACTCCCTGCCCACAGAGAAAACGCAAACTTTGAGGTGGTCTTTAGTAAGTTTCCTATGTTGGCAAATGAATATACTGACAATAAAAACCTCTTACACCTGTCCAAGGAGAGCTTAAGGACACTCACGACAGAACTCGGGGGTCCTCCAGTCAATGCAGACGCCTTTTTCCAGGCACGCCATGGCATAGACGGCGATGGCATCACACATGCACTGACAGTCCCCTCCAATGTCACACCCACAGGAGTCTCGGACACAGGCCTCGTAGTAGGGCATCCGATTCACCTGCAGGGCAAAAGGGAGGGATTCATTTCCCAAGATTATTTTGTGCCTTTTATACTCTATGTATATGCATAGCCACTGCAGCATTATCCACATCTCAACACCTGAAAATGCACTGATTGATATCAGGCATCACCAACCGACTGACTAATTCCTGATTCTTAAGTCTTCATTCTTTTCTCACTCTTATAGTTTTAACTAATCAGTTAATACCATACTTAAGCTTTTGTGTTCACAAAAGGCTGGTGAAATGCAAATTAAAAAAAAAAAATTAACATAAATTTGAGCCATAAAAAATTTTAAATGGAATTTATTGAAATGTTTTGCCAAAGAGAAAATCACCCACTGGAGCATGAGCATTTGGAAGAACACAGATTATGCCTATAAATATAAAAAGAGCAAATAAATTCTTACCTTATTGTGACAGGCAGAAAAAACATGGCTATTGATGATGGAACATGTCTTTTCTGCCCATGCTTTACGATAAGGGTTCTTGCTGCAGGGGTCCACTACAAAGTACACATCCCCACAGAGAGGATTCTCTTTCCAAGAGTTGACAAATTCCAGCTCGTTTGATGCCACGTACTTGCTTCGAGTTTCAAAGTCATCCTTCATGTTGCCATTATAGTTCCCACACAAACCACAGATCGTTTCCTAGATTCAATGAAAGCACCAGTATCAGTCCAGTAAGTTACAATTCTCACCTTCCCTTTTGATTACTGACAGTTTCCTGTGCTTTAGGAGTGAATGTCATCTACAAATACCCTCTCATAACATACCTGTGCATGGGTTTCTCCTCTAGACTGTAAAATGTCATAATTTAGAGATCAAACTCAAATGTGATGTTGCATAAATTAAAAACACTTAGCTCAAAAATTTCTTGAACTCAGTAGAGAAATCTCTTAAAAGTTAGTCTCTTGTGAAGACCTCTGCTGTTTTGGAGCTAATGATAAAAATTAATTGCAAGTAGCGTTTCTGGGAAACTGTTGCCATCACAGAGATTCAAGGCAACCGGGATCAAACGTGCAGTTCAATCTGAATGGAGGGACACTTTAAGGAAGTTATTCAGCAATACCTGTGTTTCTCTGGATATCTTGATGAAGAAGTTCATGTGCTTATTCCAAATCAGGGTCATATTGTATTTTCCTGGGATAATGATATCAAACATCAGGTGAAGTGCGTTCTTTTTCACTTTGTATCGCACACCAGGATTTTCCCCAGAAATAGCGAAGGTTTTATCTCTCAGTATGATTGTTAGATTCTGGAAGAAAATTTATCTGCAAGTTACAACTTATCGACAAGTTACAACGTATTTCCTTGCTGAAGTTCAGATGCTGTGATACTGCAGTAAGAAAGCAGTATTTTTTGATTGAGCAATTCACTGTGGAATAAATTTCAAAATTTCCTGGCTCCTACACAGACAAGATTCTTGGAGAATGAAACACAACATGAGAATTAAAAAAATGCAAGCAAACAACTATGGCATTTCCTACTAAAACCAAGGCTTTAGGTTTAACACATAATTTCTTACAGGACCTTTCTCTCAAGATACAGCTAAAGCTTCCAAAAATAAAGAAAACCTGTCCTAAAATCTATTCAGCTGGATAATGGCAGAATGAAGAGCTTACCCCAAGGTAAATGCTGATGGATCTGGAGCACGTAACTCCTGATTTCCCACAGATGACATTCTCAGTAACAATTTTGAAAGTGGAAATGGGTCTGTTAATACCGCAACCATCCTAAAAAAAAAAAAACAAACCACCCAAAATAAACCACAAGAAGCACAAAGGCTCAACAGACTGTGACTGAAGTTTTCCAACTTAAAATATAAAAGTGTACGAAAATACAGGATGCTTAAAATGTCATGAGTAATTCTGTTTTGGGAGGTGATGACCTCTGCTTTGCTGGTCAAACTAACATAACTTCCCTAAAAAACATATTTGTCTGGTACAGAATAAAATGATTATTTAAACATATTTAAAAATCTAAAATTGGTTATAATTTCATGAAAATGATTTTTTGGAAGTAAAATATTTTCAATCAAAGTATTGAAATAAACACAATATATACAAACTCAGTAAGTGGTTATAAAGATTCAAAGTGCTGTATTGTTTATTGATGCACCCTAGCATATTTTTATTAGTCTTTTAAATCCAGCTATTTCTTGATGCTGAGATGCTACTGAAATAACCAGGAGGAAGCAGGTTACCATAGCTAATATGTATTCACAGTTGCCATCAAACACAAAACGCTGTCCATCAAAGGTGGTGATGTGACCTTCTCCATACAGATTACAGGTGGAGGAACACCTTGTTTTCTGAACACATTTCCATTTGCCTTTTGTGCAGGTGCTGGGAGTGAGAAGAGAAACCACACTCAGATTTCAAAGAAATGCCATCTTTACATGTTTATTTTTATATACATCCAATTTTGTCTATAACATGTTCAATTAATTGACTTATGTACACTAAGACCAAGTTAAAGTTAATATAAGAACCATAATTAAAATATATGGACTGCCTAGAAAATGAATTAATAATAAGGAAGAAACATTAAATAATTTTTGTGCTTTTTTTTCCATGAAAGAAATAGTATATTAAATCCATTTAACTTTGCTCTTAATGAGATCAGAAGTCACTGCTCTGTGTAGTTTGGAGAGTGTTATTTTTTTTTTTTCATAATAGATTAGTAGCTGGAAAGGGAATAAAGTATTTTGAGAATGCTGCTAAAGAGATGGGAATCTTTTTGGATTGCTTTTATCTACAGAAAAGAACAAAGATTTTGCCCTCGTCTTTATTTAGGTAGAGTACTTAATAATACTTGACTTTATACCATTTATAGTCACAGGCCCTACTGGATGCCTTTATTCCTGAACATACATAAGGCAGAAATTATCCCTGAAGCTGGCACAATGACTCTTACCCATACATATATTATCAAATGTTAAGCTTCTCTCTCTGTTAATCCCTGTACTCTGTCATGGTATTTCCTCCTTACAGTTGTTGCTATTTCCTACTCTCCGATCAGTTAAACACTTATTTTTATGTGGCTGTACATTTCAGTGAAACAGAAGATCTGCAATGAAAAACCCTGTGATTCTTACCAGATCTCACACTCTGTCTGGATTTGTTCACCTCTTCCATAAGCAAGGCCACCATATTCACATGGACACTCCTCAGCTGGCACACACCTGCCATCCAGATTTTCATAGAGGCCATCAGCACAGACACAGCCTGATTCACACTTTGTGGGTATCTGGGAAAAGTCAACAGATTGGAAAACAAAAAGAAAAGATTGTGAGATACACTTTATCCTGGGCTTGAACAGTGTCAGGAGTGAACCTGTGCTAAGTTCTGTTTGGGCTTGATTTTAGTTTTGTGATGTTCCTTGTATTAACATGCTGTCAGTTCAACCAGTTTCACTGAAGCTGTAACATATACTTGTGGTCTGAGATCCTAAACATACCTGAATACACTGAAAAATTTATCTTCCATCACTACCAGTCATTCAGAAACAGTATGACAGAATATTCTTCATACCAAGGATGCTTATTACAATTCTTCCAATTAGTCTGTTTCCTTAATATAAGAAAACTCTATCAGGATATCCCAGGTCTTCACTAGCCCAGGTCTCCTGCATTCTGTGATCAACAGCAGCAGAGAGTTGAGACAAAAATAGATCAGGAAGCATAAACCCCATATTTCCATTGACATGGAGTCACATCTTATGGAGTACTTGAGCCAGAGATTATAGCCATGTAGTTAAGAATCCTTAATGATTTTTTATTCAAATAGAATTTAACTCATTAATTCATGCAATTAATTTCTTTAATCACTTCTTAAATAGATGAATGGTTTTGTGTCCACAGCCTGATATTTAACTGCATCATGTCAGATAAAATAATTCCTTTAATTTCACTGGAAGCAATGTAGTCTAGTTCTAAATAACATCTAGAACATTCTACCTCTCTCAAAAGGAAAAATATCTGAGAGCTGTGAAACTCACACATTCAATTCCAGTAGCCAGCATCTGACAGGTAGGGGCACATGCAGCTCCATATTTGTTTTCTAAATTTTCAGAACATGATATGTATCTCTTAGGAGCTTTGCAGATTTCTAGGAAAAAGGCAGAAAAATAAACATTGAGGAGAAAATAACATAGAAGAGAACAGCAAAGTAGTAATTTTACAACATAAAGGACAAAAAATGTTTCTAAGTAACAATATCAGACTCATACCTGCAGGATCTTGAGGTTTGCCTGTGCAACTTAGCCTCCCATTAACACAGTAGCTAGGCAGAAAAAGAAAAATCAATGAAAATCTCTTCTAAGAAAGAAATTTTGATTTTTTGCAAAATTGTTTTATTAAAAATGTTTCACTCGTTACTACCTCCTTCCCATCCTTTGAAGTGGAATATGAGTCAACTTGTCTCTTCATTTTTTGTATTATACAGTAACATCAGTTTAGAAGGTGAATAGTATTCAATTATCACTATTATCACTAGTAGGCAATTGTCACTATGAGGATGGCCTATCAAGTAATTCCAGAACTCTGTATATACCTAAGTGCTGTTGACAAAATCTCCTAGTAGGAATAATCAGATCTCAGCTATTATTTTCTATTTTTTTCTTTAACATTTCCAAGCTGAAGGTAAGTCAAATGGTTTGTTTTCAGTAAAGACTATTTGTAGTTTAGAAAACAGCAAAACAGATGTCTTGAAAAATAAATTAATGCTACTAAAAATAAAGCAGACTGTACTGGTTTGGGCTAGAATGGAGTTAATTTTCTTTGTAGCAGTTCAGTGGTGTTAGGTTTTGGATTTGTGACCAAAACATTGTTGATAACACAATGTTGTTTTAGCTGGTGCTGAACAGTGTCCCAGAATTCTTGGCTCCTCAGGATGCTGTGCCAGGGAGGAGGCTGAGAAGCAAAGTATTTTCATTCTAAGTGGAAGATGGGAGGGGACACAGCCAGGACAGCTGACCCCACTGACCAAAGAAAGATTTCATACTATACCACATCAAGCTCAGGTGAAGAAGGAAGAAGGAGGGATGTCCAGAGTTACAGCACTCGTCTTCCCAACAAACCATTATGCATGGCAAATTCATGTATTCCTGGAAATGTCTGAATTGCTGCCCACTGACAGGAAGTTCTGAATCAATTCCTTCCTTAGCTTTGATTGTTCATGCTGCTTTGCTTATTAAATAAGCTTTCTGCTTATTATTAATAAAGAAATTTAGTAAACTGTCTGTATCTCTACCCATAAGGTTTCTTGCTGTTGTCCTTCTCATTCTCTTCCACATCCTGCTGGAGTGAGTAAGTGGCCGTGTGGTGCTTATCTGCTTGCTGCAGTTGACCCTTGACAGAGACATGAAGACCCCCCACCTCTATTTTCAGCTTGTTCACCTTTAAACATGACACACTTACCAGGTGATCCCACCAGTCATTGTTGACTGGTCAGGCAGGATGTACTTTCTATCCTCTAAGTAGCAGGGACAATGAGATTTACGAACACACTCATTCTTGTGGTTCAGGTATGTTCCTTCAGGACACTGGCAGCCTTCAATAGGAATATCAGTTGGATGGCATTCCAGGGCTCGGTAGGAGAGTGACAAGCATGTCCTGTCACATGCCTGAGTATTGTAGCTGAATGTTTGATTGCCAGTGCAAGTAATGGCTACAAAACAAGACAAGAGTGTATGTTAAACTTCACTTACTGATCATCTTCCTTGTGAAAGATAATGTCCTTTTGCTTATGATGTGCTGTTTATTTTGTGTCAACAGCTTCAATGCTTAATGCTTCCTGTTGCTTCTCTTCCTGTGGATGTGGAGCTCCAGCAAAACACGTTGCAGACCAAGACTTAACAGCAAACTATGCACCTGTTCAGAAGTTTCATGCAGGTTAAATACCTTACAGCTTTTTTTGTAAATATTGGAATTTAATAATGCAAAGGGAAGCTTAGCAGAAATACCAATGTATTTTTGAGTAACAGTGAAACCTGTGCCTATGTCCAAGTTGCAAAATAATAAAATAAAATCTGTACAAAATAATAAAATAAAATTTCCTAGTTCTTTCTCATTTTACAGGATAGCTTTATTTTTTCTATTTTGTACCTTAATTATCAAGTTCTGGAAGCAACCACATGCTCAGCTTAAAGCATATGAATAATCCTTTTCATGTAGTCTTGAAATAACAACGCTGTTCAGACAGATACTAGACGGGTATCCAACAGTTGGATATTTGTTATCCAATTTCAGCTCTTCTTTCTGATCACTATTTCCTCATTGCTCATCTGATGGCAGACCACTAAGAGTTTGTTCAGGTACTTACTGCAATTGTCCATACTGCTCCTCCAGTTCTCAAGGATTAAACCCATGGAACTGCATGCTCGTGCATACGATCCCAGAGCAGAACAAATATAAGGAAAGGTCTCTTCATAGTTACAGGCTTGGTAGACACATCTCTGAAAGCCAACACATGGAGAGTACTTTGTTACTGGGGACCAGACATTTGGAAGTGCTAAACCCTGGAATTATTAGAAAGATGTGTGGATGTGACATTTAGGGACATGGTGTAGTGGTGGACTTGGCATTATTGTATTTATGGTTGGATTTAATGATCTCAAAAATTCTTTCCCAACCAATATGATTCTATGCTGAATTACAGATCTAAGTCACACAAGATACATGTTATTGCATAACTAAAACTGACGGAAAACATCTGAGTAACTGCATTGCTGATGTAAAGAAAATATACTTAGTACCCTAAAAAAGGCCTTTGTTTATTTGCCGCTTCTCATTTTTAACACTCAAACTGTTTTGTGTAGATTGGCAAATATATTGAGCTTAATTATGCATACAGTAAAATCAATACTTTGCACAGTTAAAGTTGTTGTCATGGACAACTGCAGCATGAGCAAAAATATTTTCTGATTCACAGGGATGGGACTGGTGCCTGTGACCAAACAGACTTTCAGTGTGGTGAAGACATAATTTTCAAAACCACACTTGTTCCCAAGCATCTCTGCATAAGCTGATTCAATGCGTGGGACACCGTATATAAGTTCAATCTGGTTTATATTTGGACTCCCTCTGTACAACATCCATCATAACTTCTTACCTTGTAGAAAGGAATAGGGTTCACCACAGCATGGCATTTCTCAAACACTGTACCCTTCTTGGTCAGAATGGAGCAATGAGTCTCAGCAGATATTTCTAATGAAAGTAAACAATAAACATTAAAAAGGGAAAGTTAGGGGGGGGAAATTGAAAAGGAATTTTTTTTAAAATTTGGTATTTTAGGTGAACTTTTGGCAATGATGCACTGAACAATAGGGCACTTCTTAGCTTGTTAGGTTTCAGACTCTATTCTTGCACAAGCAGCTCAGTAGAACTTTTTTTTCTTTTTCACCTTTTGTTTGTTTTTGGGTTTTTTTTAAGACCAATAGCAATAGAGACTTGGGAAGACAAAACCTGGATTTAAGTCTCAGTACTGCTGAGCAAGCCTAAGACTGTTGACATTGCAATTTCACTAGACAGATCAAATCCCTCTCATTCATCATCTCAATCGCAAATCTCTAGAACAGGATCTGATGAGCTTTAACTTGGTATGTATTCTAGAAAGCAGAAATGGCATGTTGGTGACAGATTTTGTGATGTTCAACCCTCTCAGTCTCTGTTTCTGTGCAGCTCTCTCATTTCCCTGGTGGCTACTTATGGAAGTGTCAGACCAAGCCAGCTGGAGAGATCAGCTACCACGGCATCATCTACTTACTGTTCAGTTGGCTCAAAGCACAAGGGTCAGTCTCTCTCTCTAAGGCAGGATGGCAATTTCCTGCTCTCCAGGAATCTACAAACAGGGAGGCTGTCCCTTCAGTGATATCCATGCTAGTCATGAAGTCATCTGTAGTGTCTCCATTGTAATTGCCACACAAACCTGACAACATCAGAAATGCAAAGGACGGCGGAAATTAAAGAATGTGTGCACAATGGCCTATGTTTCATTCTATAACAGTGACAAAATTGATTCAAAAGCTCTACATAGAGTGTCAATGAATACTCAGGTCAAGTAGCCAGAGAATCTTGATTAAATACACATTGAGTCACTGTGCCTCTGCCTCTTCAAGTTAAGAGTGTCAGCTTCTAATCAATGACAAAATCATAGATAACTTTTTGCCATTTTTGTTATTTAAAAAAGTGGTTTAAAATAATATGTAAAATGCCCTTTAATGTAAAAGAAAAAGGCCATGAAACATTTTTGAAGTTGCATGTTTTTTCTTATGTATATTAAATGCATAATGACAAAGAATATGTATATAGGCTTTTGTAAAAGCCAAAGCCTCTCTGTAATTCCCCATAATCAGAATGCAAAATATGCTTGTGTGGCTAATGTTGCTGTGCAATAAACATCTCCATCTGGTGAATACCAGCTGAGAAGCTTTTAGATTCTTATGCTCATTGTGTTTACAGTGGTCTTGCACTGTATTCAAAGAACTGTGTATTCCAAGATGCAGACTTATTTGTTGCTCCTTCATTGTGTACTAAAGCATATATTGAAAAAGGCACACATAAAATACAGGACAGCATTGTATTATGTATGAAAAATGTGACACCTTTGTTTCTTTGATTAATTTTAAAGTTATTAGCGAAAAATCAATTCCATTTTCCAATGCCTGTTTTTTTTTTTCTTTGAATCTGGAGAAGAAAATAATTTCCTAAAATATGAATACTAAGTTTTCAAAATTATACTCCCTATATTTTCTCCTTTGCAAGAAGACTTGTTTACTTACCTAGTGTTCTGCCTTTGAATTGTGATCCAACTTTCACATAGGCCTGGAACACAGGTGATGTCTGAACTGCAAGTTCCAGCCCAAAGTTTGTATGCATCTGAACAAACATGGAGGACTGTCTGAAAACGGTGATGCCTCCTGAACAAACAAGCACATTTAAAAATAGAGACGTTGGTGATACTGCAAGGTAATGATTTTAACACATACATAAATGTTCTAGCACTCTGTCTACAACTCTTCTCCCACACACAACTCTCCGCAGAGGAACAGATGCAGCAGGAAAGACTCTGACCTTCCTCTAAAACCCCTGGGTATTAGCAACTGAAAGGTTGTGAAAGATGCTGGGTTGTGTAAAAACAGACATTTAATTTAATTAGGATATAACTTATATCCCCCCTTTTTTTTACCTGATCTGTAAGGCAGCCGCTTAAGTTCATCATCATCAGTAAGGAGGTCATTCTGAGAAATCACAATTTTGTCCTGTAAGAAGAAGACATAGAACCAGAAGTAACTATCTTTACAGATGGGATTTGTATGTTAACCAACTATACTGTTGACAATCTATGTAAAAGAAAAAAAATTAATTCAAGAATTTTCTCATGTTATAATATGCTGCTTTTAGTTTCCACTTTGAAAATACCTTTCTGAGTTGATGCAGCAACTGAGATCTTAACTGTGTATACATGAGCAGAAACATATCTTCAGTATTTATCCACCGTGATTTTTAAGTTCAAGCTACTGGCAGTGACTTTGAGCACTTATTTTGCTAATCTAGTGATGAAATGTTGGATGGAACTTGTGGAGGGAATACCTACCTTTGCAGATTGGTAAATTATAGCACTAAGTGATGTCTCAGAATGAGAATAACCAGTCTTTTCATAAACAGCCATTAGGGTTCCATTGTGTGGCAGGCTGGAACTCTGGAGGTAAACAGGAAAGAAAAGTATGAAGAGAAGCCCATGTCAATATAACAATGATTTGTAGAATAAATGTGTATCTTATGAAGTCCTCAGTTTGTGTTCCAATAGGAAACCAAAGACAGACTAAAATATATCCATTTGATATTCTTTGTTTCTAGACTGCAGGAAATTACCTTCATGAGAACGTAGGTGCAAACCCCATGGAATCGATATGGCCTCGAATCAAACGTGGTAACAAAGGAGCCTCCTTCCAATGAACACCTTCCAGGGCAGGGCAAATCTTTGCAGTTCCACTGACCCATCACACATTTACTGCAGAAAACAAGAAATTCTGTGTAAGGTTATTCTTTTCTTCACACTACAAACTCAGCTACTTCCTAGTAATGAAATATGTAGTTTTAATCACTTTTCTCCTTATGTTTTCTATACTTCAATTTTCATTGTCTACATATATCAGCTGAAGTTGTTAATCTTAATTCAATTCAGTTGCTAAACTCTTGTATGGATTGTCAGTAA
Organism: Zosterops lateralis; assembly: GCF_965231275.1. Lineage (NCBI taxonomy): Eukaryota > Metazoa > Chordata > Aves > Passeriformes > Zosteropidae > Zosterops > Zosterops lateralis. The sequence goes on from NC_139761.1 coordinate 46,038,946, forward strand.
ACTTTTCCAAATTGTGAAAGGTTAGGCAAATTTTTCCAATTGTCTGTTGAAGGTACTTTTCATTCTCTCATGGAAGTTCCTGTTGTCACTCACCAGGTCCTACAAGCTGCGTTCATTGTCTCACCAGGAGCATATGTTTTCCCATTCAGTGTACATGGACACTGGCTAATGTGAACACATGTCCGATTCTTTGAGATATCATCAAGAACAGTTCCTGCCAAAGAAGATAAACAAAACATTTTTCCCCATCCTCACTTAGTACTACAGTTATTATGGTTTGAGTGCTTTCTGAAATTAGCCTGAGAATGCTATTCTTGCATAGGCAGTGCCCATACTTGAAAACGTAACACACAGGAAATTTTCTCCTAATTAAAATGAAACTGAATATTCACAAGTGGCAACAGCTTTTGACTACTTTGTCATATGAAAGAGCAGTCAACTGTCCTATTTTGAAATGCAAATGATAATAATAATCACAATTTCTGTAATGAGTTCATCTTGGATTATTTTAAAGGGAATTTACAAAATTCTCATAATATTGCAGAGGTCCTCTAAAGTATGCTACTTCTTCCTGGTGCCTGATCAGCATTTATTTAAGTAAAGAACTTTAAGCAGATGGCATATCATTATCTCATCACAAACCATGGTCTTGTGAGCAAAATGTAGAGCAATTTCATAGCTCTGTTCTTGCAAAGAGTGACCAGCCATCTTTATGGGCCACGATTACTCAAGACTCCAGTTACATTATGTTACCTGAGAAAGAGCAGTTCTAGCAGCACAATGCCCTGAAATGCACAGCTAGTTCATTATTTAGCAGTCCATTCCACTTGACTGGGTATGTGCAAAAAACCATTTGTGTGATCCATTAAGAATATGATGAAATGATACCTTCTGGACAAAAGCAGCCATAGGTACAGTGACTGGAACAGCTGTACTCTGGGTTGGAACAGGTTTTAATACAAGGAGAACCACATTCCTCATAGATTTGGTTTGCAGAACATTTTCCCACAGCTGCAACAAACAGTGGGAATGTTAAGATTTTTAAAGTGTAAACAGAAAAGAATATTTCATTCCTTGCACCTAGCAAGGAAAAGACCTTCTGATTTCTGACACTAACATTCTTTTATCCTGCCTCAATACTCATTTAATCATCTGAGTATTCTGTTACCATCATATATTCACTTTGGCTTTTTTTCATTTCTCTTGGAAACAAGTTTTCAGAAGCTTGGAGAAGGGCAAACAGGCCATACTGCAGCCTAATGAAGTACCACAAATCAGATTTTCTGTAGTACTTCAAGGTTTTACTTCCAACCAGTCATTGTAAATAAGAAGGTTGAGCATCTGTAAAATGACTACTAAAAATCATCTTTGAATAAAAGGAGCTATGGCAATTATTAGCAAAAAGATTCAAAGACTTCAGGGGCTATTAAAAAGTGCTCTCTATTCACTGGCTAATTTTCCAAGTACAGTAATAAGAAAACTGTGCTTAGAGCAAGCAATCTCCTGTAAGAATTTTGAGAGGTTAAACAGTTTTCATTTGGTGGATGTTCATCTGTTTTATTGTCACAGATCTAGACAGAGGAGCTGTTTTGAGCTTCCTTCTTCTTTGAGGTTTCCCTTCTCTCCTTACAACTTTATCAAAGACCACTGTTCTCTGTAGAAAATAATTTGTTTGATTAAAGACAGTAGTGACCCTTTTTTAATATTCCAGTTATTTATCATTATCCCTCTCTTTAAGACACAGAAAAGTTAAGCACAGTCTCTCACGAATAAACCATTAGAACTTACAGCAGAAGTTTTCAGTTCTCCAGTTGAACACCATTTGGTGGGACATAGCACATTGCCTGGAATACTCTGAGAGTGTAGAGCAAGTGCAATTGTTTTGTCCTGGCTCACTGCAGTCCTGCATATCGAGCTGGCAACGAATGACAAACCTATCCTTGGGCACACTGCAGGTTGGTGACACCAAATTAAGTAGCTGAGAGCAGATCATGGCCTAAATAAAAAGAGGAAGAAAATTGTTCCTGGTGGTGTTTCCTTCATATGAAAGCCACAATGGAATAACACTGCTAGTTATGGTTTTCTCCTGGGTTGCTTTGCTTTTTCCCCTAGAGTTTAATAATGTGTATTTGATTTAAAATGCGTGAGAAACTCACAGATAGAAGGGAATATAAATCAATTGTACAACAGAAATACATGATATACTGAAATAATTTCACTTCTCATTATGTTGAAAATTAAGTCACTTTCTGTGCCATCAAGCTCCCTAAAAATGGCTGAGAATTACACACAGGAAATATGTTGTATCATGGCAATTCAGTACCATGAAAAACATCCCAGATGTGAAGATCACAAAATTCATTCCTCTTTGAGCACACATTTGGTGCATTTCTGCTGCCTGAATGTTTGTGTTGCCTATCACACTGCCTACTGCAGTGTAAAGTCTCAAAGGTTCTGAGGCACACTGATATTGTTTTCATTTAGAACTGTAAGTGATGGCAGTTGATGGTGGTTGTCCCTGTTATCAGTGCTGTTATCTGGCAATATGATTCAGGCATTGTGAATATCTTCAAATCTGTACAGCTTATAGTGTTAGGTCTCTAGCTGTTAGATAAAAAGTTCTTAAAGCTTCACTAGTTTCCACAAATTTCCTGTGATGACCTGCATGGAGTTCCAGAAAGCTGTGAACTAAACGCTGGTTGATTTTTATGAGTGATTTAAATCTAGCCTTAAAAATGTCTGTGGGATTTTACTCAAATGTATTTTAATGCAAAGAACTAATTTTCTTTCTCATATCATGCTATACACATGTTGACTCTACCTGTTTTCAAGGAAGTAATTTTTATGAAACCACTGCCTCTCTCTTGTTGATTTCTATCTATCTTGCTCCCCCTGCTAAGAATCATGCTGCAGAGAAGCCAAGAAGATCTTTCTTACATATTTTTTGTGAGGAATGGTGGAAATTGGTATCTCCTCGGACAGGCAAATCTCTGATGGATCATCCATTTTTTGTAATGCTGCAAATTTATATGTATCCAGCAATTTACCTGGAAATTGAAGGGTTAAAATTTGTCAGGAAAAAAACCTGCATAGATTTGTTCACTCGTTGCTGTGATGCAGCAAAACTCAGATTTTACTCTTTGACTGTTAAATGTCCTACTAGTTAATCTTCCCAATGATGACAACTGCCTCTTGTGGAAGTTAGGAGAGTGTGATCCTTACCACCTGTTTCTAAAAGATAAGAGTCCTTATCACTTGTGTGAGGAACCCATTGTATTATGCCCATAGGAGATAACAAAGTGTAGAATAATCTTATGAGGTATGTTGGTGCCCCACTGGACTGCTTTACTCAGTTCTGAAACACAGCAATGCTATCACATCATTCAATTTCCAACCTTGACTCACTTTAACTCGTTCTCCTTCTGTCTGAAATGTCTTTGTCTCTTACCTTCACGCACAAATTCATTCAATTCATAACCATCATAGTTCCCACACATTCCACATGTTTTCCCCATGTATTTTTTTTCAGCCAAAACCTAAAATAAAATAGAATAAAACATTTTAAAGGATCAGCCTAAATAAAATAATCTATACAGCAATACCTTTCTCAAACAAATTCAGTTCAAGCACCCAATTAAAAGTGATTCTTCTCAATAATTTCAGTGACTCTTTTGGGGGAAGAATTTTGCAAGCAGTGAAGTCTTTTCCCAATAGGCAAATAGTGATCTTTTTAAATTAATATTTAATAAAAAGAATAAGATTTGAAAATAAAGGGAATTGAGGAGGGATAACATTCTAAGGCACCAGGAAAAAAATTAAATAATGCTGAAGCCTTGCTAATATCTTTGTTGACAGAGCACAAATTTCAGGTTTCTTCTCTTATGAAACTTAAGGTTACAGGAAGAAAATCTATTTTCAGAAGAAGGTTATTCTGGTCTCTATTGTTCTGAAGACTAAAATGGTAATATTACTACTGGCTACAAACAATGAATTATTATTAAAATCTTAGGGAAGTAAAACCATATTCTTTGTACAGTCAGATTAACCCATCACAGTAGCATTTTCTCTTACATATGTGATAATAATGCTGATAAATCTCCCAGACAATTTTCTACACCTCCTTGTTTTATCAAATTTAATCAATTTAGAATTCAGCGTCTTTTGTGGAAATAATATCACAGGTCATACTGAGAAAATGTGTTGGGGATTTTGAAGTGAAAATCTGAAAATACTCAGAAAAAGGAAAGAAAAAAGAAACTGACAGAAGCACTCGATGTTTGAGACCAAAAGATGTCCCAGGGAAGTCAAATAAAAAAGATTAAACTATGGCATACAATATTAAGCTCTACACAAGTTTAAACAACATCTCTTAAGCAAAACATTGCAGCTGCTGGAATACCCTGAGGAAAGATTAAAATGCATGAAAGTATCCACAAATCTCAGCGCTGATGGCTTTAGCTAACTACCAATGCTGCAAGTGAAAGTAACATGCAAAATTGTTTATTTCAAGAGGAATTGATAAAACAGGAGAAGAATAAATATGAAAATAGTAAATATATGCAAAAGCACCCATTAAGTTCAGAGAGTTCTTGCCATTCCAGTAAACCAGTGAGAATTTTCATTGCTCTATGAGAACATTTTACTAACCATGAGGTAGTCATCATTGTTCCACATGACCACCAGTTCCATCTCCATCAGCTTGGCTACCAGGCGGATGTTGCGTCCATAAGGTGCTATTTGGATTCCATTGCTGGTGTAAGGCAACTGAATGACACTGAAATAAGGTGAAAAGAGAAATCAACCTTATAGCAAGATTATGCAGGTATTTGTTATTTATTTTGGATATGATACACACACAGTCTGAGTACTTGCAGCAACATGAAACAGAATTTTTTTAACTGTGACATTTCAAAACACATGAAAGTTTCTGTGATTGAAAATTCATATCAGCAGTTTCATAGAAGAAACTTTCTTTCATTCATTCATCAACAGTTTCATTTTCACCAGAAAATGGGTTGCATAGTGATTCTACTACTGACAATGTTTGCACAGGACTAGGCATCTTCACTTGGTTTGGTGTTATTAGAGCATAGTTTTATGTTTCAAGAACCTTGTAACCATGAAGTTGGTGTGATGGAACTAATGTCGATTATGCTGAGGAGATTCTATGGCATTTTAATACAAATATTATGACTAAAAACTGACAAGAGTAGAGAAACCCATAAAGAGACTGTTGTAGAGTATGAGTTCTTGATGCGAAGCTATGGGAGTAGAGTTCAGTTAGGTGCGTTAACTTTAGTAATTTGTTAATTCATTTTTGACATAAAGCAGTCTTTAGTACTTCATGCCTCATTCATGGCAGAATCTTACCCAACACTCCTGATAAAAATGCTGCCTTTCTCAACAATGACAACAGAAGGTCCAAGCTCAATAATGATCCTTGAAATTTTTTTGTCCAGCCCACGACGGAACTGAATGTTGAAATCTGGGCTGGTCTCATCACATACAGTTGCAAAAATGTAGTTGCAGGTCCCAGTGAAGTCATACTGGTATTTATCAAAGGTGGAAAAATGTCCTCCTCCCCAGGTAGAACAGGAATCCTTGCTCAAAACTATAAAAGAGAAAGAAACATGGATTTAGCATATTTGCTCATTCTGATTAGTGTTTCAAATAAAAATACTAGGACAAGATATTAAGTTTTTACTCAGATTAATTCTGTAAACGACATTCTAGCCCTTTATTTTTTTTTTTTCTTTTGTAATCTCAAAATTTTATCTCAAGTCAGGAAGTGAAACAATTTTAGGAGCAAGAGCAATATTCTCATGTACTGTAAGAAGATAAGAATTCCCTAGTTTCCCAGCTTGGGAGAAACCCTTCCAACTCCTGTGGGTAATATAAAGATTTACCTTCTTATTTCAGTCTACTAGATCTGTTTGCAAAGGTGACAGCTTGCTACTGGACAGAGCTTTAACATCTCAGGTACAGCATTTACCAAGCTGTGGCATTACTGTATCATGATTAACTGCACAGCCAAATCACCAGATATCCAAAGAGAATCTTCAAAGTCCAACTTGTAATTCCACACCCTTTGGGCTGTGTGTTTGTCTGACAAAGTTCCAGCCAGTTTTATAAGTACATGGAATGTTTTAATCAGTTTCCATCTTTAAGAAGTAGTCTGGAGTGTTCATCTGAATAGGCTGATTTTCAGATGTGGAAATGTGTCCAAAAAAAAAAAAAAAACAAAAGGAGATACAACTGCAGCACTTGCTATGAGATAGTTCTGCACCTACTTATAGCATTTGAAAAGTCCCTCTGAAGCTGATAATTTTATTGAAGTTCCTGTCTTCAGCTCTGTATTTGCAGACTTAGATTGTTACTTTAATTTTTTAATTATTTTTGCTTATGGTATCATATGAAGCTCAGGTATTTTAGAATATATCTTAGAGTTACAAACTATCAGCTAAGTTTATCAAAGGCTACATGCAATTTACATTTATTGTTTTAAAGCCAAAACATCTCTTTTAACTCTAAAGGAGAAATCAAATAACTACAGAATGCTACTGGTTTTATCCAGATCATGTAGAAAATACCATTTCTCAATGAGCGGTTACCTGTTGGCAAAAAGTACTCCTCTTCCACACTTCTGTTCTGTCCTGAAGGTCTGACTGGAAAATAGGAATTGGCTGATTGTTATCACTGATCCTTTATGCCCAAGTCCAGCTGGTTTAATATAGTGTGCCTGAGTGATACTGACCACCAAACCCCAGAGTGTGTCAAGGAATGATGACTCAGGGCTGCACAATGGTCAGAGTGCAAGAGGTGCCCCTTTCAATAAATACAGGAGCACGGTCACTGTATTTGTTTTTATTTAAATCTTATCAAAGAAAAATAACAACTGGGAATGTCAATAACTCAAGGACGTTTAAATCCAGATTATGTGTTTGTCTTTTTAGTTCAGCTTTTGCTAATTAATATCTAGGGATTTTCTTTTAATTAGTCTATATCCATGCTCTACTGTTTCTCTTGTTGTAAGAATAGACAATGGAGAGAGATGAGTTCCTGAATATTTGGGAATTTTTTCTCTGATCAAAAGTCCTTCAACTATTTTTACTTTAAAGAATGAACTTAATGTAGCTTTTCCACGCTTATACTGAATGAGAATTCTCCTAATTCAAGTCACACTCAATTTCTTCTGCCCAAAGAAATGCTTATTATAATAAATTTTCATTGTATATAATTCATTTTGTTCTACACCTCCACATCTTCCCCAAAATGGATAAAGAATTTCATTCAACCACTGATATGCAACAAGCTTTGGAGTAAAGAGAATTGCTTTCTAATGGTTTGCAGAGGTAAAGCATGATATTTTAGTGTAAAACATTAAAATTATGAATTACTAGGAGGATTGTCTGTAAATAGAATAGGATAGAAAAAAAGTCAGAATATTAGGACCGATATCCTACTTATTTTAGAAAGGATCTTGTGAAAATTTTGTGTTTTCAGAAGGGCTGTAGCCTTCTGTATCCTGTAGCAGAGGAACATCATGTCCTGTAAAATATATTATTTTAGCATGATGACATTTATTCATTCTTGCCATGGACATGGAAAACTAAATGACAATTGAGTGAACTTCAAATTTAGAAGTCAGTGTCTCACATTTCTTCAGAAAAGGACATGTGAAAAAGTGTCTTGATTTTGCCCAAGTGTTGATGTAGCTCTGTATTTTATTTCCAGCAGTGACCATTAACACAGCCTGCCCAAGGGAAGACTACCATCAGATCATGCATATATACTTCCACAGATATTCTCTCAGTCTCCAATTATTTTCAGTTCAGGGAATTTTGTGAGGCTATTAAGATTTTTCTGCTTACTCCTTCTTTGTGCTCTGGCTTCCAAGCCCTTGTCCACCATCATTTTGAACAGAAGCAAAATTTCTTTGTAGCAGAAAATTCCACAGTAACTGCAGTCAAAATTTGCCATTAAATTTTAATTATGAGTTAACATTTTAAGGGTACCTGCCTTTCTAACCATACTTCTGATAGCTAATATTTTAAAGCTATAATATGCCTTTTTTTTTGTTTTTTTGTTTTGTTTTGTTTTGTTTGCACATTGTTTTGCAAAAATAAGAGAGTAGTACCTTACTATTTGTATTTCTCAGACTCAGAAGGACTAGCACAATTTTCCAGTAAGTAGGTGGCTGGAGTTAACCTTGCATACAGATTTGCATGAATACACACAAGCCATTCTTGGGAGTTAAGGGAAAACTGCTGGTAAACTACCAGAAGTGTGACAGCAGCTGGCAGAGCTGAATGCTAAAGCAGAAATCTGTCCTACTCTGACCCCCCTCTGGCTGCTGGTTATAAAGGTGAGGAAGAAGTACTCCACACTCTGATTGCCTATTTGCATATAAGTTGTTTTAACCTGAAATCTTTAACATCATTTTCACAGACCTAATCTATATGGAGAATGATCTTTATTTAGTTTCATGGATTTTGAAATATCAAAAGAATCCATATCCTAAATTTTTAGATAGTATTAGGCAGTAATATGTAGAAATGAAAATCAAACATATAATGCAAATTACCCCAATAGCATATTTATAAATATGGAAGACTATTAAACTGCTCACAGTTTCTATCCTTAGGCATCAAAACCTCAGCATGGCAGACTAAAGCACTTTCCATTTAGCTCAAAATATACCACAGTGAGACAACGCATTTTACAATCTTGTTACATGCAAAGTCTTAATTCGGAATTTCTAAAATTTAATGCTTCAAAACATATGCTCCTTGAGGCAAAGACTTATTTTTATTATGTGGTTTGTACAGTGCCTTCTGGAATATGGACTTGATGCTGAATAGAGTTGTCACTCACACTTGAATGCAAACATTAAAAACCAGGTCAGATACTTACTTCTTTGCAGAGATTCCTTCTGTTTCTGGAGTAAAATGGGGGACCAATAATTTCCTTCAAAAGCTGTGAAAGGAAAAAGACAACACAATGAAGTTATCCTCTGAGCAAAAGGAAGTTGAATATTTGTATATTTATTTATCTTTAAGCATGCTACAAGTCAAAGCATGGTCAGCACATATGAATTTTGCTCTGTCACACAAATCTAAATGGAAATTATAATGGAAAATCACATAATTCCTATTACATAATTAAGTAATAGAAAATTCTTCTGTACCAGTCAAATGTTATCAAAATTTGCTATCAAAAATTGCATAGAAATCCTATGCAATATGAGAGCTCCTATACGTCATACTAAAATCCTAGGTTCCTGTTTAAAAGTGGGATAAATCCTTCCTCATATTTTGGAGTTCTTGTTTCACCATCTGGGTAGAAGTAGTGGAGGGAATAGCCAAAAGTGTGAAAATATGGGGAAAGTATTGTCCTGCGTGTTTTTCACAAGAACTGTGGGATCTGGAGCTGAAGAGCAGGAAATCCCCAGGCGTAGCTGCTGCTTTTGCTGCTCATGTTAAGGCAGAATGATGCAAGCTGTCACCTGCTCCTTTCCATGCACCTCTTCACAAAGCCTGCTTTGGTCAGGAGAAGCCAAGAAATGTTTGGCAAATGCTGAGTGCAGGGTGGTTCCTCTTCCATGTCAAACGCAGACCTGCTGCATGAGCACAACTGCTCCACATTTGCACACACACCCAAAGGCTCCTTCACTCAGCATTGTCCTCCAGCACTGCTGCAGTGAGCTCTCACAGTCAATAAAACAAGATGCAGGAATAAAGACCTGAGGTGCTTCAGAAATGTGCTGCTCATTTTTAAATTTTCTCATGTCTGGTATTTCTTAGATAGCAGGCACAAGTATCATGTAGAACCCATGTAATTCTCTATTATGTGTTTAGAAACTTTTGCAACATAGAAAATGTTGTGGCAGAAGGTTTCTTTCATCAAATAAACCAGGCCACATCCACATACATATCTATATATACACTAGAGCTCTGCAGGGTGTTGTTGCTTCCTTGGATACTGCAGTGAGTGGAAGCCTCCAGGGAGCTCACCAGCTGTAGCAGACTCTCAGCCAATTCCACACTGTGCTGCTGAAGGTAAGGTAATATTTGCCATGTGCTGCCTCAAGGGCTGCAGGAAAACAGGTGAGGCTCTGCCTTTTATGTAAAGCTAGTTTAAAACACAAGAGGGAATTTTGGAATTGAGTGTTTCAGCACCTCCTTTTGCTTTGGATCTCAGATCCAGGCATCTCCAACATCCCCATCAGTCTACTTCTTCTATGAAATAATACTAGCTGAAAAAAGATCTTATCTAGATAAACTAATCTAAATAAAATTTAGAGCTAAAATACTGCATTGGTGGAATCATATACAATGAATATTTAAGCATAAGGGAAATAAATCAAGGATATAAGTGCAGTGACAGAAGTGTTCCCATCCTAAATGTTCCAATAGCTTAAAATGGCATTTATCTCAGCCACTCCCAAGTTGTCTGACACACTCATCACAAAATCATTATAGATCCTACTCATGCTGCCTTGCTGTCTAGAATTGGTTAGCACTGGCCAATAATTGTTTGAAATTTTGCCAGTGCTTTAGAAAACCTCCACAGTTGGCCTGCAACTCAGCAGGCATTTCCAAAATCCAGCATGCTCCTTCCAAGTTCCTAGTGAACCGTGCATCGCTGTAAGTACACCACAAAAAGGAACAGTCAGTTTGTGGCTTTCAGGCTAACACTCTTCATGCCTAGAGTGGCTGCCCTAGGCCTTTTTTGAATGCCTGGACTTTGATACCTGCATTTGTTCAATAATCTATTGTTGTTGGTTTTACAGTTTTCCAGTCATTATAGTTTAATACTAAACTTCAAACACTACATGAATGGGATTTAGGAGTGTGTAATAGCTACCTTCCAAGGATATTAGATTTAAAGAACTTGAATATATGCCTAAAAAATTACTTCAAGTCAGATCTATCTAGAGAGCTTAATGTAAAGCCCAATGTCTAATAATTAATGGATAAGTATTTTAGATTAGAACAGACAAATCAGTTTACAAAGCTTGTTTTGTTAACTTTTCAAACTCAAACACCTAAGCACAGCAAACAAAATTTAACACATACTTCAGGTTTCGTATTTAGATTAAATTTGAGCATAATAATCATCCTGGATTATATGGAGGTGTACAAGAGTTAGAATGAAAATAACTAAGGACACAAAATCCACTTTAACTTTTTGCCCAAAGAATAGCTAATAAAACAAATACAGAGCCATCTGCTGACTATCTGCCAATCAGTCTGTATCCTGTCAGATCAAACTACTATACTAATTACAGTACAGTAATTATTCTCAGCATTTACCTTTTTTTTCTCACACTCATCTCTGAAGAGACTAGTTAAATCTTCCTGACATTATCAACCACTCAGAGGCACACAAAGTGGCAGATTGTACAGATGTATCAAGTACTATGGCTATGCAGAAGTTGTATTTTCCAATAATTTAAGAATTTTTCATTTCAAAGGCTGTCCTAGTGTTAAAAATGAGATTTCTAAAGTACCGAAATCTTCCTTACTGACATTTTACTATTACTGCAAGTATTCTGTTTTCCTTTGAGAAATGACATGAAATATTTATTTTGAATTATCTCAGTAGAACTTTAACCAGAGTTTCATTTCTTTTGAATAAAGGAAGGCTTTACTTCCAATTCTCACTCTACTCCAGCTGGCCAACTTCCTTGAGAATTATATCTGTTTCTGTGTGGTCAGCCTGTCTAGCTCATGGCAGCAATACAAGCCAGCCAGGGAACATGACTTACTATGAAGAAATAGATATTGTTCCTATACAATGGTTACTATGAAACATGCCTATGGGAAAATACAATTTTATGTTGTAATGGCTTAAACCAAAGTATTTCACATCAGATAAACAAATGAAAACAAAATGTTGAAATGTGGGTTTTTTTGTACTTCCAACTTGCAGAAATAGCTCAAAATCTCTGTTTTGTAAAGCGTTGAGTTTTTCTCTTCTAATTTGAGACAAACAGAAATGTTGAAATGTCAGATGTTCTGGAAAGGAGAAGAACTTTAAAACAAATTATAGAAGCCTAAAATTAAACTTATCACTGAGTGTTCTGGTAGAGTTGTAGATGTAATATGAGTTATCAGTTGTACATGATCATGATGATTTCTCTTCAGTATTACCTCTGTAATTGTATTGTCTCTTGCAAACATAGATATGTGAACAGCATAAATCAAGGTGACTTCCTAGTTACAAATGTCATAAGAAGAAGCATGACTGTATACAAACCTCTCAAAAGGATACATGCAGTTTTGATTACTGAAATAGCTAAAGGGATGAAGCCTCAATTAATTCAATGAATCAGCACCTCTTACTAAGCAAAGGCTAGAACTAACAGTTTTAATCAGGTTTGAAGCTTTTTTTCTTTTACTCAAGCTAATGCATGTTTACTGGTTTTCTTAAGCTAGCACTTTCCATCAGATTTCACATCAAATAATCAAACATATGTCCTTACAATCAATATTTACATTTCCAGCTAGAGACAGACTCAAGGTACAAAATTTGGATGCAAATCCATGAAGAAGAAAATTAAGTCCCAACTTTGACCTGACTCATTCTAAGGAAATAACACTTGGATCTACAGTTCAAAACAATGAGCACCCTGCATGTTGCCCAATTTAAGAACATACAGATCAACATCCAAAAACTGTCTAATTTCAAATCTTTCCTTGACAGAATGAAATCTGTTTGTTTTCACAATCTACAACCTTTTGAGGCATTCCAAGGACCTGAAATATTGACACATCCCAAGGAGAAAACTGCTCCATGAGAATCTTCTAGGTCCTGCTTCTAGGGTTTTTATCTTTAAATTCAACTTAGTCCTTTGTAGAAGTTGTTCTGATTTGTGATTGCCAAGTTTACATAGAGAGTTTGTGGCTGTGTAAGTGCCTACAGCAATTTTCTATTTGATTGCAAGTATTTATATCAATACATCTATCATCTAGAAAAGGAAAGTCATGTAGGTTAAGATTTTGCTCTTGCAGGCAGCAAAATTGGGGTTAGAACCCACGATCACATAGTTGACTTGATACTGGTTACAATGGTGCTAATGGAGTGAATGGAGTTCCACCTGATTTATAACAATACAGTTGAGGTTAGAAATTAGCTCTGAGAGTCTCAACTCAACTAAATGGTTGAGTTGTTTGTATTTTATTTATTTTCATGCTACAGTTAAGTCAGTGATTTAAGAGCAATAAATGTCTCCATGCAATTTGAACTATATGATTCATTAAATGTAGTAAACACAATACAGAAGAAATAAATTTAATTTTGTTTAACCTAAAGCAAGTGAAGTAGGCTTTTTAGCAGCCTGAAATCTTTTCTTGAAATTCTAACTGTAATAACTGGTAATTAAAGAGAATATACAGAAGAGATAAAAAAACCCCAAACATCTTAAGCAATGCCAAACCATGGCAAAAAAGGCTTATTCTCAAAAAATCCACTGATAACAGCACAGGAGGAATAATGAACAAGGCAGCCCAGTAGCTACAGAGCCAATGAATTTACCTACCAAATCCTTTTTTAGAAATCACGCATTCATCTGGTATACAGGTGGGTTGAATCAAAAAAGTAAGACAGACTTCTTAGAAGGACTGAAGGACTGTACTGAATAATATATAGAGGAATACATTACGAGTCACGTAAAATTTTTACCAATTTTGCCTGTTTCAAGCAAACAGAACCATTTGCCTATTTTCCAGCACAGGATTCTTTCTATCACATCATTCTTCAAAAAAGAAATGACATCACATAGCTCATACTCAATACTTTTTGCCGTTCACATTACAAAGAAAAATGATTTTCATTATCACTCTGTACAGAAGGTATACAATATATATCTGCAATGACATCACTCAGACACTGGATCATGAACATCCGAAAGATGAAGGCACTTGGCAACTTGGAAATACAACAAAAGCCTATTAAAAATATTCCCTGTATCTAAGGAATGTGTTTTAGGGAAGGATCCAACAAATCAGTAACCAGCTTTCTGAAATAGTTCAGAGCAAATAATTTTATTTCAGTCATGTATTTATTAAATAACCTGTTGTGTTTTAAGATGAAGCAAAAAAGAAGAAAATGTGTAAATTCAATTCTGCAGGTTGTGGGAAAGAACAAAACCTGAACCTCATGTGATGCAGTACTACAATTCTCCTTCAAGCCATGTACCAAGAGGAGCCCAGGCACCTTGGACTTACCGGCAGAGTGCAGGAAACTGCAGAAGATGAGCAGTACCAGTGTAGGGAGCATGATGCATGCCCTGCCTGGGCAGTGTTCTCAGTGCTCCCCTCCGTTCCAAGCAGGCAGTGCCAATGCTGCCACTTTCTAGGCTGCCCTCTTCAAGCTTGGATGCTTTATATATAGAATTGCAATGCCCTCCCTCATTCCCACAGCTTGCAGAAATTGCAACAGCAGAGTGCCCGCCAAACAGGATCTCTCCTTTATCAACTTCAACACACCTAAAGGCCACTTAGAAAAGGAAGAAAAAAGAAAATGCAAACCTCCTCCAGTTCATTATCATTCTTGCAAGGTTTCTTACAATGGCTTCTGTTTGTAACAGCTCAAATACTTTTACCTGCCTTCACTGAACAAATTTGGTATTATACCCAAAAAGACAAATAATACACAAATTATGATCACTAGCTGATAAGGAAATGAATAATATTGGACCAGCACACAAAGTAGAAGAATGAAGTGCAGGAGTTTTGGAACTGAAAAGACTGTGTGAATAAAAGATGGTAAGACATGAATGAATGGAGATACAGATCTTAGATTTTTGTATTAACTCTTCTTTCATTAACTTCCACTCACTCTCCTGGGTGATTGTGTTCATCCCTCCCTTGTGTGACTTTTAAAGCAAACTGATAAACTTTGCCTGGGTAAAGAGGTCTGTCCATGGCACAGCTGATTTCCTGATTATGCATGGAAGCTAAGTAAGCCCTTGTCCACCACCTTGGCACTGCCAAGGGCAGAGGGCAAACTCTGTTCCAAAATGGGCCAGACTATTGCACTGTGGTACTTTGGAAACTTTCACAAGTTAATCTCCACCTTTCCACCAACATCACAGATCAATTCCACTTTTGTTGCACTTGAATGTCTCCACATTAGAGGTGAAATGTTGAATGCACTGGGTATGTTAAAAACATCACTGCCACCAGTGATTTTACAGTAAAACAAGAACTTGATTGATCCTGTAATTTTTCATTAGCAAAATAACTGCTTGTGGGAAAAATACTCTTGATATAAGAAAACTTTCCTCTATAAGATATAAAATGCATAGGTTATATCTCCACATGAATTTCTTCAGCCTTTCCTGCTTTTAGCTATGCAATACTGAGGTGAGCTTCTGAAGGATGTGGGAATAGATGAGGCCTTTTCCTTGGCAACCTGCCTGCACAAGAGGTGCCTCTTCTGTCATCCCCACCAATATCACAACAACGAGATCACAAGCCATGCCCACAGCTACCAACACTGTGCATGCCCTGGTGCTTCCCTGTGCTTCCCAGCATCCAGGGGCAGTGCATTAAGGGTCAGAGAAGGGAAGGTCAGGCCAGGGGACTGAAAGGGCAGGGAATTTCTCAATTACCTCTTTTGAGTGGTGGGAAGAAGCCCAGGAGAGACAGTGACTTAATATAATTTCAGCCCTATCTCAAAGTGGTTGTAATTAAAATGAGAATGTTACATTTTAATTGACATGAAGGTCTGTCTTTTTGGTTTTCAGGGCTGTTTTTTCTCCCTTACTACTACTCCCCATTCCTCTCCCCAGCAGCAGAAGGTGGATGAAGTATATAGCTGTTGATAATAGAATTGCAACCCTACATGTAAAAATTTGTGTTGAAAAATTTCTGCATCTGCCCTACAAAAGCCCTAAAGTAAATGAACAAAATCACTTGTTACTTCTGAAAACCATGATCAAAGTGAAAAAATCCTAAGTCCTCAAAACAGCCTCTAACCAGACTGATACTATGAGAAATATATAATTAAGATTTCACAAATGTATATATTACTTTATTTCTAGCAAATCAGCTCTAAGTTCTTATTAATGAAATCCAAACTAGAATTTATCTTTTTCTACTTCTAAGAAGTATCTTCTTTATGAAGATAAGGGACTACCTTATAAGGTAAGATACAATGCTCCCTAGCAACTCAAACTTGATAACTGATAGTGTCAGAGAGAAATGTGCCTTTCTCAGACAGATGAGACAAAAAAAAATCATCACTGTTGTAAAACAGGATTTTTTTTTTTTTGCAATGCATGCTCATAATCTTTCTATCAAGGAGTAATAAATTAAAACAGCTGACATCAATGAGCATTTTATGACTTCCTCATTTGAAGAGCTGGGCACTTGAGAGCATCACTTTTACTCTCAAAGGTGGCAGACTGAGACATCATGGCATTAAGATCACTGGTAACATTTAATTTTCCTCTTCCATTACCATGTCTTCAAGCTTTTCTCTGTAGCTTTTATGCTTACTGAAATCTTTTATTTCTTTACTATATGAAGCTTACAAAATCCTCACGAAATGCACATACTGAGAAAAGTTATTACAAATATTTACCCACAATGTTGTTGTTTTCAATTCCCTGTATTTGTAGCAATATTCTTAGCTGAACTCATTCTGTCTGAGAAGTCAGGATAAAGATATTACCTTCAGCTTTCCTGGAAGGAATTTCAGTCAGTCTAAATACTTATGATTCAGCAAGTTATTATTTTATGGAAACATCCAGTGATGATTTGAACACAGTTAATCAAAAGCATCCATCTACAACTGCATTTAAGTCAGGACTCCAGACCAAGAAAAAAGCATTTGCCTGAGGACTATGAGAAGTGACTGAGTTCACAGTACACAGATCATTATTTTACATGGAAGAGCTTTGTGAAAAACTGTGTGTCCAGCTGTAGTGAGAGAATGCCTCTAATTAATGTGGGGGGTTTTCCCATTTAATGATTATAATTGGTTTAGTAACAGCATCATTTGTCAGAAACTGGTGTTGTACAGGAGAGCAGAGATTGTTGTGGCCATATTTAGTACCCAGTAACAGTTTCTCAGTATTGAAATACAGTTTCGTTTCCAGCATCCTGTACACTTCTGGAAGATTTTTGAAATGTCAAAGGAATTTATGTAAGCCAGATATTATGCAAATTGAGAAAGTTATAACACTTTAACTAAGTAACAGACTATCTTGTCTACAGTTTAATTACTCTAGGAATTTTTAGGTATATCAATTAGGTATATCAAATACCAGAGTATTTTGATGCTTTTATGCAGATTGCTATGAAAACATTCCACTTCCTGTAATATACTTGTTGTATATTATTTTAGCAGCCTTGCATATTTCTTGGATAAATAGCTATATATCTTTAAAAAGAGTCAGACCAAAATACAGCATTTGATTAGCCCTAGTCCCTGTGGGTGTATAAGTAATTTCCAGCTTTGGAAGCTTCTGCCTGTAAGTTTCCATTGCTCCTACTGGAATGCAAAGATACAGGCTACAGCTTGATAGCAATCTGACACAACAGCTGAGCTGGTGGGTTTTGTCTTTGAGCTCTGAAATTCGATTTCCTGTCTCATTCAAATTTTGAGTAATTGTAAGATAAATTGTTTTAATACAACAGTATTAAAATTATCTGTATTTTAACTTCCAAACTATTTTAGATGCCCGGCCTTCAAGTAATTGTTTTAAAATATTAATGATTGAATCATTTATGTATAATGGATATAACATTTATTGTCTCAAAAATCAGAATTACATAAAATAAAGCTCTTGAAATCAACTGGGTTATCTTTTATCCTTTGTTACTGAGACATTCACTATGACTGGCAGGGCAACCTCAATTTCTATCTACAATCCAATGAGCTGTAAAATTTCAGTAGGAAAGTTTGGTAGGGATTGTCTAAAGGTAACACTATTTATTTTCTATTAGTGGTGCTTCACTTTACACAAGGTAATTCCATTACCATTCCACTTTTTAAAAAATAAAGCAAAAGCACAATGTAACTGACACTAACGTGCTAAACAGAAGAAAACAAGTTCCCATTTTCCCTTCCTGTTTCTCATCCTTGTCTTTCAGGTAATGTAGCCAGGGAGCAGAGGATCACACACAGTGCAGCTTCCCTGGGCTAAGCTTATGGCACTCACCAGGAGCTCCTGTCTAGTTGTGTGAGTAGCTGGCAGGCACCACATGGCCAGCTGGTTGTCCCTGCTGCCAAGACGCTTTCCAAAGAAACTGGCAGTAAAACAGAGACATATTCTGAGAATGTTCCAATTGTGGTAAATAAGAAATTTTTGGCTGAAAAAGATTTGCAAAAAAATCACGACCAGCTTATCCCTCATCCTCAACCTATGACCCAGCTTTAGAACTTCTTGGTATTTAATGCTGTGTGCCTTTCCAGCTGCTTTTATTCATGCATTTTGTACACTTAAACTCTTTCCCCGAACAGTACCTAAAAGAAGCCCAGGGTAATTTTCCTACCAGACACTAAATAATCCATCCACCTTATGACTTTAGTAGAAATCCACACTATCTGCTTTCCTCTTGGTCACCAGCATCAAGAAAACTTCCTTTCTTCATACCTTTGAAGTAGATGAGATACTTCACACATAACCAGAAAAAATTGCTACTGAATAGACTGTTAGGGCTGCCATTCAGCTGGAACCATCTCTGCTATCCTTGGGTATCTGCCTACAAATATTTAAATGTAAAATTTCACTTAACATTGTAAATTATGCTTGGTTGCAATATGCAGATACACGATGACCATAGGTGTGAGGGAGTATTTAATTTCTTGTTTTAACAGTGTGTATAGATGAAAGTGAACACAAGCTGAGAAATAAAAAATAAGTAACAGCACTCTTTCACTGTTCCAAAAGTAGCACTCTTATACTGTCCCAAAACTACTTTTGAAGTTAAATGACTGTAGAGTCAGTCTTTCCCATATACCTGTTAGAAAAAAATGTAGAAAATAATTTAAAATTCATGCCTCTAAAAGTGGCAAAGACTTTACTGATTGGTTCTTAACTTTTAATCATAATTTGTTGGGGACAATGGCCTGAGACCTCCTCGCGTTGGCTTCATGCCTCTGGCACTCACTATGATGAATATCTGAGATACTGTAGCTGTGGGGACCTGGGTTGGTGCTGTTCACTCTTCATGTCCTGCCAACACAGGAGGCTGACAAAGCCACCACTCCCACAGCTCCCTGAAGCATATCCACTGCCCTGAGGACAGGGACAAAATATTTGCAGTGTTTCTGGAGTAAAACCATTTTGGGGAAAAAAAATAAACCACACAAAACAAAGCAAGGCCTGCTACTCTGATATTGTGTTCCCTTTCCTGCACAGGAACACTGGGAAGACAAACTCTGCTTGCTCTCAGCTCCCACACTCTTCTCCTGCTTCTGAATCCTGTGTTGCTGATGCTGGACTCAAACTGGTTTGCATTCTGATCTCTGCAGTGGTCTGGGCTGCATAGTTTGTTCTGTAATAATCCTGAATTCTGGTCATTTTAGCCACAGTGCTGACAAGAAAGAACAGAATAGGATTGTGGAAAGAAACCAGAGAAGGAATGTTACCTCTATTCATGTCCGTCTCCCTTTGACTTTTTAACTAAAACTTCTCTCAAACACTATGATCATGAACAAAATTCTGTGCAGATTCTCTTAAGCCAAAGTTATCTTCTAGTGATTAAGGAATTTACAGAGGAAGACTGGTTCTCTCATTTTCATTTTCTTCTAGTAGAGAGAAAAAAGATTCATTATCACCTCATATAAAGCCTAGAGACAGATTATTTTTTATGCTGAACTAAATCCAGACATGGAATGCTCCCTTTTTTTTCCCCAAATAGAAAATGTTGAAACCAATTTGATTTTTTTTTTTTTTTTTAATTCCTAACCTATATTTTTCTTCTGAGTTATATTAACTTGGAGAACCTTTATCTGATGTACAAAAATTTGTGAAAGCACAGGTCAGGGCTTGAGGTGTTTTTAGTTTTTAGGCTTTAACAACTAATCAATATTCTTTTTCTAAGGGAAATTCAGGGAGTATCCTGAACATCAGCTGTTCTCCTGGGCAGCATGCACTTTGCCCCATACTGTACAGAAAACGAATGGAAAGAGCATTACACATGAAAAAGAAGCTGTGGCTCAAATGTTTCTAGCTTTGTTAGAACTCAGTTCAGTAAGTTATTTGGAAACATCCTAAGTTTTCTTAATTGCTGTACTCATAATTGCCACACAACTGAGCTAAATCTGCAGCTTGTAATTAATGTTCAAACCGGACTTGGAAAAATTAAAATTATTTGCTTCTTGTTACATCACAGGTCTGTTAATTTAATTATCAGATAGATTTTGTTACCAGATACAGCATGAAAAGCAAATACGTTGTGTGAACCAGGAATTCATTAAGTACAAGCTTTGACCTCTACTGGCATGGAAGTAAAATAGAACCTGTATTTACACAAATATTAAGAGCTGGGAACAGGAAATCAGTGGCAATGCATGTTTAACTTGTTCTTTAATGTGTGTGCATTTTAGAACAGATAGTCTCCAAATGATACTAATATCTGCTAACATATCTGGTAAGATAATAAAGTCAAGCATAAACTTTTGTTTACCCTTTACTTGATATATTCTGATCCTTTTTCTTTCATGCATTTTAGTTGACTTTGATTAAAACAAAACAAAACAAAAAAACCATAAACACCCACTGTAGTCACTTTGCCCAAGTTCTGAAATCCCATAGATGTCTGAGTTGTGATAGAACACATTTGAAAATCATGACTTATATCTTATTCTCAAATTTAAAAACCTCTCTTCATTCTAAAGAAATTAACTTATTGGAAGAATAAACCAAAGGTAAGAGTGGGGAAGTCTGGAGGGATTGATGGAGGTGGTTTCCATGCACAATTCCAAGAACCAAGGACACTATGGCAATTTTCCCCATGGGCAGAGAGCACTCTGTAGGGAGAACCATAACAAGAATGCACTGATAGAAATCATACAAAGAACAAGAACAAACAACTTGCATCACTTTTGTGTGTCTTTACATCTGATTATTCAAACATGACAGAATTACAGCTGCAACTTGCAACTCTTCTTTGCATCTTCATGGTCTCTGAGAGCAGCCAGCTGTGTTTGTGTCATGTCTCTCTTCTGTCAACTGACTATTTAATATATTAAGACCTCACTGCACGGAGAGACTGGCAGCCAGTTTATGTTTATCTTAATGATGTCAGCACTCTTATTTTCTCACAAAGATTTGAAATTTTTTGCCCTCATTTTCCACCTAAATAAATGCTACAGATTCTATCCTGAAAGCTCTTTGCTTCTGTGCATGACTAAATGTAATCAAATCTGCATGTTATTATCAGTCACACTGGTACAGAAAGAACAGGTTTTGCTCATGACAAAATCCCCCACTATTTGAAAGTTCTGTGTCATTGAGTTAACATGGATTTTTAATACTATGATGTTCCTAAGGAAGACTAAACATAATAAACTATGAAGAATCAGTTGGAAAATGAACACTAAACATTAAATTGCCTTTATTTGGCAGTTTGTTAGACAAATGCACTGCCCAGTTTTTAAACCCAGCACAATATAGCACTGAATTGCTGCACTGTGCCATGCAGTTATATCTTTACCTCAAGCTCAGATTTTCTTCCCTTGGGTCAGGTGGTAGTTGTCTCGTATGTGAACGTAAAGGACAGGTATAAAGGACTATTTCACAGAGTTTCAGTAGGATCCAGACTTAACTTTAGTGCTTACACTTAGTAGGGCTACTCCCTTGTGTTCTTCTTCAAAGCAATACTTAAATTAGTATTAGATATTCTCTATGAGTTGTTCTCCACCTTTTTTCATTTTAGATTCTCTTTTCTTTCAGGTAAATGTTCCACTCCATTAATTACTGACTTGAAATCTCTAGTTTCTCATTGCTCTGTTTAAGAACAAGCAGAGGGGCTAATCCTAAAACACACACATGCATTACCTATCTACAGTCCAATATAAGCAAGATATTCGCCAGGTGTGTTTTCTAAGGTGCAACGTGCTGATACTTTCTAAAAAATCAAAATATACATTGTTAAATTCATCTAAGGTCTTATCCAAATAAGTTAGATTACTTAAATGCTGTGACAACTCGTGTTTCCACCTGTTAATATTTACTATGTGTATAAATGTATATATGTATGGTATACATATAAATAACATATATATAGGTATATGCATATATTATATGTATATACCTATCCATCCTGTTCTTTTGACTAATTATTTAGTGAATCCAGAGAACTGTGCTGCTGTCAGGCTGATGACTCTAAACAGAACTGAAAACTTTGACCAATCAAAGCACTTAACGAGGCCCAAACGGGAAAAAAAATGGCAGGGGCAGGTTTTGTTTCACTGATGTAATTCTGGTGTGACATCAGTAATTCCTCTGAGTTAACCTTACAGTAGTTGCAAAGCCTGTGGCTGCTGAGCTCTGCATTGTGTACTTACCTTAATTTCTCAACCAAGTATGAGCAGAATACTTGACTGTTGAGAATACAAGAACTTGAAACTGCCTGTGGGGAATCTGGCAAGCTGGACTACTCCTCTGATTACATGTTTTCAATTAAACAAAAAACTAATACACCCATGAATTCTGGCTGTTGCTGAAGTCTATGATAAAACTCTCATGTATTTTTAAGGTAATATTTTTCAAGCCTCAAAAGCAGTGGAATACTCATATCTGAGAAGTACCAGAATGTAAAAACAATAAAGAAAATAAATAAATAAAGTGGAACTTTAGCTATGCTTTTATTATATTTATCTATCTTACACATATTTCCAGGAAGAATTTTATTTAATTGTGTTTCACTGATCTCACCTGAAAAGTTAGAGCTTATGATGTGTACATATGCTTTCACCAATTACTACAATCCCTCACAATGGTGGAGTGGTGCCTACATAAATGTGCAGGAAATGTCATGTATTCCTTGCCCTCACTGGTAAGCATATGTTTTTGGTTACTCTGGGGTTTGGCAGCCTCTGGATTTTTCAGTAAGAAGCAGACATCACAATGTGAGATGCCTCATACAGTCAGAAAAGAATGGGAGAACCTTCTTTGTGCTGTCCCTTCTTCTCCTGCAAGAACTGCAATTACAGGTGCAAGGAAGTTTAATTCCTAGAGCATCTTCACGGACTTCTGCTAAGCTGGATATAAAAAAGTGGGCTTCCCACACACCTTTATTTTGAGAGTTCAATATCCTTGAGTTTCAAACAACATATTGAATTCCTTCTAATTGCTACTGCATCACACTTATGATCTTGGTTTCTTCCAATAATGCACTGCAAAACAAGATGACACATCTGCCAGGTATTAGTTCAATCTCTCATTCTTCCCCAAGGTGAGAAAGATGGGGCTCTTGTTTAAAGAGCTGGCGTTTAATGAACACCATGAAATGTACTAGGAAAGCCGAGGTCAGGGGTGGCACACAATGCGTGACAAGCAGTGAGCATTAGAGCAGTCCTCTCTTGCTCTCAGGTAAGCTCATTGAGCTATAATGTCAGCTTATAGAAAAGGCTGACAATTTGGTAGAAGAGCATTGCTGAGGATTACAGCCTTTTGCCAGAGCTTTCTGAATACTGAATTCAGACAGAAGAGTCAGCTGAAAGGCTGGTTCTGGATTCAAAACTGTATGGGAAGGCAGCAAAGGTAACAAAGGATATGTGATATATTTATAATGGACTGATGAGAAGGTGCTCTGCAGCATTTTTCATTGGCTGCCATTTCCCATATAATGAAAACTTCATGTTCAGTTTATTATCCTCTATTTCAGTCAAGCAATGAAAAGACCCTGCTGTTTGTTGGAAAGACATTTAACAGCCTTATATCCAGTGGGAGACAACAGAAAAAACTGTTTGTAGCCACTCACTGCTGTCTGAGAATACCCATTTATTACAGCCTGTACTGACAGAGGCAGGTTTTCTGCAGAGGGCTGCAAGCTACAAAGTGTTATACTCAGCAGAAGTACATTAATAACTGTGAAAACAGTTCTCCTGGTTTTGTCAGTGCTAATTGTCTCTTCCTCTATTTTGTTCTGTTTGCAATGATGATGAACACGGGTGAGAGAGAGAAAATTGTGTTTTCCAGCAGTTTTTATAATGGCTAAACCTGAATGACCTTTCTCCTAACAACTGAGAACAGTGGGGTGGCTGCTGTTGGGAGATGGAGCCTTTCTACTCTTTTCTACAACAGCATGTGGCAACTCCATAATACACCAAGAAACTCAGTTAAGGCAACCTGCATCATGAGTGTCCTGGTTTTGGCTGGGACAGAGCTAGTTGCCTCTAGAGCTAGTTGTAGTAGCTGGTACAGTGCTGTGCTTTGGAGTTAGTATGAGAGCAGTGTTGAAAACAAACTGGTGTTTTGGATGTTGCTAAGTAGTGTTGACGCTCAGTCAAGGACTTCTCAATTTCTCACACTCTGCAGTAAGGAGGGGCACAAGAAACTGGAGGGAACATGGCTGGGACAGCTGACCTGAACTGGCCAAGGGGATGTTCCACACCATAGAACATCATATTCAGCATATAAACTGAAGTGAGTTATGTGGATGGGTACAGTCACTGTTTGAGGACAGAGTGGGCATTGGATAGTGAGCAATTCTATTGTGCATCACTTGTTTGGTTGGGTTTTTCCCGAGGTTTATTATTAATTATGTAACATAACATCCATATTAATTTTTATAATTAGCACTATTATATTTTGCTGTGTTTATAAAACTACTGTTATCTCAACCCACGAGTTTGCAAGGTTTTTTTTCCTTTCCCTGACTCTCCTACCCATCCCATGGCAGAGCAGAGGCAGGGGGAAGTGAGTGAGCAGCTTTGTGGTACTTGGTTAGCAGCTGGGGATAAACCCTGATTCTTACTTGGAAAGAACTTTGTCTTGGAGCAAACAAGATAACAATCATGACCATTCTCTTGACAATCTGGGCTGAGGACACTGATAACTTACTTAGATGATCATTCTTCCACAATTGGTTTCCTAACAATAAGTCCAATAGGGGCTCCACTGGACTGCTGAAGGGTACACTTACTGTTATAAACCTGTCTCTGCATGAAAGTGTTTTCCAGAGTCACAGATAAAAGCAGCAAAATGCTTCAGACACTGTCTTTACTGCTACACTGAGTTGTATCACTAAGGCTATAATTCTCAATATTTTTTTAACTATGTGGGAACATAATATAGTGTGTTGTTCAAGATTTAGCACTTTAATAGTTCCTACTTGCTAAATAAAATCCTAAAGGATCAGCAGAAAGTAGTTAAATGACCATGATTAAAATTCTCATCAGCAAGCACCAAACTCAACAGATATCTCAATAATGACATAAGCATGATTCACCACATCAGGATATTCTTGAGCATTTGAGGTTTTGAAATATTTACAACAATATTCTTTAGTGGAGTCAAATATAAGGATACACAAATTGACTCTGGGTTTTTTACTGCTTATTTTCAGTGAAGATGCAACACCTGTTCTTTTCATGTTGCCTTTTCAAGTATTTGGCCCATTTTGAAGCACCTGGATTTAGAGAAGTCGTGCTATTGATTCTGCCAAAGGAAATGTCCATTCATGGCTACTGGGAAGGAGGGAAGGATGAGAAACTCTCATCATTACTAAAGCATGTCCTATTAAGTACTCTCATCATTACTGAAGTATGTATGACTAAGTACCAGCATCTAAAATGTTGATATTATGAAAAAAACCAGATTTTAAAAGAAACATAATGGTTTCCTCAGCAGTCTTCTGCAGACCTGGGAGACAGAAGATCATGAAGGTAACTCTTTCTGGATCTGACAGCAGTGATGGTCCACATGAACACCAGTAATACACCAGGAGACTCTGGCTAAAGATTGCTACTGAGTGGAATATCTCACTGATTAAGGGAACTTTTATCTGATCCCCCACAGAAATGGTACTGTTCTCACTGAATCTTACGTAGCAATACAAAAACAAAACAAGAGTGGAAGAATTTGTGGAAATTACAAAGAGCTCTATTAACACGGCAGTTATGAATCATCTGTGACTTTTGATCTTAGATATGGCACCATGCTTTGTTGATAACTTTACTTTAGGATCATCTAAAAAAAAAATTCCTGAGCAACTTTAAGAACATTTGAGCTATAGGACATTCACCTGAGAGCAGATCAGGTAAATTCAACTCCCAGTGCCCTAGAGCCAAAATCCAAACATTAGGCTTGTACGCTTTCTTAAAATTCCTTAATTTTTAACAGGATTCTACTTCAAAATTTGGAAAAAAGCTGAAATTCCTCCCTAGCAGCGTGACACTGAAGTTCTGTGAATACCTATCCATAAATAGGAAGAAGCATCCAAAATTAGTAAGCTCCTGCGATGTAACTCTACCCTTTGTAATGAGATAAAGCAGGACTTTTGGTGATCATATCTGCAATATTTTCATGTGTGACATCCCTACCTAGACGGGCTGAAGCATTAAAGCCTGCTACTCAGTAGCATTGTCTCTAACTCAAAAAAATATGCATATGCAGACACAGAGCAATTCCTCAGTGGAATAAAAAACCAAACCAAAACACAACCCCACCTCAACCCCCCAAACCAAACTCAGCTGTAATTACAGCTGTAGCAGCTTGTTTGTGGTTGGTATGGAGTGAAATACAGCGCTAAAGAGCATCTCTCTCTCCAATGACTAGTTAACTCTTCATTTTGGAACCTCCCACACTATTGAACATTATACTAAACATTGATCACTCATTATCCATGAAAATCTATTATGACTATGCTATTCTGGCATATTCAGACAGACTCAAGTCTTGAGGACGACTCTCAAAGTTCCAGCAGCAGTATAGGTTTATGTAGGCATGAAGGGGGTGCCTGATTAATAAACCATCTGGTGAGCTCAAACTATTTTAACCCATTAATTGAAAAGGAAATGCCTTTAGGGCAGGCTCTCCTGAAAGAGAACAGCTGATCACTTCAGCTGTGTGAAATGCAGCAGACACAGCTACCACACAAATTGAAACTGTTAGCCAGGATTGTGTCCAGCAACTCAGAACTGCTGCAAACACACAGCAAATGATAAACCGTGGAATCAGTGGATAAACCACAGTGGATAAACCACAGTTCTCAAGATGCAGTGACTCACAAAATTTTTCAGCATTTCTCTGGAAAATTACCCAAACACCATACTCAGTCCATTCTAGACAATGCATAGGCTCCTTTGAGCAGAAAAAAGCCCCAGCTTCCTGGTAGCGTAGTCTTACTTGAAAACGACTTACGAATTTAGTGTCATGGCAAACATCAGCTGTAACATTCCCCATCAGACAGCAATTGTTTGTGACTCAGGATTGTTCAGGCAGCTTTCCTGTCCAGTCACTGCAGCAGTGTCACACTCCCCTCACCCGGGCTGGGACTGAGGCCCCTCACTGCAGGAGCTCCGGTGATCCACAGTCACACAAGGTTTCCTTACCGGCTCATCCCTGCGTTTCCCACAGCACAGTCCCAGGCGTCTGGATCCTTACAACAATTTAATGGCGGCACAGTAACATAAGTACCAGCCAAAAGATTTCCCGAGCTTTTACCCTCACAGTCTGTGCGCCCAGACAGTCTGGGGTCTCCCAGCAGAGCCATCAGCACCTGGGTGTCTCTGAGTGTCCCCGCCTGGGCCGCACGGCCCCGGGCCCTTTGCGGTGCCAAGGCTCGGCCCTGCCCGGCCTTTCCCCGGGGCTGTGGCCACACAGAGCTCAGCCCCCGATACAGCTGCTCATGGAGCTCCCTGCGCTGAGTGTGCTCCTGCAGAGACGGGCCTGTGGGGCAGCGGGAGCGCCTTCACTCCCGGCCCCAGCATTTAACCCAAACCAGCCGCGCCTCGGCCTTCAGCGCTGCACTGGGGCGAGTGGAGCCCCGCTATGGGAAGGATTTAACGCGGCCTTCTTAATAAAAGTGAGTTTTCTTGAAAAAACAGACCAGAAAAGTTACCATTTTAAACGATAGGACGCAGAATGGTTTTGATTTAGAAACAAAAGGGAAAGAATGGGAGAAGACCGTAAACACAAACACACAACATCCTCACAGCACAGCCTTTTGCCTCGGGGCGCATCTTCCCCTTATCCTTATCCAGCCCCCATGGCCTGAGGCACCCTGTGCACAGCCCCCTGTGGGATCTCAGGACTCCGACCTCATTCATCCTTCAGCTTCCCTCATTTTCCATGGAGCTCCTGGAAACCCTCTTCCCACCTACTTCCAAAACCTTCCCTTCCCTGCGGATGCCCAGGGGCTTGCAGGGAAAGTGCCCTCATGCAAGAGGCAGCTGGTGAAAAGGAGGGGGCAGTTTTCTCCCTTACTACTCAGCTCCTCTTTTTTGAGGCAAAATAGTGTCAAATACACATTAAATTGCAGGCAAATTTGACAGACTGTGTACTGAGTCTTGTACTTTGAAAAAAATGAGCAGGGAGATGGGCTGATGTGGTTTGCCAGGTAGTGTATGTATCCCTCTTTTGGAGTCAGTGATCTCCTGTCAGCCACCGTGCCTGTGCTCAGGAGACACTTATTGAAAGTGGTCCAAAGAATGTGTGGTGGGACTGAGTACACCCAGGCTGTGTCTGCAGCAAGGGGGGAATGGCAGGTATTGAGCAATTTATTTATTTATTTATTTATTTATTTTTAAATACCAAAATATAGGTGTCTATCAGTGATGCTGGCCTGTGTAGACCTAACGGAGTTTGTTTCAAACCTAGTTCTGTTTTCTGTCTAAGTACTAATAAAACACATGTACATGTAGTGTATTAAACTGAACTCAGCTAGGGTGTTGATTTAGTCTATTTCGATTATTGAAACTTTGATCTTCGTGTTCTTCAGGTTTTTTGGATGTAATTTATTCAAAATTATATATGC